>NC_090022.1:65638874-66957208 GCF_037176765.1 Anolis sagrei | reverse complement strand
GAAAATGCAAAAAGCAGTGCTATTTTATATTCTTTTGCTTATTTCTTTGGGTATTGCTCTTGCTCAGAATGACAACAATGGAATGCCTAGGAGAGCAAGGAGGAGAATGCGCTATAGAGGATTAAGAAAGGGTTCCACGATATATCGTAGACTAAACAAGAAGCCTCAAGTAATACGTCCAATTCCTACTACTCCAGTACCAATCATCCCACTTATTGATAATGATGGTGACATTACAGGAGTAATTGATTCCCTTATTGGTTTGGATGGACAAGAATCCAGTTACAACATTTTGCCAGGTAAGCTCAGAAAATATACTTTTTGTTTTCCTAGCTAGCCATCCTTGCGAAATGGATTGTCTTCCAAACACATGAACTAATTATCATTTTTTGCAGTACTGAGAAGTGTCAGAAAGTTAGCAATTGATCCAATGTTCGTGTCTACAGAAACACTGAGGTAACAATTTGTAAAATGTTCTTCAAACTGAGAACCTGACTGTCCACGTAGTGAAGCATATCATAGGTTCTGTAACTACTTAATGTTTTGATTATTATCTTCAAAGCATCCTATAATCAGGATGAAAATGCAAGCCACAATATAAATACCAATAGACACCCAGTCTAAAAGGAGACAAGAGCATTAAAAAAAAAAGCATAGATGATGGAGACCTGCAAAAGCTCAACGAAACAAATTTTGCTTCATGGTTTCATTGGGTGTTCACTTTTTGTAGTATATTCTAACCGAAGGTGTAATTAGTTTTTCTGATCTTCAACGATCACAAGTAACATTTCCCTAAAAACATGGCTAAAATCCAACCTTGTCAAGCAGCATAAATTAGTATAGAAGGTCATGTAAAATTTCCCTATGTAGCAAGGGATATGAATCTTGGTCTCGCAGAGACCTAATCCAACACTCGAAAAGCAGTACCATGCTACCCTCTTTCGACAATACTGACTTTCAAAATGGGCAGTTTCCAGGGCAATACTTGCCTCCTCATTCATATCATGCTGACTGCACATTATTTATTTCCTTATTTTTTATTTCATTAATGCCCATATTTCCCTAGCAAGCTTTCTCTGGTAGAGAAATAGGACTGGTCCAAGGTCAGCTAGTAAATTTCATGGCGCGAATGAAGATTTGGATCAGAGTCTCCTGGTTTAGCCTTTCAGTTATTACACTATGCTGGCTTTTTCATATTGGATATTGATGTGTACCATCTCCAATATGTTGGTACAGTTATACTTGACACTGAAATAGGTGAGAAGCCTTTGTTCATGCAAAACAAGGGCTCATACAGAGTTTTCTATGAGGTTGGCGATGTGCAAAACTGTACCACCAGTATTACCATTGTTACACATTTTTAGTAATGATCTTGTCCTGGGTTTCTTTCATTAGGAAAACAAGGACGCTGTTTTGCAAATGGAATGATTATGTATGAGAATGCTGTGTGGTCTCCTAAACCTTGCATTACATGCCTCTGCTCAAAAGGGAAGGTGTTGTGTGATGAAACTTTGTGTCATCCTCTGACATGTGAGAACCCTAAGATACCCGAAGGAGAGTGTTGCCCTGTGTGTACAAACATTGGTACAGTATATTAATTTCTTATATACCTGAAATATATTTTACAATGGATAATGTAATTCATGCAAAAACCAAATACACAGGCATGAAAACCCGGACTCAACCTGAATTGGTACATGGTTGTCTTCATGATGTTCCTTCTCTTCTGGATTATATTGGGTGAATTTGGGTGATGCTCCAGAGTTTGTTTGAAATTCTGGAAATCCCATGGCTTTGAGGCAGTGGAGTCAGCTGGTTCAGATCCAATTTGCACTGGTCCACTCTCACATAGAATACCGCCACCATCATATTTTCCTCTTTGCTCATCAATGTAGGCAAAATGGGGTGGATCGTGCCTGTGTAGCTCCTGTTGCCACTCCCAACTGGTCAAAGAGCTTTGTGTAATCTCCTGGTTGTTGCAGGTGCCCAGTTCTGACATCAAGGGAGGTGCCATGAATAAGGAGGAAGAGTGTTGCTGCACTTCAACTTCTAGCATTCTTCATTATTGGCTAACTGGCTAGGGCTATTTAAGGACGCCACTTCTAAGTAATGGCTCTCTGCTGCCTTATTTATTTCACCAAACAAAATGAAGTGACTCTCCGTGATGAGATTCATTCTTAAACTTTCTATTTTTACATGCACTATATCTAACATGTCAAAAATCTCATCAGTCAGGGAACTTTGATAATGAGTGGCTGTAAAATAGTTCAGTTAAATAGCATCTGGAGATGGAGCAAACACTTTGTATGTCCATATGGGTCATACTTTCCTCAGTTGTTGTCCAAATCTCAACCACATTGGGGGTGAGGGGCACACTATATTGCTTCAAGAGGGGAATTCCATAAATCTATAATCCTGAGAATCAATAGTATGTATGTTAAACTGTCACTTAACGTGAGCAAAAGGATTGTCTCTTTCTTGCATATAGTTGTTATACTACATTGTGATTTAATCTTATTAAATCACAATGAAGTATGCTATCTGGCAAATGTCACGTTACTGCAATTCCAAGTCACAAAAACTTTCTGTCAAATAAATATATTTCAAAATGATATATTTATGGAAACATTCTGGAAAAAACTTAGTTTAGAACAGCGGTTCTCAACATGAGGGTCCCCAGGTGTTTTGGCCTACAACTCCCAGAAATCCCAGCCAGTTTACCAGCTGTTAGGATTTCTGGGAGTTGAAGGCCAAAAACATCTGGAGACCCCAGGTTGAGAACCACTGGTTTAGAAGCTTAACTTCATAAATAATTACATAATGGAAAGTAACCAGAGCAATAACTGATCACAGGATGTTAGAAAACAAAATTGACCTGATCCAATAAAATCAACACAGAATCTTATATAGTCTTTCCACATTTGCAGATTTAATTATATTTATTTATTTACTTATTTGCTTCATTTTTATCCTGCTCTTCTCACCCCTCAGGGGACTATTCATGGATTTGATTAAAACTGGAATCTCTAGTCTAGGTGAGATGACTCTACTATCAACTTCCTTCAGTCATTTGGAGGACCTAGAGATTTCTCGTGAGAACACTTCTCTAAGAATCCCTTAGTCCTTCAATTTGAAAACTAAAGTTGAAATTGACCATAGAGTCATGCTGAAAGAAACTGCTAGAGAGGTATTCTCTCAGGCAAAATATAACAATTTCTTTGTGGTTTTACATTTTCACTGTGATCTTGTGTCCCAAACCCTAGTGAATGTGAAAGGCTGACTGCATTTGTGTAGATATGCATACACATACCCACAAAATGAAGCCTATTGGTAACTCTTAATTATACTACAATCATTTCATCAATGAGAATTATTTAGCTGTTAACTCACAATTCAACAACAGATATAATGGATATATTTTGCTTGAGATTCAGAACTATAGGATTCGGGACTATGTTCACTATCAATGACACCACTAAACATTATTTGGAAAAACCTTATAATTTTATATGCATCATTTGGAAATATTATTTTCTATTACATAATTGTGATTATTCTATTTATTGACACTTACTAGTAAAATCTGAATTATAGTTTATATCTTAATATTGCTGTCAATTGTCTTCATCACCATGGCTTCCTTACATTCAGGATCAAGTACTATTCCACTAGGTGATGCATCTGAATTTTCGGGTGACTCTCCAAAACCCAGTGACCATGGTGATCCAGTCCAGCATGATCGACGGACACAAGTTCAAAGGAATGAAAAAGAGGGGGAAGTACTTGAAAAAACAGAAATGAATATAAAAAAGAAAGGAACTATCAAAAGGAAAAGAATAAAAAGCCACAAACAGAGAAGAAAACAGGGAGACACAAACGTTCAAATGGAAAAAGAGGAGAATTTGAGAGCAGAGGAAGAAAAAAGGAAAGCATATGAAGAAGAAGAGTTAAGGATTGAAAAGGAACTCAAAAAAGAGGAAGAACAAAATGAAATCCAAGAGAGCGAAAGAAGTGAGGAGCAGGAGGAGGAAATAGAAGAAGAAGATATTTTGCGTGGTGATGTATTTAGAATGCCCCCTCGTTTCCCAATTCCTGTACCTTCAACTGAAATGCCTCCTTTGCCAACTGGATGTTCTGTCCTGGACAACACAGTAAGCTGCATTAATGCCAAACTTACACAAATACCACCCATCATGGATGCAGAGATTACAAGCATAGAACTTGTGGGTAAGAAATGTCTTCAAATAAAATATTTTAAATATTTTAACCTGCTCTTCTCATCCAAGTATTGTTTATAATGCCAATGCAAACACAATTATGATTTTAAAACCCCAACAAGTGGAACAATTCAGAGGCAGAAAAATTATGAAGACAGCAGAGGCATGTAAAATGCCTTGGCAAACCAACAAACGTATTCATTGGTTAGCATCCATCTTTTGGAAAGGCACTCCAAGTTTGTGATGCCATTACAGGAAAGGCTATCTTTTTCATATTCCCCTAAGAAACTCAACAACTGAGAAATTTGAAAATGCACTCTGAGGAGAACTTTTATAAAATATCTACAGAAGCGGACTTCTGTTGATCTGAACAGTTTGTTCTTGGTATTATGTTAGTATTGCTATTTGCATTGGTCTATAAAAATTATGAGAAGGAATGAGTTAATATGATGCCATTTTGGTATTGCCCCTTCCTTTATATTAAGTTCCTGCTTTTGCTGGAAATTTAAGAGCCAAATTGATACTTCATTTGCAAGGAATTAGATTGAAAGCTCCTTGCATTTCTCTTTTACAACTGCTAATTTGTGTGATTAAATCATAGTTAAGAATTATAAATGGGGAAATTATAAACAAATAGAAATGATTTAAAAATATTTTTATTGACAATATGTTTTTTTCCCTAGGAAATAATATCACAACAATTCCTGCTGCAGCTTTCAATGGGATTCCTAATTTGGAAAGGATTGACCTTCGTAAAAATAATATCACGTCATCTGGCATAGAGCCACATGCATTTAAAGTAAGGAAATTAAAGTTGTAATGAGCAGTATCCCAGCACTATAAGCAGTGTAACATTGCAATAGATCCTACAGAATAGTGTAGGATTTAACATTATTTTCAATTAATGTCATTTTAATGATTCATAACAATGCAGATCAGTATGGGAATATAGGCAATAGTATCCTTTTTATACATTATTTCTGCATATGCTAGATAGTACAGCACTGTTTCATGACATAAATGTGGGGGTGACTATAAAATATATGTATCTAATTTGATGCAGAACTGTATTCATAGTACAGTATATAGAGAATGTAAAGGACATTTCAATAGCAGTAGCCCAAATTTGTGGTGGAGTGGACCCTCTAGATCCGTAGTTCTCAACCTGTGGGTCTCCAGATGTTTTGGCCTTCAACTCCCAGAAATTCTAACAGCTGGTAAACTGGCTGGGATTTCTGGGAGTTGTAGGGCAAAACACCTGGGGACCTACAGATTGGGAACCACTGCTCTAGATATTGCTGGAGAGACCATCCGAACTTCTGGAACATTCTGGAGCGTAACTATATCCACTATATTTTCCTTCAAAGGAGCCAGATATATATTGGTTTGAGTGTTAGAGTGCCACTATGATGCATCATATGCACAAAAGTACATGTGACTTTTGTGCCTTAAATGTAGAATTTGTATTTGTCTCTGTTGAATTTCATTTAATTAGAGACAGCCATATCTTCAATTCTAGTACAATCTTCCAGTGTGTTATCTACTCCTCCCAGTTTAGTTTCATCTGCTTACTTGGTGAGGACTATACACTATAGACTCAATGCAGTTAGACAGCACTTTAACTGACATGGCTCAATGTTTTGAAATCAGGGAAGTTCTAGTTTTACAGGGTCTTTAGCCTTTTCTGCCAGAGTGCTGGGAGGTTCCCCTCCCAGGATTCCATAGCATTCAGCCTGGCAGTTAAAGTGGTGTCAAACTACACTCATTCTACAGTGTAGATGCACCCAAGCTCCATCTAATCCATCATCTAAGTCAGTGGTTCTCAACCTGTGGGTCTGCAGATGTTTTGGCCTTCAACTCACAGAAATCCTAACAGCTGGTAAACTGGCTGGGGTTTCTGGGAGTTGTATGTCTAAACACTGGGGACCCACAGGTTGAGAACCACTGATCTGAGTCATTGATAAAAATACTGAAGACCAATGGTCCCAGGACAGAATCCTGCTGTACTCCTCTCAAAACTTCCCTCTAGTCTGAAGCATAGCCATTGATGATGGCTCTCTGAGAATAGTTTTACAACCAATTATGGATCCATCTGATGGGTTCCCCAATTATTTTACATTTAATCAGTTTGCTAATCAAAATATCATTCCAGGAAATCATAAAATGTTTTGAAGAAATTCCAATAAACTTCATTCTACTTCTCTCCCCACTATCTTATCTATCTATCTATATACACACACACACACACAGAGAGAGAGAGAGAGAGAGAGAGAGACCCAATTTGTTTTTGACAAACTCATGTTGACTTCTACTAATCACTGCATTGTCATCTAAATGCTCACAAAGACTCCTTTATAATCTGTTTTAATATTTTTGCTGGTATTGAGATTATACTGACTGGCCTACATTTCCCTGAATCTTCTTTTTTGCTCTTTCGGAAGAGAGAGATAATTTGAGCTGGATCTCTTATCAGTTCTCTCTCTCTCTCTCTTTTTTTTTTGGAGGGTGTATGTGTGAAGAAAAATAGGTATTGAATAGATCTGCATTTCCATGATAATCTGTAAACATTTCACTATCCTTATTGTGTAGCACCCCAACTGTTTACTTAGTCATTCTCTTTCTTTTAATGTACCTGAAAACCCTCCTTTTGTTGCTTGTCCGGCAACAGTCTGTTGCTGAGTTTTAGCCTTTATACTATTCCTGCCAGCTTGGGCTACACATCTGGTCTCTCCTTGGTGATTCATCCTTCCTTCTATTCTTTACATATGCTTTTTTATTTCCAATTCTTGAGTTTGCCATGCAGCCGCATTGCCTTTTAATATGTTTCCCATTTTCCATGGGATTATTTGCAACTGTATTTTTTGCAGCTCCTCTTTCAAGAAATCCCATGCTTTCTGGGTGTTTCTTTTCTTTAGTACAGGCAGTCCCCAAGTTACAAACAAGATAGGCTCTGTAGGTTTGTTCTTAAGTTGAATTTGTATGTAAGTCAGAACAGGTACATTTTAAAGTGTAACTCCAGCCAAACATATATATTTATTTAGCTTTGGATGGCATAGGGAAAGAGAAAGGTTTCCCATTACATTAAGTCCAGTTGTCGCTGACTCTGGGGGTGGTGCTCATGTCAATTTCTAAGCTGAAGAGCCGCATTGTCTGTAGACACCTCCTAGGTCATGTGGCTGACATGACTGCATGAAGCACTTTTACCTTCCTGCAGAAGTGGTACCTATTGATTTACACACATTTTCATGTTTCCAAACTGCTAGGTGCAAGTTGGTTAGCAAGTTCAGCAGCTCAGCGGTTTAACCTGCTGCACCACCAGAGGGAAGGATTAACACCCTTGTGACGTTTGTTTTGCTGTCTTTTTTTCAGAAGATTTCACCTCACTTTCTCTCCCAGTGATAAGCGGATTTTGAAAAAATTGGCTCAGAATCATAGAGTTGGAAGAGACCTCATGGGCCATCAAGTCCAACCCCCTGCCAAGAAGCAGGAATATTGCATTCAAAGCACCCCTGACAGATGGCCATCCAAGTCTCTGTTTAAAAGCTTCCAAAGAAGGAGCCTCCACCACACTCTGTGGCAGAGAGTTCCACTGTTGAATGGCTCTCACAGTCAGGAAGTTCTTCCTAATGTTCAGATGGAATCTCCTTTCTTGTAGTTGGAAGCCACTGTTCTGCGTCCTAGTCTCCAGGACAGCAGAAAACAAGCTTGCTCCCTCCTCCCTATGACTTCCTCTCACAAACTTATACATGGCTATCACGTCTCCTCTCAGCCTTCTCTTCTTCAGTCTAAACATGCCCAGCTCTTTAAGCTGCTCCTTATAGGGTTTGTCTTCCAGACCCTTGATCATTTTAGTCGCCCTCCTCTGGACACATTTCAGCTTGTCAATATCTCTCTTCAATTGTGGTGCCCAGAACTGGGCACAATATTCCAGATGTGGTCTAACCAAGGCAGAATAGAAAGGTAGCATGACTTCCCTAGATCTAGACACTATACTCCTATTGATGCAGGCCAAAATCCCATTGGCTTTTTTTGCCACCACATTACGGCTTATTGTGGAAACAAGGATTGGCGATAAAGCTTCAGTTGGAACACCTTTTCCCCACGATAACTCTTTCAGGAGGGTATTTCCCTTCCTGGGGATAGATTATCTCACTTCTTGTTGTCTCACTCCCATTTGTAACTGAGTCATTTGTAACTTGGATGTTTGTATCTCTAGTCATGAAATCCCACTCAATATTTTCTTGAGTTTGTTAAAATAAGCTTCCCTGAAATCCAAGGTTCGTATTTGACTATGCTCTTATGTGCCAAGTTCCACAATTGTGAGTTCTAGCATGACATGGACACTCCCCTGACTTTGATTCCATTGGCCAACTACTCTCTATTGGTTAGGATCAAGTCTAGGATAGTTGATCCCCCTGGTTCCTTCCAGTATTTTTTTGAAAGAGGAAATTATCCATAAAGCACATCAGGAATTTGCTGATTCTTACCAGAGTTAGTCTCCTGGGAGATATCAGCTTAACTGAAATCCCATATAACTATTAATTCTTTGAGATTTCTGAGATTTTTTCTGAAAAACATCAACAACAATTTGCAATAAACCCTTACACAATATTGGTTTTATTTCTTTTCCCATTTATTTTTATCTAAATGCTCTCACAGATTGTCCATTCTGATAACTCTTGGGGATTTCTTTACAAGTCAATTTGTCTTTGGCATATAATGCTTTTCCTCCTCTATTTCTACCTGAAGACATTTTAGTCAATGTAGACCATTTATAAAAATCATGAAGGAAATGTTAACACAAAACAAAGAGTGCTGGAAAACACACACTGAGGAATGTTACGTGGGTATATGCTGGCAATTTGAATTCTCATATTTTGTAACTGGCTTTTTCTGGTGCTTCAGATCCTGAAGAATCTACAGCGTTTATATATGGATGGAAATGCACTAGTTCATGTTCCAGCTGGTTTGCCATCAACTTTAGAAGAACTTAAAATAAATGAAAATCAACTACATGCAATTGATGAAAATAGCTTTCAAGGTATTTGTCAACAAACAATTCAGATAATTCAGGTAACAAGACTTTTCAGATTAATGTTAAGGAAAAGCTGATATTAGAGGTGAAGAAGTTCCTTATAATTATGAAGAATGTCTATTTTCCCATATACGATTCTACCAATAAGAATATCTTATACCAACTACAATTGCTTAAAAGCATTCTTACACTTAAGGAAAGCTCATACATTACAGAACTCTCCATGTTAAGAGCTATGTCGAAAACCATGTTGTGTAAGCAAAATTTCTCACAAGCACAATTACGGAAATACTAGCAGAAATGCATCCACTAGAATGGGAGTAAATAAAAACTAGTCAACTGCATCTCTTAGAGTCAGTTCTGTACAAACTGGCTTTAACCAGTTCATACACAAACCGGTTAAATTAATGATAGTATTCTTATTATGAATAATTTGAATATATTCAGATGAGTGAGGAGGTAGATGCAGCTTGGATTTTTTTCAAAGCAAGCTTCCTAGAGCATGCTTTCACATCCTGGCTGCTACAAATGTAGTAATACCCCTCTAGATCAGGCATCCTGCGTCCCTTCAACTCCCAGATGCCCTAACAAGCTTTTTCAATTGTCAGGAATTCTGGGAGTTGAAGGCCCAAACAGCTGGAGGGCCGCAGTTTGAGGATGCCTGCTCTAAATCCTCTAGTTACTTCGAAATACAATTTGCACTTTCAACTTACCTGGCTCAAAAGTGATACAAACTAAACATTCCTTCCTTATTTTTATAATTGTTTGGAATGCAAAGCAAGCTCACAATACTCCTGATAATGGGAAAATTGGCTTCCAATAGTAGGAAATTTCTAGTCATCCAGATGTTTTCACCTACAACTCCCAGCAGCCTTGCGTTTCATGGCCAAAACATCTAGTCAAAGTTTCCCCATTGCTGATCTAAAATCCCTTCACTTTTAGATAAATGTTGCTTAACCCAGCAAATTACGTAAATTCCCAAAGTGTTCTTTTAAGCGTCCACAGACCAGAGGATAGCTCAGTGCTGCTTTCAAGCTCCAGAACAAAAGAGATTATGCATCTTCAGTGGTTGTTTATTAAAAAAAACTCATGAATGCTTATAACCCATGTTAGCTACTGAAAGCTTAGATGTCTTCCTTTGTGGATGGCTAGTTCTGTATAAATAACTGGTGCTGGGGACCTCAACTAAAATAGTTTAAAATAGTGGCATGACTTATGATTCAAAATAGTTTCCCAAGAGTACTCTGGAAAATATTTATTATTTAGTGACTCATTCTAGAATGAAAATGTTGGGAGTTTACCCATAACCAAAAATGCTTTGTGGTCATTTGCTCACAAACCCAGCAATTGTAACACTTTGATTTCTATGAACATTATATTGATTGAAACTGGAATGCACAAAAATGGTAAGAAAAGATTGTTAGAGGCATAATGCAACTTGATTACAGCACAACATTGTGGAGGTAACATGAATCTTTTTGAGAGACACCCCTCATTCCAAATGTTGTGGTCCAGTAGAAATAATGGCTATAAACAGATGTCATAACTCATCCCATAGAGTCTAAAATACAGGATGAAGGTGAGTTAGATAGAGAAAGCTCTTGCCTCAATACAAATAGGTAGTTGCTAATGCAACTGATGAAAAAGTTTTGCAGTGGAAGCCCTACTTCAACTGCAGTTGAGAGAAATGGAGAAGATATCTCCATGATTTATGGGATGCCATAATAACAAGAAAAACACCTCTTGATAATGAAAAGCTGTTGTTTATCATGACTGCTGGCTTCTCATGACGAATTCTAGAACAGCTGAAACCTTGCTCCACACTTCCCTTTAGCCTTAGGAAACATCCTTGAATACCTGTGTGTACAACAAGGGCTGCCTTGATTTATCGAAAATTGATTCTCCATACCACTGCCTGTTTATCCTGGCACTTGTTGCCTGCAGGCATAGGAAAATAGCCTTAAATCAAAGTGCACAGGGACTTTGAATCACACTCCCAGAGCAACCAGGAAGTGAAAAGTCTCTTTTAGAATATGACACACTTCCAGGAGCCAGCGCATAGTAGCATTCGTTCACTTAGACTTCCTGTGGCACAGTAAGTTGGTTGAATGCTTCCAAATTTGAGCACTCTTGCAATATACTCTGAACCTGCTGTCACATCCAACTATTATTTATTATAACCAGCACAAACCTGAAACCCAGGTTCTTCTTCTTATCTGTGATCTACCTGGGCTTTAGAAATTGGAAGATCACTGTCCAAAATGTTTAATAATATTGTTAATATTTCATATCACATTTTAATTTACTGTGCTTTTATTTATAATTATTTTTAAAACGTGTTAAATGTCTCAAGTTTTTTTAGGAGAAAAATTGGATATAACTGGAATAATTAAATCGAGGTTTACTTTTTCCTTATGGAGTCAGCCTTCTGACTATAAAATGCTTATTTTTCCTCACTGTACTTGGATCCTAGATTTTATCATCAGCCTATGTATCTGCAGAAGCTTGATGTCAGGCTGTTGTGTCCATTTTTTAAATAGTGTGATACAATAAAATACCATAGCAAATATTAATGAACAACTTATTATAGCCACAGCTTTGTTTTATGAACCCATAAACTAGCTAGCACTGGATACAAACTGTATGCAACCAAATCTTAAGCAAATTCTGCTCTTGTTAAAGAACATTAATATAATATTAATATAATGCTCCTTCAAATATTTTGGGAATGCACTGAATGAGAATATTGAAAACCAGTCTTATGGTCATCACTAGCTATGAACGTCACTGAATGAGATGAGACAAGTCATCATTCTTAAGTGAAGACAATAAGTAGTATTTTAAAATGATATTTTAATATAATGATTTTTTTACAATTACTTTATTTCCTGAAGGTTTAAAAAAGCTGGTGACCCTGGAATTAGAAGGAAACAAACTTAGTGAAGCAAATGTCAGTCCTTTAGCTTTCCAGCCTTTGAAGAGCTTATCATATTTGCGCCTTGCACGAAATAAATTTCGGATTATTCCACAGGGGCTTCCCCATTCCATTGAGGTAAATATTGTTTTTAAGTGAATGTTTCTTTCTCCTTTTTTGTATGCTTCAATGTAACTTTATTCATTGGTAAAGACCAGTGAGTTCAAGAATACTATGTTATACTTAACTATTTTTAGGTGGATTTCTGCTTTTTTTTCTTTTCAGTTAAGTATTTTTACAAGGGAACATGGAGAACACTGACTTCCTTTGGCATTTCACTTGAAAGCATTTTAAAAATGTACTAATAACATTTTCCCTTGTTTTTTTCCTTTTCTTGCCATGTGTTTAACAGGAATTATATCTTGAAAATAATGAAATAGAAGAAATCACAGACATATGCTTTAACCACACTAAAAATCTAAATACAATTGTTCTAAGGCACAACAAATTAGAAGAAGGCAGAATAGCCCCTTTGGCATGGATCAATCATGAGTAAGTGTGACCAATTTGCTTCTCTTATATTGCATTTTTTGGGTATTTTATGACAGAATTTTTTAAAACTGTACTGTATAGAACACAAAGGTTCCAAGCAATGTATTTTGGTATATTAGACACCATTATTTGCTGACTGTCTTACTCAACAAGTATAGGACAGAGAACATGGGTAGGAGAGAGTGTGCTCTTTCCACTTTGTGCAGGATTTTACAGAAGAGAACAGCAAGAGTTATTTGTAGCACTTCTGCCCCTGCCAAATGTCTCAATGCAAGGTCATCGTTGCCCCCCCCCCCCATTTTAGAATACCTCTGTTTGCATATATATGCATAGTGAGATATTTTGGAGATACGAACCAAGTCTAAAAACAAAATTCATGTATGTTTCATAGACACATAGAGACACATAATCTTAAGATAATTTTATACACAATAATTTGTAATAATGTTGTACATGAAATAAAAGTTATGCACACTGAATCACAAGAAAGCAAATGTATCCCTATCTCAGCCACCCATGAGATGAGGACAATGTCAGGTTTTGAAGTTTTTTGGTACTCTGGATAAGGGATTCTCAACCTGTATTTTATTCATGGTTGAGAGAAAGACAACATCAATATAAGTATCCATGTTGCCAACTGCCCCTTTCCCATTACAAGACAAGAAGTGGGAAGTAAGAAAATGTATAGCAAGCATATTAAAAAATTGAACGGATGAGGGCTTTTTTTTCCTTCTGCAGTGGCAAAGTTGAGGAAAAAATCCCACCCACATGCCAGAAAACTACAGTATGGGATTCATGCTGATACATTTTCTGCTGTACTTCTGAAGAAAGCAACAAAGACATAAAACCCTTCCATTGATAGGAGTCCAGCACAAAGTGCCTTTGAGAGAAAACCGACCAAGGCACATTTTGGTGCTTAAATGTTAGATCTGTTTGTGGGTATATTTGACCTGCTGATTCAAAAAATGGCACCAGTTTTCTCATATCAACTGTCGTTTTTGAGATACAGAACATGTGCTACCTACCAGTCCCCGTTTGCTTGTTCACAGAAAAACATGATAACCATATCTAAGAAACTAGAGCTGATGCAGTCTATCCAAGGCAGTTTTCTGAATCAGTGCCACAAAAAACGCCAGGAACAGGCCTAGAAACCAAGACACCAAGAAAAAAAAATCTTGTTGGGCTGTATAATTTGAGCAATAATATGATAGAGGTGGGTAGTTGTGATGGCAACACGGCAAATGAACTCTTTTGGTTTTCTGCTGGCAACATGGATAAATATTGACTCTCATATACTAGCCTAACATGACTATTTTGAGATTCTTCCATTTATCATCACACTGATGTTTAATCAGAACAACAGCTAGAAGTCCAAAGGCATACAACAACAAACAGCAAAAAACACCTGTCAAAGGGATCATCATAATCCTAAATACTTGGATTAGAATGTTACTAGAATAATTTATGTACAAGTTACACAATATTCCAGTAAATTAACTGAATACTGAAAGATACTGAAATATACACCAAAAAATATTGAAATAAGGCATCTAGTTATATCATGAATTGTGCACATCTTTTACCTTCAAAATAGAGAGAAAACGTAAGAACCCACACATTGTTATAATCATGAGTGATAGAAGTATGTGAGTCATACTTCACTTTTGCAGGGTTTAGAGGTGCAGAACCTTTGAAGATTTTTTAAATGCACAAATAAACATACCATTTTAATTGAAAGAGCACCTCTCTAGGAAACTCTAGAGTGACTCCATGGTCAACTTCTAGAACACCTAGATATTCCTAGAGTGTACTTATTAAGAAAATAATTGAATAATTACATCTGCAAAAGTTAAATCCGCCAGTTGTTGAGGGCTGACGGTATCTCTTTTAAAGTGAAAGATTTCTAACATTTGGGATTTATGATAGTTCAAGTAATCCAAGTCATGAAAAATAAAGTAATTAAAAATCTGATGAGTGGGAAGAGGATGTGGTTTAATACTACTTTAGTTCAGATGCCCTAACTAAATGGATGCGGGGAATTAAAAAAAACATTTGGACTGATGAATATGATCAAGGTTCTTACTCTTTTTCTGAAGAATTTGTCAGCTCCTAGAAACTGACAGTTATGTAAAATATTTGGGCAATAGCTATGGGAAAAGTGTAGGTGGTAGGAAAATAAGTTATTTTTTAATGGAAAAATGAGATGTTTATTAAGGACAAATGGTTTGCTGATACTTTTTGTCCTACAGCCTCTATTCTTTTGTTAATTAGTCCAGAGCAGTATCAGTTGAAAGGCTTCAAAATTCCATTTGCTTATGGCATGAAAAAGTATTTCTGTGCAACCAAATGTCTTCACCATTCCTCCTTATGGCGGTAAAGAGCTAGTAGGTCTTTACATCTAAAATGCTGCATATCAGAACTCTTATTTTAGTTTTTAGCAGATGGGAAAAAGAAACAGAGTACATGCTGCAGTTTAAGTACTATGAGTGTACCAGACAACATCTTGAAGAAGCTGGGGTGGTGATGGCTACAGGGAGCACTGGTGTGGGCTGGTCCATGAGGTTATGAAGAGTCAGAGCGACTAAACAAATGGAAGGGTGGGAGGGTCAAAGCACAGTAAAAACGCACAAATACTATACAAATTCTACAAACATACATATAAAAATGAAGTTCTGTATCAAAGCATTTCTATAAAATATACATTAATCACACAGGACAGATACCAAAACACAGGACATGAGTTTAAAATTCATGCTTTCAACTAGCTGGATACGCTCTCCTATCAAGAAATACAAAACTATGTCCCAAATGTTGTTGGAACAAAAGATAAAACTTATTCTTTTCTGACAGATGACCATGTGCTTCAGTGTTGCTTGACATTTGCTTTAGAATATGTTGTTTTGCATGAATCATGTAATCTTACCTTTGTGCATCTTGCCCTTTTCTTTATTTTAGGAACCTGGAATCCATTGACCTTTCTTACAATAAGTTGTACCATGTTCCCTCCTATCTGCCAAAATCATTAGTGCACCTTGTACTTATAGGGAACCAAATTGACAGAATCCCAGGATTTGTATTTGGACACATGAGGCCTGGTCTGGAGTACCTTTACCTTTCATTTAACAAACTTGATGATGATGGGATTGACCCTGTGTCATTCTATGGGGCATATCTTTCTCTCAGAGAAGTGTTTTTAGATCACAACCAGTTGAAGTCTGTGCCACTTGGAATTGCAGAAATGAGATCACTAAATTTTCTCAGGCTCAACAACAACAAAATAAGGTAATAAAAATGGCTAACTATAAATATTGTATAAAACTGGGTGGATTAATCGCTTTCTTCTCTAAACACTTCACTATACTGTTGGCCTTCCATATCCAGGGAGTCTGAATCCATGGATTCAACCATTCATGATGACTCAAAAAAATTAAATCAAAAAAACAAACCCTTATTTTGCTATTTTATATAAGGGAAACCATTTTTCTACGCCGTTATCTATAATGGGACTTGAACATCCACAGATTTTGGTATCCACATGGTGGTGTCCTGGACCCAAATCCCAATGGAGTCCAAGGGCCCATAGTATATCAATGTTTGCTGGATACTGACTTAATTTTTAACGGAAATTTTGGTATACAGCTAGGAAATCTAAAGCGATCACCATCTCCCTTTCATAATATTAGAATTTATAGTCAAGTAGATTAACTGTTGTGTTAGTTCTGCAACACAATGTTGCATTGTGCCCACATCACCAAAGAAAAGAGGTTGGTGTTGCTTTTAGGTTCTCCTGGGATGAGTTAAGATCTTGACTTTCACAACTGTACTCAGAAAAGGAGATGATTTCATTTTTTAAAAGAGTTAAGATACAGTAGTTACACTGATCTGTAGATAAGTTGATCCAGTTTTGGGGTGGGGGGTGATTTTTGACTAATATTTCTCCATGTGCACACATACACACATAGAGTATCTCATTTCTTCCCCTGTTGTGCTATACAGTACTAGAAGTATGCCAAAACCAGTCTGAGGACTTTATAATATAACTATATAGCAAGGTAGTAGTGGTATGGAAAGCAGGAAATGTGACTTTTTCTCTTTCTTTCACACTATAATCTCACAGCATGCATCCAACACACTTGAATTTCCCTGTCAGTTTCATATTATATAAAGTTTCATATATCTGCCTCTAGTTTTTCGAGTTCCTTATTAAAAGAAATTATTAGGTGGGTTCATGAAGCTTTCATAAACAGCTGTTTGGCATGATTCCAAGATCCTTGTTTAAAGAAAATATCTAAATAATATGGGCAAGTGTTGTGGAAAATCAATAACATCCCCTCCTCAAGCTTTGCACTGCTCCAAACCACATTCTGCACTAGATGGGTCTTTTTCTATTCTAAGAAGGCTTTCCCCTCCTACAAACATGACCAAAAGGATATGATAAATCTGAAAGAGCAAGTAGTTTGAACCCAGATTTAGCACCTTAATTCCAATGGCAATGGTAAGATCTGTTAGCTTCCCAAGTTTACACATTTAAATCTCTGACCATTTCTAATGTGTGTTCCCTCTTATTTGTGTCATATGGTGACAAAAGTAGTCTTGAAGTATCTCTATACAAGATATGTACAAGTCGATTTAATTCCTTCATTAGTATGGTGATATGCTGCAGAATCAGCCGTATTTGTTTCAGAACCAACTTGCATGGAGTTGGGTTCTAAATCTAGTTTGCTAATAATGGCTGCAGTATTATCTACAGTGATGTGAGAATAAAGCTCACTGAATTCATTGGAGTTTATTTATTTATTTTTATGCTGTTATTTTGCGTCTGAGACTAGCTAGTGGGCCCTGATGTGTGGTGAAAAACCTCATCTCGCAAGTGTGAGTCCATCTGCCATCTATCTCTGATTTAAAACACATACGTATTTTAATGATATTATTTTCAGTACTTTTTACAAATGTTTCACTGTGTCCTATATGATTTTTACAGAGCAGTCCCCACAGAGCGCATCTGTAGAATTAGAAGGGATAATGAGGATGATGAGGAAAAAGCTGACAGTGAAGAAGATCATGACTATGAAGATTCACAACTGGAACATCTTCACCTTGAATATAATTATATAAATACCAGAGACCTTTCTCCATATGCTTTTTCATGTGTTAGATCATACTCCAGTGTCGTTCTGAAACCTCAGAAAATCAAATAAAGGAGCTGTTTTCAATCACAAAACAGATTTTATATGTAAATAAAATACTTATATTAACTCATCATCAATGAGTGAACATCATTATTACTCGATATTATTTATTGTTAATGAAGGGTGAAGTGTTAAGTGTAGGAATGCTTTCAGGAAAGTGACATAGTTTAAATACCAGAAATATAAGAGTAGTATCTTTGATCTCATTCAGTCACACAAATTGCTTACATGAATATTCATTTGTCAATATCAATGTTATAAGGAAGCACAATAAAAGTGGATTTTATTGGTATTCTGATTAATTTTAAAGACTTAATTTGATCAAGATGAATCCAGCAGCTGTGGCTGGTCCTGGAGATGCCTCATCTGCCAATGGTAACACATACGTTAGTTACATCCCATCAGGATTATTGCAACATTGCTCTAAATGAAGCTGCTTTTGAAAAGTGCTCAGAAATGTGAGCTGGCTCTCAAATCTGCAACCAGATGGCTGAGTAGGGGTAATTACAGGGAGTTCATGACTCCCTTGTGACATCAGCTTCACTGGTTATTGGTTTGTTCCATGGCACAACTCAAAATGCTGGTTATGACCTATAAAGCCCTATATGGCCTAGGTCCAGGCTATTTGAAGGAAGGTATTCCCCACATGAGCCTGTCCAGAGAGATCTTTGGGGGAAGCCCTTCTCTAGCCCAACACTCTCATGAGCACATCTGGTGGAAACTGAGAATATGGTCTCCAGTGTTATGGAACTCCATTCCTAAGAGTTTTATTATTTGTTGTTCTTCTATCAGCAAGTAGAGATTTTTTTGTTGTTATTCCAACAAGATTTGAGAATAATTTAGAAAGAATGAGCTTTTAATTCTGTGCAATACTGTTTTCATTTCTCGACTTTTAATTGATATAATTGAAATCGTTTTAAATTCTACAGATAGTTTAACTTAATTCCTATAAAACTGTATGTTTTTACTTATATCCGCTTTTATTGTACCGGTTTTAACTTTTTAAAGCCACCATGAATACCAGTTCTGGAGGGAAAGGTGGAAATAAATAAATGAACATGATAATGATGCTTCCTGTAGCAATTTCAATGGAAACAAGCTAAACCAGAAAATCAATCTTCTAACCAACATGCGTTAACTCAGGCGATAGGAAGAATGAATTACATTACTCAGATCTAGGAACAAAATGGCTTTTCCCTGTAATCCACATTCCAGATTCCCAAGACAACGGAAAGCAGCCAAAAGATGACACAGTTGTTCCCATGTAAACACTCCAATTCAAACTATGGAAGCTTCTGTTGAAATAATTATATGTGCATGTTCTAAAAAGGCTTTGATTGATGTAATGTTCTACCAAATATGTTTGTTCTATCTTCATGAGCCTTGCTATGGTGGTTGTTGCTGAGGAAGAACTACAAGTAGCTCCAGAATCCTCTGATAAACTGTATATCATGTAGTCTCCCTCCCTCCCATAATAGGGCCTTACCATTCAAAGAGCAGTCAGAAGTCGAGGGAGATTAAATGGCAAGGAATGTTGGTGAATCACCTAGAATTTTTATTTAAGCATCACCAAATGACATTTTGGTGGCAAAATTGGCCAGACAATCATTTTGGTGGCAAAATGCGCCAGACAGTCAAATAGGCTGTCTGGCTCATTTTGCAGCTGGAATACTTTGACAGGCTCCATGGTACCTGACCTTCTGCTACAAACAAAACATCTAAAACATAGCATCCGGATTTAATACATACCAACTGGCCATGAACTCAAGATCTTGCTTACTTTAACAATGGCACAGTTTAATGGCAAATATTAATGCTTAATTCAGGATACATTAGAGTGTGTGCCCTCTTTTCCTCATATGCTCTCCTTGCACACAGTATTTGATTTACAAGAACTGTGACTTCGAAGAAGATTCAGTTCTTCTTTTGCAATACTAGCACAACATATTTTGACAGTCAAGCAGTGGAAACACCAATGGCTTATGAGGTAGTACTAGTCAAATATAGGATGAAAGCAGTTTCTAAATATATTGCTAACATTGTGGTATCCGTTTTGTTTACCAGTACAGAGGAAACATAAAAAATATTAAATTAGAGATCATGAAATAAATTTTTGGCCCTGCCTTATGGGCTTTCTTTCATCTCAATTCTTTTTAGTACTCTTACTACTGTCCAACTATAGGATTTGTGGACACAGGCTGCTTCCTCTTAAAATAGGCAGTTTGAAATTGTATAGCAATGTGATAAGAGAATAATTAAATTGAGTGTGGAAAGACATAACTAAGACTTAGTCTATATGACTTCACTGTTGCTAAATTGCTTAGGTGTGAAGTCTCCATCTATCTTTATTGTCCTGGATCATAGGCAGAGGCCAACAGAAGGTACACTACACATTTTATTTTTGGGAGCCAATAAGGAGATCATGGAATAGACAATTTAGTCAATGTACGTGTCACAGAAATTGGTATGTCCATTATGTTTAATTTTAAATATGATACATCAAAGAAGAGAGTGCCTTGGACTACCAGAAGATCCAACCAGTCCAAACTTCAGGAAATAAAGCCCATTGCTCATTGGAGGGAGGGATAGTAGAGGCAAAAATGAAGTACTTTAGACACATAATGAGGAGACAGGAAAGCTTAGAGAAGACAATGATGCTGGGGAAAATGGAAGAAAAAAGGAAGAGGGGCAAACCAAGGGCAAGATAGATGAATGGCATCCTTGAAGTAACTGGATTGAAGGAGCTGGGGGTGGTGATGGCCGACAGGGAGCTCTGGCGTGGGCTGGTCCATGGGGTCACGAAGAGTAGGAAATGACTGAACGAATGAACAATAACAACAACATATCAAAGAAGACTTTTATGCTGTTGGTGCTCCATGTATCAAAATGCTATATACATCAATAGAACATTGATATTTACAAGCACAAAACATAGTGAAACGGGTGTAGTCATGTGTAATGATGAGTCAGAAGAGACACAAATATGATTCACTATTTGTTAATATGTAATTTCCACAAGAAATGCCTGGATGATTATCACATTTATCTCATCAGATTAAATACTAGATGTTTTGTGCTAAAAGCAATGTGAATATGATTAAAAATATGGATTTGATAACAAGATCTAAAAGACAATTAAATATGTATTACTATGTATGTATGATCATTGTACAATTGTAATGTTGTGATGTTATCAAAGTTTTAGTTTAATCTTTTATATTTTGCATTTTTTTCAATTAGTACTTGGATCACACCCTGGCAAAATGACCTGTAAATATAGGATGCATCAGATATTATATAATAGCCTGCATTGATTAGCTGCTGGATAGAGAGTGTAGCCAGCCAACTTGCATTCATGGAAAGTGTAATAAACATCTGTATAGCTGCATGTGTTTTCACACTAGTAAAGTTTAAGTTGCGCATTTTGTTAAAAAAGGTTAAGTAGTAAAGCACAGCAGAGCTCTTGTTCCATAAATCCATAACAATTAATTCAACAGCAAATACTTAATAACTACAGAAAAACCAGAAGCAGAAGGGTGCAATTCTTGCAATTGAGGGATGAAAGATGTGGGGTCTCCCAAGATTCTCTATTGGAACATGCATAATTTGTCTGAAGTGAGTGGAACATTAGCAAAGTCTGTAGAAGTCATCATACTGTGGCTTGGATCTGGAGAAGCCCTCATAGTCAGTGGTGTGCTGAATATGAGACAACTCCCCCCCTCCACCCCAATACAAAGGTCTTCTTGAAATGAATGGCCCGAAGGTTGCCAAAAAAAGGGTTGCCAAAAATCAGGCAAATGAAGTGCAGTGAACAGAGAATGAAGAAAGAGGAGAAAAGGAGGTCATATAACAGCTATCTTCAAAGAACTGAAAAGTTGTTACTTGGTGTTTGTCTTCTTCACAGAGTAGGACTAAAAGCAATGGATCATGTTTATAAGATGGGAATTCCTGACTAAACATTTAAAAGAAACAAACTACCGCATTTCATTGCATAATAGCCACCATCACATAATAATCCCCCTTTTTGGGAAGGCAAAATGGGACTTTTGCCTTTCCCTGCATAATAATCGCATCCTCAGTTCATTCACCTGGTTGAGTGAACTTAAGGTTGTGACTGCCCTTTTGGCACTGTGGGACTTGACTGATCTCTCAGCCCAGTCAAGCCCCACAGTACCAGAAGGGAACGAAGGAAGGTGGGGAGGGAATGAATTCACTCTCCCATGCCTGTTTTCTTTCCTTTTTGACAGGGAGCAGCCATGCAAGTGGATAAACCATCACCCACCTTCATAGCTACCCCTTTAAAGACACAGCCATGCAAGTGGGTGATGCTCCACTTACCTGTGCAGCATCCCCTTTGAAGGTGCCCCCATCCCTGGGGGCAAGTGAAGCATCACCCACCCACACAGGTGCTTCCTTTGAGGCTTCCAGCATACGGGCGAGTGAACCATCAACCAAGCGCATGGCTGCTCCTTCAAATTGACTATTATGTGGTGAAAGAAGACCCAAAAATGTTTTTTTTAACCATCTAATAGTCGCCAGAACGTGGCAGGCAACTATCTGTTTGTGCCTCTAGTAATTCAGTTGTGAATGGCTTTATAGATGGTTAAAAAAAGAGCAGAAATGACAAATAAACAGATAGTTCTTGCAATAAAAAAATGAAACAAGAAGATTTTCTAATGATCTATTTTGGGACTATATTTTGTAATTTTTTAAAAACATCATCAGAAATCATGAGGGAGGAAAAAGTAAGCCAAGACTGCAGAAGCCATCAAATTGTTTAGAACAGCAAAAACCAAAGTAGCTTATACAGAGCTGCTATAGAATGTTTCCAACAGTTAGAAATAACATAAGAAATACGGTTTTATATAGGGATTAACATGAGAATGTTGTGGCTAAAACAGCAACAGCATTGGCAGTTCTATCTACATGTATACAAAGAGGGAGTTTGAACTAGCTATGACTAATCAGGAAAAGATATATTCATGATGGATAATTAAGGAAAATTGACCAAGTTTTGAAAGGCAGTATTTGTTGGAAATGAAGAAGTAGCTAAGGACACAGGAAACCCTATGCTGTAGTGCCTGCCTGCCAACTTGTTTTCACCTCTGTTTCCTAGATCTATGCAGCTCAAGTGGTTTTTTATTCCTTTCTGCCTGTAGCGGTCACTCCTGTTCTTCTTAGAAATTTTGCCAGGCAGTCCCCAAGTTACAAACATCCGACTTACAAATGGCTCTTAGTTAAGAACAGAAGTAAGACAACAGGAAGTGAGAGAACGCTACCTCTTGTAAGGGAAATTCATTCCTGGACAAGTTACCATGGGGAAAAAGGTGTCTCCAGTGAAGCTTCATTATCAATCCTTGATTCCACAACAAGCCATTTTTTTTATAAAGATCCAATTGTCACAGGGGAAGAATGGGAAGTAAAATCTTCTGAACTGGGGCACAGACAGCAAAACAAACACCTTCCCTATACTATCCAAAGCATAGATAGATAGATAGATAGATAGATAGATAGATAGATAGATAGATAGACAGACAGACAGACAGACAGACAGACAGACAGACAGACAGATATTTGGCTGGAGTTACACTTAAAAAAGTATCTGTTCCAACTTACTTACAAATTCAACTTAAGAACAAACCTATAGAACAAGAATTCTTGTTATTGTATCTTGATACCTTATTGCAGGGCAGGCACTATCCTGTTTTGGTGCCCTACAGAGCATCTATATGTCACAGCTGCAATTTTAGACAACACGATGTGATGTATCACTACCAGTCAACATGAGCGCTACTGGTATTTTAGAGGGAGTGGATCTCTTTTTGTTGTTTCAGAATGGTGCAGCAACAAATGGCAAAATGCGAATTTTATTTGCATTTTAGCCTATTTTTTATCCTATAAAAATGCTTTTTCCAGCAAA
Source organism: Anolis sagrei (assembly GCF_037176765.1). Taxonomy (NCBI): domain Eukaryota; kingdom Metazoa; phylum Chordata; class Lepidosauria; order Squamata; family Anolidae; genus Anolis; species Anolis sagrei. The sequence goes on along the minus strand of NC_090022.1, from coordinate 66,933,381 downwards.
AAACAATGAGTTCTAGAGGCATTAGGATGTCCAAAGGCCGGTACTCGAATCCCAATGTGCTGTATATAGCCTGCAGGACACATGGCTCTTACCTTTCCCTAAGAGTGAAAGAAAGTGTAGGAAAAAATGAAAATGATACAAGGGCTGAACACATCTGCTACAATGTAGGAAGCATTTTAGTTTGGAGGTCTAAGAGAACAAAACAATCAAGTTTTATAAAATTATGGAAAACTGTGGACAAAAAGGGTTTTTTCTTCCTCTGTTAAAACATAATAACCAAGAGATAGCCAAGGAAAAGAAAATTCAGGACAGACTAAGAGACACATTAAAATTCACAGTGCATAATTTCTAATACAATTTGTACACTTGACAACTCTTTTAAGTGGTTTGTAAAGGTAATTAGTCACTCTAAAGGAAAGCCAAACAATCATGCCTTTAAATTAGAATATGTAAACAAAAGTAAAACCAATAAAAATCAGCCACTATTTGGGAATTCTCTACCTGTAAGTGATGCCATCCACAACTTTCTCTTTTTGAAAAGTGCAAGTGCACACTGGTAATTTGTTGTTATGGTTTATGACATAGGCAAATATAAGACAGAATAAAGCATGCATTCAGAAGGCCCATCATGCAAATATAACACAAACCACTGTCCTAATTTTGGAATTATACAACTAGTCCTTAGGTTTTGTGCTTAGGTTATCCAAACTCATTTAAACAGCTATGAGACTGCAATATATATTTAAAGATACATAAGACCTGTCTCAAAAATGTAAAAACTAAGAATGCAATGCAAGAGGATTCCTTAGTTCTGGCTCTCAGATTGCAGAAGTCCCTTCCTTGGAAGGCTAGGCTGGCAACACCCAAGTCTTCCTATTGCCAGTAAACAAGGAATGCTTTATTCAGACAGGTCTATGCTAGTCAGACCAGGTGATTGAAAAAAAGGATTTAATCTAATCTCTGGCTCTTGTTTCACTTCAATGTTTGCTTCTATAGTTGTTTTTTTAAATACTTGTTTTAATTAATGTGTCATGTATTTGTAACTGTTAGTGTATTTCAATTTACAGCTTTCTTCTGTATTTCAATTTACTGAATCATATTCACTAGGAGAAAGAAGAAATACAAATAATCATCAAACCATGTTCACTATGACTAACACAAAAGAATCATAAAATGACCCACAATCATTAGTTATTCGTTCCTATCTGAGCTGTATGCTCAGCCATTGACAGCAGTGAGTGATAGGGTAAAAGTGGGTAAAAAGCGTAATCCAAACAAAATATAGCTACTGCTTGTTAGAAGGATGCCTGCTCAGGGTCACTTGTTGTGTCAGAAGACTCAGACTTGACTAAAGTCATATATGCACTACTTAATTCCGATTTGCTCTTCTTGTTAGTATATCATACAATGAATCATAGAATCATAGAGCTGGATGAGACCTCATGGGCCATCCAGTCCAATCCCCTGCCAAGAAGCAGGAAAATCACATTCAAAGCACCCCCGACTGATGGCCATCCAGCCTCTGCTTAAAAGCCTCCAAAGAAGGAGCCTTTCCTACACTCCAGGGCAGAGAGTTCCACTACTGAACAGCTCTCACAGTTAGAAAGTTCTTCCTAATGTCCAGGTGGAATCTGCTTTCCTGAAGTTTCAAGCCATTGTTCCACATTCTAGTCTCCAGGGCAGCAGAAAACAAGCTTGCCCCCTCCTCCCTAAGACTTCCCCTCACATATGTATACATGGCCATCATGTCTCCTCTCAGCCTTCTCTTCTTCAGGCTATACATGCCCAGCTATTTAAGCCACTCCTCAAAGGATTTGTTCTCCAGATCCTTAATCATTCTAGTTGCCCTCCTCTGGACACATTCCAGCTTGTCAACATTTCCCTTAAATTGTGGTATCCCAGGTGTGGGATTAGTTTCCACTGAAAACTGTTCAGAAGTGTCTGTTAATTAAGAATGTTGCTGATGCAATTTTAATCACTCCTATATTTCAAGATCATGTTACCACCTAGCTATACCTAGCTGTATGTACTAGTTGCTAGTCTAGCCCCAGACCAGATTACCTAAAGGTTTCTAAATGAGCCTGTTTGTATGCTAAAATAATCTGGCAAGCCTCTCCTATATATTTGAAAATTTGGTGGAAATTCATAAGAGGGATTTTTCTATGCAGAACTTCTTACTTCTTTCTTACTTTGATAGTCTTCCACTGGCTGGATCTAGACTACCCTATATTCCAGGATCTGATCTGTGATTATTGAGTTTGAACTGGAGTGTACAAGTCTACACTGCTAGATAATCTGGGATCAAATTCTGGGGTACAGGACAATGTAGAAGGGGCCACTGTCATTTTAAAAATCGGCTTTCCCAAGCTTGTTCAAATTTTAAAAATAGAATCAAAGAATGACTAGATTAAGAATACACATTAAATGCCAGAAATTGCACTCAATGTTTTGCTTCCTTGCATATTGTATTCTGCATTGGATTGACTACACCTATAATTATATTTGGTACATCCCCACATGAGCATAAATATTTGCAATTCTGGTGAGGGAACAAATGCAGAAGACTGTATTTTTAGTAAATTACAATATATAAATTACACATCTCCTAGCCAAATTATATTCTACATTTCATTTCATAGGAGGTGATTAGGTGGTCTATAATGTAAGCAGGATTATGCTACATCCTAAATAACTGTCTTTTACAATAAACTTCATAACTTCAGCAAGATACTGGAGTTCAAAGAGTATTATTTTCTTCGTTCATGTATGTAATATCTATGGTTAGTGGCCAATATTCTCAGTGGCTTAGCCTTTGTGCTGGCCAGCAAAAAGGAAACTATAATGGAAGTAACATAACCTTTCTTTCAAAGAACCATATAATTGTTAACCTCTGCGTTTTAGTTCTTGTAAAGCATCAGGGGGTTTATTTTCCAAGCTACGCAAGCATAAAATATAACTAAGTGACCTCTTTTACATTACAGGAATGCTGCCCCAAAATATTTTCAAATACCCACAATACGTGATGCTTTGGAGAAGTGGATGAGATAGGTCATGACAAAATAAACTATGAATATGGTAGTGAAGGCATAACCATGAGCAGAAAGTATAAACTTTTAGTAAACATCAAATGAATCCACCATTACTAGAGGCTGCCACATGATGCAGACATGGACGAAACACCCTGGCCTTCCTGAACATCCTTTATAGGCCGTTTATCAAAATATTAATCCCTGTCAAAACAGGCCCATATTCTAACTTTCCCTTTCATACTTTCATAATTTCCTTGGCCTATACACTGAATTACTGTTATAGGGAACCATCTGCCTTTGTTGATTATCTGGCCAATGTGGTTCAATCTCAAATAAGTTTTATTTTTGTAAAAACATTGTGAAGTCATATTAAAACTCTGATCCCAAGTCTATCACATGAATTTTATAGACAATTCTAGACCTTTTTGGTTCTGGTGCAAGTCATTATTTCACCATGGACTCAAAGAGCAGAAAAGGACCCCAAGTGGAGTACAGGGATGTACTGCAACAGCATCTGGGAAGTGGCTATCTATCCTCTGTTTCAAAATACTGAATGAAGGAGAGCCCATCACTGTCTAAGGTACTCCACTCTATTATAAGAAAAACTCTTAATGTGAGAAGGTTCTTCCTAAAAGTTTAGTTTGGATATTTTTCTTATTAGTCAAATCTATTGACTTTCTGAAGGTCGAATATAATGGTTTGCTATTCAAAATTTTGTGCAGTCATAGCATCAATTCTGTGCAGTTCTAGAACTGGACACAAGCTAACAGTCTATGCCACTAAGAGGACTCCCTGTTCGCTTCACAATGAGGCAGGGGGTCACCAGATCAGAACATTAAATCAAGGAAGGCTAAGAGTCCTCCTTCTCTCCTGGGTGTCCTGACAGAGATGCTGCCTTAGGATCCCAGAGGAAGTGTGGGAAAATTAAAATGGTTGTGAGTGTCAGCAACAATGGGGAACCTTTTCTCCCTATAGTTTTGAGGGGCTAAGTCAGGCATGCGCAAACTAAGGTCTGGGGGCCGAATTTGGCCCCCTGGCTCCTTACCTCAGGCCCTCCTCATTTTCCTTATCCTCTTGGCAGAAGGGCACAGCAACCTGCCATGTCCTTATGCTAAAAAGATGGGGAGGTTCGCAAAGTTTTGTGCAGCAGCATACAAAATCCGCCAGGGAATGACTAGTTCCAAAAGTCAACTGTGTGTCCAGTAATCGTCTTCCCTGAATCTACAATTTGGTGATGGATCTGGGCATTGTATGTTTTTACCCTGTTTCCCCTTCTGCTCCCTCGCCCATATTGTGTTTTTAGTAGTTGTATTTATATTTTTAATGTACCAAACATGCCAGGTTTGTAAGGAAACGTGACACTATTTCCTGTGCTGGTCAATGACCGAAATAAATGTTTTGATTTGATTTGAAAGATGGGGAGGAAGGCACGTAGTCAACCTTCTCCTGGCATAACGACAATGTGAGTGGCCACATCTTTATGTTGGGAGGACTGCTAGAAGAAAGCACACTGTGGCTGAGAGCCCTCTGGAGCACTCACCACCTGTCTTGCCCTCCTCCCGCATAATGCAAAGAGGACAGCCCAGAGCAAGGGGGAGGAGGATGGGGAGGGGGATCGGGGGTTGGCAGAGCAGTCTCTGTGTGTCCCGCCTTCTTCCCAGTATAAGGATAGGGTGAGCAGCCCTGTCCTTATGCTGGGAGGACAACTTGAGGATGATCCAGGCCCTGCCCTGTCCCCTCCTGGCTCCGTTCTCTCTCAGACCCTCCCCTCCCAGGTTTGTCCCACCCAGCGTGTTCCTGGCTCCCCTTCCTCCTGGCCTGACCCTGACCAGGTCCACAATGTGACCCCAAGACAAAAAAGTTTTCCCATGCCTGGGCTAGGAGCTTTACTGGCTTTACTGAATTCAGAATGTGCATCACTGCATTGGGATAGCACTCTACTATTGTTTGAGGTCACATTTGGAACACTTTTGATTTGCAAATGACAAACTTGAATATACTTTCATGAGAAAATGTAAGAAGTGCTGTTAACTACCACTCCATATACAGCAAGCTTACAGAGAGACCTTCAATGTCAGAATATTTACTTTTTGCTTTACATTCTAAACACAATGAATGGAAACTTTGCCGGAAGACAATAATAATGTAGCACTTATTTGAAACCACATTCCACCATAAGATGATTAAATGGTATTGCAAGCGTCAGAGCATTCCTTTCTTAAGTGACATGATTTCCCTCTGTGTATTTGAATAATACTTAGAATTACATCACATTTTCCCTATTAAAACATTTCTCTCACAGCTAAGAATTCATTGCCTCAGGGTAAGAAACTGTAAAAGAGACATGATTATGCCCAAGAGCATACATGCCAGCAGAATACAGTCAGGATCTGGATAGTCCAATGTTGTCTTTTTGCATGGGCCACACAGTTTGATCACAAATTTAGTGGTAACTATTGGTTACATAGCTCTTTAAAGCCAATTTAAAGTTTATTTTATGACTTCTGAGAGTGTCCCCAAGGCAGACACCCTAGATGTGAAGTTTGTTCTGAAGACACCTCATATATTTTCATGTACTTAAATCATGAAGTGTAGCTACACAAAACTACCAATCATAACAGCTAACTTAAAACATCTACAATCAGGAACTGTTTATTTCTTCATGGCAGGAGGTTGGACTGAGCTACATCTCTGATATTGAGGCAAACAACATCAAAATAGTTATAATCATCAGTACCATAGCTATAAATATTGTGAGAATGCCAGAAGTATGTAAATACCAATTGATGTGGACAGAATCCTGGACCAAATTAATTCTGGATCTGGTTCAGCAAGGCAGTAGTGATGCTGTACGAAGCAATGGCCACTGGGGTTGCACTGTGAAGATGTGAGGAATAGGGAAAGGGACAGACTAGCAGCCTTGCCACAAGATGATTTTTGCTTATTATGGCAAACGTTTCCTCTTTGAAACATGACAACTATCTAAACTCCAATCCTACATGCAAACAGATGCTTGGGTAGGATCATATAATGGTGTATCACAAAATTCTTCTAAATTGTACTATGGAACTACAGGTTGCCTCCAGAACGCCTTGAATTATATCCAGATTTCTCATAAGGGTACACCAGACAACCCAGAGCATTAAAGCTTGCTTTTATAACATGTAAAATATCTGTATATATCATCTGGATGTAAGATTTTGAGGAGGCAAATATTTTATGATTGAATTTACAGCTCTTACTCTGATGTTCTAAAACAAAAATATTTCCATGCAACAATAATACTTTATTATTTTGACATTTAAATAAGTGTAGAATTTATGGTACGTACAGAGATGAAAAGGTAATAACGTATGAGTCAGATCTTCTAAAAAAGTATATCTGAATTTATTTATGAACAAAACCCAACAAAGTTTCTATTGAGCATTTGTGGTTTTGTATTTACATAAATAAAATTTATTCTTCTTTGTCAACCCCCCCCCCCCCTAATTAAGTAGTTCACCAATATATCTGTTATTGGAAAGAAATGTGGGTGAATTAAAGTCAAACCAAGCTACTCAAAACAGAGAATGTGTACTTTCAGATCATAGGACAGTCAAAAACTCTATTACAACAGAAGCCAGTGAAAAATGTGTTCATACAGAAGTATCCCTTTAGAAACGGAATTAAGATATTAGGGTGTTTAAATAAAATGAATGAAAACATATTCAAGAGGTTTAAAGATGCACAACAGTACTAGTTATACTGTCCTAGTGATCTTAGCTTAGTTCAATTAGTTCCTCCTATTCCATTCAAAATGGAAATTGAACCCAAAACCGGTACATGTTAATAACTAACGAGGATTTTGAATGAGGTTGTTCTAGACCCCCATACACCATGGTTTGTGAAGATGGCAACATAACAAACTGGGCCATATTGTCAAATATGTTAAAGTTGTGTAATTTGTATGGGCTGATTTAGATCAATTAAATTTATTCTGGTTTTTATGCTGAATTTCAATAATATCTTTTTTTAAAATCTAGAGTCCAATCTGTAAGCAGTTGCTAATAAAGCCCTAAATGGCCCCTGCCCAAATTACCTGTCCGAACGCATCTCCTCCTATGAACCATTGCAGAGGTTAAAATCCTCCGGGGAGGCCCTGCTTTCCGTCCCACCATTGTCACGGACACGATTGGTGAGGACGAGAGACAGGACCTTCTCGGTGATTGCTCCCCAGCTATGGAACTCCCTTCCTGGTGAGATCAGGTCGGCTCCCTGTATCCTGTCCTTTAGAAGGTTGGTAAAAACTTGGCTGTGGGACCAAGATTTCGGGACAGGGCAATAAAGTGGCAATAGGAAAGATAACCAGGTAAATGATTTGACGTGGGTGACTAGGATGGTTTTAAATGGTGTATTTTAATTTTTTGATAAATGTTTTTAATGTTTATGTATTGTATGTGAATCTGTGTCCCGGCATTGAATGTTTGCTGTTTATATGCTGTGCTCCGCCCTGAGTCCCTTTTGGCATGAGAAGGGCGGAATATAAATGTATTACACAAACAAACAAACAAACAAACAAACAAGGAAATTTGTCCATCATTGCAAGTCACAACGACTGTGCTCTTCTGCATTGCGTTTTCCATGAAAAAGTACTAATACTCAAATCTTGAAAAATATTTTGGTTGTCTGATTTGTTTTCTTGTACCCATTGTTTTTTAATGGTATTGCAATTCAACTGTCTCAAAGTAATAGGGTTTTTTTTAAAAAAAAGTTAAAACGCTTTCTATAAGTGTGTTGCCAGAACAAAGTAAAATTCTATTTCTTTATGAAAGGCAGCGTAAAATACCTAAAGATGAAGTCCCTGGGTTACAAACAAGATTGATTCTGTGGGTTTGTTCTTAAGTTTAATTTGTTTGTAAGGGAAGGGTTAACATCCCTGTAACCTTTGTTTTGTCATCTGTGCTCTTGTTCAAATGATTTCACTTCACTTTCTGTCCCTACCAGATTTTGAAAATTTTAGGTTGTTATAGAAACAAGGATTGGTGAGAAAGCTTCAGTGGATACACCTTTTCCCCATGATAAAGTCTTGCAGTCCAAAACATACCAAGACTGAACCTTCAGTTAATTTTACATGTGTTCATTTTTAAGTTTCTTATTCCCATTGACATAAAATGTGATTTTAGCTTTGAATATATTTTAATGGATTGTAATTGTGAATTTTTAATACTGTTATTTTCAATTCTGTTTTAATGTTTGCATATTCGTATATTTTAAATTGTATGGCAATACTTCTAACGTAAGCCACTTTGAGTCTCCTTCGAGAGAGATAAAGCAGAGTATAAATAAATATAATAAGAATGATATGAATTTAAATGTGTACTTTAACGTATTTTCTCTCAGTGTGAAATTCTAGACCTGTAAGCATTTTATATCCATTTTAGGAATTCATTTACAGCACTGCAAAATTAGGATAAATTCAAGAACCAAAGGATAATAGAGCCTAGGAGGCATGGATCAGGATGTGCCTCCTTTCTCAAAAGTGGACCAAACGCAATCTCGAGCATCCTTACTGGCAGAAAAATGTTCTATCGTGTCCACAGTATTAAAGTGTGTAATATGCTTTTCCCCTTTGTTTCCTTCTCTCCATGTCTACATTATCCTACCTCTGTTTTAATATCCTATAGCCTTGAACCAGATTTACAGAAAAGTGTATCCATGTCCTGGGGCATCCTGAGTGGAATTATTTCAACAGAAGACCTCCCCTTTCCCACTCTACTATATTACAATTTCCTTTTGGAGATTGCTCAGATTTTTGCCATGTGGTATGAGTGTTTTTGGCATTCTAGAAATATAAAATGAAAATTTCTTGCAACATGCAAAACCAAGAAACCAATTAATAGGATCATGACCAGCACTTTTTTTTCAATAAATCTAATGGTTCATGGTAGAAAAATGTTTTCAACTTTTCAAGCCCTTTTTTTCAGCTGGATATTCCAACTTTTTGATGCTGGCCAGAAATGTGCACACAAATGCCACAATCTTATTCTTTCTTTGCCCAGGTGAGACATGGGGATCTTCTTTGTACATGCCTTTAACTCAATGCAAGTTGGAAGTGTGATATAACTAATAATTAACTGCATCTTTATGGACAATTTAAAAGCCAAAACAGTAGTTCTTTTAAAAAAAATAATGTGAGATCATATTGAAACCTTGTTTGTGAATTTACATAATCCCCTGTAACCCGACAGCTAGTCCTTTAAGCAGCATTTCTATTTGTCTATTATTAGGTTGCTTTTCTTAAATGGGGGCATGTTTCTGCATTTATGTAAGAAACGGCAAACTGCAGAATTGTTTAAATAAGTGTGTCATTTCATATCAGAAATGGACTTGAATGAACCATATGGGGCTTGTTCTGGCTTTGTGCCATTCACTATTAGGCTTCAGATTTAACCACATCTTTTGCTTAGACGTCTAGAGCTAAGCTAGAAGTTTTGGCTGAGATACAAGGAGTGATGAAAAACACATGAGCAGTAACAAGTTTCTTAACATCATTCTTCAGTACTCAGATAGACTAATCCACAGAAGCAGTTTATTCAAGTAGCACCCAGACTGCCAGGAGCAACAGGAACTTTAAAGTAATTTTTAGAAACCATTTTACTATTTACTGTTCATTTTATACAGACTTGAACCTGAGTTCGGTATAGCAAAGAACTGGAATACTTTTCTCAGGTGGAATATTCTTTTAAAAGGACTTGACAGTCTTGAAAGGTATGGTTTTTAAAAACTTTTTATAACCACCATTCTAATTTAGCAGAATGCTTTTGTCATTGATAACATAATCTAATTAACTACAATGTTTTAAAGTAAATATTAGGAGAATATATTGGCAATGTCATTAATGTTTTATATTGTGGACAACAAAGGAAATACAAATATGTAAGATGGGTTTTTTTTCTATGAGGAAAAAAAACCTGTCCTGTTTTTGGATGCTTGTGCTACAATCCTATGCATGACTACTATTAAGTAAGCCATACCAAATACTATAGCAGTTACTTCCAGTAGGCTGCATATTACTGAAAACTTGGTTATTTTTTGTTTAATCCAGTTTTCAGATATTGATAACCCTAACAGGTTTAATTGCTACCATGCAAAGTAAAACCAGGTTTAATAAAGATAAAGGAAAACAGTTCATTGACCAGCAGAAGTTCATAAAAGCATGGGCTCAGTTAAAAGTACATCATCTCTGGTGTTTTGATCAGAGGAAATCAACTATTTCTTCTCCAAAACAAAACATCACTCTGCATTTAAAGCATGTTTAAATCTGCAATGTTATAAATTACTATTTCTGTAAGTCTATTCTCCTCTGTGTCTTGGAAGGTTTTATTATTTTCTCAAAGGATGCAAGCACAAAAAAGACTTAAAGATTTGAGTATGAATGGCAGGTGCTGAACTAATGCGTTGTTTAAGATTCTTATTTCTTTCTATGGATTCAGTTCAGGGTAGTCACCTGGGGTTCCTAACAAACATAAGGATTTCCCATGCTTTTCCAGAAGGAAATCAGTAGCTCGTTGGTGGCCAAATCAAATTCTTCATAAACCAGGTTGGCTGCCTACTGCTTCAGACTGGCAATAAACAGAAGCTCTTGTGATGCTTTATTTGTGAAAGCACTTCAGTGTTGGTTATATCATGATTTTCTCTCTCTCTGTATGTTGTAGTATGTAACCATGGTCCCCTTCCAGAAACGGAAGGAGTTTCTCTGTTTGCAGGAGAGCCGTGTAGCCAGCAGGGGGCTTCACTAATAGAAAAGCCCATTATTTTGCACAATTTCTTCCTCTTCCTGAAGCTCCCAATGCCAACTTCCATAGATTTTGGAAGGTCTGCCAACCTTCTGGAGCAGACAGCAGGGCACATGTGGAAGTGAATCACATGGGAGTGCTCTCCAGGATGAAAATCTCTATCGGTTGGATTCAACCCTTTGCAGTTAGCATATGGACCTTAAGTAAATGTATGATATTATTGCAGATATACATACAGCAGAGTCTTGTTTATCCAAGCTTTGCTCATCCAACACAGTCTGCCTCCCTCCCGGATCCACAGCTGTTTCAATACATTGTGATGTTTGGTGCTAAATTCGTAAATACAACAATTACTACATAATGTTATTCTGTATTGAACTGCTTTTTCTGTTGATTTGTTGTAAAACATGATGTTTGGTGCTTAATTTGTAAAATGTGCAGCATAATTTGACATTTAATAGGTTTTTCCTTAGTCCCTCCTTATTATCAAACATTTTTGCTTAACCAATGTTCTGCTGGCCCGTTTATGTTGGATAAGTGAGTCTCTACTGTACAATCTAAATAGGCAACATGTTCAGAATGCCTTAAAAGAGCATCAGTGTGAAAACAATGAAACACTCTAGAATTTTTAAAAGGACAGTGTTGTACCTTGCCATAATTTATGATTTGGTTTATGATTTTTCCTTTTTGTGAAAATCATTTAGGCTGCCTTAAGTATGCTCCAATGAATTACATAGATATTTGTGTTGTGGGTTTTGAAGCAAGATTATATTATATATAAGCATTTTTTGTCAAAGATTAATCAGAAGGGGCTTTTAGGGCTCTGCTTTATGTTTCAATATACTTGAGGTCACTATCCCCAGAATCTCAATTCTCAATTTAACTCTCTTCTGTAAAGTAAATTACAGAAGTTGGCATTATAGAAATTCTAATCAAGTTGGCAGCATACACTAAAATTTATTTATTATTTATTACATACACTTTTACCCTGCCCATCTCCCCCCGAGGGGGGACTCAGGGCAGCCTCACACAAGCACTGTAAGATGCTATCATAATATAAATAATCAACAAGTACATTAAAACATTAAAACAATTAATTAAAACAACAGATCCATTCTTCCAAAGTTAGGTTTTTCTGAAGCGTTTTCCATAGAACTAGTGGGCTTAATAAAGCCACTGTTAAGTCACTATGTCAACAGCACATTTTAATAATGTGCAGAATCTCTGCACAGTGGAGATTATTCCTTGTTAGAAAAGTTACGAAATTATATAAGTTTCAATATGATTCAACTTACTGATGATATGATTTAAAACAAAGTGTTGATGTCTTAGAATATTTGACAGTTTTAATGAAACAAAGATCAGAGTTTATCAGATAGAGACTCTTATAGTAGACTACAATTCTAGGTTGGGAAACAGAATATACTTGAGAAACTGAAATAATTTCCCTAAAAAAACAATGTGCTTGCATGTGGTTCACTCATCAGAGAGTCATGATATTTGCATTAATATTACCTGTAAAATACTAGTAGGGCTGATGGAAAGACATCATTGCCTTAGGGAGAAAAATAAACGACAATAATAGAGTCTACAAGGTATAACTAGCAACAAAGGAAGAATAACTTATCTTTCAGGTACAGACAGGTTCCCATTTTATGCATTATATGGGTAAAACCACTGTAGTTAAGATTATATAGCTGGATTAAGTATACATTTCTCAGCAAGCTAACTGTAAGTGCCTCCTTTCACAAAATCTTGGTCAGGAGAGTGAAATGGACATGGCTTCGCTGCTCTTTGATTACAGGGTGGTGTCTTCAACCATAAAATATATGAAAGGAGTGAGAAATAAGTCTTCTCCGCTCAGTTAATTCTGTAGACACTGGAATAGTTAAATGGACTGCCTAGGCAACAGGCCAAAAGAGTGCCATTTAAGTTAAAACAAAAGTCTACATGCCTTTTCAGACAGTCAGGCCACTGCAGTGACAAGCATGTTTCTTTAGCTGTTCACACTTCTTAATTTTTTAACTGTTGAAAGGAATTAAAGAGGAAATTAAACACACTAAAGTATTTGTTTTAAACATTCTGGAAGATCTTTTGCTAAAGTACTTAGAGCCTTGCAGAATAGCTCAAAAGTTTCTTCATTGAAGGAGGGAGTAGAAATGCAGCTTCAGGTTAGATAAGGACTCGGTATCACTTAACACAGAAAGCATTAGAAAAAGAGGAAGACTGCATTCCGGATAGATAAGACTCAAACAAGGAAGCCACAGATGAGTGTACAAGACTTGAGCAGGATTGCTGAAGACTTGGAGATCTGCCGTTCATGGGATTGCCATATGTTGAAGTGGACTTCATAATTCAGAATGTGTAAAAATGCTAAAATATAAGGAAAATCTGCATACACAAATGCACATGAAAATTCAAAAAAGAGGGTGAAATAAACAGGTATCTACTGCTGCAAGACTCTCATCTAATAGAATTTTCCATGAGACTCATTGTAAGCTGCCTTCTCTGGAAACGAATCTTGCAATCTTTCTGTCATTTCTAAAGCTTGCAAGCACCCCAGAGAGCTCCTCAGAACTACTGATGACATTATATCTTATGGGTGCTATATAGAACACTTTGGAACTCTTTCACTAGGATTTGCTTTAACCTGTAGCTCTATAGGGTATTCTAGGTAAACTTCCAGAAGAGTGCCAACAAATTAGCAATTACGTTATTATTGGGTTGCTGTGAGTTTTCCAGGCCATGTTCCAGAAGCATTCTCTCCTGATGCTTCGCCCACATCTATGGCAGGCATCCTGAGAGCTTGTGAGGTTTGTTGGAAATCAGTAAAGTGAGGTTTATATATCTGTTATTATTAATATTATATTATTATTGTATTTATTTATATCCCACTTTATATCCCCAAAGGGGACTCAAAGCGGCTATGTTATGTATTGTGTGTAGTTTTGGACAAAGAAAAAAATAATAACAAGAGGTCATTTGGAAAGCATGGTGGAGGAGCTGTGGCCTTTATTGGGCTCTTTAAGAAAGATGTGGAATGGGTTTCTAAAGATGCATCTACACTGCAAAATTAATATTGTTTGACATCTTCTTAACTGCATTACTCAATGCGATGAAATCATGGGGGTTGTAGTTTGGTAAGGCACCAGCACTATTTGGAAGAAAAGACTAAAGCCCATGTAAAACTAAAACTCCCATGCAATGGGGGTTTACTAGAGTTTAAGTACAACACAATCTGAAGGACTTAAGGTTTTGCCATTCCTTTATGGGACTCATAATGACAGGTTATTATTATTATTATTATTATTATTATTATTAACTTTATTTATACCCTGGTATCATCTCCCGAAGGACTCGATGCAGCTTACAAAGGCCAAGGCCCTCAATAAAACAACAGCATAAGAAATACAACAATAAAACTCATAAAGCAAAACAATAAACATTAAAGCAATAGCAGTAAAACATTAAAACACTAACATCATGACACATTTAAAACTAAAGGCCGGGCCAAATGTAATGAATAAAATTAAAAGTGCTGGACATGACAGGTGAAATGTAAGGGTTTTAGGGGTAGGTGCAATGTGCAGACAATCTTAAATCTCTAATAAAATGCGTTTGGGACATGATGCTGGGAGTTTCCTATTCTGGAAAGGCACACTGGAACAGCCAGGTCTTCAAGCTCTTCCTAAAGACTGCCAATGTTGGGGCTTGTCTGATGTCCTTGGGGAGAGAGTTCCAGAGTCGGGGAGCTACCACAGAGAAGGCCCTGTCCCTCGTCCCCACCAAACGCGCTTGCGACGCAGGTGGGATCGTGAGCAGGGCCTCTCCAGATGAACGGGAGGGATCGTGTGGGTTCATATATGGAGATGCGGTCACGCAGGTAGGCGGGTCCCAAACCGTTTAGGGCTTTGTAGGTGAGCACCTGCACCTTGAATTGGGACCGGAAAATGAACGGCAGCCAATGGAGCTCCTTAAACAGGAGGATTGACCTCTCTCTGTAAGGAGCACCAGTTAACAACCTGGCCACCGCCCGTTGGACCAGTTGGAATTTCCGAGCCGTTTTCAAGAGCAGCCCCACGTAGAGCGTATTACAGTAGTCCAATCTAGAGGTGACCAAGGCATGGACCACCCTGGCCAGATCAGCCTTTACGAGGTATGGTCGCAGTTGGTGCACGAGTCTCAATTGTGCAAAAGCCCTCCCGGCCACTGCCGACGCCTGAGCCTCAAGCATGATGAATCCAAGAGCTCACCCAAACTGCGGACCTCTGACTTCAGGGGGAGTGTAACCCCGGTTCATTTATTATGCAAAAGGATCGAGAGTTTAGATGCTCTTACCTCAGATATAGCAAGATCTATTTAGTGTGTTTTACATTTAATTTAGATTGCTATGATTTCCCAATGCAATATGTATCCTCTTAAATTTTTTTTGGAAGAAAGCTAAAAGTCACTCAATTTTTCATGACCCCAGTGTCCACCTATTGTTCCTGGAAATAAGAAAGTAATTATAAGTCATCTTGCATGCTCAGGTCACTGGCTGAATAAAGAGTCCCTTCAGCATAGTTAACTGGGATTGATGTCTTTAGTAGCTGTCCAGAGTGGTGACTATCTCCAAATATTCAGCTCTTGATAGCTAGGCATTATAGAAGCAGTCTGTTCTGAGTGATTCCATGTGATCTGCAAACATGGCTATAATTTCTCTAAGTCCTCTCCCACGCTAATGGAAGAGAATCAAGCTCATCACAGGCTTGTTGCAGTTGATCTCTGAGGAGTAGTACATTTATGTTGTGCATCAGTCAGCAGAAGATGTGGATGCAAATTCAGTTGTTGGGGGAAAAGGAGCGCCTCTCAGTTATTGCCGCGACCACTAGTCTTCTCAGTTGTTGTGATGATGTTGTCATTGGCCGTCTTGCTCTTCTTTCATACCTTTCTTTCATACCTTTTGTCCCCATTTGTTCTGAGGACTTGGACAGTTGGGATTTACAATACAATAACTGCTGAAGGGCAGTTATTGTATTACTCTCTACATTGGGAAAATAGGCCTGTCTCTACATCAGGTGATAAATGGAAGGACAGAAGAACCAACTGCAGAACGCTTCCATCTTCCTTGGAACTCAATTTCTGATCTAAGAACAGTTGTTGAACCAAAAAAAAACTATTAAAAAGATTGGAAAGGGAAGCAGCAGAATTGGGATTTACCCATAAACCCTGGAACAGGGCTGAACAGAAACAATGGTTTCCTGGTATACTACACATATTCGAACACTAGACCCCAGCGTCATGACAGATTCCTTGACCAATTTATTACATCTCCTTTCAGTTCCCACAAAACATGCCAATATCTGCCTTTACCATTCATTCATATGATCATCTAGACATCTTGGATTTAAGCAACATCTTGGTCCATCAATGACCATTTTTAATATAGAACTTGTCATTTCATTACCATACCCACAAGGTTTGCATTTCTATGGCTATTAAAACACACTGCCTATAAAGATCTGTTCATAGGCATCTGAGGAAGAGTGTTTGCAAAAGCTTAAGCTTCCAACTTTGTTCTCTCAGTCTCTAATGTGCATGCCGAAGGCTGTATGAGTCTCCCATTGGCATTAAGAAAAAGTGTAAACCAATCATTTCTAACAAACAAACCAGATCTCCATAAATAAGTTAATATCAACATCCAACACATTCATATACAGCAACATGCCTAATTTTAAGCTATTTAAATGCCAGATAGTTTCTAGTATGCATTTACAAAATTTGCATTTTGTTTTAGGACTCTGTACCCTGAAGACATGAAAGAATGTGTGCTTTTCCTTCTGTTGGCTTTATGTTCTGCAAAGCCTTTCATAAGTCCTTCATACTTCAATTTTAAGAATGTAATGCTAATGGATATGGAAGACCTTGATGATGACGACGACGATGATGACGATGACAAGGATGATGACAAGGATGATGATAATTCTCTTTTTCCAACTGGACCTTCCATAATACCTTTCGACTTATTTCCAGTGTGTCCTTTTGGATGTCAGTGCTACTCCAGAGTTGTCCACTGCTCTGATTTGGGTAAGACCAATAATGTACACTATATTATCAATGACCATGTTTGTTCAAATACAGGGATCACATGCTTATTTCTGAGATTATGTAGTACACTTATGAAACTATTTGGCAATGCTATGAGTTTTGCCTAGCAATTTTTGAGTTCCAGACGTTCATTTGCAAATCAGTCTCAATCAGTTCATTAAGTTAATACCTGAAGTACCACAAAAAACAAACACTACTCTTGTCAAGGGATAGAAGATTCTATAATGAAGCTCTCCATTGCATGTGAACATTACATTCATAAGAACATAAACACACACAATCTACTCCAACTGCATGTGTGTATGTATACACACACATATGTGTGTACATGTGAACACTTAGCTATTTATGTGTTCATATATTTTTTATAAAATCTCATGCTATTTTATTGAAATTGATTGTAAAAAATCAATTAAAATCTAGATTTCTGAATTCTAAATTATTTCAAATTTTGAGAAAATGATATGTGAGATCAACTCAGTGAGCGCAATAGTCTGGTTTGCCTTTTACCCCTTGTAAGAACTAGGCACATGAATAGCTATCATTTTTACTTCATTTTCCCTTTGTATTTTTAAACACTTAATTCTTTTCATCATGGATGTGAAATATGGAAATAGTAGTGAATTTTGTCATATTCTTTTAAACAGAAAATCTCATGCATTTGCATCAGACACCAGTTGTCCTTGGTGGCTCCAATATCTGCCAGACTATGAATCTGCTCTGGCATTGAAATATAGCTTTAAAAAGCTATCTGAGGCACATAATCTATTTTGAGGTTGGCTTCATTTGAATTCAAAGTAAACCCTGCTGTGTGTTCACTACCCAACTGACATGGAACACAATAGTTGAATATGTACATGCACAAACGTCTTTGGGGTTCTTAAACTTTATATTATCTTTGTATTAGATTTCTTGCTCTGCAAAAACAGACAAATCAGTTTCATCTTCTGAAAAATAGAATATCCTTTGGTGCACATAGAAGAAAACGAATATTTTTAAAAAACAGAGCTCTGGCATGAACAACTGAGAGTCAATTTTTCCAGTTGATATATTTTTGAGAAATTAAAAGATTGGATTTTTCCCCCTTTGGAACATGAACTCTTGCCAAAATTGGAACATGAACTCTGGCAGTCAGATATGATTTGTTGTTAAGAGATGCACATTTTCAATTTTATATTTAATTCTTTATAATTAGGTCTGACTTCAATACCAAAGAATATTCCATATGACACTCGCATGATAGACCTTCAAAACAACAAAATAAAAGAAGTCAAAGAAAATGATCTCAAAGGACTCACATCATTATATGTAAGTTTGTTTTCTAACATTCATCACATTCCTTTCAATGAAAGACTATAACAATATATCACACTTCAGATATACTGCTGTAATACGTTTACAGCAGAAAGAGACAGAACTGAAGTATGAGGGAAATTTATATTACACAATCACATTTAATTAAATTTGTTTGCTTCCATGTCCATTGGTTAGCACATAAATATCAATGGAGGTATTTAAGGTGTTCAATCCCATCAGCACCTGGGATTGCTCCATTAAAGTTAGGGTTAAATCAGAGACTGCAACTGATATGGGAGCCGCCAGCAGATACTGACCTATTCATATTCTTAAAAATCCTTTCCAAGAATGAAATATATGAATATACTTTTTTGAAAACTTCACATGATTATAAAGCCTTGAGTCTTCTGTAGGAATGACAGGATATAAATGTGTGTGGGAAAGCAAGAGTGAGACAGAAAGAGATATGATCAAAACAAATGAATTATCAAGTGAAGAAAGCTCTGTTTAAATTTCTTAGACTGAATACTGACTGCATTAAACTGAGAAAAGATCTAAATAAGAATTGGATTTACACAATACTGATCACTCATTTAGGCAAAGGAAATGGGCCAAAAATGTTGGAATTCAAGTCCTTTCTCATATCTAGCATCAATAATTCTGTTCAGTCCCAGGTGATTTTAAGAATATATCTGTTCCAAAATTGGGCATAAAAGTATTCTTGGAATTCTAAAATGATTCTCTCTCTCTCTCTCTCTCTCTCTCTCTCTCTCTCACACACACACACACACACACACAATTATATATTTATGCAAGTGCTTCCTTTCTTTAAAAAAAGAATATTCTTCTCCTGACCAAAGATCTTAAAAATACGTGTTCTATTTTTATCTCATCTTATTATCACTAGGCACTTGCACTGAACAACAACAAGATAACCAAGATCCACCCCAAAGCCTTTCAATCAACAAAGAAGTTGCGGCGCCTCTACTTATCTCATAATCATTTAACCGAAATTCCAGCCAATCTACCAAAAAGCTTAGCTGAGATAAGAATTCATGATAATAAGGTTAAAAAAATACACAAGGAAGCCTTTAAAGGAATGAAGTCTTTACATGTTTTGGGTAAGTGTGGTATGTATGTAAAGTTGCTGTATAAAAACTGTATTTCACCCATTAGCAATGCAATGGAAATTAAGACTTAAATAAGCCCTTGATGAAGAGGAAGTAATTTTATAGCTATCTGCCAAGCAACCTAGGCAGAGATTCCAAGATAGTAAGCAGCTAAATGGTGGAGCAATTCAGATCTGGAAAAAGCCAATGATTATGTAATTGAAAAAGTACAAATTATTTGGCAGTGTCTCTAACACTAGACCATAAACTATGTTTACAATTAAAGATCAAAGAAACCTAAGCCAAAGTTGAATACTAATCTATAATAAAATGGGCATTCATCAGCTTTGTTACGAAAACCTTCTTGTTCTATTATACAGAGCATGCGACATAACTGTATCCTTCAGTTCAAAGCCCTCCTAGCTTGGACAGAAGTTAAGGTAGTCTATTAACCAACACAGATGGGCACAAGCCAATAAGTATCCTGTATGCTCATGTGTAAGTCTAGATATTTTAGTCAAAAAATCAGCCCAAAATATCTGGTTAGACTTATCCATAAATCAGTGTGACCATTTTACCTTAACTCTTAGAAAGAAAGGGATCCACACTGTTCTCTGAATAGATAAGATCTTACTCCATCCTGGGAGAACCAAAAATAAGCACTGATTTCCTCTACTCTCTCCACTGTAGTGCAGTTTCTGGCCTTTTTGAATCCCTGAGCACCATTGGTACTTTCTCCTCTCTATATTTATTTATTTATTTACATCACTTATATCCCGCCCATATCAGCCTGCAGGCGACTCAGGGCGGTCTACATATCGGCACAATTCGATGCCATAAATACAATACAAAAGCAAAAACAATTAAGTGCATTTAGACAAAAAAGACAGTGCAATAACAATTTAAAAAGAGCTATATCCTCTCATTCCAATCCTCGTCCATTTCATCGTCTTGGCCGTTCCTGGGTCATTCTCCATCTCAAGCTTGACTTATCTATTCCGGGGTTCCGAATGCCTGCTCGAAGAGCCAGGTTTTCACTCTCTTACGAAAGGTCAGGAGGGAGGGGGCTGATCTAATATCCCTAGGCAGGGAGTTCCACAGCTGAGGGGCCACCACAGAGAAGGCCCTGTCTCTCGTCCCTGCCAAGCGTGCTTGCGAAGCAGACGGGATCGAGAGCAGGGCCTCCTATAGAATGACCTTATCCATGGGCCATGTCAAAACCCATAATTTGGTCCACAAACCTGCCCTTACATGAGTATATAAGGTTATAGCTTAACATAGGTTATTCTGGCCATATTATTTTATTAAAATGCAAAAATCCATGTATAGTTCACAACTATAGTTTTCAAAACAAAACAGTGCTTTCCCACTTTTCATTCTTTTATAAGCAATTTTCACCAACAAGCTGAAAGCAGAGATGAGTCAACTCCATCAGGAAAGTATTAATTTGTTCAGATCAGGCCTTACTCAATAAGCCAAACATTCTTTAACAAAAACTTAGCATAGAGGTTCAGCTTTTAAAATAAATTATGCACGACTTGTCTAGTTTAGATGTGGGGAATCTGTGATTCTTTTCTGTGGAAACCAGTAGAAAATTCTCAAACATTATGCATCAATGTTAGCACAAAACTGCTTCCATTTATCCTTTCATAGCTAGATTGGAATTACCCCAATTTTTTCCATTGTTGTGGACAAAGAAGTCCCTGGAAAGACTCTGGGATATGTATATTAATAATGAAATGACTCCAAACTTTCAGCTATCTAAAAAGTTCTTGTATCTATACACAAGCACAGATTATATGATGGAAAGGGACTTCTGCGAAGAATAAGCAGAATCAGAAGATAAATAATACACACCCACCCATTGGAAGCTGTCCAGAAAGATCAGACTATGGGGGAAAACAGGATTCTGGCTCATGAGGAGAGTCTCAGTGGAGATGAAAACATTTCCCTCTTCTCACTATGTTATTTTCAATTATTTAGGATAGGCCTAGCATACCCCTTCCTCACAAGTGCACTGCACAATCTTACCAAACAACAAAAAAGCCTTTTGTTAGTCTCCTATTAGAGCCCTTTAAATTACGTAGAAGCCTCATTACATCTTGGGCAAATTAATTCTTTCAGTCTTAGGGAACTGTTTGTTTTTTGAAAGGCTGGTTGAAGCCTTTGAAATAACTGCATGCAACTAAAAGTAAGTGTTCCCTGACGTTTTAGAAACTTTGATGTATCTATGTTTTGAATTTTGGTATTTGGGCTATGACTTAAAAATGAAATGAACTTTTAAAAGGCCCTAATTATTATACAAATGATACTGGAACTCAACTTTTGTCATTAAAACTGTCTTAGGCCCCATCTACACAGACCATTTAATGCAGTTTTAAACTAGCATTGAAGAATGTGGTTTTGCTGTGCAGATGGTTATACAGAAAATCCTGGAACCAGTTTGAGGCCCAGATGGTGATGTCATAAACCAGAATGCTGATGCAAATACAGGGCTTTCTTTCACGCACTTTTTTGAGGGTTTGTTGTCTAGCTGCTGCAAGTAGGATACTAGTTTCAAATGCATTAAATTGCCAGTATAGGGGGCCCAAGATGTGGACCATTTTCTTCTATCTAGAAGTATGTAGAAAATAGTGCTTCCAAAAAGTAAAATCATTGTACATTTTTAAAAGACAATTTCTTTTATTAATGCTGCACATATCCTACCATGTGAAAGAAGAAGCCTTAAAAACTGCAGGCATGTGAACCATAACTATTATAAAATACTTTACTTTGGCAGAGATGAGTGCAAATCCTCTTGATAACGAAGGAATAGAACCTGGAGCTTTTGAAGGTGTGACAGCATATCACATAAGAATTGCTGAAGCTAAATTAACATCTATTCCTAAAGGTATAGTATCTTTTTATGTTTAAAAATAAAATGTTTTAAATATTTGTTATCATACCGCTTTTCATTATGGACATTATGTTGATGAATTCAAGTACTTCATCACACTAGGCTGTTAAAAGCTCCTCTCTAAACTACAAACCCCAGAATTGTGCAGGAGGCAGAAACCAGATTTAAAGTGGATTGTTTCTCTAGTGTGATAAGGTCCCAAAATCAATGTGATCTACTTGTGAAATAACAAACACACATTTAATGCAAACATTAATAGTTTGTAATTCAGGTACACAAGTCAGTGACCATACTAATGTTCAACCATAAACTGGCAAAAATACACTAGCAGATGGGCAGACAGTAATAAGGGGAAACAGATTTATGTATTTATCTTATTCATTTATACCATCACCATTATATATATTTATACTTCGCTTTATCTCTCCCAAAGGGGACTCAAAGCTTTATCTTTTTTTTAAAAAAGGGATTCAAAGTTGTTGACAACATAAAAGAGTTCACATTAAAACAATATAAAAGCATGAATAAAAGTATAAATATAAGATTCAAAAATAATAAAGCAATTCATAAAGTCAAAAGTTCATATTTATAATAGTAAAAGGCGTTAAAATATTGTACACAAACTATAAGCAAACTTTAAAATAGTACCGTATAGCCTAACTTAAAAGCCTAACTCTAGTCACTTTGTAAAGCCTGCTAGCAAAAAATGTTTTGACTTGTCAACAAAAGGAGAACAAGAACAGGGCCATTCTGGCTTCTCTAGGGAAAGAGTTCCAAAATCTGGGAGTAGCCACCAGAAAGCTCCTTTACTTTGTTTCCACCAAACAAACCTGGAAAGTTTTTGGGATGGAGACAAGAGTCTTTCCGGATGATCCTAGAGCTCTAATGATCTAATAAAGGGAGATAGGCTTCTTTAAGTAAGCTGGTCCTAACAAGTATAGAGCTTTAGAGGCCAAAGCTAGCACTTTGAATTATGCCAAGAAACAGACTGGAAGCCAGTGTTGTACCAAATAAGCTATGTGCTCCCTGTAGCAAGTCCCAGTTACCAGCTCATTGGACCTACTGGAGTTTCTGAGCACTATTCAAAGGCAGCCCTGTGTATTACAGCAATTGGAACAGGGTGTAACCAAGGCATATACCACCATAGTCAAATCCAACGTCTTCAGGAAGATGCGCAGTCGGCGCACTAGCTTTAACTGTGCTGAAACCTAGGCCCTTGGGCTCAGAGCTGAATCCAGGAATAACCCCAGACTGCAAAGTTGCATTTTCAGGGATAGTGTAAGCTCATCTAACACAGACTGAATGCCTATTCCCAGATTCCATGTTTTGACTAAGAAGAAACATCTCTGTTCTTGTCTAAGCTGTTCCTCCTATTCCAGACCATTAAAGCAGTCAGACATTGGTTTAGCACAGAGGAACTCCAGGGACCTACTGTCAGCAATGTGGGGACCAAAACTTGCTAACTCAGATTCATCCCATATTAGGATAATATGAACATGAACTTTAGTAGGCTTAAGCATTTCTAACTCTTTTGGACTTCATCCATAAAGTGAATGTGATTTTTGAGTGCTAACATCTTAACAAACTTTCCTAAAAAAACATGCAATTGATATGGTTCTTTATGAATCCAAGAGAAAATGGTAGTAGATGCATTTAAATAACGATCGTAAGCTTTAGAATACAAGTTGTCTTTCATATTAAATGCAACAACTCACATTTGGTCTAAACCCAATCTTGAACACTTCCAACCTCTCCTTTCTAGAGCCTTCAGCCCTAACCAGAGGTTATTCCATCTCTGCAAAGTACATTTTGGGGTCCACGAGGAGTGCAGTGGGAAGAACAAAGCCCCTGCTCCCAATTCTAGTGATACAGATATACTACATTGGATTTTGGTGATAAAATACTCTTGCCTAATTTACCAATTTATGACCAGCAAGGCACACTACTACCCACGCTAGAAAAATATAAGCAGAACTGGAATGCTAAGGACATTCTTTGGTGTTTTCATCCTGATGTTGCCAGGACTAATAGCTGTGAAGATTTAATTTTCCTAAGCCGCAATGAAAACCAAAGGCATGCTTGAGGTCATGGTACAGTACAGAAAGCAGATAAATGAAAATAATAAACACGAAGACTTGAGATTTCAATGCCTTCCATTTTCAAGCACACCACAGAAACAACTTTTGGGTTATTCGCTGAGCACAGTTGCCAACTATTCTGAGATAATGGTGTTCCCTTAGATTTAACTTGGAAATTATTCTGCAAATCAGCATCAAAAAGGGCACAAGAACATACTTACAATTTTCCATAGCTCATACTGGCAAAATATCCCTAACAATCATAAACTAACTGCTTCATCGTTTGGAAAAATCCTACATATGGTAATGATTCTTGCATATTTTTATTAGAAAAAAAGAAAGAAATTGCACACCAATTGCTGAGAAATTCCATACAATTTCCTTGCTTTTGCAGATTTTAGGAAGAACTAGTTGAAAAATTAAAATCTAAAGGATATATAAAATGAAACTACAGAGCTACACAGGCCAATGGAGTAACTTACTATTTGATGGGGCCTGAACATGCAGAACTGCTATGGTGAAATTTACTGGCAGAAGTGGCATCTCTATAATTTAGTTCTTATCTGAGATAAGCACAAAATGCCCAGGTGATCGGCGATCCGTGTTACAAATATAACATTCATGTTTGAAGCCATTGGTGCTGTGTGTGTAAGCAGATCTTCTGCATACTATAGAATCATAGAAACATAAAATCATAGAATAAAGTTGGAAGAAACTACATGGGCCATCTAGTCCAATCCCCTGCCATGCAGGAAAAGGACAAAGAGCACTCAACAGATGGTCATCCAGCCTCTGTTTAAAAGCTTCAAAGAAGGGAGACAAGTGATGAATTTGTTGGACTTTGTACTCTTGGCAAAGTTTGTATTCCAACAAATTCTAGAGCAGTTGAAATCCCCCCATTATTACTATATCTCTTCTTTCTTTATGTTTTGTCATCTGGTCAAGGAACGCTTCATCCAGTTCTTCCATCTGGCTTGGAGGTCTGTAGTAGAACTCTAAAACTTAAAAAAATATTTACACATGTGAAGAGATGCAACACTTCAGTCCTGAAACCAGGTTGAGCGCATCTGGATAAGAATTAAGGGAACAAGGACTAAAAAAAGAGGTTTCAGTTACGCCTAGTACTTTCAGTTCCCAAGCATAATGTCACCCTCTCCTACACAACCTAGTTTAAAGTCTGCCTGATGCAGATTGCCAGTCTCTGATATAATTCTAACATTTAGTAGTGTAAGAACTGTTGAAAACACGTGTCTAGTTTTATAACCTTGCTTTTTATAATCTTCTTAATAGGGCTGCCATCTAGCCTACTGGAACTCCACTTAGATGACAACAAAATTTCTGCAGTTGAGCTTGAAGATTTTATTCGCTATAAAAACCTTCAAAGGTAAAATATGGGAAATTTATAATAGAAACACTTCAGATTTTCTTAATTTTAAAAAATGGTGCAGTGATGGTAATAGTATTAGCTCATAATACTACCTAAGACAAAAAAGACAAAAAATACCTACCTAAGACAAAAGTTTCCCTTCTGTCATTGTTCCATGATCCAATGAGGTTTATTTCTACAATATGCCAATTGTAATGGACTGGCCTACCTTAAAGACAGAAAACTGGCCCACCTTGCTAAACCTATGGAAAGCTGAGGGGAGGAGCTATCAGTCTGATTGGCTGATGAAAATGGAGGGAGAAGCTTAATAACTGGAGATGGGTGGAGCCAAAGGCAAAGAGAAGAAGACAAAGTAGTCATTTTAGAGTCAGTTAGAAGTTTGGGATGGAAGAAGACAGTTAGGAGTTTGGTGTGGAAAAAGTAGGGTTAGGAGTTTTGAAGAAGGAAGGAAGGGAGGAAGAGAATTAGGAACTGTTTGTTATATGATAGATACCTCTTTAAGGATCATAGTTTAATAGGCCCCTATAGTGTTTAGAGTGCTGAAGGGAGATTCAAAAGGTTTACACAATCCTGTTTGGATGTCTGCGTGTGGAACTTTGTTTAAGAAACCCAAGATACAAGTACCATCCTCTGTAAGAAGTAAAGCCTGATCAGTTATTTAAAACCATTATGCATATTAACTGTTCAAAATAAGCAAGATATTCCTGTTTTATTCCAGCCAAAGTCTTTGCATGGTTTTTTAAACATACAATTGAAGGAGGTGACCTATGAAATAATATATTGGTGGCAGCAAAAGCAACCTTTAATAAATAATTGGAGGCAGTAAAGGCAAAATATAATATACAGTGGTGGCTTCCCACTTTCTGGCTTTGGGTGTGTGAGGGTATGTGCACTCAGATCTTCTCACGGCCACGCCTTGGGCCAAGCTTTGTCGTTTTGTCCTTTGGCCTCCATCTTGTGTGTGATGTGCTTGTTGCAAAGTTTCTGCCCTCCCGCCCTACATCTTTGTTGCATCAATTCATCCAGAAACAGTGAGTTTCTGGATGTATTACTACATCCAGAAACTCACTCAATTCAGTTTGAATCCTCACTTTTCACTGAAATTATTACTGATTTTGTTTGTTATGGAAAATAATTCCAGCTGCTTTGGTAATGGATGCGTAGAACCAGAAATAGGCTATGTGATAAATCTGAAGGCATTATGTGAGGTAATAGGAAAGACAATTATGTAAATCATAAGCAAATGAAGTGTTTTGCAGTCCTTTGCAAATTATATGTAGAATCATTTTATAGTACATTACAGATTTTCTTTTGACACAAGAAATACTTTTCAACTGTCTGCAATTGACATTAAGCAGAATATTGAGGGTATGTGGGGGAAGGCTAACTGTACATTTTCTAGCAGTTCTTCTGTTGAGTCAGTGAAGGGAGTATTGAAAGATTCAATGTGGATGTGATAACTGTGGCCAATATTAATGAAACAGCATTTTTTTAAAAAACAGCTTGAGTATTTGGAATACATTTCTAAATGCAACTTTTGCAATGATAGCTATGGCTGAAGAACCAACAATAATTCCAACATGCAATATAATCATATTAGAGTGTTTTGAACACTCGTAATGTAAACAAAAGAGGAGCTATCAAGCTAAACACATTTGGAGGGACCAATATTAGTTATAAATGGCATACTTTTAATTCTTTATATTACTCTTCTGATAGCTATATATAAAATGACCATTACTTGGCATTGGCTTTATGTCTAAGATTGTGCATATTACTCTGAAGTACATAAGCACAAGTTTCATAACTGTATCACAAGAGGCACAAAGAAGCAGGATGTACTACCTTCAACTGCTGCTACTCATGGTAAAATTGAATTCTGTTATAACAAGAAATAATACTAGGGGAAAGTCTGATAGATGCTGTGTGGAAGAAAGGATGAAATTGTATCTTCAATAGTTTTCTGTTGGGGACAGAATACAGTTAAAGAGAATACTTCAAATTCTGTAAGTCGAAAAATGTTCCAGGGCCCACTTATATTAAGCAACCAGTGAGCTATTTATAGAACCCTCTTTATGTTAATTTGGTACCAGGTGTTATCATAAAACACCTTGTGTCACCTACTTTAATAGCAATTTATTAATTTATCTCTAGATTGGGACTGGGAAACAACAAAATTAAAGAAGTTGAAAATGGAAGCTTTTCTAGTATACCAAATATACGAGAAATACATCTAGAAAAGAACAAACTGAAGAAAGTGCCTTCTGATCTTCCAAACCTGAAGTATCTGCAGGTAATACACAACTTAGCTTTTAAAATCTTGTTTTCTCTTAGCCTTGTTTTTGTATAGAAGCCAGCACAAACAACCCTCCAGGTGTTTAGTAGTCTCCCAGAAGCCCTAGGCAGCTTTTCCAGTGGTTAGGAATTCTGGGAGCTCAAGTCCTATAGAACAGATATAACTTGTTATTGCACAATACATAGAATTTTTCTAGCAATTATTATAGTTATAATATGGGGGTATAATAATAATGCACTAATTTTACAACCTTCTCAGAATATAGTATAACATAAAATATGCATGCTTGGAGACGTATATGCAAAAATAGCACTAGTAAGAAAAAACACGACTCAGAACATACCCAGTATTGGTATTATACTGTCTGATTCCCTACCAATGGTGAGGTTTGCAAAGTTTTCCTCATTTCCTCTGTCTCTCACAGTCATCCCTCTGCCCACACACACATTTGGCTTTCATTTCAATACTATCGTCAGTAATACATCTGCATCAGTGTCATCATTATATTTGTGACTTGGCAACCAGTTTGCTATGAAATTATACTCTATATATTAGCTTCAAAAGTTCCATATCTTTATTTCTACCCACATTTATCTGGGTTAGTCTGCACCTTTTTCAAATTTTCAAGGAGAAAGCAACATCTGTGCCATTGTTTTTGTGTACTGTACACAAATTTTGTTTGTTTTGTTTTTCTTTTGCCCTCCTACAGGTAGCCTTCCTTCATTCAAACAGTATTTCCAAAGTGGGAGTGAATGATTTCTGTCCAACAGGAGGAAGACTGAAGAAGACATTATACAGTGGCATTAGCTTATTCAACAATCCTGTAAAATACTGGGATATCCTACCAGGAACTTTTCGCTGTATATTAAATAGAAACAGTGTGCAGATTGGAAACTATGGAAAATAAGATTCCATATCCAGAATATAATTGAAACAGAAAAGTTAAATCCAGCTTTAGAAAACTTGAATTCTGAAGAGGCACAATTTTATATCATCCAATAACTTTAGAAAATACCTACAATTATTTCAAAACCTTTAAATAAAGCTCTTCTGATTTATTCTTTTAAATGTACAAATCATGTTATTAAGCAAACGTTTTAGAATAAAAGCCTTCCAAAACACAAAACTAGAAACTATCATTAATCGTTTCCTATTGTTGTTGCCCAAGCTATCTGTGTTGACTGGCTTTTAAAAAATCGAAATGCATATTATTATTCTGATTCAACTTTTATGTGCAAATGCTTCCTGTATAAATATTTATCAGATTTCAAGGAAGCAATTGTAAACATTTAAGTTAACAAAAGTAAATTAAACTGGCTAAGAAGAAACTTTAAAAGGTACTGTATTATTCATTTGACAATCTAGTACACAACTCAGATTAGATAATATTTAAATAATTGTTGTAAAGTGAAAGGCACGACTGATAATGTACACTTAGTAGCCTCAATGCCTTAAGTGTTTATTCATGAACTTTACTTCTAAAATTGTATGTTTTTTTTAAATAACAAAAGTACATATGGGAAAAATGTTAACCATGTACATCTCTTATAGTAGTTTGTTGTTGCCTTTATAGAAAGTATGATTACATTCTTTTCAGGGCCAGTATAAATATACTGTTTTTATGTATACTGTAAAAATAATCTACTTCAAACAATAAACTGGGACACAGTGCAAACACCTGTGATCATATGAGCTTTGTGCTGTATTGCAAAGGGATTCTGAACATGTGCACAATTACCCTGTTCATAGAGGAAGAGGTCGCTAAATGCACAGAACTGTGCGCAATTATTATAGCCACTGAACTGTGACCATCTTATCTTGATCTAGAACATCACATGATTTCCATATTATTGCTTGGGTACTGTAACTCTGAGGAATCTAACCTACCTATAATGCAAAAAGTATTATTTCATAGTTCAGTGAGTAAATGGTAGTAATGTATAAAAAGGCAACTATATATTTAATGCACATGTTTTATTTAACTGTAAGTTAAGAGAACCAAAAGCTATAAATTATGGCTTATTAAAAATAAATGACTGAAAACTTTGCCTATTGTCATTCTGTTGTTCTCCAGTTTTAGTTACATATGCAAACATAGCCACATAGACTTATTTTCTATCTGTGAGAGCACTCTTATAGCGGAGTTTCATTCAGAGGCTACTTCCACACACAGAAAACAGGGAGAAGAAGCATTTTGTTTTCTTCTCCTCCTGCCCCTTGAACTCCTGACATTTTAATTCAGAGGATGGACAGATTCTCTGGAACAGTGGTCCTCAACCTGTGGGTCCCCAGATGTTTTGGCCTTCAACTCCCAGAAATCCTAATAGCTACTAAACTGACTGGGATTTCTGGGAGTTGTAGGCCAAAACACCCAGGGACCCACAGGTTGAGAACACTGCTCTGGAACAAAGAAAGTCAATACCAGAATGGGAAAACGGAAGGAACATCACCTCCCATCACTCTCCCTTTCAGCGACTAACGTTGTAGCTCTATACACTTGAGAATAAAGAATATAGTTCTAAATGGGAATGACAAGGGTTGGGCAATTGGCTTCATTTTTTTTCAACATTCCAAGAACTTGATAACTGTGGATAAAGTTACTATCTCTCTTCTTTCTATTACAGACTAGGGCAGTCTGATATCTCATACACCAACTATTCAATAATGTTGCAAAGTGCAAAGCACAGTGGACACTAATTTGGGCTAAAGTTTGAGAAATTTGACACTGAAGCTGGAATAGTGTATTAAATAGAAAGCAAAAAGCTTTGTGTGTTGTTGAATGCATGGAAAACACTGGCTCTGTGTATAACAGCAGCCTAACTATAAAGAAGATAAGCGAGTATGAACAGCTGCCATGTCAAAGGGTACTAGCTAAGGCAAGCAGAATGTCATATAATTGATCTGGAGGATGTAGAAAATGCCTAGAGAAGTGTTCTCTCTATGCCTCCAGTGTGACTCTAAGGTCAACTTCTGCAAGTTCTGGAGGTATTCTCTCTAGGCATTTGCTAAGTCTTCCATTGCAATTTCAGGATATGCTCTGGTCAGAATCCCAAGACATCATTCAGTTCAGGAAAGAAAAATGGGGCTTCAGATTATGTGGAAATTGTATTATGCAGCGGAACTTAATACAGATCCATTGTGTAGTACATGAGCCTACTATATAGTGACCACCTCTTTACTGGCTGGATAAGAGCTGTCAGCTGACTGGACTGAGAAAGATATTAAGATATAAAACAGGCCAAAAAGAGATAGAATAGAGGTGACCAAGAATCTGCCTCCTACACAAACTTCAACTATTAGCATTACCCAAGTAAGCTGGCAATGGCTTGAGCCTGGCAGCAATGCAGAGGCATCAGGCAACAATGTGCCCCTGTAGGTCACTCAAGTTGATTTTGGGGACATCAATGCACTGAGAGATTACCCTATTAGCACTTGGAGCCCTTCTTAGGGACATTCTGCTGGCAATCTCCGACCCCCTCTCCCTCTGCATATTGGCATCCACAGTGGCCTCCATACTGGGACTTTCCTCATCCCGTTTGTTGATGGCCTTGTTGGCACCACTCATCCTAGTGATGGATCCCCTTCAGCAGCCCACTAGACCTTGTCAACCACAGAACCTGTTTCTAGAGCAATGTTATGCATGCCTCCTTTGCACAGATAACTGCAGCTGTTTTATGGTAACACAGCTGCAAATGACAAAGTGGTAGAGAGACTTTTAAACATGCACAAGATAATCCCTTTCTCTTTGCCATCTCCTTCTTCTCATATAAAGTTTTCTATACAGTCAAGGTCTGATATTTCCTCCTTTCTGTTTTTCGCTGTAAAGTCTCATAACATTTTGTCAGGTCTTCACAACCCCTCTATGAGGACATCACAACCTACTGGCAAACCACAGCTTAAGAACCACTCCCTTAAAGCAACCATTTTTGAAGGACCTCTTCTTCATGCCAACTGCCTTCATTCCTCTTATGTGCTGAAAAGATAAGGACCACATGTATTCACGTATTCAGTATCCTACTCTGGGAGAGAGATTGGAGCTTTATTTTTTTTTTAAAGCAGAATTTTCCTGCACCCTCAGCATGCCCCTGCCCAGTTTATAGCTCCCTGTCCCTTTCTTTGCTATGGCTACACACATCATGTATTCAGAAGAGAAGGGAGCATGCAAATACAAAGAAATGATAGGTACAATGTGTATGTACTATCTTAGCACTATCTAACAACCTCATCACATTGAGAAGGGAAAGCATGGGTGACTGCCCCTTTAAGAGTAGAGAACTGCCCCTCTTATATCATCAGCAGTCCCGTTTCAAGTTCTGCCTCCTCAACACACTCACAAGTGGAAACTTAAGAGCTGAGAATACATTAATCTTACATTAATCACAAGGCCAGTATTACTTTAATCAAGAGAAACAAGAATATCTGAAAACCAAGACAGCCTTTGCCCTGCCCAAGGCCCCTTATATTAAAGGAGACTGACACCAGATTAAAACCACTTCTTTCCATGGGATAAAATTGTTCTGTCCCAAACCCCATAGGATACAAGTGACAGTGATCCTGATTAAAACCATTGTTTTCCATGGAATCATATTGTTCTGCATCAAACCCTATAGAATAGACTGCTGACAGCTGGGCAATGAAAAAGGATGGGAAACTTTGATTATTCCCATCCCACCTGTCTTTCAGTTGTAAACATGGGAGTAAAGCATGATAAGAGATATGAGTTATGAACACAATTGCTGGCCCATGTTCAGAGTTCCCTCATTTCAGGACATTTCTGCCTCTTTTCAACCCTGTAACATGCACTGAACTCTATGTCTCTCCATGCTTGAAAAGAGACTGAAATGTCCTACGAGGGAGAAATTTCTCAATGTGATGAGGTCAATTGCTGGAGTTTCCTCCTTTCAAGATACTTCTGCCTCTTTTCAACCAGAGGGCTATTGCATGATGGCCAGAAGTAGTTTAACTCATGTGATGAGCTTGGTGCCTCTTCATGCTTGAAAAGAGGCTGAAGTATCCTATGACTGGAAAATTTCTCAAAGTGACATGGTGATAAGAATGTATCTTTGACCTCTATCTTTTTTTACATTTCCTTTTGGTGGAAAACTCAATGAATATTTGGAATTGTGAATAATCTGTTATCCTCCCAAATATCTGGCATTCTGAGCAGATTATGTCATGATTATCCATCATAAAATAAAAACTACGCTCTTCTAGATCTAATTCTTGTGTAACAGCACCACCTAACTGAAAAATAAGCCACAACAAGTTAAATTTAGTCCCCCAACTAGAAGCAATGCACTGATTTGATGGACCTTAAACATGTTTTGATAGATTGACTTTACACTTTTAATTCTGGGTAGGTAATTTCAGTGGTGTGCGAGCCAGTTTTCTACCCCTGTAACTCTCTGGAAATGCGCAGACTGCAAATACAGTCTGTGCATACACACACACACACACACAAGCTAGAGATCTACTTCTGGTTTGAAAAGGGGTAGGCATGATTTTTTTAATTTTTAAAATAATACAGAGGGCTCATGCAATCAATTTAAAGAGATAATTATCTCTGTTGAAACTCTTCAGAAGTGCCAATTCCCTTTTACAATAAATTGCAAGGGCCCTGTCTTTAGTTTGGCCAGAAAAAAAAGGTAATCCACAGGGGTTTGGGGAGATGCTGAAGTCGGAATGGATGGCCCTTGGGGGTTTCTTTCAGCTCTAGGATTCTATATGAGTAAGCAATATGAGGCCTAATGGATACACTTTTTCTCTCCCATCCACCATCTCATGCTGACCAAGGCCAACCCTTTTGGGATCCAAACATTTCCTGGCTCACTTTCTGCCTCCGAAAGAGAAGAGGAAGGGGAGGAAAGGTCAGGGAGGGGACTTGGGGACAATCTCCTCCTTCCCGGTCCGTCCACCCCACTCCAGCCCACCATGCGGCCTCCATGTTAAAAAGTTTGCCCTTGCCTGGTTTATAATGTTTGTGCGCTCCATGTCTCAGTGCTGTATTTTGACAATTTTAAAATTACCTTTATTTTCCCATGTTTTTAAAGGTCTAATGCTACTGTGCACTTAATAAATGATAGGGTCTTACATGAACTGGCAAGCAAAAAGAAAGGCTGTGATTCACTTTAAGGCAGACTGGGCAGCAGAATTAAGCTGAAAACCAAATTTCGAATACATTTAAGACTACAACCCACTACTGGTGGAAAACAAACTTCCCACTTTCCTTGAACCCTGCTCCAAGCAATTTGATGGCACGTGGAGAAACTCTGAAGGAGGAAAGGCACAGAAAAAAGGTGTTTATCTGGCATTGCTGGTGGCTTATCAATTATTTCTACAGAAAATGGGTCATATACAGTTATGAAGAAGATTGCTTAAAGTATACTTATGAATGACATTCTTACACATTTCCTTCTTAGTTACTGAGTCACACCAAAAGATGGCAGTATAATGCCAGTATCTTCCGACATCTTTTAAAACATGAAATACATCAATTAGGTTTCCATAAAACCTTTTCTCAGAAATGAAGATCATGTAGATTGTTTCCAACTTTTAAAAAAATGAGGTGCATGTACATTACTAAATCATATTCATAGTCTTTCCTAAATCATGTTCCAACTCTGAATAAGTATCTTCTCAGCTTGAGGTTTTTATTGCTTATTAATTGCTATTACTATTAATTTGTTGCTTGTTATTGCCTATACTAAGAGCTCCTGGTGGTGCAATGGGTTAAACCCTTGTGCCGGCAGGACAGAAGACTGACAGGTCGTAGGTCCAAATCCGGGGAGAGCGTGGATGAACTCTCTCTGTTAGCTCAAGCCTCCCACAAGGATGGTAAAACATCAAAACATCCGGGCATCCCCTGGGCAATGTCCTTGCTGATGGGCAATTCTCTCACACCAGAAGCGACTTGCAGCTTCTCAAGTTGCTCCTGACACACACACACACAAAATTGCCTCTACTAACAGTTCTGACATTAAAATTATTTTGCTGCTTTTGAAATCCTAACACATACGGTAGGTAACAAAACTTGGTTTGTACACAATGAAGATATGTGCATTTAGTTAGTATATGACATGGAGTTGACTAAGAATGTAGTTTTTCACATGCTAACAAAGTGACATTTGGAAGCTTTAAAAAAAGCAGAGCATCTTATTGCTTAATCTATCAGCCAAAGATCTCTTCATTTTACTGTGATGAATGATGTATGTAGTTCATGATATGAGCCAACTTATAGGTTTAATTATTTACCCTTCTTGCCAGGACACTGGATGTCTCGATGACAAGTCAAACAGGAATGAACAAGTCAAGGCATCAGGACCACAATCCTGCACTGGGATTGCATAGTGTACATTTCGGACAGTGCTATGCGACTCTTGAATGGTAACTGAACACACACCCAAATTTGCAATTAAATGTGTGCAAGCATCCATGTACACATATCTCCATACGGAAAGGCACCACATGTACTTCTTGTCTTCAACCTTGAACTGAATATGGATGTTCTATATATGTTAAAAATATCCAAAGACTTCCATAGAGACTTTTAGGCGTGTGTGAAACGTATACAGGTTTCCTGCTTGGAGTGGGAACATACAGTGCTCCAGGTGTCCCTATTGTGCATTAAATCAACAATAAATTTAGTTTCTACCTAAAGATCTTGAAAGGCAGTTATTAAAACAGAAAAAAATATTTCTGGGGAATCCATTTTATAACACCATAGTGTTATCTAGGCACTTGTGCTATTTCTTGTTGTAAGTTGTTCAATGTTATTTAAAGGTCTGTTCATTAGACAAAGTATGACCTCATCGGAGCTCTGGTGGGAACCAGAAGATATGCCAAGATGCTAGAAAAGTTGGGCCTTTCTGACTTCCAATTGGTTAATTAAGCCCATCTGAATTATTGTGGGGGTTTGCTGTAAGAATGGGTTTATTTCTCAGCCTCACATCCCCATGATTTGATCCTAGCTTATCCTTTTGTTCTGAGAAACTGCTTTTGTCAGGTCCAGGTGTTCAATACAAGTTGTGTTAGACTAGTAAACATTCATTTTCTGCCTGGCGTTTGTATTCCCAAACTGATTTTTGGTATATTATATTTTTCCACCCTTATGTAAATAATTATGACTCCTTTTGTGCATGAGAATTATCAGGAGATGTCTATGGTTTTCAATTCAATACCTAACCTAATTGTGATTACTCCTGAATACTATTTATTTATTTTTATTTATTTACTTCATTTATATACTATTTTTCTCACCCCTTGGGGGAAGGGGGGGACTTAAAGAGGTTTCCAACACATTCACGGCAAAATGTAATGCCTAACATACATATAAAAACCTAGCATAAAAGCAACAGCAACATATAACTATAAATGAAACTATTAAACCATATTAAACAGAAAATCGTAAACAACATTTAGACATTTAAAACATGGAATTAAAACATATTAATATAAACATTAAAATCACATAACCCAGAAACCATAGTCCGAAGCCCCCTCGATGGACTGTCACCTTGTCGTGGTGTGGGGCTTGCGTGTTCCGATGAACCTGTAGGCACAACAACTGGAGTCGTGCACTCCCAGGAGTGGCCGAGGGGGAAGTTCCAGACCAAGCACAGTCCGAAGACCCAAAGACCTCAACGGCGGAGCAGGCGGAGGATAACATGGCACATGTTACAATGGCTGCGAAGGCGGAAGAAGGCTGCAACAGACTGAGAAGCCACGGTCATTGTGTTAAACTACATCACCAGTGGAACCTCACTCTGTGAAGACTGTGTGCTGATCAGTTGTGCACTGACCTCCACACATTAAAAAAACTCACGCACAGGCGTCTTCCAAAGAAAATAAAAACCAAGCAACCAAAGTCCCATGGCGATCAGCGAGTGGCGACGGGGACAGGACTGTGAAATCTGGAAGCCTCTAGTCACAGACTGGCACATGGGCGGTGGGTA
The DNA here is from genome assembly GCF_037176765.1 of Anolis sagrei. Classification (NCBI taxonomy): domain Eukaryota; kingdom Metazoa; phylum Chordata; class Lepidosauria; order Squamata; family Anolidae; genus Anolis; species Anolis sagrei. Next base: position 66,896,477 of record NC_090022.1, on the reverse strand, counting down.
CAGACTCAGTCATTCTACCTCAAGGTCCGAGGCAGTTGAGTAGCTCGGCAGCTGTATCCGCGACTGAGCAGCCCTATTGAGGACCCACTCTGCTCACCCCACATGGGGAGGGGGCTAGAAAAGGTGCCCTAAACATAGTCTGCCTCTCTCATCCCTGACTGGACTGCCGCGTCCAGTGGGGTCACCACCCTGCGGCCAAAAAAGAAATATGAACTTCGGTACATGGAATGTACGGACACTGATGGACAACAGTGACAGCGAACGTCCTGAACGCAGAACTGCCATCATTGCAAGGGAGCTGGGACGCTTTAACATCGACATAGCAGCCCTTCAAGAGACCCAGAGAGCAGGAGAGGGACAGCTAAAGGAAGAAAAAGGAGGCTACACCTTCTTCTGGAAGGGACTGCCCGAAGAAGACCAAAGACTGCACGGAGTTGGCTTTGCTATCAGGAATGATCTGGTGAAACATCTGACCGAAGCACCCACTGGCATTAACGAACGACTCTCAACCCTCCGAATTGATCTTGCCAAAAACCAACGGGCAACCATCATAAGTGCCTATGCACCAACACTAGATGATGATGAAGACATCAAGGAGAAATTCTACTGTCAGCTGAACACCGTCCTATCGGGGATACCTAAGGAGGACAAAATCATCCTTCTGGGTGACTTCAATGCAAGAGTCGGGCGAGACTTCGACCTGTGGCCAGGGACCATCGGAAAAGACGGGGTTGGAAACAGCAACTCAAACGGCATCCTGCTTCTCACCAAATGTGCGGAACACAACCTTGTCATCACCAACACGCTCTTCCGCCAGAAAAACAAGTTCAAGACATCATGGAAGCACCCCCGGTCAAAGCATTGGCACCTCTTAGACTATGTAATCACACGCGCCAGAGACCGCCGTGAGGTGCTCCTCACAAGAGCCATGACAGGTGCTGATGACTGCTGGACTGACCACAGGCTAATCCAATCAACGATGGCTCTCAAGATTGCCCCCAAGCGCAGGCTCCAAGGAAGAAAGACAAGGCGCAAAATGAACACCCAAGCCCTTCAGGAGCCCTCCAGACGAGCCCATCTCCAAACAGCACTCAAGAACCATCTACCCACAGAACACCCCAAAAATGTTGAGGAACATTGGAACAAACTGAAGACCTCCATCATCACAGCCTGCGAAGAAACTATTGGATATCAAACCAAGAAACATCAAGATTGGTTTGACGAAAATGACATCGAGATCCAACAGCTAATTGACAAGAAAAGGAAAGCCTTCCAAACATGGCAGAGAGACATCAACTGTGCTGCTAAGAAAAAGATCTACGCCAGTGCAAAAGCTGAAGTCCAAAGAAGGACAAGAGAACTCAAGAACATCTGGTGGACAAAGAAGGCTGAAGAAATCCAACACCTGTCAGATACCCATGATGTTCAGGGATTCTTCAAAGCCACAAAGGTCATCTATGGACCAAGAAACCATGGCATACAGCCTCTACGCTCATCAGATGGAACCAAACTCCTGAAGGACCAAAACTCAATTGCACTACGTTGGAAAGAACACTACCAAAGCCTCCTGAACCGCAGCTCCAATGTGGCCGAAGAGGTCCTCTCACAAATCCCGCAACAACAAACCAGGGATGAGCTTGCAGCACTGCCTAGTCTGGAAGAAGTCAGCAATGCCATCAGCCAACAAAAGAATAACAAAGCCAGCGGACCAGATGGGATCCCTGCTGAAATCTTTAAAGAGGGAGGATCTGAGCTGACACACCAACTCCACCAGCTCATAGAAAAAGTGTGGGTGACCGAGAAAATCCCAGCAGACTTCAAGGATGCCACCATCATCACCCTCTTCAAAAAAGGGGAAAGAACAGACTGCGGAAACTATCGAGGTATCTCCCTTCTAACCTCCGCTGGGAAAATCCTCGCAAGAATCCTTGCAAACCGCCTTCTGCCCCTCTCAGAAGACACCCTCCCAGAATCCCAGAATGGCTTCCGCCCCTCCAGAGGAACCGTGGACATGATCTTCACTGCACGACAGCTCCAAGAAAAATGCAGGGAACAAAATCAACCTCTGTACATGGCATTCATCGACCTTGCAAAGGCATTCGACACAGTGAATCGCAGCGCTCTCTGGACTATCCTCCAAAAAATCGGGTGCCCAAACAAATTTGTGAACATCCTGCGGCTCCTCCATGATGACATGATGGCAACAGTTTTGGACAGCAGTGGCTCCCAAAGTGACCCATTTAAGGTAGAATCGGGTGTCAAACAGGGATGTGTTATTGCCCCAACTCTATTCTCCATCTTCATCGCTATGATACTTCACCTTGTTGATGGGAAGCTTCCCACTGGAGTGGAAATCATCTATCGGACAGATGGCAAACTATTCAACCTCAGCAGACTAAAAGCCAAAACCAAGGTTACAACAACATCTGTTATGGAACTCCAGTATGCTGATGACAACGTGGTCTGTGTGCATTCAGAAGAAGATCTACAAGCCACTCTAAACACCTTTGCAGAAGCATACGAGAAGCTCGGCCTGTCATTGAACATTGAAAAAACCAAGGTGCTTTTCCAGCAGGCACCAGACAACCCCTCTCCAATGCCAGTGATACAGCTTAATGGTGTAACATTAGAAAATGTTGATCATTTCCGCTACCTTGGCAGCCACCTCTCCACCAAAGTCAACATCGACACCGAAATACAACACCGCCTGAGCTCTGCAAGCGCAGCATTTTTCCGAATGAAGCAGAGAGTGTTTGAGGACCGGGACATCCGTAGGGATACCAAGGTGCTTGTTTATAAAGCTATTGTCCTCCCAACCCTGCTCTATGCCTGTGAGACGTGGACTGTCTACAGATGTCACATGCAACTCCTGGAACGATTCCATCAGCGCTGCCTCCGGAAAATCCTGCAAATCTCTTGGGAAGACAAGCAGACAAACGTCAGTGTGCTGGAAGAAGCAAAGACCACCAGCATTGAAGCGATGGTCCTCCGCCACCAACTCTGCTGGACGGCCATGTTGTCCGGATGCCCAACCACCGTCTCCCAAAGCAGCTGCTCTACTCCGAATTCAAGAACGGAAAACGGAATGTTGGAGGACAGGAAAAGAAATTTAAAGATGGGCTCAATGCCAACCTTAAAAACTCTGGCATAGACACTGAGAACTGGGAAGCCCTGGCCCTTGACCGCTCCAGCTAGAGGTCAGCTGTGACCAGCAGTGCTGCAGAATTCGAGGAGGCACGAGTGGAGGGTGAAAAAGAGAAACGTGCCAAGAGGAAGGCGCGTCAAGCCAACCCCGACCGGGACCGCCTTCCACCTGGAAACCAATGCCCTTACTGCGGAAGAAGATGCAGAGCAAGAATAGGGCTCCACAGCCACATACGGACCCACAAGAATATTGGAAGACAATCATTCTCGGAAAGCGAGGGATCGCCTAAGGTAAAAAGTCCGAAGCCTTTCCAAATGTCAGTTGTATATAATCCTGTTTGTTTATTGCACTGCTTACTGCCCAAAGGCTTGGTCCCACATGCATGTCTACTTTCTTTCTGAAGACCAAGCAGGGGGGCACTGATCTAATTTTGTTAGGGAGGGAGTTCCACAGATGAGGGGCCAACACTGAGAAGGAGCTGTCTCTTGTCCCCATGAGTTGACTACTGGTTTTCTCCCTGGTATTATAACAACAAAGATTGTAGAGTTTTACCTAAAATTGGCTTGAAACCCAGGGATGTCCTGTGATGCCTTCCCAGTCTTTTGGACTAGATTGAAGTGATAGCAGTTTACATTGCAGTATAATGGCTTAATATTGCTTCTTTCAGCCATATTCCAGATTCCAAGCCTGCACAGAAATTATTAAAACCATTGTAATGCCCACAATTTTTTTATAAAATGCCTATAAAAGTGCTACATACCACAGAAAGCTACATCAGAAATGTACTTTTGATAAAGATCATTATGTATTGATTTACATCTTAAGTCACAAGGTGTTTTACTTGCCATATTTCATAAACTGGGTTTCTGTGTGTATTTCCTTTGCACAATTAGCTCTTGCAACTTAGTATACATTTGGCAATTCTAGTGCAGAAGACTATAATATCCAAGAGCAGATCCGTGGTCATGAAAGAGTAAAATCTAGCATAAGTGGATGCAACACCATTTTCCCCTTCCATTCTATAGCTCTTTAAGGATCACAAAACATCCTCTATAAGCCTAGAAAATTCTTCAAAACATGTTTTTTAAAGCACCAGAGTATGTTGCGGGAGAAAGGTTCATGTGCTGAACATACAATATTATGTACAGTACATAACGATATAGAATCTTGGTGCAAAACTAGCTATCAGTTTTGACATAACAAAAGATTTTTGGCTACCTAATTCCAACAGTGGCATTGTAATTTCCTAAAAATCTGGCAAATATGCTAGCAAGAGTCCAAAGGCACTACAGCAGTATATTCAAAGATATGCAGCCAAATGTAGTCATACTAAAACTGATGGCAAGCACTTTAATTTAATTCATACCATTGCATCATGACTAAAACTCCTGTTATAGAAGTCGTCTATAAATGCTCTTTAACAGCAGTAGAATAAGTCTTGTTACTCTTTTACCCAGCAGGAGACAAAAGCCAAAGCATACTACTGTAACTAAATGAGCATGTTTAGGAAAACTTCGATGATTCATCAAACAATCTGAGAAAAAGCTTGGGAATTACTGACTAACAGGCGCAGGGCTATATCCCAGCAGTTGATCTTATTTAGGGCTGCAATCCTTTCCTAACTATCCGGACTAATGATGGAGGCAGTCTCACTAAACTCATCTGAAATCTGAACAGACAAATTTACAATTGTGATTCAAATCTACAATTAATGCAGGAAAGTGTTATTTGATTTTTCAAAATTTCTCTTACTTTAATAATGCAATTTGCTGATATGTCTGCAAATGCTGCATACATATCAGCAAATGCAGATAGTTTTCCATTATGTTTAGAATACATATCATATTGCTCCCAAATAAACAGAGGGCTACAGCACAAAAGAAGCAGATCATTCTGTACTTTGGCTTTTCTAAACTATTATTGTATATATTTTACAAAATAAAGTTACACAACAGAAAGACACTGGGAATACTTTTTGCATTCATTTGTATTTAGTAAAACTGAGGAATCTGCTTTCTATTTGTTTCTGGAAAGACTCTAGTTTTGAGAACAAAGCTGCTAACAGGAAACATATGGAAGTGTTCTACAGTAAGCGAACAACTGGCTTCAGCTCCAAATGCCACGTATCACATTCCACTGCCTCAAACTATCTGGGAAGACGCTTGTAACATTTACCTTACAATGTTTAGTCATCTAACATTGCTTGTACTATATCCATTTTAAAAGTATAATATTCATATTAATAGGGGAAAAGTCTAAATAAACAGTGGAGAACTAGCAAACTTCTATATAGACGAAGCTGACAAAATTATTCAGTTAGCACAAATCTTGAAATGTGTCCCATAAAAATTATCTCAACAGCATATGCTTCCAGGAGTCAGACATACTGCAGTTATTTTACAAAATGAGGACGATTCAGTACAAATGAAGGAGCCCATGGTGGCACAATGTATAAAACCCTTCTGCCAGCAGGACTGAAGACAGACAGGTTGGAGGTTCGACTCCAGGGAGAGTGCAGATGAGCCCCCTCTGTCAGCTCCAGCTCCCCATGTGGGGACATGAAAGAAGCCACCCACAAGGATGGTAAAACAACAAAACATCTGGGTGTCCCCTGGGCCACGTCCTTGCAGACGGCCAATACTCTCACATCAGACTTGCAGTTTCTCAAGTCGCTCCTAGAATCATAGAATCAAAGAGTTGGAAGAGACCTCATGGGCCATCCAGTCCAACCCCCTGCCAAGAAGCAGGATTTTTTTCCTGACACGAAAAAAGTACAAATGAAGTTTAAGAGTTATCACTATAAGGCTTCTGAGGAGGATCAAAGAGTAGTCTCTACTTTCTTGAATTTTACATGATCCCACATAATTAAAATTACACTTATTCTAGAAGGCAAGCTCTTATTTCAGGTACATTACCCAAAGCAAGCTCCAATGTAACATGACAGATGCATTAGTAGTTTCTGGAAAATATTGTATCAAAAAAGAGCATGGTAAATGTTTCCTGCAAAAATATGCAGTGCATAGTTGCTCAGTGTTATTCTATAAAGCTATATTACTTCATTATTTTTTGGTTCAATACTGGTGTTGGATTCATATTTTGTAGAACAATATCTGTTTAAATTTATTTTATTTTCACCCCTCACGGAGTAGGTGGATATGTTCTATAAATTAATTGTTCTTTCTTAGACTATATACTTGACCATATATGGTTCAAAATGCTTTCCTCTTGTTTTTTAAAACACATCAAATAATCAGCAAAGGACACATCCAAGCAGGCTGAAAAGTTCCAGATTTTGTCCCTATTCTTTGTGCTTTTATAGTGGGTTGAAATAGCTGGTATAAAAAGTCTGTGGTAGTACCAAGAACTGACAGAAAACATTCTAGGATAAGCAAAACCTGTACGGAGGAGGAGGAGAGGAAGAAGAAGCAGCAGCAGTAGTATTTATTACCCACCTCTCCTTGCAGCTCAAGGTCGGGTACAACACAGTAAAAACAGTGCAGTAAAACAAAGCAATATTCAAATACATATAAGAAATACACACATATAAAATGCAGGTTAAAATTCACAATTTAAAATGGACTTGGTAGGCCTGCCAGGATAGGCCTGAAGTTGTGTCTTAAATTTTGACAGCTGGTTTAACTGCCAGAGCTCTTCTGGCACGTCATTCCACAATCTTGGGATGGCCAATCAAAAGGTTCTCTGGGTGGGAAAAAATAGGAACAAAACCTGAGACTTAGTCAGCTTAGGTGTGTCCATATTCTTGCAGAAAACTCATTAAAATGATCCAGATTATAAATGTTTCCATCACATTCCTTCCACATGATAGCACACTCACATCTACAGGCAGGCCCAAGTTATGCTGAGCTTCAGGGATATCCAGAGAGCCGCTGAGATATCAAGAACTAACTACTGTTGCAAGACTTAACATTTTGTGAACCTTTAGCTCTGAGCCGAAGTATTTCCATTTTGAATGCCTACTTACATTTATCCTGCACCTTGTCCCTTTCGTTACCTCTGCTTACAAAATATGATGGGGCTATATTGTCACCAGGTCAACCTGAACTGGTTTTGGCTGGTTCATGAAGGGATAAACAGGTTGTCTCAGACTTATTCTTTGCTGTGCAAGTAGTAAATATACACATGCACAGTGGCATATTCCAGAACTTTCCTGTCTTTGTCTGCTACTTAGTACAAAAGGTTTGCTTGAGAACGATAAAATGTGTTTTGCCTCCTTGCAGCCACAAAGGTTTTTAACCCTGGAGTGTGTACATGGGTTTGTGTTCTAATAAATTCAATTTCTGGGCAGAGATGGCAGGCCCTCTGAAGCATGCAAACTTTTGCAAACTTTTGAAATTGTAATCTCAAGAATTTTTGATTTTGTTATAGCCACTGTTTGTTCCTTTTTAGTACCCACCATTGATATAAATTGAAAGATATAAGAATACTACTTGAGAGAGAAATGTAAAGTGTTTGTCACGGGAATGTACAATTGTAAGTACGTATACTCAATTTATAACTGTATTTATATGAAAATGTTATACACTCAAGTATTTATTTATTGTGTCAGGTGCAAACCAGACAGTTGTATTTCATTTTTTTAACAAACAAACAAAACACAAAGTTTACAAGTTTGATAGTTAATTAAATGTCCTTTGACCAGTAGCTGGCCACTTGGAGTGCCTCTGGTGTTGCCGCAAAAAGGTCCTCCACTGTACATGAAGCAGGGCTCAGGTTGCATTGCAGCAGGCGGTCTGTGGTTTGCACTTCTCCACACTCGCATGTCATGGATTCCACTTTGTAGCCCCATTTCTTAAGGTTGGCTCTGCATCTCGTGGTGCCAGAGCGCAGTCTGTTCGGCGCCTTCCAAGTCGCCCAGTCTTCTGTGTGCCCAGGGGGGAGTCTCTCATTTGGTATCAGCCATTGATTGAGGTTCTGGGTTTTAGCCTGCCACTTTGGACTCTTGCTTGCTGAGGTGTTCCAGCGAATGTCTCTGTAGATCTTAGAAAACTATTTATTGATTTAAGTCATTGACGTGCTGGCTGATACCCAAACAGGGGGTGGGCTGGAGATGTCACTGCCTTGGTCCTTTCAAGTTAATGTATTACAATATTCTTAGACAGAGTTGCCTGACGAAGACTAAAAAAGTCAAAACCGGTCATGTGCTCTATAGACTCTTCAGTTCAACTGACTGATTTCACAAGCAGCAAATTTATGTTTAGTTTGATATTTATTCTGATGTATGGAACATCAACATTATAACTGTAAATTGTTTATTCAATGTAAGTTTATATTTCATACCTGTTTATTGATTATTGACCTATACATACTGTTGTACTTGTGGGTATATATTAGTTAGGCCCTCTGAAGCAGCACTGGTGCTTTCCCTCTCTGCAGAATAGCCCTTGATTTATCCACAAGTCATATCAAAATCCATAATGTTGGTTCCAAAACCTGACCTTGTAAAGCCAACTTGTACGTAAGTATACTTATTTACAAGATGGAATTTGCTAGTTCACTTTCATAGGCTATTAAGAAACATGTTTCAACCAAATGTGGTTAGATTTATTTGTTTTATTTACTGTGAAAAAAATCAAACCAGATCGGATAAAAAAACTAGATTTCAAATAAATTGATGTTTCCCACTTCTATTGTATACAGAATGAAAACACGGTTTATAGTACTCACATAGGATCTTCTGTTCCTGACAAAATGATTCAGCCCAGCACCTTTAGAACTGTCCTCCATAGCTAATTTACCCCACAAAGTATCATAACTACGGTAAGTTATCCCTAACTAACCACTATTTTCCTGTGCTTACCTTCTTGCCTTTAGACACTCTAAGATGCACACCATACCTTTTAAACCTTTCAGTTCATCTTTCAATTGATGAACATTCTTTGTATGGTTTACTTTTTGTCATTGAATGGTTGCCATATTCATGGAAACCACCCTGAGTCCCTTTGGGGAGATAGGGCAGTCTATAAATAAAGTTTATTACTATTACTATTACTATTATTATTCTATATTTTTTCTTCTTTTAGATGAGACTGGTTCACTACTCTGCCCAGAGTCAGACTACATCCCCAGAGAGTTTCTCCACACCCTTAGTCTAGACTAGTGGTTCTCAACCTGTGGTTTCCAGATGTTTTTGGCCTTCAACTCCCAGAAATCCTAACAGCTGGTAAACTGGCTGAGATTTCTGGGAGTTGTAGGCCAAAAACATCTGGGGACCCCAGGTTGAGAACCACTGGTCTAGACCAAGGGTTCTCAAACCTTAAGCTGAGGGCCTCAGACTATTGGGGGGCTGGACTATAGTTTGAACAAAATTAACAAATTCCTATGCACACTGCACATATCTTATTTATAGTGCAAAAATACAATTTTAAAACAAAGAACAATTTTAACCAACATAAACTTAGTATTTCAATGGGAAGTGTGGGTCTACTTTTGGCTGATGAGATAGTCAAGTTAATTAGGATATTATTGTTGTGCGTCTTCAAGTCGTTTCAGACTTAGACCAACTCTAAGTCTAAAGTTTAGGGCAGGTGGCTGGTAAATGACCCTGGAGGGCTGCATCTGGCCTGCGGGCCTTAGTTTGGGGACCTCTTCTCTAGATCTTTCCTAATGATCACAGAGACCTCAAGTTTAGTTAGCCCCCACAATTTATGGAGAGAAGTACTACTAAGGTCTGAATACCCTAGAGGCAAAATCCTGCCTGATCTTGGAAGCAAATCAGGTTAATATTTGGATGGAGAACTGCCAAGGCTGTATTTCAGAGAAAGGAACTGACTAACTCACATTTGAGTATTTTCTGCCTAAGAAAAAAACTATGAAATAAATGCTGTCACCACAAGCCAATAACCACCTTGAATGTACTCAGGCACACATACACACTGTATTCGATTTACAGTAGTAGTAAGGCTTGACAAATCCAAGGCTGAAGTTAAAATTTCTGGAAGAAATATTAACAATCTTAGATATGCAAATGATACCACTTTGATGGCCAAAAGCAAGGAAGAGCTGAGAAGACTTCTAATCAAGGTGAAAGAAGAAAGTGCAATTTTTGCAGTTAAACATTAAAAAAACCAAGATTATGGCAACCAGACTGATTGATAACTGGGAAATACAGAGAGAAAAAGTAGAGGCAGTGACAGACTTTGTATTTCTAGGCACAAAGATTACTGCAGACACAGGCTGTAGCCAGGAAGTCAGAAGACGTTTACTTCTTGGGAGGAGAGCAATGACCAATCTGGATAAAATAGTGAAGAGTGGAGACATCATACTGGCAATGAAGATCCGCATAGTTAAAGCAATGTTATTCCCCCTAGTAACCTATGGATGTGAGAGCTGGATTATAAGGAAGGTTGAGCAAAGGAAAATAAACACTTTTGAACTATGGTGCTGGAGGAAAATTCTGAGAGTGCCCTGGACCACAAGAAGATCAAACCAGTCACTGCTCACTGGAGGGAAGGATATTAAGAGACAATGATGCTGGGGGGAAAAGAAGGAAAAAGGAAAAGTGGCCGATCAAGGGCAAGATGGATGGATGTTATCCTTGAAGTGACTGGCTTGACTTTGAAGGAGCTGGGGGTGGCCACGGCCAACAGGAAGCTCTGGCATGGGCTTGTCCATGAGGTCACGAAGAGTCAGAAGCGACTGAATGAATAAACAGCAAATAATAATAATAACAATAACAATAATGCATTTATTACTAGCTTCTCCCTGTGGCTCGAGGTGGGATCAGCAGTAGTCTAACGATTACTTCTTTTAAACAGGGTGGAAAATTCCATTCCCCAAGAGAAGGGATATTATGTTATATAGCAATGCATAATAAAATGGCTGTAGGTATCCTAGCTATAAACCAAATAATGGGTGAGTAATATACGTGATCTATTGAAGAGAGAATGCAGTTAGTAAGGGTGGGGAATGTTTAAAAAGGTCTCTCCTTTGGGAGAAATTAGAATTGATTTTTAGCATAGAGCTGGTAATTCCTCTCCTACACATTCTTCCTTGTTTACAGAGCAGCTGCAAATAAAGTGTAAGAAAAGATGAGTACAGATTGCAAAAGATGGAAATCACAGCTGTATCCAGGCAAACACATGGAGCCCATTTGAAGATCTAATCCATTGCTCTAGTAGCAGTAGAAAGTGTTTCCCCCCTTCACCACCAATGTTCCATCTGCTCCATATCTTCCATGGGAGATGTTCCAGGGGTTTGCAGGCCATTTAATCCTGACCATGTTGGACAGTTTATCAAGAGATAAGAGCCTGCTGTGATAAACTGTATCCAATTTGTATAGCAATTAATGTGGAAACTAAGCCAGAAGGGTCATTAATGGTCTCTTACTCTGTGTGTTTGGATCAGTTGTAGTTAGACTCTCTCCAATGTTGGCAGGTTGTTTAGGAAGATATTTTCTCTAGAGCCATGTTGACAGTGAAGGTTAGCTGGGAAGTACTTGTTTCATTTAGTGGGGAAACAGTCAAAACTCTGCATTGAGAAAAGACAATTCCAGCTTTGTTAGATGAAGCTAGAATGAGTTCTTAAACTATTTTCTAAATTATGCTGTCACTTTCCACTATCTAACAAATTGATCATCTCCATATTGTTTCTTTTGATTCAAATTGGGTTCTATAGATAATGAATTTTTTTCAATTTCTCACCATTTGCTCATAGATCCAATATTTAGCTGAAATGTGACCCTATTGTTAATCATTTGATACAACAGATATGGGATTGATGTAGATCAGGACTATCTTATTTTGTTTTTATTAAAGAATAAAAACATAAAAAATAGCAGTTTTTTTTCCCTGAGGGACAATAAATCATGGTTTAAATTACAGAAAACTGCAAACAAAAACAACACAAATGAGAACCAACACCCAAAAGATCTCCCCGTGAAAGTTTCCAGAGCATTATGTGTTTCAATGGTGGGCCACATTTAGAATTTAAACAATGGATACTATGTGGCATTACAGTATCAATTGATCTAGTTTAAAAAGGTGAACGGTGAAATGGTGAGAGGCTACAACAGGATATGTCTATGCATTCATGTAGTATTCAATGAGCAGGTGTAGACAAAAGACCACTGTTAGGACAGAATAAAAACAATATCATTTCCCATTGACAAGAGTGTCAGAAAAGAAGGCAAAAGACTTGGAACAGCTACCGAGCAAAATTATGGAAAAAAGTGTCAAAGCAGCGTTACAGCTGGGCTTTAATACAAAAATAAAGGCAACAAAAGATTTTAATGACTGTAAAGCTGATAAGGGAGGTATTGAAAATTGTAAACATTTTCTGTATAATTTTTCAGCCATCAATCCAAATAAAAACTGCAGAAGGCGGGTTTTACAGATATGATGGACTGCCAAATAATAACTGGATCAAATTAAGCTCTCACTAGAAGTCAACATGACTAAAATGAGTCTAGCTTCATAATGACTCTCTGGAAAAGATGATAACACTAGGAAAGCTAAAAGCACTAAGAAAAAAGGAAGACCACATTAAAATGGATTGATTCAATAAAGTAAACCATATGCCTATATTTGCCAAAAAAAAAAAAAACCATGCCAGATTATAATAGGATATCTTGGAAATCTATCAAGTATAGAACTGGATAAGTTGAAGATGACTTGATGACACAGAACAAACAAAACCTCACTGAACATAATGACATAATGGCACTTACTTTTAAAGAAGTATACACAGGATTACATTGTAGCTGCATTTAATACCATGCGCTATTAAATTGTGGCAAGTGTGTTTACATTCATCCAATTCACATATTCAGCTTGAGTCATCCATACATATGCAGTGACCCGAAATGATAAGAAATAGAGTTATGTTAAAATTTACATGTATAAGCTTTAAAATTCAGTTTATAATTAGATTGACAGATGTTTAATAATGTAAACACTGTGGTAAAAAAATCTAGGACTACATGGTAAAACACTTTTAATGGATTTTCAGACAATAAACAAATTAAAGTAATATAAGAACTGGCACTGACAGTAAAACAAACAGAGTTTGATGGATGATGTTAAAAATAATCTTCAACCACCCCTTTATGTGAAGGAAATTCCTACCACACCTCAAACCAAAAATTAGAGAGTTAAGCCACAAAATTTTACCAAGCTAAAGCTATCCCCTTATTTCAAGAAACTATTCTGTGCAACAAGAACTACCTCAAACTTCTCCGGAAGCTTTCACAGCAAATTATATTTCATCAAGTGCTTAAAGTCAGAAGTAAACAGTCTTTATAGTGGCATTCTGGATTTTAAGAGCATCACTACCTGATATGGTCTAGAGCTTGTAGCGTACTTATTGGTCAAAAATTGCTGCTTTTCAGGTAAGAAACTATTTAACCATTTTATTTACTCTCATTTATATATACTGTGCTTCAGATTATGACACAGATGTATGAAGTCTGATTTTGAATATAGTCACAACAAAAATATTTGTATTAGTTAAATTACTGGTGAATTCAGAAAGTTGTGTGGCAAATCACTAAAAAGATTCCAATAATTTTGCATAGGTGATTTTTTTAAAAGAAGACACAACTAAAACCAAGTTATAAAAATTGTCAAGATATTTGCAGCCTAATCCTACATTAACTATACTACCCCAGTAAGAGAATACAGACTCTATTGTTAGTCCACTTTGACATGGCACAGTTTTTTTGCCAGTTCTAAGGAAGCCCTTGTACCAATTAACTCAGGAACAAACAGACCCAGAAAAGAATCGAGGGGAGGGAAGTGTAATTTTTCCTAATGGGAAGTTCTATTCCAGCTGTGCTGGTACAATACTGTGATAACTTGGTAAGGTAGAAATAGCAGAACTATATGACTCTGTTAGGCTGAACTAGTACAATATAGTGTTTTAGAGTGTTATTACCACTAAGAGAAGATGAGATCAAGCCATTAGAGTCTCTTATTTTGAAATCAGCAATTTGATTTAATGATTCAAAAATATTTTTCCTTTATATATAAGCCATAAATTCCTAGTGCTTCATCAAAAAAGAGTTCAAACTCAAAAGTTCTAGATAGAAACCTAAAGGAATAAAAACGCAAAAGATATGTCCAGACAGAGTGAGCTAATGAAGCGTGAGGAAACTGCAGTTTGACACAAGGGAGGCTGTGGGTGGACAGTCTTTCTAGAAGCCAAGCTAGAGAAGAAAGAAGCAGTAGCTTTGTCCTCTTGCTCTAAATAGCCATACAGAAATGTAAGCATTTAATCTCATTTTCTTAATATTATTTTGGAAGCGGAGGGAGGAATTAAAGTTCAGAGGAAAAGAAAGGGGGAAATAGCTATGCAGAAAAAGGTTGCCAGGAAGAAAAGGATCCCTCATATTTCCCAGTAGAACTGCTTCTTGTGGGTTTTATGCTTTTCATAATATTAATATGGTTTATTTGGATATCAGTTTTCTGCAGTGATCTCAACAAGAAGATTATGGAACAATTTCAATATTACTTACTTAGACTTCTAATTTGGGAAAATATAATAGACATTTACTCGAAACAGATTAAATGAAGATATATAATGTTTTCAGATATAACACTATCTCTAGATTATTTTTTGCATCTGCTTTCTTATTTTGATCTTTCAAAACACAAGGTCTTAACATTTAGCAATGTGAAGAGACTGCAACACATCTTGGACTCATTGTTGACATTTAGACAAGAAAACAGGCTTTGTGATGGTTGGCAATGAAAAATAAATAACAACGTATTTAAATATTTTTGAGTCCAACTTTGGTCTCATTTCACTCTTCTGCGTTAGGGGAACTGATTATCTTTTATTATTTTATACTAGTTGTATAACTACAAAATGGTATTATTTCTTGATCTGTTTTCTTTTCATACAATGTCTCCCCAGGAACGTTGTAAGAATTACGCTTTACTCAATTATTAAAGCAGCACTTTCTGCTGTAATTGATATTAACTTCACAATGGAAGCATATGAGAACGATTATTGTTTAGGATACTCTAACAGTTTTGTTTAATAGAAAAACAAAAGAAATAACAATAAGAACACAGGACTATTCAACTCACATTCATTTCAAAATAAGTCCTATTGAGCTGAAGGCCAATTGTTTCCAGCTAAATGTGCAAAGAACTGCAGTATCATTTGCTTCATACCTATCAAATTACTGGCTTATGGAAATATCTAAAATAATCAGTCTAATATAATTAGTTATTTAGATAAATAAAAGCTTTGAATTGTGCTGAAATTAAAGGATGAGAAAAAGACAATAGATTACTAATGCTGCTGAAAAATTCAAATATTAATACCTCAGGAAATAATACTGAAAGGACCAAGCTCATATCTCATGGTCAATATCCAATAAGAAGGAATCTGAAGAACAATTTGATGACCAGGGTTATAGACACGATCACTCCAGAACGCCTCGTCTCGAGTAACTAAGCTAAACCAGTTACTTGGTTCACTGAGGAGCTGGCAGCGATGAAGCGAAAGAAGAGGTGGCTAGAGCGCATGTGGCGGCGGAAACGTAGCGGGTCAGGCCAAGCATGTCTAGTTTCCTTCTTAAGGAGCTATGACGCGGCATTAAAGGTTGCACAAAAAACATTCCTTGCAGCCAATATTGCGTCCGCTAAGAATCGTCCGGCTGAACTGTTTAGAGTTGTCAGAGGACTATTAAATCCGCCTCAGAGATCCCTGACAACTCGGCAGATCACTGTGAAGCATTTGCTCATTTTTTTGCGAACAAAGTTGCACTGATCCGTTCCGACTTCGACGCCACGTTAACAGCTGTCTCTGAGGATGTAACACAAGCACCTGCTTGTTCGGTTTTAATGGATTCTTTTCAATTGGTTCAGCACGAGGATGTGGACAAGATCCTTGGAGAAGCGAGGCCTACCACATGCATCCTAGACTCCTGCCCATCCTGGCTGATCAAAGAAGCCAGAGGGTGTTTGGCAGAGTGGGTTAAGGTGGTGGTTAATGCCTCCTTACAGGAGGCCAAGTTTCCAGCCAGCCTAAAACAGGCTGTTATAAAACCGCTGTTGAAAAAACCATCACTGGACCCCACTCAATTAGTCAATTATCGGCCAGCCTCCAATCTTCCCTACTTGGGCAAAGCCATGGAACGTGTGGTGACCTCGCAACTCCAGGGGTTCTTGGTAGACACTGATTATCTAGATCCAGCACAGTCTGATTTTAGGCCGGGACATAGCACTGAAACAGCCTTGGTCGCCTTAGTAGATGATCTTCGCCGGGAGCTTGAAGGGGGGAGTGTGTCCCTGTTGGTTCTGCTGGACCTCTCAGCGGCCTTCGATACCGTTGACCACGGTATTCTTCTGGGACGCCTCACAGAAATGGGACTTGGAGGTACTGTTCTTCAGTGGCTCCAGTCCTTTCTGGAGGGCCGGTCTCAGAAGGTGTTACTGGGTGACACCTGTTTGACTGCACAACCGTTGTCTTGTGGAGTCCCTTAGGGTTCAGTTTTGTCTCCAATGTTATTTAACATCTACATGAAGCTGCTGGGAGAGATCATCCGGAGTTTCAGAGTAAGGTGTTATCTGTACGCAGATCATGTCCAAATCTGTCACTCCTTCCCACCTGTTACTAAGGAGGCTGTCCAGACTTTGAACCAGTGCTTGGCTGCTGTGTCAGACTGGATGAGGGCTAACAAATTGAAATTGACAAGACAGAGGTCCTCGTGGTCAATCAAAAGGCCAAACAGGGCATAGGGTTACAGCCTGTGTTGGATGGGGTTACACTCCCCCTGAAGATGCAGGTTCACAGCTTGGGGCTGATCCTGGATTCATCAATGAGCCTGGAACCCCAGGTTTTGCCGGTGGCCAGGGGAACTTTTGCACAGCTAAAACTTGTGCACCAGCTGTGCCCGTACCTTGGGAAATCTGATCTGGCCACGGTGGTCTATGCTCTGGTTACATCCCTAATAGATTACTGCAATGCGCTCTACGTGTGGCTGCCTTTGAAGATGGTTCTGAAACTTCAGCTAGTTCAACGGGCAGCAGCCAGATTACTAACTGGGGCGGCATACAGGGAGCATACCACCCCCCCTGCTGTGCCAGCTCCAGTGGCTGCCGGTCCATCTCCAAGCCCAATTCAAAGTGCTGATTTTGACCTATAAAGCTCTATACCAGTGGTTCTCAACCTGGGGTCCCCAGATGTTTTTGGCCTACAACTCCCAGAAATCCTAGCTAGTTTACTAACTGTTAGGATTTCTGGGAGTTGAAGGCCAAAAACATCTGGGGACCCCACGTTGAGAACCACTGCTCTATCCGGTTCTGGCCCAGCTTACTTGTCCGAACGCATTCACCCTTACGTCCCACCTCATAATCTAAGATCATCCGGGGAGGCCCTGCTCTCACTCCCATCAACAGCACAGATGCCTCTGGTGTTGACGAGGAGCAGGGCCTTCTCGGCTGTGGCCCCCCGCCTATGGAACACACTCCCAAATGAGGTACGATCTGCTCCCTCCTGACTTTTAGAAAAAAAAAATTAAAATCAAGGTTTTGGAACCAGGCCTTCGGGCAGTAGAAGTAAATGTATGCAGCATTTCAGAAAGACAATGACTGGAACAGCGATTTGACGGACGAGACTGTTTTATTGTTTTAATGATTATTTTATTGCTTGTGGATGCACTGTTTTTAACTTGATTTATGTCTAATTGTGGTGTATAATTGTAATTGTTTGTACTGGCATTGAATTTTGCCATTACTTATGTGTAAACTGCTTTGAGTCCCCCTCGGGGTGAGAAAAGTGATATACAAATACTGTAAATAAATAAATAAACTATTTGCCAGTTTTTGTACCTTTAATGAGAAATGGTATTAACCTCCTAAAACATTGTCAAAGAGAGAAAAGAATTTTAGTTTGTCAGTTATTGCACAAGCTGAGCAGGACTTGGCCATCTCTAGTGCTGCCCATTCTGCCTCTATTTTCTCCATGAACAAGAATCATGGCAGCAACTCTTCAGGTCTGGTAGGCATTTCAGGAAATCTAGCACTTGTTCTGTACACGTTGCCTATATCTATTTGAGGAGTCAAGTTTTTATAGTCATGCAGTTCTCCCAGATATGGACCCACATCTTCAGTTGTAAAAAAACCCTCATGTCAGTTATTTCAGATACTGCTTTCTGTTCTCAGGGTAAAGCCCTCCAGCTCAGATGGATGGAGGGAAGCTGAGAACTTCCTATGAGTGCCTCTCTGGCTGGACTTGTATGGGTTAATAACCTCTCATTAGTGTAGTCGCAGTGCCTGGTGAACCCCTTTCCTCCTACCAATTCCAGTTAGAAGAAAAATAGTCAATCCTGCATGTATTGGAGAGTAGAGAGAAGAATCCATGAAAGAACAGGTTTGCTTGTGACAAGCATGGGAGCATCCTCTGGGTCTAATCATTTAAGGAGAACCTCATCTGCCAGGGAAAGCAGAGTTATTTTTTGATGTCCTTTCCCTGAACCAAGATGGAAGCCACTATGAATAATGTGTTGGAGAAAACCTAGGACATTCTTCCTATCCACTTCTAGCAGCTTCAGAAGGAAACTCTTCACACAGAGCAAGACTCACAGTCACTAACTTGCTGGGTTCTGAGTGAAAAGCTGGGGCATCTACAAGTAAGGATGGGAAGGGCAAAACAATTCCAGGTAACTCATACTGGAATTCTCCTCAGCTAGAAGTGGATACAACAGAAGAAAAATTCTCAACCTTGAAGCATAAAGCAAGGCTCCTTTGTGGACAAATCAGAGGGCTGACTTCAGCAGGAGAATAAGCATTGGAGGACAAACCACCCAGGTAGATAGTTCTACGTTCAACAACCACTAAGAGCATATCCTTCACTCCCTACAGTACCCTCCAGTCTTCTCAAAAGGCATCCTAAATAACCAGAGGCAACATGGGGGTGTCTCTAGATCCATATCCACAATCACTTAATGGCTTGTTTATTTATAATGAACAGAGGTTGAAACTTTTTATCCTGCTTTATTTTTAAAAAGGTATGCCAGAGGAACTAGAATTGTGAAACTGCAGCATCCTGAGGGTTAAAATTGTACAGGGTTGTCTTCTCATGCAGGGTAGAAACTGACAAATATTTACACTGCTCCACTTGACTGGTTTTGGAAAGAGTCAATGGAAGGAGATTTACATCACTATCAAAAAGTTCCTTTGGACATACCGAAAGGTTAGGCCAGACTCAGTGCAATATTTAATTAAAATACCATGCTGTATGAACTACAAGGAATATTTCAGTCAGGGATGCCTCTCTCAGTGAAGTTCCTTTTTACAATGAATTTTATATATGCTTATCCCCTTTTTGTCCTCATCCCATCTGGCAATTTTTTAGGCATTGGCATGGAGAAGAAGGTGAAGAGGGCTGGAGAAACACATTGTTCACTTGAAGTACCAAAGAAGTCTTCCAGGAATACCTGGCCGCTCTTAATGAGTTCAAGTCCCCAGGGCCAGATCAACTACATCCCAGAGTATTGAAGGAACTAGCGGAAGTCATTTCGGAACCATTGGCAACCATCTTTGAGAGTTCTTGGAGAACAGGAGAAGTTCCAGCAGATTGGAGGAGGGCCAATGTGGTCCCAATCTTCAAGAAGGGAAAAAAGGATGACCCAAACAACTACCGTCCGGTCAGCCTCACGTCGATATCGGGCAAGATTCTGGAAAAGATTGTTAAGGAAGCGGTCTGCAAACACTTAGAAACAAATGCAGTCATCGCTAATAGTCAACATGGATTTATCAAAAACAAGTCATGCCAGACTAATCTGATCTCTTTCTTCGATAGAGCTACAAGCAGGGTAGATGCGGGGGATGCCGTGGATGTAGCGTACCTGGATTTCAGTAAGGTCTTCAACAAGGTCCCCCATGACCTTCTGTCAAGGAAACTAGTCCAATGTGGGCTAGGTAAAACTACGGTGAGGTGGATCTGTAATTGGTTAAGTGGACGAACACAGAGAGTGCTCACTAATGCTTCCTCTTCATCTTGGAAAGAAGTGACAAGTGGAGTGCCGCAGGGTTCCGTCCTGGGCCCGGTCCTGTTCAACATCTTTATTAATGACTTAGATGAAGGGCTAGAAGGCATGATCATCAAGTTTGCAGACGACACCAAATTGGGAGGGATAGCCAATAGTCCAGAGGACAGGAGCAGAATTCAAAACGATCTTGACAGATTAGAGAGATGGGCCAAAACTAACAAAATGAAGTTCAACAGTGACAAATGCAAGATACTCCACTTTGGCAGAAAAAATGAAATGCAAAGATACAGAATGGCTCGAGAGCAGTACGTGTGAAAAAGATCTTGGAGTCCTCGTGGACAACAAGTTAAACATGAGCCAACAATGTGATGTGGCGGCAAAAAAAGCCAATGGGATTTTGGCCTGCATCAATAGGAGCATAGTGTCTAGATCTAAGGAAGTAATGCTGCCCCTCTATTCTGCTTTGGTTAGACCACATCTGGAATATTGTGTCCAATTCTGGGCACCACAATTCAAGAGAGATATTGACAAGCTGGAAAGTGTCCAGAGGAGGGCGACTAAAATGATCAAGGGTCTGGAGAACAAGCCCTATGAGGAGCGGCTTAGGGAACTGGGCATGTTTAACCTGAAGAAGAGAAGGCTGAGAGGAGATATGATAGCCATGTATAAATATGTGAGAGGAAGCCACAGGGAGAAGGAAGCAAGCTTGTTTTCTGCTTCCTTGGAGACTAGGACGCGGAACAATGGCTTCAAACTACAAGAGAAGAGATTCCATCTGAACATTAGGAAGAACTTCCTGACTGTGAGAGCCGTTCAGCAGTGGAACTCTCTGCCCTGGAGTGTGGTGGAGGCTCCTTCTTTGGAAGCTTTTAAGCAGAGGCTGGATGGCCATTTGTCAGGGGTGATTTGAATGCAATATTCCTGCTTCTTGGCAGGGGGTTGGACTGGATGGCCCATGAGGTCTCTTCCAACTCTTTGATTCTATGATTCTATGATTTGCAATAAAAATGAAATCATAGAATCATAGAGTTGGAAGTGATGCCAAGGGTCATCCTTTCCATTCTATCCCCAATGTTTTTTAATATTTACATGGACTTCTGCAATGCACTTTGGAGAAAGCATTCATAAGCATGGGGTGTTATCAGTATGCTGATGATACCCAAATATATTTCTCCATGCCTTCAAAAACAGCCTCAGCTGTGTCTCCTCTGAATGAATGAATGAATGATTTACTGTATTTATATCCTGTCCTTCACACCCCAAAGGGGACTCAGAGCAGCCTTATAATTGGAAGCAATTTGATGCCATATCAGCAAACAATAAAATAAACATATACATTAAAACAAAAAGTAAAAGCAATATAAACATTAAAACACATTAGCAAAATCACACCTGGAGAAGGCAATCAGCTGGATGAGAAAAAAAATGAAACGGAGGTGCTTGCCATCAAGGGTCCTAATTTGAGGCTGGAGGAATGTCAATCAATCCTGGTTGGGGTTACAGTCCCCCTGAAAGACTATGTTTGCAGCTTGGGATGCTCCTGGACCCATCTCTCCAAATGTCAGCCTAGGTAGATGCGACAGTCAGGGGTGCTTACCATCAGCTTTGGCTGATATGTCAGCTGCACCCCTTCCTAGATTTGAAGGGCCTAAAGATGGTAGTGTACGTGCTGGTAACCTCAAGATTGGACTTCTGCAATCTGCTTTACATTGGGCTATCTGTGTACCAAGTTCAGAAACCCTAGCTGGTTCAAAATATGGAAGCCAGATTGATTATGGGAACACCAAGGAGTGAGCATATTACACATATCCTAAAGTCACTTCACTGGCTGCCAATTAGTTTCCGAGCAAAGCTTTGACCTGTAAAGCCCTATGTGGTTTAGGTGCAGATTACCTACAAGATCGCTGTCTCCCATTCAATTTGCCCTGGAGACTTAGGCTTAAAAACCTACAGAAAAGGAGACTCTACCACACTCTGAAGCAGCATATTCAAGTGTCGAAGAACTCTTTTGTTCAGCAAGTTCTTCCCAATATTTAGGTGGATTTTTTTTTTGTTCTACAATTTGAACATAGTTTGATCTGGGAAAGGGCAGAATTTTATTTAGCTGATCTGATTTTATCCCTGTCTGCCATCCTACCAAGCATAATCGCTTGCACATGGAGAACAAAACAGAGATAAAACAGGAGAGCATACAGCTGTCTCAGCAGCCACCCCAACATGATACATGATACAGGCTTATTCATTTGGCTTACAAAATGGAAATGATATGAAAAATGGTGGCTTGTGAAATATGCCAATTTGTCTGTAGAGGGTTCAAAAACATTTTGTTTAGTTATGCAACTGGTTGTTTCTTTTCAGATTTTGTTCATCTTTGAATAAAAGTTTGGTTGAAACATGTTAAAACCTATCCTGTTCTTCCCATGTTGTTTCCAGGTCTAATATCAAATTGTATGTTTAAAAACTTGTACCCAGGAAAGCACCTATCAAATATACTTGTGTATAAGTTGGCTTCGTGTATAAATCAAGGGCAGGTTTTTGGGTCATGGATAAATCCAGGGTCATTTGGCAGGGAAGAAAAAGTCAGCTAACCCTAGCTGCCTTTAGTTTCCCCAACCACACATTCAAAAAGGCTAGACAGTGCCATGGAAGAGAGAAAAATAGGGCATATGTGTCAAACACAAGGCCTGGGGGCTAAATCCACCCAGTCATGTCATTTTATGTGGCACCTGAGGCTTTCAATGCCAGGATAACTTAGTTACATGTATACATTCTTACAATTACTAACAGCGCTTTGAAGGCAACCATAAAGCTGATCTGGCCCTCAGTGAAAATGACACACCTGCTACAGAAGGTAGGTTCTCCTAGGATGCACGACGCTCTTACCTTTTCCCACTCTTCTCACAGAAGAGGATAGTTCCCCTTTTTGATAAGAGTTAAGACACAGTATTCACATTGATCTGTGGATAGGTCAACCCAGGTTTTTTGGGTTGATTGAATAGAATTTTTAAACCTATATATGAGTATATGGATAACTTTGCTAATTTGGGTGTACTTGTGCTTTTCTTTAAGTGTCCAAATTTCCAAAACTGCATGTCATGCAGGATCCGTTGCTGGCACTGAAGAAAAAAGCATAGGTTTCCTTAGGTAAAAACAGTTAATTGTATTGTAACCCAACTGTAAACTGCAACACACCCACATGCAATTTGGCTAATTATTACAAGGTCCATAGAGGGAACTTATGGTGTTCCAGATGTTGTTGGGCTTCAGTTCTCATAAGCCCAAATGATGAAAAAGTTGGTCCTTCTTACACAGTATTTATCAGCATATGGTTTATTAATGCTATGTGTGCATAGTTCTTTAATAGTTTCCTAAACTCTTGTTACTCAATACATTTTAAGGGAAACCATAGTGAGAAGAGAATGAAAAAAGAAGAATGAAATAAGGGAAGACTTTCTATAATGACTATGTTAACTGTACTTTTCAGTTCCATGTCTGGCCATCCATTGTTTTGTTTTCCTTTGCTTTGCAACCACTTCTCAACCTAATGTACTTCTTTTTGCCACCCTCAGATTTAACCATGGACAGTATATAACCCCTTATATCTTAAGAACAACTGTAAGATTTTCTTATATGCCCATTTTCTTACCTGATGTTATTTTAGTAGTCTTATATTTTTAATAATTGTGAAAGTTGCTTCTTTTCATTATAGCTCGTAGGTCACTGGTAGTAGGGAATGAATACAACCTAAAACAAATGTTGAATCAGATTCCCCGAGCTCTTCTATTACAGGCCTGAAATGTCTAATCTTTGAGCTTTCTGCTGGTGCCTCCTTGTTTCCCCAGACAAGCATGAGGTTTTAATCTCAATCAAATAGAAGCTTTTCTTTCCATTACCGAAACTGAACCATGAATAGTCTATCGGGTGAGAATTTTGTTCCTTGAAGTGGAAAAAGAAGCAACTTCTTTCATGTCTATGTATTTGTGACAGATCTTTCCTCTTAAGCCTTTATTCTCTGAAACCAAAGTATGGTACATTAAATCTTTGTGACATCTTTTGGGAAACTCTTTCATAGAGATGGGTCATGTCAACTGTGTTTATATGGCCAAAGGGACCTAACTTTCCTTTGTGGCAGAACAGTTCAATTTTTCTTCCTTCCCACTGGACACCACAAAATATAGTGTAGTGCAATTTCCTCCATTCTTATTTTAGCTTTTGGAAATTATCTGTTTAGAAGCTTCTTGCATTTTACAAAGTAAATGCCTATGTGAATTAATGTGCATACATCCTTAAAGATTAAACTCACAGAAACCTTTAAAAACTGAGTTTCAAAAGAAAAAAATGCAGAACTAGTTAAGGACAAAAATGCTTTATAAACCTCCATTAGACTGCTTCCATTAGCAAAATTCAGGAATTCTTCTTTTGCAAATACATTTCACATGTTGAGGCAAATAGTTTTCAATGTATATCCCAGGATACTGACAGTCATATGCTTGTGCTTATTGTCCCCTCTAGGAAACAAGTAACCTGAAAGAAGTTTTCTGAATAGGCAAGGCAGCAGCTTTAACTTAAATTATACATATTAAAAATAAACCTACTCCATGAAATCTGAGTGCCCTGTGAAATGTTTCATTGTGGAAGCTTTACATTATCTATGCAAGATTTAGGGTTAGAACCAATACAAATCACTGGAGTTCTCTATTATCCAGAAGAGCTACAAATGGTTACATTATTAGGAGACAGCTGGTGTCTTCTGTTTTAAATGTAGTGATTCAGGCTGTATACACAAATGATCTGATTTTGGCCCTAAGTCTAAGACAGATGTAGTTCCAAAACTGTACACTAGCTATTAGACAAAACAAAGTAAAAAAAGGGTAACATCCTGCCAATTGCACAAGTACTGGTATTTCCTGTCTATGGCCTTGTTTATTATTATTAACATCATACCGTTTTCCTCTTTCTACAGGATGCCATATCTGAAGTTGGACATGGGGTTCCTAAGTCTACTATTAATTATTCCTTTTTTATTTGGAGTCACAGTAGTCTGCCAATATGAATTTGATGACTTTGAAGATGACTACGAAAATGAAATAGATCATGAATATCCACCCATTTTCCACCATAATCCTGGGATAGAAAATGCCTTCCCTTATTTTAACACACCAAACGAATGTGCCAAAGAATGCTTTTGTCCTCCTAATTTCCCAATAGCAATGTACTGTGATCATCGTAAACTTCAGAAAATACCAAGCATACCCTCCCACATCCAACAAGTTTATCTGCAATATAATGATATTGAAGCAGTACATTTGGAATCATTTGTTAATGCTACTGCCTTGAAAGAAATTGACCTCAGCCATAACAAAATTAAGTCTCATATGATTGACACAGGCGTCTTTGGCAAACTCTCAAACTTAGCTCAACTCCACTTACAATACAATCTGTTAGAAGAAGTTCCATACCCACTACCCAGAAGCTTAGAACGCTTGATCTTGGGCTTCAATCAAATTTCCAGTTTGCACCGCAAAGCTATAGAAGATTTAGTAAATCTCACCATGATTGACCTCTGCAGCAACTACCTTGAGGATTCACAATTCAAAGGAATACAGTTTTCAAATACTAAGAATCTAATGCAACTCAACCTCTGTAGCAACAGATTACAATCAATGCCTCCAGAACTACCATCTTCACTCATGTATCTTTCACTTGAAAACAATTCAATTTCTGTGATTCCAAATAACTATTTCCAGAGACTTCCCAAACTTCTTGCTCTTAGAATGTCATACAACAATCTGCAAGAGGTTCCCCACAATGCTTTTAACATTCCTGGTCTTGTGGAACTCAACCTTGGACACAATAAACTGAAGCAAGTCTTCTATATTCCAAGAAGCCTGCAGCACTTGTACATAGAAGATAATGAAATAGAAGGTTTGTTAATTTAAAATATATATATATTCATCTGTAATATACTAGTTATTACTGATCTTCAAACAGTAAGGCTATTAGGGAATTAAATGCATTATAAGCAATCTTTTAAAATGCTTTTAAATTTAATATGAGGTAGACATCTTTTTACATTTCATAGAAAAATCAGTTGAAATCAAAATATGCTTCTTTATTCAGAAGTGTTGCTTAAAACCACATGAAAATGTAATTAGTAGTTTAATTAACCATCTAAAATGTAAGATAGTTAAATTGCTATGTATAGCTCCACGCCAAATCACAGTTAATTGTTTGAACTATAGTTTGGT
The DNA here is from genome assembly GCF_037176765.1 of Anolis sagrei. Classification (NCBI taxonomy): domain Eukaryota; kingdom Metazoa; phylum Chordata; class Lepidosauria; order Squamata; family Anolidae; genus Anolis; species Anolis sagrei. The sequence continues at coordinate 66,870,124 of NC_090022.1, read as the reverse complement.
AAAATGTCTGAATGAAACATAATCTCTTATCTTGCAGATAGGAGGGTCAGAATAGCAGATCAGCACTCCTGACAGCTGCTTTTCAGTTCAGGTTCTCACCCAAAGCTCAGTTTACTTTAGACTAATGGTTCTCAACTTGTAGGTCCCCAGATGTCAACTCCCAGGAATCTCAACAGCTGGTAAACTAACTGGGATTTCTGGGAGTTGTAGGCCAAAACACCTGGGGACCCACAGGTTGAGAACCACTGCTTAGACCAGTGGTTCTCAACCTGTGTGTCCGCAGGTGTTTTGGCCTACAACTCCCAGAAATCCCAGCCAATTCACCAGCTGCTAGGATTTCTGGGAGTTGAAGGCCAAAACATCTGGGGACCCACAGGTTGAGAACCACTGGCTTAGACAGTGCAATCTTAAACTTGCCTTCATCTTACATCATCTTACATCAAACAGAAGAGTTCCTACAATATTTCTAAATTCCACACAGCCATTTTTAAAATAAGCCCAAAGTAAAAAGGTTAATAAAAACATAGAAACATTAAAAAATGGGTCACATTGATTTTAATGGGACTTAATCCTACAAAACTGGGTACAGAATGTAAACGTAGCATTCTTAATGTGAAGGGCTGTTCTATTATGACTCTTAACAAGTGCTAATGTGTCTGAATAACATTTAGTAGTGAACTATTACAACTAGTAGCTATATCTACCTAGCTACAAAAAACAAAAATGACTTCAGCTCCTATTGAAACAGTAATAGCACGATTGGCCTTGAATCCAGCTGATTAAAGAATGTTTTGCAAACTGTGGCATGAATACGTCCACCTTTTAACACATCATCATTATTATTATTTTATTACAGTTATGAATATTACCTTAATGTGTCCTTCTCTTGATCCACTGAACTTCAGTCACTTAACCTATATACGAGTGGACCAAAACAAGCTCACTGCTCCTCTAAGCACATACGCCTTCTTCTGCTTTCCACACATACGAAGTATATACTATGGTGAACAAAAACTCAGTACCAATCAACGAACACAACTAAGAACACCAGTGTTTCGAAGATACCTCACACCAGAAGAGTATGAAGAAGCAGAAGATGGCCATGAAGATCAAGGTCATGAGAACGATATTAGAGAAAGGGAGGATGACGACTACTTTGATGCTTACTTGTATTAAATCATTGTAGATGCAATCATAATGAATGCTGTTTTCTCATATGATTCACCATCCATTCTATACTAATTATAAACATTTCCATATAATTGAGGAGAATGCCTATTTTAAAAGCAAATGGAGTCACTTAGGAAACACAGAACTATATGGCATTTCTTAGCCATCTGAAGTAAGTGAAGCAAGTACTAGCTATTGTTAACACCAAATTTACACAATTTGAACATCAAGGTTGTGAAAGATTCTAAACATCATGCCTGTACAATTAGAAAATTTTCAAGGATATAAATAAACATTGTGACAACTCTGCATGTATAATGCATATCTAATGCAAATATCAAGGAACCAAGAAGAAAAAAAGGAAAAGAAATAAAAAAATATGTCTGTAATGCGGAAAAGTATACTTAGTTATGACTGCAAGTTGTTTTTCAGTTGGGTATACAAGTTCTATCATGCTGGTTATAGATACAGTCAAAGGCACTAAGCAGGGTCAGTCCTGGTTAGGGTTTGGATGGGAGACTGCTATGGAAAATGGGTGATGTAAGCTGTATTTTGGAGGAAAGAACTGGCAAAACCATCTCCTTGTTTAGAAAAAATAAGAAATTAATGGGTTCACTATGAGTCGACAGGCCACTTGAAGCAACACACATACACTCAATTTTAAGGAAAACATTAGTATTTTCATGTTGGCAGGTATGTGACCATGTTGTAATGTACAAATACACTATGTATCTATGACAACCAGATACAAATTAAAATTCATGACAATAACAGCTTCTTCCAGATTCTGCACTTTGTCACTTCATAAATATTAAGCTATTAAACTGTATGTCCACCAGCTCAGAAGAGCAAACTGTAGGTATAGTCATTTGGGGAAGTCGACTGATAGAAATTAATCTATAGAAGTCACATTTAAAGCTAGCCATAAAGATTTCCTATCACTACACATTTTCTATAGGGTATCTAATGGATTTAATAACTACATTATCTTCATTTCATAACTTAATACTCTGTAATTTATAACAATATCTTAACAAACAGATCAATAAAGGAATAGGCATGGCGTAATTTCATTATTTACTTAGTATTTTCACTTTAGAACTAATTGTGTAACACTAATGCTTGTAAGTAAAAGCCATATATTAAACAAAAAGTTTTAACAATTTAATATTTTTGTATTAGTTTAGAAAGCTAGATAGAGGCATTTGCAGATAAATGTACCATCTAATTCAGACATATAGTTGATTTCTTGTAGCAGATTGCTTATCTTTATAATAAATCCGGACATAATAAATACTGATGAATTGAAAAGGCTGAACTTAATTTTTCTCTGTCTTGAAACTATTGGTAAATTATTCTGCTTTTCTAAACACTGCATGCTTTGTTGGTTAGGTAAAAGGTTGGGTGTGAATGAAAACAATTCAGTGAGGAAATGAGCAATTGATCTCCCTCTCAACTGTCAGGAGGAATGGCTACTTAGGAGGAACACAAAAATCCAAGAGTCTATCTCAATCCAGTTAGGGAATGGTCCTGCTGCCTGTAACACAACACTCATTACCCAGTCCCAGAAAAACCTAGGACTGTTCACATACTGATAAAAGACAGAAAATATCAAACAAAAAGCAACACGAAAATAAGAATATTAGGAAAGCAGCAAGAGTTAGAGGCATAGTAGAAGACTGATCCTATTATTACAGTGATTGCTCCAGTTTTTCCCAACTGCAGGGAATAGAATGCTTGCCAAACGCTACTCAAGTCTGAAAGGCTTCTTGTGTGAGCTGTAAAGACCGTAAAGAAAAAGAAGAAATTACTTTTAAAGTAAGAGTGGTGCATCCTCCATAATACTAATAATTGCTTATTATGGAGAAGAGAGGATGCAGGGATAGTTGTGGTGAATATAATACCTCCAAAGCACACATTTTGAAGATGCAAACTAAATTATGCAAAATTCACATTACCACCTTTTTAAAGCCCATTGGTTTCTTTGTTTGGCAAGGATGTTTAAAATCCATGCAGTGGAATAAAAGTGATGGCACTAAGAATGTATTTAGAACATAGTGTCTATGTAGACCAAAACATTAGTCCAAAGCTCCTGTAGCCATAGAAATAAAAGCAACTCAGCAATTAAAAAAAAAAAATTTCCATTTGCAGCTAAAAAGTATCTCCTTTAGAAATGTGGGTCTCTTTCCATCTCCAGTGTAAGGCCCCAGACCTGACGTTAGGGCACAGTTTGCCCGAAACAGAACCTTAACCAGTCACAAGTTGCAGTTTCTATATTTGAAAAGAAAGGCATTCCTGTTCAGTGCCAAAATCCAATTTACTAATGCCAAAGGAAATAACATCACACTGTTAAAATATGTGTCTACGCTAATTGGACAACATTTCACTTCTACATCTCAAATACTATGACACAAATCCAAAGCAGTGCTTACACAAGACAAATCCCACACCCCTGTGAACTGTGAAGTATGAAGATACCTCCCTTAATTTCTTCCTTCCATCTCATATTCTGTGTCTCCTTAGAAGCAGGGACATGTGTAAAGCAGCAATAAGGAACACTTTCAGTTCATCCTTGTTCAGTTACACATATTAATGCTCATGTATATCCCATGTATACATGTGTGAACATGTGAGCTTTCATATGTAAAAACAAATGTGTATCTAAGGGGAGGGGGTTAACGTATCAGAGATACTGTTTGGAAGTTCAAAATATGTGTAAAATACAGGTATCAAAGTAAATATGTTGCAGGGCATTGCTTCTTGAACAGAAGAGGGAGAAACAACATGGAAAAATAGCATAAGGTCTTACAGAACAAAAAAGAAAAACATTTCAATATGTTTCAGCAACCGGTAGCGCAGTGGGTTAAACCGCTGAGCTGCTGAACTTGTTGAACGAAAGGTCACAGGTTCGAATCCAGGAAGCAGCTTGAGCTCCCGCTGTCAGCCTTAGCTTCTGCCAATCTAGCAGTTCAAATACATGCAAATGTGAGTTGATCAATAGGTACCGCTCCGGTGGGAAGGTAATGACACTCCATGCAGTCATGTTGGCCACATGACCTTGGAGGTGTCTACGGACAACGCCGGCTCTTTGGCTTAGAAATGGAGATGAGCACCAAACCCCAGAGTCGAAAATGACTGGAGTTAATGTCAGCGGAAAACCTTTACCTATGTTTCAGCCACTTTTTTATTTTAATGGGCACATGTTCCAGCATTTTTAAATGTTTTAGATCTACACATCAAAAAGTAAGACTCTAATAACAGTTGGCAAATTCAAATCCAAGGCCAGGATATACATCAAAGCAATTTTAGGGAGGCAGGCACAGAGATCTAAGAGATGTGCCAGATGTTACAATGTAGTTCACCAGCAAAACAAAGCAAGATTTTTAGAGGACCATGTGAGGTATCTAGTGGTCTCTGAAAGAGTTGACAACACATGGTAATTAAGAATAACTAAAAGAAGTCACTTTAGGGTGCCATCTTCACTGTAGAATCAATAGGGTTTTACACTTTTGACTGGAAGGATTCAATGCTATTGAATCATGGGAATAGTAGTTATACAAGATCTTTCTCTGCTAAAAAGTGTTGGTGCCTCACCAAACTAGAATTCCCATGATTCCATAGCATTGAGTCCTGGCAATTAAAGTGGTGTCAAATCACATTGATTCTACAGTGTAAATGTACTCCTAGTCAACGTATTCCAGGATGATTTTCTGCTGTAGTATGAACACAAGCCAGGAAGTCTATACAAATGAGATTTTGTAAGAAACGTGTGATATTTTAATTCAGGAGAAAACAGTATATTAGGATGAGTATATTAGAATGTGAATTCCGTTCGACACATTCCTTGCCCTAAGATTTTAAAGCCTATACTCTATGTTGTAAGCCTTGCTCTGAACTAAAATCCATCATATCACAGCATTAAACTTCTTAAACCATGGTTCGTCACTCCATATGGGCTTGCGTAACTGATTGACAACAGTAAAAAGTTTCTGAACATGCAACTAGAGAAACTAAATTCACAATCAAGCTCATAATGAATCCGAGGTGCTTCTAGCATTGCCCACCCCCATGTTACATCGTGTGATTTCACCGCAGCCTTGGTTCTGAACACACAGCATGTGCACTGAGCATGCCAACATATCACGCAACACCAACAACCGCTGCCAAAAACATCTTAGTTCACATTTGAGATTAGTATTTGTTATGAATTTCAGTGCTTTTATTGTACACTAGCTGTACCCACCACACGTTGCTGTGGCCAACCTTCCCTCCCTCTTACTCTCCTTCTTTCCCTCCTTCCCTTTTCTTCTTTCCTTCTCTCCTTCCTTCCTTCTCTACCTTTTTCCTTCCTCCCTTTTTCTTTTCCTTCTCTTTCTCCCTTCTCTGCCTCTTTCCTTCCTTCCTTTGCTTTGTGCTTCTATCCTTCCTTTTGTCTTTCCTTCCTTCCCTCTTTCTCTTTCTTTCTCGTCTTCCTTCGCTCCCTTTTTCCTTCCTTTTCTTTCCTTCTCTCCTTCCTTCTCTCTCTACCCATTTCTTTCCATCCCTCTTCTTTTCCTTTCTCTCCTTTCTTCCTTCTCTACCTCTCCTTCCTTCCTTCGCTCTTTACTTCCATGCTTCCTTTTCTCTTTCTTTCCTTCCTTCTTTCTTTTCCCCTTCCTTCCTTCCCTCCCACTTCCCTTTTTTCTGTATGCCATTTATCTTTTCGTCATTTATCTTTTTGGGGGTTTTAAGTCCTTTCCACTTTTTTTTTGGGGGGGGGGGGTTATGAGTTATGGAAACTCACTGGTTTGTTAGCATTGCTGTGGTCAACCTTCCCTCCCTTTTTCTCTCTCCTTCCTTCCCTCCCTCTTTCCTCTGTTCCTTCCTTTTTTCTTTCCTTCTCTCTTTCCTCCCACCAACCTTTTCTTTACTTTCTTTCTCTCCTTTCTTCTTTCTCTACCTCTTACCTTCCTCCCTTCCTTTGCTCTTTGCTTCCATCCTTCCTTCTCTCTTTTCTTCTGACACGACACACACACACACACACAAAAAACACACACAGTAGAGTTTCTGATACAGGCCACAGGCAATTATTCCCACAATATGCTTTATCCAGCTAGTCCAGCGCGCGGCAGCCATGTTGTTAACCGGAGCGGGACGCAGGGAGCATACAACGCCCTTGCTGTCCCAGCTCCACTGGCTGCCGATCAGCTACCGGGCCCAATTCAAGGTGCTGGTGCTAACCTACAAAGCCCTAAACGGTTCCGGCCCAAAATACCTTGAGTACCGCATCTTGGCCTACCAGCGCACGAGGACCTTGAGATCATCCGGGGAGGCCCTTCTCTCGGTCCCGCCTGCCTCACAGGCACGTTTGGCGGGGACTAGAGAACGGGCCTTCTCGGTGGTAGCCCCCCGGCTCTGGAACTCCCTCCCTGTTGAAATTAGACAGGCGCCCTCCCTCATGGCCTTCCGTAAGGGCCTGAAAACCTGGCTCTTCGAAAAGGCCTTTAATTAAGTGCTATGTTTGGAATGACCACCGGAATGGACTATGACGATGAGACTGATTATGACCCAAACAAGACGAAGCGGATTTTTAGTTTAATTGCTGTGTGTTAGTAAGATGTGTGTTATGATCCCGATTTACTGTAACTGTTGTCTTTATGTTCTATGTTCTGTACACCGCCACGAGTCGCCTCCGGGCTGAGAGTGGCGGTTAACAAGTGCAAATAATAAATAAATAATAAATAAATAAATTTATCTCCCCCCCCCCCCAGGGTATAAATAAATATATTATTATCATTGACACAAAAACACAGTATGTCACAGCAAACGAGATCTATATGCTGGATTTCATATCACAAAATCACAAGTTGAACACTTCCCAAGCGTCTAGGACTGCCACCTTGTCATGGTTGGGTGCTTAACTGCTCCAAGGATGCTGAGAGCTGTGCTGGCAGTAGTCTAACTACCAGCAGGTTCAACCAAGTCAAAGAGGTCTCAAGCTGAGGAGTGGAACTAAGAGCACCTAATCAATTTGCATTATGGAGAAACAAACCAAAACAAAGTCTATACTGGCTCGGTCGACACCCAGGATAAAAAGGACCGCAGTGGATGCTGCTGATTCTGGACATCCATCAACAACTGGGCTACAGAATCAAACTATTATTATTATTATTATTATTATTATTATTATTATTATTATGTCAGGGATTGGTACCATTGACCTCCATCATGCTGCCACCTTCCATATCAGTACCATGTTTTTTTCCCATCCGTTATAACTGTGCTTATTTCCTGGAAACATGCTGCAGACTGGAAACTAATGATTTGTGGATGAACACCAGTCCATGGATTTCCACAGTTAAGTAGTACTTGGTATACACAATACCTGTGTTCAGCGGACTAGGTTATTAAAAGCTCTGCAGTAACAGGAGGGATTCACAAATAACCATTGTGTGAGCACTGCTCTAAATAAAACCATCCTGCTTATTTTCTGCTTCCCATATGTTATGTTGAATGATAGGAACAGCATTTTTGAAATGGAGAGAACCCCTCAGAATTAACCAATGAATGGAAAGAAAAGATAAGGCAAAGGATTGAAACAAGCCGCTTCCTGAGAACTAAAAATGCCTTTTCATGTATCATATTGACTCAAATCTAATGCTCACCTTTTTTGGCTAGATTACATTGCCAAAAGTGAAATGCACATTACATGCAATGGCACATTAGACTCACAGACATAAACCCACCTGGCCAACTGGCCTCATTAATGAGGTCTTCAATGAGGCCATTGTGAGGTTGAGGAGTTTGCCAGTCTTGGCTTGATAGAGAGACATGACTTCCCAAATGACTACCGGCCTCCCTGATGTGCTATGCCTGCGTTGTTCTGCGCATTACATTCAAGCGCAAATCCATTTTTTGTAATGTGCATCTACAAAATTGAGGTGTTAATTAAATTTGATGGCGCATTACACTTGAGTAAATATGGCATTAATTTCACAACCCAAACACTATATCAATAGTTCAGAAACATTTGTGTATGTGATTTAGCTATTATAATATTGCACATTAAACCAGTTATTCTCTATCTCTACAGTGCAGTCAAGGAAAACTGTTGTGTTCAAGGTATATCAGGTTTCAAAACTATAAGCACAGATTGTACACTAGCAGATATCCCAAGCCAAAGTAACTGACACCAACTGAGAAGGAGTTCCAGAGCAAACAGCTGTTTTCTACACTCTGGCATTTTGAGGGCAATAAACATTCTACTACATGATTACTTTGAGCTTTAAAGAAATTCTATACACTTCAATATTTTTAGCTGATACATCTTTTGTTTGATGGCGTAGCTAAAAATAACCATGTCAGACAATCATAAGTCATCTAAACAGCTGTATTCTTCCAACAATGCTCATTGTTTATGCAAGTAGACCCTTTTCATCTTCACTACCTACGCATAAGACAAAGAGAACGCTAAACTGGTATGCAATACTGGAAATATGCTTTTGTTCGGGCCATAAAGTTCTACAATATTTTAATAATTAAAACTCTACATATGCAAACCTCCTTCTGTCACAAGTTGCACTTTCAATAAATATGCATCTCAGGATTTTCTATAATGAGCTGTTCAGGCTGGAATGTTAGTCAGCCCTCCAAAACTTAACCCTAACAGTGCTGATAAAAGAACTCTGCATGATCAATGAGAAAAGTGTCCATCAATTCATGTTCAATTAATTATGCTGCAAATGGAAACCTTGGGTTTCTTCTGTGTGTATCTTGAGTCACAATCATTTACTGCACAAAAAGTGGAATGTACTGTTTCATCTGAAACGGAAGTCAGTTTCTTTGTTTCCCATTAAACGCAAAACTAAATGAAAAGCACATGACTTTGCTTAAGCCTTTATGGCAAGAAACTGCAGCTGGTTCACTATATTTTTAAAACGATAATAGCAACTAGATGAACATATTAAGCTGGATCTCTTTCAAATATATTCGTTGATTTATCATTTTGGATTATTTTTTACACTAAACTGCAGGCTGACAAAGCCTCCTTTACTCCACAGAAAGTGTATAAAGATTGATCATTATTGTAGCACTATCATTTCATTCTGTTGAAAATATTCCATCACTTTTTCCTGACCATTTGGAATTAATGCACAGAAAGGAAAACTGAACACAGCCAAAAAAGAAAGCTCAGTCAGCAAAAAGGTAGGTGATATTTTAAAAGAAATTACCTTAATACATGGCAAATGTAAAGGCATTTTGATTATATAGTTCTTTGATCATATATTATGTAATTTTGTGTTTTTATTCCATCATATGTGTTTTTTCTTCTGTGTTATATATTTCAAAGCCTATTTTGCGAAACAAAATAGTTTTGAAGACAATGAAAAATAATCTTTTCACTCCAGGCTGGGCTCAGCCCTTTTCCATTTTAACTATTTCTTCACTGTACTTGCTAGATCTCAAACTATCTTTTGAAGCTATTTCTAACTGGCAGTGAAACTCAAAGAAAAAGCAATATTTAAAAACAATAGCATATTGTTCTTGATTTTTTTAGCACATTGTACATTACCAGTTTTTTAAAACTTTAGCAGCACTTAAAAAAAGAACACAAGGAGTTAAATAATATTTCCATGTTCCTTGAGCATTAGAAGCGCTTTGCCAACTAGTTTTCTAGGCTTTAAATATTGTTTTGACAGTTTGCTTTTTTTTAAATTTCCAGTCACAAAGAAATCATTTTCCTTAGTATTTTCAGCTCAATACATCCCTGATCTGGTGAAATGAAGACTTTGCAGAAGTTTTGTCTCCTCTTCTATTTTTTTATGCCTTTGGTGAAGCTAGCACCACCACCACCACAACAAAATATAGCTCCATTTTATGAAGATACAGTATTCAAGCAAGGTTATGAAGACATATTATTTAAGGAAGATTATGAAGAAAAGCCACAGGATGCAGTAAAATATAAGGTAGTTTATACGTTCTTATTTTACCTTTTTTTTCATTATGCAAATGCCTGTATTAGCCATTTATGCATGTGTGTATGTTCAATGAGTAAAAATAGAAAAAGTTTAAAAAAATAAAAAATATCTAAAGTCATTCAAACTGGAAATAATTATAAAATTTGAGGTGTTTGGGTCCTATATCATAATACAAAAGTCTTTGAGCTCATAGGAAGGTATAATATGAAGTGCCATCTGGGTCACAGATTATATATTTGGATTAGCATATCATCATTATCAATTACTATTACATTCCTAAATTATTTGCACACACTTTAATTATCCAAGGATGTGCTGTATTATCATAGTGTTCATTCTGAGCTTGCAGAGAGAAAAGGACAGTGCTTTCCTTTGATCAAGCATGTACTGACAAATCTTGGAAATCTGTCATCATGAACTTATTTTGTGATCTTGCCAAACAATAGGAGCACCCCACCACACCCGATTTGTAAGCCAAAACGATTTTGCATAGGCAATTATGATAAAAATAAGTTATACTATGGATCTGGGAATCTCTGCAAAGGGCCAAATAGTGGATCTCCACACATTCCTAGACCTCCCAGTCTTTGATTAAACATGACAGTGGCCCCTCCCCTTAGATTGGAAATTGAACCTCAGATGGGGGAAGAGAGGCAGTGTCCTGGGGGTGTGGCTGTGGAAAGGGAGGAGACGTGGATTTCATAGAGCAGGCAAAGATCAGACCAATGCATGAGCCTTTTTAATTCCTTTCCACCTCGTTCTACATAAATGGGAGGTCAGTGCACCTATAACATTTCTCGACCCTAAGATTTCTCTATAAAATAGCACTCTAGAATTATTTATGTGATAAAAAGTACTACTGTAATGAACTGTTTCAAATATTCAGACTAAGGCAAAGAACTATACAAACAATGAGTCTTGTCAGTACCCTACTTTATTAATTATTAGAATTAACACTATATTATATCATGAAGTATAATTCCCTGGTCACTAATATTTAGAATGCTACTGCTTAGAATGTAAAACAGACAAACACAAAGAAAATCTAAGATGCATCCACACCTCATAACAACATACAGAGCCAATATCAGAAAGAAATAATACGTTTCACAATTGTGAGGTTGAGGCAGGTCATATTCAATCACAAACAACAAAACAACATTCAAGCCCTCAAACTTTGAGCTCTCTGTAATAAGAATATATAGCATGTGAGAAAATGATATATATTTCCAGCAGTATTTTTAAATGTACCACTGTAATTACAGTAATGTAATTATTAAAAATATGTATTTAATGCATGAAGTTCTTAATTATTATTTCCTTGGGAGTAGCTGTTTGGTGCAAAGTGCAACTTTTCTCAAATCATGAACAACTCTGTTTTGTACTGGTAGATTTGATTTAATAAGACAATGATCTGCAGTTCACCATATTTTAAACATCATTTATATAATAGGATAGTTACTATTATAAAACAAAATATCTTTCATCCCACTAACCGCCTCAGCTAAAATGCTGTTGGCAGGGGGAAAAATACAAGTATTTATGTGTTAAGCTGCTTAAGCACCAACAGTCATTTCCACATGGCCACAACTTCCTAAATGTGGTTTACTCCTTCCTAAAAAAAATCAGGATGGCAAACTATGGTTTGATCCTTGTTACAAGAAAAGTACAGACTACAATTCCTCAATGTAAACATCACAGCAAATTAATCTGAAAAATCAGAAAAATTTGTATTAATCTGGGGAAACAAATTTGTTATTTTGTAATAGCTTCCATTTAATATTTATCGGTTGTCAGGGTCAAATGGCCCACGAGGGCTTACATCATTCAGTAAGCACTTCTGATAGCTTATAAAATATTTTCACATGCTGTTTCAAACACTCCAAGAAATTTTTCAGACAATGTGCCTTTATTGGCTTGTAAAAGTTTTAGTACCACTTTTACTGAATATTAATCTGCTGTTACCGTATGTGTTTTTATAACTTCACATGTAAAAGGAAAACAATGATATAGTTGTTTTCAATGAAGATGTACTACAAATGCAAGGAGATGAAGATGGAACAGGAGAGAGCTCAACAAATTTTACAGGTACGTATTTATCATAATAAATTATGTAACAAAAGTATCCTCAAGTTATAAAACAATATGTATATGTACACTGTTATTCAATTATTTTTGCTTGTCTGGAACAAATAATAATATTGTCTAAGTGGACAGGTTGTAAACCTGTCTTCCTCATCTCCTACTCTCAACTATACTCAGTACATCTCACCAGGGAAAGGACTGCTAACTTATGTAAGTATTTAAAGCCTTCAAGTTCACCCTTCAAGATTCTGAATATCAAGAATATCAAGATACGATAGAATATAAAATTATTATTATTATTATTATTATTATTATTATTATTATTGAGTTCAGTTTTTCAGTTAGAAATAATACCTGGGCTGCATGAGGAAGAAGGCGGAGCTATACCTTTCCATCCCTCTTGTAGTCAGGTTTTGGTGTTAGATGAAGGTTGAGAGGGGACATGATAGCCATGTGAAGTGTCTTCCAACTCTTAGATTCTTTCATTCTATGAGTCCATGATAAAGGTGTGGGTAAGGCAAAAAGAAGAAATGTTTATAATGGCAAAGTTGGATATTAATGTTCATTTCCTGTTATGTATCTGCAAGGCAATTCCAATTAATAGTAACCCTGTCATTGCATTTTCTTGGAAAGATTTATATAGGTTTTCCCCTAACCTCCCTCTGTGGAGGATGCAACATACAGCAACTGTTATTGATTGATGGTCTCCCTTACAAGTGTGAATGAGTCTCAACTCTATTTTGTTGTTGTTAATTTGTTCAGTTGCTTCTGACTCTTCGTGACCTCATGGACCAGCCCATGCCAGAGCTCCCTGTCAGCCGTCACCACCCCAGCTCCTTCAAGGTCAAGCTAGTCACTTTAAGGATGCCATCCATCCATCTTGCCTTTGGTCGGCCATCTTCCTTTTTCCTTTCATTTTCCCCAGCATATTTGTCTTCTCTCAGCTTTCCTGTTTTCTCATTATGTGGCCAAAATACTCCATCCTTGTCTCTAATACCCTTTCCTCCAATGAGCAGTCGGGCTTTATTTCCTGAAGTATGGACTGGTTAGATCTTCTGGCAGTCCAAGGCACTCTCAGAACTTTCCTCCAGCACCAAAGTTCAAAAGCATCTATCTTCCTTCGCTCAGCCTTCCCTATGGTCCAGCTCTCACATCCGTAGGTGACTATGGGGAATACAATTGCTTTTACTATGCGGATTTTTGTTGCCAGTGAGATGTCTCTACTCTTCACTATTTTATCGAGATTGGACATTGCTCTCCCACCAAGAAGTAAGTATCTTCTGATTTCCTGGCTGCAGTCTGTGTCTGCAGTAATCTTTGCACCTAGAAATACAAAGTCTGTCACTGCCTCCACGTTTTCTCCCTCTATTTGCCAGTCATCAATCATTCTTGTTGCCATAATTTTGGTTTTTTTGATGTTTAGCTGCAACCCAGCTTTTGCACTTTCTTCTTCCACCTTGATTAGAAGGCTCCTCCTCGCTTTCGGCCATCAAAGTGGTATCATCTGCATATCTAAAGTTGTTAATTTTTCTTCCAGCAATTTTTACCCCAGCCTTGCATTCATCAAGCCTCACACATCGCACGATGTGTTCTGCATAAAAGTTGAATACGTTGGGTGAGAGTATACAACCCTGTCGTAGACCTTTCCCAAACTCGAACTAGTCTGTTGTTCCATGGTCAGTTCTTACTGTTGCTACTTGGTCCTTATACAGATTCCTTGGGAGAGAGACACGGTGATTTGGTATGCCCATACCACCAAGAACTTGCCACAATTTATTATTATCCGCACAGTCCAAGGCTTTGGAATAGTCAATGAAACAGAAATAGATGCTTTTCTGAAACTCCCTGCCTTTCTCCATTATCCAGCGGATATTGGCAATTTGGTCTCTTGTTCTTCTGCCTTTTTCTAAACCCAGCTCTACTTCGTTTCTACATTTTGGTAGCCTACAAACTTAAAAGAGCAGATGAAGCCAAACTAGCCAGTGTTACCTAGTAGGTTTAAAATGGGACCTTCCAAATTTAGGTTGTACATATAATCTTCTCTGACAGTAGATATTTGAACAGATAACACAGTTACCATATTTAGAGCAGAGATGGGAATAGTTTAATCTTCAACATATTGTTGGCCTGGAACTCCCACCAGCCCTAAGTCAGCATAAACTAGTGAGAAGTAATGGAAACCATAGTCTAGAAACATTTCCCATCACATTTGTGTCTGAACCAGGACCTGAAGTAGCACCAAGATAGACTAGATGCTGTTCCAAGCAAACAACAAGAAGGAAACCCAGCTAAAGGTTTTTATTTTCAATCCAAAAACACCCTATCAGATTTTAGCCCTTTCTAGAAAATAAGAAACTTTAAAGGGGCAGGACTTCAGCTTGGTCTAGTGCTGTGGTTCTCAACCTGTGGGTCCCTGGATGTTTTGGCCTTCAACTCCCAGAAATCCTAACAGCTGGTAAACTGACTGGGATTTCTGAGAGTTGTACGCCAAAACACCTGGGGACCCACAGGTTGAGAACACTGGTCTAGCATCTCTTTGTTAATCCAAAAGCTCATGCTGAATGCACTGATGCTGTAGAATTTATAGAGCTCTAAGAAGTGCGTATGATGATCCAGTATTAGCAGCATATTTAGATATCCTTCAGGGACCCATTGTGGTACCATTTCTGGTTCCACAATAGTTGGAACCACTAGTTTCTCATCCATTGTTACTAGGACTGAGTATTCCCGCCTTCTATTTATTTACATAACCTTTCAATTTTCTACTTAAATAGAAAACAATTTTAATGCTTTCAGATTTGGCTACTTGTCTGCTGTGTGTTTGCTTAAGTGGTTCAGTATACTGTGAAGAAACAGAAACTGAAAGCATCCCAGCTCTACCAAAGGAAACAGGTTACCTTTATGCACGGTTCAACAAAATAAAGAAAGTGAAAGTCTCTGACTTTGCTGATATTCGTAAGTATATGTTAAAATTATATTCATTAATTAGAAAATAGGGCTTTGGTAAAGTTTAAAAGTATTGTCGAAGGCTTTCATGGCCGGAATCACTGGGTTGTTGTAGGTTTTTTCGGGCTATATGGCCATGGTCTAGAGGCATTCTCTCCTGACGTTTCGCCTGCATCTATGGCAAGCATCCTCAGAGGTAGTGAGGTCTGTTGGAACTAGGCAAAGGGGTTTATATATCTGTATTATTTATTTATTTATTTATTTATTTATTTGTGGTATTTGTATACCGCTTTTCTCAGCCCGAAGGCAACTCAAGGCATCTCAAGTACACATTAGCGGTATTTGTATACCACCTTTCTCAGCCCAAACGTGACTCAAGTACACATTAGCATCATTTGAGTACATACATTTTTAGTACTATATACTCTTACAGAAGATAAATTATACCTTATTCTGAGAAACTTAATTGCCATTACCTGTTTTGGTAATTTGTTATCTTATGTCTTGAAGTTGATTCTGACTTATGTGATTTTATCATTGGGCTCTTTTGGCAAAATTTCTTTGCCATTGCTTTCCTCTTATACAAAGATAATAGTGTGGGTTTCCATGGCAGAGCATGGATTCAAACCATGCTCTCCTAGAGTACTAATCCAACATTACCAGTCTGTACAGGTTGAATAGCCTGTCTGAAATGCTTGGGACAAAAAGTGCTTTGGGTTTCCATTTCTTTCAGATTTGGGAATATTTGGATATACATAATGCAATATTTTGGACATGGGATCCAAGTCTAAACTCTAAACTCTTTTGTGTTCCTTACACATTTTATATACATAGCCTAAACGTAATTTTATACATAATATTTTAATAATTTTGTTTATGAAACTAAGTTGGTATGCTCTGAAAGATCAGAAAACAAAGTGGTCACAGTTTTAGCCATCCAGGTGGATTATTTTGAGGCATATATCATACTTTAGAGGTTTGGATAAGGGACACCTAATCTGTACTAGAGATCAAATTATAAAAACACTCTCAAAAAGAGCTATGTAGATTCTAATTATGGGTATCTTTCTTTATTAAAAACAAATACCTGTTTGTAAATTCTGTTGATATGAGCAATTTTTAAAAAAATTAATTTTTTATATAACTATATCCTACAACCAACAATACTGATCACCCTCTGTTTCTGCCTCCCTTAGGATAGGATGTTGTGTTAAATGCATATATACAGAAAAACCCAAGAAATCCTTCAGAATTAATAGTGCATTCACTTGTATATTGATGAAAATATAACCAGGCAGTTGATTCAACAGTGGTGCTTTCTGCCCCAATAAACAGCATGGCATTACCTATGAATAATGTTCAGAAGGCAGACAAGGAGGAGGAGGAAGGGGAGGAAGATATTATACTCTATTTTCCCCCCAAGACAAAAACTCAAGGAAGTTCACAACTTAAAATGCAATATAATTAAAACATACTAAAAGTAAATGTTAACATTAAATTTAATTAGTGCAATTGAGTCAAAATACCACTCTAGATGGATGGACGGATGGATGGATGGACAGATAGACAAATAGCTATTAAATTGTACAGTCTAAAACATTGCAGCACCCTCTAGCCCACTCTTGATACAATGTGTTTAGGCTTCCGGTGGAAAGATAGCAGGGAAGGGGCAGAGATTTCCAGATACGGGGGACAGCCACTGAGAAGGCTCTCTCTCACATCATCAATATGAGCATACCCCTTAAAGAGTGAAATACATGCCAACCTTTTCTTGCATGTTGTTGTTATTCACACATAAGAATTCATACGGTTGAATTTTGACAGGACTGTAGTCTAAATCAGACCAGCAAAAAACACAAGTGCGCTTAGGGAAGCTCTATGTTATGTATATATACAACTAAGAAGAAAACCATGAAACTCACTCCCCACAAGTTTATAGTAGCCTGTAATTAGGTGCAGATATCTGTCAAGCTTGGACCTTGGTATTAAAAAGTTCTGTTCCAGAACCAGAGCTTGTTCTATATCAGTGGTTCCCAACCTGTAGTCCACAAGAATTAAAATATGGTTCATGGTCTCACAATTACTACACCATTGCAATGAGAGTGACTGGTCTCGCGAAACCCTCTTGTAATGTCGAGGCTTATTAAATATGGTTTTCTATGGGCGAGCAGATGGTGACTACTGGATGGCATATGTTCTGTATCAGAAACTAGAGCTGATCTGGTTTATCCAATGCAATTTTCTGATTCAACATTCCAAATAACCAAACCGAATATAAAGTTGACCAAAAACTGATTCGTAACCCTTTTGGTACTACTGATGGAGAGTGGTCCCTGGTCAAAGTGGTCCCTGATCAAGTGGTGCCTGGTCAAAAAAGGTTGGGAACCACTGTTCTATATAGTTTTGTGAAATTATAGCCTTTAAGAGTTTTATATTGAAAGTCAGTGTTGCTGCTAGAAATGTGGAACATTGCTGAGATGCTGTCACAACTACATCTGGAATTGAGTACTGCTCAAGTCCAGCTCATTCTGCAGCATCACTTTCAATGGCATTTGGCAGTCAGATTCCTGCAAAGACCAATGAAGTTCAATATAATATTATTTCCTTTAAAGCCAGCCTGAGAAGAATTGATTTGACTGGAAACAGAATTCAAGAAATTGAAGATGGGGCCTTTGCAAAGCTTCTATTATTAGAAGAACTTTCGCTTGCAGACAATGCGATTGTCAAGCTTCCAGTTTTGCCTCCCAAACTAACTTCACTGAATGCAAACAACAACAAAATTAAGAGCAGAGGAATTAAAGCAAATACCTTCAAGGTAACAGACATCATTACAATACTATAAAATTAAATCCTCAGAATCGATGCTAATGATTTCAGTGAGAATTACGGCCCTTCCACACAGCCAAATAACCCAGAATATCAAGGCAGAATAATCCACAATATCAGAATTGGGTATCTGAATCCACACTGTCATATATCCCACTTCAAAGCAGATGTGAGATTTTATTCAGCTGTGTGGAAGGGGCCTCACTTGCAAATAACTTTGCTTTATATTTAAAACAAAAAGAAATCAGAACATTCACAGAGTAGTTGCCTTAATACACCAAATTTGCATAAAAGACATAGAACAAAAGGCAGTGTTTATCTGCTAAATTAAGTATGTTCAAACCAGGTATTCTGACTTCTCTGGCATCTGTCTTTGTTGATGAAGAATCAAACAAAACTCAGACATCACACTAAACAAAACCATGGAGACTCCAGGAGAGTAGAATTTTGAGACATTTCTTTTTAATGCAAATATATTTAAGCACCCAGCAGATTGGTGTTACCCAATGTGATCAAGTGCTGAAGGAAAACATTTTGTGGTGGTTTATCAATAAGTCCTGATTTCTTTTAAAATATTCTTAACAGAGGCTCTAACTACAAAGCTTTACATATATCTTTAAGCGACTGAGCTGAATTATGCCTATGAATAGATCCTACACTATTGCAATATTAAATGTATTTCAATCTTGGTCAAAGGCTGGTGTGATAATTAATCAGCCTTTCTTTCTCTTCTCTCTCATCTTACAGAAGCTGAACAATCTGTCATATCTTTACTTAGCACATAATGCACTGGAGGCTGTTCCTGCTAACTTGCCAGAGAGCCTACGTATTCTGCATCTTCAGGTCTCAAAATATTTTGTTGCTATTGTACAAAGATGAACACTGCAAATAATTGCTTTTAAGATATTTCTTTGCGGGTTAAAAAAGGCTGTTTATTAATTCACTGTTATAGTTACCTTGGCATCAAGCAAGACTGCCCATTTAAAGTGAAAATGGACATGATGAAAGCACATTTAAGATTACCATAGTGCTTCACATCATAGCTATATAAAGGGTCATAGAGGAAAACTGGTGCATATATTTAACAACAGCATGTAATTCTGTCCCCCACCTGGAAGATTTCAGTTAAGCCCCCCGGCTGTGGAACGCCCTCCCTGCTGAAGTTAGACAGGCGCCCTCCCTTATGGCCTTTCGTAAGAGCCTGAAAACATGGCTTTTCGAGTTGGCCTTCAACTGAGTGCTATATCATTGGAAATGATGACCGGAATGGACCACGACTATGAGACTGATTATGACCCCATGATATGACGAAGCGGATTTTAGTATAAGTATATGTTATGTAGTAGTAGAATGTTGTGTACTGTCCTGATTATTGTAAACTGTCTTTTCTATGTTGTTGTTCACCGCCACGAGTCGCCCTAGGGCTGAGAGCAGCGGTTAATAAGTGCAAGTAATAAATAAATAATAAATAAATAAAATGCCCAAATAACAATGTCACCGAATTACACTTATGTTTATTTATTGCTCTGTTGTGGGGAAAACATAATAAAATAAAGAAATGCTGCGTAAAGCAGACTCACATAAAGGAAATATGGGAAACATGGTAAGTAAGAAATGTTTGTGCCTGGTAAATTACAGCTTATGAAAAAAAAAACAGGTTGATGAAGAAATTCCTGATAGTAGTATTTTAGAAGTCCGTGTCCTTCTAGGAGAGTGTTATATAGATCTTTAGGTAGAGCAACTGAAGAGTCAGATATTAGTAAGAGGAGTCTGTAAAAAGCATATCCTATATGCATTTACAGTAAAAAATTCTTTTAGTACTATACCAAAAATTTAATTAATATTTCAACAAAAAGTGAGCAAACAATCTGTTTATATGCATTGAGTATTCATATCTTTCACATTTGCTTTTTGTAGTACAACAACATAACTACTATCACAGCTGAAACCTTCTGCAAAGGGAATAATCAAACCCGCTACGTTCGTCAGCGCATGGATGAAATAAGAATGGAAGGCAACCCAGTCATCTTGGGAAAGTACCCCGATGCTTTTATGTGCTTGAGAATGTTGCCTATAGGTACATACTTTTAATTGCTAACAAAACAGAAAAAGTGTGAAAGCAAGGAGGTAAATATTACCATTGTATCACTGTTTAAGTATGTCTTTCCACGTTAATATCTTTCCACATATATACAAAACTTTTAGCAGTTTAATGTATTTAGTTACACCTTCACTTGGTGAAAGTGCATTAATAAGCCATTCTGATTTACTAAGCCTGAGCTTTTTTTTCACTCAAACATAAAACCAGTAAGGTATTGTTATTCAAAAGGAGGCACTCCATTTTTCAATGAATAAAGATAACTTTTGTCTATTTCAAGAATGAAAGGGAATCAATGTAATTTGTCAAGTTGCAGGAAGCAAATTGCGCACACTATGGAAGAAATGGGACAGGATCTGCAGGAGGAGAATAAGGCTTTCTAACTAAAGTAAAGTAGCATTTCACACCGTAATTCTACAATGTGACACTTCTGTGATTGTTGAAAGGATGGACAAAACTGTGCTCCTATAGCCCTGGAAGGCACAGTTATACTAGGCATGAGATTATATGCTGTGAAAGGGGCTGTGGCAGTGGAGTTGGAATCATACACATAGAAATACAGTAAAATAATACTACATCATATAGGGACCAGGGAGGCCTATGCAAATTCTTCTCTTATGTGAAGAGAGATTATCCTCTCAGTTTTAAGGGCTTAAATGGTTATCCATCCTGCTTCAAGTATCTTGCAAACAAATATAAAGCTGGACATATAGGCAACCAAAGTGTATTGTGTTTAATTTTGATTTGGTACTTTACTACTGGTATAAAGCTACACAATACATGCAAAGTATTATATTTCAACCTAATATTTTTGAATACATTAAAGGGATAGAATAAAAGTGGATTATAGTGATTAAAAGAGTTCAGAAATAATCAGCTTGTCTTACTGTGAGGAAGTCTTAGCTTAAATAATTAAAAACTACAGGATACTATAACGATATTAAGCAACGTAAGAAAGTCTAGAATCTTTCTTAGTTTTTCTTAAACAGATCAGACATATTACTCCATTGGTTCTTTTGCAAACTCTATAATGCTAAGATAATAGCAAACCACTAGAAACAAATTTATAATTGTAATTAGGAATTTTTATATACAAATGCTTAGGAAACTTCTGCAAACTGTTAGATATCAAAATGCAGAATCAGTAAATACCAATAGCCACATTGTGAATTTAGAAGATGAGGGGGTTTCAGCTGGAGGCTTCCTCAGAAGAACCTGTATCATTAAATTCTGATTTGCACTTACTCTTATTCTTTGAGCATTTTTGGTTATGATAGATATATTATTTTCTGATTTCATTATCCACTGGCATTGAGCAATATTTTACAGCTATCAAACTCTGCTGTACCCATGTTATTTTAACAGTATTGTGTATCAGACCTCAGTTACATGGTGAATCTATATGATGTGAAACATTTAGAGATTTCTATTTGATTTTAGTTTGCACGTGTTTTCTATGTCTAGAACTCTTATGTGTTTAATTAAAAAAATCACCATAAAGAAAAAGTAGATTACGCCTGTCTGCTCCTTTGTAAACATTTTGTCCTACATGGCTGACTAAAAGCCTTGCTCCTTACATTGTGTTCTTACACAAGTTCACAGCAACGGTTGGATAAAGAAAAGGCCAACAACTCTTCTATAAAAAGGTAAAGGTTTCCCCTTGACATTAAGTCTGGTCGTGTCCAACTCTGGGGGGTGGTGCTCACCTCCATTTCTAAGCCAAAGAGTCGGCATTATCCATAGATGCTCCAAGGTCATGTGGCTGGCATGACTGCATGGAGTGCCATTACCTTCCCGCCGGAGCAGTACCTATTGATCTACTCACACTTGCATGTTTTTGAATTGCTAGGTTGGCAGAAGCTGGGCCTAACAGCAGGAGCTCATCCTGCTCCCCAGATTCAAACCACCAACCTTTCAGTCAGCAAGTTCAGCAGCTGAGCAGCTTAGCCTGCTGCGCCACTGGGGCTTCTATACCATTTTCTTAATTTCTGCTGTGAAAACTCTTCCCAACTCCACTGACCATCAGCAACATATTTTATAGATCTCTCCTTCCTTCATTGTGTTTCATCAGACTGAGATTATAGATTCCATATGATTTCTATTGAATCATTAAGACAGATATGCTAAAACTCTCATAGAGATTGCTAGTGGTCATCCATAATTAATCACCGGAGAATAAAAAGGAGAACTGCACACAGCACTTGACACTGCACACATCAAACATAACTTGAATTCCTGAACTCAAAATGTGCCATAGTATTATGCTGGCAGCAATATTAACCACACTTAGGTTTAACTGCGGTTGCCACTTAAACTGAGGACTTTGACCTACTACTAATTTTTGTTTTAAAATACTCAGCTTCAGTGGGAAAGTGATTAGCCTATTGCTAATATTACTGCTAGGCAATACTTGACTGGGATTAAAAATGGTTTGGGAATATGAGTCCAAAAATGGAGGGAATTCGTGAATTGGAAGCCCATTGTAGTAAAGCAATTGGCACAATCCCCATCAGCTCAAATTCAAAGTCACACTTGGAATACACATCACATATATTTACTACAATATTTGTATAAAAATAAAATTGATGCTGGAAGTTATAGAATTATTTTCTTCAGACCTTTTCTTGCAGCATACAGGAAAAGTTTGCCTATGCCTGCTCTAAAGAGGTCTGGGTAATAATGTAAAACTCTCCAAGATCAGAAAAGAACAACTCCAGTTTGAAACAAGGAAACACATTTTCTCTAATCATGTGGTAGTATGAAAATAGTTGAATAAGTTGGAGATTATCACAAATCATCTTTCCATTGTAACTATTTAGTAGTACTTTTTATTGATTTGCCCATTGGCCAATCAAAACACTTGATAAACACATTTAACACATACACATAAAGCATACAACTCAGAGTAAAACAAAAGTCATTGAAACTATTTGTTATATTGGGTAAAGTAAAACAAGGTTTCTTTCTACTTTAAAGGTACAGTGTGGTCTTTAAAACAAAGGACTGCTCAGAATAATGATATTTAAGTTTATTCTTTGCACATTTTTTGAAAGAAAGTGAAAGCTTCCATTTCTAGCTAAGAGAATCATGAAGTGTTATTATTATTCTGAATCACTGGCATCCATGAACCACAGAAAATGTTACAAGAATAAATGTTAATAAATGGTCCATGGCCCATTTATAAGTGTTTCTAATTAGCCTTAAAGTTACCAATGTATAGCCATTTATTCATATCTGGTATCCCAGAAACATTTTTTAAAAATTCAAAATAGTACCTTGAAATGAGTGAATGTGTGTGTCCGGTGTTCATACCATTCAGAGAAAGACCAAAGAGTCTTGAAGAACAGCAACAGATTCCCACTCTCTTCTATCCTAAAATGTAACATAATGCATGAAAATAAAACAATATATTATTACCTATAGATTCATGGAAAAAAATTCTAGACTAATATTGTAGGATATCTGGTGCAAACAGTTTGGCTAAAGCGGTTCAAATCTATTCATCAGGCTATACTTTATATATCATATCATATATGTGAGTAATAAAATGCAGACTTATTTGTCAGAAACAATATACAGTACCTCAATCTTTCATTATTTTGTGTCTTAAAATAATACCCAATACCTTAGACAACTTGAATATATATTAAGAACACGCCTAGCTATGTTAGTACAAAAACTAAAATATACACTATAAAGCAAGCATGGGCAAACTGTGGCCTCCAGGTGTTTTGAACTTCAACTCCCTATAGGCTGTTAGGAAAAGTTTTCCTATGCCTGCTTTACAGTCCAATCTAAAAATCTCCCCCACCTGCACAGGATTGTATATCCTCATGAACCATCTAAGGAGACAAGTAGGATATAAATTTAATAAATAAATGCTTAAAAATAAAATTATTACCAACAATTGTTCTACTTGGCTCATCATTATTATTTTTTGTATTGAAAAAAATCCACAATCCTTACAAGCTATTTGAGAGGCACAATTATGAGATAATTTTGGGGGGGGGGGGGATTTAAATGCCATGACATTTAAAATGAGAAGTCAAGGGTGATGGGTATGGCAGTGGGAGTCCAAAATATGCTGAATTAGGATCTATGCAATAAAACTGGGAGGGGTGGGGTCAAAAAGACAATGCTGGTTCATTGGATCTATAATAGATATGAAGAAGAAAAAGTGACGAAGGGAGGCATCTGGTTTAAGAAAGGAAACTATCAATACCTACTATATAAGCAAGATAATTCTAATATCTAATACTAAAGTCAAAATTGGGATTGGGAGAGCAGGGAACAAGTTAAAATGTGAAAAGGGAGAGAGAGAGACCTGTCATTGCAGCTAAAATGATGAGCAAAGATTTCTTTTTTTGTCTCTCACTGCTTACAGATATTGTTCAGAGCTAACATTTTTCTTTCATAAGATATACGAGATCTTCAGAATTTAAATCCTCTGGGAAATTTATAATGTATTGTCTAAGATGTTCATGGCCAGAATTACTGGGTTGTTGTGTTTTCTGGGCTGCATGGCCATGTTCCAGAATGCTTCAGTAACATGGCCATACAGCCCAGAAAACTCATAACAACCCAAATTTATAATGCTTTGCCTTCCGAACTAACATTCAACAAATCTCCTATATTTTTTGACATCATTTTCCCAGTCTACAAGAATGCCTGCACATTGTGGAAACTGCTGGCAAAGCCATGAGAAATGAAAAAAGCCAACAGATATTATGTCATTTTTTCCCCTTTGCTTCCAACTGCTTGCTACAGCTGCAGCTGGAGCTTGCTAAAATGACCATCTTTGAGAGAGCTGATGGGATTGTGTGCACATATAGCAAGAGAATTCCATATGTACTTTACATATGCACAAAGAAAAAAGAGCTCTTGAGGCATTTTGTTACAAAAAGTTTAAGAACCCAGAAAAAGAAAGACTATTAACTAGATTTACTAATAAAGTCATCTAAAAATGGGATAGAATGGCTTTACTAGATTCTTCTCTGGTATCTATATATATTAAAATGCTCTGTGCGTAATGAGTACCTTTAAAACAAAAGAACCAATGAACAAAATCACACCAAATTTGGCAACAAAACGTCTCAAAACACAAGGAGTGACCATCACTCCAAAAATTATGATTTTGTCATTTGGGAGTTGTAGTTGCTGGGATTTATAGTTCACCTATAATCAAAGAGCATTCTGAACTCCATCAATGATGGAATTGAACCAAACTTGACACACAGAACTCCCATGGCCAACAGAAAACACTGGAAGCGTTTGGTGGGCATTGACCTTGAGTTTGGGAGTTCACCTACATCCAGAGAGCACTGTGGACTCAAACAAGGATGGATCTAGATCAAACTTGGCACAAGCACTCAATACACCCAAATATGAACATAGATGGAGTTTGGGGGAAATAGACCTTGACATTTGGGAGTTGTAGTCACTGGGATTCACAGTTCACCTACAATCAAAGAGCATTCTGAACCCCACGAACGACAGAATCGGGGCAAACTTCCCACACAGAACACCCACGACCAACAGAAAATACTTAAGGCCATCCAATCCAACTCCCTTCATCAGAGCAAGAAAACGTAATCAAAGCCCTCCTGACAAATAGCCATCTAGCTATAGATATAGATAGATAGATAAATATAATTCGTACACACACAGATATAGCATCATAACTTGAAAGGGACCCTTAAAGAAGGACAATGATATCTTGCATGTTCCAGGGTGGGCAAACCAGACACTCTCCACATCAACACTGACAAAGAAACAGCAAGAAATACTGTTTACCCACAAGCATAAAGAAATTACATATATTAGACATCAACATTTTCTCTTTATTTTATTTTCCAGATCAACAGACTGGGCCACAGCAACGCGTGGCAGGGGATAGCTAGTACATTACAAAAAGTAATCACTTTCATTTAACAATGAAACAATGAACGAAAAGAAACAAACCCAGTGCCATTTAACTACATGCAACTGTAGCAAAATACTGCATGCTCCCATTCAAAAAGGATTCCTCCAGAATCTCCTGAGGGTGGACAGAGGCCCTCATGGAGGGGCTTCTTGTTGCCACATACAATTAAACCACATGTGTTCAAAATCTTCTTCCCTCTTCAATCCTTTCACTCGCTTTAAGTTGTAGGTGAGTTTCTTGGCCAGTGCTTTTGACCGGACTCTGCCCAAACAAGAACGCATGGGCAAATTGTTTAGTATATTCCAGTGTGGGGATATTTCCATATGTACTGCCAAAAGCAGTAAAAATAGTAACTCCCTCTGTTGCAAGTTTGCATTTTTGCACTAAAGATGGATAAAACGAATAAAGCACTACACCACTCAACATTTTGATTTGTGCCATTAATATTTAACTTACAAAAATTTTTAACATCTCCTCTACCACAATTAGTTGCGCACGTATGAGAAGTATAAGCACATGTGAAACAGAAGTACAGAAGACATTTTACAATCAGAAATTTTGCCCGTCGTTGTCAAACTACTTTAGTTTCTCTTATACTACTTCATCAACTCAAAATCCAGTTTCTGCCTCCTGCAGGATTCTGGTGTTTTTAGTTTAGGGAAGAGCCTTTAACAGCCTCACTAAACTACAAACTGCAGAAATCTGCAGGAGGCATTAACCAGATTTTAAGTTGATTTGTTCTCTAGTGTGATGAAGTAGTAAATACTTAGAAAAGGATTCCACATTCTTCCCAGGGCACATCTACATTGTCTGCATATGCCTGAGCTGATCAAAGTGGGGTACTGTGAATCAGGGCCTTTTCTTTGCATTAAAACAAATAGAATCATGGAGTTGGAAGAGACCTGGCAGGCCATCCAGTCCAATCCCCTGCCAAGAAGCAGGAAAATCGCATTCAAAGCCCCCCTACAGTTGGCCATCCAGCCACTGCTTAAAAGTCTCCAAAGAAGGAGCCTCTACTACACTCCAGGGCAGAGAGTTCCACTGCTGAACAG
Organism: Anolis sagrei; assembly: GCF_037176765.1. Taxonomy (NCBI): domain Eukaryota; kingdom Metazoa; phylum Chordata; class Lepidosauria; order Squamata; family Anolidae; genus Anolis; species Anolis sagrei. Next base: position 66,843,067 of record NC_090022.1, on the reverse strand, counting down.
CTCTCACAGTTAGGAGGTTCTTCCTAATGTTCAGATGGAATCTCCTTTCCCATAGTTTAAAGCCATTGCTCTGTGTCCTAGTTGCCTGGGCAGCAGAAAACAAGCCTGCTCCCTATGCTTTCCCCTCAAATATTTATACATGGCTATCATGTTTCCTCTCAGCCTTATCTTCTGCAGGCTAAACATGCCCAGCTCTTTAAGCTGCTCCTCACAGGGCTTGTCCTCTAGATCCTTGCTATTTCCACATTTGAACTGGGAAATAACATAGATTATACAACTCCCATGAGTTCAGGCTAAACATGGAAAGGCATGTGCTGCCACACAAGTTAGCATTATGTATTAGTGAAACCATGTGCCACTTCATACCACCCAAACACCCACTGGATATTTATGAGAAAGCTTTCTCCATATATACACACATATATATGTGCAGGCCTCCTATAGTAAAGGAAAAGCCACAAGACCTTCCAAATATTTAATGAAAACACAGAAAAAACACGTTAAATCTCTGCTCAACATATATATCTTATGGTTATCAGCTTTGGAACAGACCGAAATATTAATCAATTCAAACCAGGATTGAATATTCTGGATTGTTTGGTAGCCACGATTTCTTGGTCCAGGTGAAGCAGAAAATGAGGGTTAATTTGAGATGTTCTGGCATGATTTGTTATAGATCAGAGAGGAACAAAGGGCTACAAGTGTTTGGGGGAAATTCTTGTTCATATCTTGGCTTATTAAACAGAGATATGGTCACCTAAAGTGGCCCATTAACTCAGATTCTGTGATACTACTGTATATCTTTAACAAAGGAGGGCATGAGTTAACAGAGAAAAAGTCAATTTGGCTGTAAAAAATATCACATTCTTAAATAGAAAGAAACCCTGACAGGGAATCTGGCACCTACATGTTGGAAAGATGTTGGACAGCTGTGTTCTGCGTGGATTTCAGGGTTATTTATTTTATTGTAAAATAGCCACCTTTGCAGCCAAGCACAGCTCCAAAGTGTGAGGCACTTAAATAAAAACCAGAGCAGTCTCATTTGTATGTATGTGTGTCAGGACGAAAAGCTAACATTTGGGTTGCTGTGAGTTTTCCAGGCTGTATGGCCATGTTCCAGAAGCATTCTCTCCTGACGTTTCGCCCACATCTATGGCAGGCATCCTCAGAGGTTGTGAGGTCAGTTGGAAACTATGCAAGTGTAGTTTACATATCTGTGGAATGTCCAGGGTGGGAGAAAGAACTCTTGTCTGCTTGAGGCAACTGTGAATGTTGAAGTTGGCCACATTGATTAGCATTGAATGGCCTTGTGGTTTCAAAGCCTGGCTGATTGCTGCCAGGGGGATCTTTTGTTGGGAGATGTTAGCTGGCCCTGATTGATTATTGTCTGGAATTCCCCCATTTTTTAAGTGTTGCTCTTTATTTACTGTCCTGATTTTAGAGTTTGTAAATACTGGTAGCCAGCTAATATTTGATTTATCTTTGACTTGTTTTGAATGGAGTGGGAAATGTCTTTCCAGGAGGACAATTTTTATTTCAACAATCCAAAGCTCTACTCTAGTGTATAAATACCTTAATATACAAATATATAGAAAACCACAGAGGATGGGGTAAAGAACAAAACCTCTCAATGCTGCCCTTCTTTTGCAAAGGCACACAAAGAATCGCACTTCCGTGAGTTTATTTCAGTACTCCATATATATATTTATAAGTCTAGAAATTTTGGTCAAAAATCAACCCCCTTGCCTATTCCTCATACATTTTGCAATAAAAATTATATGGAGAAAACAAAAACAAAATATCAACTATCAAAAATCTGGATTGACTTATCCATGAGTAAATGTGAGTAATGTACCTTATCACTTATATATATAAAAAAGAACTTTCCCTTCTCTGAGTAGAATGGCAAAGACTTAGTCCATCTCTGAAGAACCTAAAGAAGGCTTCTGGCCTTCTTGAAAGCCTGGGTGGGGAAAATGGCAGTGACATCCAGGAGCATCTGACCCCTGAGGTGGCATTGGTGCTTTCCATTTTCTGCAGAATGACCCTTCGCTTATCACATCAAAGTCAACAATTTTGGCCTCCAAAATCACCCTCAATTTATACTTGAGGTTTACTTATACATGAGTATGTACAGTAATTTTCTGTCTCTCAATATTGAAGAGGATGAAATTTTACTGAGAAATTTATTTATTTATTTACTATGCTTCTATACCGCCATTCTCAGCCCGAGGGCGACTCATGGCGGTTTACAAAACGGCACAATTCAATGCCCACAACAGTACAAAAATAATTTAAACATTAAAAACATTTAACACAGGTAAAAAAATCATTACAATGAACATCAGTAACACAATAGAAACCTAAAGGCATTGAAAGCACAGAGGAGGAGGAATTGGAGGACTTGGAAGAAAGAATGAAATTCTTTGCTAGTCAAAATAGCAGCACAGCAGGACATAAAAGTAGGAGAAAGTTCAATGAAAGAACTTTAGGACCTGAAGAAAAGGGAGGGGGAGTGCAGGAAGGAGGGAAGAAAGGGGGTAATTGTTGTGCATAAGAGGCACCAGAGAAGGCCAAAGAAGAGATAAGTGTGAATGGGGAAAAGGTTTGCCCGCACATGTTTTAGAAAGTTTAAGAACCTATACTATAAAAGGGCTAAGTTGCATTTCAGTTGGGTGGCACTATTTTTCTATTGCACACCCAGTACCTTTGCTCAGAACAAAATCACAGGCAATCACAGCGAGGCCAGCTCAGGGGATGAGCGCAGGGAAATATGAATGGCAAATTATATATTCTGTATTTTTCTGCCTAAAAACATGACGGTTTCTTCAGCAAATTAATCTAGCCATCATCCAGCCGTCAGCTGGAATAGAAATAAAACCTCGGTGGCTTCTGCTTCAACTTGGTGAGATTTATTCTGGAATATTAACTTCTTCTTCTCACCAGGCTAAACCCACAGTAGCTTGGATCTCGCTATCCACAGCCACTCTAAACTGCCCGACAACCGGTATTGTTAAAGACATACACAAAAATTATTTTTTTTAAAGTTGCCACGTTAGTTCAACTATACAGCTGAACCATCTTGCAGTATACTATTCAATAAAATCTACAATAACGGCCATACTTTGCAGTGTCTCTACTTACAGTCAGTGCTCTTTGTGTTGAAGGAAGGCTATAATAAAGCTTTTTTACAAGAAAAAAGCCACTGTGGACCATGTTTCCTCTAATTATTTGGATCACTGACAAAAATGCTATCTATAAAAAGAACTGGGATGGAAGAGACTACTTCAAATGTGCATGGTTGCATTGGCAGAAGTTTTTATTTTGGCAAATAGTAAACCACTAAGCTACTGGTAGCAAAGTATAGAATAATGTAGAACGGAAAGTGGCACATTATAGATGAAAGCAGGACTAAGAGATTACAGCCAAACACAAAAGTAAAATTGGTGTTTTTCTTTGTCAGAAGACAGAGTAAGCCTTTATTTAAATGTGAAATCCTTGATTACTTGTCTTGATGTATTCTAGTCACTTAGGATGTCCTAGCTCTCCTAATTCTGCTAAAACAAGGGAAAAATGTTGCATAGATATTTTGCCCTGCCCTCCTTTAGGTATTTTCTATAGTAAGAAAAAAGATGGCAGCAGTAATGGAATAATGTGGAAGAATTGCATCTGTACATAGTTGGCAACACACCAAAAGCTGGCTAATCAGGCCTGCCATAGATTTGGGAAACCTTTGATTAATTTTATGCACTCAATAAAATGCCATTCAACAATTACCTACAAAGCCCTGGTAAAATTTAATAAATGCAGCAAGGAAACTGCACATTAAAACCCTTACCACTATCTAATTATATCATTCTATTGATGGAAACAGTTCTATTTTCTAGACCACAAGGAGTGTGCCTACACTGTAGAATTAAGGCAGTTTGACACCACTTTTACCGCCATGACCCCTATGCCATGGCATTCTGAGAGTTGTAGTTTGGTGAGGTGACAGGACTCTTATGTAGAGAAGGCTAAAGATGTTGTAAAACTACAACTCTCGTATTTCCAAAGCGTTGATTCATGGCAGTTGAAATGGTATCAAACTGTCTACAATACAGTCTAGATGCACTCTAGGAAGATGGTGGTTTCTCTAAAAAAAATCTGCCCTGAGTGACAGACAAAACTTGGAAACAATTCTTTCCTGGTATAGGTTCTAGAGAGGGATGTGGCAGGAAAAGAAGGGGGATGTTCTTTTTAAATACCAGAAGTATAATAACACAATGCTAAATTTTAGTCTGAGAGCGCATCAAAGGGCAAATAGGCACAGCTGGGCAATGAGTTTTCAACAGCCGCACAGAAGCTCTCCAACTATGATTTCCCAATCTTTCATAAGATATAAAACGGTATGGCCATGTATCACTTCATTGTGGATGAAAACAAACCTCTTCCATCAAAAGTCTGAGAGCCCTTCCACACAGCTAGAATATCAAAAAGGAAAAGCCCACAATATCTGCTTTGAATTGAGTTATCTGAGTCCACACAGAGATAATGTGGGATTTTCTGCCTTGATATTCCAGGATATAGGGCAGTGTAGAAGGGCCCTAGGTTGAGAGGCACAAAGGACTTTTTCAAAAAACAATATGAAATCAAAGATGCAATGCCATTCCTCTCACAAACCTAGGGCTTGAAAGAGAAGAAAGACAAGTGTTGGGTTTTTTTCTTTACTGTGCTTTGGCTAAAATCAGAAAATATATGGATTAAAATAAAGCCAAAAAGGATGCTTTTTAGATTGCATAATGAAGACACGAATGAGACTCTATCCTTAGGAGAGGATCTTGGGAAATAGGAATAGTTACTGACAATGATAAATAATGGGTGACTAGCAAGGCATGCAACATTTTATGGAAAATGTAACTGATTGCACCTGCCCAATAAAATGACATCCAGCACTTTCATTACTATATCACTTGTGTACAACAACAACAACAACAACAACAACAACAAGCTTTATTATATCTCCCCGAAGGCACTCGGGGCAGCTTGCAGCAGAACAAATAAATACAATAAATGATATAACACAGACAATAATCACATTTCCCTTAATAAAAACAAAATAGCACAATAGTATAAACATAAATAGCCAGTTTAAAATTTTGCCCTCTAAAACTAGATATATAAAACCAGCCAATACTATGATCAAGGTATCCAGCATTATAAATTATAGTTGTAATAACTATAGTTCTAGTAACAAAGTAGTACATGGGATGATGCTACCTCTTAAAAATTAATGACTGAAAATATTTCTGAAACTATTTCTGAATATATGCATAAAAAAGCTAAAAAGGACATTAGCAATTCACATTTTATTCTCAGAGAGCATTAATTTGATAATACAGTTGATCTACTGGTAATCATAAAATTTTATCTGGCAGCAAATAGTGCATATGTTATCCCCACATGTTAATAAAAAAAATCTTACCTGGATACAAATTTACTTAAATTGGAATATTCCTCAGATTTGATTACAATGTTAAGGTCTGTAACAGTGGCTGAAATGTTTTTCTTATTCTGAAAAAAGACATAATATAATTAGACAATTTGGAAGTAAAAATAGTTATATAGAAATTGGTCAAATAACCAATGAATAATAAACCACCATAAAGTGTCAAACTGCAAGTGAGGGCTGAGATCTGCATGTTACCAAACAACTATTCAATTAGCAAATATATATATATAGAGAGAGAGAGAAAAAAAAAACAAAGCACTTCTTGCAAAATGTAATTAGATATCCACCTTCCTTTGACCTGAGATCTTTACAAGGCCAATTTATATGCAGGACCTTCGTTCCTTGTCATAGCCCTATAGGATTAATTATTGTTGCTCAAGTTATACGATCTGTTGCTGAGTACATCATCATTCAAGCAACACTGAATCACCATAACCGTCAGGACAATTTAGTCACATGGAAAGGAATACTCCAAATATTTCACAGGATTCAGGAAGGAGAAAGAAAAGACAATGAGATACCAGCTATCAGGTCATTGGCGCAAAGCTGAACCAATTCATTCTTAAAATGTAGAAGTGCTGAGATAATGCACACATACTAAGTTCATGCATCAATCCTTCCCTCCAAACACTTAGTAATCCCTGGGCCCTGTATGCCATGGGGAACTCTGCATTACTTTCAACTCTCTTCTGCACCAAGGAAAATTTCACAAAAGTTCTGGAGGCATAGTACTGCTGCTGACATAAAACAGGCTAAGAGTGAAGTATTCTGCTTTACTTCTGCTTTACAGTTGTATGTTTCTACTGTTATGTAATCTTCACAAAACCTGCTTTAAACTATGTCTGGAATACACAGAAGAGACAGTGTGAATGGCTCAGGACTAGAATGTAATTATAGTCAGCCCTCCACATTTCCGGGTTTAACTTTTGTGTATTTGATTAATATGGTCTCCCTAGGAAAGGCCGAGGGAAGTTAATCACAGAGTCACACTAGAGAACACAGATATTACTAAAAAAGTGTACTCTATGGTTTTAAAAAGTGGCTTTTTTGTTTTCATACAAAAGTGCAATGTTGTAAGTGAACTTAATCTATTGAATATAACATTTAATAGTTATATAATGGTGCCATCTTGTGTTTGAAAGAAGTTCCAGTTCCCCAGCTGCTGAGGAATGATAATTTTGAAATTTCTATTTTTAAAGCAGCTCACAATTTTTAAAGCCACAATTGCATTTGCAAGGATTATTTTATCCAGCTATAGCTAATGTACTAGCTGTAAATCCTCTTTACAGAACTCCTTAGGAAACTTAGCTACAGTGATTCATAGCTTATTTGTCTCCCGATTACATTACTTGAAAATATTTTAAATTGGACTCTCCTAAAAGAGAGTTTGGCAGTTACTGCTAAGTAATGTAGCAAGGAGGAGGCACCGGAGGGGTTAAGAAATTAATAATGCCTTTTCTTGGCTGAAGGGAGGGAGACAATCAGCTTAAAGGCAACTCCAATACCCAATTGAATCTAATGTGCATCCTAATTTTGGCGACATAATTTAGCTAAAAACGATGAAAGTTACACTTGAATAAATATGGTTAAAAAATTTTTAAGCCATGTTTATTCCATGTTGATAGTATTACAAAATAGGCACATCAATGTAGCATTCACACAACTGCAATAACATTTTATTACAGTCTGTTCACCCTTATTGTATTGTCTCTTCCTCTACGATATCAGCAATAGACGTATAGATAAGCACTTAGTGTAGCAAGGATTTCTACACTAAGGATCCCTAAATAGGCCATATTTAAACACATACAGAAAATCAGTATTTCCCTTTATGAACCAGTTTGAGCACTAAGATCGGCCAGAAAGGTCCTGCTCTTGGTCTCGCCGCCTTCGCAGGTGCGATTGGTGGGGACAAGAGTCAGGGCCTTCTTGGTGGTGGCTCCTCGGCTGTGGAACTCCCTTCCCAGTGAACTTAGGTCGGCCCCCTCCCTCCTGGTGTTCAGAAAAAAACTTAAAACCTGGCTATGCAAGCAGATGTTCAGCGAGTGATAGTATTATTGAAACAGCTAAATGATAACCATGGGACTGGTGCAATGTTTAATATGTTTTATGTTCATGTTACGAAGTTTCTTTGTATAGTTTTCTAATAGTTTTCATTCATATTTATATGTTATTGATTTAGTTATGTTATGTATTGCTTTTATACGTATGTTTGGCATTGATTTTTAGCCATTTTGCCATGTTGCACACCAGGGGTACTCAAACTAAGGCCCGGGGGCCGGATACAACCCTCCAAGGTCATTTACCCGGCCCTCACTCAGGGTCAACCTAAGTCTGAAACTAGTTGAAAGCACACAACAACAACCCTATCTCATCAGCCAAAAGCAGGCCCACACTTCCCATTGAAATACTAATAAATTTATATTTGTTAAAATTGTTCTTCATTTTAATTATTGTATTGTTTTTAAGTGTTTTTTGCACTACAATAAGATATGCGTAGTGTGCATAGGAATTCATTCATATTTTTTTCAAATTACAATCCAGCTCTCCAACAGTTTGAGGGACTGTGACCTGGCCCTCTGATTAAAAAGTTTGAGGACCCCTGTTGTACACTGTTCTGAGTTCCCCCCAGGGTGGTATAGAAATGCAATAAATAAATAAATCAGCAAAAGAATCACTATAGATTCCTAGTTAAAATGAAAGTATTGTACAGAGGAAAAAAACACAAAGTATCCTTATTCAAGAATACAGTTGCTGTTGTATGGTTATTTTAATTTTTTTTTAAAAAAAGAAATAAAAAGATAAACAAATACTGCCATCTAGTGGCTTTTTACTTACTTTCCTCTAGCTCAGTCTTTTCTCAGTATCAGCTATAAACACATACATTTATCTGGGAATAATTCCCATTTAACTCAGCTGGATTTACTTCTAAGTACAGTATTTATGCATGTGTGTGTTTACACATGCCTTCAAGTTACTTCTCAACTTATGGCAACCCCACAAATTTTATAGGATTTTCTTAGTCAAAGAATCATAGAATCATAGAATCAAAGAGTTGGAAGAGACCTCATGGGCCATCCAGTCCAACCCCCTGCCAAGAAGCAGGAATATTGCATTCAAATCACCCCTGACAAATGGCCATCCAGCCTCTGCTTAAAAGCTTCCAAAGAAGGAGCCTCCACCACACAGAGAGTTCCACTGCTGAACGGCTCTCACAGTCAGGAAGTTCTTCCTAATGTTCAGATGGAATCTCCTCTCTTGTAGTTTGAAGCCATTGTTCCGCGTCCTAGTCTCCAAGGAAGCAGAAAACAAGCTTGCTCCCTCCTCCCTGTGGCTTCCTCTCACATATTTATACATGGCTATCATATCTCCTCTCAGCCTTCTCTTCTTCAGGCTAAACATGCCCAGTTCCCTAAGCCGCTCCTCATAGGGCTTGTTCTCCAGACCCTTGATCATTTTAGTCGCCCTCCTCTGGACACATTCCAGCTTGTCAATATCTCTCTTGAATTGTGGTGCCCAGAATTGGACACAATATTCCAGATGTGGTCTAACCAAAGCAGAATAGAGGGGTAGCATTACTTCCTTAGATCTAGACACTATGCTCCTATTGATGCAGGCCAAAATCCCATTGGCTTTTTTTGCCGCCACATCACATTGTTGGCTCATGTTTAACTTGTTGTCCACGAGGACTCCAAGATCTTTTTCACACGTACTGCTCTCGAGCCAGGCGTCACCCATTCTGTATCTATGCAGAGGTGGTTTCTCAAGTACTCTGAAATACATGATACAGCACTTGGTATAAGACTGCATCAAAAGAAATCATATTCCAAGTTTCTCTAAATGAGTAAACAGAATAAATACTTCAGGATGGTTTGATCAAAGTTATATTATTTATATTTGCATTCTGCCAGATTCACTCCACTTAGGCTTTTTTTCCTTCAACAATTTCCATTTAATGTGAATTTAGTATTTGATTTTTCATGTTTTTAACTTTTATTCTTAAATATTAACCTCTGGGTATTTATTTATTTAGGATCTGGGATCTTCTGTATTTGAAGAGTAAAGTGAAATAGTTAAACTAAAATGTTTGGTTCATAATATACATTCACACACGTGTAATGATCAAGAAACATTTGTTTTCCTGACAAAGAAACCTCTAAATATGTTTCAGTCTTCTGGGGAAAAATATTAATGTAACTATCAAAATGACTCTAATGACAGGTACAAATGGCTTTTGAAGAAAAACAAAAAATAAAATAGTTTGCATGATATTTACTAATAAATAGTACTTAATTTCAACAATTACCTCATTGTCTTCTAAAAGTTGAAATTCCATTTGAAAGGGCACTGACTGACAGTTTCCTGATAATTGATACTTATGTGTAGCTTTAGTTCCATCTGCAATGCAAGGCAACATAAAATGAAATTTTAAGTAGAGCTATCCACTACTCTGTGTTAATCAGAAAGAAAACACGCATGGAGTATTTTTTAAAAGCTAACCTTATCTAATGGTGCTTCCAGATAGCACTTAAGCCTGGGCTTTCCCTGAGGGGGTATCTAGATGCCACCCCAAAGCCCCCCCAAACAACCCTTAAAACCTTTAAAAAAACTTAAGTGGGTACCATTATAGTCCTCCTTGCATCCTTCTGATGTGAGTAAATGATGTGCCAGGGGATTGGGGGGGGGGGGAGAGGAAAATCCCTCATTTCCCAGGAATTGGAGGGAGGGGTTGGGTGCCATCCCAGACCTTTGGGTTGGCAAATGGGCACTTATCCCTGGGCAATCCTGGGACTACCCAGTACTGAGTCCCTAGAGGCCATCATTTGGACACCCCTGGTAAAAACCCAGACAAGCCCCGAAATATGGGCCTGTCTGGATGGGCCCTAACATACTATTCTGAAACTATCATCAAGTCACTAATTATCTAAGAACATAGTTCTATATTCCCACATCAAATAAGTCTGTAGTTCTGATTAACTCATTTCAAACTGAAAATTTCAGATTATTGGAGGTATAAAAAAATAACAATTGAAACCTGGATAAATCTTATTGGTATGATGATCCTGCAAGATATATGCTTGCTTTCCTCCACTGATTTCCTGAAATAATCTATGAAGCATTGTGATTTTTTTAAAGGTGGTGCTTTTTCAACGATGACACAAAGTAAGATGAACAGATAGAATTTTAAAACTGTAGCAAATTGAAATGTATTTTAAAAGCACTGAATTTAGGCTTAAGATAAACAAAAGGGAGCATTTCTTTATGCAATGTGTAACCAATGCCTGGAATTAATTCCCTTATTTAGAAAAAATATCTATAGTAGCTTTTAGATTTAAAAATAGACAAAGTAATGCAAGATAACAACACTGATCAACTGCACTAGTTGCTATGGAACATTACTGTATTTAATTTTTTTTAATTCTCCATTCCCTTCCCTCCGCTGGAAAATCAGCTGGAGTTTTAATCACACCCGAGTGTGCCATGTAATACCTAAATTACTATTAACCAAACCTATGGCTGAACAAAAGAAATCAATTTCATACACTACTATCATAAGATGAATTATTTATATATACCATAGTAAGGTTTATCCAGAATTTGTCTAGTTCTTGACAGCACAGCAAAGTGTAGTTGATCTAAAGTGGAAACAAAAGCTTCTTGTGGCTGCAGCAGAGACAAGACATGAAGGCCCACTGTATGTTGTCTTTATGACACAAAGTGCCAGTGGCCAAAGATAAACCTTCCTCTCATGTCAGGTTTGCAAGCCTTTCAATAACATCCATCAAGATGTTGTAAATACAGAATGGTAGATGAAATAAATCTTTGGTATGACCCAACCAAAGATATGCTTACTTTTCTCCACAGGCTTCCTGGTATAATGTGTGAAACAAATGCCTGTAAGTTTCATTATGAAGGAGAGGTCAGCTTCTAACAACCCATTCTGAGTTTTCAAATCCGGAGAAGATTGATATTGCCTTAGTTCTTCTTGAGATGTTCTTTTAAATGATTTCCTGCAACAGATTAACTCCATCAGATGTCACGAAGAACATGAAAAATCTATTTCCATCTCTAACATATTAGCAAAGGAACTAGTCAAGGAACAACAAACAAAAGAAAGATTACAGTTGAACCTTAAGATGACCACAGGTGATATACATAACTTTAAAGTAGATAAAGACATCAAAATTGTCAGACTTCTTCTGTTTTGATTAAATTACTTTGCTCAAAAGGCAAAATGGGCATATTGGGGCTGTAATATTTTGGCAATATCATGAGACAACCTAACTCATTACAAAAGACAAGAATGACAGGTAAAGTGAGAGACAATAGTATGATGATATAGTTTCTTGGAAGCATCTCATTCATCCGGTAATCATAAATCAAAGTCATTTTGTTGGTTATTAAGAACAATTTTACTGTCCATGATTTATTGGGCTAAGGATGAGCTGTAAGCACAGACACCCTTTTGTCAGACTCTCCTTCACACCTTAAGTACCTGACTTCTGGCACCATTACGCAAGCCTGCTATGCCAGTTTTCTGCAATGCTGTAGTCAAGAAACAATTTGAAAAGCATACAGTAAATCAGGGCATCCTAGGGCAGATCTACCCTGATCATTTAATGCAGTTCAAAGTTAGTTCAAACTGCAGCAGCCAAACAACAAACTCCCACAAAAGTGGGCAAAACATGCATCTGTGTAGTTTTCCTATATATTTGCACAGCAAAACTACTTTCTTCAATACCAACTTGCAACTGCATATGGTTCAGTGAATATGGGGTTCTAGTTTCATATTTTGTTGTCTCATCCTTGCTCGCTGAGAACCTTGGGCTGCAATAGCTTTACAGCTAGAATTTCATAGAAGTCTGGTTTAAACAATAAAGATATACATGCTGAAGCTATGACTGCATGTCAGAGTGAAGGGACATGAAGACACAAAGTTGGTTGGTGCAGTTGATTCGACAGAGATTGTTGTAACTGAACTAGGCCAGTATGAACAATTTCTTATTTTTCAGCCACAAATCAAATGTATAAACAGTTTTAATCACAACCAAAAAAGTATAAAATTCTTTTTTAAAAGCTCTTTAAAATATATTTGTTGCAATAAGATACTTTCTGTTCCAAAACATCAGCTTCCCAACAATTGTATACTCTGACTTCCAATAAAACAATTTGTTTATAGATTTGAGAGACAGGAACTATGCCATATATGAAGATCATCAGGAGTTTAGTGGTTGGATTTGGACTTAACAATGACTCAAATTCACTAAACTAGTGGTTCTCAACCTGTGGGTCCCCAGGTGTTTTAGCCTACAACTCCCAGAAATCCCAGGCCGTTTACCAGCTGTTAGGATTTCTGGGAGTTGAAGGCCAAAACATCTGGGGACCCACAGGTTGAGAACCACTGCAAACCATGGAAACTCAAGCTGATTTTAGGCAAATTGCACTCTCTCACTCTTAGGCCCCTTCCACACAGCTGAATAGAATCCCACATTATCTGCTTTGAACTGGAATATAAGTCAGATCAAGAGAAGGTGGCAAAACTATACAGAAGATCTGTATAGGAAGGATAATAATATCAAGGATAGTTTTGACGGTGTGGTGAATGAATTAGAACCAGACATCCTGAGGAGTGAGGTTGAATGGGCCTTGAGAAGCATTGCTAACAAGGCAGCAGGAGATGACGGGATCCCAGCTGAACTGTTTAAAATCTTAAAAGATGATGCTGTCAAGGTGATGCATGCCATATGCCAGCAAATATGGAAAACACAAGAATGGCCATCAGACTGGAAAAAATCAACTTATATCCCCATACCAAAAAAGGGAAATGCAAAAGACTGCTCCAACTTCCGTACAATGGCCCTTATTTCTCATGCCAGTAAGGTAATGCTCAAGATCCTGCAAGGAAGACTCCAGCAATACATGGAGCGAGAGTTGCCAGATGTTCAAGCTGGGTTTAGAAAAGGCAGAGGAACGAGAGACCAGATTGCCAATATCCGCTGGATAATGGAGAAAGGCAGGGAGTTTCAGAAAAACATCTACTTCTGCTTCATTGACTATTCTAAAGCCTTTGACTGTGTAGATCATAATAAATTGTGGCAAGTTCTTGGTGGGATGGGCATACCAAGCCACCTTGTCTCTCTACTGAGGAATCTGTACAAGGACCAAGTAGCAACAGTAAGAACTGACCACGGAACAACAGACTGGTTCAAGATTGGGAAAGGCTGCATACTCTCACTCAACCTTTTTAACGTGTATGCAGAACACATCATGCGATGTGTGGGGCTTGATGAATGCAAAACTGGGGTGAAAATTGCTGGAAGAAACATTAACAACCTCAGATATGCAGATGACACCACACTGATGGCCGAAAGCGAGGAGGATCTGAGGAGCCTTCTAATCAAGGTGTTGTAAACCGCGTTGAGTCGCTGGCTAGGCTGAGAAACGGCGGTATACAAATAAAGTAAATAAATAAATAATAAATAAAGAAGAAAGCGCAAAAGCCGGGTTGCAGCTAAACATCAAAAAAACCAAGATTATGGCAGCAAGAATGATTGACAACTGGAAAATAGAGGGAGAAATTGTGGAGGCCGTGACAGACTTTGTATTTCTAGGTGCAAAGATTACTGCAGATGCAGACTGTGGCCAGGACATCAGAAGACGCTTACTTCTTGGGAGGAGAGCAATGTCCAATCTCGATAAAATAGTAAAGAGTAGAGACATCAGACTGGCAACAAAGATCTACCTAGTCAAAGCCATGGTATTCCCTGTAGTAACCTATGGATGTGAGAGCTGGACCTTAGGGAAGGCTGAGCGAAGGAAGATCGATGCTTTTGAACTGTGGTGTTGGAGGAAAGTTCTGAGAGTGCCTTGGACTGCGAGAAGATCCAACCAGACCATCCTCCAGGAAATAAAGTCCGACTGCTCACTGTAGGGAAGGATACTAGAGACAAAGTTGAAGTACTTTGGCCACATCATGAGGAGACAGCAAAGCCTAGAGAAGACAATTATGCTGGGGAAAGTAGAAGGAAAAAGGAAGAGGGGCCGACCAAGGGCAAGATGGATGGATGGCATCCTTGAAGTGACTGGACTGACCTTGAAGGAGCTGGGGGTGGTGACGGCCGACAGGGAGCTCTGGCGTGGGCTGGTCCATGAGGTCACGAAGAGTCAGAGACGACTGAATGAATGAACAACAACAAATAAGTCAGTGTGGACTCAGATAACACAGTTCAAAGCAGATATTGTGGGATTTTCTACTTTGATATTCTGGGCTATATGGCTGCATGGAAGGACCCTTAAAAGAAAGCAATGACAAGTTCCCGCTATAGAAATCCTGCAAAGAAACCCTGTGATAGTTCCCCTTAGGGTCACCTTAACTTAAAAGCTACTCGAAGGCCACAACAAAAAAAAATCCATTAAATGGGAGATGGGAAGTTGATTGCATTGGGGTTACCAAACCTGTACTCTTAAGATGTGACATCTCAGTAACTTGTGGATGCTGGTGACTACAACAGATACTGATATATATTGACTCCCTACATAAACATGTGTATACTCAACCAAGTCAACTCATTGGCTCCAGCAAGTCTAACCACAACCTTTGAAGGACAACATCCAAGCAACAAAAAACTCCTGGAATTACATACATTACTTTAATTATGTCCCCATCAGAATAAGCCATTGACGCATGTTGACAGCATTCATATTCTTCTGTTAACATTTTAATTTCTTCCTCCAAAGATTGGATTTCATCTTTATAAGCCTGAGCATCATTGTTATTCATTTCTCAAACACCAGAATTCCTTGAAAAAAAGAAAGCAAAGATAAAAAATTAAATAACATTTTTCCAATGATGACTTTTAATTTGAACTTTAATTGTGACAATCTTACGTTTAATTTATGTAAAACAAGAATACCTGGTGTTTTCATGTCAAACATTTCAGCATGCACACAAATTGACCTAATGTAACTTTAACTGTACACTCCCTACGTTATCTTTTAAAACCCTCCTGCTTAGATACATCCTACCTCTGTTCATGCCCAGTGTTTATTTTAAAATTTTTAATGTATTACTTCTGGCCTGGCCATAAGGTTTTAAATTCTCTGTGTTATTGTTTATATGTGAGTTATATTAATTGTGCTGTTTTATTTGCTTGCTGTTTTTTGTTTTTACTGATGTGTTGTTGGGCTTGACCTCATGTAAGCTGCCCCGAGTCCCCTTGGGGAGATGTTGGTGGGGTATAAATAAAGTTTTATTATTATTATTATTATTATTATTATTATTATTATTACTAGCCATCCCCTGCCATGCGTTGCTGTGGTCCAGTCTGGTGATCTGGAAAATAAAGTAATGAGAAAGTGTTGGTTCTAATATATGTAATTTCTTTTTGCTTGTGGGTAAACAGTATTTCTTGCTGTTTGTCAGTGTTGATGTGGAGAGTGTCTGGTTTGCCCACCCTGGAACATGCAAGATACCATTGTCCTTCTTTAAGTGTCCCTTTCAAATCTATGATACTATATCTGTGTGTGTGTGAATCATATCATATCTATCTATATCTGTGGCTGGATGGCTGTTTGTCAGGAGGACTTTGATTATGTTTTCTTGCCCTGATGAAGGGAGTTGGGTTGGATGGCCTTAAGTATTTTCTGTTGCTCATGGGGGTTCTGTGTGGGAAGTTTGCCCTGATTCTGTCCTTTGTGGGGTTCAGAATGCTCTTTGATTGTAGGTGAACTGTGAATCCCAGTGACTACAAGTCCCAAATGTCAAGGTATATTCCCCCAAACTTCATCTATGTTCATATTGGGCGTATTGAGTGCTTGTGCCAAGTTTGGTCCAGATCCATCATTATTTGAGTCCACAGTGCTCTCTGGATGTAAGTGAACTACAACTCCCAAACTCAAGGTCAATGCTCACCAAACCCTTCTCAGGTTTTCTATTGGTCATGGGAGTCCTGTATGCCCTGGTTGGTTCAATTCTATCATGCTCTTTGATTGTAGGTGAACTATAAATCCCAGCAACTACAACTCCCAAATGACAAAATCAATTTTTTTGAGGGAAGGACATACATTGGGTTGTTAGGTGTATGCTGTCCAAATTTGGTGTCAATTCGTCCAGTGGTTTATGAGTTATGTTAATCCCACAAATGAACATTACATTTTTATTTATACAGATTATTATTATTATTATTATTATTATTATTGTACTCCCCTATTTCTTAACAAAGATGCTAATCTAAATAAATGTAGATTCTGCTAATAATAATATTAATAATAATAGTAATTCATTCACTTTAGTTAGACAGAAGCGACACTACAATCAAAGAAAAGCACTGTAGAAACCATGAGGTTTATCTCAATCAAGTACAAAATGTTTAGATGCTCACTAGATCACTAGGTTACCCCTTTATCACTCAGTCTTCTATCTGGAAAGGGCTTGAAATTCAATGTCTTACTCAAATTCCCTCTTCCAACAAACTGAAATTGGCAAAGCCCTGCTGGCTGTTGTTGTTCAATACCACAGGAAAAGAAGCTGAGGCAACTGAGTACGGCACATGCTCAGAGGCACTCTTGCCAACGCTGCTTACTTTATTAGCAGGAGATAGCCGCTCAACACACCTCTCTCTGTGGGAAGAAAACGGCCCAGAATAGCCTCCCTCCTTCTCTGAATCTCCCGCCAAAGAAAGCCCGCCCCCGGCGCTACTATTATGAACCTTCTGCGGGGGTGTAAGGAAAAGAGAGGCATCGCAGCCCTCGTGAAACAAATATTATTTAGCATCCATTAAACTCTTTTTTCATGTGGTGTCACCTTGCCGCGAACAGAGAGGCTCTCGTGGAAGGGGAAAACCAAAACATCGTCTGTCTCCCTATCTCCGACTCCCCCCCTTCCCTCGCCTCAGATGGTTCAGTCCGTCAATGTTTTTGGCCTACAATTCCCAGAAATCCTAACAGCTGGTAAACTGGCTGAGATTTCTGGGAGTTGTAGGCCCAAAACATCTGGGGACCCAAGGTTGAGAAGCACTAACTGAACAGTGGCCTCTGCTACAACATAGAGATAGGAATTAATAGAGAGGAGTTTATATATTAAACTTCCGAATCTTTTTGCTTTCTCTCTTCCTCGCCTCAGATGGCTCAGTCCGCCAATTCTCCAGTATAGTAACTGAACGGTGGCCTCCGCTGCAACATAGAGATAGGAATTAATAGAGAGGACTTTGCATATTAAACTTCCGGACATTTTTACATTTTGTGTCAAAACCAGGCCTAAGGTGTTAGAAAGGTCTCTTTTCCTCTCCTGCAGCGGGGCATTACTGACGCATGCCCAGAATCTGCCTCCCGCTTTCTGCTCTTTCCCTCCTTCTGCCACAAGGGGGCGGTTCCTTAATTGCGCGGAACCTTCGTGCAGGAGCAAGAGTTCCGGGAGGGAACGGCGCTGTGCCGGACCAAGTCCACGCTTTCGTGAATGTAGAAGGAGTCTTCGAGGCAGCTGCTGTTCTGAGAGCGACAGGCGACCCATTTCCCAGTAAGGACACTCCTTGCCTCTCGCGTGTCTGATCCCGGCCCTGTTATAAAGTAACAAGACCCATCCAGCATGCCAAAGACTTCAGGAAATCTGGGGGAGCGTCTACACGGTAGCAGGAATGCAGTTTGACACCTCTTTTACTGCCATGGCTCAATGCAGTGGAATCCTGGGAGCTGTAGTTTGGTGAGGCCTCAGCTCACTTGCGCAGAAAAGGCCTTGGAAAGCTACAACCCTCATGCGTATAGCGTTCAGCCAAGGCAGTTTGAAGTGGGGTCAAACTGCATTAATTGCACAGTGTAGATAAGGCATGGGCCCTCCAGGTGTTTTGGACTTTAACTCCCACAATTCCTAACAGCCTCAGGCCCTTTCCGTTAATAGTATGATAGCTGGGTCCGGAAGCCCTGAGCGTTACAGAGATGTCACATTGCTCCTTCAGGAGAGCTGTTTGTGCAGGAGAGACTTAGCTAATGTAAGCTAGGCCAGAGACAGATAATATAGAAGGAATGTAAGAGTTCTTTAATGGTGAAACCCTAACCTTTACCCTAACCCTGAACCATACTGTAAGCCGAAGCCTAAACCCTTACCCTAACCCAAACCCTTACCCAAGCTGTTATCCTAACCCAAACCCTAAACCTTACCCTAACCCTTACACTAACCCAAACCATAAACCTTACCCTAACCCTAAACCGTACCCTAACCCTTACCCTAACCGTAACCCTTACACTAACCCGGACCCTAAACCTTACCCTAACCCTAAACCATACCCTTACCCTAACCGTAACCCTTACACTAACCCAAACCATAAACCTTACCCTAACCCTAAACTGTACCCTAACCCTTACCCTAACCGTAACCCTTACACTAACCCAAACCCTAAACCTTACCCTAACCCTAACCTAAACCCTTACCCAAACCGTTATCCTAACCCAAACTCTAAACCTTACCCTTATCCTTACACTAAACCAAACCATAAACCTGACCCTAACCTAAACCCTTATCCAAACCGTTATCCTAACCCAAACCCTAAACCTTACCCTTACCCTTACACTAAACCAAACCATAAACCTTACCCTAACCCTAAACCGTACCCTAACCGTAACCCTTACACTAACCCAAACCCTAATCCTTACCCTAAGCGTCCCCTCCTTTTTATCCATCCTTCGCTCTCCCCGCTCTCAGTCCGCCCCTTCTCTTCCCTTATTCACAGCCGCCTTCGTGGCATCTCCATAATTATCGGAGCTTCCGGACCCAGCTATCATACTATCACCCCCTTTCCTTTTCCCTCTCAGACGCTTAAGCCCAAGTTGGCCATACCTGGTGTAGATACATCCATAGTTGTGGAAAGCTTTGATTGTTTTGGGTTTTCCCCCTATAATGTTTCTTTGTTATTTGTCTTTTCTGTAGTTCTTGAGTATTCCATACCCTTTAGTATTGTTTGTTATTTGATCTCAAAAAAATTATTTGCACTCATGAGGATTAGTGACTCATTCCGATAACATGAAAGTAGTGTTTTTAAAAGAAGAATATATGAACGAGACAAAGTTACCTTTACATTTATTGACTATCTTATAACTGGTTGGTTAAATTTCATTCAGCTTCAAATATTTTGAATAATTTTGCTACTGAGCAACTTATTTTACAGGAAAGCTGTGATTAAAAGGAACCATGGTTGACCATGACACTTGCTGAGATTTTGAACATGGAGCAGAGCCCAAACGTGAAGCGACTGTATGTTGGAGGACTTGGCCATACAGTTTCAGAAGTTGAGCTGCAGGAGAGATTTGGAAAGTTTGGAAATGTTACAGAGACGGAAATTCTGACCCGAAAAGATGAACAAGGTAATATCTCCAAATATCTACAAGAGCAGTCACACTTGGTTTGCAGTACTTTGAGTCTCATTTGTAGAGAGAAAAAGCAGGGTATAAATCATTATCATCATCATAACAGCTTCCAATACTATATAAGAGTCAGACTCATTGATCATCCTGAGATTTATTTATGAGTGAGTAGGCATAGAATTATAGTTAAGTATCAATTTTATAACCTTGTTTTTTACAATGATTTTTTAAACTCTATTTTCTTGGAGTAACCAGTTTATTTTTCTTGAACAGGAAACCCTACAAAAACATTTGCATATATCAACATCACGATTTCAGAAAAAGAACTTAAAAAATGTAAGTATGATGACCACTGGTGTCCTTTTTCTGTATCCAGATCTATTATTAAAATAATGAAACTAGAGAGGTTGAAATCTGTTGATAAACCCAAAGATGACTAAAGGTTATAATAGCTTTAACATAAAGATAACTCTGTTTGGCCATTTCTAATCTATGTTGTAAAGCTTGATTTCAGGGCAAATCACTTCAAAAATTCTAATTACCGGTGTTTCCTTTGGCTAATGATAGAACAGTATCATGATCCTTCAATTGCTGTTGAAGAACCTGGACATAAACCCTTTAACAAAATGACTTTTCATATTCCTCTTATCTGTGTATCATTTCACTTACAGAAATCTACTCTTTTGGAATGTCTGACTTAACATATTCTTTCTGTCAATGTCAATTTTCCAAAAGTTCTCAAATTTTCTCTGTCTTTTAAAAAAATCCTTTGACTGGGCTTTATTTGAATTCTAAACAAGCCTTTTTTTTTTTTTCTTTTCCATTCACTTTCTCCATAGTTGACAGCATGACTGAACTAGTTTTTGAACCCAAACTTCAAATTTAAGCAGCCCAGTTCTTAAATTTAGACCAGTGGTTCCCAACCTTTTTTTAACCAGGGACCACTTTGACCAAGCTCCACTCTCCAACATTAGTATCAAAAGGGTTATGAATCAGTTTTTGGTGAACATTAGATTCAGTTTGGTTATTTGGGGTACTGATTCAGAAAATTGCATTAGATAGACCCCATTAGCTCTAGTTTCTGATACAGAACATGCCGTCCAGTAGTTGCCATCTGCTCACCCACAGAAAACCATATTTAATAAGCCTTGGCACTATAAAAGTGTTTTGCAAGACCAGTCCCTCTCATTGTGAAGGTGTAGGAACGGTGAGACCGTGGGCCATATTTTAATTCTTGCAGACCACTGGTGGTCCTTGGACCACAGGTTGGGAACCACATATTTAGACCAACCCACTCTTGTTGTTCTCTTGATAACCTGAAATACTTTTGAAGTTGTTCTGAATAATGATTTAAGCAATTTATAAGTTAACAATTCTGTTTCTATTTACAATTTTGTTTTGAAGGTATATCTGTGCTAAATAAGACAAAGTGGAAGGGAGGAACACTACAAATAGAAATAGCCAAAGAGAGCTTTTTGCACAGGTAATTATTGGGATGTTTTAAACAGCTTTTTGGGAAAGCTACTAGATGCTCCATTTGATTTTTTTTTAAAGCATGCAAATAAACAATCTTGAAATCTTTGCAAATGAAGTAACAATTTGAATATGTGTGTGTGTGTGTGTGTACATATACATATACATATAGAAATATATTTTCCAGTGGATGCTGATGTGATGACAGAGGAAGTACACTGTTTTGTGATAATTAATTTGTGGGGAGGGCCAAGATTTGCAAGATGTAAACATGATAAAACAGGAATAGGCAGAGTTCAAGCATGTATGATCAATTTTTTTTTACTTGCACTTCAAGCTAGAACAAGGTAAAAAGAAGGAGAAGAGGGAACATACACATAGAATTAAGGAGCAAAATCTCCTTTTTTATTTGCAGTGATTACTTAGCTTTCCCATGCAGAAATCCATGGGATTTATTTATTTCAGAGATATGGATAACTTTATCCTTAACAGTATTGCTGTTGTTAGCAACTGAGGTTAAGAAGGCCTTGTTGCACTATTACAGAAATCAAGCAGTTGATTCAGATCTTCTGCCCACCCTTATTGTAAGATGTTTACAGTATCTAAAGTCAGGAGAGTCAGACTGCAAATAACAAGGGTTTTTGTTCAATTAAAACTGTTAATTTTCAATTATTTGCTGTTTTGCAGATTAGCACGGGAGCGCCAAGAAGCAAATGAAAAGAAAGAAAAGCCATCTAAAAACTCCATGGTAAATGTACTAGAATCCATGAAGAAATCTGGAGTTGTAGATTTCAGCGTGAAAGCAGTACCAGGAACAGAAGTACCAAACCATAAGGTATGGAGAATTTATGGGAAAGAAATGATCTAACATGATTCCAGAATCAAATTCATACCAGGAAAAGTTATTAATTCAAATCTGCTATACTGTTTTGTTTATGTTGTTGCATTGTGTTTTCCAGAGCTATGGTAATCTCTGTTTTTGCTTTAACAGGACTGGGTTGTTAGCAAATTTGGGAGAGTCTTACCTATCCTTCATCTGAAAAATCAACACAAAAAGAAAATATCCTTTTCTACAAGTTGTTAAATAATATTATGCATACCTAGCTCTTAAAACTACCTTCAGTGTGAAATTACAACTGTACTGTACCATTGACATTCTAGAATGAAATAATTAACATGGGACCAGGCAACTGAGTTTAGTTTATAAAAATGAAGACTTATGAGATTACGACAAATACATCATCTCAAAAATTTTCTCATCTAAATAGTTTCATTGAAATATTCTTTCGCTTTATGCATTATTTTCAATATAATACATATGTAGTTTTTCGTATTTGTGTTCACAAGCACTTGGGAAATTGACTTTTTGAGACCATGTTAACAAGGAATTGGTTTCCTGAATTCTAGCAATAAATGGCAATGTGGCTGTCTCTCTGGGTGCATCTATACTGTCCAAATAATGCAGTTTGGCACCACCTAAACTCCAAGGGCTCAGTGTTATAGAATCCTGGGAATTGTGGTTTGGTGAGGCACCAGCAATTTTTGGCAGAGAAGAATAAACATTTGCAAAACTTCCAGGATTCCATTGCACTGAACCATACCAGTTAAAGTAGTGTCAAATTAAATCAATTTGGAATTGTAGATTCACCCTGTCTGTCTGTGTATACATCTATTTCCTCTGTTTATACAAACATGGAATATCCTTTCTATCAACTTAAGCCACATCATAAAATAGGATGATCTTTGTGTACTTAGCAAAAACCAAGCCTTATAGCATTACAGGAAATGTGCTATATGTTGGTTTTGCTGTACTATGTGGATAACTAACACCATGATTGCATTGCTATCCGAATCTTAATTTACTACATAATGTAGCTATTTCCCTTTTAGAATGCAACAAGGTGCTACATGTAAATTATAAGATACTAGATGTGGAATTCTCTTATTTTCTAATAATATCTCTCTTGTTCTTTAATATTTCTGAATTCTGACAAAAAGAAGAGTGGTTGATTTTTCCTTAATTGAAGTAATAACATAATCAAATATGACCCTTCCAAATATTGCCACAATCTAAAAAAACTGGATCAAGACCACTGTGAAACAGTTCCTATTTCTCAACTCACTTGGCATTTGGAGGAAGGAGATGAAAGCATCAGTAAAAAACGGCAAGGGCAGTTTCCTGTAACTAATAAGCCACCTAAGAAGAAAATGAGAGTACAGAATAGTGACAGTTTAAATAACACATCATTGAACTCATCCTGTCAGTTTTCATCAGAAGCAACATCCAGAGTTCCAACAAAACTAGTTCAGAACCACACATCAAATGTCAGAAAGCAAAGCAAAGAACAAACCAAGAGTCAAAAGCCTACAACTGGCTTGACACCTCATAGGAATACGAATAGTCTATTTGAAAGTGATATTGATTCTGAAGAAGAAATCAGAGCCATAATAGCAAGTGAAAGGGAGGTACACAATATAAACACTGATGTTGAACCCGAAGATAACATGGAAATTGTCGGAGACAACTTTGAGTTGAAATACGCCACTCATTGGTCTTTACAGAGAACATGTGATTCTAAGAATGCATGCACTGTAGCAATGAAGACTGCTGAAAACAAATCTGATTATGACTCTGATGACACAGATGAAATTATAGCAGTGAATAAAATGCCAAACAAAAAGGAGAAGAATGGAACTCCAAAGACACCTAAGGTGGTGAAAAAGGGAAAGGGTAAAGAACCTAAAGGTGGTATATTGATACATGCTACAGGTTCTGAATCTTTTTGCTCAAAGACATTAATATCGGACAAGTCAAAAGCAGGGGAAAGATCTGTGCTTGGAAAAATGTCAGATTCCAAGGCAGATCCCGAAAAGAACAGCATCTCCAGTCAATGCACCTCAGAGGATGATGGCAGTTCTTCGCATCTTTACACAAGTGGGTCTGAAGGGAGTGACGATTATGAAACCATGACTCAGAACTGTTATCGACTAGATCTTACATTAGAAGAGTTAGGAAGATTAGCTGCGGAACATTCGGAGGGTACAGAGGAAGATGCTGAAAGTAACCAAAGTGCCAATCAATGCAAAACCAACATTTTTCAAAATAAGAGCATCAGAAGTGTTCCAAAGACATCCACTTCCACTCCAAAACAGTGTATTTGTCCTGAAGACATTGTTTCTGCCTTATTAGAAGAAGAGAATTCGGATGAAGATAATCGAAAAAAGAAAAAGGCCAGTGTGAAAGTTCAGCCTTTTAGGGGGATAGGGTCACTAAGTGGGGAGCTGACAAAGGGCAAGTTAGAGATACATGAAAGCAAAGCTAGGGAAGCTTCTGGCCCTCATGATGTGGAAACTCTCCAAAGTATTTCAAAGTCTTTGGGTGAAAAGCTAAATGGCAAATCGGTCTCTTTTAAAAAAACTGACTCTAAACAGATAAACCGTCAGGTAATCTCTGGGGTCAGTCCTGACAAGAGCACATCTAGTGCAGCCAACAGTGAGACAGAAAGTAGTGATGGGACATCTGCATCTGAGAGTGAAGACTTAGGAAGCCTGAAAGCTGCTTCAGAGGAAAGAATTAAAGATGATAGAATTAAAGGTTCCTGTCTTGCACTGGATAACAACTTAAACAAAAGCGAAGAAATATTTCTAGATTCTACCAAAGGTACAAGCAAGCTGGGTGAAACAGAGAAACGTCTGCAGGATAACGCAAAAAGATTGACGGCACTCCAGGAGAGGAAAAAGGAATGGGAGATGCAGAAGAAACTGATTCAAGGAGCTCTAACCAATCTGGTAGTTTTACTTTGTATACTTATAGATGTTTTTTTGTACTGATTGTGTTGGTAAAAGCTCTCTCTAGGTAAAATATCGCCAGCATCAAACATGTTTCAGAGAGCAATATATAAATATCTTTAGCAAGTGAATTATTTAGTAATTCCTGCAGGTCATCATGAAACACTGAATTTCAGAGAGGGGAGGGAGTCAGAATAACAACAACAGTAATACAAGTTGAGAAGCAGCAAGAGAGCCAACAGTGCAATCCTCAAACAGTGGGAAACAAATCACACTGTATTTGTTGGGGCTCATTCTGCTCATGTTGGATTTCTGTGCATACTTCAGGCAAAAGGTAAATGTTTCCCCTTGACATTAAGTCTAGTCGTGTCCTACTCTGGGGGGGTGGTGCTCATCTCCATTTTTAAGCCGAAGAGTTGGCATTGTCCATAGACACCTTCAAGATCATGTGGCTGGCATGACTACATGGAGTGCCATTACCTTCCCGTCGGAGTGGTACCTACTTACATTTGCATGGTATCTACTTACATTTGCATGTTTTCAGACTGCTAGGTTGGCAGAAGCTGGCCCTAAAGTGGGAGCTCACACTGCTCCCCGGATTCAAACTGCTGACGTTTTGGTCAGCCAGTTCAGCAGCTCAGAGATTTAATTCGCTGTGCCACTGGGGGCTCCTTTGACTTGAGGTTACAATCCTAAATATATTTCCTAAGTACTTAGCTCCATCAGATACAATGGGACTTTTGTCTGATGGAGCTAAGCATGCATAATATTGTACGCTTAGCTTCATAAATAGGGATTTCTTTCCTAAACAGTTCTATGCATGTCTACTTTAAGATGAGCCTTTTAAAAATTCAGTGGCACTAGCTCTTAACTACATATGTATAGCATTGGCCACAGGATTATAGCTGAGTTGGGAATATGTCCAGGCAATCCTCTTTGTCATATTCCAAAAGTTTGATCCTAAACCGCAATTTTATGACTGATCAGTAAATGTTGTTTAAATCCCAGTTGTATATTGATTATACACTTTGAGGAGGTTATGAATGCAATGATGTTTGTGTTATCACCTGCATTGCCTTGTTAATGGGCAATGTAGCTTTTTTCCTTTTACAAAGTTACCCATAGTATCATATTTTACTTTCATTCCTATCTGATTTCATTCCTTGTTTCTGCCTCTCCTGATACAATCATTTGTTCAAAATGATTTGGAATCTGATCCATGAAAATCAATGCCACAATAAATTAACAAATCTTTAAAATACCAGAAGATTCTTTGGCAAGAAACAATTATTAGAGAAGACCTATTGAATCTAGGGAATTTACCTCAATGGTGACCAATTGATTCAGTGGCTCTACTCTAGTTGGAAGCAACACGTAGATTTTGGTATATGCTTATTTACAAAGTTGTGTTTTGTTTCCCCAATGGGTGTTGTCATTTGATATTTTTAACTATTATCTAATTTTGCAGGAAATCCAGTCAACAAATAAAAAGAAACACATAGTATTTGATTCAGATAGTGAAAATGAAGCTGATGTACAAGAAGATAGTAAAGAAGGATCTTCAAGAAATGTGGGGAAAGTGAGTACATTCCAAGATGTTGCCCTACAGTCTTGATCACGTGTTCTGTCCAGCCTACTGTGCAAAGTAAAATCCCATATATTTGTCTGCCTTTTAAAAAAAAACTTGAAAGACAGAAGAAAGACTAGTACTAACTTTTATAAACTTAAGATACTAAATTTTCAAAGATGCACAAGCGGGGCAAATATAACAAAGGAAAGAGGAAATTTTTAACAAAATTAACAGTTAAGGAGAAGTCATGTAAAAAAACACAAGCTACTAAAAGACAACAGAAAAAGACAAAAGAAAAAATCCTCCATTTTCTGGGATATTCTTACAAATGTCATTGTTGTTACTGTCTTATCAAACTCACAGCTATCCTAGATAGGAATTGCAAAGTTGGTTATGAATGCCAGGATGAAAACAGTGTGCTTGGTAAAACATTTGAATTGATTGCTTTAAAACTGGACTGAATTGCTTTAACTGACTAAATTCCTATGTGTATTTGCTGCTATATCTAAGGAATTCACCACCAAGACCTCTGGAAAGTTGTTTGAGAGCAGTGAAGATGAATCAGATGCATCAGATGAAGATGGAGACAGGTTCGAAATCAAACCTCAGTTTGAGGGTAAAGCTGGTGAGAAGGTTAGTTAATCGACTTAATGTGTTGCTGTTATGGACTTAAGTCATCTGTCAGTCCCAAGTAGAGCAAGTTCATTGAATCAATAGAAGCTTGGTAAGTCGGTGAGAATTTAACATCAAATTTTGTTGATGCAGTAAATTCACTTTGTCAAGACTAACAAGTGGGTTTAGACCTACATTTTCTTTTATATTCCTTTTCCTAAACCTTATTTATTTATTTAAAAGTTTTCTATACTGATCTTCTCACCTCCAAGAGGGACTCAGATCTGGTTCACAACATGTGTTCATATACAAAAATACAAACCACACAATGTATTATCATTACACAATTAAAAACATATTACAATACAACATTGTCATCATCACACTTACACAGCCACGTCATTAAACCTTATCATTAAATGTACTCAGAAATTGTTTCAAATATGTTTTTCCATATGTATTTCATAATAGGTAATGGTCAATCATCCCAGTATTTATTTGTGAATAAATAAATAAATCCCAGTATTTATTTGTGAAGCTTCCCATACAAGGACATGAGAGAAGCCTCCCACAGAATGGTAACACATCCAGGCATCCCCTGGGCAACGTATCTGCAGATGGCCAATTCTCTCACACCAGAAGCGAGTTGCAGTCACTTCTGACATGATAAAAAATGTGAAAATTATTTGTATTATTTGTTTTCCTGTCCATTAACTCTTCTTCGCCTGCTGCATTCCTACTAAAACTATCAATCCAAAGCCCAAGTCTAAGTTTTCCTTCCCTGACTCCCCCAACTTCCTTACTGGTGTTCCTACTTTTGGCAAGCCCTGTTTAATTGAGTAGGTGCTCTGTGCAAAAAAAACATGTCATTTCTGTTCTTTTCATCTAGAACCCCTGTTACATAAATGTTTCTTGTCATGTTGGCAGTTTGTGTGTAGGTATATGTAACTAGAATATAATTGTTACCACATGATTGTTATGCAAGTTAAAAATAATATCTCATCTGAACCACTGAACTATCTTTTCTATTTTATTGCTGTAGCTTATGCATCTACAGTCACGGTTTGGCACAGATGAGAGATTTCGAATGGATGCTCGCTTTCTTGAGAGTGATAGTGAGCAAGAAGGTTAGTTATTTTCCTAATGTTCACCATGTTTGGTCTAAACAAGCCAAACTTCAAACAATCCTTTCTGGACCTGTCTAGCTTCAACTAATTATTATTAAGATCAATCACTTTTTGTTGGTTTTGCAGAACAGCCCTTTAATTGGGTGGAACTGCATGTTTGTTGTTACATATCTTACATGATTTTATAGTGTTCTATATTATTGATGTTTTAATAGAACATTAAATAAAATAATAAAGTAGTTATGATCAGGTTTCTCATAGTCCTGTATCATATTTTAATGTATTGTAAATTGTTCTGGATTTTCTCGTTGGGAGAAAGACATAATAAACTAAGTAAATAAAACTACTTTCAAATCATTTGATATCCTGAATTGCAACCTTTGTGGTTTATGGACTGACACATATTCAGGGATAAAACAAACTATGGTTTGACATGATATTTATCTGAACAAAGTGTCATTCTGTAATGCTTGTAATCTTTTCTTTTAACTGTTGTTTATCTTTGATCTGGTAGATGAATCCAAGATTGTGAAAGTAGATGAAGAAGAAGGGCTTGCAGTAGAAAAAAAGAAGAATCTTGAGATCTTAAAAAATCTTCTGCATATTGATGTGGAGGCTCCCAAACCTAGCAAGCTGACTTCAAATGCCAAGAAATTCAAGTATGTACATTCCTTTAAGAGGAAAACTATGGCCTAGTTTTTTGCATGTAGGGTTTTAAAATTAGCATTCATTATGCTTTTTTATACTGGTAGGAAATATGATTTTGTTGTATTCCGTGTGGTACAAATTATTTGCAAGTAGAAAGCTAATAATCTAAAAAGTTAGTTTTCTATATGAATATTGTGGTTTTTTGTTTTTGTTTTAACAAAGAGAAGCATTGAAAAATGTAGAAAATTGTAGAGCCAGTTTTTCCAACTCCATATTTACAGCCAGGTCTTCATAGTTGTCAAGTCAACAGGTAAAAAATTGTTCTTGCCCATGGCACCATCTTTATGTATAGATTTGTAGATTTATTTTGGCTGTCTAGTAGTTTTTCATTAAGTAAATATTGGTTAGTATTAAGCAATACATTCTTTAGTTGGTATAATATTTTTAGATTTGAAAACTTTACTGAAGATGACAGACAATAACTATGTTTGCATCTTACTGTAACTAAATGTGAAGGAAGAAGTTGCAGTGTTGTTAGATAAGACTATAAATCTGCACCCACCTTCCTGGAAATTAACATGCCTTAAACTAGTAGGACTACCGGGAAAGCCAGTACCTGTATTTCTTCAATTGTAAGATGCATCCTGATTTCAGTTCAGCCGCCACCACCAAAAACAGATAAAATGCATGTGCAATTCTAAGATGCATCAAACTACAAGAAAGGAGATTCCATCTGAACATTAGGAAGAACTTCCTGACTGTGAGAGCTGTTCAGCAGTGGAACTCTCTGCCCTGGAGTGTGGTGGTGGCTCCTTCTTTGGAGGCTTTTGAAGAGAGGCTGGATGGTCATCTGTTGGGGATGAACTGAATGCAGTTTGCCTGCTTCTTGGCAGGGGGTTGGACTGGATGGCCCGTGAGGTCTCTTCCAACTCTATGATTCTATGATGCACTATTTTGGGAGATGTTTATATAGGGGGAAAAGTGTGTCTTAGAATCAAAGAAATACAGTATTGGTCTGTATCCTTTCTGTCTGCAGTCAAATATGTGCATATAGAGTGAAATCAATGCATATAAAATGAAATCTGGGCACTGTTGGAGGAATCCTGTCCCATTTTCATTTTATAGATTACTGTTCTTAATCACTTTTATTTCTTTTTTTAGAGATATGAATGCCCTACGCTATGACCCCACAAGGGAAGACCATACAGTATTTGAAAAAAAGCCAAAAACTCCTGAAAAAGAGAGGTGATTATTCTGTCCTTACCTTGATCTATTATTTGCTTGGTTAGTTTACCACAGGCATGGGCTGTTAGGAATTATGGGAGTTGACGGCCAAAACATCTGGAGGGCCGAAGGTTGCCCATGCCTGGTTTACCATCTTGATCATCTGTGTGCAGTAGTAACTAGCCAGAGTCCTGTTGTGACAAATTGCAAGAGGAATTGACCTTTACACACTGGGTTTAACAAATCTCTACCTTGTGTAAATTGAAGAGCAGCAGCATGAATGAGAGCAGTGGGAGGAGGATGCAGTTGGCTTGAAGCCTACCTATTCCATGGATACCTGACTTTTGAGGTGGGGGAAATCCTTAAAGCCAAAACAATTTAGGAGGACAAGATGGGAAAATTGCCCTTACTGTGTGTGACCACTCATGCCAAAATTAAGCATTCTTTAAATATGTATCATTATCAAGACTTTAATACAATCCATGACCAGCACAGAGCATTCTTTGAATAAGTCGCTCAAACTGAGGATATCTTCTTTCCAGTGTTGACTTCTTTATCTTCCCAATCACATGTCAAGCCACCTTTTATTCCTTATTGTTACCTCTGTCATGAATTCTATCTCTGGCATAACTACACCAACATCAGTGGAGCCCTGTGTAACTAACTATCTTGAGCACCATTCTCTTGGTTATCTTGTTAGCTAAGTAATGGAGGTGGAGAAAAATGTTTGCTTTAATTTAGAGAAAATGAAAGTTAACCAAATTGTGGTTTCAGAGGCTGCGTTAAGCCGGCCTCCCAATGGGAGAATGACAAACAGGCAACTGTTAGTCATCAAATGCTAAGCTCAAGCAGTCTAAATGTCTCCTTGACCTTTCTCTTGGTGCAAAAAATTTACAGTGTTAAAATGCAAAGTAGTTTTGTTATACATACCCTGAAGCAACGCTACATTCCTGTTTCACTCCTGGTGTCATATACACAACCTGAAGTAAATATTAAGTGAGCTCTAGCTTTGTGCTGAAAGAAGAGAGCTCGAAAAAGCACAATTCTTTGTGTCTCTAGGCAGCCCATAGAGTCCTCCCACCCAAAACTATAGCACAGTGGATTCAGTGATCATTTTGAATTGAATGGGGTTTGGCACAGGGAAGTGGTGGAGATGCATCCAGATAAGGAATTGGTATATTGCACAAGCAGAACAGGCATGTTGTGTCCTCACTCAATGTTTAGGCAACCCCCACACCTCACCTATTTCAATTGAGTCAAATGGGGGGCAGCTTGGGACATTAACTCCCTTCCTTCAGCACAACACAGAGAGCGTAGTCCATCACCAGAAATGTGTTTGGTCTGTAAAATGTAAAAGATAAGATAAAAATGCATTCATAATTGGTGCTTGCAGTAAAGCAAAGAAGAAGAAGAAGAGAGAAGAAGCTCAGAAGCTACCTGAGGTGTCCAAAGAAATATTCTATGAAGTTGCTGTTGATCTGAAAGAAGTCTTTGGGTCTACAAAACAAGAAGAGAGGAAAGAAGAAATATCATGGGACAAGCGTGAAGATGTGGAGGAAACACCTCTGGCTGATACAGAGACAT
The DNA here is from genome assembly GCF_037176765.1 of Anolis sagrei. Classification (NCBI taxonomy): domain Eukaryota; kingdom Metazoa; phylum Chordata; class Lepidosauria; order Squamata; family Anolidae; genus Anolis; species Anolis sagrei. Next base: position 66,811,197 of record NC_090022.1, on the reverse strand, counting down.
TCAATTTCACTGCTGGAAACAATGCACCTGAAGGAAGTAGTAGCTTCACATTTTCCTTTTTTGGTGCTGAAGAAAACAGATCACCTGTGAACGAAGGTACCAGTGTAGTTTAGACATGTAGGCAGAATGCACTTTCATACAGTCACTGTTTTGAAATTTGGTAATTGCTCTGTGGTTGCATTTCCTTGATAACACAGTGTTTCCCAAACTGGATTTCCAGATGTTTTGGACTTAAGAATCCCTGATCATTAGCTAAGGCAACTGAGGCTTCTGGGAGATGAAGTCCAAAACACATGGAAGACTAGAGATTGGAAATCTTTGCAAAGGCTTGACTTGGTTCTAAGCATTGTCACCTGCTTTTTTGATGCAGATAGATCCTCATTAGCATTCCATTATACTAACTCTAACTATACCTGAACATGGCCCCTGTTCAGCTTTTGACAGATAAATCATCATTAGCATCCCATTATACTAACTCTAACAATTCCTGAACATGGCCCCTGTTCAGTTTTTGGCTCAGTCTTAGTTCTTGCCTGCCTAGGCCTAGCAAATTTGTATCATCTTTTGACATTACATTATGACATTTAAGACTAACTAACTTGGGAACATTATCTTTAATGTATATAATCATTGCAAGTGGGTTATCTTTGCACTACAGTCTTTATTATACTACACTGTTATAGTGCTATATTCCATTTTAACTGCCGTATCAACCTTCTACATAATTCTGGGATTTGTGGGGGCATTTAGAAGTTTCAGCCAGAGAGCTCTAGTGCCTCACCAAACTACAAACCCCAGAATTTAATAGGATGTTGCTTTGTCAATTAATGTGGAATATAGCACTATAACAGTGTAATAAGGATCCAAATAATCACCAAGAATGTGCTTAGAAGAGAATTCTCAATAGCTGTAATTGCCATTTCCTCAAAACAAAGATTTGTAATTTGTCAACTCCTCAAGACAAAGACCTCACCTAAACATATTCTAGAAGATGTATCAGATTTTTTTAATTAAAACTATGCTTTATAGCTCCCAGTTAGGTAGTGTTATTAGCATGTTGTTTAGCTCCACTAAGTGGGATAGGCTATATATTCAATTAAGCATACTTTCAGGGAATAAGTGCTGTGTGTCAACATTTATCTTAGGAATTGAATTTTGGCTGTGATTTCTATGTTATGCAGAGAATGGATGATCTAATACATAAACTGATCATTTCTATGTTGAGAATGTGTGTGTGTGTATAGGGCTTCTTTCTCTATAAATACTCTCTTCTGTCCCGAAAGCAGAGGATAAATTTTGCTAAACAAAAGTGTATGTTTTTTATTTGTGTTATTTTTCAGAACCCTATGCAATTGAAACAATAAAGCCTACAAAGGTTGCCTGGCAAGAAGATCCACGTTTTCAGGACAGCAGTTCAGAAGATGATGAACCAGAAATAGTTCAAAATGATGATGTTAAAGAGAGGTAAATTATATGTAGATAGGCACATTTACAAATAATCCATAGGGTGTGTGGCTTATTGAGATCACAAATACTACACAATTCTTTATAGGTTCCTTTTCAAATCAGTCACTGTATCTAAATTATTGGAGAAAACAAGCTATAACCTTGCAGTAACATGCAGTAAACACCAAAGGACCTTGATCAATTTTTGCCCATTTGACCCTCATCTTACCCAGTTTAAATCAATTTCACATCCTTTGTCAGGGATTCTTGGAAGGAAATCCCAATAGTCTTAGTCCTTTACTATTTTAGAAAAAGCCCTAAGTGTCCATTTTGGAAATGCTGCTCAAAATAATAATAATAATAACAGCAGCAACAACAACCTGGCTCTCCCTGTAGATTAAAATTCACAATTTAATATTGACCAGGTTTTTTTTCGTCAGGAGCATCTTGAGAAACTTCAAGTCACTTCTGGTGTGAGACAATTGGCTGTCTGCAAAGACGTTGCCCAGGGGATGCTCAGATGTTTTTTAATGTTTTACCATCCTTGTGGAAGGCTTCTCTCATGTCTCTGCATGGGGAGCTGGAGCTGACAGAAGGAGCTCATCCGTGTTCTCTGGAATCAAACCACCGACCTGTTGGTCTTCAGTCCTGCCGGCACAAGGGTTTTACCCTTTGTGCCACTGGGGGCTCCTAATTGACCAGGTAGGCCTGCCAAGAAGAGATGAGTCTTCAATTGTGCCTTAAATTCTGACAGCTGATCTAGCTGTCAAATCTCTTCTGGCAGGTCATTCCTCAGTCTTGGAATATAAATTATTATCAGTATTACGTAATGCTTTTTGACCTTGAAAACAAGTTTGTCATTTAAAAATTTGAGACTTTTGTTGCTATTAATAGCTGTTTTTCAAAAACATTCCTTCAGTTCTGTAACTCTAATAGAAGTCACCTGCTCAAAAATATCTGCATTAAATTCATCTAGGCTGAATTATTAATTTAAATGTATATAATTGTTTTTCAATATTAGTTTTTTGTACTTAAAAAAAAGAGGTTTGCTTGTTTTTCAGGCCCCCCACTCGACTTCAATCAAACATCAGATTTTTCTTTTTCTCCCAAGATGACGATAGATTAAAAGGTAAAAACGAGAAATATTCTGTTTAATGTTGGATGTACAAAAATCAAATGTACAATATTGAATCGTCAGGTTTTCTCCTTGAATGTTAGTCACCAATTCATTTCAATTGAATTAAATGTTAATAGCCAATTCAAGTGTGGTGTTCTCACACTGGTTTTTAATACTGTTTTTATCATGTACTGTTGTTTTATATGAAGTGTTAAATTTTCTCTGTGTTTGATTTATATGTATTTTGAGTTTGTATTGTCCTAGGTTCAAAAGGCATCGAATTGTTGCCAAGTGTTAGCCGCTCTGAGTCCCTCAATGAGAGAGAAAGAGAGAATGGGGTCTAAAACAAAGTAAATAAATAAAATAAATTTCCAATTAGGTGTTTGATACTTTTCTCTCGGACCTCTTTTCTGTGCACATGGTTTGAGCTTCTGTAAGGTGGTCAAAATATTATAAAACAGCACTTCATGCGCCTGTCAGGAAGCACTATAAATATCACAGTTGCCAAGGTAATTATCACTAAAACTCAAATTTATAATTTTAAAATCATGTTTTATCTGGGGTAGTAGTTGCTATTTCAGGCCCTTCCTATAGAAAGAGTTTGGATAGTGATGAGCTGTGATCTTTCCTCCCTTGGTGTTAATATATTCCTCTGCTGTCAAACAGTGATTTTTAGAAGAACAGCCACAATATTGGGAGCACCATATGGCAGGCAATAGCTTGTGATTCTCTCTGGACATTTTAGAAAATTGATGTCTTTTTCGGATAGTGTGATTGATTAATCATTAATGTAGCAGGCAGTGCTGTGACGTAATAGGATGGACTACAGCAGCTCTGGGTCTGTAAACATAAATAGGAAAGCCCATATCACCAAAGACAGGAGTTGGGAATCTTTGGCTTGTGGTGATAACCTCTTTCTTTCATACTCACAAAATCACTGAGGTTAAGAATATGAAATGCTTTTTTCTTCATCCCTTTTCTAGAAGGCCCCAAGCTCTTTTGTAAATCCTTAGACCTCGATGAAGACAGAGATAATTGGGAAAGCAGACGTCAAATGTTACTCGAGGTATGTAAATAAAAACATTATCCATTGATCCAGAAGTATTCTAGATACTCTTGAAGATTCCTAATCCTTCAAAATCTTTTTTATGTAGGGCATTTTATTTGCATGTGTTAAAATGTGCAGCTTACCATAGTTGTGTTTATCTATATAGTGAGATAAATTGAATGTTCTCCCTCCCCTTTTATTTATTTGGGTTTAAAAAAATATTTTTATTTATTTTATCATAATTCAATACATTTGTTATACATTGATTGTTTTATGCCAGGCACATAATATTCAATACAATCTACCATACATTCACTATTGGCATCTACTGTTATTTTCATGCTTATACATATTTTCTATTCCTACCACCGTGTTCTCCTCTGCCCAAGCTAATGCTTTTATATGTCATCTGTCCAAAATTTCATTTCCTCTTGTGGTGATAACTTTCTGTCTTTCTTTTTGATTCCTGTTTCCATAAATACATAATCAAAATCACTTTGTTTTCACATCCCTCTTTTAACTTTTAATTTACATGTCAGTTTATCATGTATTGCCAATTTCCATACTTCCTTATACCACTCCTTTATTTGTATATTTACTTCTCTTTTCCAATTCTTTGCTATAAGTAGTCTTGCTATTGTTAATAAGTTTGTTATTGCATCTCTATCCTCTTTTTTCGGCTGTTTATTATATATTGATAATAAAGCTATACTAGGACTTCTTTCTATTTTAATGTTCATTATATCCTCTATTTCTCTAAATACTTTTCCACAAAAATTGTTTACGTATTACATTGCCACCACATATGTATATATGTTCCTGATTCTTGGCATCCTCTCCAACAATTTTTTGAAGTTTTTAATTTATATTTGCTATTCTTATTGGTGTCAGATACAATTTCCATATTAACTATAGTAATTTTCTTTAACCCATATTGATAAATTTTTCAAATGTCTTTGTCTCCATAATTGTAACCACGCCATTTCATTTATTTTCATCCCTAAATCTTCTTCCCAGATCTCCTTGAAGGTGTTATCCTGTATTTTTCCTTCGTTTATTTCAATTATTATCTTATATATTTTACTAGTTATTTCTTTTAAATTTTATGTTCCTCTATATCCCTTCCATTTTGTATTATTTGTTTGAATTGATTAAGCTTACTTCCATTTTTATTATTTTTTACCCAATTTTTGGACCATTGTTCTAATTGTTTGCAATGGAACCATATCAGTTTTATTTCTCTAAATTCTTCCATCATCATTTCCTTCTTCATTCCAACCTTTATCAAATCCCCTATTTTGTCTACATTTTTCCCCTTTTAATCCATTATATATTTCTTTGTTTTTAATTCTGAAGAGTCCTTATAAAATATACATACTATAAAATTGTAATAATATGAAGATCTGAAAATGGAGAGGGCATCTTATTTCTAGCACAAGAAATGAAAGAGTAGCTGTTTGTTTTTTTATTATTATCTGTTCTTTGAATACTGTAAGGATAACTTTCCCATTGGTTCTTTAGTTATCCCTACAGATAGAATAGAATATAGATGCCTAAAAACAAGGCATCTATAGGGGGTGGCTCTTTAGATACTTAAACAATAACAAAATTTGAAAAAAAATCTGTTCCTGGTTTGAAAGTGTTATTTCTGGTTTAATTGTGAGATACTTACTTTGAAAGTAGTTGTTACAACTCCAGAAATTTTGTTTTTGTGGCTGCCATTTTTAACCTATCATATGCCACTTTTAACCTCTTGTGCAGACCGCAAAAACAAAGTTTTTGCAGTTTAATAAACTTTTCCCATTTTTAATGATAGAACCAATTAGGAAATGACATTTATAACCCAACAACAAAAATTGTGTTACATAGTATAATTCATTTATTCCTGTGGCTTGACAAAACTGTAAACATTGGTGACCATCCAAACTCCTTTGCAAGAAGTTGCATAATTCTGAATCAGGGAGACCTCTTCATACAATTGTAGATAAAAACCCCGGGGCACCAGATCCCATCTGATCTTGGGATCTAAACAAGGCCAGGCCTTGTTATTACTTGGATGGGAAATCACCAGTGAATACCAGGTGCTGTAGACCATGTTTTTGAGTTAGGAACCAGTAAAGCCCATCTCTCACTATTCCTTGCCTAAGAAAACCCTTTCAAATACATGGGGTTGCTATAAGGCAACTTGTCTGGAGCAAATGAAACACAAAACTGGACTTGTAGATCTGAATGGATAGACATGATCATTTGAGAGAAGGTGTTACTCGAGTAGCCTGGAAGATCCAGACCATATAGATATTTTTCATGAGTAGCTTTTAAGCTCTGCACAGAAACTTGTATTGGTTGGATCGACATTTTGAATGGTTCTGCAGATGAGGCATGCTTGACACAAGGCGTAGCACATGCTTTGCACCCCTGGTAATTTTTAAAGTGGAACTTTGTATGAATCCTTGTGGTGGTTGCTTTCCAAAGGAAGGTGCAAGCTGCCAGAAGATATCTTAACTGTGTCTACCATGGACTTAAACAGTTACTGGGAACAGGCTTAAATACTTACCTACTGAAAACACTATAGTTTGTTATTTCTGTCAAAAAGTAATGTGTGGGCCGTATCATTCCCTGTCTGGCATCCATCTGGCAATATTGACTCGGCTACAAAACCATCTTGACGCCCAGTCACAACAAAAGGCCTCAATGCAGAGGAAGGCCATCTGTTCAGTGTTTGGCCATTGGTTCTCTGACAACGGTCAAACTAGCTTACATGATTCCCATTTGTACTTGTCAAATAACTATCTCTTTCTACCGGATATACATTTGGCTAGTTGATAAAGCTGAAACTGTTCAAAATAGTAACTTAAAATTGAAAACTTTTGGTGACTGTTAAACTTGCAATATTTCCAGGACTGTCGAAAGAAACATAAAGATGCAAGACGGAAAGTCAAAGTAAAACGGTGAATATGGTGATTCTGCTAAGCAGCGGTGATCCAAACTATTGACATGTTTGTATCTAATGGCAGACTAAGAAGAGGAGTTGGTGGAAGATTTTGGCACTGAGAATTCACAACTTTGAAATAGTAGCTTTGTTTCCATGTGTATTGCATAATATGGATATTTTTATTGAATATTTTGAAAATTACACATTTCTGCCTTGAAGAAAAGACCTCTTTTTATATAGCTGCAAGTCAATAAACACATCCAGCATAGCATTTCAACAAGATTCTTTCGAGTGGACATTTGCACTCTTTTTATCACCCTGTTTTTTTAAAGAGTGATGTATTTAAGCCCTTTATGGGCACGCACATCTGGGAAAAGGAGAAGATTCCTAGTAACACATGTATGATTTTTATACCATCATTTATTGTGGGCACCTCATACCATAAATAAAATTTAGTTAAACTGATAGCTGTTTTTAGGGCAAGAGCCAGATGGCGAAGAAGTGCGCACAATACAACCCAGATAACGATGCACTGTTATATATTAAATTAATACAGAACAAGTGCCACTGCAGTAGTGAAGTAAAAAGAGTGAATTATGTATGTAAATAATTGTATTTTAATCTTGTGTTTAATCTTGCCTTTAATCTTGGTTTATTGTTTTGTGGGGTTTTATGTTTACATTACATACATATTTTGTGTCTTGATAAACTGGGTACAAAGAACAAACATTATTTTTCTACTTCTGTGACTTCAAAGGAAGTAAGTTCTGCCAAACTCAGTGTGACTTCCTTGTGACAAACATTTTTAGGACGGGGATATTTGCTTGTGATCCAAAACCTCATAAATGTAAACTTTTCCCTTGACATGAATGGTATCTGGGTCAATTTTATGCAAGTTTCTTGCAAGGCGGATTGGAAGCAAGGGAGCATAACTTCTTCATTCTCATGATGTGATTATTGAGATGATCATTTTGACAAAGCAGATTTAATTTGTTTTTGTAAAAGAAAACTAACATTTTTTCAAGCAAAAAAATCCAAAATAAATAAAAAATATCAAATTTGTACATTTATTGAAGAATGTTTGGCCAATGATAGCACATATCTCTATAATTGATAATTTGCTCAATATATGTGTTGAAGAATAACCATTATAAACTAGGTTTCCGATCCCAAATATCTGTTACTGACATAAGTTTTGAAAGACCATAGCAAAAGGTAATGAACACCAGAGAAAATTCAAATACTGCTTGCATGTAAAAGAAACATGTGTTGTGTTGTGAAAGGCTTTCATGGCCAGAATCAGATTCTCAGGCTGTATGGCCATGTTCCAGAAGCATTCTCTCCTGATGTTTCGCCCACATCTATAGCAGAAACACAGCTTACCTGTAATTTTTTGTGTCCTTTGATGTGGTTGAATGCTGTCAGTATAAGGAATAACTTCTTCGCCATTAGAAAAATAGTTTGAGTTAAATATTGAGTTGAAGAAAGTGAGTTGGACAGGAAGATAGGAGCCCTTAAAGTTGTTCTGTATATACACTGGAAATGTGTAGATTTGCTGTGAATAGAAAGGAAAAGTAGTCAAAATAAGTATGCTTGAAAACACAGCAGTGTTTGAGGCAAAGTCCTCAGAAAATAAAGCTTGTTTAATGTTCTTGAACCAGCAAATTGTGCTACTGTTTCATTTACAGATTATTTTTGGCGTGCTGTGAGTTTTTTGGGCTGCTTGGCTATGTTCCAGCAGAATTTTCTCCTGACATTTTGCCAGTGTCTGTAGCTGGCATCTTCAGAGGTTCAGGAGAAAATGCTGCTGGGAACATGGCCGTGCAGCCCAAAAAAATCATAGCAACCCAGTGATTCCGGCCATTAAAGCCTTCGGCAACACATACTATATTTATGTCTTCACTAGAAACAAGAAAATATTTCAGAATAAATCCAGTATGACTACTGTGCAAATTATATGTGGTTAAATTATTTATAAATGATTTCCAACATAACTCTTGCTGAACAGTGAATTCTCCTCTGACAACTTGAAAAAAAATGCTCGTTCAAGGGAAAGGGCACATTGAGAGAGGCAGGATATATTTGACACTGTTGTAGGCTAGAACAAGCTTCAAGCTTCCTTCGCTTATTTTGTGTCATGTCGCAGATATAAAAAAAATTAACTTCATAAAATCTGGATGAAATGCTTTCCACATTGAAACAAATGATAGTGCATAAGGAGGTGAGAAGAATTAGACCTTATTTATGAACAGCAGATTCCATCAGCGTTGCCTCTGAAAAATTCTGCAAATCTCTTGAGAAGACAGATGGACAAATTCCAGCATGCTGGAAGAAGCAAAGACCACCAGTATTGAAGTGATGGTCCTCTGCCATCAACTCCACTGGACCGGCCACGTTGTCTGAATGCCCGAACACCATCTCCCAAAGCAGTTGCTCTACTCCGAACTCAAGAACGGAAAATGGAAAGTTGGAGGACAGGAAAAGAGATTTAAAGATGGGCTCAAAGCCAGCCTTAAAAACCGTGGCATTGACACCGAGAACTGGGAACCCTTGAGCGCTCCAGCTGGAGGTCAGCGGTGACCAGCAGTGCTGTAGAAATTGAAGAGGCACAAATGGAGGGCAAAAGAGAGAAACGTGCCAAGAGGAAGGCGCATCAAGCCAACCAACCCTGACCCAGGACCGCCTTCCACCTGGAAACCAATGCCCTTACTGCGGGAGGACATGCAGGTCAAGAATAGGACTCCACAGTCACCTACGGACCCACGACCAGTACACCAATCTTGGAAGACAATCTTATTGGGACAATGAGGGATCACCTAAGTAATGGACAGCAGCTCTATCTTATTTGCTGTGGTCAATGAAACCACTTTTATTTCACCTGCCTATCTAAGAACTTGATATTTTGGGAAGTTGTATCTATTTATGAATAACATGTATCCTGTTTTCATTGTAATCGCAGAACTGTAAAGTTAGAAGGCATTCGGTCCCTCCTGATAGTTAAAGTACCAAACATAACGGTGAACTGTGTCTTGACTAAATCACACTGCCTTTACTTCCTGGTTGGAGCGCACAGCTTACTTATTCCTGATTTCATAAATCACAATGTTTTAAGGCAAGATACGACTCATACTATGCTGTAAAGGAATTGTCTTAAGGTAGCATATTTGACCTAATCATTTGAAAAGCTTTTTTAAAAAATCATTTTTAATGACAGTGGCTATTGGGTAAGATAAAATAGTCTAAAGAGATGAATTGTTCAAAGGAGCCTGTTCTGTGTTGTTATTGACTTCCACCATAAAAGGAAGGTTCAGCATGAGGGTAACAGTTGCCATATAACCCATTGTGCTTCTTGGTTATAAAGGGATAACTGCTTTTTTATGATATACTGATTGGCAGTTGATATTGCAAAAGCTGTGAAAGAAGACTTTGATATTTTATATAAACATTTTCCACCTTCTTCAGTTATAAATAATATGGCATGTGTTCACCATATCTTTGCATCTATGCTTCTAGGTAAGCTAGTTTACCTGATTGTAGGTTGTGCAAAGCCTGTTGCTTTCCTTGATTGCAGAGCTGAATTTAGATGTCTGTAAGATTTGACAACCTTAGATATTTTGCTTTCTTTGCACACTTCCATTATCATGATATAGAAGAAAATGCAGCAATGCAAAGAGTGGAAATTAAAAGAACCAAATTGCTTGTCTGGGAGATAAAAGAAAGCAATTGGAAGCTCCTGGGATGCCTTTTTAAAATATTTATTTATTTATTGAAATAGACATACATTTGTAAGTGTTGTTGCATATAGTGCAATATTTTCCAGCTATTCGTGTTCCATAATCATTTCTCAGATATCTTTTCTTTAAAAAAGAGATGACAACTTTTAAAATATATTTTAAAAGTTTATCTTTTACTAGTACTCAGCACTGGATTGAATAGGCTTGTGTACAAATTCAGTCTGGTCAGTTCCCTTCAGCAGATCTGGCTTGTTCTTCTTGTTCGGATGGCCATAATGGTAAGGGCTTAGCCATCATGTTTTTTCGTCCATAACTGGGCCACACGGTAGTCGATCACGACTCATCCCCACCCTATTTGGCACCACACAGCGCACGAAGAGGCTGCTGCGTGCTGCTTGCATGTGGTTTCCCTGTGAGCCCTGCCTGTTGGGCCAATCAGAATAGAAGAATGCTGTGATGTGTCTTATGCAAGCTTTTTTAACCCCGTTCTTCAAACCCAGACTCCCTTGAAAGGAAGATAGGGAAGGGTCCCAGGAATATAAAGAGGAGCCTCGTAAGTCCCCAGTTCCTTCCAAGGGGCCAGATCTTCCTGGATCTTTTGGCTACCTAGTCAAAAACAGATTTTTCCATTAGCCAATTTTGGGAGGCTCCCAAAAACGGAACTCAGGACCCATCAAAATTTGGAAACCAAAAATGGACCGCCCTCCAACTGATTTGCATAAACGTAGTATTGAGCTCCATCTTTTATTTTTTATATAAAAATTATAATTTAAAAAGAAGGAAAATGTATTAAATCATTTGGCAAGAAAGCATATTAAATCATTTAGCAAGTTAATACAAGGCTATTCAAAGATATAAAACCACCATGCATGAGCAGATTTGGATAAAATCAGTTGGACTCCAAAGGTTCTAGTAAAAAGGCATAAATCCAGAGCCCACTTTGTCCAGTGGCAAAGCTTGATGTGGTAGTATGTCTGAGTTACATACATATGCTTTTGGTAGCTGTCAGCCTTAGCTTCTGCCAACCTAGCAGTTCAAAAACATGCAAATGTGAGTAGATCAATAGGTACCACTCCGGCGGGAAGGTAATGACGCTCCATGTAGTCATGCTGGCCACATGACCTTGGAGGTGTCTATGGACAATGCTGGTTCTTCAGCTTAGAAATGAAGATGTGTACCACACCCCAGAGTCGGACGAAACTGGACTTAATGTCAGGGGAAAGCCTTTACATTTACTAGCTGTAAAGAAGAAAAACTATTTGAAGTGCGGTGATAGATGTCAGTTCTATGGGTGATATAAAAAGCCAAAAAGACAAAGAAAATGGTCCTAGAGCAAATCATGCAAATCAAAATGACCAAATGGAAGCTGTCACACATTGGTCATGGCAATTAAAGCAAAACACTGTATTTTAATCAGACCAATCAAGATTGAACTTCTTTTCCTAGAAACTAACATTATTAAATTAAAAGTACATGATTCATTAAACAAGACATTGTCAGCAAAATGGGAATGCTATTGAAAAAGAGAAAGACAGCATTTCAGGTGGATAGACTCAATGAAGGAAGCCACAATCCTGACTTTGAAAGACCTTTGGAAATCACTTGTTCATAGGGCAACTTGGCAGCAATTAACAACACCACATCTGCTTCTTGATGATTTGTTCAGAACAGGTTGCTTACCCAACTTCCAAATCTGGGAACCACTAATCCATAAAGCCTTGATATCGTTGTCATTCATTTCCAGTTTATTTCCCCTTATCAAGTCAATCACAGCATCCTGACATTCACCCAGCACTTGCACAACCCTGACTTTGATGACAAGGGGAAGTAAAGCTGCATGACATCACCATATCATTGGTGTTTGCGTGTGTGTCTTCAAGTCACCTGTTGATTTACGGTGACCCTATGGAATTCATAGGATTTTCTTTTTTTAAAAAAAAAAATCTTTATTGAGGTTTTAACATACAGTTATGCTTATAGGTAAAAAGGATAAAAGAAAGAAAGAAAAAGAGGTGAGAAGAATATATACATATATATATATATATATATAAATACGTATATATATAGGGGGGAAGAGGGGTTAAGTGTCAGGGTGGGGAGGAACTAGAGAAAGTGGGTGGGGGGGGGCAAAAAAAATAAAAATAAAAATAAAGAAGAAAAAAAAAGAGAAAAAAAAAGAATTAAAATAAGAAGCCCAAAGGTAGGAGTATCTCGACCTCCTGGTATCTTCCGAAAAACTTCTGTTCATCTTGTTTAATCTTATCCTAAAGTATAAGCTAAAAGTAAGAGAAAGAAAAAAAAATAGTCCTTTTTTCTTCTCTTCTAAATTTCTTTCCCCTCTTCTTTGGTTTCCATCCTAGATTTCTCCTTTCTCCTCTATATCATTGTCTCTTTCTTCTTTCCCCTTAAGTATTCGATGACGTCTTTCCAGTCTGTTTCTTTTCTTCCAGTTTCCTTGTTTTTCAGTAGTAGAAAAGTAAGTCTGTCCAAATTACTAATGTCCAACATTTTTATTCTCCAATCATCTTCTTCTGGTATTTCTGTTTGCCTCCATTTTTTTGCATAACACATCCTTGCAGCCGTTAAAGCTAGAAATAGTACTTTATCTTTATTTTTTTCTAAATTGTTATCGTACATACCCAGTAGGAACAACTCTGGTTTCATTGGTAATTTTATTTTTAAGATATTTTGTATTTCTTTTTGTATCTTCTTCCAATAGTCTTTCGCTTTTTCACAGGTCCACCACATATGAAAGTAGGAACCTTCTTTCTTCTTGCATTTCCAACAGGTCGAACTTGTGTTGTTATATATTTTCCCTAGCTTTTTTGGAGTTAGATACCATCTTAGTGACATTTTAATCCAATTTTCCCTAAGATCGGTGGCGTATGTATATTTTAGCCTTTTCCTCCAGATTTCCTTCCACTCTGTTTGTCTAATGTTTCTTCTTAGATTTTCGTTCCATCTTTTCATGTAATTTTTATCCTCTTTAGATTCTAATTGCCATTCTAAGAGTTGTTTATATATTTTTGTTATTAGTTTCCTTTCTGTTTCTAATATTTTGTCCCAAAAGTCTTTACCCTTTGAAAACCCTATTTCTTTATCCAATTTATACTTCTCTTTGATTTGCCAGTATTGTAACCATGATATTTTTTTCTCTATGGTAATTAATTCCTGTTGTTCCTTTAATATTAATTCTCCCTGATAGTTTTTCAAAATTTCTTTATATTTCGGCCAATCGTTCCAACCCATACATCTCCTTTGAGTCGCCTCCAATGGTGATACCCATAATGGTGTCTTTGTATAAAATTTCTTTTTGTATTTTTCCCATACTTTCAGGATTGCGGACCTCACAAAGTGATTTCCGAAGTTTTTTTCCTTTTCCCTCCCCTTGTACCAAATGTAGAGATGCCACCCTCCCCTTAGATCTGCTCCTTCTAATGTCAATAATTTTTTCTTTTTTAGCATTACCCAATCTCTAGCCCAGACCAGTGCACTTGATTCATAGTATAGTTTCAAGTCTGGCGCTGCTAACCCTCCTTTATCCTTCTGTTCTGTTAAGTTATTGTAGTGGATTCTTGGTTTTTTGTTATTCCAAATAAATTTCTTTATATCTCTGTTCCAATCTTTGAATAATTTCATATTTCTTATTATTGGCAAATTTTGAAAGATAAATATCATTTTCGGCAATATCTTCATTTTGATTGTTGCTATCCTTCCCAATAATGACAAATTCTTGTTTTTCCAATTTTCCATGTCTTTTTTTATTTCCTTCCACTTATTTAGGTAATTGTTTTGTAGTAAATGTAAGTTCTTCGCTGTTAAGTTGATTCCTAAATATTTTAATTTAGTTACTATTTGTACATTCCATTTTCTCCCTATTTCTTCTTGTTCTTTCTTATCTATGTTTTTTGTTATTGCTTTCGTTTTTTCCAGGTTAATTTTGAATCCTGCCACTTCCCCAAAGTTTTTTATTTCTCCTAACCATTGGTCTAATTTTGTTTTTGGATTTTCTATAATACAAATTATATCGTCCGCGAAGGCTTTGTATTTATATTCTTGTCCCTGAATTTTTGCTCCTGCCAAATTTTTTTCCTCTCTTATTTTTCTTAATAAGACTTCCAATGTTAAAATAAATATTAAAGGGGAAAGGGGGCACCCCTGTCTTGTTCCTTTTTCTATCTTTATTTTTTCAGTTTCCTGTCCATTTACTATAACTTTTGCCTCTTGATTCTCATATATCGCCTCTACCGCATTTTGAAAATAATATCCCATGTCCAATTCCTTGATTAAGCTTTTAAAAAAATTCCAATTGACGTTATCAAACGCTTTTTCAGCGTCTACTGCCATGAACATTACTTTTTTTTGATGATTGGTTTCATAGTACTCAATTAAATCTATTATTGTCCTAACATTCTCTTTTTGATGTCTATTGGGTAAGAAACCCGCCTGATCTTCATCTATATATATGGCAAGGACCTTCTTCAGTCTCTCCGCTAAGATGTTGCTAAAAATTTTATAATCTACGTTTAACAAGGATATAGGCCTATAATTTTTTACTTCTTCTGGATTGGAATTCTCTTTCTGAATTACTGTTATGTTCGCTTCTTTCCATGAGTTGGGTATTTCTTTATTTATTCTTATATTATTCATTATTTCCTTTAAATAGGGTGTTAGTTCTTGATGGAATGTTTTGTAGTAACCCGCAGATAAACCATCAGGGCCTGGGGCTTTGTTGGGTTTTAAATTTCTTATTGCTGTCCTTACTTCTTCTTCCGAAATTTCTCTATTCAATATTTCCCTTTGTTCATCTGTTATTTTTGGTATTTTCTGTTTTCCTAAGTATTGGTGGATCTTTTCCTGATCTATTTTTTCATCTTGATATAGTTTTTTTGTAAAAATCAAAGAATTGTTTTCTTATTTCCTCTTCCTGTGTGTATACTATGTCACCGTTTTTTAACTTAGCCATGTGCGTTTTTTCTTTTTTTTTTTCTTAATTTGTTGGCTAACCACTTTCCTGATTTGTTCGCGTTTAGAAAGAAGTCTTGTTTTACATACTTCAGCTGTTTTTCTCTCTCCTCTAATTCTAGATAATCTAGTTGTTTGCGCAGATATTCTAATTTTCTTATTATTTCTTTCTTCTTTGGGTTCTTTTTTAGGTTTTCCTCTTCCTTCCTTACTTCACTCATAATTTCCTCAATTTTCTGGTATTTTTGTTTATTTTTTATTGCTTTTTGTTGTATAAAGTTTCCCCTTAACACTACTTTGCTTGCTTCCCATAAAGTCAATATATTTGTCTCCGAATTGTCATTTATCTCGAAGTATTCCCTTAAAATCTTTCTGTTTTTCTCTATATCTTCTTCTTTTTTAATTAAATTTTCATCTAATCTCCATCTCCTTGTTTTCTCTGCCAGTTTGATTTTTATTTCAATGGGACAATGGTCCGAATCCAATCTGGGTGTAATTTGTATACTAGTCACATCCCCTAAAATTTGTGGTGACGCCCATGCCATATCTATTCGCGACCAGTTTTGGAATCTGGCCGAGTAATATGTATAGTCCTTTTTATTCCCGTTTTTGAATCTCCATATGTCCTTTAATTTTAATTTTTCTAGCCATTTCGTCAATATTTTTGGTAAGTTCCCTTTATCTTTACTTTTTTTTGTTATATAATTTTGTTTACTTCTATCTAGGTCTCTATCAGTGACCCCGTTGAAATCTCCCAGTATTATTAATTGGTCATATGTTTGGTCCTCTATACTTTTTTTGAGCTTTTCTGTAAATTTTATCTTTGATTCGTTGGGGGCATAAATATTGCAAATTAGTATTTTTTGGTTTTTAATTTTAATGTTAACTCCCACCATCCTTCCCTCCTCATCTTTGAAAGCGAGTTCCGCTGGAATGTTACTGTCTATATATGTCACCACCCCCTTTTTCTTTTCTTGAGCAGCTGATATAAATGTTTGTCCTAGTCCCTTATTTTCTAATTGAAGTATATGTTCTTGCTTTATGTGGGTTTCTTGTAAAGCCACAATATGAAACTTTTTCTTTTTCAATCTATTGAAGATTTTTTTTTTCCCTGGGGCATTAATACCATTAATATTATTTGAATATATTTTTAATTCATACATCTTTATTTGTCTTGATCTGCTGTGTCTTCTCCTTCCTCTTCTTTTTCTTCCTTCCTCTCCTCCTCTATCTCCTCTCCTTCCTTCTCTTCCTCAGTCTCTTCCTCTATCTCTCCTCCTTGTGCACCTCCTCCTGTTTGATCTCCTTCTCTGTCCTCCTTTCCTTCCAGTCTATTCTGGTCACTGTTATCCTCCTTGTTTCCATTTTCTCCTTTCTTTTTTGGATTTTCTTTCTCGTTGTCTCTTTCTCCTGCTCTCTCCTCTCTGTCTCTTTTCTTCATTTTTTCTCTCTTTAAAACTCTTTCTCTCTCTGTCTCTTCTCTTCTTATCTTCTCCAGGAACTCCTTAGCTCTTTCTACGTTTTTAATCCAATACCTTTGTTCTCTATACGTGGCCATTAGTCCCTCTTCTCTTTCCCATCTGTACCTTATCTTGTAGTTTTTTAACTCCTCTGTTAAGAAATTATACTTTCTCCTTCTTGCAATTATCGCATTTGGAAATTCCTTCAGTATAATAATTTTCTTCCCTTTATAGTAGACTGTTCTTCTATTGTTTATTTTCAAAATTTCATCCCTTGTTGATTTTTTGGCAAAGTGTACCACCACGTCTCTCGCAACTCTGTTCCTCATTGCGAAGCTGGAGTTTACCCTGTACACTCTATCTGTTTGATCTTGCATTTCTTGGTCTGTATATTCTATTAGTTCCGCTAGAATTTCTATCACTTTGTCCCTTATGTTCTCCTTTGGGTCTTCATCAATATTTCTCAGTCTTAGTTGAAATTCCAATTCTTTCACATCTTTCTTCAAGTCTCGCCGCCTTTTGCTCTAAGTTCTTCATTTTTTCTTGTATGCCCTCTTGCGTTTTTTTAATCTCTTTTTTTTCCATTTTCAATTCCTTTAGCTCTTGCTGCATTAGGGTTAATTCTTTCTTTACTCCTCCTATCTCCTCTTTAATTTCTCTCTTCAACTCAGTCATTTGTTCTTTTGATACTTTTTGCGCCAGGTCTTGTTTCTCTTGTACTGTTTGAATTTCTTTCATTACTTTTTCTGTCATTTTTTCTAAAAGATCCTTCAAGTTCTGTTCCTCTAGAATGGATGCTCTTCTTCCTGTACCTTTTGTTTCTTTCTGTTCCTTTTTTGTCTTTTCCGTTTTCTCTGTCTTGTCAGTCTTGTCAGCCTTCTCTGCCTTATTCCTTGTATTATACATTTTGTTGTCTTTGTAAGTTTTGCTTGTCTTTCTAATTCATAGGATTTTCTGTGGTATCTGAGTCATAACTCCAAATACCCTCATGTATCTTCTCTAAGGATTACATTTTTAGAGGCTCAAGCTGCATCTACATTGTAGAATTAATGCAGTTTGACTCCCCTTTAGCTACCATGGCTAAATGCTATGGCATTTGTAGGAGTTGTAGTTTTATAAAGTCTTCAGTTATTTATTTAGTTATTTGTTTACTATAATTCTATCCTGCTCTTCTCACCCTTGCAGGGGACTCAGAGCAGTGTACATAATGGCAATGTATTTAATTTGTTTAATTCCCAGGCCCCATAGAATTTTTGGGCTTGCACAAAACTTGGCCCAGCCTTTTTAATTTTTTTTAATTGCCTTGAACAGGCAGGATTACTTTTAATATGTGTGTGTTAAGGTGACAATTTTTATGCATATTTTGTTTTGTTAATCTTGTGGTTATGTTGTTTTTACTTTGTATGTTCTGTGTTTTTTACCTGGGAACCGCTCTGAGTCCCCTCAGGGAGATAGAGCAGTATATAAATAAAGATTATTATTATTATTATTATTATTATTATTATTTTGCTCTGTCGAAGAGTGCTGGTGCCTCACCAAACTACAAATCCCAGGATTCCATATCATTGAACCGTATTGTTTCATTATCCAGGCAGGTGCCACTAGAGGGCGCTAGAGAGAGAAGGATGGTCCATTTTACAAGGAGGGGGAGTTGAAGGAGAAAGACCAATACTCCTGTTTTTGCTGGTTATTTCCCCTCACCTCTTCCCATATCATAAACAAGGGCTGTTTCCATAATGGGGACAGGGGTGGGGGGAACAACAGGAAAATGGGGGGGAAATGGTTTTCCTCCTTCAAGCCACCCTCCACCCCCATATAATGGACTAGCCTTCTTTCTCTAGCACCCTCTAGTGGCTTTCGCTCAGATAACAGAACAGTACCCATTGAGCTGTGGCAGTTAAAATAGTGTCAAACTACATTAATTCTACAGTGTGTAGAAGATCCATGCCAGGGGAGTTATGCTTATTCCCACCTCCAGATGGCGGCCTTGAGCTCCTTTCAGCAAAAGCACTTGCAGGCTTGGCTGCCAGACGGAAACAGCCGACAAGTACCAACTGTACTAAAATAGCATTTTAAAAAAAAGAAGTGGTAATACTGCAATGTTAGACTCATACAACACACCATAGGCATTTTTACTGTCATAACTCAATACCCTTCAGGCAGTCTTTTATTGTTATGGATTTTTTTTAATGTCTGCAAAGATTGCTCAAGTATGAGGAGCTATCCCAGATGCTTTAGAAAAGTTCCTCCTTGGAGCTCTATGTTTGCAAAACTGACAGCATTGCTATTTTCAATTCTTGCTGCATAGAATTTTAAGGGAGCCGGATAATCAGAAAATTGTGCTTAGGGCTACACTGAGTCAATTGAACAACCATGTCGCACTTCTCCAGCTACCTAATTTTTTTCTTTCTTTCCATGTTGCTTTCTAAGGACAGAGCCGGTGAGGAAGAGAATACCCAGTAAATTCAAAAAGCCAACAATATATACACACACACACACACACACATACCTACACTATTACACAACATATAGCAATATGTTGTGTAATAGTACAATTTTGCAAATGTCATAGTACAATTGTGTATTCACAGAAATTACTTATAGCCTTCTGATCGCCAATATGTCAGCTTAACTGATCTTTCAGGAATTGTACGCACAACTATTGAGACAAATCCTTTCTCAGGGTGAATGTTACAGTTGTAAATTTATCACCGTCTCAAACAGGAAATATTCAAACTCGGCTTCCTTGTCCAGCCTTGTCTTTGTTTTGTAATGTTGTCTTTGAAATATTATGGTTTGCACAAGCTGTTTGGATTTGCAACACTGGTGAGCAACTGTTGGGAGAACAATTTCTGCCCCCAGAGCACAAAGACTGCCAAAACGACCCTCAGCAAAAGCCCCAAAACAAAACTAGAAAAATAAAGAATTGGACAGAAGAAGGCCCTTGTAAACAGTAACTGATAATTATTTAAATAATAATGCCAATGCAAGGACTATCTTCATGACTAAAAAATAAATGGTAACTTCTGGAGGTTATTTGCTTTTTTAATGACCAGAAAAGGTATGGTTTGAAAAAAACTGAGAGGTCAAGGGGTTTGGAAACACCCTTGGGGGTGGCTTGCTGCCTCAGGGCCAGATTTGACTCATGTTAAGTTTACACTGATGACAAAACACACAATAAAGAGGAAAATAAACATATGAGCTTTGAAGGATTTTGTCCGGAAATAGAGAAAGGCCAAGAAAGAAGTAGGTTTAAGGAAGAAGAGAATTTCACAGTATGGAGTATAATAAGGAAAACAGTTCAATTCTCTGTTTTATTGCTTATATGGCACTTTTTTCCTAACAAGTGGCTCACTGTGCCTTTCAAAGTGAGTCCAAAGGCTAAATCAAAATTAACTTTAAAAGATTTTCTACATGCTGGGCCTTTGTTTTCTGTGGAAGCTGAATCTCTTCAAGTGTACTTCCCTATCTGTTAGGCATGGGCAAACTTCAGGCCTCCAGGTGTATTGGACTTCAACTTCCACAATTCCTAACAGTCCAAAACACCTGGAGGGCCGAAGTTTGCCCATACCCAATATATAGTATATTGAAATGACTTACCTTTGGGACATAATTATTTGCTGCTAGCTGTGAATTAGAAATTATCACAACTTAACAGATCAGTATAATACTGTGTGTATTAGATCAGTTCACTGATCTGGTCCAGTGTCCTGTAAAACAAGTGCCTCTAGAACAGAGTTTCTCAAACTGTGCTCTTCCAGATGTTTTGGACTTGAGCTCCCACAATTCTGAACAGCCAGTAAAGTATCTGAGATTTCTGGGAGCTGAAGTCCAAAACACCTGGAGGAGCAGAGTTTGAGAAATACTGCTCTAGAAAGCTTGGGAAGATTTGACTACAGCTAGGTGATGGTGGATCAATTACTATCTCTTAGCCTAAATTCTGTGACAATGGAAACGTGGAGGAGGAGTAAGTACACCAACATATCCCTAGTTACCTGATGTGGTGCACCAGTACATTTAGCAACAGTTCTATCCTGAAAATTTGCCAGGGGACCCCCCCCCCCCCCGTGAGCCATCCAGTCCAAACCCCTGCCAAGAAGCAGGAAAATTGCATTCAAAGCACCCCCAAGAGATGGCCATCCAGTCTCTGTTTAAAAGCCTCCGAAGAAGGAGCCTTCACCACCCTCTGGGACAGAGTTCCACTGTGGAACAGCTCTCACAGGCAAGAGTTTTTCCTAATTTTCAGGTGGAATCTTCTTTCCTGTAGTTTGAAGCCATTGTTCCTGCTAAAATATATAAACAAGCCTGCTCCCTCCTCCCTATGACTCCTCACATATTTATACATGGCCCTCATCATGCCTCCACTCAGCCTTCTCTTCTGCAGGCTAAATATGCCCAGCTCTTTCAGCTGCTCCTCATAGGGCTTGTTCTCAAGACCCTTGATTATTTTAGTCTCCCTCTTCTGGACACATTCCAGCTTGTCAACATCACCCTTCAATTGGAGTGCCCAGAATTGGACACAGTAGGGCAGAATAGAGGGGTAGCATGACTTTCCTGGATCCTTGAGTTCCTTGCAATACAGACTGCATATAAATCAAACAAAAGTAATTAATTCTAGAATAATAATAATAATAATAATAATAATAATACAACTTTATTTATACCCTGCTACCATCTCCCTAAGAAAAAAACATCCTTGCGGCTACCACCCAGCACTGGAGAGATCTAGGCAAAGATCATAATGAGCCTTTTATATAGGCTGACCTTTGGCCTTTCATGTGGTATCCTATGCTATTATCTTTTTATTATACTTTAAATGTGTTTTGAACTGTTTAAATGTTCTGCTTTTAATAGATTTGTGTCTTTAGCCATTGTTTATATTTTTAGCTATATGTTATTTTAATGTGCTGCAAGCTACCTTGATCCAGTATTAGGCATTATATTAAATAACTAAATTGTGAGTGTTTTGTGTTTGCAAGTCTGAGGAACCAGAAAATGTGCATTTTATGTCACAGGTTTATTTTAAGCATCCTATAGATGGGAGGATTCTATGGATGGGTAATGGGCCCCCTATGGTGCAGTGGGTTAAACCAGTGAGCTGCTGAACTGCTGACCAAAAGGTTGGCGGTTGGAGTTCGGGAAGCGGGTGAGCTTCGACTGTTAGCTCCCATTTCTCCCAACCTACTAGTTCACAAACATGCAAATGTGAGTAGATCAATAGTTACCGCTTTGGCAAGAAGGTAATGGTGCTTCATGAAGTCATGCTGGCCACATGACCTTGGAGGCATCTATGGACAACACTGGCTCTTTGGCTTAGAAATGGAGATAAGCACCAACCTCCAGAGTCAGACATGACTAGACTTAATGTCATGGGAAACCTTTACCTTTACATTTACCTATGGATGGGAGACTGCCAATAAATACTGGGGGCTTTGCACTATATTTGAGAGGAATGAAGTGGCAAAACCACTTCTAAGGGTTCCCTGCTTAAGAAAACCCTGTGAAATTAATACAGTTGGCATAAGTTGACAGGAGACTTGAAGGAGCATACATACATATGTTACAAGCAATTTCTTTTCCTTACTAACATATAAAACACATTTTTAAATTATTCTCTGTATTCTATATTCAAAGAGTGTTGGGGAGTTGAGCGAGGACAGTTTGTTGTTTGCTTCCTGTTAAAATATGCCTGTAAAATAACTGTACTTGCAGCATTTCTACACAGTTAAGATGTAAGATGTGTCTAGTGGCCAGCCAGGGCTCTAGCAAAGAGCCAAGCCTTCCTTCCACCTCCTATGTTTTTTTTTCCTCCATCTCCTCCCACTTCACATAAAACCACCACCCAGTCCTAGGAATTTTGATTTAAATATGAGCGTATAGCAACAAGGTTTCTTGGCTTCCAATCACTGCACGAGGGAGGAGAAAGAGCCAGCAATTCTGTGTATAGGGATAGTTGTTTCCTGCCCTCTCGGTTGTCATTGGCCCAAAGACCACACTCCTCCCTTCCCGCATCCAATGCGACTTGTGTTTTTCACTCCCAGGGCCTGGCTCTGGGCTGCCTGCAACATGACCCCTTCCTTCCACATAACCAGAGCCATTGGCCGCTCCAGCCTATCAGGGTGGAACTCGTTGCTGGTGTCAGTCTGCGGCCTGAACTTGTCTTGCTGTGTTTGGAGAAGAAAAGAGAGGAAGGAAGGTGCAGCCAAAGGCTTCCCCTGCTCAGGGTTGTTGTTTTCTTAAACAGGTGTTACAGCATTTCCTTTTCAGCAATTTATTAATAAAGGAGAAACCGAGGGAATTTTGTATTTTGAGGAGTAGTTGCATTGGCTGTGCAGGAAAATACAACACAATCCAAAAGGCACAAAAATAGCAGTGTGATGTGATATTGTTGTACAGGAGGATTCTCTTATACAAAATGCTTGGGAACAGAAAGCTTTTAAGATTTTGCAGTATTTTTTTTCCAAATTTTGAAATACCTATATTCACATGTGCATATGAATAGCTGGAAAAAGGATTTAGACCAGGCCTGGGCAAACTTGGGCTCTCCAGGTGTTTTGGACTACTGGCTGTTAGGAATTGTGGGAGTTGGAGTCCAAAACACCTGGAGGGCCCAAGTTTGCCCAGGCCTGGCAGTCTCATATCTCTCAAGTGGGCTGTTAGGAATTGTGGGAGTTGAATTTCAAAACACCTGGAGTGTCAAAGTTGGTCCATGCCTGGTAGTCTCATATCCCTCAGGTCTCCTTCAAAGTTCCCCACTCCACCAATGCCAGAAACTGGACTGGGGGCAGGAAAGAAGAGAAGGCCCTTGCAAAAAGGTGTTCTAGTCATGTCAGTGGCTGTCAACACACTTCCAGCCCTTTTAGCAGAGTAGATGGAGGAGGAGGAGAAAAATATTCCCCACCCAGTCTTTTGCATTCTTTCTGAGCTGGATACAGGTGATGGCCCATCCAATCGCACTGGACACCTGACCAGCCCCCCTCCCCAAAATCACAAGTGGGTAGGTGGCAGCTAAAAGTTTCAGCTTTTTCAGGATATTGGATTCCGTTTTTGTAAAAAGATGGAGTTTGAAAAGATCAGAAGGGCCATCCAGTCCAACCTCCTGCCATACAGGAAGCAAAGCCTTGCAACACACAGCCATCCAGAGTCTGTTTCCAGATAAGGAAGACACAAACGGTTTAAAATGTGACTAGTCTTCAGACACTCTAGTTATGAAATAACTATTGAGTTCCAAAGGAAACAAAATATATTAAATATGCTACTGGCCCTAATATTTTTCCATTGTGTTTTTGGTACATATCTGTAGGTGTGCAATATTTGTGTCCCCTGCAGGAACAATCAAACAAACTTGCCAACAGTCATCTATTATGGCTGACCATTTTCCTGGTAACATTGATTTTGTGGAAGAGCTATGTTTGGTACAACTTTTTTTATTGTGGTTTTTAAATCCAGCTCCCCAAAATACATTAAAAACAGCAACAATATTGGAAAAAATTGCAAGCCCCAGTAATGTGAAATTCTGGAAGGGATACAATTTTTTCCTGTATCTTGGGGCAGCCTTATCAGGTACATAACATTGGCAACCTCATCAGTTGCCAGTGACCACGACCTCAGCTGTGTCAAGACCTTGGAGACAAACATACTATTATCAGGCCCAGGTAGAAATGGGGAAGGGAGGAAGAAAAGCTGCAGATATGAAAAGTGACAATGAGGGAGTGCTTGCCAGATCAATTATAATTTCATAACTGTTATACCGTAATTTAAAATGTTAGCAATGTTGCTATTAGTATACTATAAATATATAAAAACAATATAGAACAATAAAAATAACATGTTATTCTAGTGTTACAATATGTTATGATATATTGTCACACTGCTTAATGTGCAGTAAATCATACTAGTAATCGTAATTTTTATTTACAAAGCTCATTAAGAATAACAGTCCTGGTCCAGCCTTGTCTTGAAACCTTTAGAGATCCTGGAAGTTGAAACATAGTTTAAAAACAATGTTCTGGCCATCTGTTGGGGGTGCTTTAAACATGGTTTTCCTGCTTCTTGGCAGGGGGTTGGACTGGATGGCCCATGAGGTCTCTTCCAACTCTATGATTCTATGATCCTGTATGTTTGTTGTTAAGTTGAATTTGTATGTAAGTCAGAACAGATACATTTTAAGTGTAATTTCATATGTATCTTTGGACAGTATAGGGAAGGGTTAACACTCCTGTGATGCTTGTTTTGCTGTCTGTGGTCCTGTTCATAAAATTTCACCTCACTTTGTGTCCCTGTGGTAATTTGATTTTGAAAAATGTGGTTTGCTGTGGAAACAAGGATTGGTGATAAAGCTTCCCCATGATAACTCTTTCAAGAGTGAATTTCCCTTTTTAGGGGTAGATTTCTCTCACTTCCTGTTGTCCCACCCCCATTCTTAACTATGAATCGCCTGTAAGTCGGATGTTTGTAACTTGGCAACTGCTGTAATGTTGTTAGGAGGTTGGGAAAAGTTTCAGTGCATTATCCAAAATTATCATATTGATCCATCCATTCCATTTCTCTTTCCTTTTGATGGATGCACCTACAGAGCCTTGAAGTGTGCAGACTTGTCATTATTTGATTGTTTTCCTTATTAGGTCATTCTAATTAACTAGAAATATACATAAAATAAAAACATCAAAATGGTATGGTGATTGTAGGTTTGTCTCTGTGCCCAGATTCTCTGATCATTGGGCAAAGTGGCAAAGTCTGTTGGTAGTTGAAGTCCAACAAAAGGAAAATGAAGGGAAAAATCTTTTCTCCTATATAAATTCAAAACATTCAAGGATTTTGCTCTTCTTGGTGTTAACAGTTAAATTTAGCCTATATTTATAGGTGTGTAACAGCAGAGGTCAGAGTCCAACAATTTTATGATGAATGCCACATTTCCTGAGCAATAGTTTTCTGGATGTTTCATATCAGGAATATGTGGAGCCAGAGCAAGACCAAAGCTAGAAGCGGACAGAATCAGGACTAGTATTGGGTATGACAGAGTTTGGGAAGCATTGTTATAAGGCTTATTTTTTTCCATAAGCTGTTTCACACACCGATACGTATTTTTACTCCAATATATCACAGCATAGGTCCTAGATCATTAGGATATACATCTAACCAGAGTACACAAAATGGCATAATTTATAAAGTACTCGGTAGACATTGCAATCAGTGTTCTGGTAGGTGCTGTTCAGCATACAGAAGAGGTGGAATCTCTGTCCAATTATCTACTGGGAGACTGACAAATGAGAGCCTGGAAAGGAGGAAATCGGACAGCAAGAAAAGGGATCACCTCACAAATTGCAACAATGCACTGAAGTAATGGATTAGGAGGATGGATATTGCAGGAAATCCAATCAGAAGTGGAGGAAAGTAAGAGAAATGATACCAAGTGTGAAAAGTAAATTAGAAGTTCTTGGCTAAGGTCAAAATCACACCTGATGCCAGAGACCTGTTACATATCAGTTCTTCCTAGATTTTGTTATCAACTTTGAGGTAGTTCTAGAGATAATAGAAGGTTTCAGTTGTGAGAGCTGGGGATATTCTTCTTGTGGTGTCTGTGAAATTGCAAATATGGGTTTGTCTGCGCATGTGCGGTGCAATTTGGAACCTTCTAGATCTCAAAAATGGCACATTTTTGCAGTAGCCACGCCCACTCTCCCCATATAGTATAAGTAGCTGTGGGCAGGACTGAGCCTCAGTTCCTCAGCTGTTAGGAGAAAAGCTAAGGAGAAGAGGCATGATAACAGCAGGGGGGATGGGCAGGGATGTGCAAATTTAGCAGATCACCACTCGAAGAAACACAGGTACAGGCAAGCAACTTCTTCTTATTATTATTATTTATGGTGTCTGTGAAATTGCACATATGGGTGACTGGCAAGCTACTCACCTAGGAAGGTGGGATCATGCTAGTGACATCTCCAAGGTCATGTGGCCAGCATGACTGCATGGAGCACTGTTTCCTTCCCGCAGAAGCAGTACTTATTGATCTACTCACATTTGCATGTTTTTGAACTGCTAGGTTGGCAGAAGCTGGGGCTAACAGTGGGAGCTTATCCCACTCCCCAGATTCTAATTCTTAACCTTTTAGTCAGCAAGTTCAGCAGCTCAGCAGTTTAACCCGCTGCACCCCAATATATATTATGCATTTATTGCTTACATCTCCTAGCAGCTCAAGGTGGCATATACCATGGTGAAAACAATGAGATAAAAAGAACACTATTAAAATATATATAACAAATAAACATAAATAAAATGCAGCAATATGGTAATAATAATTTATTTAACAGGTTATACTTATATTTTTACATTTAGCTTTGACTACTGTACATCTTAAATCGTCAGTGGATAGAAGAAAAAATTGCTCCTTCAACTTGGGCTGCATAATGTCTTAAGCCATCTCTCAAACACACTGCTGAGCCACGGTTAAAAATTTCAAGTTTATGGAGGAAAGAGTGATTCAGGAGAACTACTCATGGGTGATGTGACTTGGACTGGACACAAGTCACATTCCACTAACATCCACATGGTTACATGGGCACTAGGAAGTCCGAGAGCCTGGTGTGTTTTTATAGCTTTTAGAGAGGAAGAGATGGTCATCCAAATGAACACACATATTAAATTTCAACCCATATATTAAAAAAGTAAGAACTTTTTTAATATATAAAAAAGTTTTTTTAATATAAAAAAAGTCAAGCCATATGTTTCAGCCTTGGTTCTCACCATACTTTCTCCAATGTAAGACCATATACAGATCTTCAGATGGAGCTCCTTGATCAGTGAGTTTAAAAATATGTTATAAGAGCCCACTGCTGCTGTTGTCATTGCCATCAATATAAACCATCATCATCATAGTCTCTGAATAGATTACACTGGAACTAACTTAATAATCATCCTGCCTTCAAACAAAAGAATACGGCTTCCAGGTTGTATACAACTTCCAAGTTTAAGGCTTTGCATTTCTGTAGAGAAAATTGTATTTCTCTGCTACAGCAGCAGACAAATCTAGCCAAATGATACCCGTGTTCTTTGTGCTAAAAGTGCACATACTTGAAAAAGCTAATAAATGTATGCCCCTCCCCAATCCCAAGCACTGTAGCAATTCTTGTTTATCTAGTCCAATGTTCTATGAGCACTTTGTATGAAAGGAATGCAAGGAGTTCAGTTCCTTGAAAAGTTAAACATTAAACTGCCAGCACAAGCTGTAGGACCTGGCTGCAGAGTAAAAGGTATACCAGGATAATATGCTTGCCTTCAGAAGCAGGAATTTTTGTGTGAAGCATTTTTGTAAAGCACTCGCTTGTTTGCTTTATTAAATATACTGCTTTACTATGATAACAGGCACTTTGAATAAATGTATTAGTTTAATGAGTTCTCTATAGTTAAGTCAGTAAAGAGATATATTAGAGGAAGAGAAAGATAATAGCAACCCCCCTCTGAATTTAACCTTCCAAGAAGGCCCTATGAGGAAAGAAAGCCATAAATAGGAGTCAACGTCAAGGCACAGAAAAACAACAGATGCAGATGATATATATGTTATGAACTTGATGATGATGATGATGAAACACACAAACCAGTTACAAGACTGACTTGACCAGCTTAATTATAGGCATCTTTCCTGCATATTAATAAAGCAAATTGCCTGGAGGAAAACACATGTAAATACTGAAAAGATTATAACATCACATCAAACATTGCTCATTCACAATGAAACAGGCAGTACTCCTCACCTGTCTCTCCTCCAAAATCTGGTCTGATGACTTCCAGAAGAGACTCTGTAATGTGTTATGTATGAAGCTGACTGTATAAACTCTCTGAAAACTGTTGTTTATCCAAACATAGAGCTGCCTGGCTGGGACTGGGAATTATGGTGTTGATTTGGACTCTGAAAGTTTTCTTTGCAAGGTCAAAGATAGGGTGCCTTAGTACTACCAAGGCACCCTATCTGTCATCTCTCTGGTTTCCACTAGGCCCTTCCACCAAAGCGGACACATAACATATCCTCCGCTGTCCCAATTTAACAGGGACAGTCCTATTTAATCCTGTCACCCCACTTTTAAGCTACTTGTAAGATGTCTCAGCTTCTCTTTTCCTCCAACTTTCCTCCTTTGTCCTCAAGTTACTCTACTTATTGCAAACTGATTTTTAAAAGTTGTTTTCACTTAATTCTCTCTAGGCGTGTCCAGACAGCACTAAATAATGGATTTTAGTAAGGGGCAAAAAATCCCGGGACTTCAGGAGAGGTCCACATACAGATCTGTTGGATTTCTGCCTCCGTTGTCCATACTTGATGCTTTGTTCCAAGATTCTGAGGCTCCCAAGATGGCTGCTGCGGGATTTCCACCAAAAACCCATGAGATGCAGATATGCGGATCGCTACAAAAGTTCCATTCTATGTGCAGGCCAGAGAAACTGTGCCCTCCACATGTTTCATAAAGTTTCTGGCACACAAGCAAAGTTTTTGCCTTCTACTAAAGTGTCACCTTCTTTCTAGGAATGAACCAATCAGGAACAAGCGTCTAAAACCTGGGAACAAACGCAGATTAAAAAATTCTGTGATTTCCGATCGTAGGGTCATACAGACATGCAAATATCCGAATATCTGGCTCAAAACTGCGATATTCCCGCACCTGTAAATCTCATGTTTTTTGCCTTTTGAAGAGATTGCTTCTGTGTTTACAGGGAACGGTGTCTGGCCACCCTCCTGTTTGCTGCGGAAGCTCCTGGGAAAAAGGTACTGTCTGGATTGGCTCTCAGTGTGGAGAGAGGAAGGGACCAAATCTTGTGCTTCCAAAAGACATGTGTGCTTTCCCCTCATTAATAGTATTTTGTCATCTTGAGTGTTAAAAGCACAACAATACTGAGCAATGAATGCAGTTTGCCTCAGAGAAGGCAACAGCAATAGGGTTTGATACTTTGAGTAACCCAAAGTGGCCTCCCTTCTTGTCTACTTATCCTCCCCACTCTGTGATTTAAACTGATACTCTTAGGGATGTTTTCCCATCTCTTCTCTTACCATTGGTCATCTCTCAGCTATTCCCTAGACTGAAGCTAGATTAGAGTGACTTTCTTATCTAAGAGTTCCTATGATAAAGCCTACAGTCTGTTTTTCAAAGTCATTGGTACCTTTGCTCCTTAATCAGGATCTCTAACTCTTTTACACACTCTTTATCATTGATTACACTTGGATATTGCTTGGCCATAATGCCCTGTTTTCATCTGAGTGGACAATAAGACCATATGCCTGACTTTGGCACAAAAAGATTCTAAAAGCTGACTCCTGAAGTTTAAAAAACAGGTGGCATGTTGTTGTTTTTTTTGGTAGCATAACAACTTGTTGAAGTAAAAGCACAGCACATGGGGTCATGTTGTCTGTTGATGCCCCTTAGACTGGAGTTTAGTGCTAGATTCAAGGGCTGGTTTGCCAAATCAGTGGAATATTGGCAGAAGGTTTATTGCATGCCTTTCAATTTCTTTTAAAAGACGACCCCATACAAAGGAAGCAACAGGAACATGTTGGAGCCTTCAGGATGCAACTTGCAGCTCTCCCACACTGTCATCCTGTCATTCAGGAAAGGCAGTGTGGATTTTAAATACATAAACTCTCCCCCTGGTTTGAGGAATACTGCTGAGCTACAAACAGCTGGTGGTATGGGGTCCTTGGTGATATTAGTCGAGTACAGTCTTTGATGAAAATAGCCTCCCCTTGGTCTCTTTTCCTGGTTGTTGGTGGGTTTTTTAAAGTAACGATCAAGCATTTTTTTTCCTTTTCCTTTTTCAAAAGAAGTTTGATCTGATAAATACATGAGCCACATTTGTCGGTTGCTTTAGAAACAAGGAAAAGCAAGAGGACGTTATACAGTTTGGCACAAAAGCTTTGTGGTTTCAAGGTTTTCCCTCCCACTAAGGGCAGCCTGAATATATAAAGCCATTCTTTTCTAGCAAATGCATTCAGCAAATATTAAAACCTTGAAGGAGAGAGCAAATTGCTATTGGTTTAAAATTATGTTGAAAGCCCCAGAGAGCGACACAGTCCTGCAGAGAGTAAACATATATATTTGCCTGCTGGATGTTTTGTTATAATTACATCCTGCAGCCAGAGTCTAAACTTGTCCTGTTCAGTAGCAGTCCTTCCTGATTTTTTTTTGAAAGGCCAAGTGGAAATATCTGAGGCACTAATTTCCCTTCTTTACTCTTAGTCATCTCAATTGTAAGCACACACCCATTCAGCCAAAATCTTGTGTCCAATATGTTTCATACACCAATTGTCCAGAGGGACTGGTTATCTTCTCTTGAGGAAAAGGAAGTCCAGCAATGGCCAGGTGTTTCCTTGGGTGCTTCTATCAATGCAGTTTGGCATCACTTCCATCCTATGGAATCCTGGGAGCTGTAGTTTGGTGAGGTACAGCACTCTTGGGCATAGAAAGCTAAAAACCTTGTAAAACTACAGTTTCCATGATTCCATGACACTGAATCATGGCAGTTAAAGTTGTACCAAACTGCATTAATTTCACAGTGCAGTTGCATCCCTCGTCAATACATATCTTCATTAATTGGTAAAGGAAGCAATTGGATCAGTTATGAGTAAGAAAGGGTAGCTGGAAAAATGTAGTTCCATCCAAAATGTAATTGGTGAGGGGCACTGACATGTTTAACCCAGTGGGAGAATTGAGCTTTTGAGCCCTAGCTTTAGGTCTCATGAAGTGAGGACTGGCAGGCCATAGCAGCAGTTTAGGTAATGGTTTTCACAATGAGTGATGGTAGTTGTTTTCACAATGTGTATTTCGGTACTACTTTCTCCAAATTCCCATTTCATGTAGGTGTCAGCCATTTTTAATGTAATGTTTCTTAATTTGCTTTTAGGGTGTATGTTATAATGTTTACTCATGTTTCAGTTTTTTATGTCTTAGTGAATTGTTTCTGTTTTATTTTTATTTTGATGCTCAGTTCATTTGTAGTAACTTTATTGTTGTTACTATCCATTATGCTGTATTATTTTGATTTGTTTGTACCCATTTGGAGGCATTGGATGATTGCCTTTTTTGAGTGTAAACCATCCTGAGTCCCTCTGGGGAGAGAGGGCGATCTAGAAATGATGATGATGATGATGATGACAACAACAACAACAACTACGACTTCTGGAATGATGTTTAGGCATTTTTAATTGGATATTCAATTAAATGCAAACCCACCCATCCCCAAGAAAGGCTCATGTATAGTCTACAAGGTTTGCCTGGATAGGGAGTGCTTAGTGTGACTTCTTAAATTTACACGAATTTTGAACAGTTTTAAGTGCTGACTACACTTTGAGGACAGGGATTCTCAGCCTTTGATCCTTGGGCTCTTTTATTCTTCAATTCCCACAAGCCTTCACACTGGCAAGGCCAATGATATTCTTCTTATTATTATTTTTTGTAATAGATTATGGGCGCTGAAGTTCAAAACACTGGAAGACCAAAAGCTGAGAACCAATTAGGTAACAAATTGAAACAACAACAAGAAAAATTCATTGCATATTAGAAAACAAATAACAAAGAGAGTGTTTTAAGGCGGAGGAAGGCACTTATGGCTTTCCGGATGCTTTTATAGCAATGGTTCTCAACCTGTGGGTCCCCAAGTGTTTTGGTCTACAACTCCAGAAATCCCAGCCAGTTTATCAGCTGTTAGGATTTCTGGGAGTCGAAGGCCAAAACATCTGGGGACCCACAGGTTGAGAGCCACTTTTTAATAATAACAATCCCAATAATGTAGTGTGGTGTGATTTCCCGGCTGCATGGCCGTGTTCTAGCAACATTTTCTCCTGACGTTTTGCCTGCAGCTATGGCTGGCATCTTCAGAGGATGCCAGTCACAGATGCAGGTGAAATATGAGAAGATGCTGCTAGAATACGGCCATACAGCCCGGAAACCACACAACACCCCAGTGATTCCAGCTACGAAAGCCTTTGATAATATAATCCCAATAATCCTTCATTATTGCTATTGCCCAACCACAGCTGGATAGTCTGAAGTTGCTTGCTTTGTGTTTTGGGGTGTTCTCCAAAGATTAATTTTTCAGCATTTTTTTGCAAGAGCATTGCTATGACAGACTGACTGTCAGAAGCAAAATGTGATTGCCTTTCAATCACATTGAAAGACAATGTGCTTAGCATAGCTGGGCGTAGCATAGCAGGTTAAACCGCTGTGCTTCAGAAAAATCCTGTCGATCAACAGTATGAGCCCAGGCCTCAGCTCACCTTCCCGACTAGCAGATCAAAAGCATAAATGTGGGCAGATAAAATAGGTATCCCTTTTAGTGGGGAGGTAATAAAGGCGCCCTTAAGGACATCAATCAGAGGAAAGCTCCTAGGCATGGAAGCTGGAGCAACAGGGCACCCCCCCCCCCCCCCCCGGCTGGAGTCAAGCACAGCCTCTCAGATGCCAGAAATCAGATGGGAAAAACTGCATTTGCCTCTGTTGTGTTGCTTGTCCTGTTATTGTATAATCGGAATTGAATGTTTGCCATATGTGTGTTCTGTAAAGCCGCTCTTAGTCTCCTTTGGGGTGAGAAGGGCGAGATATAAATACTGTAAATAAATAAATAAATACATTTCCTCCTACTGCCGCATGACTGACACTTTTCATCCACATCCCCAAAAGCTAGGTGTTCTGTCCAGATTGACACAATTCTACTGGCTTATCATTCTTCTCCACAGCTCAGCTCATGATCGGCACACATGTTAATGTCACTGTACGGAGGTCATTTTGAATCACAACAAATGGCAAGACATTCATGTGTACATAAGATTTAGGCAGCCCCCTCCCCACTTTCAAATTATGCCCTTACCACATTCTCTTCTGCTGAAGAGATAGTTGTCTTTTCAATAAGTAATTTGTTGTCTCTTCTATCAGCAGCTGTCTTTGCCTGGACAGGCAACATATCAGCTGCTGTTGGAATGAATGAAGAATAGCTGCTGTAGAAAGAAGGTAACATATGTTCAAAGATAAATGTTTATGTGGTACAACAGCTCCTCCTTCGCCTTCTCTTTTTTCCTATTTGAAATAATGTGGGAGTGCTAGCCTGCCATTTCCCAAAGCCTCTCCTTCTGTCACAACTTGGAAAGGTCAGTGGATCTGTTGGTACAGGCTTAGTGAATTCACTTGGTTTTATCGACTACCCCGCCCACAACTGTTCCAGATTATATGGGAAAGATCTAATTGTCACACCCTATTTTTGAGAGAGATTTTGGCTCTAGGAAAACACTGGTGCAACCCAGAGCAGCTACAGGGAGCAGCAATAAAAGCGAGGGGGGATTTTTGTTCCCAGAGAAACACCCACTGGCTGTTTCTTGTCATTGTTGTGTGCTTTCAAGTAATTTCTGGCTTATGATGCCCCTAAGGTAAACCTATCCGAGGGTTTTCTTGGCAAAATTTGTTCAGAGGGGGTTTTCTGTGCCGTTGAGAAAGTGTGCCTTGGTCAAGGTCACCCACTAGGTTTCCACGGCCAAGGGATTTGAACCCTTACCTCCAGAGTCATGGCCCACCAGTTAAAGCACAACACCACGTTGGCTCTTGTTGCCCTGGTCATATATAATCTTGTGACAAATTGCAACAAGATTGCAACAAGGGTTTGATTCTGGCAAGCATTTGAGAGTGAAATGCACTGAAGGCAGCAGGCAGAGACTAGAAGTGTCCCAGCCAGAAAGCAAAGGTGTCACTCTCAACCACCCATGTGAACAATTCTGATTTTGGAGTATTTTGGGTTTCAGAATTCCAGATAAGGGGTGCTCTACATGTAGTAATTTTTTTTAAAGGAGCACTTGAATGCAAAATTAATTAATTAATCAATCAATCATCATCATCATCATTCAAAAATGCATCACACAGTCCTAGATGCTTGGGAAGTGTTTGGCTCGTGATTTTGTGGTACGAAATCCAACATATAGATCTTGTTTGCTGTGTCATACTGTGTTTTTGTGTCAGATAATAATAATAATAATAATAATAATAATAATATAAACTTTATTTATATTTCGCCCCCTCTACACAAGGAGACCTGGAGCAGCTCACAACAGGATCAAAACACAATACATACAAAAACAAAAACCAAAAAGATGAGACATAATATATAACAAATAATCATAAACAGAAGTTTTAAAAAGACAGCACAATAAATAAATACATAAGTTAAAATTGTACTGGGTTTAAAAATATTACAAAATAAAACAATTTTAAACAAAATAAATGATATATTCAAATTTTTAAGTGATGCACCTTTACGTGCTCATGCAGCTGCACCACATCCTTTAATGTGTCTGGACCACAGTGGGATGTACATTCACACAAAAAACAATAGATCCCATCCTCCAAGCCTGAAGAATAAATTGCAATTCTGCATATAGTTTATATTAGAACACTAGAAATGGAAACTGTTACTTTTTTAAAGCTATGATTCTGAGAATATCTTAGCCAGGTTGATAGGGGAAAATGTTCAGCAACTGTGGCCCAAAAGAAAAGCTTGTCTAAGCTGTGTATTCCTAGGAGACCACTCTGAGAGAAGGGCAGAATATAAATAGGTAAGTAAGTAAGTAAATAGGAGCTGCTAGATTAATGGAAAAATTGAGTGTAGTCCAGAAGACAGATCTTGGGACAGTGGTAGTAGCAGATGTTGGCTTTCATGCCACTGAGGCAATCAATAGTCCTGAATACAAACATTAAAAGAGTTTCTAAAATACTTACCCTTGATGCCCAACAGATTCACCGCCTTGGGTAGTTCTTTTAAAGTTGAAAGTAAAACCCAGAGTGGAGTCACTGACATGGAAACCACCAGATGCCACTGACTACAATGGCGGCAGATGATTCTGGAGATTGAGTTCTATGCTTGTAGGCAGGTATGAGGACAGGAACACAGAGACAATCTCTTCCATTGTGTATCGCTCCAAGATGGAATAAGCCAGAATAAAACTCCAGCACATGGGGAGAATGATGGGGTGGGGCCTTGTCTCAGGATGGGCCTTGTAAGAGCAAACGAACCAAAAGAGGCTGGCAAGAATTCTGGTGGGAATTTTCCTGCTCTCCCTCTGGATCTCAAACAAGCAGGCAGAGGCTTTCTGTTTGTACACTGGAAGAAAAGAGCACTGAACCCCATCAGCCAGCCACATAGGAAAGGAAGGAAGCAGTTCTGTGTTTGCAGCTGATGCTGTTCTCAGCATGACAAGGTTCTGGGAAGCTCAACATGTCTCTTGTAAAACACAGCCCTGTAACCCAGAATATCAAGACAGAAAATCCCACAATATCTGGTTTGAACTGGGTTATCTGAGACCACACTGCCATATATTCCAGTTCAAAGGAGATAATGTGGGATTTTATTCAGCTATGTGGAAGGGGCCAAAATGAAGGTTAAGTGTGATAATTTGGAAGGAATCTGTCGTTAAATTATGGAAAGATGCCTGGGACTATAATGTCAGGAGGCATCAAGGACAAATGCCTGTTGTAAAGCTTTCAAAAGTATTCAAAAGTAATATATAGTTTTACCCATCAGTAGCTAGGGAGAATTCTTTTTTGGGGGGCAGGGGGAGGCAAACTGGTCAGTTGCAGGATACAAGTGATGCCCATCAAAAGACAAAGCTTAACCTCCTCCCCATCCCAGCAATCTGAATAGCATTGCTAGGGCAAGGGGTGGTGATAGTGGTGCCATTAATCCTGCTCCTCATTCCAGATAGTGTAGCTCAGTACTGCAGGGATGGCGGCAACATCAAAGCCTGTTGCAGCAAACTGCAGCAAGATTGGGTTAATAGAGGTGTGTCCATGTGTTTAATGTGCATTTGTAGTGTGTTTGTGTGCTAACATCCCTTGCCAAATCACTAAGTATCTTATGTTTCCATTAGGATTGTAGGGAATGTCCATTTAAAGCCTGAAATAGCCTTTTATTTTATTTTGTGGCCTACTAGTTGGAAAAGGGGCGTTGGAAAGATGGACCTTTAGCTTCAGACAGAAGGGTGTTTTCTAACACTGTTGTCGAACCTCAAACCTCGCCCCCGGATCAGAATTAGTGAACTCAGTACCACAGCGGAGAGTTCCTCAGGTAGCGGGAACCTGGAGTTCCATAGATTGGCTTGCAGACATTCGGAAGTATGGAGAAGCCCCAGCAGCAGCTACCAGTGCCCAGGATACTCTTTGCAACAATCTTTCCCCAACTTTAATTATATTGTCTCTAACCCTAAATAAATATGCACCCTCGTGCATTATCTGCTATATTTGCTTCAGTGTAGCCTCTCCCGTCTCCCTGAGTTTATTTCTCCTGCTTTTGCTTCCCACAGTCGGCCCCAATGGCCACAGAGCCACATGGCCCTCATGACCCGATGGCCCTTGGAGCAAGGCTTATTCTCTACCTTTCCTGCACATTAACTACCCCTTTGTCTTCCTGAACCTCTTCACCAACCCCCACCTCCGTAGGTACCCTGGTTCTCTCAGTGGGAGCCCCCGGTATTCACGGATCCCTATTATGTACCCTTTTAATGTATGTGTTTTATGTCTTCATATAAAATGCTTTTTGGAGAAGTATGCCATCGGTCAAAACCTCATGGTGGCTTTTCATCAGCACCTCATGACCCAAGAAATCTCCTTCAGCCATTTTCCTGGGCACCATCTCAGTCATAAAGGAGTCAATCACCCATCATCTCTATTTCAACACTATTTTTAATTTGCAAGTTTCACTAGAAAATGTCTTTAAAAAGGTAGGAGAAGGAGAACCTAGAAAATGCCTACAGACCAAGAATAACAAGAATGTTCCTTTTTGGACGTAATTATCCCCTAAGACAGCAAGTTGCTAAACACAAAAGCATTGCCTACTATTTTTGCCCAAAGTTTGGGTTTCCATGTTAAAAGATCTCCTTCCTCACAGGTCTGTTGGCTTTTGTTTAAAGCAAGACATCTGGCCACAAGAGAAAAATGAGCGCCTGCTGCTTGAGTACAACACAGTTCAGACATTCTCTTTTCTTTGTTTGACTCAAAGTCCTTACATGGATTTTGGCATTCAACTATCTTTTGAACACTGCTTGTATCGCACCTTTAGAATGACATTCACCTAGTAGGCATTTGAGAATTCTTCAGACCCAGCTGAATTCTTTGTTAGCTCACACTTTTTTGTTGCCATTTGCAGTAGAAGAAATATCACTTGCACCTGTCTTGGCATTTCTCTTCAGTGCTTTTAATACTTCAAGTGAAGGCAGTAATTTGCTCTTTCATTGTACTGGTGTTCACTATCCTTTCTTTTGCACAATGTATTGCCAGGTCAGCAATGTTAAACTGGGATGCCCAAATATTCAAATGCTGAGCTAACTCTTCTCAGAATAGTAACATTAATTTACAGAGCCACACAGCTGAAGGTATGTTAATTCTTCATAACTCAATCTGTTCGTAATCTACTAGAAATTTTTTAATAATAACTCACAGCATTTTCCTGCATGAAAAATAGGAGTGTTGCAATTATGTGACAAAATATACTATCAGCACAAAAGGTTTTAGAACTAAAAAGTGTCTCACGCTTCGTATGTTGGGCTATAAGTCTAATGATGATGGTGATGAGGTTTATTAATACTCTGCTTACTCTCTCTGCAAAGGAGACTCAAAGTCTTACCAGTCCTTGCTAATGAAATCTTTGCAGTCAAATAAAATCCGGAGGGGCGCAGATTGCCTATCCCTCCTTTGGTTCAAATTACACTAAAGACTGTTTAGCTGCAGTTAAAAATTGTGGTGTAATATAACCACTTGTAGTTCATGTTTGATCAGCCCATACATTGCCTTACCAGAGAAAGAATATATGTCACGCAGATGAACAATAAAGAACAAGTAGTTTACTCTGTGTAATACAGAACAATGTATGTACAATGTGATCAGTTGCATCAACTCACATAATGTCCTTTTATGAGGGATTTAAAAAGGTATTTCTTTCTCATTGTGGATAAACTCCTCCAGCAGCTCATGAAGTGAGAGTGCACTCCAAACTCTGTTTCTTGCTATTTCTCTCTGCTTGTCTCCTCAACTTCTCTCCAAGCACCTGCATAGCTCGAGTCTGAACACAAATGTAACAGTAACCAAAAATTCCAGGCTCAGCTATGTCTATGCACAAAGCTCAACCTATCAGCTTAGTTCATCTTATTTTACAGTTGACACATACACACACTAATTGATTTCTTGCATGCTCCAACAAAAAGAACTACAGTACTTCTGCTGCACAGTTTTTTATTTATCTGTCTGAACACATCTCCCCCTATGAACCATCTCGGAGATTAAGATTGTCAGGGGATTCCCTGCTGTCAGTCCCGCCTCCTTCACAGGCATGACTAGTGGGGACAAGAGACAGGGCCTTCTCAGTGGTGGCCCCCTGGCTGTGGAACTCCCTCCCCAGTGATACTGGATCACTCCCTCCTGGCCTTCAGAAAGAGAGTGAAAACATGGCTTTGGGATCAAGCCTTCGGAGAAGTGCAATAGAAAGATATAGAATATGTGCAATGACTATTGCAATGACCCCAGATTACGATTGTGAATGGCATAGTTTTAGTAATGATTGTAATGCTTTTAACTGTTTTAATGTGTGTTGATTTTAATCTTAATTTAAATGTTTATTTTAATTGTAAGTTTTTAAGACATTGAATAGTTGCCTATGTGTAAGCCACATTGAGAAGAGCGGGTTGTAAATATGGTAAATAAATAAATAAATAAATGCATCACAAATCCATAAAAAAAATTATTGTAGCAGCCAGAAAGCGCCCTGAGTCACCTTCGGGCTGAGAAAGGCGGTATATAAATATGGTTAATAAATAAATAAATTGTGTTAGTAGTGACATTTGGCAAGAACTAAATCTACACATATTCTGAGGAAACTGAGATCTTGAATGAGTGTGTGTGTTTTAGGTTTTCCAGGCATCCTGTATTGTACAAGAAGTGCTATATTTAGAAGCCAAGGAGCTCATCCCATATTTTTGGTGTGAGTGGGCACCAGTTGTACTTACAACAAACAAACCATTCTCCCACATTACAGCATTTGATATGGCCTCTCAGGCATGGAAACCCACTTGGTGACCTTAGGCAAGTCATACTGTCTCAGCCTCAGAGGAAAGCAATGAGAAACTCCCTCTGAACAAATCATGCCAAGAAAATCTCATGATAGGTTCACACTAAGGCTGGAGGCACATCACAATACCAAACTGCATTCCAAGTGCTGGGTGATCTGCCTGTTATGATTGCAGATTTGACTCCCGGATCTCCAGTCCAGCCTCCTGCTCAGTGAAGGAACACAAGAGCAATCCCAGCAGATAGCTGTCTAGTCTCTGGATTTTTCTATATATAGTTTAAAACTTTTGCTTGTCTAGTCTTTTTTATGAAATGTCCACTGTCATCCCAAGAAGAATATTCAGAATCATTATAAGAGGAATCTATCAATTAAACTAAAAAATGTAGTCTTTCTTCAAAGTCAGAGATCTGAATCTTGTGTATATGAATGGACTTCCTATGGAAGTATGTGTGACCAACATTTATTATTACTTACTTGCTTACTTATTTAGGCGATCCCTTGTTGTCTGAGTATGGTGGCCTTCCAAGTGTAGTGTCTTGGCATTGAATTTGTAGGTGACTGTGGAGCCCTATTCTTGATCCACATGTTCTTCTACAGTGAGGGCAGGCCCGTAGCCAGGATTTCGATTTGAGGGGGGGCTGAGTTTGTTTCGGGGGGGGGGGGGGGTAAGTCTGAGTGAAAGAGGGTCTACCCTAGCAAACCTTTTGTATCGTTACTCCAATACCCCCATGCATATGGGATATATTGAGTATGGTGATCAGATCATGATATGAATAAACATAACACTTTAAATAATGCACCAGGAAGGCCTTTTCACGAACCACCATAAGAATTTCAGGGGGGAACTGAAGCCCCCTGAGCCCCCCCCCCCCCCCCCCGGCTACATGCCTGAGTGAGGGCATCAGTTTCCTGGTGGAAGGCTGTTCCAGTCAGGGTTAGCATGACGCACTTTCCTCTTGGCATGTTTTTCCTTTTTGCCCTCCATCCTTGCCTCTTCAGATTTCACAGCACTGCTGGTCATAGCTGACCTTCAGTTAGAGCACTCAAGGGCTTCCCAGTTCTTGATGTCTATACCACAGTTTTAAAGATTAATGTTAAGCCCATCTTTAAATCTCTTTTCCTGTCCACCAATATTTTGTTTTCCATTCTTGAGTTGGGAGTGTAGTAACTGCTTTGGGAGATAGTGATTGGGCATTCGGACAATGTGGCCAATTTTAAAATAATAATAATAATAATAATAATTATTATTATTATTATTATTATTATTTCTTACCGACTTCTCCTTGTGGATTAAAGAACACCACAAGTAAGACAACATGTCACATCAGTTAAAAGAACATGTAAAACCAATATGTATTAAAATTTGTTGTATCTTTTGGGAAGAGATCAGTCTCAATGTACATTTTAAGGCAAAGGGAAGACTGCAAGCCTGTTGGAGGAAACACACACGCATAATGTCAAATTACGCCTGCATATTTCTTTTCATGGTCATTGTGGAAGGAAGTAACCACCATCCTTCACACAATGGCCTTTTTGCCACAGAAGCCACTTCTCTGGTGCCACACCCAAAAGGGAAGAGCTGTCTAACAATGTCCCTGTAGCAGATGCACAACAAAGAAAAAGTCCTTTAGAGTTTTGGAAATGCGGCAACAGTTAGCAATAAAGAGAGAAGAATGGGCAATAGTAATAGGGGTAGATCATTTGAGTGACTGGAACAGGGGTGGCTCAACCCA
Organism: Anolis sagrei; assembly: GCF_037176765.1. Classification (NCBI taxonomy): domain Eukaryota; kingdom Metazoa; phylum Chordata; class Lepidosauria; order Squamata; family Anolidae; genus Anolis; species Anolis sagrei. The sequence goes on along the minus strand of NC_090022.1, from coordinate 66,769,689 downwards.
TTACGCAAAGTAAGCATTTGCAGTATAGTTGATTTTGCCCAGGGGCGCTCTTGAGGCGCTCTTGGGGGAAAATAGACCTTGACATATGCGAGTTGTAGTTACTGGGATGTATAGTTCACCTACAATCAAAGAGCAATGTATTGTCGAAGGCTTTCATGGCTGGAATCACTAGGTTCTTGTGGGTTTTTTCGGGCTATAGAGCCATGTTCTAGAGGCATTTCTCCTGACGTTTTGCCTGCATCTATGGCAAGCATCCTCAGAGGTAGTGAGCCCCTGTTTCTTAACTGCAACTCCCAACATGCCTCACTATTATATTGGCTATGCTGCCTAGGGATGATGAAAGTTTCAGTCCAAGAATATCTAGAAGGCTACATTTTCCTTGACCTTGTTGAAACTGTTTTTGTTTGTAAATGGCAGGGAGTTTTCAGTGCCATCTTTGGTTCACCAGCTTCACAATCACAGAGATATGCTAGACTCAGAATGACACAGAGGGAAGGACTTGCAGTTGAAAAGGGGCTAGAACAACACTCAGTGAAATGGAGGGTGCAGGAAGTGCAACTTACAATGGTATCTTATTATTGTTATGGTTACCCAGAAGACATAATAATAATAATAATAATAATAATAATAATAATAATAATAATTTATTTATACCCCACCACCATCTCCCCAATGGGGACTCAGGGCGGCTAACATGAGGCCAAACCTGAGCAATTACAACAAATCAAAATAAAATACATACAACAAATAATAATATCAAATGAAATAAAAACAAAACAACTTAATACAAAATCAAATACAGGAGATGAAATGAGAAAACAAAAATGAGCACAGCAGGCTGGGCCAAGTTACAAGAGATAGAATAAAATATAAAAATATAAAAACCTGGGTGAGATGGATGAATAGGGTAGTGTGCCTTGTGGGGGATTTCAGGTGGGAACAAGCAATGGGGTGAATATCACTAAAGGATGAGATAAAGTGCCTGTTAAAGCATTCAGTTACAAAGCAGTTTTGATGCAAAGAGTTCTGTTGTGGATATCATGGCCCTATGCTATTTTTGGGACTCTGCGCTTATGAAACATTCATATCATAGTAGGTAATAACTGCAGTCCCATGTGATGATAAACTAGAAATTCTGGTTTAATGAATTTCATTGTAAACAAGCAAAGTGCTGTCGCAAACAGTCCACTCATTCCTTCTTTGTATCTCTCATCATGGGAGATAACCAACCCACAGAACAAGAGCTTTTCCTAATATTCACATAAAGAAATGAATACAAACAAACAGGGATTACAAACCAGCTTTAAACTGGGAGTTGCTGGTTTATAAATCCTGACTTGTTTTATCTCAATAGGATATAACTCTGGCTTTGGACACCATGCTGCACTGTTTCCACGATGATGTCACATTACTGTTCTCAAGAGCAGGTCCCCATTTCCTAATGGACCGGTTTGCTTCTGTAGAATTTTGAGAAATGTAGTTTAGGACATAATCTTTGGCATTTTCAGCCAAAGAGATCCTTGGCTTCCCTAAGCTACATTTCTCAGAATTCTGTAGGATTAAACTGGGATATAGGAAAATGCAGACATGTGCTTTAGAACTCTAATGTCAAATCATCCCAGATCATAACCAGGATGTCCCTAACATTTATGATTCTAGTCACAAATGTTAACTGACATCAAGTAAACTATTATGATGACCCCATGAATCAGAGGCCTCAAAGTCCCCCTGTCATCAACAGCCCTGCTCAGGTTGTGCAGTCTCAGAGCTATGGCTGCCTTGATTGTTCATCCATTTGTAAGGCGGTCTTCCTTTCTGAGGTGGTATTGGCAGTTCCTTCCTCTGATATGTAGCTTGCAGTACCTGGTATTTGTTAGCACTCTCCCATTCTAGTACAACACCAGCACTAACTAATGCTGCTTAGCTTCCAAGATCAGATGGGATCTGGTGTCTCTAGGGTATTGTGTACTACAGGAATCCAAATGGGATGTAATCAGAACAAGTGTCACCATATGAACACCATGCAGATGCAAGAGGGAGAACTATTCCTACAATAACCAAAGCATGGTGCCTATGCAACTTTCTGCTGGGAGGCAAACAAGGAAGTGTCCTTTTTATAAGGACTAGTGAACCCAGTAACCCAGATAAATACTGGTGCCATAACTCTAGTTCTGAACTTTCCTCTCTATGAAAATATACTGCCCATTTCTGTCCAAAATTTCTCCCAAATTCTCGACAATTTTGATTATGGATTCATCATAAAATATAGTCATACACTAGAATTTGTCACACCTCGCTAAATATATCAGATCCTGTCTGATCTTGGAAGCCAAGCAGGCTCCTTAGTTCTTAGATGGGATGTTTCCAATGGGTATAAATGAAAACCAGGCACTATGAGCTGTATTTCAAAGAAAGCTACTTCTGGGTATTCCTTGCCTAAAAAACTATGAAATTTGTGGGGTTGTTATAGATGGACAGATGTCTTGAAGGCACACACAAACACACACCAAATGTAAAGGAAGTATAATAGCCTTAGTACTTTGACAGATTATAGCAAAACAACTGGAGTGATGAATAAATCTGTGTTTTATTACTGTCATTGTATACTGATTTTTTGTTTATGAGTTTTATTTTATTGTTTTGTATTATTGTTGTTATTGTTTTTACTGATGTATTGTGGGCTCGGCCTCATGTAAGCCGCACCAAGTCGCTTGGGGAGATGGTAGCGGGGTACAAATACAGTTTTTTTATTGTTGTTGTTCATTCGTTCAGTCGTCTCCAACTCTTCGTGACCTCATGGACCTGCCCACGCCAGAGCTCCCTGTCGGCCGTCACCACCCCCAGCTCCTTCAAGGATGCCATCCATCCATCTTGCCCTTGGTCAGCCCCTCTTCCTTTTTATTATTATTATATTACTAGCTTGGGGACCCGGCGCTGCCCGGGTTATTAGAGAAAGTGGGTAATGGCGGTTCTGTATGCCAAGTTTGGTCTTGATTGGTCATTAGAAGAGGGTTGTAGCAATCTTCGGAAGGGAGTGGAGGTACTTGAAGTCCCATCATTCATAGTCTGTTCTCCCCCAACCCTCACCAGAATGTTGAGTTGGCCATGGGGGTTCTGTGTGCCAAGTTTGGTCTTTATCAATCATTGGATGAGGGTCTCAGTAGTTTCACTAAGTGAGTGAAGGAACTGCAAGTCCCATCATCCATGGTGCATCATCCTCCAAACCGCACCAGGATGTAGAGTGCATCATGGAGACCCGGTGTGCCAAGTTTGCTCCTTATTGGAAATTGGATGATGGTTGCAGTGGTCTCAGGAATTGAGCGAAGATACTGCAAGTCCCATAATCCATGCTCGATCCACAGTCAAACCACACCATGGCGTAAAGTGGGGCATGAGAGGTCTATGTGCCAAGTTTGGTGTTGTTCAGTCATTGTTGAGGGTCGCAGCAGTCTCGGAAAGCGAGTAGGGGTACTTCAAGTCCCATCATCCATGGTATGCCCTACTCCAAACCGCAGTAGGATGTAGAGTGGGTCATGGGGGCTCTGTGTGCCAAGTTTGGTTTTGTTCGGACATTAGATGAGGGTTGCAGCAGTCTTGGGAAGAGAGTGGAGGTACTTGAAGTCCTATCATCCATTGTCTGTCCTCCTCGAAAGTACACCAGGATGTAGAGAGGGTCATGGGGACTCTCTGTGCCAAGTTTGATCTTCATCAGTCATTGGCAAGGGTCTCAGTGGTCTCAGGAAGTGAGTGAAGTGACTGCAAGTCCCATCATCCATTGTCAAATTCTTCCAAACCGCACCAGGATGTAGAGTGGGTTATGCGGGCTCTCTGTGTAAATTGTGGTCCTGATCCATCATTGTTGGCAGTTATAATGGTTTTAGGAAGGGAGTGCAGGTATTGCAAGTCCCATCGTCCATGGTGCATCCTCCTCCAAGCCGCACCAGGATGTAGAGTGGGTCATGGAGACTCAGTGTGCCAAGTTTGGTCTTTATAGGTAATTGGATGAGGGTTGCAGTGGTCTCAAGAATTGAGCAAAGGTACTGCCAGTCCCATAATCCATGGTCCATCCCTGGCCAAACCACACCAGGACGTAAAGTCGGTCATGAGAGGTCTATGTGCCAAGTTTGGTCCTGATCAGTCATTGGATGAGGTTAACAGTGGTCTCAGAATGTGAGTGGTGGTACTTCAAGTCCCATCATCCATGGTTCATCCTCCTCCAAACTGCAGTAGGATGTCGAGTGGGTCATGGGGGCTTTGTGTGCCAAATCTGGTCTGTATTGGTAATTGTCTGACCCAGCCCCCTCTGGCCTTTTCCTTTCCTCTCTTTGCCATCTCGGAATCTTGGAATTGAGGCTGGCCAATCAGAGACCATATGCAAATTTCCTTCTCATGTCCTCGTTTCTGCCATGAACTCTTTTCTCCACCAGGGGCTCCTATTGAAGCTGGCCAATCAGAGACCATATGCAAATAGCACCACTGCGGCAGCCAATCAGAATGTTGGAACTTTCAGGCTGGCCAATCAAAACGCTGGCACATACTCCTCCCGTCGCACCGCCACACTTTTGCCCTCCACATACAAACTTTCACCTTTATTATATGTATAGATTATTATCTGAAGTGAAAGGTGTATCTGGATGCATTTGTAGCAATTTTAGAATACAAGTAGGTGACAAGGCTCCTTTAGCTCTTCGTATGTGTTAGGTTGCACTACTAGCCTGCTCACCATTTCAAAATTGAGGACAGTTTCCAATTCTGGCAATGAGTAAACAGGCCAATTCAAACAGCTGGAGCTTATATAGATAAGTGCATACAAGTAGCCAGGAAATATATATATTTCCTTGCTATTTGTGTGCACTTTTCTTCTGGTACAGAAACACTGCTGGTACTACCAGCATATGGATATTGGCCAGGTGGAAAACATGCTGGTTCTTGCCATAGCAGCAGTGCGGTTACCTTAGCATAGTCTCTCTGACTTGCAGCCTGAAAGAGATCTGAGAATATTTGTTGAAACAAAATAAAAGTACACTTGACAGTGCAATCCTATGTATGTCTATTCAGAAGAAAATCTTTATGAGTAAAATAAGTCTCCTAAGTAGGTGTGAAGAAGATGGCAAACTAAAAGCTGAATGTATTAAATAGCATTTTCTCGGAGGTCAATATAAGCACATATTTTCATAAATATTCAATTCTGTTTATTGATAATTGGCTACTCTTTTTTTTTCAGTGGTAGCTTGTTTCAGCTACCTACTAGATCAGTGTTTTTGCATGTCCTTCCACAGATATATAATTTATTAAAGCACAGTGATAACACAGGTATCTAGTGACTTGGTTACTTTCTAGCAAGAGACATCCCTTTTGGATTTGGTCACTTACTAAATAGTTTTACTTGCCTTTCCATATATTTAAGCAATAAATTGAAATTTAAATGCATTTTTTCCTATCATCAAAATTTCAACAAAGACGATGTCTTGATAATACAGATGAAAGTGAAAGGATTATTTTCATTTGAAAATGTTATGATGTGGATGATGGTACCAACACAAGACTGCTCTTTCTCTCACTACCTACTCAGAATCAAAGGAAACCACACAGCAATCCTGTCCCATGCCAGCATTGCTCCATCTCACAGCAGTATTGCTACAGCATTGCACAATCCTTTTAGGAAGGGTTGGGCTGCCATGGAAAAAAGTTGTGGCACCAACAATTCTTACATTGTCTATGCCTGGGGTAAACACCTTCTAAGAGCCAGGAGCTATATTGGAACTCTCTGGGATTGCTGCCCAGGGCCACCAAGTCTGGCATGGCAGCAGAAATCTCTCTCTATGTGTGCTGTATATGTCTGTGTGTACTTGTAAAGGGGTCTTATTAAATCTTCATCCATGGGTAGTTTCATTAGTTCTTTTCAAACTTGAACGATGTGATTCACGAAGAGCTGTTTTATCATGGCTATGTCAATATGAACCTATATAATAAACATACTAGCTTGTATCTTCCTGGTGCATCTAGAATTTTATGGAAGAATTATTAAACAAAAGCTAATTGCTGTAAGTTTTCTAGGCTGTATGGCCATGTTCCAGAAGCACTCTCCCCTGATGTTTCACCCACATCTATGGCAGGCATCCTCAGACGTTGTGAGTATGCTCTGAGTATGCCTGCCATTGATGTGGGTGAAATGTCAGGAGAGAATGCTTCTGGAACAAGACCATACAGCCCAGAAAACTCACAGCAACCCAGTGATTCTGGCCATGAAAGCCTTTGACAACACATCAAACAAAAGCTGATTGTTAATATCAAGTGCTCTCGATTCTAACTATCACATTGGCCTCAATTTCTGATAAACCTTTTTCTGCTAAATATTCAAGGCGATAATCATTATGATTTTCTTTTAAAAGTGCGGAAAGAATAGAATTGACACAAGAAAAAATGGCCTTTGCCGTGGCTGTTGCAAAGTGGTGCCTCTGTGATGCTTTACGAATTGTTGCAAATGTTTATGACATAAAGGTAAGTTTTCTATTCTATTTATTGAATTGTTTAGTCTTCATTAACCATAGTTAGTCAGTTTAATAGTTTCTCATTACAGTAGCAGATATGTGGAAAGTAGCATTTATGCACAAGCAAAACACAATGAACATACTTCTTATTTTCAATTTATTTTATCCTACAATATGTTTGCTCATTAAAGAGTCTCACAGTCTCTTTCCAGCCACACTTGTTATACCCAATTTCCTTCCAATTTCCTTTGTATTCTGATGTTGTATGTGAATTTGGCATTAGATATTGCATTTGAATTGGAAAAAAATATTTAATTATCTCAACACAAAATATCTGAAGACTGCAAAGAATTCCTTTAAAAAATCTCTCTAAACACAGAAAACACTATATATGTAGTTAATCAATTAAAAACAGTATGAACATTCATTAAGAGACTTGGAACTAGGTGTGTTTTGAATTTCAGCTTTAGAATCATAGAGTAGCTTTTAGAATACCTGCATTTACATACACATACTGAGATATTTTGGAGATGAGAATCAAGTCTAAACAATTTTTTTTTGCTTCATACACATCTGATACCCATAGCCTAAAAATGATCATTTCCAGTTACAGACCTTCAACTGCTACACTCTCCCACATCACTACTACTACTCCCAACTGGAATGGCTATATGGCATTTGAGTACTTCCTTCATAAATCCTTGCAGTACCACAAGATACAGATCCCACAGGTTTTCATTGTGAAAGAAAGTGTGCTGTTATTAGCACAATAGGGCCACAGTTCTTGCAATGCAAAGTGTATTGGTAGCTGATTTTATAGGATACTAGCTTGGGGACCCGGCGCTGCCCGGGTTATTAGAGAAAGTGGGTAATGGCGGTTCTGTATGCCAAGTTTGGTCTTGATTGGTCATTAGAAGAGGGTTGTAGCAATCTTCGGAAGGGAGTGGAGGTACTTGAAGTCCCATCATTCATAGTCTGTTCTCCCCCAACCCTCACCAGAATGTTGAGTTGGCCATGGGGGTTCTGTGTGCCAAGTTTGGTCTTTATCAGTCATTGGATGAGGGTCTCAGTAGTTTCACTAAGTGAGTGAAGGAACTGCAAGTCCCATCATCCATGGTGCATCATCCTCCAAACCGCACCAGGATGTAGAGTGCATCATGGAGACCCGGTGTGCCAAGTTTGCTCCTTATTGGAAATTGGATGATGGTTGCAGTGGTCTCAGGAATTGAGCGAAGATACTGCAAGTCCCATAATCCATGCTCGATCCACTGTCAAACAACACCATGGCGTAAAGTGGGTCATGAGAGGTCTATGTGCCAAGTTTGGTGTTGTTCAGTCATTGTTGAGGGTCGCAGCAGTCTCGGAAAGCGAGTAGGGGTACTTCAAGTCCCATCATCCATGGTATGCCCTACTCCAAACCACAGTAGGATGTAGAGTGGGTCATGGGGGCTCTGTGTGCCAAGTTTGGTTTTGTTCGGACATTAGATGAGGGTTGCAGCAGTATTGGGAAGAGAGTGGAGGTACTTGAAGTCCTATCATCCATTGTCTGTCCTCTTCGAAAGTACACCAGGATGTAGAGAGGGTCATGGGGACTCTCTGTGCCAAGTTTGATCTTCATCAGTCATTGGCAAGGGTCTCAGTGGTCTCAGGAAGTGAGTGAAGTGACTGCAAGTCCCATCATCCATTGTCAAATTCTTCCAAACCGCACCAGGATGTAGAGTGGGTTATGCGGGCTCTCTGTGTAAATTGTGGTCCTGATCCATCATTGCTGGCAGTTATAATGGTTTTAGGAAGGGAGTGCAGGTATTGCAAGTCCCATCGTCCATGGTGCATCCTCCTCCAAGCCGCACCAGGATGTAGAGTGGGTCATGGAGACTCAGTGTGCCAAGTTTGGTCTTTATCGGTAATTGGATGAGGGTTGCAGTGGTCTCAAGAATTGAGCAAAGGTACTGCAAGTCCCATAATCCATGGTCCATCCCCGGCCAAACCACACCAGGACGTAAAGTGGGTCATGAGAGGTCTATGTGCCAAGTTTGGTCCTGATCAGTCATTGGATGAGGTTAACAGCGGTCTCAGAATGTGAGTGGTGGTACCGCAAGTCCCATCATCCATGGTTCATCCTCCTCCAAACTGCAGTAGGATGTCGAGTGGGTCATGGGGGCTTTGTGTGCCAAATCTGGTCTGTATTGGTAATTGTCTGACTCAGCCCCCTCTGGCCTTTTCCTTTCCTCTCTTTGCCATCTCGGAATCTTGGAATTGAGGCTGGCCAATCAGAGAACATATGCAAATTTCCTTCTCATGTCCTCGTTTCTGCCATGAACTCTTTTCTCCACCAGGGGCTCCTATTGAAGCTGGCCAATCAGAGACCATATGCAAATAGCACCACTGCGGCAGCCAATCAGAATGTTGGAACTTTCAGGCTGGCCAATCAAAACGCTGGCACATACTCCTCCCGTCGCACCGCCACACTTTTGCCCTCCACATACAAACTTTCACCTTTATTATATGTATAGATAGATAGATAGGTGGACTAAAAGGAGGATGTAAGGACTACACATTAACCCTAGAAGACACCATCATCCTGTGAGTTAATTTGTTTGATTTCAAATACCATGGAAGATATAGGTAAGCCATGGGATGGACTGGAGTCCATAATGGATGGAAAACATTCTATTAAGTGAGTACTCTGTTTCTAACTTGCCTATTTTGTGTATGAGGAAGGATGTAGAAAAGGAGGTAGGGTAGACAGATCAGCTGTACAGATAGCACTTGCTTTCGGTCCCTTTCCTGTCATGTGTAAGACGAAGCAAACTTTTTTTCTTGCTGCTTCTGAGTTTAGACCATAAGAGAAAAGGTTCTATCTGAACATAAGGAAGCCCTTCTTGCAGGCCTGTAGCGAGGGGGGGGGGGGTTAGGGGTTCAACCCCGCCCCCCCGAAATGTTTCAGATTTTTTAAAAAACCTGGTTTACTCGTGAATTTTAACTGGTTAACCAAATCCCCATGCTAAGTCTATGAGATACAAAAACTTCCAAGAGTCCCTCCATAACTGCAAGCACTATCTCAAGCAAATATTGACAATTTATTCACACTGTCATTACTTGCAGCAATAGCCGATGTAGTAAACACAACAGCTCTAACAGAACCATTTACATTTGCTGGATTCTGTCCACTTGGGAAGGGAAGAAGGTCCCAGTTTCATTGGACCTAGATATCTCATATATATTATGAGAATTTGGCAACTCTCTCTTAAAATTATGTTTTTAAAATGCAGTCACTTATGGGTAGGTTTATAACCAGTAAAATCTGGATTATTGTGAGTATTTTTCAATTAATTTCTAACATCTCTGACATGATATCCCTTATATTATATGTAAAGAATCAAAATTATGCACGACAGTGCTGGCTGCCACTGCTTTTTGTGATAGCAAATTCCACAATTGGGAATAGTGTGCTATATGGAAAAAAAACCCCTTCATTTTATCCATTGTTAATATCTCACCATTCTGCTTCACCAAATGGTTTCTTCCTTCCTCCTTTTTCCTTCTTCCTTCTCATGCAGGTGCTCCATGGCAATGCAAGGGAAAGAATGATGTTGACAGTGTTTGTGGACTATAGATTGGACCAAAACAGATCCAATCCAGCTGTTCAGATGGCTTCAAAGCTCATGGATACTCACTTTCCTGCAGACTCCAGAGTATACCCCTACTTTGCTTAGTGCAAAGCAAAACCAAGTTAAGGGCAAAATCTCTGGATACTTATTGGAAGTCCCCTTACATTGTGAAGACTGACAGGGCCTGATCTGCGTTAAGTGTGCTTGGGTCCCCCCCGTCCTGTCCCCCCCCCCCCGGCCATGTGGACACTGGCCTTCCTCTCATTTTTGTCAGAGCAAAAGCGGAAAAGCAGGATATGGTGACTCTTTCAGCATAGATTACATCTGGTATAAAGATCTCTGTTAGGAGAAAAAAATAGACTCATGGTGCATTGAGCTTAGCGATGTGCCCACTTACTGCAAAGTCATGGGCCTCTAAATATAGATGAGTGAAGGGGTCTGTCCTAAATGAGCAAAGTGTTATGCTATGTGCAGATCATTACTTTTGGACACGAGAGTACAGCTTTCTATTCCTGACCATTGCTACTTCAAAGGAAGAAAAGAAAAGAAAAAAATACACAAGATTTTGATAACCTCTTGTTGAAGATAAATGTTTCTTGCCTTTGTGATGATCGTTATGCCAAAGTTGAATGTTCAATTTTTAATTTAAAAAAGAAACCAAGCTATTTCAATATATATATTTTGGATTATTGATTTCACAGTGTTTCCTTAAAAGACATTTTTCAAAGTAGGTTTCACTGGAATGAAAGTCGCATTAATAGTAATTTTATTGTGTCAGAAGTGGCTTGGGAATAAACTGCAACACTTCTGGTGTGAGAAAATTGGCGATCTGCAGAGACATTGCCCAGGGGATGCCCGGATGTGTTACCATCCTGTGGGAGGAGGCTTCTCTCATGTCCTTGCATGGGAAGCTGGAGGTGACAAATGGAATCTCTCCCCATCTCATCAAAATACACAATGTGTTTTGTTTTAACTACAAGATAGAGGTGGGAAATGTTTGCTCCTCTAGACATTGTGTGACTTGAAGCATCATTTTAGTAATTTCAGCTTCTGTCAGGAGCTCAGACTTGGTTTTCTCTTGGACTTTGCCTTTTTGTTGGTCCATGGTATCCACAGCACATTTCACATGAGTTACGTCTTCTCCTTTCAACTTTCTTCAGTGTTCATCTTTCACAACCATACAAAGTAATTAGAAATGCTAAGGCATGTATAATTTTGATTTGGGTATTTTATGATATATTTTTATCTTTGAGGTTCTCATCTAGTTCCTTCATCGCTGGCTTTCAAAGTCAAAGCCTTCTGGTTTCTTGACCACAATCTCAATTTTGATTAGTAACTCTAGTTTGATTAATTGGTTGAGTCAACCATGTCACCAAGCAATTCTGGTAAGAAAGCAATATGTAAGACATTGAAGTATGGGGGAACTAAAAGTAATTCATATTTGTATGTCAGATCAACTTACTTTAAGGAGCAGTGAATGGTTACATCTTTGTGGATTACTGGCCTCCATTTTTCCCAGCACTTTTGTTTTTTCTTCTTCTAGTAAGTCATCTCCAAAGAAAGGAGCCCTGGTGGCGCAATAGGTTAAACCCTTGTGTTGGCTGAACTGCTGACATGGAGGTTGGTAGTTCAAATCCATGATACAGCATGAGCTCCCATCTGTCAGCTTCAGCTTCCCATGCGGGGACATGAGAGAAGCCTCCCACAGGATGGTAACACATTGGGCATCCCCTGGGCAACATCTCTGCAGACAGCCAATTCTCTCACATTAGAAGCGACTTGCAGTTTCTCAAGTGGCTTCTGACACAATAAATAAACAAAATCTCCAAAGAATGCCAGCCTCAGTTTAGTCATCTTGGCTTCTAGTGAATATTCAGGCCTACGTAATTTGTTCTAGGACCCATTTATTTTGTCTTTTTAGAAATGCATGGTATTCTTATTCAATATCACATCTCAAATAAATTGATATTCTTTAATTTTTTTCTACTATATAATTCTACCAAGGCTACTTTAACACAATATGGCAAGTGTATCAAAGTGCAAAATCGGTTTTATCTGATTGCAACTCATGTAAACTAGCTGCTGTATTAATTTCCCTTCACACCACTGTACTTTAGAGCAAGTTTGCAAGCAGCTCTTAAGAAATAATAGTAATAATCATGGCAGGTATGAGCAAGCAGATGGCAAATTCCTGCCCACACAAAGTTTCCCAGACTACTATCTAAATGTTTAAAGTAATACACCACCAACATTTGAGAATGTTCCTTTTTTAATATTTTTTTTTTTACAAATGTCAGAATCTCCCATCTGCATTGTTAGGAGCAGTAGTAAAATTTTCAAATTCTGTACATCAGGTAAGATTTCCAAAATATGAAAGATTGTATGGGGTTCAAATAAGGAAGTGGCAGTCATTTATTTAAACCTATCATTTAATTTGCACTTCTGTGGGTCTTTAAAGCATTCATTTAGGGCTCAATGAAACAGCATAACGACACACATAAATCTTGTGCTGTGTACTCTCTGTGAAGATATTATGCAAAAAGGCAAACTTGCACAATACTTATCCAGTTCAACCAAATTCCATCTAAAATACAATGTTGTATATTTACCTGCTATCATTTAGATGTCTCTTTCCTAAAAGCAAACCTCAGGATTCCAGAGAATGATGCCATTGCAGTTAAATTGGACTCTGAGGGTCCTTCCACACAGCCATATAACCCAGAATTTCAAGGCAGAAAATCCCACAATATCTACTTTGAACTGGGTTATGTGAGTCCACACTGCCTTATATTCCAGTTCAAAGCAAATAATGTGGGATTATACTCAGATGTGTGGAAAGGGCCATAGTGTTATAACTATGCAGTGTGAAAGACTTCCAGAAGAAGCAATACACCTTTTTGTGTAGCAGGTTCATTAGGGAATAGAGCAGTGTTTCTCAACTGGAGGTCAGGACCCCTGGGGAGGTCGCGATTGGGGTTTCAGAAGGGTAATCAAAGATCGTAAGAAAACACATATTTCTGATGGTCTTGGGAATTCTTTTAGCAGAGAAGGCTGAAGATCTCTCTGCCTATCTTTCTCTTCCTTTTTGGTGTTGGTGAACTACAACCCCCAGAATTCAAAAACAGCCCCCCATCAACTGCACCAGTATTCAATGTCGGTCATATAGGTAGTCTGCCAAGTTTGGTGCAGATCCATTGTTTGCTGGCTTCAGAGTGCTCTTTGATTGTAGGCGAATTCTAAATCCCAGCAACTCCAACTCCCAAATGTCAAGGTCTATTTTCCCAAAACTCCACCTGTGTTCCCATTTGAGCATACTGAGTATTCGTGCCAAGATTGATCCAGTTCTATCATTGTTTGAGTCCATAGTGCTCTCTGGATGTAGGTGAACTACAACTCCAAAACTCAAGGTCAATGCCCACCAAACCCTTCCAGTAGTTTCTCTTGGTCATGGGGGTTCTGTGTGGGAAGTTTGGCCCAATACTATCATTGGTGGAGTTCAGAATGCTCTCTGATTGTAGGTGAACTATAAATCCCAGCAACTACAACTCTCAAATGACAAAATCAATCCCCCTCTCAACCACACCAGCATTCAAATTTGGGTGTATCTGGTATTTGTGCCAGATTTGGTCCAGTGAATGAAAATACATCCTGCATATCAGATATTTACATTAAGATTCATAACAGCAGCAAAATTACAGTTATGAAGTAGTGACGAAAATAATTTTATGGTTGGGGGTCACCACAACAAGAAGAACTGTATTCACTGGTCGCCACATTAGGAAGGTTGAGAACCACTGGACTAGAGGGCTGGGGCTTATCCACATCTATATTACTATCTCTCCCCCCCGCCCGCCCCCCGCCCCAAAAAAAAGGGAATGAGGAAAAATCTAGCAACAAGTACATGACAATGAACTGGGTGATTGTTGGCAGTAGAGGGGATACCACAATGTTTCCTGTAATATCTTTCCAACATATAGTCTCCAGGGTTACAAAAAAACAGGAACTGTTAGTATTTTGCAAAACCTTGAGTGTGTGTGTCTGCGCACTCTACATGAGCAACATAAAATTGAGGATATGCTTATAATGCTCCTTATCCTATTTTGTATCTTCCTTCTTATCTCCTGGACTTTGCCTTCATGAAAACATGCAAATCTTAAATATTCTGGAAAAGAGGATCAAACTCAGTCACGTGTGAGCATGAGACAAACTGTTTTCAATGTCCTTTGAGGGCACACACCTAAAACAGTCTTTCTTTCTCACCTTCTGGGTGTATGTACACCACAGCATTAATGCAGTTTGGTACCACTTTAATTGCCATGGCTCATTGCTATGGAGTTAGAGGAGGAGGAGGAGATGGAGATTTATTTATATCCTGCTTTTTCTCTTTAAAAAGGTGACTCAAAGCAGCTATAGTTTTACAGTTCTTGATAGTTCTTTTTTTCTGCTGGAGTGCTGGTGTCTCACCAAACTATATCTCCCAGGAATCCACAGTATTGAGCAATGGCAGTTAGGTAAAGGTTTTCCCCTGACATTAAGTCCAGTCGTGTCTGACTCTGAGGGTTGGTGCTCATCTCCATTTCTAAGCCAAAGAGTCGGCGTTGTCCATAAACACCTCCAAGGTCATGTGGCTGGCATGGAGCACCGTTACCTTCCTGCTGGAGCGGTGCCTATTGATCTACTCACATTTGCATGTTTTCGAACTGCTGGATTGGCAGAAGCTGGGGCTAAGAGCGGGAGCTCATGACGCTCCCTGGATTCAAACCTGTAACCTTTCGATCTGCAAGTTCAGCATCTCAGCGCTTTAACCCACTGCCCCACTCCATGGTAGTTAAAGTGGTGTCAAACTCCATTCATTCTACAGTGTAAATACACTATTTTTTGTTCACACACTTTAAGTATCTGCATTTTTAGGAGATACAAGCAAAACAGAACTAAATATACACTGGCAAGATTGTGACACATGTAGAGAATAATTAAAGACACACTTGATACATGGTATCATGTCATATGCTATTTGGTTTAGGATTATCCTACAAGAAGCAGGTTGCATAAACCCAGGGTTGCGAATCAATGGCTCTCCTGTTGCCTCCTTGTTGCTCCTGCTGCTTGTCAAGTGTCTTGGCTTGCCTTGCTGGTGATGCACAGGAAACCATGCAATGCCAAAAGGGCACGCTTAGAAAGCCTCTAGACCAAGTGTATGTGTATGTATGTGCAGACAGGTGTGTCAGTCTTCAGTAACATTTATAGAGGTGTTTTACATTTTCCATTTCTTTTTTTCTTGCTCCCAACTTCCAGAACTGGCAAACACCTTTTCTTGCATATTTTGGCAAATGGCGAGTGGCATTTCTTGTTTTGCATTCCAGTTTCCCCAGTGAATGTCATGTTGGTCACAAAGAAAGGAGGGAGAGAGATATAAAACAAGTAACTGTAGTTGTTCCTTTGATATTTCTCTTTCTGCACTAAAGTTTGCATTTATTTAAATAAAGAAGGTAGTTCACACACAGCGAGTTTCCCTTAGTTCGGCGCAGCCTGCAGGACTGGCCTTCTGCTGTATCCAGGATATTTATTTCTGCACAACACATCAGAGCATTCTCTAGTACATTTCAATGCACGTATGTGCAAAAGGCTACAGAAGTTCAGCTCAGAGATTTCCTTTCTCCCTCTAGTGTTCAAAGCAGGATCGTAGAGTGCCAGCCTATTTTTGTCCCCTCCATTTTACCAGTGCTTTGCACAAGCCATGGTTTAAAAAATGGCTGCATGAGAATATTTCCTATTCCAAATCATATTGTGCCTCCCCCCACCCTGAGCTTATATCAAAGAGATTATTTTGCTCATGTTCTTAAAGAGGCAGCCACAATTCCTCTTATTCTCCAAACCTGTCTATTTTCATCCAATTTAGGCAACAGTCTTAACAGCCAAATTCATTATGTTGTTATTCGTGTACCTTCATAGTATTCTTTCAGCAATGGCTCCCAACACTAACAATTTGTACATTGGCAAAAATGTATCAGGATTATTTTGTCTTTTTGGAGGCTCTCTATACCTTTGCCACCATTTACTCCCAAGTACACACATAGTATACCACCACCAGATTGTGCTACTAGTTCTGTTTTCTTGTATTTTAAGGAGCTACTGGTGTTTTATGTTTTATCCCACCCTTTATTACAGCCCCCACCCCCATTTTAAAAATCCCTCTACAGGTCTGGTTCATGTTCCTTCCATTCCCCCGAATTATCTACAACTCCCTTTTCACCTCCCAGTCATGGATTTTTTTTTCCTTCTCAAGAGAAAGAAAATGAATCCTGTACACATAGGAAAACACACACAGCTGATTTACTTTTATTATTTTAAAAACATTACTGTATTTACAATCATAATTATGGCATTTTGCATATTAAATGGCCTGGCCCCATTTGACAAAAATGCAAAAGGGGTTGCAGGGAAGTGTCTTTAAAGCGCCCCAATACAGAGCCTCTTCCTTTCATCGCTCCCTCTTACCCCCCAATAACTGGGAGTTAAAGGTAAGTGAAGTGTAGCTGCAGCAGTCCTAATTGTGTCACCTTAAACAAAAATACACAAATGTCAATGGGACCACAGTAAAGTTTGCACTTTGAATGCAAACCAGAGGCAAATAGCTGCTCCAAGTGTACACAAAACATAAAATGGATTCAACTTATGTAGGAAGTAGACAGATAAAACATTGTCTGGGCTTGGATAACGTAGCTTTATCCCCTCCCTCTGCTCAGCACCCCACTCAAAATTTAGTTGGAAATGTATTTTTTAAACACAAAATCAGATTGGTTCAAACACATATATAAAAATTATATAAACGCAATTTATCCCAGAATTAAACCATGTTCTAAAGGTCACCGACAATGTATGAAACCTGGAGGTTTGATCCATGGATTCTTAATCCATAGATTCAATAATCATGGCATTCAGTTTTAAAAAAAATCAAATTCCAAACCTTTATTTTGTCATTTCACAATGCCATTGTATATAATGGGTGTCATGCACCCACAAATGTAAGTAATCTGGGGGGAGGGGTGTCTTGGGGCCAAACCCAAGTCAATACCAAGGGCCACTGCATCAGTTCTTTTAGATGGGGGGGGGGGAGGGGGGCAAAGGAAACTGAGCAGGGATCCAATGGGTTTCAAGGCAGGGAAAGAAGTCCCTGTGGACAATGCCACAACATCTGTTTGGACCACAGGTGCACCTGAATAACCCAAACCACACAGCTAGATGATACAGATGGACACCTTTTCTCCCCTACTCCCTGGTGAGCAAGAACCTCCCTCCCTGCCTGGATTTTGGATGATACGACAAATCCAGGTGGATATATTTCAAAAATAAATATCCAGAGGCACATTTGCTTGTGTGCCTATTCATTTCTGACTCCTGACAGCCTTGTCATGGGACTTTCTTGGCAAAAACTTACTCAGAGAGAGATTTCCTTGGCCTTCCTCTGAGGGTGCATCTGCACTGCAGAATTATTACACTTTGACATCTCTTTAATAGCCATCACTCAATGCTAGGTAATCTTGGGAGCTGTGGCACTAGCACTCTTTATAGGTGTTTTGGCCTACAACTCCCTAAAATCCCAGTGGGTTTACAAGCGGTCAGGATTTCTGGGAGTTGAAGGCCAAAACATCTGGGAAATGACAGGTTGTAAGGCTACATCTCCCATGATGCCATAGCATTGAGCTATGGTGGTCAAAGTGGTGTCAAATTGCATCAATTCTACAGTGCAGATGCACCCTGAGAGAGTGTGATTTGGCCAAAAGAAGGTGAAGGGAGTTCAGCAACAGACATACAATTCCAAAAAAACGAATGACAAAAGCCCAACAGCCTTTCAGGCGATGCTGCTGCAGAACTCATGGAAGTCTCTCTCCATGAAGATCTCGCTCTCGATGACATCATCCTCGGAGGGGAAATAGGGAAGGCTGTTGTCCCCAGAGGCGTCCAAGCTGGGGGGTGTGGGGTGCCCTGAGGTGGGGGCAGGCGGCGGGGGCAACCCATCCAGGAGGGCTCCCCGGGCATTCTCCAGGACACCCAGGTAGGAGTCCATGTCCAGGGGGTCCATCTCGCAGTCCGAACCCCCGCTCTCAGTGCCCACAGAATCGGAGCGCAGGTGCATCAGCTGGTACTTCTCCTGCATCAGGAACTGGTTGGTGTTGCGGGGGGCCCTCATGCCCGGTGCCCGCTGGCCCATCAGGTTGACTGGCCGCAGGGAGAGAAGCACCCGGGCACGGGATGGCCGGGTGCAGCGGTTCCATGACCGGCCTCGGTCCAGGTGGGAGGGTGGCCAAGGCGGGGGGCGGCCCAACGGGCGGGGAAAGCCAGGGTGACGGCCTCGCCTCCGGGGGTGCCAACCGGATCGGCCCCCACAGAATGACCTCTCGTGATGAGGAGGGAAAAGAGTCTGCCTCCCTTTCAGCGGGTGCCCCTGGTGGGGGTACGCCCCATGGCCGGGCAGCGGGGGCTCCCAGCCACCCAGGCGCCCCTTTCCACACATGAGCAGGTCTTGCCTCCTTAGCATCGCAAGGGCCCCGTCCTCACATTCTCCTCCTCTGGGGAGAGGAGTCAGGTATAACAATGTCCCCTCTCTTCAGGTGGTTGTCCTTTTCTTCTTCTTTTATGAGGCCTCCCAAGTCTTTCCTGGCTGTTGTCCTCCTTTTAAGTCAGCTCAAGTCTTTCCAAGGCAGGGCCCTTCCAGGTGGCGGTCCTTTTCTTCTTCTTTTATGACAGCTCCCAAGTCTTTCCTGGCTGTTGTCCTCCTTTTAAGTTAACTCAAGTCTTGCCAAGGCAGGGCCCTTTTACTCTTCTTTCCAGGTGGCTGTCCTTTTCTTCTTCCTTTAGGACAGCTCCCAAGCCTTTCCTGGCTGTTGACCTCCTTTTAAGTCAACTCCAGTCTGTCCAAGGCAGTGCCCTTTTCGCCTCTTCCTGCACCGTTCTCGTGTTAAGTCGGCGCCTGGTCTTTCCTGGCCCTTTTTCTCCCTTCCACTCTGCTCCTCCTCCTCTTAACACTTTCTGTGCTTCTCTTCTCGCCCCTCTCTCTCTCTCTCAACTGCACTCCAAGCCTTGCCAGGCAAGGTCCATGGGGTTTCCTGCTCGTCCCGGCCCCGTCCGCCCTACCTCTTCACAATCCGCGGGGCTTTTTTCTTCACCAGCGCCTTTTTGCCGCGCATCGCCCCCGCGGGGCCCGAGAGGAGGCGGGGGGCGGCGGGCAGCTTGACCCCCTTCAGGCTGCCTGCGGTTCCCGGGCGCTCTCCCGCCTGCCTCCCTCGCTAAAGTCCTCCAACTCGCTTTGAAACTGGCTGCGGAGAGCGAGGCTTCTGCCTGAACCAACGTAGGGAAGGGGTGGCCGGGATTAGGGGCTGAAACGTCACTCGGAGGCTACACTCCCAGCAAGACACAACCACTCTCTTCGCACTCCCCTCCACTTCTGAACGGCGAGCGCTCCGCCTCGCCCCTTTATATATATAACGCTTGGAAGGGTCCATTAGCGGAAGTAAAGGAGGGGTGCGTCCTTCCGCACAAATCAACTGCTTCTGATACTGAAGGGAAGCGCAAACGCCCTGGATTGTACTGACTGGAAAAAATAAATAAATGCGTTGTTTGCTTTACGTGCTCTTTCGTTTTCCTCACGGTGCGATAATATAACAACAAAATATTGGTTTGGTCCACGTCATTTTCGCGGCCGCCTCTATGCACAGACCGCGCTTGCGCCTGCTCCCCTCTTCGAGAGGTCTTCCGTAAAGTGCGTAGCTCACGGAAAAGGCGCAAAGGAGTGGGTTTCAACGGCTCGGAGCGGAATGTTGTACCTGGCAGAGAAGGAGGGGGCGTGGCCTCCGGAAAGAGTCCTCCAAGGCCTGGCTTCCTCCGCTTCCCCAAAGGGAAGGTTTGGCCCAACAGCCTGTCACTGCTAGCTATGATTTTATCTCCTGCTGTTTGTGAAGGAGCCAGTAGAAATAATGAGCAACCTATTATTACTATTATTATTATTATTATTATTTGAAACATAACAAGATGAGTCCACAGCAAACAAGATCACTATGCTGGTTGTTGTATTGCAGGGGTCCCCAAATTAAGGCCCGAGGGCTGGATGTGGCCCTCCAAGGTAATTTACCCTACCCTCGCTCAGGGCCAACCTAAGCCTGAAACGACTTGAAAGCCCACAACAACAACAACAACAATCCTTTCTCATCAGCCAAAAGCAGGGCCACACTTCTTCCCATTGAAATACTAATAAGTTTATATTCGTTAAAACTGTTCTTCATTTTAATTATTGTATTGTTTTAAGTGTTTTTTGCACTACAAATAATATATGTGCAGTGTGCATAGGAATTCATGTTTTTTTTTTCAAATTATAATTCGGCCCTCCAACAGTTTGAGAGACTGTGACCTGGCCCTCTATTTAAAAAGTTTGAGGGCCCCTGTTATATTGGACCACACGTCAGACAATTCCCAAGTGTTTAGGACTGTGTGATGTATCGGTGAATAATGTGTGCAGATCCCAGTAGGGTGGCCTTTTGTGGCTGGCAGATGGTAATTTTGTCAGCACCGATTGTGTTTAAGTGCAGGCCAAGGTCTTTAGGCACTGCACCCAGTGTGCCGATCACCGCTGGGACCACCTTGACTGGCTTGTGCCAGAGTCTTCGCAGTTCGATCTCATATCATGTCGGCTTTTCCCATTGTTTCTCTTCAATCCTGCTGTCTCCTGGGATTGCAACATTGACGATCCAAACTTGGTTTTTTAACACGATAGTGAGGTCAGGAGTGTTGTGCTCCAAAACTCTGTCAATCTGAATTCAGAAGTCCCAGAGTAGCTCCCAGAGTAGCTTGACGTGTTCATTTTCTGTAACTTATTATTATTATTATTATTATTATTATTATTATTTGAAACACAAGAAGATTAGTACACAGCAAACAAGATCACTATGCTGGCTGTTGTATTGGATCACACGTTGGACACTTCCCAAGTTTATATTATTATTATTATTATTATTATTATTATTATTATTATTATTGCTGTAAAAGGCAGCCACTTTATGGCTGTTAGTCCCCTCCCAGTAGACTCAAATCAAGGAAAGGTTTTATGAGAATCACCACTCCTCTTAATGTTCCACCAGCAACAGCAAGAATATCCCTCTAGACAGCAAAACCAGGAAACTGGGTTGCTGTGAGTTTTCCTGGCTGTATGGCCATGTTCCAGAAGCATTCTCTCCTGATGGCTTGCCCACATCTATGGAAGGCATCCTCAGAGGTTTGTGCGGTCTGTTGGAAACTAGGCAAGGGAGGTTTCTATATCTGTGGAATGTCTAGGGTGGGAGAAAGAACTCTTGTCTGTTAGAGGCAGGTGTGAATGTTGCAGTTGGCCATCTTGATTAGCATTGAATGGCCTTGCAGCTTCAAAGCCTGACTGCTTCCTGTCTGGGAGAATACTTTGTTGGGAGATGATTAGCTGGTCCTGATTGTTTCTTGTCTGAAGAGAATGCTTCAGGAACATGGCCATACAGCCTGGAAAATTCACAGCAACCCAGTGATTCCGGCCATGAAAGCATTTGGCAATACATTTAAACCAGGAAACCCCAACTGGAAATCCCAACTCCTCTTCATGTTCCCCCAGCAACAGCAAGAGTATCCCTCTGGGCAGCTAAACCTGGAAATCCCAATTGGATGGCCTTCCTCCAGGGGCAAACCAAGAATGGGCTATGTGTAAGTCCCTAAACAGATTCAGGGCCCTTCCGCACAGTCCTATATCCCAGAATATCAAGGCAGAAAATCCCACATTATCAGAGAGTGGACTCAGATAACCCAGTTCAAAGCAGATATTGGGGAATTTTCTACCTTGATATTCTGGGATATAGGGCTGTGTGGAAGGGCCCCCAGAAGTGGTGTTGGGAGATGAAAAGACAACCTGGCAAAATGACACTACCTGGAACAGTGGTTCTCAACCTGTGGGTCCCCAGATGCTTTGGCCTTCAACTCTCAAAAATCCTTAACCGCTGGTAAACTAGCTGGGATTTCTGGGAGTTGAAGGCCAAAACGCACAGTTTGAAAACCACTGACCTAGAAGGATTCCCCACATTGTGCGACTGTGGAGCAGAACAAACTCAGCATCTGTATGCTTGTCCACAATGCCCTGTCTCATGCACAGAGATAGAACTGTTTAAAGCGACAGACAATGCAGTCATTGATCTAAAATTATCTGCTTGTGCTCCCTTTATTTGATCAGTTTTTATACGTCTTTATTTATTCAGTGCTTTTGACACAAAATAATAACTATTACTATTAAGAAGAGTGAGCTTCTTCCCCTTGTTTACAGCCATCACGTGGAACTCTTTGCACTCCCTCCCCCCTTTTCTTCTCCTTCTTTTTGCCTCACCCCTTTCCTCCCTTTTAGGTAAACAAGCCAACTGTCTCCGCCTGGGTCTCCAGGATCCCGCCCCTTTCTCCTCTGCTTTGCCCAATGAAGGCCCTCCTCACTCTCCCCCTTTTCATGGCATTCTTCAGAAAAACATCCACTGTCTTTTCCAAGGAGAGTGGCTTCAAGAACGATAAAAGCCCTCATTTTCATTTCTTTGAAAATGTAGAATGAATGCAGTTTGACACCACTTTTCAGCAGCCATGGCTCAGTGCTAAGGGATTGTGTGAGTTGTAGTTTTGCAAGGTCTTTGGCATTCTCTGCCCACAAAAGGCCAGTGTATCACCAAACTGCAAATCCCATTTATTTATTTCGTATCAAAGGAGTGCATAAATTAGTATAAAACTGATAACAATAGAAGGAGCATAAGCGGCTAAAAATCTTTTGACCAAATCCCATGATCCCACAGCATTGTGTCAAGGCAGTTCCAGTGGTGCATTGCTTCTCGATTGTAGATGTACTCACAGACATGGGGAAACTTGGGCCTTCCAAGTGTTTTGGACTTCAACGCCTATAATTCCTAACAGCCTCAGGCCTTTTCCTTTTCCCCTTCAGCCACTTTAGTGGCTGAGCGGGAAAAGGAAGGGGCCTGAGGCTGTTAGGAATGGTGGGAGTTGAAGTCCAAAACACCTGGAGGGCCCGAGTTTGCCGAATGACTGCTCTATCTTCTTTAGGGTCACAGGAGTGTGGCCATTTCACTAAATAGTGGAGAGGAAATAACACAGGATTTGAATGCTGTTTTCTCCTGCTTTGTTCCGGAGCAGGCATGGGCAAACTTTAGTCCTCCAGGTTTTTTGGACTTCAACTCCCACAATTCCTAGCAGCTGGTAGGCTGTTAGGAATTATAGGAGTTGGAGTCCAAAACACCTGGAGGGCTAAAGTTTGCCCATGTCTGTTGTAGAGGCTGGGCAGGGGAAGGATGCCTTTTGTAGCACAATGCAGTGCTCATAGTGTTTAGTGCTGCTATGTACCACCAAGTTATTACAGCCCCATAATATTCAAGACATTTTTGAGAGAACCTGCTCAGGTCTTGCAAATTTAGAGCTGATTAAATTCAGCATGACAGCTCACACAATCAAATCACTTGAAAGAAAGCTGGCTCCCTGTATTATTAACATGCTGTGCTTGTCCTCCACTAAAATTGCCTGGTCCCTGTGTATGTCCTTTTTCTGTACTTAAAGGTATTTATATGTAATTGGTTTATGGCCTCTTCCTCGGTGATTTAGGGATTGCATAATTGCCCTTGCTTCCAAAGTAGTAATTTGACTGATTTTTACATAGGACATCAATCCCTAGCTATGCTTTTTTAGACTTTGGAAATCAGCTCATGGAAATCAAAAGAACCATATGCCCTTGAGTTTTAAAATATCTACCTATCCATCTCTTGTTCTCTTCCGGATTAGGGTTGTTTTTTTGTGTTATGTTTAGCTTTTGAATATTTAATTTTAATGCATTATAACATTCCCCCCCCCCCCCCCCCCCCGCTCTTGTTACAGGAAGATAACAAGTGCTTTATGTTACAGGAGGGAAAGATGAAATTGGCATTATTGATGTATAGACTAGGGACCCATCTACACTGCCATATAAAATCCAGATTGTCTACTTTGAACTGGATTATATGGCAGTGTAGATTCATATAATCTAATTCAAAGCAGATAATGTGGATCATCTGCTTTGATAATCTGGATTATATGGCAGTGTAGAAAAGGGTCTGAGTCTGTAAGACCTAAACAAGATGTTTGTTAACAGGGTAACTTAAAGGTCTGTCATTTATATGACTGTCATAACTGAAGTCAACTTGACAGCAATTAACAACGAATAACAATACATTTTTTTACAAACCTTAACTAGAAAGGACCATTTGGGCTTCTCCAGTGTCTTTATATTGACAAAGGAATGTGTTCTCAATTTTTTTTTCACAGCGATGCACTACATTTTTAAGTCTCCTTCTACACTGCCCTATATCCCAGGATCTGATCCCAGATTGTCTGCTGTAAATTGGATTATATGAGTCTACACTGCCAGATAATCTGAGATATGAAGATAGTCTAGGAACAGATCCTGGGATATAGGGGCAGTGTGGAAGGGGCCTACTAAATCGATCCAATGATTTGGCAATTACTAATTAATCCAGTTTG
Organism: Anolis sagrei; assembly: GCF_037176765.1. NCBI lineage: Eukaryota > Metazoa > Chordata > Lepidosauria > Squamata > Anolidae > Anolis > Anolis sagrei. Next base: position 66,745,022 of record NC_090022.1, on the reverse strand, counting down.
GCCCTCCTTAATGTAATATGGACTGGACTGGCCCAACCTGTTTTTTTTAATACACTCCACATATTGATTTAGTAGCATAATCGTTCTATTAACACCAGGGACTTCAGGATCTTTATCTGGCTTGAATTCAGTGTGTGAGATATTTGCCACAAAATTGATACCTTCAATAAAACTTGCCACCTCTTCATTACATTACAATGTATAATCTCCTCTTCCTATTCTTTTTTTGTATCCTGCCTTTTTCCCAGTTTGAGTTTTAAAGTTGCTTACAAGATATTTAACTAGTTAAAAATCCACAAAATGCACCAGTTTAAAAGTTATTAAAATATCAAGTCAAATTAAAATGCATTAAAAACAACAACAACAACAACAAAACAGAAAATGTGGCAGGCTCTTTAGGGGGTGCTTTGAATGCGGTTTACCTGCTTCTTGGCAGGATTGGATTGGATGGCCCATGAGGTCTCTTCCAACTCTATGATTCGATTATTCTAAAGATTGGGTCTTGTACAATCAGCTCCCAAAGGCCTATCAAAAATGTTTTTATCTGCTTATGGAAAGATAGGGGAGGAAGATGTCAGTCTGGCTTCTCCGAGAAGAGAATTCAAGAGCCTAGGAACAGCCAGTGAGGCCCCTTCTGCACTGCCATATAAAATCCAGATTATATGCTTTGAACTTGATTATATGGCAGTGTAGATCTAGGGCCCTCCGACACGGTCCTATATCCCAGAATATCAAGGCAGAAAATCCCACAATATCTGCTTTGAACTGGGTTATCTGAGTCAACACGCAGATAATGTGGGATTTCCTGCCTTGATATTCTGGGATATAGGGCTGTGTGGAAGGGCCCTCAGATAATCTAGTTCAAAGCAGATAATGTGGATTATCTGCCTTGATATTTTGAATTACACGGCAGCGTAGAAGGGTTTTCTGCTCTAAACTGGATTATATGAGCCCACACTGCCAGATAATCTGGGATAAACAGAAAAACTTTGATCAGATCCTGGGATATAGGGCCTGCCTGGAAGGGCCCTCATATAATCCAGTTCAAAGCAGATAATGTGGATTATCTACTTTGATAATCTGGATTACATGGCAGTATAGAAAGGGGCCGATAAAGCCCTCATGGGTCCATTCAGTGGGCCCCTGAATTTTTGGGTTCCAGATCTGTGATTTGCAGTGAATACAGATTGTTGTGCCTCATATCATTAAATGACAGTGACATGCATTCACATTGCTGTCATTTAGTAGTATGGAATATGATTGCCAAAGTTTTTTTCATGTCCCAGATTTGAACCCACTGTACTTGGTAGAAACACCTTTAGCAGTACCTACAACTGAAAACCATGGGAACTATAGTTTGGTGAGGTACCAGTAAGAAAAGGCTAAAAACTTTTTCAAACTACAGCTCCCATGATTTCGGGCCCTTCCACACAACCCTATATCCCAGAATACCAAGGCAGAAAATCCCACATTATCTGCTTTGAACTGGGTTATCTGAGTCCACACTTATATAATGTGGGATTTTCAGCCTCGATATTCTGGGATATAGGGCTGTGTGGAAGGGCTCTTCATCACATTGAACCATGACTATTAAAGCGCATCAATTCTACAGTATGGATGAACCCTGTAAGTCATTCAGGTTCTTGTTTTCCAGCCATTCCAGTGTTGCTTCAAATGCATGTTTAGATTATCTTTCTGGAGGTTGCACCTTTGCCCCAGGTATTTTGCAGTCTCATACATCTTTTCCACTAGAAATACCCTTAGGGTCCTTCTACACAGCCCTATATCCCAGATTATCAAGGCAGGAAATCTCACATTATTTGTGTGTGGACTCACTTAACCTAGTTCAAAGCAGATATTGTGGAATTTCCTGCCCCATAGAAGTCATACCCTGCTCTGTTCCCTTATATAAAGTCGCTACCTTATTAATTATTCAAGACCAATTCCAATATAGATATTTGTTCTGATTCCACCAGTGGAGCCAAATGTAGTTCTTCAAGACTAGTCTATATGAATCTTGACAACTGTAGCATACATTCATGTCATGCGTGAGCTAATGTATAAATAGAACGTATGTTTAATCTCACCTGATATATTTGACAACACAATCTGGCACTAGTAAACTAAATGTAGAGAAGTCACCTGATATGCTTACTGACTGACTGACTGACTGACTTACTTAGGTGATCCCTCGTTGTCCAAGTAGGATTGTCTTCCAAGATCGGTGTACTGGCAGTGGGTACGTAGGTGACGGTGGAGCCCTATTCTTGATCTTTATGTTCTCCTGCAGTGAGGGCATTGGTTTCCAGGTGGAAGGCGGTCCCAGTTAGGGTTACTTGACACGCCTTCCTCATGGTATGTTTCACTTTTTCGCCTTCCATTTGTGCCTCTTCAAATTCTACAGCACTGCTGGCCACAGCTGACCTCCAGCTGGAGTGCTCAAGGGCCAGGGCTTCCCAGTTCTCAGTGTCTATGCCAGAGTTTTTAAGGTTGGCTTTGAGTCCAATCTTTAAATCTCTTTTCCTGCCCACCAACATTCCATTTTCCATTCTTGAGTTCAGAGTAGAGCTACTGCTTCGGGAGACTGTGGCCAGGCAATTGGACAACGTGGCTGGTCCAGCGGAGTTGATGGCGGAAGACCATCGCTTCATTGCTGATGGTCTTTGCTTCTTCCAGCATGCTGACATTTGTCCACTTGTCTTCTCAAGAGATTTGCCGGATTTTTTTGGAGGCAACGCTGATGGAATTGTTCTAGGAGTTGCATGTGATGTCTGTAGATAGCCCACGTCTCGCAGGTGTATAGCATTTCTAGGAGTATAATAGCTTTATAAGCAAGCACCTTGGTATCCCTATGGATGTCCCGGTCCTCAAACAATCTGTACTTAATTCGGAAAAATGCTGCACTTGCAGAGCTCAAGTGGTGTTGTATTTCAGTGCCAATGTTTACTTTTGTGGAGAGGTGGCTGCCAAGGTAGTGGCACCTGGCACCTGATACGCCTAGCTATATCTCAAAGGTGAGAACTGTGTAGCCCTCCAGATGTTTAACTGTAACACACAACACTCCTCATCATTGGTTGGCTGGGACTGCTGTGTCCAACAGTGAAATAATATCTGGAGTGCCACATGCTTGCTGTCCTTACTATCTCTCTCTCCCCCCCCCCCCCCCCGAATCACCAATCTGTAATTGTGAGGGAAAAGGCGCATATTCAAACCCAAACTTTCTATGATAACTTGCAGACACATTCCAAGACTTAGCTCTGGCTGAGAAAAAGTATCTCAGGGCTGAACCTTGGCTCCAAACCAGCACTGACTACATGTGATTTTGTCACGTGGAAAGTGGTGTAAGAGCAAAAAGTCAATTGCTTCCTGTGTGTATTTGAATGGACTTTGTAAGGCAGCTGATAAAGGTGTTAACACAGACATTACATATCAATTCCTCAAAGTCTCTGTATTTGTTAATATTAGAAGGTATCTGATGTTTAGATACATTGACAAAGGCTTAGCAAAAGCAAAAGAACAAACACTTGAGTGTGATTAGGAGGGAAGACTTTAGCCTCATCTTCATTACTTCTCCACATTCTGCGCATGCATTGATGTCTACTCTTGTAAACTTCAAACAAATTACTCTCACTTTTAAGTTACCTCCTTTCATTCAGGGAACAAATAACAGTCCCATTGAGAGTGAGAAAAAAAATACAGGGTTTAATTTACAAAAGGGGTCCATTTTGAACATTGTTTTTAATTACTTTCTTGGAAAACAAAACAAAAGCAAACAAAACTCAAGTGAAGTAATAAATAAAAGTGCACTTTAGCACAATTGGATGTTTTCCCAGAGCAGCCAGTCTTTGTTTCTATGCTTCTGCTCTTGGAAGAGCTGATCTTCATTTCTGTGTTGTAGCTGTAGATTAACTTGAGCCCCTTTTAAAAATGAAATGAAAATCAGTACAGCGGGCTCTCCACAGTTGAGGGTTAGATCTCTGTAGATTTCATCATTAACAATATTAATTAAAATGTTTTCTTTAAGAATCTCTAGGTCATCCAGTGTGATTCTATGGTCAACTTTCACCGAAGGACCTAGAGATTCCTAGGGCCTTTCCACACAGCCACATAACCCAGAAAATCAAAGCAGACAATCCACAATATCTGTTTTGAACTGGGGTATCTGAGTCCATGCTGTCATATAATCCAGTTCAATGTGGATTTTATACAGTTATGTGGAAAGAGCCTTTGAGAGGTTTATCTCAGTTTTAAAAATGCTGGTTTTAAAATTTGTGTTTATTATACTTTTATGGGGAACCCACATGTCTAACCCGAACTGTAGGGCTGACTGTAATTATTTTGACAATACTTTCCTTGCCTGACATATAGGACTTAGTAAACTGTGTAAGTATAGTGTCGAACTTTTCCACTTACCATTTTTGATATCTCCACAGAGGGCACAGGAAAGCTCGCTTTAGGAATTCAGGGAATCTGGATTTTCTGTTCGCTGCCTTAGGGCTAGTTGCATGCAAGACAAGGGTTTGTACAACACAGTTTGACTTTCTTAAGGAATGTATGTGTACCAAAACCTCCACAGATGTAGTGGTTCTTGAAACTATTCTTGCAACAGCGGAGGGCAACTGTGGGGTGTTTGGGGTCCAATGGAGCACTTCTGGGGCTTGCGAATTACCAAAAAACTGCAAATGGCCAAAATTATTTTAAATATGTTTCTTAAAACATTAAACAGTAAACCACACCTGCGTCAATACATTAAAAGCAAAATCATGCTCTTGGGAACATCTAAGTGAGGCAATTTCTACCCTTTTTTGCTAGAAAAAGGAAAGTATGGAAAATTCATACTATGTTAAAAAGTGTATTAAAAAAACCCAGACATCTTCCTTTCAGGACTAAAAGGCCCTTCCTGAAAAGGTCCACGTGATGAACTGTGCAGGGCTGCACTTCACTCATTCCTGTTATAGTTTCCAGCCACCATTCCAGGAAATAGATGTTCCATCTAATAATTGCTATGTTTACTTTCAGCAGTGCTTGACATCTTGGTGCTTGTGGAAAGAGAGAGATGCATGGTGAGCAACAACTTTGGAATAATGAATTGGTCCTTGGTCATGCAAATGCAAAAACCACTTAGTTTGCCCCCCTCCTCAAACCATCTCCATATGCCTCTTTTATTAAACCTACGCATGTGCATCAACTTTGTGGGTATTTCATGGGCCAGAACCACAAATGCATCCTATGGTTCTGTTAACCATTTTTAGAGAAATAGGAGCTAAGTAGCTCATTCTCAGCTTTATACATTTTCTCCAGACTTCAGAATTGAACCAACTAACCAACCAACCAACCTATAAACTAGAGAGAGGAGGGAAATAAAATGTGATTGCACATTTAAGAGTAACCAGCTTTTATTTCTGCATGAGCTTTTTGTAGCTATAAACCTATTTTTTCAGGTGCAGCATTGAATGATATTAAGGCTTCAGATATAAAACATCTTTATAGAATTGTGGGAATGGGATAGGATCTAGCTGGATTTGTGGCAGGGTATTGTCCCTGTATTATTAACAATATTATGTACCCTGCTGTAAGTGAGTAGTTCTTTAAGATTTGGAGGTTGACTGTTTGCCAATAAAGGCCTGCCTCCCAGAGCTTGTGGGATAGCTGTGTTACTCTCCAAATTGTTTGTAACTTGTTGATGATGCCTTCGTGTGTTTTCAGCTGGGGGTTGTAAGTGACAAAGGGTGTGCGACGAGACTGGGCGGGCATTCCCCAGGGGCTGTATACCAAGACCTTGGATATCCCACCTCTGCCCACATTGAACATATATGTATGTGCACGTGAGGTGATACAAGGAGAGTGAGGAATCGCACCTCACAAAATCAGTGACTTGTATTCACACCTGAAACAAACTATCTCTGTCTCTGTGTTGCCTTTCTTTATATGTGTTTGTTATAGGATGCAACTTTTAATTGTCTGTGTATATTTCTTCAATGTGTAACCCAAACCTGGGGTCAATATGTAGCTTCCAACTTCTCTTCACAGGCTACATCAATGTAATCTCCAACTGATTTCCAGCCATGTAACTTTAGTCCTGTAACTTGACATGATACTTTAATATATATGTGGAAACAAAGAAATGTTTATTTATGAATTCTTTTGCACATAATCTTATCTGTTACAAAGTACTTTACTTCAGTTCCACTTGGATATTATTACAACTGTCTTTCACTCCTTTAAATACATAAAAGTTGTTATTACATAACTTTCAAAACAGTTTATTTGTTTGTACTCTGTTAAGCCAATTTCTTCTCCTTCAAAATATATTTCTTCTCAGCCTCCTGGTTGGCTAGTTTATGACTTTTAGTCACTCTCTTCCATTAATAGTTTGACTGAAAACTTAGTCCCAAAGAAATCACTGTCTTTCAGTTTTACCTAACTGAGAATTTAGACTTATATTAGCTTTTTCTTTACTTCAGTATAACAGTGGAAGCTACAAACTTAAATATTGACCCTCTTCCCTCTATCCTGGCTAGAGACTCCTCTACTTTTTAAAATGTTCCGTTTTTTATTTAGCTCCGTCCCGTTTCTTGCTAGCCACTCTAAAATGGATACATTTCTACTGCAAAAGCTATGTATTCATGGTAACACAACAACCAATCAAATGTAACCAGCTCCTGACTTCCCTTGCCATAATATCAACACTAATAAACTTAGACAAAAAAAACCCTCCATTATAATTAGCTTTTCTGTTACAGGGTGTGTTATCATTTTGTGGTTTTTGTTTGTCTTGCAATAGATGGTTCCTGAGTATTAATCTTGCCTTGTTGATTTGTTCCTTTATTGTCCTAGGTGGATAGTGTAGTTTGAGAAATATTTGCTGTAAATCCAAGAATTTTGAGTCTCTTGTCTGAGCAGGTATGGCTGCATTGGTGGGCTTGGCTGCCAACAATAGAGTTCATAGTGTATTCTGAGTGGAAATTGGAGGCATGTAAGAATGTATTGATCAGTGGCTTTTGATGGAATGTGATGCTTAGAGGTCCATGTTGTAATTGCAAAGCAGTATCAAGAAAGTTAGTTTATTGTATGGGTTGCTCTAGGCTCAGGTATGGTGGAAACTGTTGAAATATTGATGGAATTTCTGAAGTAATTGCTTTGTATGTGGCCATATTGCAAAGGTATTATCAATAGCGGAGAGGTTTTTGGGTGGACTTTTCTGGACCCACTTCTACTCTGGGAGCAATATTACAAGGATCAATAATATCCCTCACAACATCAGAAGTGCATTTACTTGCTCTACTTCCAAAGAGATATATGCCACCCTAAGCTAGCAATGTCCCTCCACACTGGACAAATGGGACAGTTTCTGTGCAAGGCCATTAACTGACACAAATCTATATAATGGTGTTTTTTTTTTTTGCATTTTATCTGGATGATTTATTTTGCAACTGTATTGTAAAGTTTTGTGTCTTATTATTCCTCCTTCTCTCTGTGTGTGCATAAATATATTTTAGCTTGTATATTTCTGGCAGGACCAATTGTTTTTGCTTGTTTTATTTTGAAGCATCACATATCATTGATGGCATGATATAAAAAATGGTTGATGATGATGGTGATGACAAAAAATGGCAATACATAACACACAGTCGCATAATATTTCAAACTTCCTGGACATACAATAGAGTCATAGAATAATAGAGTTGGAAGAGACCACATGGGCCATCAAGTCCAACCCCCTGCCATGCAGGAAAAGCACAGAAATTGACATATACATTACAGTCCCTGAACAGGAAAATTACAAATGAAAATGAGATAGAGAAATAGCTCGATTATATAAGCACAAATTCCAATTAATTAATCGAAGTATGAACAAAGGCAGTGGCTTTATGACACACTACATATATTAACACTAGAGCCCTCGACACTGTGCTTGAAACAAAAAGAATTTTCTCAGAGGGAGTTTTGAACTCAGGAAAAATGGCTTTTTGCAATCAGATTTATTACTTTCACACATCAGCACTAACAGATCACTGTAAAGATCTGAAAGACGTGTGATCAACTTGCCCAGTCCTTTGAAAATTTAGGACAAGTAACATGATTTCCCTCTTTCTGCATCCGGATCTGAGTGAACCGGATCTGAGTCCCTCCTGGAGGTGAGAAGATTGGTATAGAAAACTTTTAAATAAATAAATAAATAAAATAAATAATATTACACTCTTATCATCCCTACAACTGTATAAATATGCTTTACTCCTGAGACCTTAATATCAATGGGTCCTGCAACCAAAGAAATTGGTTAATATCTACAAAAACTCGTGCTAAAACAAAATTTCTTTTTTCCTCCCCCACTTCCTCCTTTTAGTGCTACAAAAGATTAACACAGCTACCTTGAAACCTTTAAACTGGATGGCATCCAGAAAAGGGAGAATTTTTACTAACAGGTAGAAAATACTAATTGTAATAGAATTTTACAACTGGATCTAGAACCAGGGTAACACTAGCACAACTTTCTAAAGCAAATAGAGAAGAGGAATCTAACTTGTCTATGATGAAGAAATAGTACCCTCTACTGGTCTTCAACGCAAATGAAACGTCTGTTGCACTAAAGATGCAATTGATGTAAAGGGCACATTGGAAAGCACACACAATGTGAAGCTTTGAAATGCTTACAGGTTTGAATCAGCTGTCTTGTAGAAACTATTAGAAACAGTACAGATGAAACGAAATGCTGGCATAGTAAAAGAAATGTACAGACTTCCCACAAAGCTATGCCTCGAACTATTATTTTATTCTGTATTTGTGATTTCACCCAGCATTCATTTTTTAGATTATTTGAACAAAAGCTGTAATATGATATCAAATTCTATTCAGAAAGTGAAACATACTGTTTTTTAAAAAATGAAATAATCAGGAGACTGAAGGTGCAACTACACTGTTGAATTAATGCACTTCAACCCCACTTGAATTGCTGTGGCTCAATGCTACGGAATCCTGATGTAGTCCAGATGTATAGGGACAAAAATTATTCTGGACCATCAATAATGACTCTTGCAGGGGAAAGATGAAGGGAGATCAATTACACACTTTGCCTGTTTTAGGATTAAATGCTGACACTAAACACAGGTTATATATAGTTATGATCAATCCTGGTCCAACTTAATTACAATATAGTTCAAAGAGTCAATGAAGCAATATAGTGCTTTTTTTTTAAAAAAAGACGCTTTTTGCCTGGTCTCTAGGGGTGCATCTCCACTGTGGAATTATTTCAGTTTGATACCAGTTTAACTGCCATAGCTCACTGCTATGAACTCATTTATTTTAAACATTTATATTCTGCCCTTCTTACCCCGCAGGGGACTCAGGGCGGAGCACAACATATATACGGCAAACATTCAATGCCGGGGCATAAAACCATAAAAATATACAAACATTAAAGTCACTTATACACAAAGTAAAGACTTTCTGTATATATTTCAGATTTCAATATTAATGTCAAAAATGCATAGTATGATTTTACATAGGATTTGTGCTACATTAGAACAGTAAAGACAAATATCACTTAAGTAAAATAAACATTAAATATTAAATAACCAGAAAAATAAAATATAGGTGTAAACACTAAACTAATCTGGAAATCTGCTATTGCAACACATGCAATGAAGTGGTTTAAAATCAGTATAAAAAAAGATTAGGACTAAGTACGTTGCAGTCTACTTGGAATACATGAAGCTCATTCCAGAAGCGTGTTTAAGAACTGGTCCAAGCTTCCAGAAGAGCCTTGACTAATGGGAGTTATAATTTTCAAGGTCTTCACCTTCTCATCTCAAGAGTGCTGGTACCCCACCAAACTACAACTCCCATGATTCTATAGCATTGATCTAGGGTAGTTAAAGTGGCATAGTAAAGGAAAAGGTTTTCCCCTGACATTAAGTCTAGGGGTTGGTGCTCATCTCCATTTCTAAGCGAAAGAGCCAGCGTTGTCTGTAGACACCTCCAAGGTCATGTGGCCAGCATGACTGCATGGAGCGCCATTACCTTCTCGCCAGAGTGGTACCTATTGATCTACTCACATTTGCATGTTTTCGAATTGCTAGATTGGCAGAAGCTGGGGTTAACACTGGGAACTCATGCCGCTCCTTGGATTCGAACTGATGAGCTTTTGGTCAACAAGTTCAGCAGTTCAGCACTTTAATCCACTGCCCACCAGGGTATAAAATTTCATTAATCCTGCAGTGTAGATGCACACTAATAATGATGGGCAATTTCAGAGATGCAACATAATTTACATTCCAGTTTGGTTGCATTGTTTTAGAAATCACGCTTCAATGACAACTTGCTTCACTTTCCCATTTTTTTTTAGTAAGAGTAGGAATCCACCAGTATGGAAACAGAGAAATGAATCATCTCCTTGGTTTCAGGAAGCAGGAGATGCAGGAAACTCTCAAGAAAACCCTCACAACAACATCCCACTACCTCCAGGCTTTGATTGACAGCAAAATCAAAAGAAGCTTGACTAAATAATTTTGTTGCCAGGAGATAGAACTTCCTGATTATTTTTCACATTACATATAACCTTTGGAAAAAAAGGAATGCTTGGTGGTTTAGAAATATTACAATCCTGTAACTTAACCCACATTTTCTGGTACAGGTGGATTAGTGAAAATGAGACAGAAGAAGTCGTTCTCAAAAACCCTATCTACTATCATTTCCCCACATATTTAGGATGGCATGAATACAGTTAAAGCTGATAGTGTGGCTTGTAGCAGTCCTGCAATGCAGCCTCTTTTTCAGTCCAGTATTATGATTCCACATATGTGTGTATACCAAAGAAAACCCAATGAAACTCATGAGGTCACTATAAATTGATGAATGGCCTGAAATTGAGCATGCACACAAACACACATCATCATGTTGTATTATTGTCAATAATAATAATAATAATAATAATAATCATAATAATAGTTTATATATTCCATCCCCACAATCCGTGGGTTAAAGGCAACCTACATTGTAGAAGAATTGCATTTTGACACTATGTTAATTGCCATGAATCAATGATTTGGTATTATGGCAGTTGTATTATGATGAAGCACCAGCACTCTTTGACAGAGAAGATTAAATATCTCATAAAACTACACACCCAGTGATTCCTTAGCATTGAGCCACGGCAGTGAAAGTGGTGTCAAACTGCATTACTTTAACAGTGTAGATGTATTCCTTGTTCCCATCCCCCATCCAAGGGAGAGAGTTATAATATCTAGGAGTCACAGAAAAAATACTTTCATGTGTTCCGCGAAAATCCACTTAGAAATGTGGTGATAAGGGTTTCTGCAGAGTTTCTCAACATACAGACTGGCTCATCAAGGAAGATGCAATCATCCAGCCAGGAATCATGCTATATTGATGTTGCAGGACATGCTGATTTGGCTGTGAAATTGCATAGAATCATAAGCGTTGGAAGAGGCTGCATGGGCCATCTAGCCCAAGCCCCTACCATGCAGGAAAAAACATAATTAAAGTACCCTTGACAAGATGGCCATCCAGCCTTTGTTTAAAAGCCTCAAAAGAAGGAGTTTCTACCACACTCTGAGACAGAGAGTTCCACTGCTGAATAGCTCTTACAGGCAGGAAGTTCTTCCCAATGTTCAGGCAGAATCTCCTCTACTGTAATTTGAATCCAATACTCTGAGTCCTAATTTCCAGGACAACAACAACAACAAAACAAGCTTGCTCCCTCTTCCTTATGCCATTTGAGTCCTCTTCCCTCTTTTAAGCTGTGCATCTTCATTTCTGACTTAAAGCAACCATTTCGTGGGGTTTTCTTGGCAAATACATACTCAGAAGGGGTTTGCTGCTGCCCCTGCTCTGAGGCTGAGTGTGTGTCCCCTAGTGGGTTTTCATGGCTGAGTAAGAATTCAAACACTGGTTTCTTGAGATCTAGAACTCAAACTATTACTAGCTGTCCATCATGTACTGCTTGTTATCCTGCTGTTGTTAACTGCCATCACTTGACTTTGGCTTATAGTGAACCTATGAATGAGCAATCCTACTTAGGTCATGCAGATTGAGGGCTGATTGAATCTATCCATATGTAATGTGCTCTCCCTCTTTTCTTACTTCCTTCTTCCTTACCAAGCATTATTGTATTTTCTAGTGAGTCTTAGTGGGGCCACGGTGGTGCAATGGGTTAAACGCTTGTTCTGCTGAACTGCTGACCTGAAGGTTGGCAGTTCGGCTCTGTGGGATGGGGTGAGCTGTTGCTATTAGCCCTTGCTCCTGCCAACCTAGCAGTTTGAAAACATGCAAATGTGAATAGATCAATGGGTACTGCCTCAACGGGAAAGGCAAAAATACGCTCCATGTTGTCATGCCAGCCACATGACCAGGAGGTGTCTATGGACAACACAGGCTCCTTGGCTTGGAAATGGAGATGAGCACCTCCCCCAGAGCCAGGGATGAGCACCAACTCCAGATCTGGAAATGAAAGGAGAAGCCTTTGCCTTTATATGTGTTTTTGTCTTTCATTGTATATCATTGTAACACAGCACTGAAAGTTTGCCTGTGTTTGTTTCCATGCTCTAATCCACACTGAGTCATCCTGGGAAGAAGGGCAGAATATAAATAAAGTGTTGTTGTTATTATCATTATTATCTTCTTACAAAATGGCCAAAGAAAGACAGTCTCATTTGAGTAATCTTGGCTTCTAGGGAGAATTCAGGCTTGATTTGCTCCAATACTAATTTATTTGTAACACCTAATATATATCAGATCTATCTGTTATACAATATTCAGTCATGCTGCAATGAAAAAGGAATGGCATCTCCTGGCTTCTTTTTGGGAGCAGAAACAATGGCACTAATCTGTTGTCGGAGCAGGAGAGTGATGTACAGTTCTGGCAAATGAATGAGGCATTAATAAGACTTTCAGATTTCGGTAGTTTGTGCGAGATAAATGCAGCGAATGGATGCTAAGAAAATGACAATGAGCTAGAAAACACCTTTCTCTGACGGACTTCTTAGCTCAAAAGAGTAATCCTTCTCTTCATTTCTAGTTGAAACCTAGGTGACTAATGTTTAGTTAGAAAAAATGCTCAGAGAGCATGATAATACATGTCTCTATCATGTCAAAGATTCAAATAAAAGGACTGCCTCAAAAAAGAAAACAGCATATAAAATGAAAAATAGCTAGGTCAATCTGTCTCCAGCAGCGGCTGAGAAGGAAAAGGAAAGGGCTTGAGGCTGTTAGCAATTGTGGAAGTTAGAGTTCAAAACACCCAGAGGGCTCAAGTTTGCCCATGCCTCACCTAGAGGAATTAGGAGTCAGAGAAAGCCTTGGAGGTTTCCAGAGGTGCATCTACGCAGAAGAATGAATGCAGTTTGATACCACTTAAACAGCCCTGGCTCAATGATATGGAATTGCAATTGTAGTTTTACAAGGTCTTTAGCTTTCTCTGCCCAAAAGTGCACAGCTCCCAGGATTCCATTGGACTGAACCATGACAGTTTCAGTGGTGCCGAACTGCATTGATTCTACAGTGCAGATGCACCATGTCACTCCTTTCCTGCACCCACTGCCCCTTTAAGATCTCTTCTTCCATCCCGAAAGACGCTCTCAGCCCGGCTCACCATTGCCTTCCTGCGAGATTATGCTAATGTGCCCAGAGCAAAAACGTCAGCTCCAAAGGGACCTGGAAAAGTTACTTTTTTGGGACTACAGCTCCTGGAAGGCCACACCTTCCTTCCTTCCTTTGTCCCTCCCTTCTGTCAACGTGGCCAGCAGTCCTATTGGATGAAGGAGCCTGGGAGTTGAAGTCCACCCACAGAAGGGAATTGAAATCCATGTTAAAGATTACCTTTCTGATAAAGGAAGTGTTGCCCTCATTTTCAATCTATATAGATTTAGATATATTGGACACATAATGAGAAGACAGGAAGCTTAGAGAAGACAATTATGCTGGGGAAAATGGAAGGAAAAAGGAAGAGGGGCCAACCAAGGGCAAGATAAGATGGATGGTATCCTTGAAGTGACTGGCTTGACCTTGAAGGAGTAGGAGTTGGTGACGGCTGACAGGGAGCTCTGGCGTGGGCTGGAGTGACTGAATGAATGAATGAATAACAACAACAAGATATTGCAGATGTTATCTTAGATTCCTTCTTCCCCTCCCTTTCCATTCTTTTTTTTAAAATTATATTCTCTTGGAAACAATGCCAGCTTGGGTGCATCTATTCTGTAGAATGAAAGCAGTCTATTAAACTGCCTAGGTTCAATGCTAAGGAATTGTGGGAGTTAGAGTTTCCCAAGGCCTTTAGCCTTCTCTGACCAATAGTGGAGCTTCCTCACCAAACTACAAATCCCAGGATCTTACAGCATTGAGCCATTGCAGGGAAAGTTGTGTTAAACTGCATTCATTCTACAGTGTAGATGGATCCATAGATTTAGGTGATAAAGGTATTACTGTAGATTCCTTCATCACAGGAAAGTATCTATATAAATAAGAATGTAATGTTCGTTGTGGGATTAACATAACTCAAAAACCACTGGACGAATTGACACCAAATTTGAACACAATACACCTATTGGCAACAAGTGACCATCATTCATAAAAACACTGAAAAACACAGCGGAAGAGACTTAAAAAGCGAAAAATTAAAAACTATATTACAATGCATGCGCAAAACCACATATATACACATATACACAAACACACATATATACACACACAAAACATGTATACACAGACTGGACCACAGCAATGCGTGGCAGGGGATGGCTAGTGTGTTTGTGTATATACAACAACCCAGTGATTCCGGTCATGAAAACCTTCGACAATACACCGGACAAATTGATACTAAATTTGGACACAATCCATCTATCAAGCCAATGAGCGACCCTCACTCATAAAAACACTGAAAAACAAAGCAGAAGAGATTAAAAAATAAAAAATAAATAAAAAACATTACAAATGTATGTGCAAACCCACACACACAGATATATACACAAATGCACATATATACACATACACAAAACATATATACACAGTCTGGGCCATAGCAACGTGTGGCAGGGGCTGGCTAGCATATATATATATATATATATATATATATTCTTCTTCTTCTTAGGCGATCCCTCTTTGGACGTGCAAGATGGTCTTCCATGATGGATTTCCTTGTGGATTCGTAGGTGGCTGTGGAGCCCTATTCATGACCCGCATCTTCTCCCACAGTGAAGGCATTGGTTTCAAGGTGGAAGGCGTCCCAGTCGGGGTTGGCTTGACACGCCTTCCTCCTGGCATGTTTCTCTTTCACCCTCCACTCGTGCCTCCTCGAATTCTGCAGCACTGCTGGTCACAGCTGACCTCCAGCAGGAGCGGTCAAGGGCCAGGGCTTCCCAGTTCTCAGTGTCTATGCCAGAGATTTTAAGGTTGGCTTTGAGCCCATCTTTAAATCTCTTTTCCTGTCCACCAACATTCCGTTTTCCGTTCTTATGTTCGGAGTAGAGAAACTGCTTTGGGAGACGGTGGTCAGGTATCCGGACAACGTGGCCGGCCCAGCAGAGTATACACATATACATACACACACACACTATATTTTAAATATATTTTAAATATATGCATATATCTATAGTATTAGGCGATAAAGATATAAATTACTGTCGATTCCTTTTTGCCCTCAGTGCCCTTGGTTTTTTGTATATTTAATAAAACAAGGAAACTGAGGGCTAGAAGGAATCGACAGTAATAAATACCTTAATTGCTTAATTCTAGTGGGGGGTTTGCTTTGCCACCAGGCGCCCCTGCCTCCTGTTTTCTGTCATTAGATGGAGGCGTGGAAGGGATGCCTTGTTGGAGATGGAGGCCTCTTCCTCCTTCCTTGGTTCCTTCTCCTGGGAGGGCGCCTACTGCGCAGACTCCGAGGAAGGGGGCGTGGCGGCCTCTCTCTCTCTTTCCTTCCTCCCCTCCTCTTGTCTTTCCTCCTCCGAAACTTCCTGTCATGCTGCCTCTTGCTCCGCGTTGCATCAGACCTCGCCGCCCGGCTGCTGCTGCTGCGCCTGCCTCGCCTGCTGCTGGGCCTCTTCGGCGGGTAAGGCAGGAAAGCGGCCTCTCCTCCTCCTCCTCCTCCGCAGGCCTTGCAGCCCTCTCTCTCTCCCACAGCCGGAGGAAGGTGGGCAGAGGTCTGGAAAGGCCTCCGTTTCTTCCTCCGAGGCCTAAATGGAGGCCCAAAGGTCCTGCCTCTGAGTTAAGCAGGCTAAGGTGGGAAAATCAGGTGCTATTGCAGGTATAGGCCAACTTGAGCCCTCCAGGTGTTTTGGACTCCAACTCCCAGCATTCCTAACAGCCTCAGGCCCTTTCCTTTCCCCCCTCAGCCGCTTAAGCGGCTGAGGGGCCGCTCAGCCGCTCAGCCCAAATTGGTCCATACCTGTGCTGTATGCTGTATATTTCAGAATAGGGGACTCACAAATCCTTGCCTAAGAAAACCATATGGGGTTGACAGGAGACCTGAAGGCATGCTTCCACATATGTGTGTATACCTATATGTGTACAGCATATACTTACTTTACTTAAGTGATCTCTCATCCGAGTAGGATTGTCTTCCAAGATCAGTGGCCGTGGAGCCCTACTCTTGATCTGCATCTTCTCCCACAGTGAGGGCATTGGTTTCCAGGTGGAAGGCGGTCCTGGTCAGGGTTGGCTTGATGCGCTTTCCTCTTGGCATGTTTCTCTCTTTCACCCTCCATTAGTGCCTCTTCAAATTCAACAGCACTGCTGGTCACAGCTGACCTCCAGCTAGAGCGCTCAAGGGCCAGGGCTTCCCAATTCTCAGTGTCTATGCCAGGGTTTTTAAGGTTGGCATTGAGCTCGTCTTTAAATATCTTTTTCTGTCCTCCAGCATTCTGTTTTCTGTTCTTGAGTTCGGAGTAGAGCAACTGCTTTGGGAGACTGTGGTCAGGCATTCGGACAACGTGGCCAGTCCAGCAGAGTTGATGGCGGAGGACCATCGCTTCAATGCTGGTGGTCTTTGCTTCTTCCAGCATGCTGACATTTGTCCGCTTGTCTTCCCAAGAGATTTGCAGGATTTTCCGGAGGCAGCGCTGATGGAATCGTTCCAGGAGTTGCATGTGACGTCTGTAGTCTGTCCATGTTTCACAGGCATACAGTAGGGTTGGGAGGACAATAGCTTTATAAACAAGCACCTTGGTATCCCTACGGATGTCCTGGTCCTCAAACACTCTCTGCACTCACAGAGCCCAGGTGGTGTTGTATTTCAGTATCAGTGTTGACTTTTGTGGGGAGGTGGCTGCCAAGGTAGCGGAAATGGTCAACATTTTCTAGTGTTACACCATTAAGCTGTGTTTCTGGCATTGGAGAGGGATTGGCTGGTGACTGCTGGATGTTTAATGACAGGCCGAGCTTCTTGTATGCTCCTGCAAAGGTGTTTAGAGTGGCTTGTAGGTCTTCTTTTGAATGCACACAGATGATGTTGTCATCAGTATATTGGAGTTCTATAATAGATGTTGTTGTAACCTTGGTTTTAGCGTTCAGTCTGCTGAGGTTAAATAGCTTGTCACCTGTCTGATAGATGATTTCCACTTCGGTGGGAAGCTTCCCGTCAACAAGATGAAGTATCATAGCAATGAAGATGGAAAATAAGGTTGGGGCAATAACACATCCCTGTTTGACACCTGATTCCTCCTTAAATGGGTCACTTTGAGAGCCATTGCTGTCCAAGAGCCATTTCTGCACAGCATATACATATATGTGTGTGTGTATACAAGCAGTCCCCAAGTTACAAACTAGATAAGTTCTGTAGGTTTGCTCTTAAGTTGAATTTGTATGTAAGTCAGAACGGGTATATATTTTTTTAAGTGTAGCTCCAACCAAATATCTACATTCTTTAGCTTTGCATAGCACAGGGAGGGTTTAACACTCCTGTGGTGTTTCTTTTGCTGTCCGTGTCCCTGTTTGGAAGATTTCACTTTCTATCCCTGTAAGAATTGGATTTTGGAAAGTGTGGTCTGTTGTGGAAACAAGGATTGGTGAGAAAGCTTCAGTGGAGACACTTTTCACCATGACGACTCTTCCAGGAGTGAATTTCCCTTCTGAGGAATAGTTTCATCTCACTTCCTGGTGTCTCATTCCCTTTCTTAATTGTGAGTCAGATGTAAGTCGGATGTTTGTAACTCTGAGACTGCCTATATGTATGTACGTATGTATGTATGTGTGTGTGCGCGTATGTATGTAAATCCCAACCAGTTTACCAGCTGTTAGGATTTCAGGGAGTTGAAAGCAAAAACATCTGCAGACCCATAGGTTGAGAACCAAGGGTCCACATCATGTGTGTGTATATGTTGTGGTCTCTGTCTCTCTATGTGACACTGATTGTGGTTTTCAGGGCTATACAAGGCATGCCCTCCCAACCTAGAGATTATTTTGAAAAGCACAGTCAGATTGGGTGACTACGGCCTGGAACAATTGATTTCAGTTACATGTTTATTGGTGTACTTTTGCACTGCTTTAGTTTATTTAGCTTCACAACTGTTAAAATGCTTCTTGACAGCATCTTTGTTTCTTTCAGGGTGGAGGCCTGCTTTCCTGTTGGCAGTAAGTTTAATACCAAGGTCATTCGCACTGGATGCTCTTTTCTCTTAAAATTCGTGAGTAGTATTACATTTATTCATCAAATTTGGTACCCTAAATTTTGTATATGACTACAGTACAGCAAATTTTGGGTGGTCGCATATTCAAACAAAAAGCAAGCAATTCTTGTGCACCTTTAAACAGATTCATAAGCAGATTGTAAGAATGAAAAAGAGACAATTTAGTATCGTGTTTATTTAGTGCTGGATTTTTCTTTTACATCAAACAAAGTGCATAATCAGGTAGTTCTTCGTATCATATAATTAAAATGTACTTTCAGAAGAATTTCTAGTCCTTGTGATGGCAATTATCTAGCCAACAATTAGATATGTGAAAGGGAATTTTAAAAAATTAAATCCTACCTTTGATTTTATTGTGATCTCTCCCATTTTCCCTGTTTCAGTGTTTTCTCTACTGAATGGTAGGCTATTAATAAATCAGGATAAGACAGGCTTTTGAAAATTTATTTTATTGACTATTAAATCTTATTCAGTTTGAACATTCCAGATTAGTTTACAGTTAAAAACATAAATAACAATATAGTTGGAGTGACATTTACAAATATGAATAAAACTCCAGCAATAAAATATTTTTAATTGCAGTAACATTTACTGTATTTTCTGGCATATAAGATGGCTGGGCATATAAGACGACCCCCAACTTTTCCAGTTAAAATATAGAGTTTGGGATATACTTGCTGTATAAGACTACCCCTCTTCCAACACACACCAAATAAAATTTAAAAACACACACACACATCAGATTTGATTTCAAATCCAAGACTATCAGAGCAGTAGCTGGCTCTTCAGCTTAGAAATGGAGATGAGCACCAACCCCCAGAGTCGGACACAACTGGACTTAACGTCAGGGGAAAACCTTTAGCTTACATAGAGGGATCTGTAAACTCCTGCATGTTTATTATTTACTTATTTAACAGTTGTGGTTCCATGGACTGTAATAAAGTGCTATAAAGTTCTACCTTACCTAGAGTGAGACCAGGACTGGGCCCAACGTCCTTTCCCCAACAGCAACAATAATTGAACCCTAGAGTTGGACGGGACTCCAATGGCCATCCATTCCAACCCTACTCACTCCTGCCAGGGAGGAAGACACAATGCAAACCCTCCCAACAGGTGGCCATCCAGCTCTGCTTGATAATGATGATGATGATGATGATGATGATGATGATGGAACCCTTGAGTTGGAAGGGATCCCAATGGCCATCCAGTCCAACCCCCTCCTGCCAGACAGGAAGACACAATGCAAACCCTCCCATCAATTGACATCCAAGTCTTGTGACTGAAAAGTCTTCAGGCTTCCCTGGGGAATGCATTGTACAGTTGGGCAGCCACAATAGAGAAGCGCCTTTTCTGGTTTTTATGCTTCTGAGCATGGCTTTCTAAGTATAACCTTAACCAAAACTTGAGCAGATTTCTGCAGGTTCAAGAAGATATTATTTTTAGCAAACCTGTATAGGAGTGAATTGTAAAGTTCTCTGAAATATCCTCTGAGGTAGCCATTACTTCCTGGTGTTGCAGTGCATTAAGGAAGGTTGTAGCTTATGTACTGGCCCTGTGGTTACTGGATGCTGTTCTCTCAGTACAGTGGTTCAGTTAGTAGAAATGGGCCAAAAGTAATGCTTTGACTTACGCATGGAGTCTGACTTGTTAGCAGCCTCCATAGCCCGGTCATTGTGACACTTTACTATTATTACATGCACAGTACTTTTTCTGGTGGTAAGAATGCTCAGTTTTGATTTAGTGTTTCTTCTTCTTCTTTTTTTTAGAGATCTTAAACTGACCTAATATTTATCATGCAGAAATGAAAGAATAGACCAGGAAAAGTAAATGCAACAGACCAGTTCTAAGTGAAGGCAACACTGAAAACATTGCATTCATTTTCCTTTGCTTTAACTTCTCTGGTATACATGTACAGATATTATTCTCTCAACCCCCCCCCCCCAATTTCTTTTGTTTACCACAGGTGGCTATTATTTTATTATTTTTATTTATTAGTTATTTACTGCATTTGTACCCTGTCCTTCTCACCCAGAAGGGGACTCAGAACGGCTCACATGAAAAGCCAAATTCAATGTCATATATTCCTACATAAATTAAAACAAAACATATATATTAAACCCATAAAGTTAAAAACAGCTTAATCTTAAAACTAATTAATTAAAATCACACAATAGAAAGGCATAGTCCAGGAGCCATTCCAGTCATCAATTGCACTATTCCATAGTCACTTATTGCACAGAGAGTTACTGTCCAAAGGCTTGGTCCCACACCCATTTTTTCACTTTCCTTCTGAAGGCCAAGAGGGAGGGCGTTGATCTAATTTCACTGGGGAGGGAGTTTCATAGCCAAGGGGCCACCACTAAGAAAGCCCTGTCTCTTGTCCCCACCGGTTGTGCCTGTGAAGGAGGTGGGATCGAGAGCAGGTTCTCCCCAGAAGATCTTAACCTCCGAGATAGTTCATAGAGAGAGATACGTTTGGACAGGAAAGCTGGGCCAGAACCATTTTGGCAGTGGTTCTCAGCTTGTGTGTCCCCAGATGTTTTGGTCTTCAAATCCCAGAGATTCAAATAGCTGGTAAACAAGCTGGGATTTCTGGGAATTGTCGGCCAAAACATCTGGGGACCCACAAGTTGAGAACCACTGGTTTAGGGCTTTATAGGCTAAAGCCAGCATTTTGCTAAATGGAACTACAGATGTAAACATAAGGAGCATGTAGCACGGGAAACTGAGCACATGAGTATTGAATATAGTTCGTATTGTTTCCAGGGAAGGATACATACAAATGTGATGTAAGCAGCTCTCTAGAAACTACAGACATGGTGCTGGTGGAGAAAAGTATTTTGAAGAAAATAGCACCATTATATATGGTCCACCATGGTACTTCTTAGGTTGTAGCAACTGGAATCCTTGACTGCTGACTCATACTAATTTCCATCAGTGGATTGACATGTGCCACAAAATGTACTTTTATATAGCTTATGCACTTTTGGGGCAAAGTATGGCCGTAATTTTGTGTCCTGTCTTGTTTCACACAGGGAAAAGATGGTCCAACAAGTTGCAGAAAACATAAGCTTTCCACAAGAGGAAGAGAAAATATTGCAGATATGGAACAAGCTTAATTGTTTTCAAGAATGCTTGAAACAATCCAAAAATAGGCCAAGGTAGGAATATGTATACCTAGTTTTGTTCTTTGACATACCTATAAATTGGCAATATGTAGCTTTTATTCATACCTTCAAAGTTTGAGATGCTGTAAATTCTGATATTTTGACCCTCAATTAATGGAAAACAAAACACAGTGGAAAGATATCCGATAAAATTATATGTTTTATTTAAAAAACAAATACAACCATCCATTCTATAATTATGACATTATTTATTATTTGTTTCACTTAAGTATAAAATTAAGAAAAATGTATTACAATATTTGTTTCTTTTTTCTCCTTGAGAGATTTTTGTTTCTAAATGTGCAGTGTTTACTCTTTATCTGTTTTCATAGGTTTACATTCTATGATGGACCTCCATTTGCCACAGGGCTTCCACATTATGGACACATACTTGCAGGAACCATTAAAGACATAGTAACTAGATTTGCTCACCAGAGTGGATTTCATGTGGATAGAAGATTTGGCTGGGATTGTCACGGCTTGCCTGTGGTATGCTGCATGTTTTTTTTTCTTGTATTTTCTTGGTATATAGTTGTTTGTTTTCTTGGTTGTCCATTGATTCCTGGTGTTCTTCTATGCTTACAGAAAACTCCATGTGAATCTCTTTTATAAAATAACAATCAACTGAACTTTATGGTGAATGGCCTACTTCCAATTTATCAGATATTAGTGGCCCTAACTAACTAATTGTGGGCTTCATCCAGTATTATCCATATGTCAGAATTTTCCTTTGCCTTCTTTCTCTCTGCGCTCTCCCAGATACACTCTGGCAGATTCCCTGTTCTGTTGGAGCACATCTGAGATGTGTCCAGGTCGGAAAAGAGGATATGTTCTTTCAGTAATTTCTGTTTTGCTCTTGGATACATCTCATGGCTTAGTTCATTCTGGACATTATAGTAATAACCTTTACAAACTGTGATCAGTGGGTTGGTGTGAGTTTTCTGGGGTGCATGGCCATGTTCCAGAAGTATTCTCTCCTGATGTTTGGCCCACATCTATGGCAGGCATCCTCAGAGGTTGTGAGGTCTGTTGGAAACAAGGCAAGTGGGGTTTATATATCTGTGGAATGTTTGCGCTCACCTTTAAACAATTGTTTTTGGGATTTTTTAGGAATATGAAATTGACAAAGCCTTAGGCATTAAAGGCCCAGAAGATGTTGCAAAAATGGGAATTGCAGAATATAACAACAATTGTCGAGGGATTGTGATGAGGTATTCACAAGAATGGAAAGTGAGTAAAATACATTTTTTTAAAATCCCAGCATCTCGAACAATATTTCCATTACCTAGTATGTACTTTTCTTCTCCTCTAACACACACACACACACACACAACTGGGATCCAAAAAGGTCGTGGAAAGCTGCTGATAGAAATTCATCTTATGGAATTAACTACATGGTTCTTTGGGTCCCAGCTGTTAAAAATCAACATAGACGGGCAAAGAATGTCTTAGAATGATGATAGTTCCCCAACCTTTGCTCATTCAACGTTCTTTATTATCCAACGCAGTCTGGATCCACAGCTTTGTGATATTTTGGTGCTAAATTTGTAAATACAGTAATTACTACATAACGTTACCATTTTTTGCTTTTCTGTCGATTTGTTGTAAAATATGATGTTTTGGTGCCTGATTTGTAAAATCATAACGTAATTTGATGTTTAATAGGCTTTTCTTTAATCCCTCTTTATTATCCATCATTTTCGCTTGTCCAACATTCTACTGGCCCATTTATGTTGGATTAGTGAGACTGTATTAGTAGAGTACCAAGGCTCTGTTTTTATAACAAGATATCAGTGCAAGCAAAGTGATGGTTTACATGTGACAACCAAAGATATAGAGCGAGTTTAGAAAAGAAGAGGTTCTAGGGATAATTTGTAAACATTCTTTATAAAAGGAACACATTAAAGAATTTCAGAAGAAAATCAGTGTGTTTTGTTTAGATTGCAGCAAAGCATGTGATTGATTAGAACATAGTTTTCTTTAAAAGAAACGAGTGTGTCACAACATTTCATTGATCTGATGCAAAAACCTATACTTAACATAAGAGACCAATGTAAGAACAAAAATGGAGAAAAACATTTTCCAGTTGGGAAGGTCCTCAGAGAAAGCGGCATTTTATCATCCTATCTGTTAATTTGTTTGATTAGTATATTGTAGGTAAGCTTTGATTGCACTCAGTTGAAGGAGGTGTGAAATTTGGAGGAGGGAACATGCACAATTTAAGATTCACAGATGATACCAGCAGAAAAGGCAAAGACTTGGAATAGCTATTGAGGAATGTTAAGACATTGGGTTGTGAGAGATAAAGTGATTATGCAAATCATTTACAACACACAAATTCCATATTTTGCCAAGTCCAATAACATTAAATCAGAGCAGGCTATTAAGGGAAGAGCACTGTCTTTTTTATTTGTGGCTGCCAGAGTAGAGCCTGATTTTCCTTCTTTGTGCTAGCAAAACCTTCAGCATTGCCTAGCTGTTGCTTAGGTCTCGTTTAATTTCTTTGCAGACCAGTGTTACAAGACTTGGACGGTGGATTGACTTTGACAATGATTATAAAACTCTGTATCCAGAATTCATGGAGACTGTGTGGTAAGTGTCTTTCGACTTGCTGGTATCAGAGTATGTCTTTTTTGTGGTTTCTCTTGAAATATGATACCAATATGATATCAATATGATATAAAGGTTCGTAGAAATTTTATTTTATAAATTTCCCTAACTACATAGTCCCAGAATCTGCTTGATCTCTCCTGTTCACTCTTATTTCTGAAAAAGTGCAATGCCTGCCATATACTGAGGGCTTTTTGTGAAATGTCAGTGTCTACTAGTCATGTTAACGGTATACTTGCTAATCCTAACAGCAGTGTAATATAGAATGTGTCTGAATACTATTATTGGAGTGTAAATTTTCCCTTAGTTTTATACTTATGAGTGATTTTAGACTTATACTCAACATGTCTATTGTTATTTTTCTT
This sequence comes from Anolis sagrei, assembly GCF_037176765.1. Lineage (NCBI taxonomy): Eukaryota > Metazoa > Chordata > Lepidosauria > Squamata > Anolidae > Anolis > Anolis sagrei. The sequence goes on along the minus strand of NC_090022.1, from coordinate 66,720,242 downwards.
TCCTATGTATTATGATTTGTCTAATTGTTGTGTGCCTACTTTTATTTATATTACGTTCCTGTTGTAAGCCACTCTGAGTCCTCTTGGGTAGAGGGGGCAGGATATAAAGAAATAATAATAATAATAATAAATAGGAAAGGGTTATTTCATGTACTAGTCATGGGTTTCCCCCTTGGCATCTGATTCACTGTTGTGCCATATAGCAGTGGTTCTCAACCTGTTGGTCCCCAGGTGTTTTGGCCTACAACTCCCAGATATCCCAGCCAGTTTACCAGCTGTTAGGATTTCTGGGAGTTGAAGGCCAAAACATCTGGGGACCCACAGGTGGAGAACCACTACCATATAGGATAATGGAATAGATGCATAATTTGTTTGACTCACAAGAGATGCTCTCATGCTCTTGTTAGCTGTAGTACTCATTATTGTATGGAAGAATAAGTTAATGGTAGATACATTTAAACTACTTTGGTAGATGGTTACATATATTTTTCAGTGCTGAGATATCCCCATATTGTGCAGCAGTGTCAGTTGCTATTGAGAGAGCACATTCCTCTTCCAGTTGGCTACTAAACACGCCTTATATGAATGAAAATAATATTACTCCCTCCTGGATACCCCTAATATTGTGTATACAGCATAGCTTATATGTTGAATCAGACTATCCCACCATTTTAACCCTTCTTCCCATATTGGCAGAAATCCGTTCAGCTGTTCTCTTATGATGTGATTACCAGCAAACACACTGGGACTTTATTTTGTTTGTATGGATTGTGCAAAAAAACAACAACAAAAAAAACCCTGCCGGTATTTTTCTTTGTTTGAAATGTTACATGACACAGATACAGTAAATTGATGTAATTGTCATAGTAATTACCAGCTAAAGAACATGGATTTCTGTTGGAGTAAAGTGATTTCAGTTGGAGTAAAGTGATTTGATCTTTTTCCAGTTGAAAAAAGTTGGTTGACAATTTTCCTGTATTTTACATTTCCCCATAAAGCGTACATATCCAACCCTACTGAGCTTAGAGTGTCTAGTAATTCACAATTTGTATAAAGAACATGATGTTTTGCATGAAATCCCATACTTAATTGTTGTACTATCCATGGTAGTTATGCTTGTTAAAAAAGTGTTGGGAGATTCGGTTTATTAACAAAAGACCCTCCTCATAAATGCACAGCAGAGTAACTTGTTAGCCGCAGTGTGACCCAGCACCAGTAGCCCAAAATGATAAAAAGAACAAAAACACACAGACCAAAGTTATATATTTTCTTTAGAGCAAAATAATATGGTTGTACTATTTACAAAACAAGGTTTACACAAATCATATTTATACTTCTTTCTTTACTTCTACACTGGGCTTCCTTTTCATGCAAATAAACAGCTTCGCTCTCACACAGCCTCTTCTAACACAGAAGTTACACAGGAGCTTCACACAGTAGCTTTATGCACAGCAGCTTTCACACATGATGGCCTTCAACCTAGCAGAGCTCTGTATTTCATGAACAGGATGAATTTTGAATGAAGAAGATGTTGCACAAATAGAAAGACTACCTTGAGTTGCTTTCAGTATCTGTAGTTTTACATTTTTCAGCGAATGTGTTAAATTCTTTGATGACTTTTTATTAGGACACTTTAACCATTGATTTTAAATATCTCTCCTCTGAACATAGCAATATGAGCATTATCTCTTTAACAAATATATTTTGTGCTTAAAATATTTCTATCTTGCTTTGTATTTGAAGATCTCAGGGTATGGTAAAGTCAGGGATCTAGTTTGAAACAGTTAATTGAAGTCGTTAATTAAAACATGTCAACACAATCAAAATAAAGGCTGTAATGTATTAGACTAAAGATTAAGCCATAAGGCCCTAAATGCTTGGCTGAATACCCATATTTTAACTTGAGGCCAACATTAGCTCAATCAATCAAAGAGAGTGTACTCAATAACTAGGCTGATTTCCCAACTAGTGTATGTTTCTCAAACCAGAAATACAAAAAATACAAATACAAAAAAGAGTTGGACCAGCTGATCTTAATGATAAGAGTTTCGAGGTCCCAGCCACTTAGGGCTTTGAAGGTTAACAGGGTAGTGTGATTCCTTTAAAAGAAACATAGATATATTTTCTTCATGACTTCTTTTCATGTCAGGAGCAAATTGAGAAAGTTGCTTCTGGTGTGAGAGAATTGGCTGTCTGCAAGGACATTGCCCAGGGGACGCCCGGATGTTTTGATGTTTTAAAATTCTTGTGGGAGGCTTCTCTCATGTCCCCACATGGGGAGCCGGAGTTGACAGAGGGAGCTCATCCGCACTCTCCCCCGATTTGAACCTCCGACAAAGATAAATACAAACGTTGTTATCAAGCTATGTACTTGTTCCTTTAGAAAGAAGCAGACACATCCAGTGCATATCCAGACTCTGAGGCTAGGAAAAGCATATTCACAACGCTTCCATCATTTTAGGATTTAGCTTCTGTTTATGGGTTCCTGATTCAGCCCATTGCAGTATCTAAATACCACTCTACATCTGTACATTCCCACCTGATTCTAAGGCTACACCTAAATATGTAACATGCTAGGTCACATATAGTACTGTTTCAATTTATGGTCACTGAGATGATTTTGGAAGTTTAGACTTAGAAGTAGATTTTGAAAGGAATGTCCCTCCCCTGTAGATCACTTTCATTACTTGGATGTGGACTTCTTCTGAACATTGAGATTGTATTTTCTTCATAGCTACAAATCTTTGCTTTGGCGGAAGATATCATTATGGTCCCAATTTCATTATCAGCATATAACTTTTATCTTTGCTCTTGTGTTTTGCACACTTCGTGTTGAATAAGTCTTTTTGCAGTTTTTGTGTTTCTGCATCATACTGGAACTCCCCCATAAGCTATCTACCACAGCCTGACCAGTATTTACACAGTACTAAAAATCTTACTTCTATATCCACACCTTGGCTTGTTGCCATCTCATTTCTTGTCTGTCCTCTGAACCATTTCTTTGTGTTTCAAAATGGCGTATACCTCTATATTCTTCACAAATATCTTGTTTCCTTCCATACCTCTGCCATGTACTGTCCTCCTTTGATGATCTTTCCCTCCCCCAATTGCTTTTTCAAATGCTCACTTTACTGTATCCCAAGGCAGGCCCGTAGCCAGGATTTCGAGTCGGGGGGGGGGGGGGGGGGGCTGAGATTTTTTCAGGGGGGGATTTCGGGGGGGAGGCTGAGTTTGGGGGGGGGGGTGAGTCTGAGTGAAAGAGGGTCTACCCTAGCAAACCTTTTGTATCATTACCCCAATACCCCCATGCATATGGTGGGATATATTGAGTATGGTGATCAGATCATGATATGAATAAACATAACAGTTTAAATAATGCACCAGTAAGGCCTTTTCGCGAACCACCATGCCTGTCCCAAGGTGATAATAGTTTTGACAAATGAAGCAAAGGATACTTTTTTGACCTAGTATTATTTGACTAATGCCCTTATATTCCTTGCTTCTATTAAAATTTGACTACACAAAGATTGTGCTACCAGTTTTATGCATAGCTTCGCCTTCTTTTATGCATTGCTTCGAAATTGAGTTTTTAGAGTGCTTTTTGTGTTCAAATTCATGATTTATTCCAGCAATATTTGGGGCTTGCGCTATTTATAGATATTTCATTTAGTGTTGCCAATTTACTGCCCAGGCATTCTTTTAGGCTCTCCAGGGACAGATTAAGCTCTTGATTTTATCCACTCTACCCAGAAGTGGTTCCTTTTAAAAATAAGAATTAAGCTACAGTTCTTACCTTGACTCATTAATAAGTTGAACCAGGTTTATCAGTTGATTTTTTACTAAAACTTTCAGATTTATACATGAATATATAAAGTAATTGGAGTTATATTTCTAACCTTTATCACTTTAAGAAAGAGAAATGTTAAAATCATTTCCTTGTGCTGTTCTCTGGTGTATATCCTTTCTGAAGGTGTTGCACCACACACAGGGGTGCAAAATGGGCAAGATACAGTGGGATACTTGAGTTGACAGCAGTTGCTTTCATCTCTTGGAAGGTAGTGATTTCCTGTTCTCTTCTGCCACATCATCCACCCTAAACATATGCTGGCATATCTCTCAGAGAAAGTTTACAGAAAAGGGTAGTAGGCATGAGGAAAAAAAATCTCTAACATAGGCCTGCCTACCTTTGGATTTAGTGCAGCAATTCCTATTTTCATTTCAGCAGCATAGACAAAACATAAGGAACTGCTGTATTTTGAGATGTGTGCAGTTATTTATTGACATGTACAGGCAGTCCCCAAGTTACAAACAATATAGGTTCTGTAGGTTGTTCTTAAGTTGAATTAGATTGTAAGCCGGAACAGGTACATTTTTAAAGTGCAACTCCAGCCATATAGATTTAACTAGCACATAATATAATAATAAAACTTTATTTACATGAGCCTTCTTTCCAGTCATGTAACGGGAAGCAAAATGATTAAGTTGTCAACAGGGAAGGGGGAAGGGTGGGTGTGGGAGAAGGGAATGAAAAAGGAAAAAAAGTATGATAATTATGTATAATTTTAAAAAAGATAAATAAATAAAAATAAAACTTTATAAACTGCACTCTCTCTCCACAAGGGGGACTCAGGGTGGTTTACAGACAAAAAAAGCAAACATTGAATGCCATAATCCAATTCAAAACACAATAATACAAAATAATACAAAATAACCACATTAAACTTATAACAAAGAAGGGCATTTGACATTAAACTGAGAACAGAATACAAACGATCAAATAAAAACATAATTACACTAATAACATAATTAAAACATTAAAAGGACATAACCTGAAAAATCCAACAGTAAGGCACACAGAAAGTGCCTATCATAGTTGTTCTTTAAAATGTACTGTAACAGCCATAAGATACAAATAGGTTAGCCAGCGTTCCAATGGAGTTAATTTTGGATGCACTAGTCCTCCTCCTCTCCATACGCTAAGGTGCATAAGTGCGTCTTTAGAAGTTTTTTGAAGGAGTGGGGGCTAATTTTATTTCTTTAGGGAGGGAATTCCAGAGACTGGGAGTGATTACTGAGAAGGCCCCCTCCTTTGTTCCCACCAGCCATGCTTGTGACGGGTGGGACTGAGAGCAGGACCTCCTCTGCTGATCGCAATCCACAAGATAGTCTGTATAAGGAGATGGGATTGGACAAATAGCCTGGACCTGAACCGTATCACAGAGTTCTGACCGTGTGATTTTGAAAAATGTGCCTTGTTCTGGAAACAAGGATTGGAGGGCAAAACTTCAGTGCAGACACCTTTTTTCCCATGTAACTCTTCCAGGAGTTAATTTCCCTTCCTAGGGGTAGATTTCTCTCACTTCCTGTTGTCTCACCCCTGTTCTTAACTATGAGTTGTTTGCAAGTTGGATGTTTTTAACTGGGAAACTACCTGTATTTACAATTACTTTCTCAATAAGCAAGTATTTTAAAATGGTAAGAGATAACTTTTTGTTCTCCCAATATTGTGAAATGTAAAAGTGTTTGCAAGAACAAAATTTTATTCCCTGCACTTGAAAATGTTTCCACAAGAGGGAAGAGTTAACCAGGCTTTGACTTAACAACCTCACTCATATGGTAGTTGAACCTATGGGTCTTGCGTTATATTTAAATCTGTATCTTCATGGTATTTGAGTATCTTCCCCTCTTGATTTTGTCCTATTTGGAAAATAACTAGTGAATAAAGTAACCTCATATGTCATGCATTTGCGAAGGACCATACCAATTATAATGCTTAAGATGTAGAAATCAGCTACCTGCAAACATGGTGATTATCACTGATCTCCTACCAAGGATTACATGGTGTTATATGCTCATCCAGCCTTGTTGCTTGTTAAATTCATGTTTAACAAGCATGGAGTTCGAATGTGTGTGCTGCTAATTAATATAACAGCAGCAGGTATGGAGCAGGGAATAACCTTTTCTTCTGGTGTGATCTTTGTGAAAATCCTTTCCTTATCTTTGCTGTCTAAATTGGGAGGCAACTGCACCTTGGTTTCCTTCCCGGTCTGACCTTAGACATTTTAATACTGAGTAATGAATGCTCAGATAACATCTTATTAATTCATTCTAGCTAGCTATTTAGGGCAACATTGTAACAAAAAATTGTAGAAATGATAGCAAGCTACTTCCATATTTATGTTTTTGCTTAGAAAAAGCAATTCTAAGGAAGAAGGATATGAGAAAAATCTGTGGCAAAGAGTAAAGGTGGAAGTTAAGGAGTCAGAGTTAAGGTTGGATGGGGAGGCAGCAATAGTAGTTTGGAATGTACCAAGCAAGTTATGAAATTATTTGGAGGTGCTCCAAAATGATAGATAAGGCCTTCAGAGGATACAGAGGTGATGGAGAAGTAAAAGTTTCCTCTTGATGTAGTCTGTACAGATCAGCAGATGTACATAATTTACTATTGGCTGTCAAATCACAGTCACTATAGCTCAATAAATGCATATTGAGCTATACAGACTGGCAGGATGAATGGTGAATTATCTCCAGGCTTTGGTGTGACAGTGGCTCAATACACTAGTTATTTTGAGACAGCTTTCAACTTGGTTAGGGAGCTTTCTGAGGTAAGAAATGTAGGGAAGACTCTTTCCAAGCACTTGAGTATTCATAATAAATGATGATTAGAATTTCTTCAGACGTTATAGAAATTGGCATGATTTTTCCTTATCAGCTGTATTGTGTTCTTTAACAATGAATAGTCTATGTCTGTATTAGGGCCTGTACCATGCACTGAGTAAGATAAAATAATGCAATCAAGATGAAGTGTTAAGAAAATATTGGCAATAAACCCAGCAGAAAGAAACTACTTGGGAGCATTGATATACGAGGGGTTTTTTTTTTACATGTGGTTAATTACTTTTTTGCCTGTCACACCATTCAGATTTCAGTAAAACTGCCCTATTTTGTTTGACTGCTCAAATTGTATTTTTGTTTTGTTTTGTTTCAGGTGGGTTTTCAAACAGCTGTATGACAAAGGATTGGTATACCGAGGAGTTAAAGTCATGCCTTTTTCAACTGCGTGTAACACACCCCTTTCTAACTTTGAGTCCCATCAGAATTATAAGGTATATAACCTGGTCTATTAAATATCTTTGGTTTGTTATTGTACTGCACATGATTTTGGAAATGTTACATAGATTGCGAGGATGGAGTACAGGGTCAGCAATACATGTCTAAGAACATTGGGAACAGTAATAATATGGAAACCAGTGCAGCTCACAAACCACTAGGCAATACCATCCTTTCTCCTTTACCAGATGGAAATCATTGCAATCCTGGTGTGGACCAATTGAAGTCTCTGGGCTGTTTTCAGAGAGCTATCCTTGAAAATCCCATGTCCATTGAATGATTTTATATGCATAATTTGTTCTTGATGGCTGTCCCCTTATAGATTTTCAAGCAGGTAGCATAAAGTTTAAATACATTCTTTATGGTAGCTTTTAATGGGTAAATCACTGACATCCTGGCTGTGTAGCTGGTTAAAATGTGAACCTGTTCGTATTCAAATTTTGAACAGTTTTTAAAATTGTGATTCATTTAAAGCATTTTAGAGATGTGGTTCTGATGTTTTAAACATTGTAAACAGTTCTGAGCCTAGAAATGGAAGCATAGCATGATAGCGTGGGGTTTCTGCTGGTGTACCGGCCACCCTGCGACCCAGTAGTTTCCCTGACTCAGCTAGCAGAGGTGGTCTCCAATTCGGCCTTGGTCTCCCAGCGCCTGATTGTGCTGGGAGACTTCAACATTCATGCTGAGACCCCCTTAACTGGTGCAGCTCAGGATTTCATGGCCGCCATGACGACCATGGGGCTATCACAAATTATATCTGGCCCCACCCATTAGGCTGGACACACACTCGACCTAGTTTTTGTGGCGGACAGTGGAATGATCAGAGTGGAAGAACAAAACATCCTTCCTATGTCATGGTCTGATCACTATCTGGTCAGTTTTAGACTCCCTGCGACCCTAAACCTCCGCAGGGGTGGAGGACAAATTAAGATGGTTCGCCCCAGGAGACTGATGGATCCGGAGGGATTCCTGAGGAATCTTGGGGTTTTTCCTGTCATGGAGCCTGGCGATCCTGTCGACGCCTTGGTCGATCTCTATAATAGGGAAATGACCAGGGCGATAGATACGATCGCCCCCGAACGCCCCATCACGTTGCGTTGTGACAAGCTGTCTCCCTGGTTCACCGGGGAGCTGGCTGTGATGAAGCATGCGAGGAGGGGGCTAGAGTGCACTTCGTACTTCGCGAAGGCGGATCTGGCCGGAGTGGTCCATGCCTTGGTCACCTCCAGATTGGATTACTGCAATGCGCTCTACGTGGGGCTGCCCTTGAAGACGGCTCGGAAGCTCCAACTGGTTCAACGATCAGCAGCCAGGATGCTAACTGGGGCCCCTTACAGAGAGAGGTCAACCCTCCTGTTCAAGGAGCTGCACTGGCTGCTGTTTATATTCCGAGCCCAATTTAAGGTGCAGGTGCTTACCTACAAAGCCCTGAACGGTTTGGGACCAGCCTACCTGCGTGACCGCATTTCCATTTATGAACCCACATGTTCACTTCGGTCATCTGGAGAGGCCCTGCTCGTGATCCCACCGGCGTCGCAAGCGCGCTTGGTGGGGACGCGGGACAGGGCCTTTTCCGTGGTGCCCCCCCAACTCTGGAACACCCTCCCCAAAGACCTTGGACAGGCCCCTACATTGGCTGTCTTCAGAAAGAACTTGAAGACCTGGCTTTTCCGATGCGCCTTCCCAGATTAGGAAATCCCCACTACCAAGTCCCATAAGCACTTTATCAGAACCAATGATTGCTGCACATCGCACTTGCCCTAGAAGCCCTTTATACACCTCCTGTCACATCAGCACTTTTAATCTTTGTACCCACCCTCTGGCCCAGCCCAGTTTTATTGTGTTTTAGTGTATTGTGTCTGTTGTTTACTTTGCTTTATTCTGTTTTTAATTGTTTGATTTGCTTAGATTGTATTGTTATGTTGTGTGTTGAGGCCTCGGCCTGTGTAAGCCGCATCGAATCCTTCGGGAGATGCTAGTGGGGTACAAATAAAGTTTAATAATAATAATATTAATAATAATATACAAATAAAATACGAGAAATCTATATACAAATTACATATGAGAGACTACATAAATGTAGTCTCTGATATACTTTTTTGTATACAGAGTAATATATTACATGGGTTTGGAGAATCATTGTGGGAACGGAGGTCTCATTTTTGCATTTTATTGAACTAAATGTGCTCCATGGTCACCAGTTTTCTTGTGTAGTGCTCTGGACTGTTTCAGCTGTCTGAAGTGTATGCTGTCGTAGATGCAGAAATTTGAAAATAGACTTCAGTTAACTTTCAAAGAGGAAAAGTAAACATTAGGATCCCTTTTTTCTTTTTTAAAAAAGCAGCAGCTTACATTCTGTATGTGAACTCATGATATAGCAAAGCAGGTTATCCAGCCATAAAAAAGAGTAATGTCCTTAAGCTTCCCAGGATCTTCTAAAATGCCTGTTAGTCAGAACATAGCGTGCACAAATGGCCCTTATCTTGTTCTAGCACAAAGCTTGTTTTCCTCAAAGTCAGCTTATTTTAGAAGGCAAGGCGAAGAGAAAAATAGCTCAGCAATATTCTACAGGCAAAGGGTTGTTCATCCTGTAAAATGTCAATAAATGTTCAGTGCAATTTTTCCAAATATATTTAGTACTTCAGCAAACCGTGAAGGTGGGTGGTAGCATACAGCATTACTTAGAATGGAATAGAATGGCTAACAGTTATATAATAACTGGAAAGGCTTGTTAGCATCTTGGCTGGTGACTGAGCTTCATGCTTGTCATATGAATGTCCTCTGCAATAATCCTTAGCTCTAATATAAATTCTGCAAATCCTTATGCAGGGTGCGAATCATATAGCCTTCCAGATGACACTGGACTGCATCTCTCATCAGAGATGGTGAGGAATGCTGGTATTTGCAGTCCAACAATATCTGCAGATACCCATCCCTTTTATTTATTGAAGAATCAACCAGGAAGACAATTAAATATAACTTATTTACCATAGTTACTCATCCATACTATTTACATTTTCAGTTCAACAAACCAGTTTTATATCACAATTCTTGTTAGCATTTCTCTAAGATAGGTTCTTGTTTCTTGCCCACAATTCAACGTCAGCTTATGATGATTTGGGTGAATGAAAGACCCCCAAGAGCCCCAGGGAAATGTGCCCTACTCAGGTCTTTCACGCTGAGTGCTTGAACTTCCTTGATTGAGTCTTATTGCTTGCTAGCTAGCTTGTTTCAATTTTTACCCTACCTTTCTCCCAAAACAGAGTTTAAGTAATGGCCATCTTTTCATACCGGCTTCTACTTTACCAGGCATTATTGTCTTTTCCATTGAGCCATGTAGTCTCGTGGAATGAATGAAGCTTAATGGCCTCCTAGTGAGATTAGGCTTCATTTGCTCTAAGCCACATGCATTTGTTCCATGATATTTGTAGAATTCTCATTCAGCACAATTTTTTAGATGAATCCTTTTCTTTCTGGCTGCCCCTTTTCACTGCCCAGTTTTTGCATCCATATATAGAAATAAGTAATACTTTGGCTTGGGCAGTTTTGACTTTGGTATTTACTGGTTTGTGTAAAGTCCTGAGGACTTTATCCTTTGCCTTTATGGCTACCTTTTCTTAGTTTTCTTATAATATGTTGAATACCATCTTCAGTTTGAGTAATGATAGTGCTACGATATACCGTAACAGATCTTTAATTATACTAATGTTTTTATTACCCCTTTTGAAGTTACATAAACCACCTGAGGTCATTAGTTTTATTGTCTTAATGGGCAACAAATACAGCTTTTCGTTTTCTTCCTTAATTTTCATCAGTAGTTCCAAATGTTTGCTATTTTTTTGCACATAATATGGTATTACTTGCAGATCTTAAATTAATGATGTTCCTTCCTTCAGTTTTCATGCCCATTTCATTTGAGTGCAATCCTTCTTTCTATATGGCATGTTCTGCAGATAAATTAAAGAGATAGGGTCAGAACCCATCCTGCTACTCCATACTGGTAAATTTCTTAGGCAATACATGCATTTTTAATAGATACGTATTTCCACTGTATTTAACTTTGAATTCATTGCTCTGAAGGTTTTATTTTTCTATAAATCCATCAATTACTTTTGTCAGCTTTTTACAGAACAATGTCAATTAGTATTAGAATCATAGAATCATAGAATCATAGAATCAAAGAGTTGGAAGAGACCTCATGGGCCATCCAGTCCAACCCCCTGCCAAGAAGCAGGAATATTGCATTCAAATCACCCCTGACAAATGGCCATCCAGCCTCTGCTTAAAAGCCTCCAAAGAAGGAGCCTCCACCACACTCCAGGGCAGAGAGTTCCACTGCTGAACAGCTCTCACAGTCAGGAAGTTCTTCCTAATGTTCAGATGGAATCTCCTCTCTTGTAGTTTGAAGCCATTGTTCCGCGTCCTAGTCTCCAAGGAAGCAGAAAACAAGCTTGCTCCCTCCTCCCTGTGGCTTCCTCTCACATATTTATACATGGCTATCATATCTCCTCTCAGCCTTCTCTTCTTCAGGCTAAACATGCCCAGTTCCCTAAGCCGCTCCTCATAGGGCTTGTTCTCCAGACCCTTGATCATTTTAGTCGCCCTCCTCTGGACACATTCCAGCTTGTCAATATCTCTCTTGAATTGTGGTGCCCAGAATTGGACACAATATTCCAGATGTGGTCTAACCAAAGCAGAATAGAGGGGTAGCATTACTTCCTTATATCTAGACACTATGCTCCTATTGATGCAGGCCAAAATCCCATTGGCTTTTTTTGCCGCCACATCACATTGTTGGCTCATGTTTAACTTGTTGTCCACGAGGACTCCAAGATCTTTTTCACACGTACTGCTCTCGAGCCAGGCGTCCCCCATTCTGTATCTTTGCATTTCATTTTTTCTGCCAAAGTGGAGTATCTTGCATTTGTCACTGTTGAACTTCATTTTGTTAGTTTTGGCCCATCTCTCTAATCTGTCAAGATCGTTTTGAATCCTGCTCCTGTCCTCTGGACTATTGGCTATCCCTCCCAATTTGGTGTCGTCTGCAAACTTGATGATCATGCCTTCTAGCCCTTCATCTAAGTCATTAATAAAGATGTTGAACAGGACCGGGCCCAGGACGGAACCCTGCGGCACTCCGCTCGTCACTTCTTTCCAAGATGAAGAGGAAGCATTAGTGAGCACTCTCTGTGTTCGTCCACTTAACCAATTACAGATCCACCTCACCGTAGTTTTGCCTAGCCCACATTGGACTAGTTTCCTTGCCAGAAGGTCATGGGGGACCTTGTCGAAGGCCTTACTGAAATCCAGGTACGCCACATCCACGGCATTCCCCGCATCTACCCAGCTTGTAGCTCTATCGAAGAAAGAGATCAGATTAGTCTGGCATGACTTGTTTTTGATAAATCCATGTTGACTATTAGCGATGACTGCATTTGTTTCTAAGTGTTTGCAGACCGCTTCCTTAACAATCTTTTCCAGAATCTTGCCCGGTATCGACGTGAGGCTGACCGGACGGTAGTTGTTTGGGTCATCCTTTTTTCCCTTCTTGAAGATTGGGACCACATTGGCCCTCCTCCAATCTGCTGGAACTTCTCCCGTTCTCCAAGAACTCTCAAAGATGGTTGCCAATGGTTCCGAAATGACTTCCGCTAGTTCCTTAAATTCATTCAAAATAGTTTTTAACAACTATACAGAATACCTTTTCAGAGCTTAATGTTGTCATCTCAAAAATTCTGCCATAATGCGTATACTATGGAAAAAAGTCACATCATATGGTTCCAAAGGGTCCTTCATTTAGATTTTCTAATGGTCAAAATTTCCATTCTAAACACTTAGAAATAATCTTTAGTCATTTGAGCAACGACAGGCTTTCTTGGCAGAAACAGAATATCTGGATCCATTTCAGTCTGGTTTCAGTTCAGGTATTGCTGAGTTCAGTGGGAGTTTCTGGACCTGATCTGTGGGATGGGAGTAAGCAGCACAGTGGTTCTGTTCCTGTCATTAGGGTTGATGACAGTGTATGGCATTGGAGGACAACTAGTCATCTTGTTTACTATTATGCATGGGATGCTTCAGGATTTCATCTTATTCCCCATGCTGTTTAATATTGATACAAAACCTTTGAGTGAGTACTATAAGGGATTTAATGTTAGCTGCTATGAGTATTCTGATGATATTGAACTGTACATTTCCTGGTCCTATGTAGAGGTATCAAGAAATTTGCAACAAAAAAGTTAATTTCTGTGTACAGGCAAAAAATGAAATCTAAATGTTTAGGTGAAGACATGACAGTGGTAGGAGTCCTATCGACTGTGAACCTAAAACATATTTACAACCACATAACACATTGATTGCTCTGTATCTATGAGGAGTGTCTTTTATCTGACCTGTCTTTTGGACTTCATTTGAAACCAGAGCATACAGTGATTTTAGCATTTCCCGATAGCCACAGTAGTTGTAACCTAACCATGGTCAACAATAAGGAAATATTATGCTTTGCTTCCCATGTGGTGTTTAAACCTTTGGTTATCTATACTGCTAACAAACAGATCTTTAGTTTACTTTCGGGATATCTGTTTATTTAATCCAGAAGTTTGTGAAGATGATCGTGTTTAAAAAACATGTGTTTATATTTTATCTACTATGTTGTTGTTGATATACTACTACTTTGCAGTCAGAAGGAATGAGAATATAATTGATCATAACACTATCTTTGTTTTCAGTACTTGTTCACTGATGCATAAAGTAAATATTTTTCTTTTTCTTTTCATCTCTTCTAATTCTTCATTTAAGGATGTTCAAGACCCTTCGGTCATTGTTACCTTCCCACTAGAAGAAGATGAAAGCATATCTCTGGTTGCTTGGACAACAACCCCCTGGACTCTGCCCAGCAATCTGGCCCTCTGTGTTAACCCAGATTTGCAGTATGTGAAGGTGAAAGGCAAGTGAAAAAAGATGATGTAACATCACTAATGTTTTCTTCTAGTTGTGCAAATGACATGGAAGTAAGTAATCCTTGGTTCCCCAGGTCTCCTTGCCATGGTTGTTCTATCTTCATTTTTTAAAAGGTGAAAGATTTATATGATCTGAAGAGAAACCAGAATCTGAAAGTGACTTGATGCTGTTGTCATAATAAATCTCAGAAAAGCAGTGTAATGTAGAGAGTACAATGGTTACATAAAGTGCTTTCCTTCAAACTCCTGTAGCATTTGTTTAAGTTATTATGATATATCTAATTGGCTTGCCCTTTGATTTACCTACCCATGATGATTCAAGCTACCTTCTCATGCTAAACGGATGATGAGGAAATGGCCTTATAAGGGAATATCTGTCTCTCAGTACATTGTCTGCTAAGCCCTGTGCTGCAGGCTGAGCTCATCTTCTCCCACTACAGACATAATCCTTTCCATTTGGAGGGCCACCCATGAGACCCCTGAGGATAACTACAAGGGCAACAAGGGAGGAATAATTTCTTACTGAGCACATTTTGTTTCTGACACGTGAAAATGTCCATGAGAAGGAAAATTGCCTGGACTCACTGAGAATAAACAATTGCTGGCATCTTATCTGTGTCTGGGGAAACCCCCTGGAAACAGATCAGGCTATGCTCTTGGACCCATTAATTAAGACTATTTTAGTACTCAGTGCCCTTATTGTATCACTATTATACTTACAGCAGCCTTCCACAATCTTATGCTCTCCTGATGTGTTGGATGGTAATTCAAGAAATCTCCAGAAAAGCATTGTCAGTTGTAGTTTGCATGTCACTAATGAGCACAAAGTCATAAATAGACTTTGGCCTTATCCATCCCTATTACCTGTATTCTTCATACCTCAAACACTCCTGAAAAATTCTGATGTTGGAGGTCTTTTTAATTTTATTGACACAGTTCTGCTGATGCTCATTGTAAAAACAAATGTGTGTTTGGTTTCAGTCAATCATCTTGTTTGATTTTTGTTTGGTAATTTTTTCTGAGCATTTAGTGCTGCACGTCTTTAAATATGAGCTCAGAATCCTGTATTGTCAGATCACTGTGGAATGGCTTGACAGTTTTGTCATTCATGGAGGTCAACACCTAAGACTTCCTGGTGCAAGTTGAAAACAGTGGTCGATGGATTGAGTGACCCACTTCACTCCCATGCTGTTCTTGGAGGATTTCCCACACTAGCAGCTCTAGAAGGAGCTGACATCTGTTTTGAGATGGACACTGGACAATCTGATCTGCTGGAACTTACTAATATTTTAGCCTGATTTATAACAACCTATTTGAAAGCTCTGTCATTCAAAGATCCAGCAAACAAGAGCTCAGCTTTGAGCAAAGCAGAATTGGAAATTATGAAGAGAGCTACCTGTGATAGTTGCTCACCTACTTTCATATTTCATTAACTCAGCATTCGTGTATCTGGTGGCCTTCAGATGTGTAGTGACAGCCATAATTATGGTTTGTCAAGTCAGATGTCATGACTTGTAGGCCTGATTGAAATCATAGGTTGTAATTCTGATTAGCCAGCTAACCACTAGTCACAATGTTGTTGGTTTGAACATCTTGTTCTGTCATGGTTAAGCTTCTTTCATTAGTGTTGTGTAATGTCAGTATTCAGCTTAGGAATCTCTGCTGATACAGAATTTAGATTGATTTCTTCAACCAAAAAAGCACGTCTATCCATTTGTGCTGTCCTGATAGTCTCAAGTTAGAAGAATTGATTGATTCTTAATTTAAATATGTGGGCAATTCTAATTATTGCATTAATACTCTTAGTCCAGATTTATTTCTGTATGTGTCCAGCACTAGAATATTCACTTTTGATTATTTCCCTTCAGAAAAAAACACAGGTAGATTTTTCATTTTGATGGAAGCTAGACTGGTGTCCCTCTACAAGTCTGAAAGTGAATATACAATACTTGAACGGTGAGTAGAACACTGCCAGGGACTTGTAATGACTAGGCAGACCATTAAAAAGTTTGCCTGCATGTAAGCACAGTACAACCCTGTATCTATGGGACTGGTATCCATGGTTTCATTTATCCATATTCAACAAAATATATCCTTTCTAGGCATTTTCTAGGTCCTCAAGTGTAATTCTGTGGTATCTGGGGTTGGAAATGCTTAATTTCACTTCTGAATCAATTCTGTACTGGTCACACAGACTTCAGATAAGGATGTAGATATTAGATATTGTTCATGTGTACTTTGTTGTTATCTGCATACATCTGAAGTTCTATAAAATACCGATGCTTGGAACAAACTTTATCTTGAGTAGATTGGACTGAAAGCAGTGCTGGGACTTGGTGGTTCCAAAGTTATTGTTTGTTGTCTGTTTGCCTTCCTGCTCAGTTTCAGGAGTCATTCCAGCTCAGTATTTCATTTGGGAGATATGTTAGGCCTGATATTTCAGTCCAAACCCACCAGTCTAATCCAGGATTGCCCAGATACTGGACAGAGAGCTTTCCCAAAGAAATTCAGGCAGTTTTCTTAAGATATAGCAGAAATTTAATAAATTTTGGTTTGAAGGTTTAGCATGCTCATACAGTTGGCTCTCCCTATCCATGGGGCTTGGTTCCAGGACTCCTTGCAATTAACAAAATCCTGATCAAATTCCATTATATGAAATTGTGACTGGACAAGATGCGAGGCTGGAGAGGGACTGAGGATCTTTAGAAATGGTGGCATAAATTCCTGCCAAACATTACACTTGGATTCCCACCATTTCACACATTCTCAGTGCCTCTCCAGCGTCACATCTCATTCGTCATACATTGCATTGCCTATTTTGAATTTGCCAATATAGAGTCCAGGGATTCTCTGGGCCAGCTGTGCTTCTGAGACCTTTTATAGAGTTGTAAAATACAGTTCCTGATGGCTTGCATCTACTTCAGTATGTATGCAGCCTTTTATGTATTATTATGTATATTTTAATGTCTGTTTTATTGTGAGGTTTATTACATGGCATGCTACTTTGGGTACTCTTCTGGCAGAAAAGCAATGTATAAATATTGAAAGTAAATAAAACATATTAATTATTGCTATATTGATAAAATTTGCTTTAGGTTTCCTGGTGTTCAACTTAAAGGGAAGAAATATAAACCTCTTTTCAAGTATTTTATCAAGGTAAACAATATTATAATTTTAATTCGTTATCTAGAGCATACTCATATTGTATATTTCAGAAAAAAATTGTTTTCATGTTGGCGGTATGAAGTGAGTGAAAGGAATGTAAATCACTAGCTTTGATCTGCAAAGAACTCGTGAAGATACATATGGTGAGGAACTTGTAATCTTATGATTCACTTCCAGTTTCTCAGTCACAGTAATCAGGACCTCTTTGTCATATTATTTATTTTTGTCAACAGAGCAAGCAATGCAATATTGGGATTCTTATAATTGTCTTGCTTCTATTCAGATTTGTCCTGCTGAAGATTTAATGTAATTTTATATGTAGTAATCCAAAGACAGATGTGCATCCAGGTTATTTTTATAATAATGATGATGTAATATAATTTCCAAATAAAACATTTCAATTTACAATGTTTTATGTGTGTATGCAATGTTTCACTAAACATCCAATTTTATAATCTGTTTAATTATTTTTTTCAAATTGAATGTGTGAATTGATAGATATAATTTGTTTTAAGTACAGTCATTTGCCTTACCTGTTAGGTCCATGTAGATTAAATTTGAAGATACAATCACATGCTGACTAACTTGAACTCAATAGGAGTCAGACTGAATAGACATACATTACATTGCATTTTAAAATGCATTAAGGGATGCTTTGTATGTTTTGCTTTCTTTATGGAAAACGCTATGTGAAGGCTTCTCACTTCAACAATTGTAGGCCTTTTTCTTCATAGACAATTGTGTTCTGAGGAAAAGTATTTTATCATTTGCAATTCAAATAACATTTTCAGGAATCTTTTGTACTTTTGTAAAAAAAGGATTCTGGACACTCAATCGTATGTATGGCTATCCCATTTCTGCTACATGTGTTCTTCCATTCCAGCAAAGTTAGAAAATGCCTACTTTTTATGTGCATTGTTCCTTGACTAGAGTAGGCCCGCTCACTGTTCCTTGACTCTGGCCCTCCAGGTGTTTTGGACTTCAGCTCCCAGAATTCCTGACCATTGGACAAGCTAGCTAGGGCCTCTGGGAGTAGGAGGCCCAAACAGGTGGAGGGCCACAGGTTGTGCAGGCATGCTCCAGAATATGTAAGGTTGAATTGTCAGACTAGTCTTCAGACAGAAGTTTTTGTTCACTACTGTAACTGCTAATCTCAAACAGTATTACTGTTTCTTTGGCTCACATTCACAGCAATGTATTTTGTGTATAATTTTTTTTTTGTAAAGGTAAAGGTTTCCCCTTGACATTAAGTCTAGTTGTGTCCAACTCTGGGGATTGGTGCTCATCTCTATTTCTTAGCCCAGAGAGCCAGTGTTGTCCATAGACATCTTCAATGTCATGTGGCCAGCATGACTGCATGGAGTGCCATTACCTTCCCACAGAAGCAGTACTTATTGATTTTCTCACATTTGCATGTTTTTGAACTGCTAGGTTGGCAGGAGCTGGGCTAACAGTGGGAGCTTACCCCACTCCCTGGATTCGAACCTTTTTGTCAACGAGTTCAGCAGCTCAGCGGTTTAACCCACTAAGCCACCTGTGGGCCGTCTTTTTTCTATGTCATGGCATTAACACTAAATGATGCTCTCTGAATTTCTCTGAATGACTTTTCCTCTTAAAAACTTCTCTGTTCCAGTGCAAAGAAAATGGTGCTTTTACTGTAGTGACTGACAACTATGTGAAAGAAGAAGAAGGTACAGGAGTTGTACACCAGGCTCCTTACTTTGGTGCTGTAAGTTGAAAATGTTTATATGCTTTTGTACAGAGTGTGCTTCTGTTGTATCTTAACTATTTCAGCTGACATTCCAAATTATTTTTTATTAAAGAAAATATTAAGAGTTGTATTGCACAAATATCTGTATGTCAAAAATTACATTTTTATATTTTCCATATTCATTCCTAATACCTTTCACAGATCTCTAACAGGCTCTGGAAACAAGCAGCTCCAGGCCCCATTATGGCCACTGCTGAGACCTGGTCATTGCACTTTACCCATTCCCCTGGCCCCCATTTTTTTTTTTGCACTAGCCCCAGCCCAGCCCTATTACACTGCCTAGGCCCTTTCTGAAATTTTGGCCCCTGACAGCTTATTTGCACAAAAGAATCGTGTGGGATTGGTCTTTAAAATATATATATGTGTGTGTTGATATGTTTTGCTTACACTGTATGTTTTTTGTGTATTTTGTTTACATGGAAACCACCCTGAGTCCCCTAGGGGAGATAGAGCAGTATATAAATACAGTTGAGCTATGTTACTGTCCCTATAAGGGACAGCCCTAAGCACCATTATCTCATAACCCATTTCTGAACATAAAATACTGCAACTATTGGAGCAAATTCTTGGAAAACAAGAGTCCATGTATCAAACAACATCCTTGGTTGCTTTATATTTGATTCACAATGGTTTGTGGCCTTTTTGAAAAGATAGGTGTATCTTTTGGTAACATGCAATGATATGAAGTTTCTCATTTGGGCTTATATTGGATGTTCACACTTATACATCTGATATGGCTGATATCACAGCCATAATGTAATGAACACATCTGAATTACCCTTCAATCTGAAAAGAAACATTTGCAACCTAGCTTCATAACAAGTAATAATGAATCATTTTATTTCTTTCAAAGCTGTAAAGCACTTCAGATCTTGAAAGGGTAATTTATTGGTGGCAAATTTTCATAAATAGAGCACTGAAGGTTTTGGTAACATTTTGAACTCCAGAATGCTGTATAGGAATCAGAAGATGGGCACTCAGCCTTTCCCATTCTGCTGTTCTTAGGTAGCATTTTTTTAAAATCTCTCTTATAGGATGACTACAGAGTTTGCATGGATTTTAATATTATCCAGAAAGATTCTGTGCCAGTTTGTCCTGTTGATGCCTCAGGCTGTTTCACAGCAGACGTAGCTGACTTTGCTGGACAATATGTGAAGGTAGGTTACTATTAGAAAATGTTCTTGAAATAATAGTGAGAAAATTGAAATGTAGGTTTTTGATTTCCGCTACCCAACAGGTGCTCAGTTGCTTTCAGCTTTGGCGAATTCACTGTTGATGTTTCCACACTGAGTGCCATTTTTTAAGTTCCTTCTCTTCCCACAAACATGGAGGATCTCAGTTAGAAATGTCTGGCCTCTTTATACACTTTTAGCTTTCTTGCTGATTGCCATTTCAGAACATAAAATTAATTTTACAGCTTCTTTACAATGATATCATCACAGGCAGATTAAAGTGATTGCTAATCAGTTTCCCTGAAGAAGATCAGAAGTGTGTTATGCCCAGAGCAAAATCATAGCAAAGGACATTTTTGGCATAGCAGCCTATACTGTTGGCATGGAAATGGAGCTGGTTAGGTCCATATTGAAAAAAGGAATTCCACCCTGCTTTCTTTTGGCTTAATTGAAGTTGGCTTCATTCTGGGTAGTTTTCAAGAAGTCAGCATCCAAATGTGCCTCTCCGACAGAGTGACCAATATTTTTTTTTTTTTGGGGGGGGGGGGATCTTACTTATGATGTAGAGAACTGTAATTATTAGAATTCGTTTTTCCATTTTGCATTTGTTTGATGGTTTTATTCTATTCTTGTTCTACCATTACCTTTGTTTTTGAATATATTTGAAAATGAAGCTTCATTGTTTTTTTCCCCCAAATGGCTTAGATAACTTTGGCAAAAAAAAGCATGCCTTCTCATTTAAGGCAGGTGGATGGGCATGTTGTAACTTTGTGTCTAAAACACTTTGACTCACATTACAAAGCAAGGCAGAATGTGTAATCTCCAACCCCCCCCCCCCCCCCCGGCATCCCAAAACCCACTCTCCCAAAAGCATGAAGCCAAAAAGAGAGAGGTAAAAAAAAGCACTGTCCTGTATGGACCCAGGTCTTAGCTTCTAGTGATCAGTTTTTAACTAGCAGATCTCTCAACAATAGGTTGAGAACCACTTGTCTGATTATCCTCTCCACTTTTTTGCCTTGTCTTTTATTTGTGTTGTATTTTGAAATGGTCATACGACTGGTCAAATAAATATATTATAATATTATTATTATCACTTGTCTTGTATTGGTTAAGGTGAAATAAAACTGTAGTTCTCTGTGTCTGCATGAACCCTGGATCACAGCTGTAAAATGACCCGTGTTGCTCTGACATATATATTATATAGCATTACATTTCAGTAATAGAGATTACTTGCTATAATGTCTTTGTGATGGATCTGAGATACTTTGTGAATCTTAGACCTTTTGAATATCAGGCTATGATCTTAAAAGCTGCATGTTAAAACATATTTTGCTTTCCTTAGGATGCAGATAAGAACATCATCAGGTTCCTAAAAGAGCAAGGAAGACTAGTTCATACCAGCACTTTCAAGCACAACTACCCTTTTTGCTGGAGGTATGGAGAAGAAGTAATTCAATACATGTTTAAAAGTCAGATTGCTGATAAATTGTTCTCACGGTGATGTTGTATTTAAATTATACTTATTCAGAAAATAAAATCAGCAACCTTGTACTCCTAGGTGGGCTTTTGAGATGAAATCATTTCCTTTGCCACTTTCCCCTGATTTTCCTTTCAGCTACAACTTTCTGCCCAGCACCACCACTCGTGTAATATCATTGCTAGGGCTGAAGTCTTGGGGCTATAGAGGGAGGGCAACCCAAGGTACCTTTCGAATAGTGCCAGAGGAACAGTGGCTTTCTGACAGCATCTATATAACCAGTAACGTATTAAGAAGTAAAGTTCTAGATTGTCAGCCAAGGCACAGCTGGTTTCATTGACAGCAACCTCAGCCAATCAGGCACAGCCTTAGGAGTCAGTAAAGGTAGTGGCAGAGTGAGGAGGTGAGGCGTACCTGTCTCCATTATTGCTTCTTTATAGACAATCTTCCCTGAATGGTTTCCATCTTGTTTTAGGGAGAATAATGTAAATTGAAATGACATAATGCTACCTCCACGAAGTTGGTCAGTCAGGTTAGTGTAAGTGCCTTAGTAAAGTTAAAGGTTTCCCTTTGACATTAAGTCTAGTAGCGTCTGATTCGGGGGGTGGTGTGGTGCTCATCTCCATTTCTAAGCTGAAGAGCCAGTTTTGTCCATAGACGCCTCCTAGGTCACGTGGCCGGAATGACTGCATGGAGTGTTGTTACCTTCCCACAGATGTAATACCTATTGATCTACTCTCATTGGCATGTTTTCGAACTGCTAAGTTGGCAGAAGCTGGGGCTAATAGCGGGAACTCACCCTGCTTCCTGAATTTGAACCGACCTTTAGGTCAGCAAGTTCTGCATCTAAGCAGTTTAACCTGTTGCGCCATCAGCAATGTGCCTTGGGCAATGAAATAAGCAGAATTCACTTTGTGCAGGCTCATCTTATACTTCGTACCACTTCTGCTCCCTAGAATCATAGAATCATAGAATCAAAGAGTTGGAAGAGACCTCATGGGCCATCCAGTCCAACCCCCTGCCAAGAAGCAGGAATATTGCATTCAAATCACCCCTGACAAATGGCCATCCAGCCTCTGCTTAAAAGCTTCCAAAGAAGGAGCCTCCACCACACTCCGGGGCAGAGAGTTCCACTGCTGAACGGCTCTCACAGTCAGGAAGTTCTTCCTAATGTTCAGATGGAATCTCCTCTCTTGTAGTTTGAAGCCATTGTTCCGCGTCCTAGTCTCCAAGGAAGCAGAAAACAAGCTTGCTCCCTCCTCCCTGTGGCTTCCTCTCACATATTTATACATGGCTATCATATCTCCTCTCAGCCTTCTCTTCTTCAGGCTAAACATGCCCAGTTCCCTAAGCCGTTCCTCATAGGGCTTGTTCTCCAGACCCTTGATCATTTTA
Organism: Anolis sagrei; assembly: GCF_037176765.1. Taxonomy (NCBI): domain Eukaryota; kingdom Metazoa; phylum Chordata; class Lepidosauria; order Squamata; family Anolidae; genus Anolis; species Anolis sagrei. Next base: position 66,697,196 of record NC_090022.1, on the reverse strand, counting down.
GTCGCCCTCCTCTGGACACATTCCAGCTTGTCAATATCTCTCTTGAGTTGTGGTGCCCAGAATTGGACACAATATTCCAGATGTGGTCTAACCAAAGCAGAATAGAGGGGTAGCATTACTTCCTTAGATCTAGACACTATGCTCCTATTGATGCAGGCCAAAATCCCATTGGCTTTTTTTGCCGCCACATCACATTGTTGGCTCATGTTTAACTTGTTGTCAACGAGGACTCCAAGATCTTTTTCACACGTACTGCTCTCGAGCCAGGCGTCCCCCATTCTGTATCTTTGCATTTCATTTTTTCTGCCAAAGTGGAGTATCTTGCATTTGTCACTGTTGAACTTCATTTTGTTAGTTTTGGCCCATCTCTCTAACCTGTCAAGATCTTTTTGAATTCTGCTCCTGTCCTCTGGACTATTGGCTATCCCTCCCAATTTGGTGTCGTCTGCAAACTTGATGATCATGCCTTCTAGCCCTTCATCTAAGTCATTAATAAAGATGTTGAACAGGACCGGGCCCAGGACGGAACCCTGCGGCACTCCACTTGTCACTTCTTTCCAAGATGAAGAGGAAGCATTAGTGAGCACTCTCTGTGTTCGTCCACTTAACCAATTACAGATCCACCTCACCGTAGTTTTGCCTAGCCCACATTGGACTAGTTTCCTTGCCAGAAGGTCATGGGGGACCTTGTCGAAGGCCTTACTGAAATCCAGGTACGCCACATCCACGGCATTCCCCGCTTCTACCCAGCTTGTAGCTCTATCGAAGAAAGAGATCAGATTAGTCTGGCATGACTTGTTTTTGATAAATCCATGTTGACTATTAGCGATGACTGCATTTGTTTCTAAGTGTTTGCAGACCGCTTCCTTAACAATCTTTTCCAGAATCTTGCCCGGTATCGACGTGAGGCTGACCGGACGGTAGTTGTTTGGGTCATCCTTTTTTCCCTTCTTGAAGATTGGGACCACATTGGCCCTCCTCCAATCTGCTGGAACTTCTCCCGTTCTCCAAGAACTCTCAAAGATGGTTGCCAATGGTTCCGAAATGACTTCCGCTAGTTCCTTCAGTACTCTTGGGTGTAGTTGATCTGGCCCTGGGGACTTGAACTCATTAAGAGCGGCCAGGTATTCCTGGACGACTTCTTTCCCAATTTGGGGTTGGATGTCCTCCAATCCCTCATCCACTCCATCTTGCTGAGGTTGAAGACTCTCTTTTTGTGAGAAGACCGAGGCAAAGAAGGCATTAAGTAGTTCTGCCTTTTCCCTGTCCCCTGTCAGCATTGCCCCATCTTCTCCTCGAAGAGGTCCTATCGCCTCCTTGTTTTTCCTTTTTCTACTGACATAAGAATAGAAGCCCTTTTTATTGTTTTTAATGTCCCTGGCAAGTCTGAGCTCGTTTTTTGCTTTAGCTTTGCGGACCTTTTCCCTACAGGTGTTGGCTATTTGTTTGAATTCTTCTTTGGTGATTTCTCCCTTTTTCCACTTCTTTTGCATGTCTCTTTTGTGTCTTAGCACAGTTAGAAGTTCTTTGGACATCCATTCTGGCTTCTTTGCACTTGTCCTATTTTTTCTTTTTGTTGGCACGGTTTGCAATTGCGCCTTGAGTATTTCACTCTTGAGAAATTCCCATCCATCCGTAGCTCCCTTGTCTTTTAGTATCTGTGTCCACTGAATGCTGCTCAGCGTTTCCTTCATTTTTTGGAAGTCAGCTCTCCTAAAGTCCAAAATGCGGGTTTGACTTGTCTTAGTTTCGGCCTTCCTTTGTACCTCAAATTGCAGGAGCACATGGTCACTTGCCCCTAAGGATCCTACCACTTCGATCGCATCGATCAGGTCCTCCGCATTTGTTAGGATGAGATCAAGAGTAGCCAATCCCCTTGTTGCCTCTTCTACCTTTTGGACCATGAAATTGTCTGCAAGGCAAGCGAGGAATTTGTTGGACCTTGTACTCTTGGCCGAGTTTGTTTTCCAGCAAATATCGGGATAGTTGAAATCGCCCATGACTACTACATCTCTTTTCTGTGCCTGTTTGGTCAACTGTTGGCAGAAGACTTCATCAAGATCTTCCTCCTGGCTTGGGGGTCTGTAGTAGATGCCTACAACGACATCTTTTTGAGTCCCAGTTCCCTTGATTCTTATCCAGATGATTTCAAGCTGGTTTCCCAGATTGCTGTCTTGAATTTCTTCTGCCGCATAAGAGTTTTTGACATATAAGGCTACTCCGCCTCCTCTCCCCTTTGTTCGGTTTCTGTGAAAGAGGTTATACCCCTCGATATCTACATTCCAGCGATAGGAGTCATCCCACCAGGTTTCAGTGATGGCTATGATATCATATTTGTGGTGTAGTGCTAGAAGTTGGAGTTCATCTTGTTTATTTCCCATGCCCTCTTAGTTGGTAGCCAAAGCTTTGGTAGCCAAAGCTTAGTACCTAGCTTTCCTGAGAATTCCCTTCAATGAGGAAGATGGAGAATATTTCCCTTGCATATTTTTGCTTATACTGCATTGGATCCAATTGAGTTACTTAGCTACCAGCCATTCTTGAATGTTGAGTGTATAAGGTAAATAATAAGCTAATTCTTTGTTATGTTACATTCACATAGACATTTTGGCTTAAGTATGCCTTAGTATAGATTGAGTATTTCTTATCCAGAATGCTTGGGACTAGAAGTTTTTTGGATTTTGGAATTTCTGTATTTGGATAAAATCTAGATCCATTTCAATCTGGTGTCAGGCCTATTTAAGGAACAGAGACAGCTGTAGTCACCGTGGTGGATGACCTACGCAGAGAGCTAGACAGGGTTCTCCTGGATCTCTCAGCGGCTTTTGATGCCAGTCACCATGGTATCCTTCTGGGTTGTCTTGCTGGGATGAGAAAGAGGCACTGTTTTACAGTGGCTCTGTTCCTCCCTAGAGGGCTGTACTCAGAAGATAGTGATGGGGGACTCCTTTTCAAACCCTTGGCCATTGACCTCTGGGGTTCCTCAGGGTCCATTTTGTCCCCTTATCATTTGCAGGTGACACCCAACCAGATGGCACTGCACTCCAAAACTCCAGATGAGATCTCCCAGTAGTTTAATGTATATGTTAAACATCAAGGAGGACAAAATAGAACACTGAGGAGCCCTTCTCCTTTCCACCTAAAACCAAAGAAGTTGTTCTGACCCTAAACCAGTCTCTGTCATCAGTAATGGACTGGATGAGGGCAAACAAATTGAAGCTTAATCCAGACAAGACAGAGGTGCTCTTGGTCAGTCAGAAGGTAGATCAGGGAATAGGGACCCAGCATGTGCTGGATGGGTTCAAACTCCCCGGAAGACACAGGTCCGCTGTTTGGGGGTCCTCCTGGACCCTACACTGAACCTGGAGGCCCAGGTATCGGCAGTGTCCAGGAGGGCCTTTGCACAATTAAAATAATTAAAACTTCTGCGCCAACTGTGCCTGTTCCGTGAGAAGCCAGATCTGGCCATGGTGGTACATGCCTTATTTACATCCCATCTGGATTACTATAATGTGCTCTACGTGGGCTACCTCTGAAGAGTGCTTGGAAACTTCATGTGGCCCATAGAGCTGGGGCCAGGTTATTAAGTGGAGCTGGCTACAGAGAGCGGACCCCCCCCCCCCTCCGTTACAACAGCTCCACTGGCTGCCAGTTTGTTTCCAGGCACAATTCAAAGTGCTGGTTATGACCTTTAAAGCCCTAGACGGTTCAGATCCAGGCTATTTGGCTGACCACATTCCCTTGTACGAACCGACCTGGGCCCTGAGATCTTCAACAGAGGCCCTTTTCTCCGTCCCACCTCCATTTCAAGCTCGGTTGGTAGGAATGAGAGACTGGGCCTTTACGGTGGCTGCCACTCGACTCTGACACTCCCTGCCCAGAGAATCTAGAAGGGCCCCCTCCCTACTGTCCTTTCGGCAGGCAGGCTAAAACCTTCTTATTCAGACCGGCTTTTAAAGAAAAAGATTTTTATGTCAGGGGTGCTGTAGTTTTTAGCTTTGAATATGTTTTAATGGATTGTAATGTTTTTACGTTTACTTCTGTTTTAATGTTGTATATTTGTATAGTTTAAATTGTGTGGTAATACTTTTAATTGAGATTTACATGCTAATTTGATGAGCATTTGCAGGGAGTTAGTGGTTTGTTACCTCTAGGTTTTCAATATATTCACAAGGCTGGAAAGAGAACTACTCGTTTTCTTGACTATTGTTCTGTTTAGATGATATAGGCCAGACAGAATTAGAAGGGTGCTGGTAAATTTTTATTTTGTGAGATAAGTTGTATAGTATTTCTACAGCAAGCTGTTTTTATTGTTCAGCTATTCTGTAAAATGCATTTTATTTCTACATTTTAGGGGGAAAAACCCCTATGCATTATAGCCTCCAGTAATTTTAAGTCTTCGGAGTTTAGTAACAATTCCATTACTTCTTAATATATTGCATTTGGGAATTCTTTAGCAGACACAATCCACTGCTTATGTTTAATATTTGAAGCTGATGGTGAAAACTTGAGTTTTCTCGTGCATTAATAAACATTTCAATTTAGTATTTTTATGGGAGAAGTAAGCATTCAAATAGGCATTTTGAGGAGCACAAATAGGACTTATGGAAAATGTTTTCAGTGGTGAATTTGGTGTATGATTCAGTAATTTTGCTTTTATCCTGTTTGGCAGATGCTTTTTAAAAATAAGACTTTCCAATTCCTGTGGATTAAATTATGGTTTACATATATAATTCTCACCAACACCCACTTTCAGAAGTAGTTCCCTTATTTGAAGAAGCCCTATGAGGAGCAGCTTAAAGTGTGGGGCATGTTTAGCTTGCAGAAGAGAAGGCTGAGAGTAGACATGATGGCCATGTGAGGGGAAGTCATAGGGAAAAGGGAGCAAGCTTGTTTTCTGCTGCCCTGGAGACTAGGACGTGGAACAAACGTGGAACAAACTACTGGAAAGATTTCACCTGAACATTAGGAAGAACTTCTTCACTGTGATAGCTGTTCAGCAGTGGAAGTCTCTGCCCCGGAGTGAGACTCCTTCTTTGGAGGCTTTTAAACAGAGGCCGGATGGCCATCTGTCGAGGGTGTTTTGAATGTGATTTTCCTGCTTCTTGGCCAGGGGTTTGACTGGATGGCCCATGAGGTCTCTTCCAACTATGATTCTGTGATTCTATAAGTAGTGAAAATCTTGATCGGTTAAAGAAGTGGTTCTCAACCATCCTAATGCCACAACCCCTTCATACAGTTCCTCATGTTGTGGTGACCCCCAACCATAAAATTATTTTAGTTGCTACTTCATAACTGTCATTTTGCTACTGCTATGAATCGTAATGCTATGAATCTAATATGCAGGATGTATTTTCATTCACTGAACCAAATTTGGCATAAATACCAGATACGCCCAAATTTGAATACTGGTGGAGTTGGGCGGGATGTGTGTGTGTGTGATTTTGTCATTTGGGAGTTGTAGTTGCTGGGATTTATAGTTAGCCTAAAATCAAAGAGCATTCTGAACTCCACCAATGTTGGAATTGAACCAATTTTGGCACACAGAAATCCCATAACCAACAGAAAATACTGGAAGGGCTTGGTGGTCATTGACCTTGAATTTTGGAGTTGTAGTTCACCTACATCCAGAGAGCACTGTGGAATGAAACAATGATGGATCTGGACCAAACTTGGCACAAATACTCAGTATGCCCAAACGTGAATACTGATGGAGCTTGGGGAATATAGACTTGACATTTGGGAGTTGTTAGGATTTATAGTTCACCTACAATCAAAGAGACCCTTGAATCCCACCAACGATACAGTTGGGCCAAACTTGCCACACAGAACCCCCGTGACTAATAGAACATTCTGTGTTTCCTGATGGTTTCCTGATGGTCCTCTAACACCCCCTTGAAACCCCCTCCCAGAACTCCCAATCCCCAGTTTGAGAAATGCTAAGTTAAAGGAACTTGGTTCTCATTCCTGAGTGGATATTATTTTCTATTAAGCAAAAACAAAACTTGTTTTGCCGTGGTCTAACATAATGTTGGTGTCATTAAATAGTGATGTGAATGAAACTGGACCCATGAAAAATAAGGACAAATTGGAGAAGCAGTAGTAAGAATTAGGTTAGGTTAGCAGTAAAAAATATAGTAGTAAGAATTAGGTTAAGGTAGCAATAGTTCCATTTTTCTCCATGTTTCCAGTAAAATACATAGATTGGATGAGCCTTTAATATTTTAAAGGATGTCACAATGCAAGTGATTGGGAAATGCTATCGGCATTTACCACTGCTCTTACTCCTGAGATAGAAAAAGAAATCTTAGATGTTCATATTTTATTTTAAAAGCAATGATGAAATATATTATTCAACACCAGTGAATAATATCAAAGGTTGTTCACATAAGGACTTAATGATATTTTTACTTTTAGCTGCTAGACAGTTAATAGAGCATCAGTGGAAATCAGGAAATTCATTGAACCTCATGGCATGCAGGAATATGGGACATTAATACAAAAGAATCAGAAACTGAATGAAGACACAGACACAAATAACTCTAGAGAAATTTGGCTCACATTTATTTGATATGTTAATCAGTCAATAGACCCAAAAAGACAAGCACTGATCACCCCAAATCATATATGGAAGAATGCGCTTGGTTTCATGAGATAGTCTATAGGCTGGATTATATACAGTACATTGCATGAATGTTTGGCAATGGTGCTAGTTAATTTGTAAACTTTGTTTATTTCATATCCTTTTTCAGTTTGAAAAGTTGTTTCATTATTATGAAGAGTAACCGCTTTATAGATCTGGATTAAAAATTTAGCTAATGGTATGCTGGAATTCTGTATTAGAAATCCCTCCTTTGAGATATCATTAGATGTAGTAAGTGGCATAGAAATTGATATGATAAATAATAAATTAGTTACCAAGCTCACTTTTACTCCGGAGGCAAGGAGTACAGTCATACTCTACTTAAAATCAGCAAGAGTTTCACCATTAATTTTCAGAGGAGTGCAGTTCTGATCAAAGTTGGTGCTTCAAACATTGTAGGATAGCTAAAGTACCTGTCTAATTGTCCTTATATAATTGCTTTTAGGTCGGATACTCCTCTAATATACAAAGCTGTGCCAAGCTGGTTTGTTCGTGTGGAGCACATGGTGGAGAAGCTATTGGAAAATAATGCCCAATGCTATTGGTAAGCTACTCTTTTTTTTTTTTTTTTACTTAATTCTATAGCTTGAAGCCAATAGCCTTAAGCTGCTGTGCTTCCTTTGCTTTAATAATAAATGTAACAAATATCTAGCTGCAAGTTCATGCTGACATTCAGAAGGGCAAAGCTTGCCTTAGTAGGCATTAGGCTCCCCAGATGGCTCAGCGTGCTGGCCTGTACTTTCCCTGAAAATGAAGTGCTCTCTTATAATGAAGTTAGGAAAGTCGGGGTATTCTGTTGAAGAAATTGAGATGGATTTGGAGAGTAAGGATGACATCAGAGGGAAATCGTTTTGGTTTTGTTAGAATATTCTGAACAGTAGCAATGCTTTCTGAGTGAAGAGAGAATCAGTGCATTTCCTTCCTGTGGGCTTTGGCTTTCAACTTCCAGAAATCCTAACTGGCTGAGATTTCTGGGTGTTGTAGGCCGAAACACCTGGGGACCCACAGGTTGAGAACCACTGGTCTACACACCACTCTATACCTTTGACAGTAATTTCACTTTATGTCTCCTTTTAAATTCTTCATTGTCCGTTGCTTTAGAATGAAAGGAGTCTTTGCCCAAGTAAGGGATAGTTTTTCCTTTTCTTTGAGGGCCAGTGCCAGAAATTTTGGTTGCATCAAATTCTGTAATACGACTGTGAAAATAAAAACTTCAGAAAACTGGTTTCCATGGAGGTCTGTTTGCATATCTGCCCCTTCTCCTACTTGCTTGGTTTATATTTGAAGTCTATGCACATGAATTCCTGACCTGGAATAATTCAGTAAAAGAGTCTTTGATATTTTTTCTATGTTGGAATAACCTTCTGCACATGTTTTTTACAAATCACAATTTATCTGTTTCTTTGGCAGAGGGTCAGCAATACTTTTCTTAAAATGGCTACAGAGATATGTATATAGGCAGTCTCAGAGTTGCAGACATATGACTTACAAATACCTCATAGTTAAAAACAGGCGTGAGACAACAGGGAGAGAATGCACTCCTGGGAGAATTTTGGGGAAAAGGTATCCACTGAAGCTTTCTAACCTATCTTTTTTCCATAATAAGCCATTATTTTCCAAATCCAATTCTCACAGGGATAGAAAGTGAGGTGAAATCTTCTGAACAGGGGCACAGACAGCAAAACAAACACCCCAGGGGTGTTAACCCTTGCCCATGCTGTCCAAATCACACTTAAAATGTACCTGTTTTGACTTACATATAAATTCAGCTTAAGAGCAAACCTACAGAACCTATCTTGTTTGTAACTTGAGGACTGCCTGTACATTGGTATAATAATACAATCCAGGGGTCCCTTTTCATGTTTTGGTCAGAGCTGTTGTGGGATTTCTAGCATTCAAACTATAGTGGTTTGACCAGGACACCATGAGTACAGAGTTCAGATCTCTGCTTGTCCATGGAAACCCACTCGGTGGTCTTGGGCAAGTCACATTCTCTCAGGCTCAGAGAAGGAGCTCTCTAAAAAAACTTGCCAAGAAAACCGGGTGACAGATTTGTCTTTTGGTGGTCGTAAACCAGAAATGACATAAAGGTGCACTAGAATAACAACCACAAGAGTTGCTGGTTGAGAGGATGGGTTTTTTTTTGTAGCAGGGACATTTGAAATGTGTCATGCTGCTGAACTACCTTCAGCATTATTGCTGACTGCTAGGACTAGGTGTCTCTTAGGAATGCTCTGTACTCTTTATAGGGGTTTCTTCTGATGAACTAGATTAAATATGGTTTGACAAATTTCATAACCTGATTGAATTTCTAATTAGTTTTTAATGAGAGAACTTAATACTAATATATTTTGAGCTGGCATATTTAAAGACCTTGTAACGGTTTTTCTTAATTTTGACAAATTACCTGCTATTCTTCAAATATTGAGTAAACAAATGGTGATGAGAGTAACTATGCTAACAATTACATCTTCATTTTAGTTTCTTCTTTTTAAATGTATTTACTCTGTTTGAGGAGTGAGGCATTTGTTGAGATACCAAGATGATTGTTTATAAAGCTGATGTCCTTCCAATTCTATTGTATGCCTGTAAAACAAGTATTGTCGTCTACGAACAACAGTCCTGACTTCTGGAACAATTCCATAAGCATTGCCTCTGAAAAATCCTACAAATCTCTTGGGAAGACAGGCAGACAAATGTCAGCATTCTGAAAGAAGCAATGCCACCAGCACTGAAGCAATGATGCTCTGCCATCAACTTTGCTGGAGTGGCCACGTTGTTCGAATGCCCAATCACTGTCTCCAAGAGCAGTTACTTTATTCTTCACTTAAGAATGGGAAATGTCGGTTGACAGCAAAAGAGATTTAAATATGGGCTTAAAGTTAACCTGACAAAATGTGGAATATAAATGTGAACTGGGAAGCCCTGGTCCTCAAGCGTCCTAACTGTAGGCCAACTGTTACCAACAGTGCTATGGATTTTGAAGAGGGCAAAAGGGATAAACGTGCTGTGGATTTTGAAGTGGGTGAAAGGGAGAAACATGCCAAGAAGAAGGTGCATAAAGCAAACCTTTGTTGGGACCTCCTTCCACCTGGAAATTTGTGTCCTCATTGTGAAAGACTCGGGGTAGGTCTCTGCAGTCATTTAAGGACTCACCACCAAGACTGTACCTCTAGAGGACAATCATAAGATCCCCTGTAGTAATTTACTACCTAAAATCAAGAGGCTCCTTTGGGTATGGAAAGATTAGTGATCATGATGGTTTATTATATAGCACCATCAGCGTACATGACACTTTCTAAATAAAAGAACAATAAAACAGTTCCCTACAATCTAAGACATGACACTAAAAGAAAGAGGATGGCAGTGCCCAACAGATTCTGCCAACTCTTTTCTCCCTCCACGGCTAAGACAGTTTGGATGGTGGCAAGCATGTAGTCGGGGGGCTGGGGGGCTGGGGGGGCTTCAGCCCCCCCCCAAATTCTCAGGGTGGTCTGCAAGAAGGCCTTACTGATACATTATTTAAACATTTGTGTTTATTCATATCGTGATCTGATCACCATGCTCAATATATCCCATATGCATGGAGGTATTGGGATAACGATACAAAAGGTTTGCTAGGGTAGATCCTCTCTCACTCAGACTCAGCCCCCCTGAATCAAACTCAGCCCCCCCCCCCCCCCGAATCAAAATTCTGGCTAGGGGCCTGGATGGTGGGATCTGCTTTTAGATCCAAGTGTGGGGGAGCTGTGCCTGCTTCTTCTCTCCCTTCAAGGCCAGGGCATTGGCAGTTGAGATGGAGGGAAAGATCTTTCATCTGCTTTAATCTGGGCATGATGGAGCTGTGACTTCCTCTTCTAAATTCCTTGGGCGCCAGGGCGGTGGTAATTGTGATGGAGGAGAGGCCTTTCATCCATGACTACATCATCTTTACTTCTGAGGCCAGGGTAGTGGCAGTTGGAATGAACGGAGGACCTTCAAATAGGGCATAGGATGAAAGGTAACAGATTACATTTGCTTCACTTGTTCAGACCAAATGAAACACTTAACATATGCAATTCCAGAAGACCTTGAAATGCTACACCTCCTGCTACCCTGCTATCCTCACACACACACAAAAACCAACCCAAAATATTTTGCTAGAAGTTTTTGGAATCTTTCAGATTATGGATTTCTCAAATATGCATAGCTTCATCCCTTTCAAATAGTTCTGTGCGTACATAATAGGGAACTTACATAATCTTTAGTTTTAAATGTGAACCACTTAAAGTATCTAGCTTAGCAGCAATCCAATAATATCGCCAACCAAAATATTTTATGGCTTCTAGAATCTGAATTCTTTTTCTTCATGTTACTTTCTTGTAAGCAAGTCAAGGCAAGCTAGATGGCAGTATAGACTACCATCTAGCAATACAGAATAAACAGCCATGCCTAGTTTTCCTTTTAATCCCCATTGGGATGTGAAAGCAGAGGTGCACATTAATTTTCTTTATGTGTCCCTGCAGGGCAATGCAACTTGCAAAGTTTGTATAGTGAATACAAATAACTCCTTTTCTGCCTACATATATCACTTTTTGTTTGGTTACTGTTAAGAATGTATAATAATGGCAATTACTTAGGAGATTTAAAAAATTCCTAAAGGACACATTGCCTTTTCTAATTTTTTTGCTTTCATCTTGGAATGCTGTTAGTTATATAAAACATGCTCTAGTTATCATATAATCATACAGCTGGAAGACATTACCAGGGCTATCCAGTCCAATTCCCTGCCATTACAGGAATCCACAATCAAAGCACTCCCAACAGATGGCCATCCAGCCTCTGTTAAAAAACTTCCAAAGTCCTTGGTAGCCTCATTCCCTCTGCTGCTGCTTCCTACAACAGCAACAATTATATTATTCTGATTCCTTATCTGGTTAAATCACAAATAATTCTTTAACAGGAAAGTGTTGATTACGGCTTTCCTACCCCTCTTCCCCAGCAGCTTTTAGAGTCCTAATAAAGCTTCTGAGGTTTGGAAGAAGATGTTAACTAGTCGAGTCATAGTGTCAGGAGTTGGGACCACTTTGCATGAACTTGTGTTCTGCTCAGAGAAAGTGCCCGCACCTAAAGTTTAGCAGTCCTCTTTTCTCCTCAATACTCCCATGCCATAGGGCCTTTCCAGTCAGGCCCTATATCCTAGAATCGGCTCCCAGGTTTTCTGTTTTAAACTGGATTATAGGAGTCTGCACTGCCACATAATCTGGGATAAATAGAATACCTGGAATCAGATCCTGGGATATAGGGCTTGTCTGGAAAGGTCCTTAAGCAACATATGTATCAGAGCCCCTGACTTTCGGGTAGGGCTTTTGTGGTGATGATGGTGAAGGTACTGGGAGTAGTTGAGATATTTAAGTCATGATCAATACATAAACTTTTTCCACCAGTGCAACAAATTTAAATCGCTGTCTTGGATGCTAGGTTTTTCTATAGAACTTGTTTGAAATATAAATGGAGACACATATTCTTGTGAACAAACAGTAGGTAATAAAACAAGAAATGAACAGTGATTGCTGTGTCTCTGTTTATCCAGATCCACTGTTCAAGCAGAATTGTACTGACTTTGTTAACAGATCTCTGAGGGCTCTAGCTGGAGCAGCTCTTTCCCTAGAACTCTGGCATTTTCTTTGTTCCCTCTTTATTCTCAATCCCCTCTATTGTATAATTATCTTCTTTTGTCCATCCCAGTCAGGAAGGTATCTCCCCTGTTTCTCCACTTGACAAAATTAAAGCCTTTTATTTATTTATTTAGAATATTTGTACCCTGCCTTTCTCTGCGTGCGGACTCTAGGCGGCTTGCAACATAAAACATCCCTTTGTAATATTCTGCCTCCTTTGATAGCCTTTACTGAATTTTCTTTGTGTATCTCAGTTTGTCAATCCAATTTAAATTGTTGACCTTGTCTCAATAATTATGCAATTGAAATTGAACAATGTATTATACCACCTTAAAATCAAACTAAATGCCAAAGTGGAGAGCTATTTTTTTCAGCACAGTGACAATAGTGAAGACATGGTTAACAAACCAAAGATATTTGAAGGAGACTTTTGGGGTAAAGACTACATTGTTTTATGTAGGCAAATATTTTTGTTAACCTGACGGAATAATTCTTTAGGTTCTTCAGCACAGCTCTCTAGTCAGCTTCTGCTGGAGTCTCACCAGAGGACCATGAGATTTCTACAGGAAACATATTAATTAGTTCTGCAAAAGGTAAATCTGCAAATGTGAAAGGTCAATTGTTGTGAAGCTAAGCTCCAGCTTTCAAACAGGTAGTTAGTTTAAACAGCAAAGCAGCCCAAGTTCAAACTGAAGAATCCAGCCAAAGAGACTTACATTGAAGGGAATGAACACAAGGTGAGCCAGTAGTTTGTTCCAAGATCCAAAAGCCGATTTCCACAGATAATAAAGTTGAAGGTCAATCCAAAATACAAATGCCAAAGCCTAAGAGATACTTCAAAGTTCACGAATTCCAAGATCACCAACTGTTTGAGGCCACAGCTCCAAACACTGACGTTGCTGTCAGCAACAAAATCAAGCTCCTGTTAACCTTTTATGCCAGATTTTTAGGTGTTGCCTATTGATGGCTTATTTTTGAGCTAATTGGGTGGGCCTGCGACTTGAGTCTAAAGGAACCGGAACACTTAAAACTTCATTTGCCTGCCCAGATGTACTTGTCCAGAAGTGGTCTCTTTTGCCAAAGGCTCTTCTTCCAGGCTTGGCTGAGGAAGCAGCTGGGCACTTCTAGACTCCAACTTGGATGCTGATCCTTCAAACAGCTCCTCCTCCTCAACCTCACTATCAGAGCTGGCCATGACAACTGTAGTAGTAGCAGCAGCAGTATTGAAAACAAGGACAGGGAAAGATTTAAAAAATCCATTCTCCAAACTGAGATTCACCATCGCTGGAAAAAGAAAACAATTATGGTTCCAGTGGCAATAGGTGTCTTGTGAATATCTTTAGATGGTCTGATAAAATATCAAAATGAAATTTTCATGCACAGAACCACAACAGCAAAATTGCAGAAAGTCACAATACTTAGAAGATGCATATTATCTGATAATACCTCACTCTTTTATTCTTGGTAATCCAAATCATTTATTTATTTATTTATTTATTTGCTTCATTTGTATACCGCCATTCTCAGCCCTAAGGCGACTCATAGCGGTTTTTAGTCTAAAACTCTAGTCATTAATTGAATATTTAGCCAATTAGTCATCCACTGGGTGGTAAACTGTGAAACTATAAATGCTAATGATGGAATGGGCTGTGTACAAAATCCAGTGGGTTATCCCAGGAAGGTTTGCCAGATACCATTCTTCATATACATAAAACAGGAGAAAAAGCAGACTTGCTCTGCTTATTTTAACATTAACGATACAAGGCAGTATTTCCTCCAAGAGGGAAACACCAGTGAACAGTTCTTGTTGTTTCTTTGACAGTAGATCTACAAATAGTCCGAGGCTTGAGATTTCCCAGAATTGTGATGAGTCATGATTGTGCTTGTGATTGCCAGAAAAGTAGGGGGTTGAGAATTTTTGTTGCGCCTCCAGTTTAGGGTAGAACTAGATCATATGTCCATGTCTGTACATAGCTAAGAGATCTGAATGCTTGTCAAGGAACACAGAGATGTAGGAACCAAGCAAATAAACTTGGTTTCTGAGTGGCCTTTGTGAGGAACTTCTAGATTGCTTAGATTGCTTAGTAGTAGTGTAATTTCATCAAAACTCAGAGACAGGTTACACACGCTCATATGAGGGAATATTACCTAGATAGAAACAAAAGGTTGCAATAATACATGATGTGTGGTGGAGTGTAGTTCAGCCTGATTACATGGCTTCGAGTGGTACAAATCTGCTTCAAAATAGGTGTATGTTTCTTGGACGTTTAGTGACTGAGGAGGTTGCAAAAGTCCCAAAAACAGCAACTGTTCTGCAACTGAGAGAAAACATTGGATGCCTTGCTTACTTAGGTGATCCCTCGTTGTCCGAGTAAGATCATCCTCCAAGTTTGGGGTCCTGGTAGTGGGTACGTAGGTGACTGTGGAGCCCTATTCTTGACCTTCATGTTCTCCTGCAGTGAGGACATCGGTTTCCAGGTCGAAAGTGGTCCCGGTTGGGGTTGGCTTGATGCACCTTCCTCTTGGCACATTTCTCTTTTTTGCCCTCCAAATTCTATAGCACTGCTGGTCACAACTTACCTCCAGCTAGAGCGCTTAAGGGCCAGGGCTTCCCAGTTCTTGGTGTCTATGCCACAGTTTTGAAGGTTTTTAAAGATGGGCTCAATTTGATGCCTACTGCCTCTCTCTCCAACAAGTTTGCTGGAGATCATCTGTTCTGTAGTCCTAAATGTCGCCTGGGCACCCAGACTTTTCCCCTGGTCACGAAATAGCTAGGGGAGCAGACATTTGCCTCTTTGAGCTGGGGAAAGGGACTTCTGGATACTAGCTTATTCAGGGATGCAAACTGGGCTTAATGTTGCTTGGGCAGTATCTAACTAGATTGCCAAGGGTAATGGGTGGAGTCATTAAATAGACAATAACCAGAAGCTAAATTTAGCCACCTTTTGAGTGATGTTCTACTTGTTTTGAAGGGAATTGTATTATCTTACAGCAGCGGTGGGAAAAATAGAGTTTGAATGAATCACCGTCCATATTTGTGGAACCTCATGCTTCCTTTGTTGACCATAAATCCCCCAAAACAGATGGGCAAAGGTTGGAGGTTGGGAGTCTAGATTGGCTCCCAGGAATCTTTGGAGGGCCACTAAATGCACTCCTAACCACCTGAATCATCCCTTCCTTTCCCCTTCCCTTCTCTAGTTACCCTTGTGCTCTTGCTGATGTCACTCTAGGGTAGGCCAACACAACCTGCAGCCATCCAGCTGTTTTGGCCTCCAACTCCCAGAATCCCTGGCCATTGGACAAGCTGGCTAGGGCTTCTGGGATTTGGAGGCCAAAATAACTGGAGGGCTGCAAGTTGTGCTGGCTTCCTCTAGATGATGGGCCATGGCTACGAACCATTATGTGACTAGTGTTTTGCACTATGACGAGAACAAGAGGGGGTGGTAAATACTATCCTGGACTCCTTGAGCCTGGGAAATGCAGGATGGCCACGTAAGCAGTTGTATCTGGTTCCATATTGGACCTGCCCAACTGTTTCCATGACCCCAAGTCTGCTCTGAGATTTTGAGGAAATCCTGGAGCAAACTACAACTTTTTATAATATAGTTCAAGGTCGCATTAATTGGAATCAGCTCTGTGCATCCTATAGATGCCACAGAGCTGATTAGCTCTCTGCCTCTTTGGGGTTAAGTGTTCATGTAGATGTGCCCTTAGAGGTTCTGTCTTTCTTCTTCCTGTACCCCAATGGTCATGGTTTTGTTTCCTAGTATGCTTATTCCATAATTGGGTCCCTTGATAACATTTTGTAGCTGCTCAGTTTTTGAATTAGATGAAAACTATATATAAGCATGTACTCAAGATAATATATAATGGTTGTGTTTTGGATCTCTTGTTAGCTATTTAAACCGTGAACAAATGCCGTTTGTCTTCTTTAAGCTGCTGCTCAGTCTACTAGTATCTTGAAGTGGAAAGCTATTGTATCAAACGGAAGGTTGCAAAGTTCATTTTTCACATTAGTGAATTGTTCAGATGCTCTTTTATCTTAATTCAGTTTTCCATTTGTGGTTAGAAAGGGTCTTCTAGGGTCAATGGAAAGAATATAACTATAATAGGTCCAAACTAAAACTTTTAAAGGCAATTACATTCTTTTAAACCATGAAAACTAATGCTATCACAAAGCTAAACTTCAGGGATTTCCTAAATTATTTGACCATTTTTTATGCTAGGAGTTTGGCTTATCATTATATACACTCTCTATAAACTAAAAATAGCTTGATGTTTTAAAGGGGGGAGCTGTCTATTGAAGTCCTAATGTATGCAGTGAACTCTGTAATGAGTTTCTATTCTGAGTGGCTTTATTCAAGAAATTTCTGCTATTTAATATTGTTTTGAGTTATGAACCTTTGGAAAAGGATAGAGAGTTGAAAGAGAAATCATGATGTTGCCGACATTCAGTTTTTCCTTCTCAAATACGTGCACTTTCTCAAAGCAGTTACATATTTTTAGGTTAGGGTGCAAAACGTGGGCCTCCCTAGAAGTTGTAGTAGAACAAATCCCAGCATTCATCATCTTCAGGAATGCTAGGTCGGGCTGCTATGAATTGCATGCCAGTAACATCAACCAAAATCCCTGCACCTGTTTTTTTAGAATGGACTGTGTTTCCAGATTCCAAACTTCTAAGTTGTTCTCCGATTGTGTTGTAACCCTTTTTTGAGAGGCTTAGCTGTTCCTCCTCTCAGTAGAGGTGAGCTTTGGGCAATTGTCTTGTTGCTGCAGGGTTTCTGTGTGAGTTATCTTTTTATTATTTGCTATACAGTATGTACATTGAAATTCCATCTTTCAGGGCAGGGAAGGATGAGCTTCTGACCTTTTTTTTTTTAGAGAGGAGTTATGATTAGTCTGGAAAGGTGGACAAAAGATTTTGCATAGTACAGAACCTTGGGTTCGTAGGCTGGTACAGTTTTTGCATGAAAACCATTGCACTGGGGCAAATTAGTAGAATTTCCATGTTGGACTGCGAAGGGCCAGTACCAAAAAGGATCACTATTGGGCAGTGATAACAGATAAACATGACGTCCTCTGTAAATCCAATGGCTTCCCTATAAAGTTATGCCTAAATCCAGTTGTTAGTATTACTAGAATTGAATTTACACAAGTGATTTGCCAAGTTGTCTTTAATTCAGTGGGTAACAACAGTTAAGAAATCTTAACCTTGTTGGGATTAACAGTTGGGTTTCAGACAGTCAATTTCATTAATTAATTAATTAATTAATTAATTAATAGAATTTTTCACTTGTACTAAACCCTACATTTTAATTTTTTATTATTTATTTATTTATTTATTTGCTTTACTTCTATACCGCCTTTCTCAGCCGAAATGGCGACTCAAGGCGGTTTACATAGTAAAGATCAACACAACAACATCAAAAAGGCAATTAAAAATACACTATACAACATATCAAGTCAAAAACAATCATTATCATAGACGTGTGCCTCAGCAAACAAATCAGAATCAGAATCCGTAATCATAATCCTTTATACCAATTCCTATGTTCAGTTGTACCATCTTACTGTATTTCATTGCACTATTTAGCCAAACGCTTGTTCGTAAAGCCAAGTCTTGACCTTCCTCCGGAATGCCAGCAGTGAGGGGGCCTGTTGGATGTCCACAGGTAGGGCGTTCCACAGCCGAGGGGCCACCACCGAGAAGGCCCTGTCTCTCGTCTCCGCCAACCGCGCCTGCGATGCGGGCGGGACCGAGAGCAGGGCCACCCCAGACGATCTTAATGTCCTAGTCGGTTTATAGGAGAAGATGCGTTCGGAGAGGTAAGTAGGGCCAGAACCGTTTAGGGCTTTATAGGCTAAAGCCAGCACCTTGAATTGTGCCCGGTAGCAGATTGGCAGCCAGTGGAGCTGGCGCAACAGAGGAGTGGTGTGCTCCCTGAGTGCCGCTCCTGTTAGCAACCTGGCTGCCGAACGTTGGACAATTTGAAGCTTCCGAGCAGTCTTCAAGGGCAACCCCACGTAGAGAGCGTTGCAGTAGTCTAAGCGGGATGTAACCAGAGCGTGGACTACCGTGGCCAAGTCAGACTTCCCAAGGTACGGTCGCAGCTGGCGCACGAGTTTTAATTGTGCAAATGCTCCCCTGGTCACCAAGATTTTAAACCTAATCTTCCTAGTTCTGACTCTTACTCAGGATTCAAGATGCATCTTACAAGCCTATTTATTATAATTTTTAGAACGATGATGTCACCTTCAGTAGCACCTTTGCTGATCTGACTTGGTTATAGCTGTGTTTATAGGCTTGCCCTTTCATTTTTATTCAGAGATCTTGCTTTTCTTGTTGAGGCAGATGAAAGATAATTTAATATATTTATAAAGTCTTAAAAGATCTTTTAATTGCTGTGAACAAAAATAATGTGTTTTCCTTGTTGAATAAAAATGTTACATGAACAAAGAGAGAGCATTTTTAGACCATGAGATAAATAGCGACAAAACAAGACATCAATGTTTAAGTTGTCAGAAATTGAACTGTGACCAAACGCTCTTTAACATTGCCAGAACATCTGTAATAGTTGCATTAGGTTTTCAGCTGAGCAAAAGCTGAACTGTCTCAAAAACGATGGGTTGCTTGCTCCTCTGTTTCAGCTGAGCAGTGCTTATGTAAGAATCATAGAATCATAGAATCAAAGAGTTGGAAGAGACCTCATGGGCCATCCAGTCCAACCCCCTGCCAAGAAGCAGGAATATTGCATTCAAATCACCCCTGACAGATGGCCATCCAGCCTCTGATTAAAAGCTTCCAAAGAAGGAGCCTCCACCACACTCCGGGGCAGAGAGTTCCACTGCTGAACGGCTCTCACTGTCAGGAAGTTCTTCCTAATGTTCAGATGGAATCTCCTCTCTTGTAGTTTGAAGCCATTGTTCCGCGTCCTAGTCTCCAAGGAAGCAGAAAACAAGCTTGCTCCCTCCTCCCTGTGGCTTCCTCTCACATATTTATACATGGCTATCATATCTCCTCTCAGCCTTCTCTTCTTCAGGCTAAACATGCCCAGTTCCCCAAGCCGCTCCTCATAGGGCTTGTTCTCCAGACCCTTGATCATTTTAGTCGCCCTCCTCTGGACACATTCCAGCTTGTCAATATCTCTCTTGAATTGTGGTGCCCAGAATTGGACACAATATTCCAGATGTGGTCTAACTAAAGCAGAATAGAGGGGTAGCATTACTTCCTTAGATCTAGACACTATGCTCCTATTGATGCATGCCAAAATCCCATTGGCTTTTTTTGCCGCCACATCACATTGTTGGCTCATGTTTAACTTGTTGTCCACGAGGACTCCAAGATCTTTTTCACACGTACTGCTCTCGAGCCAGGCGTCCCCCATTCTGTATCTTTGCATTTCATTTTTTCTGCCAAAGTGGAGTATCTTGCATTTGTCACTGTTGAACTTCATTTTGTTAGTTTTGGCCCATCTCTCTAATCTGTCAAGATCGTTTTGAATTCTGCTCCTGTCCTCTGGACTATTGGCTATCCCTCCCAATTTGGTGTCGTCTGCAAACTTGATGATCCTGCCTTCTAGCCCTTCATCTAAGTCATTAATAAAGATGTTGAACAGGACCGGGCCCAGGACGGAACCCTGCGGCACTCCACTTGTCACTTCTTTCCAAGGTGAGGAGGAAGCATTAGTGAGCACTCTCTGTGTTCGTCCACTTAACCAATTACAGATCCACCTCACCGTAGTTTTGCCTAGCCCACATTGGACTAGTTTCCTTGCCAGAAGGTCATGGGGGACCTTGTCGAAGGCCTTACTGAAATCCAGGTACGCTACATCCACGGCATTCCCCGCATCTACCCAGCTTGTAACTCTATCGAAGAAAGAGATCAGATTAGTCTGGCATGACTTGTTTTTGATAAATCCATGTTGACTATTAGCGATGACTGCATTTGTTTCTAAGTGTTTGCAGACCGCTTCCTTAACAATCTTTTCCAAAATCTTGCCCGGTATCGACGTGAGGCTGACCGGACGGTAGTTGTTTGGGTCATCCTTTTTTCCCTTCTTGAAGATTGGGACCACATTGGCCCTCCTCCAATCTGCTGGAACTTCTCCCGTTCTCCAAGAACTCTCAAAGATGGTTGCCAATGGTTCCGAAATGACTTCCGCTAGTTCCTTCAATACTCTGGGGTGTAGTTGATCTGGCCCTGGGGACTTGAACTCATTAAGAGCGGCCAGGTATTCCTGGACGACTTCTTTCCCAATTTGGGGTTGGACGTCCTCCAATCCCTCATCCACTCCATCTTGCTGAGGTTGAAGACTCTCTTTTTGTGAGAAGACCGAGGCAAAGAAGGCATTAAGTAGTTCTGCCTTTTCCCTATCCCCTGTCAGCATTGCCCCATCTTCTCCGCGAAGAGGTCCTATCACCTCCTTGTTTTTCCTTTTTCTACTGACATAAGAATAGAAGCCCTTTTTATTGTTTTTAATGTCCCTGGCAAGCCTGAGCTCATTTTGTGCTTTAGCCTTGCGGACCTTTTCCCTACAGATGTTGGCTATTTGTTTGAATTCTTCTTTGGTGATTTCTCCCTTTTTCCACTTCTTGTGCATGTCTCTTTTGTGTCTTAGCACAGTTAGAAGTTCTTTGGACATCCATTCTGGCTTCTTTGCACTTGTCCTATTTTTTCTCTTTGTTGGCACGGTTTGCAATTGCGTCTTGAGTATTTCACTCTTGAGAAATTCCCATCCATCCGTAACTCCCTTGTCTTTTAGTATCTGTGTCCACGGAATGCTGCTCAGCGTTTCCTTCATTTTTTGGAAATCAGCTCTCCTAAAGTCCAAAATGCGGGTTTGACTTGTCTTAGTTTCGGCCTTCCTTTGTACCTCAAATTGCAGGAGCACATGGTCACTTGCCCCTAAGGATCCTTCCACTTCGACCGCATCGATCAGGTCCTCCGCATTTGTTAGGATGAGATCAAGAGTAGCCAATCCCCTTGTTGCCTCTTCTACCTTCTGGACCATGAAATTGTCTGCAAGGCAAGCGAGGAATTTGTTGGACCTTGTACTCTTGGCCGAGTTTGTTTTCCAGCAAATATCGGGATAGTTGAAATCGCCCATGACTACTACATCTCTTTTCTGTGCCTGTTTGGTCAACTGTTGGCAGAAGACTTCATCAAGTTCTTCCTCCTGGCTTGGGGGTCTGTAGTAGACGCCTACAACGACATCTTTTTGAGTCCCAGTTCCCTTGATTCTTATCCAGATGATTTCAAGCTGGTTTCCCAGATTGCTGTCTTGAATCTCTTCTGCAGCATAAGAGTTTTTGACATATAAGGCTACTCCGCCTCCTCTCCCCTTTGTTCGGTTTCTGTGAAAGAGGTTATACCCCTCGATATCTACATTCCAGCGATAGGAGTCATCCCACCAGGTTTCAGTGATCCCTATGATATCATATTTGCCCAAACACACCTGAATGCCTTTTTAAGGTCCTACGGTGTGGCAATAGCGGCAGCTCAAAAAACATCTATCACAGCCAATATTGCATCCGCGAAGAATCGTCCAGCGGAGCTCTTCCGAGTTGTCAGGGGCCTGTTAAACCCGCCGAAATGCGAGACCCCAGACAACTCGGTGGCTCGCTGTGAAGCATTTGCTCGATTCTTCACGGATAAAATTGAGCGGATTCGGTCAGGCTTTGACGTCATATTAACGGCAGTCTCTGGGGATGTAACGAGAACATCTGCTTGTCCAGCTTTGTTGGATTCGTTTCAACTGGTTCAGCTTGAGGATGTGGACAGGATCCTTGGAGAGGTGCGACCCACCACATGCATCCTAGACCCCTGCCCATCCTGGCTAATAAAAGAAGCCAGAGGGGGTTTGGCAGAGTGGGTGAAGCTGATGGTTAACACCTCCTTACAGGAAGGAAAATTTCCAGCGAGTCTAAAACAGGCTGTTATAAAACCGCTGTTGAAGAAACCATCACTGGATCCCACTCAATTTGACAACTATCGGCCAGTTTCCAATCTCCCCTACTTGGGCAAAGTCATGGAACGTGTGGTGGCAGCACAACTCCAGGGGTTTCTGGTAGACACTGATTATCTAGATCCGGCACAGTCTGGCTTCAGGCCGGGACATGGAACTGAGACAGCCTTGGTCGCCTTGGTAGATGATCTGCGCAGGGAGCTAGACAGGGGGAGTGTGTCCCTGTTAGTTCTGCTGGACCTCTCAGCGGCCTTCGATACCGTCGATCACGGTATCCTTCTGGGGCGCCTCATGGATATGGGGCTCGGAGGCACTGCTCTGCAGTGGCTCCGATCCTTCCTTGAGGGTCGATCCCAGAAGGTGTTACTGGGTGACACCTGTTCGGCCCCACAACCGTTGTTGTGTGGAGTCCCACAGGGTTCTATTCTGTCCCCGATGTTATTTAACATCTACATGAAGCCGCTGGGGGAGATCATTCGGAGTTTCGGACTAAGATGTTATCTCTATGCAGATGATGTCCAAATCTGTCACTCCTTTCCACCTGTCACCAAGGAGGCTGTCCAGACCTTGAACCGGTGCTTGGCTGCTGTGTCGGACTGGATGAGAGCTAACAAATTGAAATTGAATCCAGACAAGACAGAGGTCCTACTGGTCAGTCGGAAGGCCGAACAGGGTATAGGGTTACAGCCTGTGTTAGATGGGGTTACACTCCCCCTGAAGACGCAGGTTCGCAGCTTGGGAGTGATCCTGGACTCACCGCTGAGCCTGGAACCCCAGGTCTTGGCGGTGGCCGGGAGAGCTTTTGCACAACTAAAACTTGTGCGCCAGCTGCGCCCGTACCTTGGGAAGTCGGACTTGGCCACGGTGGTCCACGCTCTTGTTACATCCCGATTGGATTACTGCAACGCACTCTACGTGGGGCTGCCTTTGAAGACTGCTCGGAAACTCCAACTGATCCAGCGTGAGGCAGCCAGATTGCTCACTGGGGCGACATACAGGGAGCACACCACCCCCCTGTTGTGTCAGCTCCACTGGCTGCCGATCCAATTCCGAGCACAATTCAAAGTGCTGGTTTTGACCTATAAAACCCTAAACGGTTCCGGCCCAGTGTATCTATCCGAACGGATCTCCCTCTACGTCCCACCTCGGAACCTAAGATCCTCTGGGGAGGCCCTGCTCGCGACCCCGCCTCTTTCACAAGTGAGATTGGCGGGGACGGGGAGCAGGGCCTTCTCGGTGGTGGCCCCCCGCCTGTGGAACTCGCTCCCCGGGGAGATTAGATCGGCAACGTCCCTTCTCTCATTTAGGAAGAGGCTGAAGACCTGGATGTGGGACCAGGCGTTTGGACACTCAGGCAGTTAAAGAAAGATTTGATGACGAGCTGGAACTGGACAAGAGGATTTACGGAACCCGAACTCTGAGCTCAGGATTAGCCTACTATTGTGTTATGGTGTTACTATGTATTGATGATTTAATTTAATTTGTAATTGCTTAATTGTTTTTATATATGTATGTATATGTGATAAGGCATCGAATTGTGCCTTTCTCTGTAAGCCGCCCTGAGTCCCCCCTAGGGGGTGAGAAGGGCGGGGTAAAAGTGACAGAAATAAATAAATAATAAATGTTGTGCTAAAAGTTGGAGTTCGTCTTGTTTATTTCCCATGCTCTGTGCATTAGTGTAAAGACATGTGAGCCCCTGGGATCTTCCCTTGAGCTGTTTAATTGGGATTATTGTGCTTTTGGTACTTGGTCCTTGTTGTGTTTGTGCAGCCCTCCGTTTAGCCTTCTGGCAATTCCCAGACATTATGGGTAAAGTAGTGTTCGCAAGGCTGTTGTCCCCCTCCCCCGGTCGACCTAGTTTAAAGTGCGTCTAATGAGGTTTGCGAGTCTGTGAGCAAAAAGGTGTTTTCCTATTTGTGTGAGATGCACCCCATCCCTTGCCAGTAGGCCATCCTCCTGGAAAAGCAGGCCATGGTCGAGGAAGCCAAAGCGTTCCTCCTGACACCATTTTCTAAGCCAGTCATTGACCTGTACTATTTTTCTGGCTCTTGTGGGTCCGTGTCTTACAACAGGGAGGAGGGATGAAAAGACCACCTGTACATTACATTCTTTTAGCTTTGCTCCTAGAGCTCGAAAATCATTTGTGATCTTTTGAAACGTATGCCTAGCAGTATCATTGGTTCCTACATGAATCAACATGAGGGGAGGATGGTGATAGGGCTTGAGGAGCCTGGTGAGCCTCTGAGTGATATGGTGTATTTTTGCCCCCGGTAGGCAACATATTTCTCGAGCCATCCCATCCGGTCTGGAAATGACAGCTTCCATTCCTCTAAGGAGGGAGTCGCCTACTACCAAGACCTGTTTACTTTCAGGAATGACAGGGACCCTTTTGTGCAATGTAGTGTGTTGGTCTCCAGAAACGTGATCCTGTAGGTGTGAATTGTGTAGGTGAAAAGTGTTGTCCTCCTCCTCGACATCCCCGGTGCATTCGTCAAGGACAATCCATTGAGATTCGTCCAAGAGCCTATGGTTCTCCTGTATGTGTTCCTGTTGCTCCTGGTCTATGGTTGGGGATGGTACACCTGCAGGATTGTGCAAGTGTGAATGTTGTGAAGTGTTGTCCCAGTCAGGGCTATCCCCCGCACACTGATCAAGGATGAGCCACTGATCAGTATCTAAGCCATTCTGGTCTTCCCCAATATGTTGTGTTTCTTGGTCAGGTGGTAGTTGTGTGAGAATTTGGAATCTATTGTGTAACTGCAGCTGAGCGGAAGTATTCTGAGGAGGCTTCTGGGTCCTATGTGTCCTTGCCTTTGGTGTTAAAAAATGGAAATGCTTTCTTTTCCTTCCCCTTTTCTGTTTCCTGTCTCTAGCACAGAAATGAGTTATAGATTGGAATAAATGAGATGTTTGGTAGGTTTACAGCGTCAATCTTCTTAGTTGCTTTAGCATGACTTTGTATTGTGCTCAAAATTATCTTGGATGGCAATAATGGCCTGATTGAACATCACAGAACGCTGTGGTTCCTACTATGCCTGGGGTGGGAATCATGCAGGTTTCTAGATGTAGTTACAAGCACCCCAACTAGCATAAACCCTTGTGATCAGGAATACCAGGATTTGTAGTCCAACAACATCTGAAAGGCTTAATGATTTCATCCTCTGTGCTAACTGGATGAACCACTGAACAATAGTAGATCTTGGATATTTGCCTCTCCGCACATTTTCCTAGGTGTAAAAGAGCAGGAGTTCAGGAGTGTGCTACTGCACACATGTCCTGCTTGTGGGCTCCCATAGTAACTGGTTGGCTGCAATTTGAACAGTATTTGGGGATAGATAAGTGGTTGTCTGGCTCCAGCCTCACTTTTGTTATGAATGTCTTGTATTTATTTATAAAAAGGATTACCACCCTGCCATATATCAAAATCATCTCAGGGAAATTTACAAGTAAAATTAAAGCAGTTTAAAGCAATAAATTAATTTTAATATATTAAAACATATTAAATATAATTAATTAACTTATAACAGATGTAAAAGATTAAAATTGTTGTAAATTACATACAGCAGTATTTGATGTACACTCAACTTCCATTCTACCATCAAGCTGAGTCTGGAACAATTCATACAACAAATTCATTTTTTTTGACACCACTGTACAATGGACTCCTAAGCATCACATACCATTGAAAAGTGACCAATACACATGCTTACATTACCTTGGTGTCCACCCACAATACACTACTAAATATGTTGTTTATAACAAAGTCCTCCAATACAGCTGATTCAGTTCAGATCTACAAGAAAGATTGAAAACTCTTGGATTTACAATATGCATTTCTCACATTATAATACCCATCTAAGGAAGCGGTAAAAACAAATTAACGAGGCAAGATTAATACAATGCAGATCAAAACCATAAAATTACATAAACCCCTTGTTGCCACCGAAAGTCTCCAGCTGAGACTATTCAAATGCATAATCAGTGATCTATAACCAGTTCTGGAAGCAGGCCTTAATTGGCATACAGACAGCTTCCAAATCTTAAAATACACACAACAGGATAAATAACATTGATGGTAACATAGTCCCTGCTACAAACCCAGATGCTAACATTGTTCCTATATCTACTCTGGGAGCAATATTAATGCCACTTGGTACTATATTCAAAGACAGACTTAATTTCACTTGGTACTGCATGTACTGTAAAAAACAACAACAAAAAAACCCCAGTCTTAAATGTGATTCCAGTTTTCTTTTTCCCTTCTCCTTCCTTTTTTTTTTTTTTTTTTTTGAATTCAGGCCGGAAGTATATTGGCAGCTAATACAGCAATTTCAGGCTTGCATTATAGACTGTCCTTAAGTTCTTCCAGTCAGCATCTGTCCTGTTGCATTTTGCATTAGCTGCAGCTTCTGAGTCTTCTTCAATGTCAGCCCCATGTAGTCTTGACAGAGGTCACTAGTGTATAAAATACGGTAACCAGATTATCTCTGTCCAGGAATTGCCATAGTTGGTGTACCATTCAAAGCTGATGTCGCACCACAGACCTGAAGCCACCTATGACCATAGCACCACATAAGAGTCCCAAGTAAAAGCAAACAGTTTATTGCAAAAAACACACAAAGGGTATATAGTTAAAAGCAGGGATAAGGAAAGCAATACAGTCCAAAGATAGTCCCAAAATACAAAGGCAGCTCAAATCTATAAGCAAAACTTGAACAAGAATACAAAACAAGAACATGGAGAACTCCCAGAATACTTAAATTCAAAACCAAGACTTGAAACAAGAACTAGAGAATCCAGGCCTAGCTGTCCTTGAAAGCCATGTTGCCTGAACTGAAATCAGAGTGCTCGTGAGCCTCCTAATAAACAGACATGAAAGCATTCCGTTTGCTCTGGAATTTCTGCTTCCCACGAAGCCGTGTTGATCTACGAAGCTGCTATCTGCTCTAATCTGCAAGTGTGCTTACTTGCTTAGGTCAGTATCACCAGGTGCTTTTGCATGAGAGTTTTTCATCAATTTGTCTTCACTAGACTCCTTATCTAGAAGGATGATTCCAACTCCTTTGACTGGCCTTGAGATTCAAAGGCAATTATATTCTCATGCCCTGCATCTGTGCTTGTATTTCTTTCTGAAACGGTTTCACTTTCTTGGCCTGTATCAGAATAAATCCCAGGAAAGCCCACAATCCTGTCTGACTCTTAAGTCGTCAGTGAACCTATCAGCCCCTGGCAGCTGCGACTGCTGCTGAGCTACAACAGCTGATGCAAAGCGCTGAGTCACATCTTTGCTTCCAGTGACAGGGATAAATCTTAGGGTGCTTCCGAGTATATGCCTGTTCCTTCAGGAGAAATAATTCTACCCAGAATATATTCTTATGTTGTTAAAAGCCTTTATTTCTAATCTTCTTTAAAGTAAAAACAAAAAAAATCTTATCTGAAAAGTCTAATTCTGGAATGGTGACTTGTTTAAATCAAGGTTTGATTTGTGAGAACAACCAGATTGAAACCATGATCTCAGAGTTTGGCTTCTTTTCTTGAACAAACCACAGTTCTTTTCGCTTGGGGAACTGGGGGTGGTGTAAGAACTGTAAGTGCTGTTTCCACTCTCCTTTTCACACATGCACATATACATTATTTTTCTTTGGTTGATCCTGTTTCCAACAATTAGGGTTCCTGACTTCGTGAAAGAGAAACGTTTTGGAAACTGGTTGAGAGATGCACGTGACTGGGCTATTTCACGCAACCGATACTGGGGGACACCCATCCCATTGTGGGTCAGTGATGACTTCGAAGAGGTGTGTAAGAACAAGACTTGGTTGAGTGAAGATTGCTTTATTAGAGTTAATTTTCCGTTCTGTGCATAGAATGTAACACATTACAAATGAGATAGAAAGACAAACAGTACGATTCTTTTACAGCTTTGGCATATAGAATGACATTACATACTTTCCTCTGCTGTTGCTAAAAATGCTGTTTCTGTTTTTTTGCTAAAACGCCAATGACAAAGAAACTGCTAAAACTGAGCATATTTGGCAGGCTAAAAGTTTAAAGATTTGACCAGGAGGTACTGAAGGTTAGCAGCTGATTAACAATTGAATTATGGTGTCCTCATTGAGCTAGAAATATAGAATCATTACAAGTGGCAAATTGCAGCAAAATGTTGCAGTGTGTTCTCAAGTCCTCAATTATAGATCAGATTCACATTTTTACAGCATGCTTCTTCACCTGGTTTAAAACTTTAAATGCTTCGCGGATTCCACAGTTCGGACAGCACAAAAACAATTCCTCATCTTATCTTAGCAATTTCCTTCTCACATAGGCAATCCTCGCTCTCATGGCACTGATTTTACCATTGTTCAGCTTTAGTTTCTGAAAGGCACTTCGATCTCTCACCTTTTAATAATCTTTCAAAAAACAGTTCTCACCCAAAGGAAAAGACAGAACCAACCAGAAGGGGGCAAGGAGCCACCCTTTGCCCATTGCTGCTTCATCTATTTTCACGTCTCCACCTTTCAAACAATGAGCAACAGGGAAGATGGAATATCCTAAGCTTGGGATTTACTGTAAACCTTGTCATTGCCCTTTGTAATAATGAGATGAATTCTTATAGAATGATATTCTTTTTTGTTAGTTAAATACTCATGTATAAATTGGACTCAATAAGTCGTGGGCAGATTCTGTGGCCAAAATAATGAATTTTGATATAACCCATGGATATGTTGGGGGTGATTCCTGGCCACCACCACCATTTTCCCCACCCAGACATTCAAAAAGGCTTGAAGGGGCACAGCAACTTAGAGAGGGGGGCAACACTTTTTAAAAGGTTCTCCCAGAACAGATTAAGCTTTTGACATTCACCAGACTATTTAAATAAGGGAATGGTTCCTTTCTAATAAGAGTTAAGTTACTGTACTTGCATTGACTCATGGATAAGTTGACCAAACTTTCTAGACTTATACATGGATGTATAACAGGCATGGGCAAACTTCAGTTTTGGACTTCAACTCCCACGATTCCCAACAACCTCATGCCCTTTCCTTTTCCCTCTCAGCCACTGGGGTTTATTCCATAAGTCTTGGTAGTTGGCTTGGCAAGATGCAGGAAATGTTGCGAAAAAAAAATCTATAACCTTAAGACCTGCTTAATGTGTAAATGCTATTGCCTTAATTTTAGTCACTTGTAACTTGATCAATCAAACTTCCCATATATAATAGTCTGAATGATACTGCATCATAAATTTAAATTGAACCTTCAGTCTCCCAAATACTTACTCTTTTTTTAGTGTCAGTCGTGAGGTATGTGCAGCTAATAGGGAAAACAGAGTTTAACATGATTTAAGTTTGAAGAACATGGGTTAGATGGAAAATTGATAATGATGTTCTAGTTAGTTGGACACTTCTCAGAGGGGCAAGAAATTTATTGCGTTTCTGGACACAGTGGGTATGGCTCTGAGATGTGTCTCGTTTCATATACCTCTGGGAGACAGTTTTATTTGCTAGATAGCTGTGTATTAAAATACAACCATCATCTCCCCTGAATGTTTTAGTTGAGTTTCTTAAAATACCTTTAATCCCATATTTAGAAATAAACACAACTTTATAACATACTAAAAACGCAATTGATACTTTGGCATAGTAGGTTTTAATTAACTTTATAATTAAAATAGTAAATGAATTTTAAGGTTAAAACCTTTCTTTTCAGGCAGGCTTTTAAAGAAAGTTTTTAAGATTGAGCTGGGAGTGCTGTATTGTATGTAGTTTAACAGGTTTTTAAGTGGTTTTATTGGTTTTAATTTAATTTTTTTTAAAAGTCCTGTGTTTAATTCTATTTTAATCTTTGTATACTTTTATGTTTTAATTTACATATTATATGATTTTAGTGTTAGCTGCTTATGAGTCTACTTTGGGAGAGAGGAAGCAGAATATAAATATTAATACTAATAATACTAGGAGCTCCTGGTGATGTAGTGGGTTAAACTGCTGAGCTGTTGAACTTGCTGACTGAAAGGTTGGCAGTGAGGAGTGTGGTGAGCTCCCGCTGTTAGCTCTACCTTCTGTCAACCTAACAGTTCGAAAACATGCAAATGTGAGTAGATCAATAGGTACTGCTTCTGTGGGAAGGTAACGGTGCTCCATGCAGTCATGCCGACCACATGACCTTAGAGGCATCTACGGACAACGTTGGCTCTTCGGTTTAGAAATGGAGTTGAGCACCACCCTCCAGAGTTGGATATGACTAGACTTAATGTCAAAGGGAAACCTTTACCTTAATAATACTATACACACGTACTGATGTAAACAAAGTTTCTGTTTACAATTTTTTTATGCTCCAGAGTTTTTCCTCCCTCTGTTTTTCTCTGTAAAGAACCTCAGCATTGGGACCACTTCATTTATTTTTATTGGTGAGGGAGAACTGGATAAACACAAGTATTTGGTGTTGTATTGTAACAGCCTGCCTGTGATAAACAATGCAGGCAAATTTAAGTTGTACAAATGAGACTCTACTGCAGGCATGGGCAAACTTTGGCCCTCCAGGTGTTTTGGACTTCAGCTCCCACAATTCCTAACAGCCTACTGCCTGTAATAAGCAAAGTAAACATCAGCTGCCTCTAAAACCCCTTAATACACATGTATGAACAGCAAAACAGAAAAAATAAGTCTGCCTTTTTAAATTTCTGGGTGTTGAAAATGGGGACGGGGGCCAGGGCAGAATTGGTGCTTTTCCCTCTCCATGGAATGACCCTGGCATATCTACAGATTATATCAAAATCCCCCAGCAGGTTAAAAAAGAATAGAAAATGGAATTCATAGGGAGAATGGAGAATGGTCAAAGAAAACATATTCCCAGATGTCTTTTCGTGGAAGATTTCATGTGCTCTCCTTGCATAAATAACTATTTTTGCTTATTTATGCACTTCACATGTGCAGATTGTTAGTTTCGAGACATTTTTTTCTGAAATGCCTTGAACTACTCTTCTTCTTTGTAGTTCAGGAAACTGTTCCTGCTTTTTCATGTTTATTTCTGCCTCTGGTATCAGATTTCTGCTAAAGAATAAAATCTAGGAATATATCTACTTCATTAACTGAACTGAACTCTCAACAGGTGGTCTGCATTGGATCGGTAGCAGAACTGGAAGAATTGTCAGGAGTGAAAGCAACAGATCTCCATAGAGAAAGGTTAGTGGCTGTGTCAAAAGTCTGTTGGGATTACTAAAATAATATAATAAATAATAAAACTTCATTTATATCCTGCACCTATCTCCCTGAGAGGGCCCAGGACAGTTACTACTGGGGGCCACGTGTCCATGCTGAATCCTTTGTAAAAATGCACCTTTAATTGAAGAATATTGAAAAAATGAGAATCTTTGTAGATATATTATGTGGCCCCATCTACATTGACCATATAACACAGTTTCAGATTGTATTATATAGCAGTGTAGATGATGCCTCTGTTTGTGTGTGTGAGAGAGACAGACAGGCAGAGGGAGAATTCCAGTCTGTTACATGGTTGATGCTGATATTACACAGTATATAGGTTTATAATGGGGAATGTAGATAATTGAATAAATTACACTGGGTTATTCAAGATACAGGCATTTTGTACGAAGGCATTCCTGTACAAACCTTGTGTTCTGCTAAATTTTATGAAACAAATACAAACTCCTCTAACTTCTGTTAGGGAAAGAGTAGTGGTGACAGTAAATGCCATTTTAGAGAGCAGCACCTATCATTTAATTAACCTACTGTCATACTAGCTGACAAGGGTTTGCCATGTTGCCTGCTGAGTCTGCCCTCTGCCTCTTTTTAAATTAGCCAGTGATTCTGAAGGTTGAAAAGGATTTTTTAAAATATTAGAAAACCTTTTTTCAACCAAATCACTGTTAGGTAGTAACAGCTTGTTGGTAGAATATCCAAAATGAGTTTTTCATGTCTGACAGACTCAGATTCTGGACTGACTTCAGTTAGACATGAGAATCTAAGAGTGTTTCTAGTGTTGACTGTTGGTTTTCATCCTTTATTAGTTTCTGTGAAAGCTTGCAAACGTTTCTGGATTCAGATTGTCTGGAATTGTCAATTATATTTGTAATGGGGTTATTGGACTAATTTTCTGCTTGAGGAATGGAAGGTACCACATCTAAACTGTTGTATTTCTCTCCTTAGCGTTGATAACATAACCATCCCTTCACGCTGCGGCAAAGGTGCATTACGTCGTGTTTCGGAGGTTTTTGACTGCTGGTTTGAAAGTGGAAGCATGCCTTATGCACAAGTCCATTATCCATTTGAAAACAAGAAAGAATTTGAAGATGCTTTTCCTGCTGACTTCATTGCTGAGGGCATTGACCAAACAAGGGGATGGTAATTTTTTTTTATTAACTAATCCAAGATTTCGACAAGTGTGATACATTTATCATCCTGAATGACCTTAAAACAATGCTTTTAATATTATTTCTCCACTAATTGTATTTCCTATCTTACTTACTCAACTAATAAAGGTTCAGAGCCCTAAATTTGAGTATTCAAGTGTTAGAATTACTGAAAATTTTGTGTAAATTCATTTTGCCTTCATATAGTTCCTCTGCTTGATCTAATAGGCAAGTAATTGGGTCTAATTTTGCTTTAGTATAGAACAGTGGTTTCCAACCTTTTTTTGACCAGGGAGCACTTTGACCAGGACCAGTCTCCAACATTAGAATCAAAAGGGTTACAAATAACTTTTTGGTCAACTTTAGATTTGGTTTAGTTATTTGGGGTGCTGATTCAGAAAATTGCATTGGATTGACCACATCAGCCTTAGTTTCTGATACAGAACATATGCCATCCGGTAGTTGCCATCTGCTCACCCACAGTAAACCACATTTAATAATCTGATGTTGTCTATATAATGTAATTTTCTGAATCAGCACTCCAGATAACTCCAGGAACAGGTCTAAAAACGAAGATACAAAGGCGCCCCCACCTCCATGTGCCACACGGAATGGCACTGCTCGGGGAGGGAAGAGGAGGAGAAGCAGCAGTCAGGAGGTTTGTTGTCACACCTTTCAAGGGTAGTCAGCTCTCCTCCCAACATCTCTGTTGCCTCGGCACTATAAGAGGGTTTTGCGAGACCAGTCGCTCTCGTTGCAACAGTGTAGTAATGGTGAGGCCACTGTCCATATTTAGTTCTTGGGGACCACTGGTGGTCCACCGACCGCAGGTTGGAAACCACTGGTATAAAAATTCAATTGCAAAAGAAAACAGTTGAAGATCAGTGATCTGATATATAGCTCTGCTTTTTGGCAGAAGATTGTTGAGTTTTCAGCTAATCCACACTTGATAAAGTATAAATTGTGAAATTTATACAAGGAAATAACTTTTTGGTTTACTTTCCTGCTTTAGGATATAGGCTAGGTGATGCTATTAATTGCATATTCAATGTCTGATGAAACAACAATCAATAAATAGTATTTAATGCCACTTTAAAAATGAGGCATATTGAAATAGCCCCCAAAACAGCTAGGAATAACTTGCATATAGCCCTTGGGCAAGTTTCCTTATGTACCCTTTCCCCTCAAGTCACCAATGGTCATTATTATTCTTGCTCTGACCCAACAAACTCAAGGCAATGGCTTTCACTCAATCTACCAATAATACGGTCTCCTCCTTTTCCTGCTGCCTTACACATTACTGAGCATTAGTATTTTTCTAATGAGCTGTGTCACCTCATAACGTATTCAAAGTATAACAGTTTTCATTTTGGATGCTAGTAAGAGTTCAGGCGTAATTTGCTCTTAGATCCATTTAAGAATCTTTGGGCAGTCCATGATGTCTGTAGAACTGCCCTCCAGCATCACATTTCAGTGATTTCTTCCTGTCAGCATGATTCACTTTCAAACTTTCACATTCATACATAATAATTAATAATAACTGGGAATGTTCTCTTGATGTAGTGAATTTTCATTTATAAATTTCATTTATAATTCATTTGTGAGTGAAAAGAATAAAACTTCACAACAGGAGTACATGTGAAAGAGGATCTATAGATACTTTGAGATTCTTACTGCATACTCAGTTATTAATTTAAGTTCATGTTTTCCCACAAGATCTTGAATAATAATAGTACCTTGCATAGTGAATACCTTGATTAATATTAATCACTTAATATTCATGTTTTAAAAGGTATTGGAAAGCATCCACTCAGTTTGGTTGAAATATGGAAGGTAAATATGGAATCAACCAGCCTCTAGAATCTACTGCTTTTATTTTGTTTTTCAGGTTTTACACTTTACTTGTGTTGTCCTCAGCTCTTTTTGGGAAGCCTCCTTTCAAGAATGTAATTGTAAATGGCTTAGTTCTTGCCAGGCAAGTATGATGATAATATTAATATTATGCTCTTTGTGAGATTTCTAATTCTGAGATGTTGAATGCTCCACTTGTAACTGAATATTCAGCTACTGGTGACACACCATTATTTTACTCCCTTTAGAAAACATACTTGTTTAAATATCTTTGGTTGTGACTAGAATAAGGTATGATGCTATAGTAAATCATAATTAAAGATCTGAAATGTTAAGTTTGGGTCACAAAAGAAATGGTTATTCTCCATCTGTATTTTGTAATTAATTTATTGTACAAGTCCCTTGCTTTTCAAAGAATAATGTATTTTCTCAGAAAAAGGTGCTTTGATTTCCCAACAATGGCTGGATTAACTCAGAGCTCTGCCAGCAAGGCATGTTTTGTCAATCCTGTGTTTAATCTCTTCTAGTGATGGGCAAAAGATGAGCAAACGAAAGAAGAATTACCCAGATCCAACCAACATTGTAAACTCTTATGGAGCTGATGCATTGAGGTAGGAACCTGTTGGTTTTTTCTTCCTTATTCTGTAAATATTTCTGGGTCTTCTCCTTAAAAAAGTACATCCAGCCAAAGGGTGGGATTTGCAGCTTGCTTTGATTTATCTCAGAGTACTTTGACAACCTTGAAAGGATGTTGACTTTAAGAAGTAATGACCACTTTGCTTTAAAGTATTTAGCAACCCTAGATGAATTAGGGAGTGTCACTGTATGTTTTAAACAAAAAAGAAAATAGGGTATTGCCAGTTATTATCACCTTATATTTCCTGAGTTCACCAAAGATCTAATTTAGCATATTGCAGCTGCCTCAGAAGCATAGATTTCCTTTGAAAAAACTGAAATTTAAATATATGGCTTGTGGGGTAGACCGTCACATATTTCAGTGTATTTCTTTTTCTAATCTCTTTTTTATTAACAGAAATGAAAATCTCAAACTCTCAAGAGTATTCATTATTGTTTTTATTTTTTTTAATTAAGATAAAAACTGTTTTGCCTGCTGTCTGCCTGATATGTGTATAGCAGTGGCTTATTTATGGATACAGTGACACACACACTATACAAAGCATTAGATTTATTTAAGGAGAAAGCTCCAGTTTAGTTTTCTGAACTCATGAAATACTTGATGTCAAGCATTTGATGTACTCTGTTTATAGAATAAGCTAATTCTGACTGACTTGTGAGTGTTGTCCCTTTTCTCCACTGAGCTAATTTAGCTTCGTGGAAAAAGCTTTTTTTCTTCTTATGCAAATTTTGATTAAGTACTACAAAAATATCCTCCTGTGCTTATTGGTAAATGCAGGACATTTAAGCAGCTGCAAACTTAAGCTGATTAAGGAAATTGCTCTAGAAAATGATAGGAACATCATGTATTGAGTGAATTTATTGGTGGTCTCCTGAATCACCATTTGTAAAACGCTATGAGAGTCAGTCTGGTATAGTGATTTGCATGTTGGAGTAGGACTCTAGAAGCTGTTCAAATTCTTCTTGCCCATGGAGACACACTGGATGACTTTGGGCAAGTTACATTCTTTTAGCTTCAGAAGAAGTCAAGAGCAAATCCCCTATGAACAACTTTTGCAAGAAAACTCAATGATGGCCTTAGGATCACCAATAATCTACAAATGACCTGAAGGCACACAACACCAATGTCTCCAACCATTAGATTTGCTCCTCTCCCTTGTTTTTTTAAAGCTAAAATTATCCTATTAGTAGGAGCCCCCGGTGGCACAGGGGGTTAAACCCCTGTGCCGGCAGGACTGAAGACCGACAGGTTGCAGGTTCGAATCTGGGGAGAGCACAGATGAGCTCCCTCTATCAGCTCCAACTCCTCATGCGGAGATATGAGAAAAGCCTCCCACAAGGATGATAAACCATCAAAAACATCCGGGCGTCCCCTGGGTAACGTCCTTGCAGACGGCCAATTCTCTCACAACAGAAGTGACTTGCAGTTTCTCAAATTGCTCCTGACACGACAAAAAAAAATCCTATTAGTAGAGTTAAAATTATAATATTGAATCTTAAAACATTGCCTTGGTATAGGTTGTATTGACTCTTATTATAACACGCTTCTTCAGCCCTACATGATGCCAAGTTATATTCAGGACATTTTTGCACAGCACCAGATGCTAGAAAGTACACTGGGATCAAAGTGTGTCAGAGTCAATAGGTTAAATGAATCCTTGCTAATGAAGGTTCCCAGTGAAATTGTTCAGACTATACTTCTGGTGCCTCACGTACATGACAGGGATTACCTGGCCCTTGTTTAGTACAAAAAACAAAATAAAACACATTTGCCTACAATTCATTTTGTGGCATGGAAGAGTCAAGCTTAAAACAGCAACAAACAGTGCAGTAGATAACTGCTTCCCTCTGCGGTGCTGTTTTTAATAGATGATTGGGATGGCCTTTGGCATATTGACTCTGTGTGGAGTGGTCTACTAAGTGCTTGAAAATATATCCAGTGTTTGGTTTTAGGATGGAAATTAAACTGATAGATTCTTAGGATTACCTCACTGTGGTAATTTCATACAGATTTCTCAGATGACTTTTAAAATTTACATCCTGTTTTTATTATGAATGATGAACATCTAAGTGGCATATTGATTCTGTGACATACATAAACAACCAACAGACCATCTTGCGTTTTCTTCAGGGACCAAGCTTTTGGATAGTCTATCAGTGCAATAAGTGAACATGGAATGGTGTAGGGATAACTGGGACAGCCTTGGATTATGATATTGGATTACGTGGCTTTAATATTTTTAATGTTGAAATGTTTTAGTAGTTGTTTTAATGCATATGTATATGTATTATTTGCTGAAAATATATTGTATGGCATTGAATTGTGCCTTTATGTGTGCCACTTTGAGTCTCCTTTGGGGTGAGAAGAGCAGGATATAAATATGGCAAATAAATAAATAAATAAATAAATAAATATTGTATTTTCTGATTCCAGTTGGTTTTAATCAAAGTTCTTAGTTAGTGCTATACTTTCATGTGTGCTTTCTTAGGAACAGGCCCCAATGAACTCCGGGATACGAACTGAGTTGGGTTGAAACACAACAGGATTTTCTTCCATATGCATGTTATGTAGATAGAGTTTGCTGTTGGTCCAAAAGTCATCTTATCATAGGAAAAATGAAATCATTATTTCAAGTGGATAGTGTTTGAAATTACCTTGAGAATATGGTTCTAGGAGGAAAGTAAAGGAAAAGTCTCCAGCTAGATTGAATGGTTACTGAACAGGTTAAAGTTTTTTTACATACTGGCAGCCTGAGGGACAAAGAATTGACTGGCAAACTACCAATAATATATAATTTATTTCACATTTAAACAGAACTGTGTTCTGTATTGGTGCTCAATAGAATAATTTATATTTTAAAATACTTCTGTTGAAAACAATCTTTTTTTGTGGGCGTAAGTTGTGTCTTAGCAACTTCTAAAGTTCTTCCTCATATTGAACAAAATGTTGGAGCTGCAATATGATTTCTTTTCTGAGAGACTTGATACTAATGTATATTAAAGCGGCCTGGTGAACATTCCTAAAAGGCAGAACAAGTTTTCATGACACTGTTCTCTTTGTGTGTAC
Source organism: Anolis sagrei (assembly GCF_037176765.1). Classification (NCBI taxonomy): domain Eukaryota; kingdom Metazoa; phylum Chordata; class Lepidosauria; order Squamata; family Anolidae; genus Anolis; species Anolis sagrei. Next base: position 66,659,017 of record NC_090022.1, on the reverse strand, counting down.
TGCTGCAGGCTATACCTTATAAATTCTCCAGTAGTAAGAGCAGAAAACTTGAGGTTTAAGGAAGAAGGGGTGAGAGATGTGCTGAAGGATGTCTTCCTGCCCTGGTACAATGCATATCGCTTTCTGGTCCAGAATGTTGTCATTTTGCAACTCAAGGTAGGAAGCTTTGATACACTGCCAAGAAAAATAGTCTCCTTTTCCCCTGATCTTTATTGTTTTGTGGTTATTGGGCTCTAATACAACCATACAGAGCATACAGCCCCTCTGCTACGCCAGCTCCACTAGTTGCCAATCTGCTATCGAGCACAATTAAAAGTGCTGGCTTTAGCCTATAAAACCCTGAACAGTTCTGGCCCAGCTTACCTGTCTGAACATATCTCCTGCTATGAACCATTGTGAAATCTAAGATCAACGGGAGAGGCCCTGCTCTCTGTCCAATCATCCTCGCAAGCGTGACTAGTGGAGATGAGAGACAGGGCCTTCTCAGTGGTGGCCCTTCAGCTGTGGAACTCTCTACCCAGTGACATTAGATTGGCCTCCTCCCTCTTGTCCTTTGGAATGAAACTCAAAACCTGGTTATGGGATCAAGTGTTCAAATAGTAGAGGCAGCAATTTAGAATGAGACCCAATTTGTGTGAATGACAATGGACTGACCTGGACTATGATTTCAAACCTTCGTGATTTAAATCATATGTTAGTAATTTTATGTTTTAATTGCCTTTATCATTTATTACTGTTGTTGGCATTGAAGGAATACTTGTTGTGAAGCTACCCTGAGTCCCCCTCCGGGGGTGAGAAGGACAGGAGACAAATATGCAAAATAAATAAATAAATAAATAAATATGGTCTTCTAAAGAGTTTCTTTTATTGAAATTGAATATGAAAGCAATATCAACTGTAGCTTGCCCCTTTAGTAGAAGATGGGTCTGATATCACTCATATCAAATAGGTGCAGTTTTAAAATTAAATGGATTTGGGGTTTATCATTTCCTCATTTTTATTATCTGAGCCATGGTGCATTTTTCTCTTTACTGAAAAGGGTATCCAGGGGTCCAGATGCCCTATGTTCTCCAAGATGGTTGCTGTTCACCATGTCTCATTACAGATCATATTTTTAATACTTTGTTTCTCAAACAAAACCCTGGATTTAGATTCATATCTATGACAGTGGAGATATTTTCTTCCCTATTTACTTAAAAATAATTCCTATTATAGAAATTGCCTGAAAAATACAATGCATCCTTAGTACCCATCCCAAGAATAGGGCTTTGGAAGTGGTAGGCCATTTATGATACTGCTTTTAAAACTGTGGGTCCTCACCCCAAATGGGGTTCCCATTAGCTCAGTGTTGAGGACATGAAAAATTAGCAACAGTAAAAGAATTTTGAAGGCTACCTAGACATTTACATGAATCAGTTAGCAATAATGTGTAGTATTTACAGCAGACTGCAGAAAATGCTTCACTTGTACTTTATAAAAACGAAAATCAGCTTGTTTAGCAGACCTTGTGATCCTGTTTTCAGTAAATGTTTGATATTTCTACCTATTTTATGAACCTATTTAATCAGGTTGTGTAAAAATTCTTGGGCAAAAGGAGCTATGAAAAGATTTATTGGGCAAAAATGGGTAGTCAGTGAAAAAAAATTAAGAAGTCCAGATCTATGACACAACTGACCACTTGAGATTTTCCTTTGTGGTATTTTCTACATTAATAGAAAATGATATGGAAAATTTTCTGAACATTTGTGTCTTCTTTGTACCTCAGCTTTTTTTTTTTTTTTTACAAATTAAGGCTCAGTTTTCTAGAAGGTTATGCTTTTTTAAAAAGAAGTATACTGAAGTTTCTAATCCCAAGCGAGGGATAAACATTGTATTTCATTCAGTGACAGTTTAATAACTCTGTCTCTGGACTTACTATGAAATATAATTTCATATAAGAAGGCTAACAAATATGAAATGAATTGTTAAGACAGTGTTTGATTAGCGTAATTTTGGTGAAAGAAAAAAAAACCCTTTTCACTTGATAGCTTTACAACATGCTTAATCATAAAATGTCAAATCAGTGACAGCAGCTTATTTGTTTAGCAATCTCATGGACTACTCCAAACTGGACAGTGAGGAAAAATCGAAAAACACTTCTTATTAGTCAGTGTTACTGATTCTTTAGTAGATGTTGCTAAAAAGATTACTTTTCAAACAATTAGCAAATGCACACTCTACTTGGAATGGGAAATTGGTAATAAAGACCTTGTAATTACTCACCTCTCGTCATACTAGAGCTTCTAAAATCACTTTGGAGACTGTGTTGAAGGCACATATGTTGAAGACTTCAATAAATAGTAATGAAAATTGATTTACATTTTTAGCAGTCACCTCCGGAAGGAGAGCTTTTGAGCCTCATAATTAATCAGCTATTTCAGAGGGTCCCTAGACAATGTTCATAATATTGTTCTTCATTTACCCTAATATTTTTTCATTTTTCTAGCTTTCAAAAAAATAACCAAATTAAATGTTAGTGCCAGCATATAGATCACATGAGAGCTTAAACACTGAGCAAGACATACTTCCATAACTCTGTCATGGCATTTTGGCAATTGTATCAGTAAAAGCGGCCCTTCCCAGTTGTAGAATCGAATCTCAGTTTTTTTTTAAAGGGGTGTGTGTTCTGTCAGCTGGATGTTGCTTGAGACAAAGTGTTCAGTGCTATTCTTGCTTGTGCAGTAGGCAGTCAGTCCAAGTGACCTGGTGAAAATCTCTGTTTCAATTAGCCTTTTAAGCCTGCATTGAAACTGCATCCCACTAAACTATTTATGTAATGTTAGTAAGTATGATAGGACTGAAGTGAAGTGCTTTGTAGCCGGCTAATGGAAGCAAAGTCCAAATGGAGAAGTCTTTAAACCTTGAAAGCAGCTATTTCTGACTTTGCAAACTATTGAATTGTATGAAAGGAATTGAAGCTATCACAAGATAGAGATATTACCTCTCTTGTCAAGTAGTTTGAATGGATGGTACATACTGAAAGCTGCTGATCTCACAGGATAGTATGACAAAATTGAGCATTTGTTAGAATAACATTCATTTCAGATGTTTTTGTCATAGAAACAGAACTCTGCAATTAATTCTATCTTGTTTGTGCACATAATATGTATGCATGTGTGCATCCCATTTTGGGGAGTTCCATATACAGTCCTCCTTCCACATTGGCAAGTTTGAGCTTTGCAGATATGATTATTCATGGATTTAATTAAAATGTTATTTCAAGGAATCTCTTAAGTCCTGTTGGCAGAAGTTGAGTTTTGCTGGAGGACCTGGAGATTCTGAAAAAATGTTTTCTTTATTTGCTGTTTTTCCTCTTTTATGGGTATTCTGTATTGCTAACACAAGCACATTTGGAGAGTTGATTGTATACACACGTATACATCAGGGCCAGATTTTGGGGCCAAAATTATGCACATTGATATGGATAATTCAAAGGTCATTTTATGGAGAGAGGAAAGTGCCACTACTGACTTGGGGCCAGCAGCACCTGGCTACTGATGTGGCCAGTTTCATTCTTAAGCATTCCAAAAGGTCTTTCACCAGAGATTGTTCCTTTTCTTTAACAGCAGTTACAAATGAGTATATACAATAAATTGGGATATAAATCTCAGTAGTAATAAAATAACCTGTGATTAATGTTTTTTTACTAGCTCTGGAGTCCCTTGTAGAGTTTTAATTTAGACTCTAACACAGTCCAAGACAGGGCTGTCTGCAGTAAACCAAATCAGTTTCTTTGAATAGGTTCCATGTTTACACTTACTGTCTTAACTTAAATAATTAAGCAGGGAGTCCTTTTTTCATAGCTGAATTATAATACTGCAATATCTTTTTCTACTCATATTCATAGGAAGACGGAAAGGAATTCCTTTACAATGAGAACACAGTTAAGGAAAGCAACAACATTATGGATAAATGGATCCTTTCCTTTACGCAGTCACTGATTCAGTTCTTCAAAGTTGAAATGGCAGGTTTGTGTTTATGTATTTCTTAGCTTTGTATTAGTACACATTCTCAAACTCTAATTCAAGCAATGTTCATTTGGGCTCAAAATTTTCAAATTTTCTTTACTGCCTCACAGATTCACCTGAATACCAATGTATGTGTCCTCCTCCTATATACTATCTCTTGAATATATGTAAGTCCAGGGGACCATAAAATGCTATAGCTGTGTTTATGAGTGGGACAATGGTATGAACCATTTGTCTGATCTTAACAGTGCTAATGAAGTTGGCTCCTATCAAAGGAGAGCTTAGCTTTCACAGTTGTCATAGTTTTAAAAACTTATTTTTCTAATTCTCTAAGGTCTGAAACCTCTTCTGTAGCAATATTTTTTAAAAAAAACATTTGGTATTCCACATTCACAAATTCTGTATCTACATGGCTTCAAAATATTCCAATCCCTCTCCCGCCCTGCCTCCTGAAACAAAATCAAATATTGATTTATATAAGAGGTAAGATTTATATAAGCACCGGGATTGTGGCGCAGCTGGCTGAGTGTCAGCTGCATTAAGATCACTCTGACCAAAAGGTCATGAGTTCGAAGCCAGCCCGGGCTGGAGTGGGTGTCCAGCCATTGTGTAGCCCGTTGTCGACCTTTGCAATGCGAAAGACAGTTGCATCTGTCAAGTAGGAAAATAAGGTACCACCTTGTGTGGGAGGCTAAATTTAACTAATTTATGAGGCCATAAAGAAAAAAGACTCCGGGGAATGTGGAATGCGGAAGAACTTCAGCGGTGTCGTTGATGGACGATGAAAAGCAGCAGCTCCCCTGGTGGCCAGAAAAAAGTTAAATAGCCTTGGTGTATTTGTCTGTTAAATGTTGTTTGTCAAACTGGCATTGAATGTTTGCCATATATGTGTTTACTGTAATCCGCCCTGAGTCCCCTGTGGGGTGAGAAGAGCGGAATATAAGAACTGTAAATAAATAAATAAATAAAATAACTAATAGAACTTGAGCATCCATGGATTTTGGTTTTGGTGAGTCCTAAAATCAAACACCAATGGATACCAAGGACCAACTATAGCTCAAGGAGTAGTTTCCTAAAGTACTCTGAGAATAGTTCCATCATTCAGTTCTTGTGGGTTTTTTCGGGCTATATGGCCATGTTCTAGAGGCATTATGCCTCTAGAACATGGCCATATAGCCCGAAAAAACCCACAAGAACTGAGTGATTCCGGCCATGAAAGCCTTCGACAATACATAGTTCCATCATTACTTGTCGAAAGATATTATGGTTAGGGTTTCTGCTGATCTGTTATTTGAAGATGTTTGTACAGACTTTGGGTCTCTTGAACAGATCAGGTCAAGCTTTACCAAATTATTCCTGTAAGCCAGAGGTGGGCAACTGTGGTGGGGCACATTTTGTTCACTCTCTTGCACTCTCTTGCACTTGAAGTCACACTGTACATCTGAGATGAGAAGTAGCTTTTCTGAGTCCCCCCTCGGGGGTTGAGAAGGGCAGGGTAGAAATGTTGAAAATAATAAATAAATAACATGACATCATTTCCAATTTCATTTTTGGTCATTTTTCAACTGTATTGGGGAGATGTGTGGGGAAGATTTGAGTCAAGGAGGGTTGCGTTGATTTTGAGGCCACAAAACAGCTGGAATTTTAATATATATACCCTAGATTCACCAAAGGCCACAAAGAAGATTCTGCATGCTCATCTCTTCAATACATGTATCTTTTTTCCTAACCTTGTTGTCCTTAAACAAGATATAGCATTTCACATGCAGTGGTGTCAACCATGATTAGTCCCAGTGTTCTACTCTTAACAAAACTTTAAAGTATAAACTCTGTTTGAGTAGCAATAAAAATGATTAATAATTAAATTTGATCTTACTGTGTAGCAGCATGCACCTACATTTACCTACCTGCAAGATGTTGTGAAGGTATTGTAGAAACATCTACCCAAAATCATTTTTGATTAAGAAAAATAGACTTAAGACAAAAGTTTAAGAGAATTTTAACAGTGTGTTGTGTTTTCCCCTTTTTTTCAGCTTATAGGCTATATACAGTAGTTCCTCGTCTAGTTAAGTTTGTAGACATTCTCACCAACTGGTATGTCAGAATGAATCGCAGGAGATTAAAGGTAGGTTTTGGATTCTTCTAGCGTTATTCCCATGAAGTAGAAATAGCTTGCTCTTGTGTTAAACCATATGTAATTTAAAACACAATACCATCTTGTTTTTGTGCTTGAGGGTAAAGCCGTACCTTTAATTCTGTAAGCAAATGAATGTTACATTGTCTGATCTCTTGTATTTGTTTGATTATTTATCGAATAGGGTGAAAATGGCATAGATGACTGCATTATGGCCTTAGAAACCTTATTCAGCGTTCTTTTCTCCATGTGCAAACTTATGGTAAGAATCGACTGTAGTCCCATATGTACATTCTCATATAAACTTATGTACAAAAAAGGTTTGGTGCTTGAAATAGTATTGTGAAACTAATACTCGGCTTGCAGTCCAGTAAACAGGTTGGGGTGTGCATGCTGTTATTGTGAAGGAGTATAGAAGAGGGCAGAAAACATATTGAAAACTCTCTGATTTTTGGGAGTGTGTAATGGATTGATTTTTGAGAGGCATTTGCTTATCCTTTTGTGCTCTTCTCCCATTCTGATTGTTGTATCCCTCTGCTTTTAGCCCTAGGGATGTAATAATATTTGGGTTGTCACACTATTCATGGACCATCTAATGGGGGAAGTATTGTGTGCAAAATTGTAGCCCATGAAACCAGCTATGGCCCTTGAAACCATTATGACAGTCCCCGAAGCCCACCTAAAGTGCAGTTTCGGGGCCACTTTTTGCATGGAAATGGCACAGAACATTTCCCAAACATGTGAAAATAGATAAAATACACATTGAGCATTTCACTAATCCCAAAAGCATCCCGTTGGAAATGACACAACATCACTACTACTTGCCATTTTGAGAGGAACCAGGAAAATGGACATATTTGGGGTTTCTATGGCTAGTCTGGTTTCCAGTTGTCCAGTTTTTGTGCTGCTCAGAATGAGAAACCCAGAGCTCCTAGAAAATGTGAGGAGAAAAAAAATTGAACTGGTAAAGTATTCAGATTGGTTAATATGCAACTCCTCAGTAGAAACAATAGAGTTATTTCTGCTTGAGTGCTTCCTTTCAATGCAATAGGAGGCATGTTTGCCATGGCACTGATCAGACAGATCTATAGTCGATCTTTATTTCCTGCTATTTAGCAGAACACACTTCAGGTCTCTGAAATGAACCCTCAACTGTGTTCCTGGCTTATTTGCAAAGAGATTGAGATTTTGGAAAAAAAACCTTTAATCAGGGTCCCCTGCACATATAAACCCTGTTTTCCTAAAAATAAGACAATGTCTTATATTAATTTTTTCTTCCAAAGATGCACTAGGTCTTATTTTCAGGGGATGTCTTATTTTTCATGAAGAAGAATTCACATTTATTGTTGAACAAAAAATGAACATTTATTATATACTGCACAGTAGTTGTCAGTATATAATAAATATCCTGGCCCTCACACGCAGGGCCACAAAAAGTAAGGGCTGTACAATACCTGGTTCCCACACACTGTCTGGAAACTAACCATCTCCTACAGCAGTTCCTGGACCACTTGTACATTGCTAGGTCTTACTTTCAGGGGAGGCAGTGACAGACTTTGTATTTCTAGGTGCAAAGATTACTGCAGACGCAGACTGCAGCCAGGAAATTAGAAGATGTTTACTTCTTGGGAGGGGAGCAATGACCAATCTCGATAAGATAGTGAAGAGTAGAGACATCACACTGGCAACGAAGATCCGCATAGTTAAAGCAATGGTATTCCCTGTAGTAACCTATGGATGTGAGAACTGGACCATAAGGAAGGCTGAGTGAAGGAAGATAGATGCTTTTAAACTGTGGTGTTGGAGGAAAATTCTGAGAGTTCCATGGACCGCGAGAAGATCCAACCAGTCCAAACTTCAGGAAATAAAGCCCGATTAGAGGGAAGGATATTAAAGGCAAAGATGAGGTACTTTGGCCACACCATGAGAAGACAGGAAAGCTTAGAGAAGACAATGATACTGGGGAAAATGGAAGGAAAAAGGAAAAGGGGCCGACCAAGGGCAAGATGGATGGATGGCATCCTTGAAGTGACTGGCTTAACTCTGAAGGAGCTGGAGGTGGTGATGGCTGACAGGGAGCTCTGGTGTGGGCTGGTCCATGAGGTCACGAAGAGTCAGACACGACTAAACGTATAAACAACAACAACAACTTTCAGGGAGGCCTTATATTTAGCAATTCACATAAACCTCTGCTAGGTCTTATTTTCAGGGGAATGTCTTATTTTCGGGGAAACTGGGTAGACATCAGATGGCACTAAATCTTGCAGTATGATTAGTTTAATTCCACAGAAGAAGTTGTTTGACTGGAAACAACGTTCTGATTAAACTTGGCAGTTGGAATGGAACATTATGTTAATGTCAAATAAATATATCACACATTGGAAAGAAAATGGGGGATAAAACTAGATTTCTAGGAACTGTATTTCCAGTAATAGGGAAAATATGGGCTTGCCCAAATAAATAATATAATGTTTAATTAGCTGACAATGTGAAGCATGCATCAAAGTAACTAGGTAACCAAATTATTGTTATTTCAGGCACCTTATACTCCATTTATCACTGAATTGATGTACCAGAATTTGAAGACACTTATTGATCCAGCTTGTATTCAGGAGAAGAACACAGACAGCATTCACTACCTCATGCTTCCTCAAGTTAGGTGAGTAATTCTCTTCACTGCAATGTTTGACAACTTTTGGCATTTTGCAGTAGGGTGGATAGGTGTATTTGTTACCAATGAATTGCCAAAACTTTGAGGTATTTTTATTTACTTGAATTACATCATTGTTGTAGGAGCTTAGGCAAGAGCAACAGTAATGCTCCATTGGATTTGTCAGAATTTGTATTAGGACAGTTATATTTGTCATTTTCATTCCAATTTATAAGGATAAATGGTGAAAATATTTTGCCTATGGCTCAAACAGAAGAGTAATGATTACTGTGGAATTTGTACATGGGTTAAAAATGACCATACTTGTATCAGTTAGAGCTTAAACTCAGCTTTATATGGCAGAATGTGGAAATACAGATCTCTGATAGCATGCACACGGTTGACAAATTTTGAGGATTATCGAGCAGATTCTGCTGCTGTTCTCAAAGGCAACAGCAGTGTCTTGCTAAATGCAGACTTCATAATTTTTCTTTCAGTTATGTGTATGTGTAGCTTCCTTCCGAGCTCTATCAACTAGCAGCAGACATTTTATCTAACAAGTCTTATAACAGAGGAAGTGTGATGTAGTGGTTTGAACTGTGACTGGAAGATGAGTGTTTGATTCCCTGCTTGGTCATTGAAATTCACAAACAAAGTCACTTTCAGCCCTACAAAACACATTTTACGTGCTCATAAGTCAGAAATGATTTGAAAACACACAACAACAAGATGTTGTTGGGGGTGTGGATGGGGACAGAAACCAGTACTGCTTGGGGAATTGATTGGTCTCCCCTTAAATGACCCTGAAGTCCCCTTTTGTATTTTTGTTGAAGCCAGTTCATACAGCCAGTTGTTCCCAAAACGGGTGAAAGCTGTGGTACTGTTCAATGAGAGTTAAGTCCAGTTCATGTCCGGGTTACACCAGAAAGGAAAATTCATCAACATGGAATAATAGAATCAGAGTTGGAAAAGACCACATGGGCCATCTAGTCCAACTCCCTGCTATGCAGGAAAGGCACAAACAAAGCATCCCTGACAGATGGCCATCCAGCCTCTGTTTAAAAGTTTCCAAGGAAGGAGTTTCCATTACACTCTGATGAAGAGAGTTCCACTGTTCAACACTCGTATGGTCAGGAAGTTCTTCCTAATGTTCAGGTGGAATCTCCTTTCCTGTAATTTGAACCCATTGCTCCGAGCCCTAGTTTCAAAGGCAGCAGAAAACAATCCTGCTCCCTCTTCCTTATAACAGCTTTTGAAATATTTACGCATGGATATGTCTCCTCTCAACTTTCTCTTCTGCGGGCTAAACATACCCAGCTCTTTAAGATGATCCTCATAGGGCTTGATCTCTAGACCTTTGATCATTTTAGTTGCCCTCCTTCCAGTTTGTCAATATCTCTTTTGAACTGTAGTGCCCAGAATTGGACACATTAGCAGAATAGAAAGGCAACATTACTTCCCTTGATCTAGACACTATGCTCCTTTTGATGCAGCCCAAAATCTGATTGGCTTTTAAAGCTGCTGCATCACACTGTTGGCTCATGTTCAACTTGTTGTCCACAAAGACTCCAAGATCTTTCCCACATGGACTGTTGTTGAGCCAAGCATCACCCATCCTGTATCTATGCATTCATTTTTTCTGCTCGTTGAAATTAGTTTTGCTATTTTTGTCCCAGCTCTCTAATATGTTAAGGTCATTTTGAATTCTAATTCTGTCCTCCTAATTTGGTGTAATTTGCAAACTTGATAAGCATGCCCTCTAAACCGTCATCTAAGTCATTAATAAAGATGTTGTGAGTTCTGGACCCAACCCTGCGGCACTCCACTAGTCACTTCTTTCCAGAATGAAGATGAACTATTGGTGAGCACTTTTTGGGTTCAGTTACTTAACCAATTACAGATTCATCTAATAGTAGCATTACCTAGCCCACATTTGACTACTTTGCTTGCAAGAAGGTCATGGGGGACTTTGTCGAAGGCCTTGCTAAAATAAGATATGCTACATCCTGTGAATGTAGCATATCTTATTTCAGCAAGGCCTTCGACAAAGTCCCCCATGACCTTCTTGCAAGCAAAGTAGTCAAATGTGGGCTAGGTAATGCTACTATGTATCTATCAAACTTGTAACTCTATTGAAAAAAAGTGGTAAGATTAGTCTGGCATGACTTGTTTTTGAGAAATCCATGTTGACCTTTAGTAATCACAACATTCCTTTCTAAGTGATTACAGCCTGCTTCCTTAATGATCTGCTCCAGAATCTTTCCTGGTATTGATGTCAGGCTGACTGGATGGTAATTGTTTGGGTCCTCTTTTTTCCCTTCTTGAAGATCAGGACATTTGCCCTCCTCCAGTCTGCTGGGACTTCTCCTGGTCTCCAAGAATTCTCAAAGATTATTGTCATTGGTTCTGAAATGACTTCTGTTAGTTCCTTCAATACTCTTGGATGTAGTTCATCTGGACCTGGAGACTTGAATTCATTTAGATTAGCCAGGTATTTCTGTACTACTTTTTTACTTATTTTGGGTGGCATTTCCCCAATTACCTCACCCACTCTGTATTGCTCAGATTGAACACCAATCTCCTTTTGGGAGAAGACGAAGGCAAACAAGGTGTTGAGCAGCTGTGCCTTTTCCCTATCCCCTGTTAGCATTTCACCACCTTCTCCGTGCAGAGGCCCTCCCGTTTCCCCTTTCTTCCTTTTTCTACGGACATAATCAAATAACCTTTTTTATTGGTTTTAATCTCTCTAGCAAGCTTGAATTCATTTTGTGCCTTAGCCTTATGAACCTTTTCCCTACATATGCTGGTTATTTGTTTGAATTTCTCTTTCTTGTGAATGTCTCTTTTAAGTCTTAGCTCAGTTAAAAGTTCTTTGGACATCCATTCTGGTTGTTTTATTGCTGGCACTGTTTGCAATTGTGCCTTCAATATCTCACTTTTAAGAAATTTTAGTATTCCTATCCATGGAATCACTCTCAGTATTTCCTTAAATTTCCTGAAGTCAGCAATCCTAATGTCTAGAATGCGTTTTTGACTTCTCTTAGTTTCACATAAGTGTTCATTAGGATCAGATCTAGAATAGCAGATCTCCTTGTTGCCTCTTCTACCTTCTGAATAATAAAATTGTCTTAAAGGCAAGCGAGTAATTTGTTAGACTTTGTACTCTTGGCAAAGTTTGTTTTCCAACAACTATCAGAGTAGGTGAAATCCCCCTATTACTACTATGTGTCTTCTTTCTGCATATTTGGTCATCTAGTCAATGGAGGCTTCATCCAGTTCTTCCACCTGACTTGGAGGTCTGTAGTTGACGCCAACAACTACATCTTTTCCACTCCTTGTTCCCTTGATTCTTATCCAGATGCTCTCAACCTGGTTTCCAGGATTGAAGTCTTGCATCTCTTCACGTGTGTATATATAAAGCACAAAAGGGCCATCCACTGGTCCGATCCATTAATGTTTTGAGCTCCCAGAAGCACTCACCAGCAGAGTCATTAACTACTGTAAGGGACTGTGGGAGGCCTGGTCTAAAACATGCAAGAACCAAATTCAGTCCTGATGCTGACTTGTTGTCTGAACAGAACTGGCCATTGCCTAAGAAAAGCCGTCTTGATAAAGCCTGTTTGAAAAGAAAGATATGGGTGTGTTTTATAAGGGAGCAGTGAGTAAATGATAACACAGTTGCTGTGAATCAATACATCTGGTCCTCTTTTAGTCTAGAGGAGGACATAGTGTTTAGATATTGGCATTTTGATGATCCAACATTATTGCATTTCATCTGTTTAGGAAAAATATGTGAAGTTTAACTTGTGATTGACAAGAAGGATGGGATTAATGTTGAGCGCTTGTAGTGGGATTTGACTTTTGTTTATTGCTTATTAAGAGAGCATAATCTGATAATTTGTCTAATTCATTTAAATGAAAATAATTTGTGTTTCTACTATGGATTTTTGCACTTTAAAAGTGTTGTTTTGCCTGCAACATAGAATATACATTGTCATTTTAGATGCCCTTGGACTGGTATTGTGTAAAGGACATATTAAAAAAGATCTTTAGTTATTTATAGGGTTGTAACTTAATTTCTTGAATCCCAGGTGTTTCGTTGTTCTCTGCAATTAGTAGTGTCAAAGATGGCTAAGAAAGCAAATTAGTTTAAACAGTAGTGTAAATTGGCTTCCTTTATTGACTCTATTTAAATAATGAGACAGACCTTCATCTCCCAAGTACCCAAGCAGTACTCCCAAGCAGTTGAGTTGGGATCCCATTCTCTGGATAGTGCTGAAGAACAATTAATACATTCTGGGATATTTCCTCTATTTTTTTCGTGTCAGAAAAACTTGAGAAAATGCTACATCCTGTGAAGCAAGTTGCTTCTGGTGTAAGAGAATTGACTGTTTGCAAGGACGTTGCCCAGGGAACGTCCAGATGTTTTGATGTTTTTCCATCCTTGTGGGAGGCTTCTCTCATGTCCCCACATGGGGAGCTGAAGCAGATAGAGGGAGTTCTTTCGCTCTCTCTCCGGATTTGAATCTTCAGTGTCTCGGTCTTTAGTCATGCCGGCACAAGGGTTTAACCCAGCGTTTCTCAACCTGGGAGTCGGGACCCCTGGGGGGGGGATTGCGAGGGGGTAATATGTGTTTTCTGATGCCAAAGACCATCAGAAAACACATATTTTTTATGGTCTTAGGCACCTCTTTGGCAGAGAAGACTGAAGATCTCTCGGCCTTTCCTTCTCTTCCTTTTTGGAAACAGATGGCAAATCTTCCCATCAAAAGCCTTCCTGGCCGGCCTCTCAGACAAGGGGAGGGATGTTTCTGAGACTCCAAGTGGGGAGGGGAGAGCACGCATGTTCGGAGTATGACAGCGTGGTGATAATGTGCGGGCGAATGTGAGGTTAGAGGGAGGATCATGCTAGCGAGACCCTTCAAGGCATGGGGGTTCTGTGTGGGAAGTTTGGCCCAATTCTGTCATTGGTGGGGTTCAGAGTACTCTTTAATTGTAGGTAAACTATAAATCCTAGCAACTACAACTCCCAAATGTCAAGGTCTATTTCCCCCAAACCCCACTAGTGTTCACATTTGGGCATATTGGGTAATTATGCCAAGTTTGGTCCAGATCTATCATTGTTTGAGTCCACAGTGCTCTCTGGATGTAGGTGAACTACAACTCCAAAACTCAAGGTCAATGCCCACCAAACCCTTCCAGTATTTTCTGTTGGTCATCGGAGTTCTGTGAGCCATGTTTGGTTCAATTCCATCATTGGTGGAGTTCAGAATGCTCTTTGATTGTAGGTGAACTATAAATCCCAGCAACTACAACTCCCAAATGACAAAATAAATCCTTCTCCAACCCAACCAGTATTCACATTTGGGTGTATCGGGTATTTGTGCCAAATTTGGTCCAGTGAATGAAAATACACTCTGCATATCAGATATTTACATTACGATTCATAACAGTAACAAAATGACAGTTATGAAGTAGCAACAAAAATAATTTTATGGTTGGAGGTCATCACAACATGAGGAACTGTATTCAGTGGTCACAGCATTAGGAAGGTTGGGAAACACTGGTTTAACCCATTGCGCCACTGGGGGTTCTTCTATTGCCCAGAAGTAAACACAAGAGTAACATCATCAGGAACCTCTTAGCTTTCATCCAACTGATTAAGGGGTTTCCTCTCTTTTCTCTGTTTGTTCTGGGTTGTTTTTAGCATTTGTGGCATGAATATTGATTTCAATACTCTCTCCCTTCCCACAGAAATTGCCCAGAGAAATGTGATGATGCCATGGTCATTAAAGGCCCCCTTGCACTGCACAAATACAGCAGCCTGATTGCATTTTAGCTGCCATGGCTGCCTCCCCTAGAACCCTGGGAATGGTCACTTTTAATGGAATACCCATTATTGAACACCCCGAGAAGGCTTGTTCAGCAGCATACAGGTCAGGCATACAATTTCCAAAGCACCTAACAACAAAATTTTGAAACAGATGCAGTAATTAACAACTAAATCAGCGGTGTAATGGTAGCCAAGGGACAACATCAATCAACTCGCTCAAAGGAGATTAGAACAGCGTTAAAATGTTACATAGGAAAACAAAATAGCTTTCCTACCTACAATACAGTAATAGAGATTATCCCCCTCCCCCATACACACAAACCTTTAAGATATCGATCAGCTTATTGATGAATAACATACCGTTATTAGACTGTCTAATAAATTCATGGCTCAACAGCTAGATGTGTATTCTGCCTTCAGAGCCACATGACTCACATGAGCACAAGTAGCTGATTTTCTTCTAATTTTAATTTTAAATACAGATAAAATTGCTGTATTTGAGGACCTTTCATCTCTCTTTTTGAAAAGGTTTGAAAAAATAGATTATGATTCTATAAATGCTTTCTTCAATATACGCTGTTTGGTGAGTACTTCTTTTCCTTTTCCATCTAGGGAAGATTTAATTGACAAAAACATTGAAAGTGCTGTTTCCCGGATGCAATCTGTTATTGAGCTTGGGCGGGTAATCAGAGATAGGAAAACCATTCCAGTAAAGGTACGATTTTTAAAAAAAATATATTTTACATCAATATCCCATAAACACTTAATGGCTTTGTCAGAGAAAAGCATAAATAAATCAATAAATCCCCAAAAGCATATTAGAAGGAAGTAGTGTATGTATTTTGCTGTGGACCTTTGTTTTCTTTTTCACAACTGATGTCACTGAATTTAATTTCAGTATCCATTGAAAGAGGTGGTGGTTATCCATCAGGATCCTCAGGCCCTGGAAGATATCAGATCATTGGAAAAGTATATACTTGAGGTAAGATGGAACAGCAGAAGGCACTGCTGATATTGAAAGCTCTTGTATTTATATTTATATTTTGTAAACTTGTCAAGTCAGGAAGCAGGAGAGCACATAATGACAGAACACAGCAGATGGACATGATACTGTTGAAATTCTTCAGCTCCCACAAAGTGCTGCAGCCATATTGCACCAAGTGTGGGAAGCAGGCCCATTCATGGTCTGGATGCGTGCAGTGTCTGTTCAGTGCATTCTGAGATTAGAGGAAATTCCAGTTAAGATTCCACTGCCTAAACAAAATTCTTCCATGTTAGATCTCTCACAATCCAGTTGAATGTGGGATAAATTACAGCTAGAAATGAAATTTTGTTATAGGAGTCAGTTGCACAACACATTCAACCTATTCCTCGGCACATTTTTATAGGAGTCTTCATGTACACCATGGTACTACCTTTCTGTGATGATGGAATGGTGCGGAAACACATTAATGTGTTAAGGGGAATCTACTGGGCAGCAGCAGTAGGGAGAGGCAAGGAAAGTAGATCCCTTGAAGGCTTCTCATTCATAGGGTTGCATGAGCTGAATCTGGCTTGACAGCAAATAACAACAATTTTCCTTGAATGCACAAAGACTCACTTCCTAGTAAAACCTCAAACAGGTGAACCAGGCTGTATTCTCTGTGCCATTTTCTATGCTATTTAGGGCTGTCAGTACTTGTGAATCCTTATAATATCTATATTCTGCAGGATCTTTTTGGGGCAATTTCTAGATACAAAAATGATAGTTGGAACCTGAGTGAAAGCCATATAAGGAATCGCCAAACAAAACAAACAAAAAAAAGTTGGATCCCCTCTCATTGTTCAAATGGGAAAAGAGAACTGTTTAGTTCTTGCTTCTGTATATTCTTTTTATAGTGCATACCATTATCACAGAGTGACTTGAAAACTCTAGTACTATTTAACTTTAATATAATGCTATTTTAATGAATATAATTCTAGTTTTGGCGGAAAAGTGAATTACAAATGTTTAAAAGTTTGTAATTCTTTTTTCATGGTTCATCACTATTTTTACAGGAAATTCACTGGGCTAAGCATATGGTACAATAAATGTGTGTCTCAGCTTAAAATGTTATTTTTAAAAGTTCAAATGCAGCCTGTCAACAGCAGACTCCATATATGTCTACAGCAAGCTGGTGTTCTCTGCAACATTTGATGTCCTTTATGATCTCAGACATCAAACATTCCTTGCTAAGGAACTGTTGAGATGAGCAAAATCTGCCTATACATAACAACTGAGTAGGCATTGAAATATTGAGGGAGTATACTACTGCTATTGCTCACATTTGAAAGATGAGAGCAAGCAAGAAAAAATGAGCTAAGTAGCCAGGAAAAATAATGAAATGTTTATACTAACTATATTATAATATAGAGTTATTTATGACTGTGAATAATGCCAAAAAGTGTAAATGATTTGTCTTATGGTGTTCTATTTAATATACTACCTTCTGCAACTCAAAGCAGCATTTTACCTGCATATGTTACAGTTCCCTTTGTCAGATCATCTCTCTGACCTTTCAAATCTGCTCATTCTGCTTTCTCAAGTTCAAAAGATAAATTGTGAGCCAAATAAATTAATGGGAAATTTTTGTTCTTAGGGTATTGTGGCTTTACCTGAAGTGGGAGTCTTATGGGGAGCTGAATGAAATGGTTAGACTTTTATGTAGTGCTTCCCTTTGGAATGCGGCTAGTTGGAATTCAAGGTGTACGATTAATTTGTCGTGGAAAGCTTGGATGCTTGTCTGTTGACATGCCTTTCAAGTCCATTTTTGCTTTCACAATTGATTAAAATGTAAATGGAAAAAAGAGAGCCGTATTGTGGTCTGTGCTATCTAAGAAATAAATGAGATGGGCGAAAACATGTAAAGCTTTTCGATTGGTCTGTGTTAGTCAATTGCCTTTAGCTAAGCGTTGGTTCAAAGTGCTGATTATATACTGATCCTTCCGTTTTGCAAACTGAGCCAATTGAAACCTTTATCTATTTTAGAGATTAGAACGTGGCTTGCCAGACAGAGTGACCCCATGTGTGGTTTCACGTTTCAAGTTCTTATAGCTCAGTGCCTCATAAAAGCCACGGATCTCCTCATAATAATGTGTGTACATTTCTTTGGCCAGACAAAAGGTCTCTCAGATTTCCATAGAGCAATAGTGTTAGAGTAGAAGTGTCCTAGAAGAGCTTTCAGATAAAACAATACATAAAAGAAGCAGATATTACTATAATACTATGCACAGTTGCAAGTAATTTCCTGTCGTCTGTAATTAAAACAGGAGCAATTATTTTGTTATATATAATTGTTAACTATTCCTGGCACTTTTATACAGTGGCATTATTCTAAATAGGACAGGAAATTGTCTGAGTGGCAAAGGGAAGACCTAATCTAAGAATAATCCAAAGAGAAGATGCGAAGGACAAAGCTGAATGGGAATAATCCCACACTTGTGGAGTGTGTGACTCTTAGGTGAAGTACAGCTAAGATTTTTGGATGTACATCACGGAAATGCAGTTGGGAATGAGGGAGGAAATGTAGATATTACTTTAATTGGAGATAATTAATTAAATGGGGTTTAGTATATGTTCAGACTAAGTATTCAGGAGAGTGAAGTGTTTTAAATACTGCAGCTTGACTCACTTAATGTTGTGTTTAGTATATACAAATTATTGTAGTAGATAATTGGTCTTTTTTGCTCATTAAGTTCTACCTTGCATTGTGCTATTCTCCATGGAAAACGATATGAGATTTGTTGCTGATTGTTAATCTTGACTGTTTCCTTTTTCTTACCTCTTTTTTTTTGTTAAATGTGCAGGAACTTAATGTTCGTCAGGTGACATTTTCGACTGATAAAGATAAGTATGGAATCCTTCTAAGAGCAGAACCAGATCACATGGTGCTTGGGAAGCGTCTGAAGGGAGCCTTTAAATCTGTAATGGCAGATATCAAAGAACTGACAAGTGAACAGCTGGAAGTATTCCAGAAGACAGGTTGGTAACCATACAGTTCATGTATTGTATTATATCAGATAAGTGTGATGGGATTGATCGTGGAAACTGATGTGAACAAGCTTGCTTATTCAGTTGTGCAACCCAATCCACTTAGCTACTTGGATATATTTTACAGCCTAAAAACTAATCACAAAATACGTAAAAGCTTATTCCTATAGTTAGTACACTGTCAAAGATTTTTGGAGTCCATAAACATACTGGAAAATAATTGCAAAGAGATAAATCAGTTTTATGAAACCAGGAAGTGTTGAAAGAATTGCTTAATCAGCAAGATAACATTAAAAATATCTTTATAGTTTCTGTACTTTAATTGGATGTCCTTTAATGAAAATAAGATGTCCTACAAGACCACAGGGCCCTTGGACAGCATGGTTAATAAACAATGCAAATGTCATTGGAAAAACACAAAATTAGTGAAAGAGCTTGGTATTCTAAGTGAAAGAGAGAGAGAACATTTGAATGTAGATTAATTACAAAGTGTTTGGAGTTTGGGACATCATTCTTTAATATAAAATACACACATTTATGATTTAAATCAATTAGGCACCATTGTTGTGAATGGCCATGAACTTCATGAAGAAGATCTCCGTCTGATGTACATGTTTGACCAGGCTGTGGGAAGATCTGCCGCTCAGTTTGAAGCACATTCTGATTCTCAGGTACTGAATGTAGTAACCAGTGGTGGTAGGAGACACATGCATTCACATAGTTAGTATCTTTTTGTATGGAGCTTTACCTTGTAATTTGTAACATAGAATCAATTTTTGGAAATTTTGCCTGAGAAAGCAAGAAGTGGTCACCAGAGCATTGCAAAGTCTCACACCAAAGATTTAAACTGGCTGTATGACATATTTAAGTTGGAGCAACTTATTTCTATTTTGCATGTTGACTGAAAACATGAGTCTGGTCACAAACCGTTCTATAACAACGGTGCAGAAGACCTTGAACTGAGAAATGGTCCTCTATCTTATCAGCAGTGCCACAGCTGGGGAGTAGGTGTTTCTATGTTAAATTCTTCACAAATAAGTGTTCGCTCCAATTTCAGAGAACACAAGCATGATTTTTCCTGGTCTTAGGGTACTGCACTTAGATATTTAGTCTGTATTTAGTTCCTCTCCATTTGATGGATCACTGCCATCAGCAGGATAAATGAAGCAGATAAAGCTTGGACCTTTCCCTGTATGCTCCATTTTGTTTACTGTTGTATAATAAGGTAACATATATTGTTATGTGCCTGTATTCAGCATATTGCAACAGTTCATACAGACAAAAATAATTAGCTGTGCATTTTTTAAAAAATCACTTGTAATTCACAATAATGTGTATAATACTGATTTGATTTGTTAATTTGTTATAGAACATCCACTTTTTATTTTCAGGTCTTGGTTCTCCTGGATGTTACACCAGATCAGGCTATGGTTGATGAGGGTGTTGCACGTGAAGTAATAAATCGCATCCAAAAACTTCGAAAGAAGGTTAGCTGATCTAGAAAATAAAATAGTTCCCTTCTTCTCATCACTCCATTGTCTGTGCAGTTAGATTGATGTCATTGTTGTCACTTCAAACAATTTTGCACATGAAAGATTTGTCTATAAATTGAAGAACATCCAAAGCTTTGAGCAGGCTCAGTGAGTTTTTAACACACATCATCACCCCAATATATTTAAACATTAGATTCCTGGATTTGAAGAAACCTAGTGTCCCTCAGGTATAACTGTGTTTTAGAAATTTAATTAAAAAAAATTATCGATCTATATCCTTCATTGTTGTATTCAGCCAAATTGTGTATTGTTTTGATGATATATAATTCTATTTTATGTGTGGCACCTTGAGTGCCTTGTTAACCGTCCCAAGTCCCTTCAGGGAGATGGTGGCGGAGTACAAATAAAGGTTTTTAAATTATTATTATTATTAATCTGTTTCAGGAACTGCTGTTTCAGACATGCAAAGTCATTACCATCTTAGAACACATACAAGATCTTCAATCTTAGCCTTTCCAATGTTTGCTTCCTGCCATAATTTGTTCTTAATTTAATAATAGCATAGTGACTATTGCTTGAAGCATGTCTTCCTCTTCCATCACAGCAACAGATGTTGGCATCTAAATTCCAAAATAATTGATTTTTCAGTTGTTAATAATTGATCTAAAACTACCCTCATCCATGAATACCATTGATGTTCTTGGATACTAATCCCTGGAGGAAATGTTGCAACGTTTCCTCATTTACCACTTAAATGCACCTAAGCTATTCACAATTAATGGTACTGTGCATTTTATACAACTGATGATGTTCCTCATATTTTTATTTAAAATTTATATAGGAGTTGTTTTCTTGATGTGAAGGATTGACCCAAGGTCCTGTTAAATATTTGCCTAAACCCACTATATACACTACCCCTGCTACAGTTGTTTCCACAATTTTAGCAAAAATGGTCAAGGGCTTTCTAGAATCATTCTTAACCTTATAAACTGTATATTTTACTGTCAACCCTTTTCAATCAAAATAATTTGTGAAAATTTTTTGTGAGTACTCTTTTCATCTAGAAGGAAGGTTCAAAGCTATCGTGTTTGCAAGACCATCACTGTTTGGCTCTTTTTTTTTCTGTTAGAAACAAAAAAATGGACTTCTATGCATCTATTATTACCAAGGGAAAAAAAATTCTTGCCATATCAATAAAGTCGATGGTGGGGTTTGAGCTTGACACTAAGGGAGGGAGGGAGGGAGGCTGCATGCATGATGTGTTGTCTGTGGCAGGTTTTGTGGAAGTTGTTAAAATGAAACCATATATTTTCTGGTACGTTTTTGTAGTCCCGCTGTGCAGGTTAGTTTGAGTTACCTCCAGAACAGTAATTATTAACAGGAAAGACCAACCACGAACTTGAATGCAGGCAGAGCATTACTCTGGGAATACATTCTTAAACCACAGGAGCCTCCAGTTTGTCTTACTCTATGATAATGGATTTTTGTTTTGTTTCTTTCCATGTAAACTCATCTATAGCCCTTGCCAGATCAGCTAGAATATTTCAAGAAACAAAATCATTAGCCAGATCACAATAGCAGCATGGCTGTGAAGGAACAGGAGAAATCAATACTTTAAGCACAATAGGAGAGTACTGAAGGAAACCTTCTTTGTGTTTTGAGGGTGGGAGTGCATAGAAGGTGGATAGAGAACAGATGGCTATAAAAGGAGAATAGAAAAGAGGAAAATATTGAGCATGACATAGGTAATTGTGTGTGAAGGTGACTTTCCCCATTACAGTTATGATAATATCTATAAATAACTTTCAGTGCTCAATTGAATGTAATTACAGACATATGCAGAACAGAATTGTTTTAATTTTGTTAATCTTTTAAATCTGAAAATCCTTATTTGTCAATTGTTTTCGTTTAGTGGACGCTTTTTTCTTATGAAAGCTAATTTCACGTTATGAACCGTTTATTTTTGTTTGGTTATGCAGCATATTTTAACATTTGTTTTCCAAAGCATCACTGTCACAAAGAAAAATGAACTTGTCATTAGTTGTGGAAGTATAACCTTTTCTTCTTTCTTGTTTTTTAAAAAAACAATTGTGCTTGATTTTAAACATCTTGGTTCTATAAATAGCTGAAATAGATTTTACTATGTTGCAAAAACTGGTAATAGGCAGTGTTTGAGACCGTTGGTGTTGCTGATTTTATTACAGCGCAATCTTGTTCCTACCGATGAGATTACAGTATATTACCGTGCACATCCAGAAGGTGATTATCTTGAAACTGTTATTAAGGAACATACAGATTTCATTTATGCAACAATAAAGGCTGCCTTGAAGCCATACCCGGTGCCTACCTCCAAAGAAGTGCTTATTCAAGAAAAAACCCAGGTAAGAACAAATACAAACCCTTTGGAGCACATTCACCTCACCCATTATCTGAATAATGCATTGCTCACATTAAATGTTTATTGCAGCACACTTACTATATCCATTTCAAATGTTCATATTGTGTAACATGTTTTAAGTTCAAGAAGTCACGGAAATAATCCAAAGTTCTTCCAAAATTAGTTTGCCTTATTTTCCAGAACCAGTATTAGGGTTCCTCTTTTTGGTAGGTTTTAGGTTATTTATTTCAACTACTACTCCTTTCATTATTTTCAGATTGAACCTGGTGAAAGGATAAAGACAGATCTTGTTCATTTCTTATGTTCTTTGTATGAAATACCCAGACTCCTATAATTCTTTTTGATACTGAAGATGCTAGTTTAAAACAGATTTTAATGGTCCCCCTTAATTTTAAGGTGCTCACTTTTTATACAGTATGTACCTGAACCGAAATGGGCCTGGGAAATAAGTGCTTTCTAAACTCTTTGTGTCTAAGGAAAAATATATTGTAGGTTTTTTTTCACCCAGGGTCCCACATTACACAGATCTTGCTCCAAATCCCTAAATGATTCACAAGTCCAATGTATTACAAGAATCTTATCTGCCTTCACCTTGATGTTGTTGCTTTATGAACTCATGTTGTTTTTGGCTGTTCAGAATGATGTGTAATTTATCAGAAAAGCCTTGTTTGATTCTGACTGACTGTTAGCTGGGTGTGCATCTTGTTTCCCATAGAAGGCTGCATTTTCTCTTTATCTGGTGTTTAAAGCATACTGCCCTTGATCCTAGAGGAAGCATGTAGCCATAATATTCCACTTTTAGGTAGCCAGCATGGGTGAGCTCTTCCTATGAAACCATATGTATTTGTGTTCCATCAGCTCACCTTGTAGCAACACCTTCTATAGCTTAACAGTGTCATATATAAAGACTTCCTTTCATTATTTTCAGACTTCCCTTCCTTCAGCTTCAGGATAGTAGGGTTTCAGTTTAGGGACAAGGCTTGTGAATATGATATCTGACTTTAAAATGTCATTTGAACTTTCCCCAATTTCAGAGCCACAAGTGCTATTGGGTTGCAATCCCCAGTCCGCATGGCAGATAATCAAAAAGGATTGGAGTGGTTGCTCAGTAACACCTGGAGACCCAAATTGGGTAAAAACTAAAGATCACACTGACCACTATGTAACAACAACAACAACTTTATTTATTTTCTATGTTCATGGATTTAACAGCTCTTTGAAGGCAACCATAAGACTGATACGGCCCTCAATGGAAACGAGTTTGACACCCCTGCTCTACAATAGCCATAATTTTGCAAAATTCGATCAAATTTTTCCAACTCCATAATTTGTCTTCTTTTCCTGAATTTGAGAAGCGCGTATATTGTAAGCTTTGGTAATAACATAGTAATTCTAGACCCTGGTCATTTGGATTCGATTTTCCCTACTCAACAATTAGTCATTTTTGGTAGTGACCATCTAAAGTTTATGCAGGAACCAAATGTGGTTACTATACACATATTTAAATGGTAGTTTTAATTCCCAATAAAGCCTTGCAAAGAATTCGCAGTTGCCATAAACAGGGCTCTTTTCCCCACTATTGAACTATCACTATGTAAGTAGGGTTGCCAGATGCAATAAAGATCAGGGCTTCCTTTTCCTTTCAAGGTTGTGATGAAGAGGCTTTCTCAGGATCTACTATATTCTACACTGAGAGGATAGGAGACCGGTTCTTTAGGTCATCTGGCAACCTTATCACCCACTAGCACTGGTGCAACCCAGAAAGTTGTGAAATTAGGAATTTGAGTTCCACTTTCCATTTATTTATTTTGGACTGCATTTGCCATTTTGTTTCTGATCTCAGATTAGAAACATTCTTCACAGCCCAACTGTTTGTAAATAACCTTTCCCACACTGTAGCGATATTTCTACTCCACAGTTGTCTCAGAAGTTAAGGCAGTTTGTTGCTGGCTCAGATACAGGATTCAGTCTATAACTTCTGACCATGTGCCAAATGCATTTTAATGACCTGCATATAGAATGAAGTGTGGTTTTATCTCAGTGGCACAGCTCAAAACAAAAAGGTTGTCCTCTGCCTTGCCTTTGAGCAGTAATCTTTTGTGGAGTGGTGTTTGCCTTGCAATGAAGGCATCTATTCCCTTTAAGGTACATAAGGTGACAGAAAAATACATAGGACAATCCACTAATAAGATCACGATTAATTGGAACTTAAACATTCAGGAGAAAATCACACTATCATTTAATGATCAATAAATTCTCAAATATTTGTTAAATAGAAGAATAAATTTGTTTGTTTATTTGCAAATACAGTTCGGTTGAAGTCAGTTCACAAGATATGGGTGATATTCCTGAGTTACATGTGGTTTGATGGCGATTGCAAATTAATGCTTGGTGTTCAGTACACATGTTTGAAATTCTAGGACACCCAGAAACACACTACATTCTGCAGCACAGCTTTTTGATCAAAATGGGATGGATAAATCTTGGCAAGTTTTCTTTTTATCAAGGCATCTGTTTCTTATTTATGGATGTCCAAGCATGAAAACCTTGAATAATGGTTACCCACTCGAAAAGAAAGTAACATGTCAAAAATAAAGAGTATAACAAAGTTAGAGAAGATGGCATTGATTTACATCCATATTTGGTCTGCAATAATCCTTATCTTGATGTACTCACCAAATAGAGACATAAATCAAAGGAACTTTGAGTATCAAGAAAGACATACTGAGCCATGTTCACCATTCTCCTGTAGTCTATCCCACATTGGCCATGAGGATAATCTGAGCCTTGGGTTGGAGAAAGTAATTAAGAAATTTAAGGATGAGGACATTTTCTTTTTGTTAGTCACAATATAAGCATAGTCATAAATGCACAGTACCAATGTTGGTGTTTGCATTTTAAAGAATAGATAAATAGTAAAATTAGTCTTTGTGTTTCTGATGGTTTAATTATAATAATTGTCTAACTGCATTCACAACAGGAGCAAAAATACATTGTAGCATTTAGTGTGTGTGTCCTTGAATCCATGTTGAACAGTAATGTTAATTGAGCCTTGAAATTTGCCAGTTTCCTGGTGGTTAATAACCATTAAAATTGCCTCCTAGTAGTCACGTCTAGTAGACCCTGACATATAGTACATCATCTTATCTGCATGTGTAGCTTAAATCCATTTCTATGCTCTATTTTGCTGTGTTGAGTGCTTATTTCTTAGCCCAGGGTTTCTGCTAATATCCTCTACATGTCCTCTACATTATTTACTTTGAAATAGTGTTAGTTTGCAACCATTGTCATTGTAATTATTGACAGATAGTTCAAATTTTAGTAGTTTAGAGGTTTTGCATGCCTCCTCTTGGAAAAAACATGTAAGAAAATGTAACTGTTGTTTGTTCAGTTGAAGGGATCAGAACTGGAAATTACACTAGCCAAAGGCACTTTGAATCATCGCATTGAGCCAGCATGTGCTTATGTCAATCTGAACATCTGTGTTAATGGTAAAGAACAAGGTAAGAATATATTAAACTGCTTTTTGAATTGACTTTTAACCACTGTAATCTTTAGAAGGAAGACTGTTTACTATATACTGGGGAATTTGTTTACTATATGCTGGGGAATTTCTCAGTGTATTCACTACAGTTTTTCATACCACAGTTGACACTCCATATTTGCAGGTTTTGGGGTGCAAGACCTTGCAAAAGTGGGAAAGCTCTGAAATCTGTAGGTTTCCCCAAAAACTTGCTTACAGGAAGACTTTACCAGGCAAAAGTGGGCATCTGGCAGAATCCCAGAAATGGGGAACCATGAAAAAGTAGTGGCCAAGCCCTTTGTTTTTCAGATACAAGTTCTGTTCCAACCATAGTCTGCACCAACATCCTCCTCATGAGCTCTTTTCTCCTTTTACAAATCCATTTCCTATTATTTTGAAAAAAAATAGTTTAAATTCCACCTTTGGGTCATGGTGTGTAATTATTTGTTATCAATTCTAAAGGGAATTGTATTTTTATTTTGATAAATGTGATTGTAGTGAAGATATTTGTTCCTGGACAAGATTAAGATAACTATGCCCTTAAGACAGGGGTCCCCAAACTAAGGCCCGCGGGCCATATGCGGCCCGCCGAGGGCATCTATCCGGCCCGCGCCGCCTGGCCTGGCCTCACGCAAAGCCCCTCGCTGCCTCGCGCCGCCCGTCGGCCCTGGCAAGCAATGGAAGCGGCGATGCAAATTACCTGCATCACGCTGCCCCTCGTGCAAGCCAGGCAAGGGGAGGGCATCGCGCAAGAACAGCCCACGAGTTGCAGCTTCCCTTGCCAGCCCGACAGGCAGCGAGAGGGCTGTATGGAAGGGCTCTGGAGAAGCGCCTTTCCAAACAAGCAC
This sequence comes from Anolis sagrei, assembly GCF_037176765.1. Classification (NCBI taxonomy): domain Eukaryota; kingdom Metazoa; phylum Chordata; class Lepidosauria; order Squamata; family Anolidae; genus Anolis; species Anolis sagrei. The sequence goes on along the minus strand of NC_090022.1, from coordinate 66,632,122 downwards.
ACCTTTAGTTTGTCTTGTGGAGCGAGAGCAGCCTGGCTCGCCTCTTCCCGGGAGGAGAATTGAAACGGAGGCCGAGGCCTGGCAGGCCTTCCTTCTCGGGCGCTGCTCCCCCCCCCCGCCCCTCCCCCCCCCCGCCAGAAAGGCCGCTTCCCTTTCCCTCTCCCTTCCATCCCCTTCTGCAAAACACACTGGTTCTCCGTAGCAGAACCAGCCCAGGCTCCTGGGACATAGGAGGAAGAGAAAGGAAGGCAGGAAAGGTCCGTCGAGGAATTCTGAGGTGGGTTCTTGTCTTGGTTTTATCTGAGCCCCCACTGCCATATATTCCAGTTCAAAGCAGATATGGTGGGATATTCTGCCTTAATATTCAGGGATATAGAGATGTATGGAAGGGCACCCAGATCCACATATAGAGATGTGTGGAGCTGGGTGCCCTTCCATACATCCCTATATCCCTGAATATTAAGGCAGAAAATCCCACCATATCTGCTTTGAACTGGAATATATGGCAGTGTGGACTCAGATAACCCAGTTCAAAGCAGATATGGTGGGATTTTCTGCCTGAGATGTGAGGATCTGGGTGCCCTTCCATAGATCTCTATATCTCTGAATATTAAGGCAGAAAATCCCATCATATCTGCTTTGAACTGGGTTATCTGAGTCCACACTGCCATATATTCCAGTTCAAAGCAGATATGGTGGGATTTTCTGCCTTGATATTCTGGGTTATATGGCTGTGTGGAAGGGCATCCAGGTCCCCACATCTCTATCTATATCCCAGTATACCAAGGCAGAAAATCCCACCATATCTGCTTTGAACTGGGTTATCTGAGTCCACACTGCCATATATTCCAGTTCAAAGTAGATATTGTGGGATTTTCTGCCTTGATATTCTGGGTTATATGGCTGTGTGGAAGGGCACCCAGATCCACACATCTCTATATCCCAGAATACCAAGGCAGAAAATCCCAACATATCTGCTTTGAACTGGGTTATCTGAGTCCACACTGCCATATATTCCAGTTCAAAGTAGATATTGTGGGATTTTCTACCTTGATATTCTGGGTTATATGGCTGTGTGGAAGGGCATCCAGGTCCCCACATCTCTATCTATATCCCAGTATACTAAGGCAGAAAATCCCACCATATCTGCTTTGAGCTGGGTTATCTGAGTCCACACTGCCATATATTCCAGTTCAAAGCAGATATTGTGGGATTTTCTGCCTTGATATTCTGGGTTATATGGCTGTGTGGAAGGGCATCCAGGTCCCCACATCTCTATCTATATCCCAGTATACCAAGGCAGAAAATCCCACCATATCTGCTTTGAGCTGGGTTATCTGAGTCCACACTGCCATATATTCCAGTTCAAAGCAGATATGGTGGGATTTTCTGCCTTGATATTCTGGGTTATATGGCTGTGTGGAAGGGCATCCAGGTCCCCACATTTCTATATCCCAGAATACCAAGGCAGAAAATCCCAACATATCTGCTTTGAGCTGGGTTATCTGAGTCCACACTGCCATATATTCCAGTTCAAAGCAGATATTGTGGGATTTTTTGCCTTGATATTCTGGGTTATATGGCTGTGTGGAAGGGCATCCAGGTCCCCACATCTCTATCTATATCCCAGTATACCAAGGCAGAAAATCCCACCATATCTGCTTTGAGCTGGGTTATCTGAGTCCACACTGCCATATATTCCAGTTCAAAGCAGATATTGCGGGATTTTCTGCCTTGATATTCTGGGTTATATGGCTGTGTGGAAGGGCATCCAGGTCCCCACATCTCTATCTATATCCCAGTATACCATGGCAGAAAACCCCACCATATCTGCTTTGAGCTGGGTTATCTGAGTCCACACTGCCATATATTCCAGTTCAAAGCAGATATTGTGGGATTTTCTGCCTTGATATTCTGGGTTATATGGCTGTGTGGAAGGGCATCCAGGTCCCCACATCTCTATCTATATCCCAGTATACCAAGGCAGAAAATCCCACCATATCTGCTTTGAGCTGGGTTATCTGAGTCCACACTGCCATATATTCCAGTTCAAAGCAGATATGGTGGGATTTTCTGCCTTAATATTCTGGGTTATACAGCTGTGTGGAAGGGCACCCAGGACCACACATTTCTATATCCCAGAATACCAAGGCAGAAAATCCCACCAGATCTGCTTTGAACTGGGTTATCTGAGTCCACACTGCCATATATTCCAGTTCAAAGTAGATATTGTGGGATTTTCTGCCTTGATATTCTGGGTTAAACAGCTGTGTGGAAGAGCACCCGGGTCCACACATCTCTATATCCCAGAATATCAAGGCAGAAAATCCCACCATATCAGCTTTCAACTGGGTTATCTGAGGCAAGGGAGGCTACACTGCACTTCCTGTTCTCGCATGAAGTCCTCGCCATTTGCATTGCTTGCCAGGCCTGACTGGCAGCATGAGGCAAGTGAGGGGATTGGGCCTTGCAAGTGGCGAGGGGATTTGGCCGAACCAGTTTTAATTGTGTCTTGATGTAGTTATTGTTGTTATTTTGCTTTTTGCTTAATTGTTTTGATTTGCTTGTTTATTACTGTGTTGTGTTCTATTGTATTGTCTTGAGGCTCTGGCCTGTGTAAGCCGCATCGAGTCCTGCGGGAGATGCTAGCGGGGTACAAATAAAGTTAATAATAATAATAATAATAATAATAATTTGCGCGAGGCCAGGCTTTCATGATGGGCAGCGTGAGGTAGGTAAGTTGCACTGTGCCGCCTCCCTTGCCCGGCCCGCACGATGGTCCGGCCCTCCAACGGTCTGAGGGACAGTAATCTGGCCCCCTGTTGAAAAAGTTTGGGGACCCCTGCCTTAAGATAATTTGTCTTGTATGTGTGTTCACAGAATAGATGTCACAGTTTTTGTAACTTATCATAAAAACATTTTCTTCTTCTCTGTATTTCCCTACCCAGGTGGGATGGTTTTACTAGAAAATCCTAAAGGAGATAATAAATTAGATTTTACCAAGTTTATGAGTACCATGTCATGCATTTTTGGACTTGGAAATTCAAAGCTGGCAGTTTTCAGTGGAAAAACAGGTGAGTAACAACACACTCTTGTGATAATACAATGTATTAATATGTTACAGAGAAAATATCATTATGATTTTAAAAAACATGTGACCTTTTTTCTTGAAAATATTATTTGTCTTCAACCTGTTTTCATTAATATCATGATAAAAAAATTAATTGGTAAAAATCAAACCAAAATATGATGTGTAAATTTGATCATTTAAATTAGAAGACTTTCTGCCTGTTTAGACCCAGGGAAACAAGTTATAGGCTAGTATCTACAGTACTCATACAGTGAAAAAATCTTGCTGTTTGTAAGCTTAAACCAATATGTCATTTTAAAAACGCGTTGTTATTATTATGGAATGCTGAAGATCTCATGGTTTGTATTTCAATGAAAGTGATGAACTACCTGATAACTTTGTTTTGGAATGGAAGGAAAGCCTGGGAACTACTTTCCAGCCCCTCTTTCAACCCACTGCAAAACCTACTTTGTAACCCTTTTGGTACTAATATTAGAGGATGATCCCTGGTCAAAGTGGTCCCTGTCCATAAAAAGTTGGGAACCACTGATGTAAGATGATACTTTGGTGATTGATAGAGAAAAGGCATATTTCACGCAAAGGGCTATGGCAGACATATTTCAGTCTAAGTTAGATGAAGCTTTAGCAGTGTTTGATCTGTTTCAGATTGTTCTTTCTAGAGGCCATATTGCATCCAGTTAGGTTTCAGTGATGACAGGCAAAGCTTATTCAGATTGAGAGCAACATCTGGCTGTCTTTCTCCCCCAAATTTGACAAAGATACTGTATGCCTTGGATTGCCCATTTCTTCATCAGATTTCATGTGTAAAATCTGGTAGCTTTAGCTTATGCATGCACAATTAAGAACCACGGTGTTTAATGGATGTTAAACTTTTATTAATATTAATATCAAGGGAATATATTTGGCATAATTTTTCTTTTAATAAAAGGCTTCAGCTATATCACCCTTTGTGATGTCCACTGAGTTAATTTTCTAAATTATGTGTCTGCTCATAAAGTTTTCCATGACCTCAACATATAAAGACACAAAATATTTGTACTCCCAAGTTTTTTAATGTAACCATATAAGTGAATTTTTGCATATTGTAATTCCATAAAAATATAGGAAGCTGCTTTACATTGTTTCTGTATACATAAAAAGGCAATACTTTTGTGGGAGACTGTCAATGAATTCCATGCCCTATAGATTATATTTCACAAGAAGGAACAGGCAAAACTGCATTTGAGGATTCCTTGCCTAAGAAAATCCAGTGAAATTCATGGAGTCACCATAAGTTGGCAAGCAACTTGTGGGCACATACAAACAGGGTTTTGGTCCCAAACTATTTTTTGGAAACAGCTAATGAGGTGTGTTATACTTTTCCCCATTTTTGTTACATTTAAAATGTGTTTAAATTGTTTTAATTCAGTGCTTGATTTTAGTATGAGAGTTTATATAATGGTTTTTCACTTCTCTGTTGTTTCATAACTCGGAGAACCAGTGTTGTGCACTACTTTGATTATTGGAATAGGACTCTGGGAGGCCAGGATTCAAATTCCAGTTAAGCCATGGAAAGTCTTTGTGCAGATCATACCCTCAGTGTCAAAGGAGTGCTGTGGCAAATGGCTTCTGAACAAATCTGACCAACAAAGCCCTGCAATAGGTCTGTTGTAATGAATCCCTTACCTTGGCAGGCTAGCTTAGGCCTAGGAGAGTGGGCCTGGCGAAGCCACGGCATCCATTTTGGAGAAGGGAGATAGGGAGATGCCATCTTAGGTTAGGTTTGCCATAAGGGGGCATGTTCTAGTCTTGGAGGTAAAGTTAGACCACTAGGATTGGTTGAAAAGATGGGGGCGGAGCCTAGGTGATCTGAAGGAAAAAAAGTGACTTTTAAACTGAGGCTTGAGTTCTGAGATTGCCAGGTGGGAGTTGAGAGTTGGAGCTTGGAAAGGATGTTAGCAAAAGCGGTTTGGAGTTTTGGAGAAGAACTTTGGGGCAGTCTTTGGTTTAGTATTCAGGGTAGCTATAGAGAAGTATAGCTAGAATACTGTGGGGAGCAGAACCCTGTCAGTGGTCTGTTCTTTTCCTTAAGGAAGGCTAGGTCAGGTTTTTGTCTAGATTCTTAAAGGGGATTTTTGTGGGAGTTAATTTCAGAGATTCATTTCCTGAAGTAATTTTCTGTGCTCTAACTTTTAAGACTTGAAACCCAGAAGTTTTTAAGATCTCTTCTCAAACGTAACCACAAGCTTTGTCTGCCAGATTTTTACTGAAACCATCAAGCATTTGTACCTGAATTATCCAAGTTTGTTCAAATAAAGTTCTTGTTATTTTTACCAACTTATACCAGCCTCAGTGTGAATACCTTTGTGGTAAAAGGGTTATTCAAGTCAGCCTTTTACCAGCCTCACTGAAACCTATAGTGACATAGAATGTGTCACTGAGCAACAACTCAATAGTACCTCAGCCTGTCCTTTAGTAATATGGTGGCAGTGGAAACCTTTTAAAGAATCATTTTTAAGTCTCAGTTCCAGTGGTTCCCAGTTCCTAACAGTGAAATAGACAGTTGGTCCAACAACTATTCTCCCTCTATATTTTTGATGAGCTAATTTGGAGTGGTGTCATTGTTATAATTTGGTAGACTGCTGTGTGGTCATTATAATTTTAGTGAAGCAGCGTTGGGACTTTTATTCTTAAATAGAGTTCCCTACTTTTCCCTATGGTTCGTTATAATTTGGTGGCATGGCGGTTTGATTCGTTATATCTGTCTTAGGATTGCCATAAGTAAAAAAATATATTGGTGATGGACAGCAAGTAATTACTTAGAAATTTAGCTGTATCTAGTTTTAGTTTGGAGAAAGATATGTAAAAGAGGAAGGCAGGCAGTCATGCAAAATGGGGAATATCTTGATTATTCACATAGTTTGGGAGATGTCTTGTTCTCTCTCTCTCCGAAGGGACACCAGCATCATTTGTAAATGCACAGATATTATGCCAGTGGGCTCGAGCCATGTGAAAAGCGTCACCTTGTTAACCTGTCTTCCTTGGCTGGTCGTTCAGGAAGGAGATGCAATTAGATCTCAAATATAACAAATTATCAATGCATCTCTTAGGGAAGGGGATTTCCCCCCCCCCCCTCTTTACAAGAAGCAGTAGTTAGACCACTGCTGAAAAAACCCCTCCCTTGATCCCCTGGACCTTAATAACTGCAGACCAATGACTAGCCTTCCTTTTTTTGGGAAAAAATAGTTGAGAATGCAGTTGCTCACAGCTCCAGACAGTCTTGGATGACACACATATCCTTGACTCATTTCAAACAGTCTTCAGAGCAGGATATGGAGTTGGGACTACTATGGTACCCTGGCAGATTATCTCCATCTTAACGTTGACAAGAGGTGTGTGTTCCTGTTGGTGCTTTTAAATTGCTCAGCAGCTTTTGATACCATCGACCATGATATTCCTCTGGAACACCTGGAGGGTTTGAGTGCAGTGGATCTGGTCATTCCTCTCAGGCAGGTTCCAAATGGTGGTGCTTGGGGATAACTGCTCCTCAAAAAAGGAACTGTTATATGACATCTCACAGGGCATGATTCTATCCCCAATGCTTTTTAACATTTACATGAAACTGCTGGGAGAGATCATTTGCAGGCATGAGGAGGGGTGCTATCAGCATGCTATGACACCCACATATGCTTTCAAAAACAGCCTAATTTTCTTTGAGTGGATGCCTGAAGGAGGTAATGGACTGGATGAGGAAAAGCAAATTGAAACTGAATCTAGACAAAACAGAGGTACTTGCCATTAAGAGTCCTAACCTAGGGATGGAGGTGTGTCAAACAGTACTGGATGGGGTTACATTTCCCCTGAGAGACTGTTTTCAGCTTGGGAGTGCTCCTGGATCCCTCTCTCCAAATGTCAGTCCAAGTTGATGTGATGGTCAGGAGTGCTTACTACCAGCTTTGGCTGATACACCAGTTGCATCCCTTCCTAGAATCTGAGGACCTGAAGATGATAGTGCACACACTGGTAGCCTCAAGATTGGACTTCTGCAATTTGCTTTACATTGGATTATCTCTGTACCAAGGTTGTAACTTTCAATTAGTTCAAAACACAGCAGATTGGTTACAGGAATATCCAGGAGTGAGCATATTACACCTATACTAAAGTCACTCCTCTGGCTGCCTATTAGTTTCCACGCAAAGTGCTGGCTTTGATCTTTATAGCCCACCATTGTTTGGGTCCAGTTTACCTATGGAATCACCTTCTCCTGTACAATCTGCCTCGAACACTTAGGTCCTTGAAGGGCAGGAGGCTAATCTAGTCTGCCAGAATCTGACTGGCGACAGTCATCCAGAGGACCTTTGTATCAGTTGCCTCAAGACTGTGAAACAACCTGCTGGAAGAGCTTTGACAGTTAGACCAGCTGTCGGAATTTAAGACACAATTGAAGACTCATCTCTTCGCAGGCTTAACTGGTCAATTTTTAAATTTTGAATTTTAATCTGCATTTCATAAGTGGATTTTAATTTGTATTTTAACTCTGTGTATCTTTAAATTGAGTTTTGTCTCTTGATTTAATGATGTTGTACCGTGCCTCAAGCCGCAAGGAGAGGCGTGTAATAAATTCATCATCATATTCATCATCATCATCATGAAGTCATAGTGGATCATACCAAAGACCCACCTGGTTCAGCATCATGTTTGCTAAAGGGGCCAAACAAATGCCCATAGTATTTGCACAATTTGGGTTTGGGAGAAGTAATTCCCTTGCAAAGTTGTGCCCTATCATCTGGAATGTACAGGTCTCAGCAGATGAAAATAGTGTGTAGCTGTCATGAGTGATAACTAATAATAGCATCTTCCTACCATGATTTTTGGGCCCTATTTGAGTATAGGAGGATCAGAGTGTGGAGGTAATGTGTACCAAGCAGGGAAATATTTGGTCTGAAATCTTCCACACTTCATACTGTATATGGAGAAGTGAATGCATTCACAGTAGATGAATATTGCATGGTTCAACTGCTCATGGCATATGTTTCCAGCTTTAAATGTAAGTGCCTTGGAACTGCATCCTAAAAAGGAAAGCCCATTTCATGTAAACAGCAGGCAGTATCAGTTGACACTGGAGGAGGTACTGCATCATAGCTTGCCTGTAGCAGCTTGATTTTTTTTCTTTTCTTTTCAGAGCTGAAAAACCAAACAGACTTGCTGAGTCTCAGTGGGAAGATGCTTCATGTAACGGCGGGGTTAGCACCAGACGTGAACAGCCCTGATGGCTCTCTCTGTCCCTATATCAATTTACAACTAGTAAATGCAAAACCACAAGGTACTTTATGTAAGATATTTATTCCATTGCAATGAATCGGGTTATGCATTGAAATTTAAGTCTTGGGCCTAGTTGGAAATCATATCTGTCCCTGGTCTTGTTTCTCGGCTTCAGTTGGTTGTGAGCTAGGTACGACTCTCCATCAAATTACTAAGCAGGTTCATTCAGACTCTGCTCTCTTCTTTTCCTTCTGTCACTGTGATTGTGGTCCCACAAAGGACATACTGTGGAGCCATTTCCCTTGTGTGGATTTTATTCAAGGAAAAGTTGAATCTTGGAGAGAAAGCTATACTAAAGTATTGAGATGATATTGGTAGGAACAGGGAGGAAAAAAGTAAAAGAATTTCGTACAGAATATGAGTAAATGAGATCAAGTTTGTAATCAAACTTGCTGTAGTCATGAGCTGTTTATGAATTCAATTTTTTCACATATCTGCCCAGAACACTTATACTTTTTTGTACCACATTTGGCAATAACAGCAGTTCTTCTTCAAATATTCTGGGTGTGCCAAAAACATTGCTTATCGGAGGTACCTGGATCTTACCACTATGTTATTTTGATAATAATGGCAACATCCCTTTCACATGCTTAGAACTAAAAAATAAGTCTCTCTCGAGAGAAGTAAGAGCCTAAAGACATGGCTATTTGAGAAGGCATTTAACTGAGTGCTACATTAATTGGTAATGACAACTGGAACGGAATATGGATTACGAGATTGGTTATGATTCTACGATGAGACGGAGTGGATTATTTAGTGTAATTATATTATTGTGTATTAGTGATATGTTGATTTTTCGTTATTGCTTTATTGTAAATTGTCTTTTATATGTTGTACACCGCCGTGAGTCGCCCTAGGGCTGAGAACGGCGGTCAACAAATGCAGCAAATAAAAAAATAAAAAAAATAATTATTCCTAGGAATGTATAATTCAGGTGCAGGGTGTTGAAGACTGGGTGAAGAATTTTACCCTTGTAGGACGTAAGGAATACTATGTTTGTTACTGTTAAAATGCTTAAAATGTGTTTTCACCAGAGTGTCTGAATGGAGTGGTGGGAACTCTTCTAATGGAAAATCCTGTTGGACAGAATGGGCTAACATATCAAGGGCTTCTGCATGAAGCAGGAAAAATGTTTGGACTCAGAAGTAGACGACTAAAATTGTTTATGGATGAAGGGCTGACAAATGGTAAGCATAGTGAGTGGTCATTTTGCAATGCAGGGCAATCATGCTTTATGCTGTGTAATTTTCTTTAGTTTTTCTTCAGGATTGATATATTACAATGTTGTAATTTTTAATAAAATGAAGGCTGTACCTTATAGTTAAATCGGACATATGTCATATTTTTTGCTTTTGTAGAAGTAGGAATTCTGTATTGAGTGTATTGCTTCAAATTTCTCTTATCCACCTTTCTTCCTTGCAGTCTCACACCCAACATGGCAATTTCCTGACTGCTGGAGAACTGAGGGATTGGCAGAGAGTCATCCAGTTATTTTCTTATTGCACAAGTGACAGACATTCTTTGAAACTTCTCAGGAAACTTTTGGAGATCCTTGAGGACTGCAGTGTGTACAGCTATAGGAATGTAGCGGGATACCTCTTAGCCACCAACCCGGAAATTGCTATGTTGGGGGGAAACACAGCAGAAAAAAGGGAATTTCAGTGTGTTTGGACATACTTAACACATAATTAACACGTTTTCCAATGAGGTATCTTGATCGCAGTATTTAACATGAAGTATGCAAGTTCCATGGTTCTTCTTTCCTTCTTGTATGAAAGGAAGACCAGGGAACCTGTTCTGGCTTAGGGGCATGTGAATAAAGTGGCTTCAGCCCTTTGTCTCCTGTTGTGGTCCTGATCCAGATTTGGGAGAGGGCACATTTTGGAAAGAGGAAAAACCTCCAAAAGCCTCCATCCATTCTGCTTTTCAAATCCCAACTTTGGAAGTACAGAACCATGAAATACAGTGTGCCATAGTGAGAAGCGAAAGATTAAACTGTGTCCCACCTAAGAAAAGGTTCATGATCCAGAGACATTGTCCAGACTTGCTTTTGAGTGGGGAGAAAAAGCTGACATAGCTACATGCTGTATCTATAGTATAATTGGATCACTGTTGGTATGTTGAATTACAGTTAAGATTTTAAGGTGTACATTGCTTTTAGAAGGAAAAACGAAGAAAAGAAAGAGGATCCAAGGAATTATGACTGACTGACAGGGTTGGCAGCCTCTGGATAGGACTCCCTTCCACTGATATACTAGTTACCAATTAATATCTGGCGAAACACTCTGTCATGTCAATACCTCCACCTGTGTTGTGAACACTGCAGTTTTTGCTGAGATTGGCCTAATATTCACTTGGCCTATTAGCTGATCTCTTGAGGCAGTGGTTCTCAACTTGTGGTCCCCAGATGTTTTGGCCTTCAACTCACAGAAATCCCAACAGCTGGAAAACTGGTTGGGATTTCTAGGAGTTGTAGGCCAAAACATCTGGGGACTCGCAGGTTGAGAACCACTGTCTTAAGGGAAGACATGTCGCAATGTAGCTACAATAGAAATGTTATGGAGATTTTTTTCAAAGAGAGCACTGTAGCCAAAGTACTTTTCAACATATAATACCTTTGTAATTGAGGCATTTGTTTTGTTAAACATAAGCCACTGGTAAAGGATATAAAGAACAAAATACAGCACATATGAATGGGAGATGAAATGGCCTTGATGACTTGAATTAATGTACTGCCTCAGAAGAATTTAATATTGCATTTTATTGTTAGAATGAAGGTTTATTTTCAACCTTGTAAATATTACAGGGCAGGAAAAAGTTTATTTCAGCAAACTTTCAATGTACATGGCCTAACATCATTTATTTATTTAGGGTATTTTTACCCCGCCCTTCTCAACCCCCTAGGGGGCACTCAGGGCGGTGAAATGAATGAGAAATAAGATGTAAGACATCTTGCATATTGACTTCTTGAAATATACCTCATTCAGAAAAAAGATCATCTCTTTTTATTATATATTGCTTCAGAAACCTTTTGTCTTACATTATTTCAGTTCTCAGGTTTAACATTTCACTTAGATCAATCCACATCAATCAATCATAAATATTAGACAAAGCACACTTTCCTCCCTTGTTAATATGTTTAAAAATTTAGAAGCCTTAATTGTCATTGTTTGAACTGCTGGAAAACCAATAGACTCAAAAAACTGTTGATTCGGGACAGTTTGACTCAATATTAGGGATAAAACTGAGCATTAAATTGGGAAGTGGTTAGTTAGGGACCATGATGACCTTAAGAGTAGCAGGGATTTTTTAAAATATTCCCATGATTGGTAGGATTTTTTTTGCATTGAATGATAATGTGTTCTTTACCAAGATAGTGAGAAAGAAAATATTTAAGGTTTCATGATTGAAATAGAATGGCAGAGCATTTTGATCACAGGTTCATAAAAATGATCCCGGGAAGCAAGCATCAGTCTATAGCTGGCAGTTGTGGTGTGTCAGCATTTTCTTAGCTGTCGAAGGAAGTGAGAGATTAGTTCTCCTTTCCTGGATGTCAGGCAAGGTGAAAGCCCTTTGAGGATTCTGTACATCACAGGGAACGGAACGGAATGAAGTCTGATAGTTTCTGCCAGGCATGATAGACCAAATCTGACCTGCTTTGAGTCTTCTGTTGCACAGAGAGATTAGCTGAGAGGGTGGTGCTGAACTTTGCATGAAGTCAGGAGTAGCCTATCAAAAACAGATATTTGGTACATATCAAAAACAAGGAAAATATTTATTTATTTCCTATATTTATACCCCACCCTTCTCACCTCCCGAGTACCTTCTATATAGTACCTTCTATATTAACTGTATGTTAATGTGACAGAGCCAGCGTGGTGTAGAGTTTTGAGTATTGGACAATGACTCTGGAGACCAGGATACTAATCCCTTCTCGGCCATGGAATCCACATTGTGGGTGACCTTGGGCAAGGCACACACTTGAAGCATCAGAGCACTATGATAGTTTCGCCTTAGTGTTGAACCTCTCATACTTAATGTCAAATCTATCAACTTGAAGGCCCACAATACCAAAGTTATCAAGAGCTAAATGCCCACATCAGTAATGTTGTAGTTGTATTGTGTAAATTTCCATTTTCAGGGTTTAATGCTCTGAACATGAGTCTAGCTTAATAGATTATCAATTTTGCCTGTTAAAAAACTGTACTTAGTGGAGCCTGAATTCTTCTCACCCTTGCAAGGGGACTATCAAAGTAATGGAAAGGGGACAATGACATTTACTGTCTCCCAAGAAGTGAATCTGAAGAAGGGGGAAGTACACCGATTCCACTGTCCTCCAGCGCCAAATGAAGAGGTAGCAATCCAGCTTCTGAGCAATAAAGGAATGGGTTGAGGAGCAGGTTGTCCTTTGCCTAGCACCTGCATCACTTTCTCTAGGAACCCCCCCCCCCCAAAAATCATGGGAATATTTTTTAAAAAAAACTTTGCTACTCTTAAAGTCATCATGACGGTGTTTTCCTAGCCTTCCCACATGGATCTGATCTTTTTGTGGCATATTGTTTCTAATTGCTTTTCACAGCAGATACCTTTCTGTGTTGTTCTTGTGATAACAGAAGGAGCAAAATGATGTAATTTACCTGTATTATATGCTGCGCCTACCCAAGGTGACAGACCTCATTAAAGCACAGTGAAGTAAATGTTGGGATGCTCAGATTTGTTTTATGAATCAATTGCACACATATTACGGTGATTGCTTTTCTGCAGGCTTTTCTTAACATACTGTCCTACTGCTAACCACAATCTTCGAATGCATTTGTTTAAAAGCGGATTCTGTGTATTTATTTGCAGTAGCTTTACATTCACTCACTGACAGCCAGCCTCTTTTGTGTGAGCTGGTCTTTTAAGTATCTGTTGCAACACAAATTGCAAAATATGAAAGCTCCATGTAAATCTGTTTGGGAGGAGAAGTGATTCAGTTAACGTGGCATACTGTGGAGCTTTTTATCATAGTTCCTGCTGTTGTTAGGGATTCTAGTTTGGAATGCAAAACTGAGCAGAGATTCAGCAACGGAATTTAATATGGCCTCTCTTTGAATGACTTAGTTCCATCTGTCAGCTTTTTGTTGTTCAGCAAAATCAGTGGGCTGATGTAAAATTAAGGTAGCAGTCTTAAATATACTTACCAGGTAACAAACCCCACCGAGCACGAATGCCTCTGAGAAAAAGGTTCAGCATTGCTCTGTATTGTGTTACTATCCCATATTATCCCCATCACTCTGTTTATTTTCATAATGAAATCTGAATAGTAGACATTGATGTCAGAGGATGATGGTAAGGCTCTAGATAACCTTCTGGGAATGGTTTCTGGCTGTAAGATAATTTTACAGAAGAGCAGGTTATTCTGTCTGTGGTCATGCTGCAGTAAAAGTCTGCTCTTGCAAGTTGTTTTGCATCAGTACTTTACATAGCACGAGGAAAGGTTATGATTAACCTTTCACTTTATATATTTCCCATTTCCTCTCTCTGTGTGTGTTTGTATACATGTTTGTGATTGAGAGAGGAAGGTTCATAGCATGAGGTTGATTTAAGCAGGGTTAACTGCAATGCAGAGGAGGTGGGCAAAACATTTGTACAAGCTCTACCAATTGTCTTGAGTAAACATAGCCCAACTGACTTTAGGTGTGAGGAAACAAAGGAACAATGGAGTAAATGAGACACCTGAAATGCTTTTTTTTTAAAAAAAATTGATTTGGATACTGAATTATGCAGCTTACATCTTAATACTTTTTCTGTATATTTTTCATTAATGCACCCAGTCAGTTAAATTACAGGTGCCATCTACAAACCTATAGTTTAATATTTGACTTTCAGATACTATTCTCTTTAGAAATGTTTAAAGTCTCTCATGCTTGTGCATGGATATCTCTTCCCATATTTATATAGATACCTAGAGCTGCAAGGCCGTGTGTGGTTACATTGATCAAAGTGCATATTTTACAGCTACAAACATTTTCCAAAAGTTTATCTGGATCCTTACCATGGTTCTTTGGCACCAGTGTCTTCTGTTCAAATCAAAATAAATGGGAGGGTGGGAAAGAAGATGAAATATATAAGAGAATTGGATTTTCAGTGACCTGCAGCCTTTTAAGGAAGGGCTGGAAACATATCAAATTTCCTGTGGTGCCAGTTGCTTGTTTTTAATAATCTCTTCAATACCACCCCCCTTGACTTTGTGGTTTTTCCAACCAATCATTTACATCATAAGCATACCTTCTATAAAAGCCAGCCCAGCTGCCAGCAGTGGAAAAAAGGAGGTAATGGAAAGAGACAGTAGCGGTACCTTTGATACCGATTTATTTTTGCATTAGGTTTTGTAGATACCAGTCCAGTTCTTCACATGAGCTTCTTGAGATCCAGTCATCTTATTGTATTGATGTGTTCCTTCAAAACATATTGCATTTATGGCAACTTTAAGGTGAAGCTGTCACAGGATTTTTTGGCAAGGTTTGGTCAGAGGGAGTTTGCCTTTGCTTTCCTTTGAGCTGAGAGTGTGCAACTTGACCAAGCTCACCCAGTGTGTTTCCATGGCAGAATACCATGGAATTTGTTGCTGTGGCCTCCCTTCCAAATACTCTTGCTGCTCTTCACAATTTTTTTTTAAAAAACAAACCAGGTACCATGGCTGAAACATTGTTTTGATCAGGGTGAATACTACATGACCTTCAGATGCTGAATTGCATTTTCCTTATAACTGTCTAGTATAGCCAATGGTAAGGCTTGTTTGAAATTGCAGTCCAGTCACATCTAGAGGGGTGCAAGTTGCCCACCCCTGCCTCAAATAAATTATCAGGTACGTGGCAGGGTAGAAACGGGGGAAAAGAGGTCTTCAGTGGTGAAGGGCAGTTGGTCAAGTGGGCTTCTTGTACATTACAAGAGCAAGATGGTTCTCAGTGCTGGTGCAGGCAGTGAAAAGGCTTTGTCCTTTGTGACCATGAAGTGTATCCCTCTTATTCCAGGGAATGGGAGGAAGGCATGCCTCAACTGTCCTAGAGCCAAGGCATTCAGGGCTTCGAAAGATGATAACAAAACTTCTACTTTTGTCCATAAACAAATTGGCAACCACTGCATTACATTGCAGGATATGGTGCACACATCCAGTTTTTCCTTTCATTCCAATTTGGAGCAGCTGAATTTTCTAAAGATTCCTCAGGCCAATGTAGAGCATCATGGATTAAGTAAATCTTGACAAACTAAAGCATATGTTGCCCCAACTGAATTTGACTTCCTTAATACTAGGCTAGCCTGTACTCCATCCTAAACTTAATTTTTAAGCTTCCAGATGCAATGGAATTACTTGAATAGAATTTGAATGTTATTTATCATACTGCTTAATCCTTATTATTTGATTTATACTCTGCCTTTCCTCAAAAATATGGGTCTTAGGGTGGCTTAATAGATGGAGTAATTATTTATTTTGTTTGAATGTAGGAATGTTAAGCCTGCTATTATTGCTATCAATGTTCCATTTTCTCTGCTCTTTCAGAGATTACAAAGGAAACCTCCATGAAGAGCTTAAATATGAAGACGGTATACGTTAATGTCACACCAACAACTGCTGAATGTTAAGTGAATCCATTTTCCCCAGTGCTGCAATTTAGACTTTTTGGACGAGATATCTGATTTGCAATTGGGATACTTTCCTGAAGAATCCCCAATTTCTGTAGCATGGTTTGAATGACAGCAGAATGACACGGAACGTGTTTCTATCAGTGCATGTGTAATATGCTGCTTTAGGTTTAAATACAGTGAATTTTCATTATAAGATGTTGTAAAAGCTATGCAGAGTAATACCCAGTGACAGGAAGGATCTATGCAGTTAGTCGCCTGAAAGAGAAAATGAGATGAGTACCTCAGTATTGCTGTTCTTTGCTTGTTCGTTGTGGAGAAGACCATCTTTAGTTTTTCTAATGTTGCTGCTACTGCATCAGTCATACCATGTTATGTTGACTTTAAACCTGATTAAACAAGAGTAACTTGATTGTTCAGCATCACTGATTCATGAAGTATGTGTTAAGTCTTTAATGTCTATAATTTTGATCAATAAAATGCTTTATCTAAAAGAATGTTTTATTGATTTCATGGTAACTTTTAGGAAACACTTAGATACCTTCCTCAACTGAAAAAGTGGTGACTGCTGGAGAACTGTAAAAACTAGGGATATACCCATGCTTGTTAGCTATTACTGATCAGCCTAGAAACTTTGTATGAAGAATGTAGTACATGTAGGTCCTAAATCCAAATATTCTCTACCATGTCCATTGTGGATGTAAATGCTTATATCCCACTCCAAATGCTTAAATCAGCAAGTTAGGTTTGAAACTTTTTAAAATCTGCTTTTTTAAAAAAACAATTCAAAATGAAAACAGAAAAGAACAAGAAGCAAAGAGAAAAGCAAAACAACAACAACAAAGAGCCAGCAATTTTACAACAGAATTCTTATTTTGCTCTCACCAAGGTTTTTTTTTTTGCAAGCAGCCTGAATGTATCTTCTAAAGAACTGGCAGTCTGTATGGTCACTTGTGGAAGAGGAAGACTTTTATTTAGGTGCTATTACGTGGCTCATGCCCCCGTCTACCTTTCTTGAATGATAGTCAATGGGGCACCTGTTGTGGAACAAAGCACATGAAGATACAAAAAGAAGATAACCTTAAAATGTTTCCTTCTAGACTGATTAGGGCTTTAAAACCTAAACAGCAGTTTGAATCAGATGGCAACCAAATTATAACTACATCTAAAATGTAAGGGTAATAGGATCTGAATGCCTTATATCACATATTAACCTTGACTTTGGTGTTCTGAACCAACTGGCCAAGGTTTCTATGTTTGGAGTTTCTAGCCATGGTCAACAGAGTTATAGTCCAGTGCTGAAACCAGTATGTCATGATAGCTCTACACATTACTGTGATTATGAATTTCACCAATCTTAATATTTCCTCCCCTCTTTTTCAGCTGCTGCCTTTCTCTAGCTTTATCCTTTGAGATAGGCAGCAGCTAAAATGTAGCACCTTTAATTGTGAAACCTGTTGTTGAGTATAGATAGCATGGAAAGTCACCTTATTTGGAGGTGGCCATCTTTAGAAGTTCTGGATGACACACAGCTGCAATGTATGGCATCAGTCCTCATATACTATATAAAACTGCACTTAATTAATTGAAATAAACAAAACAAAAATGCTACTCACTGATCTTTACTGACCAATTGTAGATTTATTTTCATGTTCATACTTTTTGACATGCTGTATTTGAGAAGCTCTCAAATATAACCCACGAGTCTGTACAAGTGTTTTTACAACAGCACTACTACTTCTCTTTGATGAAAACCATTGATACCCACTTCATAGGGACTTCATACAGCTTTTATGAGTGGAAAGCAGACATGAGATTTTCAGATCCTGGAAAACAATTGCAGGATACAATATAAATGGAAGGCTAGTAAAAGGATGGAAGGTGGGGTCCTGACAAGACCAAGTTGACTGAAGAGTGAAAACAAAAAGTAATTTCTTTACAGATTCAGGAGTCTTCAAAGGTACCAACCAATGCTTATTTTTCAGAAGCCTAGAAAAACCTAGGGGGAGATAATATAGCAAAATTAGGAATTTGTTTTAATATGATAAACCTATGTTCACTAACAATTGGATTCATATAAATGCTGTTTTTTTTTACTGTATTTGACTTGCTAAGTTTAAAAACATATAAATGAAAATACAGAATAAAAACAACATGGAACCTCCACTTTTTTTTTTTTTTGTCGTGTCAGGAGCAACCGCTCCTGTTGTGAGATAATTGGCCGTCTGCAAGGACGTTGCCCAGGGGACGCCCGGATGATTTCTGATGTTTTGTCATCCTTGTGGGAAGCTTCTCTCTTGTCCCCGCATGAAGAGCTGGAGCCGATAGAAGAAGCTCATCCCCCTCTCCCGGGATTCGAACCTGCGACCTGTCGGTCTTCAGTCCTGCCAGCACAGGGGTTTAACCCACTGCGCCACCGGGGGCTCCACCTCCAACTTCTCAGATGTATATAAGAGTACCAGTTTGGGCTTGATTTTGTATGATTTCTTGGTTTTACCAAAATTTGAAGATCATGTCTTTCTTTCTCCACATACTGATGTTGTTCATTCGTTCAGTCGTCTCCGACTCTTCGTGACCTCACGGACCAGCCCACGCCAGAGCTTCCTGTCGGCCGTCACCACCCCCAGCTCCTTCAAAGTAAGTCCAGTCACTTCAAGGATGCCATCCATCCATCTTGCCCTTGGTCGGCCCCTCTTCCTTTTACCTTCCACTTTCCCCAGCATAATTGTCTTCTCTAGGCTTTGCTGTCTGATGTCTCTACTCTTTACTATTTTATCGAGACTGGACATTGCTCTTCTCCCAAGAAGTAAGCGTCTTCTGATTTCCTGGCCACAGTCTGCACCTGCAGTAATCTTTGCACCTAGAAATACAAAGTCTGTCACGGCCTCCACATTTTCTCCCTCTATTTCCCAGTTGTCAATCATTCTTGTTGCCATAATCTTGGGGTTTTTTTGACGTTTAGCTGCAACCCAGCTTTTGCGCTTTCTTCTTTCACCTTGATTAGAAGGCTCCTCAGCTCCTCCTCGCTTTCGGCCATCAGAGTGGTGCATATCTGAGGTTGTTAATGTTTCTTCCAGCAATTTTCACCCCAGCTTTGCATTCCTCAAGCCCCGCACATTGCATGGTGTGTTCTGCATACAAGTTAAAAAGATTGGGTGAGAGTATGCAGCCTTGCCATACGCCTTTCCCAATCTTGAACCAGTCTGTTGTTCTGTGGTCAGTTCTGACTGTTGCTACTTGGTCCTTGTACAGATTCCTCAGGAGAGAGACAAGGTGGCTTGGTATGCCCATCCCACCAAGAATTTGCCACAATTTATTATGATCCACACAGTCAAAGGCTTTAGAATAGTCAATGAAGCAGAAATAGATGTTTTTCTGAAACTCCCTGCCTTTCTCCATTATCCAGCGGATATTGGCAATCTGGTTTCTCGTTCCTCTGCCTTTTCTAAACTCAGCTTGAACGTCTGGCAACTCTCGCTCCATGTATTGCTGGAGTCTTCCTTGCAGGATCTTGAGCATTACCTTACTGGCATGAGAAATGAGGGCCACTGTACGGAAGTTTCCCTTTTTTGGTATGGGGATATAAGTTGATTTTTTCCAGTCTGATGGCCATTCTTGTGTTTTCCATATTTGCTGGCATATGGCATGCATCACCTTGACAGCATCATCTTTTAAGATTTTAAACAGTTCAGCTGGGATCCCGTCGTCTCCTGCTGCCTTATTGTTAGCAATGCTTCTTAAGGCCCATTCAACCTCACTCCTCAGGATGTCTAGTTCTAATTCATTCACCACACCATCAAAATTATCCTCGATATTATTATCCTTCCTATACAGATCTTCTGTATAGTCTCTTGATCTCTTCAGCTTCTGTTAGGTCCCTGCCATCTTTGTTTCTTATCATACCAATTTTTGCCTGAAATTTACCTCCAATGTTTCTAATTTTCTGGAAGAGGTCTCTTGTCCTTCCTATTCTGTTGTCTTCTTCCACTTCCATGCATTGCTTATTTAAAAATAGTTCCTTATCTCTTCTGGCTAACCTCTGGAATTGCGCATTTAACTGGGCATATCTCCCTTTATCACTGTTTCCTTTCGCTTTCCTCCTTTCCACATACTGATACAGCACAAATAAATGCAACCCAGTGTTGACCAGGTTGACTTCGATTATTTAGCTTTTGAGCTAAGTGAAAATTGGTAGCCTCTGAAATTACCCCTTCATTCTTGCAAAATTAACCAAAAGAAGAATTGTTTACAATAAAAGCCAATGGCGGCTAATTAATCTGAAATATTCATGAAAGTGCTCAGGGTATCAGCCTAATCAAGTAATAAATCCAGAAATCTAAAGTATGTGTTTGAGAAGCACAGAATGGACAGTAGTTGAAAGGTTGGGTCCAAAATCTTACTGTTGTCTCCATTTTCATCCCGCTAGGTAACCTACCAAGTGCAGTGATTGTGATCTATTGTGTGGATTTTGTAACACATATATACATACAGAGCTATAATGACTTATTATTGTTCTGAAGGCAATAGAGAGGCACCTGTTGTGGATAATATAGTTTATAAATTGATTACATTTTGAAGTTTTATGTGTTAGTGATAGAAAATGTTATTTTATGCAAAAAAAAACCTCTTCTTACATATAATTTGTTTAGGATTATATTGCTTATGATACAAGGCTGTCATTCTATAGCAGGCAATAATATTGCTCAAATAGATGAACCCTAGGTAAAAATCTTACTAATGAGATGTGGGATCTACTTTCACAATGATCTCCAAGAAGGGAACCATTAAACCCTGCATTTTTAATAAGTACATTAGCAGTACCTATGCTGTTAAGGAGAACAGAACAGAGAATGGTTTCAGAGTAATAATGCTGTGCTGGAATGGTAGCATTAACAACAGACAAAGATGATCTGTTAAAAAATATTTTCCTGAGTCAAAGTACATATGATGGTGATGCCTGCCAAAAATAGGCTCTATTCTGCAGAATGGAATACCTTAAATGGACCAAATTCGACCATCTTCCAATTTATATTCAGTATAAAGTGCATCCAAAATTGGCTTCCTAGATCTTACCCAAGATAAGCAGCTGGTGTGTTCAATAAATGAAAACTAAAACATCTGTTTTCCTTTATTCTCTGTACCCATAGCCTCTTTTAATATGTAGCTTTGATTGAGAAACACAATATTTTTCTACTGTTATAAGCAACACTGAAGCTAAGTGTACGCCTCCTGAATTAGATTCTGCAACAGGTTTTGTTGCAGAAGCATGATAGTGTAACATTGAAACGTTTGCAAATTGTATTCTTTGTTTAGTTGACCATTAGTATTTGCAGAGAATTGGTCCCAGGACCCCACATGGATACCAACATTCACAAATACTAAAGCCCCCAACCTGATAACCAATGGCAAAGGGGCCACCTACCTGTCTGCCCACCATTTGTGTGTCTGCTGCCATGGGAAGTGACTCCAGGGTATCTCCCTGGACTTCACCAAGCTTCAGCTTACCATTAATCCACTACTGTACTGCTCTGAGCAGCTACATCTCAAGCACAAGGTACTTTACAACTTTGGAAGAAAAGAGTAAAAAACCACCATGCTTAAAACATCAAGAAAGCAGAACAAATGCATTACCAACTGGAGTCAATCTGATTCCATTACCATAGGCAATCTTTTTTGGAAAGCCCTCAGGACTCCTCTTCAGCCAAAGTAGTCATTACAACTTGCCTAAAGTGAGGGAACAATGGAGCCAATCTGCCCTCCTTATTGTAATACATCCAGAAGGCGGATAAACTATCACAGATCCTGAACTACTACTGTATTGGGGAAAAACTTTCCTGTTCATGGAAACATTTTCCATTTAACATGGAAAATGGAGAGGAATAATATTCTGTGCCTTCTTTCAGAGACAACTTAAATGTGGGATGGGGAAGGAATAATGGCACAAGCAACAACCGTCCTTCACAGTATCATGTAGAGATTGGACCTCCCAAGTCTTTCACCAGTGTTTTGGAATTGTCCAGAACAATTCATGGAACAGCAACACTATAATTAAACCAAACCTTAAGTACAAAGATAGAGTACCTCCTCCTTGTTATGTTGTGCCATTGGATGGCAGTTTTTTTTTGACATAATATGGAGGATAATATCTTTGTTTGAGACATTGCCATATTTATTCCTCTTTGTCACCTGCAGTCTGTCCTGAGATCTTTTATTCTGTGAGAGTGACAGCTGTGAGTAGCACAAATGCAAATAAAAGCAACAAGGACATGACAGAGGAAAGGTAGAGCAGGGAAAGGAAGCTCAAAACATGCTGCTTATTGGAAGTTTTTGGCTCCTCCTTTGGGAATTTTTATTGCCAATGACCACCTGTTTATTGGCTGGTCTTTAGCCAACTTCTGAGAATTGCTGACTGCCATTTTTTAGCCTTGTCCCTCCTTGGCTCCTATTCATAGTTTTCTGTAGTTCTTGATCAGATTTAAACTGCTTTTTTGCCGTCCGCACCCCAGCAACATCACATTTCTGCTTATATCTTTGAGTAGGATGTTGACTGCAGCTTGAAATCCAAAGATATTGTATGTTTCCTTATTCAGCCACAAAGCTGTTGGGTAAATATTAAACCCACACACTGTGTTGAGCTCCATAAGTATTGTATTGGCAGAGTATGGAAGTCATTGTTATTGGAATGCTACGCTGGTTATTCTTCAAGTCTTGGACAAGCTGGGAGCTTGGGCTGACTTTTCTTTGTTATTGAGTTTATACCCATTATTTGGTGATGAGACTGCTGGACTGCGATATAGCTCAAACCTTTTCTTATTAGTGCTCTCCAATGCATATATTTTTCTCAATATCTTGCCATGTAAGGAATATGTATATTGTTTTCTGCATCTTCCTTGTGTATGCGTCTTTATTTTTAACCTCATTCAGTAGGTGGATGGATGGGAAAAAAGGATTTTGAAAAAAACATTCACACATAAAAGTTGTTTCCTTTTCACTTCAATATAAAATGGGATGGGGGAAAGTAAAATCATAGACCAGAGTCCCCCCTTTTTTATGTTTGCCTATTTTTAGCATATTAAGATGACAATTTAGAAGGGATCAGGAACCTCAAAACGTCAAGAAACTCTATGCGGCCGACATAACCCACCTTTGCCACCCCACCCCTGATCTAAATGTTGTGGCTTTTGTGCAGCACATTTTGTATTCAGATGATGTGTGTGTGGGAGGCAATTGTTGCCAGCCTTCAGCTGGAGCTTGAGAACTGCTTCTCATTTCAGTTGGTATGCTAATTGAGAACTCTGCCAGGCTGAGAGGCTCTTGTTTCAAGGGATCATCTTTCAAGGAAGCGAAAGGCTTGCTTTTCTTTTCAAGAAGAACCATCTTCAGCTAACAATCTGAGCTTTGCCTGAAGAGAGAGGCTCCCTGGGTTAAATGAGCTGACTCACGCCTCCACAGCTTTCAGGTGCAGCCTATGAACAAAAAGCAGTTAAGAAGGCATTCTGCCGGCTGTGGTGCTCCAGTACTGAAAAGCACAATGGCAAAGGAGTTCACTTCCCTCCTTTGCCCTGAGTGGTTTTTTAGCTGCCAGTCCATCCAAAGCAACATGAGTGGCTTTTGACTCAAGCATTATGTGATCAAGGGCAAGGTGCAAATGATTTTACTGGGGTTGTAACCAGAATCTTTACCTCTCCATTTGCAGAATGTTGAAAACAAAGAGATCATCTAGAGAGGGCTCTATAGTTCTTTTGCTGCTCCTCTTTCTGTCAAATGACAGTTTCTTCCTTTCAAGTCACTATTCTTCTTGGAAGTTATTCCAAGGCAATTGCATTTTGCTATGCCAGTGAAAAGAATTACCACATACGAAATTGGTAAACTTCATAATCAAATGCTTGTCCTGGTGTAGTCAATTCACACTGTTCACAATACACGTGTGCTCTCTGGGAAGCAGGATGCCCTGACAAATTTGTGAACATCCTGCAGCTCCTCCATGATGGCACTAGTCTTGGATAGTAGTGGCCCCCAAAGTGACCAGTTTAAGGTAGAATCAGGCGTCAGACAGGGGTGAGTTATTGCCCCAACCTTATTCTGTCTTCATTACTATGATACTGCACCTTGTTGATGGGAAGCATCCTACCAGTGAGGAAATCATTTATCAGTCAGATGGCAAGCAGACTGAAAGCCAAAACCAAGGTCACAACATTTGTTATAGAACTTCAATATGCGGATGGTAATATAATCTATGCTCATTCAGAAGAAGCCCCTTCTAAACACCTTTGCAGATGCATACAATAAGTTTGGCCTCTCACTGAACATCAAGAAAACCAAAGTGCTCTACCAGCAGGCACCAGCCAATCCCTCTGCAATGCCAGAAATACAGGCTTAATGGTGTAATCTTAGAAAATGTTGACTATTTCCACTACCTTGGCAGCCACCTGTCCACAAAAGTCAACATTGACGCTGAAATACAACATCTGAACTCTGCAAGTGTAACATTTTTCCGAATGAAGCAAAGAATGTTTGAGTATCAGGACATTTGTAGTGAGACCAAGATGCTTGTTTATAAAATTATTGCCCTCCCAACCCTGTTATACGTCTGCCAAATGTGGACAGTTCTTACAGACATTACATTCATCTCCTGGAACGAATCCATCATCACTGCCTCAAAAAACAAATTCTGCAAATCTCTTGGGAAGACAGGCAAATAAATGTCAGCATACTGGAAGAAGCAAAGACCACCAGCACTGAAGTGATGATCCTCCACCATCAACTCTGCTGGACTGGCCACATTATCCAAATGTCTGATCACTGTCTCCCAAAGCAGTTGTTATACTCCCAACTGAAGAACAGAAAATGGAAGGTTGGTGGACAGGAAAAGAGATCTAAAGATAGGCTTAAAGCCAACCTTAAACACTGTGGAATAAACACTGACAACTGGGAAGCCCTGGCCCTTGAGTGCTCTAACTGGAGGACAGCTGTGACCAATAGTGCTGTGGAATTCGAAGAGGCACAAATGGAGGTCGAACGGAAACATGCCAAGAGGAAGATATGTCAAGCCAACCCTGACTGGGACCGCCTTCCACCTGGATATCAATGTCCTCACTGCGGAAGAACATGCGGTTCAAGAACAGGTTATAACTTCCATGGAAAGGAATACATCAACTCACCCAACTTGAATGACCACTCAGTCACATCCACAGCTCTCACATAGGGAGAAACGTCTTTATACTAAAACAACCCAATAAAGAGAAGGTATTTGTCAAAACACAAAGGAGTATGTCACATCAGCCACCCCAAGTCCTCTCTTTGTTAACTTGTCTGCTTTTCCCATTTGAGTGAGAGCTCCTCTAGGCTTACACCTTCTTGGCTTACACCTTTTTGTATGCAGCAATTGGGCTTAGAAAGGCCTCACACAACTGTTGCACAAGTCTTTGCCGAGAGCGTTTCATTTGCCTCTAACTCACCTCCAAAGGAGCCACCTACAGCACTTCCAGTTCCTCCTTTCCTAGCTAATTGGTGCCAATGCACTCTTGTCCCACCCTGCTGTAGAGGCTCTAACTGAGGCCAGCAGCTGTTTTTCCTCCCCTCTTGAGTCTAGGGAACTGAAAACAGGCAAATTGGTGCCTCTGTTGAGCCCTGTTTTCCCACAGTCCATCAGATATCATACTGAAGATGGAGCAGGCTTGTTTTACTGCTCCGGGGACTAGAGCATGTAGCAAAGGATTCAATCCATTGGAAATGAAATTCCACCTGAATAATTAGGAAGATAGTCCTGATGGTAAGAGCTCTTGGATAGTGGAATATGCTGAACTGTGTTGGATTTACTTTCTCTGGAAGTTTTTGAAAAAAAGTCTGAATTATCATCTGTTGGGAGTGGATTAATAGAATAATCCTTCTTGGCAGAGATAGGACAGGAAGGCCCTTGTAGTCTCTTCCAACTCTATGATTTTATGATAATGGAATTCAGTGTTAACATTCTGGTTCTTGACCAAGGAGGAATAGGGACTTTGCTTTAGTGTGCTAACTCCTCAGTTTCAATGAGAAAGAAATTACCACTTGTAAGGAAAAGAGCATATACCGCCACTCCAAATTAATCTCATATATAGATTCTTATAGTCAAATACCTCAGACATAAACTCTAGCTACAGAGATAAACCTTTAATCCTTCTAAATGTACATCCTATTTTATTTTGAACTGACATTTCCAGAAAGTCACATTCTCACAGCTGTTAAGGTGTTAGAAGAACTAATAGTTTCTATGTTATTTTAAAATGTCTGCTTTTCCATTTGGGTTTTTCTTTTCCCACCAGGAAAAATGTAATTATTTTCTAAGTGATCTTCTCCCACGAGGTGTCTAAGCCCCCCCTTTCCCCTTGACTTTACTCTATTTTTGTAAATTATTTTTTGCAGGTTCACCTCCACAGGTTCACCTAAATTAGGACTCAAAGTAGATTTTTTAAGCATTCAGAGATTACTTAGGATCAATTACCTTCTCCCCAAGAATTCTGACCACTTCTCTTCTGCCATTGTTTCTGCTGTTTTCCAGTTGTGTGCTGTCTCCCTTTCCTCCAGCCTGGAGAGGTTGTTGAAGAAAATAATCAAGCTCTGGGCCTGTCCTTGTTGTTGTAAGCACTTCTAGTCGTTGTTCCTGGCAGCCATCCTGTGACCTTTCCTGTTCCTTTTCTAATTCATGCAATAATACAGCATCCCATCCTTCTCATCTCATTGAAACATAAACTGTATCCAGCAGGCTGGAAGAGACGAACTCTGCTGAACAAGCCCTTTGCTTCTAATGAAGAGCTCTGGGCCCTGAGAAAAGGCAAGCCCTAATAAAATAAGTTTGGCTGTTGTGCTTGGATGAATGACATAGCAAGGGTAAATGGGGAGAAGCATGGCCTTAGAGCCATGAGCTTGGATGTGTACCTGTGCCAGAGAGTAGGAAGAGGCAGAGACACGGCTGCATTTGCTGGAAGGGCAGAGCTGCAACTTGACAGTGATCCATAGATCTTGTCCTACCTTTTCTGGCACTCAGATATCTCACATGTCTTCTAAACCTAGTTGGTTGTTGTGGTAGTGTGTGTATCTTAAAGTTGCTTCTGATGGCTGGTGACCCAAAGGTGTCCATACCATGGGTTGCCGTTGTTGCTGTTTTTGTGTGCCTTCAAATCATTTCTGCCTTATGGCAACCCTATCACAGATTATTGTAGCTGAGTGTGTGTGACTCATTTAAGGTTACCCAGTGAGTTTCGTGGATTCGATTCCATGGAATCCACGACATGCGAGTGTGGAGAAGAGCAAACCACAGACCATCTACTGCAATGCAACCTGAGCCCTGCCACATGCACAATGGAGGACCTTCTTATTGCAACACCAGAGGCACTCCAAGTGGCCAGCTACTGGTCAAAGAACATTTAATAGAATACCAAGTTTGCAAACTTTGTGTTTTGTTTGTTTGTTTTCTAATGCAATACAATGTTTTGGTTCGTTCCTGACACGATAAACAAACAAACAAACAAACAAACAAATAAACCCAGTGAGTTTCCATGGCTGAGTTGGAGAATCAAACTATGGTCTCCACAGTTGTAGTCAAACGCTGAAGCCATTGTGTTTTTGGCAAGACTTTTTTTCAGAGACAGTGCCATTTTTTTCACTGCAACTGAGATAGTTTGACTTGTCCAAGGTCACTTACAGGGATTCTGTGGCTGAGCAAGGATTATAAACACTGGTCTCTAGAAGTCCTAGAGCAACACTGAAAGTGCTACAAAACATAGGTTTTCAGTATGGTTGTAGCCCTCAAGAAACTGAATAATTTCTGATACAGTTATCCAACCTAACATAGAATTGTAAGGGAAAGTGGTCCTCATCTTAAGTTTCTTTCTGTATATACATGTGTCAATAGTTTTGGAATCACCCAGGGAACATTAGGGATATGAACTCTGTATTCAACCTTTTGGAAGGAGAGGTGTCTAGACATGCTCCAACCTTTGCTTGCTACCACTCTTTCATCCTGCAAGCACAACTGCCACAAACTCTCTCTTCTTTTATTATTTTCACTTATTATTTTTCTACTGCAACTTGCAGCAGTATTTTTGGCCAGGCAGCAAATACATACAAATTGAGCCTATCGTCATGGGAAAACATGGGGGATAATGGTACTGCATGCTTCTTTTTCTTCTTGAAAGGCCACTGGACTTTGGACTCTTCATTCTGATATCAAAATCATCATCATGAATCCCTTGTAAATTGAGCTGATTTGAACATACAGGATACCAAAATATGGACCCATGATTTATTACACCTCTGCTCTAATATGTTGTTATCTTCCATTTTGTGAAATGTCTCCCTAGGAATATCCATTTACAGACAGACTATGAAATATAGTGTGATACATTTGATGCAGCTTGAATTTAAGCAATTTGAAGGACTGTGTCTCCCTATATAAGCTTGTTTGAGATCTAGGACGTTCAGGAGAGGCCCTTCTCTTTGTCACACTACTTTCCCAGGCACATTTGGTGGGAACACAGGAGAAGGCCTTTTCTGTAGCTGCTCACAGGTTTCAGAAGTCCCTTTTGGGTCTCCTGCTTGCAAGTGAGAATGTTCTTGTTTTGTCTGGCTTTATTGCAATGGCCTTTTAATGGTGTGCTGTTTTACAGCTGTTTTGTTGTCTTTTATTGAACGGTTTAACGCTACAGATTGTTTTATTGTTTTTGTTGCTACACTGAGGTTCAGTAAAATAATGTCTTTCTGATACGAGCCCCCGATTGCACAGTAGGTTAAACCCTTGTGCACACATACACAGAGAATGATGAGTGATGATGACGTTACTATAATCATGACTTGCATATTCCCAGATATTTTTTTCTCTTCTTGTATATCCTGCAAGAGTTCTGCCATTGGACAACGTAGATCACAAAGCCATAGAAAAATAGTGGCTGCTGTAAAAGCACATGGAGGAGGAACTTCCATTCCTTGTTAAAATAAGCCTTTAACTATTTTAACAAGAAAGGCTCAGTTGTTTTTGTCTGGTCTAGTTCTCAAAGCAAGCACCAACACCTTCATTATGAATACACTCCAGTTCTGTGCTAAACTCAACCTAAAGTATTTCACAATGTCAAAAAAGTTAACTTGATAATACAGTAATATTTCAAAATGATTTACACCCAGTGACATGAGCATACCTAAATATTCATACAAATATTAATTATTATGCACTAGAATGAAACAAGGCATAAATAATTCAGCTTGTAATACAGATTCATTGGTGTCCCTTTGGCTTCCATGGGGAATGCAGAAAGATTCTTATGGGCTAATGTAAGATTTTTATTTTACTCTCCAAAAAAATATAAGCCATCCTAGGCTGCTCCTGTCAGCACAAAAATGTCAGAAGGGTGCAATATTTGTTGTAGTGTGTGTGTATATAATATGTTTTTGTTAAGCTGGAATATTTTTTTGTTTGGAAATTCCTGCCATGATTTTGTAACTATCTTCAGTGAGTTCTGCTTATTTCTAAGACATATCATAACAACAAAAACATATCCTCTTCTTTATTTTTAAATTTATAGAGTTGCTGTGTAACTCATCTTTGGTTACAGACCCATCACCCAGACTCTACCTTTGGAAGACAATCTTACTTGGCCACAAGTGATAGCCTATAGATAGAGAAAGCATGCCCCTTTTACATCATTTGCAGCCCCAAAGACACAGAGGATAAGTAAATACTAGAGACAGAACCAGTGTGGTGTAGTGGTTTAAGTGCTGGACTATTTCCTGGCTTGGAAAGGATAGCTCTGGTTAGTCATATGCTTTCCCACTTTTTCAGCTATTAAAAAAAATCTTTCCCTCTTTATCCTTTTTTTCTTAATTTAAATGTTGCAAAAGTAGTTTGCACTCAGTTAACTCATCAGAAAGGAGAGGAAAATAGGCTATGTTCATTTCTCCTTTCCAGTAGGCTTAGAACCTCTTCACATGAGCTGAAATTTGGCGGTGGCAATGAGGTTTTTTTGCACTTTTGCCATGGAGACTGATGGCTCCCATCATGCACAGTAAAAGTACTTCCAGGGTGGTTCCGTGGAGAAATAATAATAATATAATAAATAATAATAAAGTCCAAAAAACCTGTCACCCCTGCCAAAAAATTGCCGGCCGTACACGACACGTGCACGACAGAAGGCTTCCTATATTTCTATATGGAAAGATGGGTTGAGGTGGCTTATTGAGACTTTACCCCATGTGATGAGGGGAAGCCGGGACAGAGCAGAGAATAAGGCAAGATGAACCCACAGCGCCCTGAGCAGGTGCTGCAGAAGTCACTGCCTCTGGAAACATGAAACCCAGGCTGTTTTCCCTCCCTTACCCGCCCCCTCCCCCCGCCTCCTACTCTGTGCTTCCTTTCAGCACAGATGAAGGAGGCAAGGAAGACCCGCTCCCCTTTCTGCTCCTTTCCTCCCTCTGGAGCTGAACAGAGATACAATTTGCTCTCAGTTATGCTGGGGGTAGAAAAAGTTCCACGCTGGTTTCTTGGATTTAGCGCACTAATGACATTTCGTCTAGGAACCTCATTCACATAGGCTGAAATTTGGCACATGCGAAGAGGTCCTTGGAAAGCCAGGGGAGAAAAGCAGCCAAAGAAAGAAGGGAAAGTGAAGGGAGAAACAGCTGGGTCTCCCTTAATGTTTAAAGCCTGAACCCAGTCAGCTTACTGAGGTTTCCCCCTGTGTGATGAGTGGAAGCTGGGACGGTGCAGGGCATGGGGTGACAGGTCCCCACGCCCCCTGGGTGGGCACCACAATCCGCGGTGATACTTGGCAATTCCGGCAGCACGTGTGAAGAGGTCCTTAGGCAAAAACAAACTGCTGTGAGAACATCCTTTTGTGCATGACTCCAGCATGTTAAAAACAGGAGAGAAAACCTAAATGAGAGTCCTGCCAGTTAAGAGGGCTTTCCTTGATGAGATCCATTACGAATTATTGAAGGAGATCTCTCAGTCTCTCTGTTTCACAGACATATGAATTCTCATCTTTAATTTCCTAAAAAAGGATCAATACTGCAGAGAAGCAGTTTTACTCACTTTCCCCCTTCTTCATTCTGTTTCTCTTAATTTACTTTTGATTTATTAATCGTCTGTGTGTGCCATGCACAGTGCCACAGGAAGAATTGCATCTTGAAGAGGTTGAATCTCCCCATGAGATTTTACTATCTGTTTACTGTGAGGTAAGTGTTTTTTCTCCCCCCCCCCCCCCCACAGAGCAACAATAACAATGCAATCATATCCATGTCAACTCAGAAATAAGCTGCAACAGAGCAGATAACTTAATCTTAGGTAAATATATAATCTCAGATATTCTATAAAGTCACTGGAATGTATGCATTCCCCCAGCTATATATTTCCAGTACTGTTCCATTATCTGGGTGGACTCAGAAATGGGGCCTAGACAGAGAAGAATAGTTCATTTTATGGGGGGTGGGTGGGGTTGAAGGAGGAAAACCACATGAGTGTTATGTTATGGAGAAAGAGGTATTTGACCTGATTTATAATGCGCGTTGGGCAAAGCGGGTGGCTAAAAACACAGAATTCGTAGAGTGGATCTAAGAGACACCTTAATTTTGAGCAGGTGTGCTGAAAGTATTTGGATTTTAGTGTAATGTATTTACAATATTTTTACTGTTAGTAATATTGCACAATTACAAATACTGTTCTCCTTCCCATTTTTCAGACTTTCTTAAATTCAGTATATAAATTCCAAATTCCAGAGGTTTAGCACAGCTGGTAAATTATCAGCAACTATAGAGAAATTAGGTACCGCTAAAAGTGGCGGAGGTATTTTACAATGCCATAAAGATAAGAAGATCAGAAAATGCTGGAATGAGGAAGTCCTGACATCTCTTCGTCATAGAGGATTGAGTGACAGCACCTTCTGTGGACTTGAGCCCAACCATCCATGGCATCGAAACAACACACCTCTTTCTGTTCTGTCTGTCTGTTTACTTTCTATACAAACAGCATTGAATGTTTGCTGTGTATGTGTACTGTGATCTGCCCTGAGTCCCCTTCGGGGTGAGAAGGGCAGAATATAAATAAAGTGTTATTATTATTATTATTGTTATTATTATTTAAATTATACAATTTGTTTATCCTCCTTAATAACTTTAGCTCTTTTGTTGCCTAGCCACAGCTTTTTGACCACACTCTAGTGTGCTTGGACACATGTGTCCTGGCTTTCATTTGCGTAATGGTGGAGGCTACTATGATACAGCCATAAGAATGTCAATTATCTGATTGAGAACAAGATGATAGAGAGCAATGCTTTGTTTGGACCAATATAAGTTTCTGACTGATGAAAGGATAGCATAGAGGAACTTGGGGTGCTCCTTCCATTTTCTTCTCTGCAGTATGATGCAATTTCGCATAACTAGGTAATGTTACAGTGTTGGTATTTCTCTTCCTCTCAAGTTGCTTTTGATGACCAGCACTGCAGAAGGTAATTGTCATGGGAAGAAATCTCTCCATTGTTCACTGCTACTTTTTCTTTCACCAACTGCATAATGCTGAGGATCAAATGGCAATTGCTATGGCAGGCAGTTTCATTTCTTCAGCAGCTCACCTTCATGAAGCTCCTCCCTAGACTGTTCTGATTTTTTGGTTCATTTTCCAAATATAAAACATATAGACTGAAGCTGAATAGTCTATAATATGTTGAGTGAAGACCAAAAGGTGCTTAAGCCCATACAAGAAATGAGTGTGTCCCGGCCAATCTTTATTCTGGTATTTTTATTTACTATCCTTGCCGATATTCTTGTATAACCTAATCTAGACAGTCATGCTGGTGTTGTATTCAGATATATCCAGGACTTTGGGTATCCCATGACTCATCAACGATACAGAACTTGATATCGGTTGCCAGATTCAACATTGCGATACATCTATATTTAGGGTTTTTAAAAATTCTGTTAATAAAAGCAGGGTAGATAAAATTGACCATGGGTATTTGTTAGTAAAAAAGGCCTCAGATTTTTCACAACCTCCCCATTCTTTATTATTGTTTCTTCTGATTTATAGTGACCCTTAGGTAACTGTGTTATAGGGATTTCTGGGGCTGGGTGTGTGTGACTCCGCCAGCGGGTTTCTGTGAATGAGCAGGAAATTTAGGCTGGATCGACCCTGCCCTGTGTCCCAGGATCTTATCCCAGATTATCTGGCAGTGTAGACTAATGTAATTCAATTCAAAGCAGATAATCTGGGATCAGATCTTGGGATATAGGGCAGTGTAGATGCCACTTGAGCCATGGTCTCCAAACACTCAGACTGCTACACCATGCTGGCTCTCTTCTATGAGTAAAATATGGAAGAATTATCTCTCATCTCTCCCTTTTTCAAAATAAATTATTTTGCTGTGATTCCATTTTGACCATCCAATATGGTGAATTTTATTGCTTCCCTTTGTGGTCATGTAAACTGCGGTTCTGTAAATGGCTATAAGGATTATATATAATGATTGGAATGTGACGCAGTGTTGTTTGACTTGGGTACAGCCCAGTTTGGTCACTTTCCAAAGTCTTTGGCATGTCTATGAACATTTGTGACCCAAATGATGGAGTGGCTGGTATAAGAAACTAATTACATCAGGACAGAGTTCTGAGGCCAAGGAATGACTTGTGTTACTCATCAAGTCAACATTGGAAAACATTAACGTGTTAATTTACAGCTTAAATACTTAATGCTATTTTCAGTCCAGCCACGAAGTACATCTCTTCTATTAATCAGAACATAACAAGATTTTTAGCTACCAGCTTTCTTTCCTCTCACCACCCATTCTTTACAGAAGAAGCTCTTAAAAGTTCTATTAGAGCAATTCGTAATTGTTGTTTTAAAGAAAAAAATAATGTCAACACAACCAGTCTTATACAATTAAGAATGGTCACTTAGCCCTTTGTTCGGTTTAGGTGTATATGTGTAAGAGAATGTCAGTCTGTGATGTATACAGAAGAGTGTTTTTTTTTTTAAGATTAGCCAAAAAATCAAGTTGAGGATAGCATAGAAAAGTACTGTAATACATAGGAAAAGTACCCACAGGAACAACTTGTGTTGTTGCTACACTAAGGTTCAGTAAAATAATGCCTTTCTAATAGGAGCCTCTGATGGCACAGTGGGTTAAACCCTTGTGCCAGCAGGACTGAAGACTGAAAGGTCGCAGGTTCAAATCCGGGGAGAGTGTGGATGAGCTCCCTCTGTCACCTCCAGCTCCCCATGCGGGGACATGAGAGAAGCCTCCCACAAGGATGGTAAAACATCAAAAACATCCTGGGCAACGTCCTCGCAGATGGCCAATTCTCTCACACCAGAAACAACTTGCAGTTTCTCAAGTTGCTCCTGACATGAAAAATAAGTATTTCTGATGGTCAGCAATACATTTTGTAATATAAATTTTAAACAATAACATGATTTTGGAGAGTGACATTTTTTTTAATTAAGATAACTCGCTTTTAAAATCAGATACCTAGGGATGGCCCCTGGTGATATCTTGTTCATTAAATACTAACTATAGTTGCTTACACACATACATACACACATGCATATATTTTCCTGATTGGAAATTAGAGAAATCTTAGCTGAAAAGAGTGTTGACAGACCAAGATGAAATTAGGTTATTCCTTCTCACATACTTAGGTCCCTTCTACACTGCCCTATATCTCAGGATCTGATCCCAGATTATTGTATTTAAACTGGATTATATGAGTCTCCACTGCCAGATAATCTGGGATAAAAAGATAATCTGGGAGCAGATTCTGAAATATAGGAGCAGTATGGCAGGGGCCTTAAGGAAGTAAGAAAAGGGACATTTATATAGACTTTTTGTTTCTAGCTAGAAGTGTAGCTGCAGAGCAGAGGGTGAGCCCTGGCCCACTACAACCTGAAGAGAAGGAAAAGCTGATCTCTGTAGCGTCTTTGCAAGTTTCAACAAGAAGTCAATTAATACCTGGGAATTGCAATGTGATGCTTCTCTACTAACTGAGTTGGAGAATTGCTCTATCCCCTTGCCAGGAACTGAAGCCATCAAAATGAGAGAATTTCTATTCTCATAACCCACCAGGAAATCACCTCTAAGAACTGGAGACTCAGGGCTAGACATCTGGTTAGAACAGTGGTTCTCAACCTTTCTAATGCCGTGACCCCTTAATACAGTTCCTCATGTTGTGGTGACCCCAAACAATAAAATTATTTTCATTGCTACCTCAACGATGGAACTGAACCAAACTTGTCTCACAGAATTCCTATGACCAACAGCAAATACTGGAAGGGTTTGGTGGGCATTGACCTTGAGTTTTGGAGTTGTAGTTCACCTGCATCCAGAGAGCACAGTGGACTCAAACCATGATGGATTTGAACCAAACTTGGCACGAATATTCAATATGCCCAAACGTGAATACTGGTGGAATTTGGAGAAAGTAGACATTGACATTTGGAAGTTGTTGTTGCTGGGATTTATTGTTCACCTACAAATAAAGAGCATTCTGAGCCCCACCAATAATAGAATTGGGCCAAACTTCCCACACAGAACCCCCATGACCAACAGAAAATACTGTGTTTTCTGATGGTCTTTGGCGATCCCAGCTTGAGAAACAATGGGTTAGAACAACAAACTGACACCCCACCCCCCTTTTTGCAAGTTAAATTGGTTTAGATTTAATGTGTGAAGTCTGTGGGACTTTCCTGAGGATAAATATGGGAGTTGTGATGGGAATGTAGAATTGTCTTCTGAGACTTGACAGTTTTGGTTATATATGGTCACTGCTTTATGTTTATTTATTTTTTTAATCCCATTCAAAGAAGAGATTATAGATCACCTGCCATTTCTCATTTGTATAACCCCATTGAGATGTTGTAGGGCAGCCTCCTTTATCTTATCAAGTGTTCTGACAAAGCAATTAATAAGCTTTTAAAGTAGGATCTGAATTTGTCTTGCACAAGAGAAATTACAAGTGTGTTGCTTGCTGTGCTCATTTTTCTTTCCATCGCCTTCTTCTTTTTAGCATCAGGAACTCTTATGGCCCTTGTAGTTTCTTCCAACACTGTAATTCTGTGAACCCCAGTAGAGGTTACTCTGATCTAGTGAAATTATCTATATGTTCAAAGAACTTTGTGTACATGTAAATGAGGCAGAAATGCATAGATGTTCTCACTGAAGTCCTGAAGCATCACAGAATCATAAAATCATAGAGTTGGAAGAGACTCCAAGGACCATCCAGTTCAACCCCCTGCCATGCAGGAAAATACAAATCATTTTGGAAAACCACTGGTCACATAACCTTTTGGAAAATGGAAATCTCCAGAAACTTTTGGAGATTTTATGATCTTTGGAGAGGGATGACCAAACCTCTTAGTAAAAAGCATGACCTTTTAGAGCCATAACCCTTCTTGGAAAATTGCATTCACCAGCATACACACACATACACACAGCAGAGTTTCAGAAGTATTCTTTGTAGTTGCCCAAAAACATCTACTCTTCCTTAAAATATATTTGCCTTTATAAATCATGTTCACTAGAGACAAAAATAAGCAGACTTCTTTAAAAGTAACATAATTGGTTTACTCATAAACTTCATGTATTTAGCATACAGTTACTCTGCATATCAATCCACTTACAAGTAGATTTGAAGTAGTTTCGCTGTCTAAGTAACACAAGGCTTCTTCCTTATAATCAATTGTCCATAGTCCAAAACATCTCTCTGTTCTGAGAGTCTAACAGAGTCTCTGTCAAGTCTGAAAGTCCAACGGAGTCTCTAAGCATACTGTTCCTACTGAAGTCCAAAATAAACTGTTTCTGCATTGAAATCTGAAGCATACTTCTCTACAGGCTTCCCAAAGCAAACTGAGATCTAAAATGGAGTCTGAGTCCTGAACATGCCCAGACCTGATCACATGGACTGCAGCCCCTACCACAACAAAGAGGTTAAAGAAAACTGCAAAACAATACACACATATACAATGCAGTAAGCAATTTTTATTTTTTTGGAAATATTTTTATTAAAGTTTTATCAAACAAAGAAATTTTAAAAAGTGGGAGAACATTTTTGTGTATAGAAGTAGGAAAGAGGGAAAAAAAGAGAAGCAAGAAAAAAGAAAAAAAGGAAAAAATGTTTGTTGACTTCCTTCTTACTTTTGATGGTTGTTGAGTTTATTTAGAAAAAATATTGCATGGTAATTGTTCTGCTTCCCCTCCATCTTCTTTTTTCCTTAAGATTGATTCTTTTCAGCAAATAAGATTTATTTTCATCTGTTTAAAGTAGTCTTTTACTAGGTCTCAATCAGTTTATTTCTTAGGTAAACCTTGATTAGATATAGCCAATAGGTAAGTCTGTGCATGTTCATAATCTCTAATACTTTATTCAGCCAATCTTCTTTTTTCGGTATTTCTTTTAGTCTCCTGTTCCTGGCATTTACTATTCTGGCTGCAGTAACCAAAAAATTAAACAGAATCTCTTTATTTTTATCTTTTTCTATATCTAGCATGCCTAATTAAAATATTCAGGCTCTCTTCAAATTTTTATTTTTAAAATCTTTTGTATGGCTTCATTTATCTCTTTTCAAAATTATTCCACTTTTGGGCAGGTCCACCAGGTATGAAAAAAGGTTCCATTCTGTTGTTCACATTTCCAACATTTGTTTTTATAACATTTGGAGATTTTATCTATATAACATTTGGAGATTTTATTTATATAGCATTTTAAGCCAACTTTCTTCCAAATTGAATTAAAACAATGGGAAAAAGCTTGGGATCAAAGATTCAAATATACTTATTCTTACGATTTGAAAGAAAAAGAGGATTTTATTTATTTAATTAATATATTGCCTTTTGCATTGAATGTACAAATAAGCAGAAACATTACATTTTGTCATTCGGTAGGGAAAAATGATGCTGTGATGATATATCTTGGTATGTAAATGTAAATGGTAAGCCATTTTTAGTCTCACTCTTCATATATGAAATACAAAACCACCATCCCTTCTTCTATTATCTCCCAGATGTCTGTTTTCTGTATTATAAATCCATTGAGGTAAGCCAAAGACTTATTTCTCATTCTCTGTAAAGCACCACATAACTTTACACAGTATGAAGTAAATAAATAACACATGATGCATTAGAGATGTAAATCCTTGCTTATTTCATTTTCACATGGAATAACAAATAATTTCCAATGTTTTGCCCTGCTGGGTGAGATAATGAGCAATATCCCATTTTTTCTAATGCCTTTTCATCGTTCTGAAAATTTTTGGAAAAAAAGGTTACTTGCAAACAGAAAACTGAAAAGAGGTGTTCTGCAAAAGCTGGTTAATGTCTTCTTTCTTTCTTTCCCCTCTGACTAGCAAAGATGGGATGCAGCCCCTATTGCTTGCCCTACTCTGTTCTCCTGCTATTTGAAAGCTCTATCAGTAGCCCAAAAGGCTTGACAGAGGCTGCAGCAGAGGTTTGTACAGAATGCAAGGACTTTATGAATACTCCTTTCTAGGTTGCTGTGAATTTTCTGGGCTGTATGGCCATGTTCCAGAAGCATTATCTCCTGAGGTTTCACCCACATCTATGGCAGGCATCCTCAGAAGTTGTGAGGTTTGTTGGAAACAAGGAAAGTGGACTTTATATATATGTGGAATGTGCAGGGTGGGAGAAAGAACTCTTATCTGTTTCAGGCAAGTGAGAATGCTGCAATTGATCACCTTGATTAACATTGAAAAGCCTTGCAGCTTCAAGGCTTGGCTGCTTCCTGCCTGGGGAAATCCTTTGTTGGGAGGTGATTAGCTGTCCCTCATTGTTTCTTATCTGGAATTCCCCTGTTTTTGAGCGTTGTTCTTTCTTTACTATTCTGATTTTAAAGCTTTTTAAAAAATACTGGTAGCCAGGTTTTGTTCATTTTCATGGTTTCCTCCTTTCTGTTGAAATTGTTTACATGCTTGTGGATTTCAATGGCTTCTCTGTGCCGTCTGACATGTTAGTTGTAGAGTGGTCCAGCATGTCTGTATTCTCAAATAATATTCTGTGTCCAGGTTGGTTCATCAGGTGCTCTGCTATGACTGACTTCTCAGGTTGAAGTAGTCTGCAGTGCCTTTCATGTTCCTTGATTCAGGTTTGGCAATGCTGTGTTTGGTGGTCTCTAAGTAGACTTGCTCACAGCTGCATGTATATGGTAGACTCCTGTAAAGGTGAGAGGATCCCTCTTGTCTATTGCTGAACGTAACATTTGTTGGGTTTTCTTTGTGAGTCTGTAGAGAGTTTGTCAAAAGCAAGGTATATGGATATATAACCTTGAGTTACATTTGTTTATGTCTCTAACACAGGGATCCTCAAACTGTGGCCCTCCACTTGTTTGAGCCTTCAACTCCCAGAGTTCCTGACAATTGAACAAGCTTGCTAGGGCTTCTGGGAGTTGGAGGCCCAAACAAGTGGAGGGTGTAGTTTGAGGATGCCTGCTCTAACAGAATCCTGGTGAGTCTCTTTTGCACACAATGGACCGTTTTCTACAATAATTCCGTTTTTAAAAAAATGCAGATTGTATTTGTTAGACATCTAAAACGTTTATGCCAGCTATTTTCTTTAAAAGATGTCTTCATATGGTACCATCTACCTTGAAGATGGGGACATTTGTGTTCTTTTACATCTTAGCTTGGTCATAAAATTGTAGATACTCCAGTGGCCATATTCTGTCTCTATCATGCATTAATACACAACTAAAACACACTTGAAAGATAGTCTTTTAACTTCTACTGCTCCGAAGAGGGAGACTCCAGCACTCTCTGTAGCAGCCTATTCCACTGTCAAATAACATTTGCTAAGGATACATTATTCCTAATTTTAGGTGGGATCTATTTTCTTGTGCTTTAAATCCATTTGTTGTTGTGAAATGGCAGCAGAAACCAAACCACATCTTCTTTGTGACATTCATTCAAATATTTAAAGATGGTTATGTCACCTCTATTCCTCTTTTCTCCCAATCTAAATATACCCACTTCCATAAGTCTTGGTTTCCAGAAATTTTACTATCTTTAGTTGCCTTCCTCTAAATAGTTTTCAGTTTGTCAGTTTGTTCTTCTTTTACAAGCCTGAGAGCTGATCATAGTTTCTTAATGTGAAGTTTACTATAAACAGAGTTATTTTTGAAGTAATTTCATATACTTACTTGGGAGCCGATAAGAGATGGACTGAGCATACCAGTTAGGATTGTAACTTGACAGTGATAGATCTGTACTATAAATGGATCTATGATACTTTCCAGAAGATTGTAAGGAGACAGAATACTAGGTTAGGTTTCTTTTCCATGTTTATCCTGCTTTTTAAAAATACATCTATGTTTTCCTTTCTCCAGGATAGTCCCACCACCAACCTTCTTTGGGTTATTCCATTTAATTCCCCCCCCCCCCAATGAACAGTAAGAGAAGCTCGACTGTAAGATGACAACCGACCCAAGGTACCGCATGTGTTTGATTTATGGGTTTCATTTGTCATGTGTCTTCCAGCACTCTTTCTATTGCTGTATACTTCCACATCTGAAGCACACATATTCTGTGTTGAAGAAGTAGCACCAATGCTACCGATTTCCTCAGTGTGTGTGTGTGTATTCTGAAGGTGGTAGCAAGGTATGAGTAATTCCTCTGTCACTGCAATAAAGAAGTGTTGGAGCATGTAAAAAATCAGTTGGTGGGTGTGTTAACTGAAAAATGTAAGGCCCGTCGCAAACTAGGTTCCTGCTGGAGAAAACCTTGCTAGCAAGTCCCTGACGTCATGAGCCTGCGCCTCTCTCCCCGCCCCTTTCTCCGCCCTTTCTCTTTGCGAGCGTGGTTTTTCTTTTGCTAGGGCAGCATTGCCCGCATTTTCTCTCAGTTGAATTCTGCCAACTGAGAGAAAATGCGGGCAATGCTGCCCTAGCAAAGGAAAAACCACGCTCGCATGGAGAAAGGGGCAGAGAAAGGGGCGGGGAGAGAGGCGGAGTCTCGTGACGTCAGGGACATGCTAGCAAGGTTTTCTCTCGCAGGAACAGAGTTTGCAACGGGTCTAAAGCATGAAGCTAGTTGGGCCATGCCTGAGATGCTAGCTGAGCCTGGGAGTTTTGGCAACAGTTACATGTTTAGGTTTTCTGTGCAGGAAGCTTGCCAAAACAGTTTGAATTTCTACTTCTGGGCTTCTGGAAGAAGATCCTTCACATGGACACCTAAGGAGCATTTGAATCTCTCTCAAAGGACATTGTGTGAGTCAATGCAACTGTTCACGTGACTGTATATATGTTGCTCTGCATATCAAAGAGTAAACACCTTATTCTTTACTAATCATCTGCATGGCATATCTTTGATCTAGCAAGACAATATGTGGATTGGTAAAGATGTGAACTATGCGTGATTTTCATTCTGCCACAAGAACTACATCACTGGTCTATAACTTCATTATCAGAGACAACAGAGCCATTTAATCTTGCAATATTTAATTTTCAAAAAAGTGATGTTGCTTTTGTAGTTAAAGGAAAGGTTGTTACCTGTTATTTTGTATGAAATTGTCATGCATTGGCAAATGTGTTGTGATTGTAACTTTTTATTTCCTTTGAGAAGATATAATCCAGTTTATCAGGTTTCTTGCGAAGTGAGGTATATTTTTAAAAGTTCAGTAATTCTTAGTCAAAGCACTGCTTACCTTTGGATTTTTTGAAGGCTTAAGAAGAATATGAAATGTTTTGCACAATAGGCTGTTATAGTTCCCTTCTGTTTTGTCTCTCTTTTATGAATGTCAAATTCACCTGTTTCTTTTTTAGAGATATATTCTCTGGAACTTTTAGAGAGTGAATGAAGCATTGTTCTGAAATACATGCCTACTGCTGAGAAGTCAGTAAATGTATCTTGCGTGAGCAGTGAGCAATCCGGATTTTAAAATTCACATCCCACCGCAGTTATAATTAAAATGAAAATCTACACCAAGTACATATATTCTGACACATTGATAACTACAGAGCTTTGCAATAATTATGGAGTAACTTCCAGAAGAACTCTGTGTTAATCCCTGTTCATGTAAATTATTACAGTGTGGTGGATAGGTGGCCTTTGAAAAAGTTTAACAGAGCAGTTGATATTTGTGTTGCTTTGTCCTGTGGCTGATAAACATCTTCTGCGCAATAAATCAACCTTTCCCCCAATATGGTATTGGGCAAGATTGTGACCCAGCTGGAGTTTTGTTCAGATTGTACATAACAGAATGTACAATCAAGTCCAGCTCAGCTGTTTATTTCCATCTCACAGATTTTTTGGATGTGTTTCTCCACCTACACATTCCCTACCTGGTTCACCAGACTTGTCACATATTCCTCGGTTTGCTGAAAGAGCATTTTCTTTTTTCTTTTTCCTTTGGAAAAAAAGCCTGTGTAGAAATTCTGGACAGTATTTTCTTTTTAAATTATCCCAAATTAAAATTCAGGAGCTTAGAACATATATTCCAAAACATAAAGAAAAGGGATGCTGCAATATAGCAAATGCTTCATGGGAGAGTCAGGTCAACTCCTTTACATGTCACCAGCAATGATTTGCTGATCTCCTGCTGAAAACCTTCCATAGCATTTAGCTATTACCTGGAGGAGAGAAGAAAACCTGAAGGAGTGCTCTAACAAATCAGAATCTGAGCATATATTATGACCCCCTCTCCCCCACCTCGGTATCCATGGGAAATATGTGCCTGAGTCTACAGAAATTGTGGATAATAGTGAAACCTATTGAAAAAACAGCTTCTGTTGGAAGCATACCATAGAGTACACTCTGAATTCATTGCTTGGTCCTCCATTGTGATTCTAGGGCTGGACTTTAGCACAGCAGGTTAATCACCAACCTGCAATACATCTTGCCAAATGGAAGGTTGAAAGTTCGAAATCCAGGTCAGGGTGAGCGCCTGACCTTTAGCCCAGCTTCTGCTTACTTGGATTATCTGAGTCCACACTGCCATATATTCCAGTTCAAAGCAGAAAATGTGGGATTTTATTCAGCTGTGTGGAAGGGGCCTAAGTTGCATTCAAAATAAAAAGAACAACATTACCCAGCTAGCTCTTTGAGTTGAAAGATACCCTAACACTAGTTTCAAAAACTTGAGAGCAAAGCATCCTTCAGCATGGCAGTCAAATAGATTTAATCCTGGAAAGTAAAACATTTTTGGCAAATTCCATCCAACCACTTTATAATCAGTTACGAAGGAAAAAGAGTGTTATTGCTGACAAAGCAGCCACTTGGTAGCATAGTGAAGCCCACTGAAGGGCGTGAATGTCTATGAACTCGTTTGCTAAATGTTGGTGGCACAATTAATACTTGTGTGCCAGTTGCACCCATACCTTGGGAAGTTAGACCTGGCCACGGTGGTCCACTCTCTCATTACATCCAGGATAGACTACTGCAACACACTCTATGTGGTGTTGCCTTTGAAGACTGTTTGGAAGCTTCAAATAGTCCAATGAGAGGCTGCCAGGTTAATAACCGGGGTGGCATACAGAGAGCACACAATTCCCATGTTACATCAGCTCCACTGGTTGCTTGTTTGTGACTGGGTACATTTCAAAGTGCTGGATTTGGCTTATAAAAACCTAAGCAGCCCCGGCCCATTTTACCTGTCTGAAGGCATCTCCCTTTATGAAGACTAAGATCTTCTGGGGAGGCTCTGCTCTTGGTCCTGCCGTCACAAGCTCGTTTGGCAGAGGTGAGAGGGCCTTCTTAGTAATCCCCCCCTCCCCCCCGTTATGGAACTCCCTTCTGGCAATATTAGATCAGCCCCCTT
This sequence comes from Anolis sagrei, assembly GCF_037176765.1. Classification (NCBI taxonomy): domain Eukaryota; kingdom Metazoa; phylum Chordata; class Lepidosauria; order Squamata; family Anolidae; genus Anolis; species Anolis sagrei. The sequence continues at coordinate 66,588,328 of NC_090022.1, read as the reverse complement.
CCTCCTGTTCTTCAGAAGGATGGTGAAGGCCTGGCTGTGGGACCAAGCCTTTGGGGCAATGCAAGGAGACAATAATAGAATGGTGTCCTGAGATGATTGTTAAGCAACTGATTTTAAAGGGGATATAAGTGATTTTAATGTTTGTGTGTGTTTATGCTTTTATGTCCTGGCATTGAATGTTTGCCATATATATGTTGTGCTCCGCCCCAAGACCCCTGTGGGGTGAGATGGGCAGAATATAAATGTTTCAAATAAATAAATAAACAAACCACAGCAACACCTAATCCATCTCAAAGTTAATGATGTGCCAAATGGTAATAATAATACACTAGACAGAAATGGGAAGGATAAGATTTTGCATTACAAGAATGTGACTTTTGTAGGAAAAACCTCCTGATCAGAGATTGAAAGAAATAACTGCCAATATTATGTTAGGGGGCTATTTATTTGACATAATATCTTAGCTTCAGTATGATTTAAATTCTTCTGGAGTACCCTACTAGCATTTTCTTACAGTCCCTTGGCGCAGTACTATTGGAATGGTTCCTTTCCTTGCAATCTTGTATGAAATAAGAGGTACTCTGCCACCTACTAATCTCTCCCCCCCCCCTTTTTTTTCTTGGACAGGGAGGTCTTCATCAAGGTTAAATCTACAATGCCAAACTGTGTTTCACCAAAATGATCTTTGAGTGTGTTCAGAAACACTTTTCAAAGAGGGAGGGGGGGGGGGGGAATAAATGGGTCAGATCCCATTTATTAAGATAGGCAAGCGGGATTTTTCTCACACAACAGAACTCCCCAATTCATCCCTGTGTGTGTAGCTCTTTCTACCCCAAAGCCACAGATGAGAGTCAGGAGACTCTTTGGAATGGCTCATGATGGGACATCGGAGGCTGCCGCAGGAAGGGAAAAAGAAGAAATTAAGCAGCTGTTTATGTGAAGCCTCTGTCCATCCAAATGAACATTGTTGTAAAGATCACAAGAAAATAATGTGCTATATAGATTTAAAGTGTTATTAGGGGAAAGGTAAATAATACTTTAAATCTGAAGCACATTGTGTATTTATTCATTTAAGACAGTACATGACTGTCATCAAATCAATACTGATGTAACTTATGGGGTGCTGAGACATGAGTTGGTCATTTGTGTGAATTCAGATGGAAGCACATTTTATTTGCACAAAAGAGGAAAAGGGGAGAAACTATTGGAATTATGAAAATACATTATTTTTGCATTATTTACATTATTTTTGCAGTTGCAACATAAATACTTAAGAGTAGTTTCTCTGAGCATCCTGTCTCTCTTTTTGCTGGGATAAATAAAGCTTGGATCGGAATACATTGTGCTTCTGAGATTCTCTCGTGTGACAGTGATATTAGGAATACCGTGCACACTTTTCCTTCACTTGGATTACTGTTTTCTATGAACATACTGGGTCTCTTGGCACATCATCTGGCTTCCATTTGTTGGTGCCATTTGTATAACAGGTCTACTAAAATAAGATATGTATGTGTGTATAATTCACGTGTGTGTGTTTGCTGTTCACAATTGTATTTTAATTTGTTAATTGTTTAAACTTTTGTTAGCTTTTAAAATTATTTTAACTATTTGTATGTTTTGAAAGAATTATTGAGATTGTTTTATTGTATGCCATCCTGAAGCATATGGATAGAGGATGAGGTAAAAATACTTGAATGAATGAAAGAATGAATAAAATATTTGAGCTAGAGAAGCTTGCCATATCTGATTACAGCAACTTTATTCATTCATACGTTTAAAAGAGAACATGGTGGAGAGTTGGTAAACGACAGATAGTTATTTAGAATCCTGTCTTATGCATTTTCCCTTATGACCAGACTTTGGTTGTTTATTTATATTGAGCATGTGTTTGTTTTCCTATATGCTGCTCTTTAAGTTTGTGCTGCGATGAATCCCTATCCAGGCTGGCCCTGTGGTTCCAAGCCCTTGGTCTCCATTTAGATCCATTTAGATCCCTCCCTGGATCTGGTTCTGTGGATTGAAGGTGACCTCTATACTGAGGGAGTGGCTGTACAGATCAGTACATCAGCCAAATCTGATCAATTCATCTCTTCCTAACTGGTATTCATTCTCTCTCTCACTACCTGTTTTACATACATGCCTCTTGGGAGTTCTCCTGGATTCATCACTGAGCCTGGTTTTGGCGGTGGCCAGGGGAGCATTTCCACAATTAAAATTTGTTCACCAGTTGTGCCTGTACCTTGAGAAGCCAGGTACAGTGGCCCACATTCTTGTTACATCCTGAATAGATTGTTGCAATGTGTTGTATGTGGGGTTGGCTTTGAAGACTGTTCGGAAGCTTCAAGTGGTCCAATGGGTGGCAGTCAGATTTCTCACTGGAGCGGTGTATAGGGAGCATACAACCCCCCTGTTAAGTCAGCTCCACTGGCTGCCAACTTTACTATTGAGCACAATTCAAAATGTTGGCTTTAGCCTATAAAGCTCTAAACCAGTGGTTCTCAACCTGTGGATCTCCAGGTGTTTTGGCCTACAACTCCCTGAAATCTCAGTCAGTTTACCAGCTGTTAGGATTTCTGGGAGTTGAAGGTCAAAATATCTGGGGACCCACATGTGGAGAACCACTGCCTTAAACAGTTCCGGCCCAGCCTACCTATGTGAATGTATCTCCCTCTATGAACTATTCCAGAGGTTAGTAGGCCCTGGGGAGGCCCTACTCTTGGTTCCATCTCCTTTGGAGGTGTGGTTGGTGGAGACAAGAGACAGGTCCTTCTCAGTGGTGGCTCCTCAGCTGTGAAACTCCCTCACCAGTGAAATTAGATCAGCTCCCTCCCCCCAAACTTCAGAAAAAAAAATGTGGCTGTGCAACCAGGCTTTTGGACAGTAACTTTTCAGTGCAATAAGAGTACACCATAGTGCAATTATGACTGAAATGGCTTCAGACTACGTTTTGAATTGCCTGGTTTTAATAATTGGTTTTAATGTTGAGATGCTTTAAACTTTTTGGTTTGTAATGTATGTTTATTTTATTGTATTGTATGTGTACCTGTTGCCTATTTTAAGCCACTCTGAGCTCCCTTCAGGGTGAGAAGGGCAGGGTAGAAATATAGTAAATAAATAAATATAGGTCAGATTTTCCCAAATTCTGGTCTTTGAGGGGTTTTTGGACCTAAGCTCCCAAGATCCCTGATCATTGGCCAAAGCAGCTGAGGTTTCTGGGAGTTAAAGTAAAAAAAAACTGGAGGTCTGAATTTGGGATTCACTGCTCTGGGATCCAATCCCCCTCCTCTACACACATGCATACATCCATATGTAGCCCCTCATTTGCACCATTTGAAAAACTGTAATCAAGTCATTATGCCCAAGGTTTTCCAGTTTCCCACTTTACAGTTGAATTTTTGTAGTTATTCTTTCATCTAAAAAAAATTCTGTTGTAGAATAAGCTGTTCTTCTGGAGTACTTTGGGTCTTTTCCTAACAAGCACTCCCTAAAGTATATAGGTCTAAATCTTATTTTAGTCCTGACTAGAGTACATCTATTGAACCCATTAGATGAATCTATGTGATGACTCATAATTTAACAATTGATTGAATGATTGATGACATTCACCAGCAGGATACTAACTGTAATGTGCATATTCATCTATGTGTATATGTGTATATTTGTATGAGAGAATATGGTTTTAAAGTACCATATACTCTCTCAGATTACTGGTTTGCACAATCTCCCTTATGCTTATCTATGCTTCAATGGGTTTTATTGCTCTAGAAGGGATATATATATATAATTGCAAATTCTATTTAATTCTGCCAAAATATAAAAGAGATATTGGCATCGCCTTGTAAAAAATCAAAATATAAAAGCTACTTCCATGAAATATTATTATTTTGTTTTTGAAAATCCAATGCTCTTGTTCCTGCAAGTTCCAAATGAACTCAAATGAAAAACAAATTATAGTTCTTTGTTGATTTTTCCATTGAAAATCAAGGAGAGTTGGAAAGCTTTCAGTTTTCTGAAGTAAGGTTATGATTCATATTTATTTACTATATTCATACCTGAGTAGAATCATCTCCAAAGCGGTCTAAAGTGAAATGGCATGATGTCTGAATTGCTGCAATAGAATCTGAGCCAAATTTTGTGGGTACTGCACAGCATGCCACTTGAAGATAGCACATTTCAAGGCACAAAGGATGTAGCGGCATCAAAAGTATGCCAACACATGACACATCTTTCATTATCTTTCTATTTACTCTCCATAGTATTGCTTATCCTGCCTGCTCAGCTGATTTCTGCATTCCCCTATATATTCTAAAATATATATTCACAACTTATTATAACTTCTGCACTGATTAATTAATCTATCTGTATCTATCTATCTATCTATCTATCTATCTCTATCTATCATCTATCTATCATTTTAGGTTTTCTAGCCTCTTCAAGTAAAAACAATATATATTTTTGCTGCTCCGTATTTTAATAGGTATCGTCAGCCTTCCATTTCCATGGATCCTTTATCTATGGATTCAATCATCTATTGCTTCAAAATACCGCTCCCAAAATAGAATGACAAAAAACCAACCTTGAGTTTGGTGATTTTATATAAGGAATACCATTTTACAATGCCATTGCATATAATGGACTCAAGCATCCATAGATTTTGGTATCTGCGGCGTGTGTGTGTGGGGGGGGGGGGGGGGGGGAGGGGGAGGGTCCTGGGACCAAACTCCAGGGCCCAATGTAATGTGAAACACTTCCAAAAAAAGGATTCCCCCGGCAGCTTTGAAGTTGCAAGGCCATTGAATGCTAATCAAGATGGCCAGTTGCAATAGCCACACTTGCCTCAAGCAGACAAGAGCTCTTTCCCCTTCCCTGGACATTCTACAGATATACAAACCTCACTTAGTTTACAACAGACCTCTCAACCTCTGAGGATGCCTGCCATAGACGTGGGCAAAACACCAGGAGAGAATGCTTCTGGAAAATGGCCATACTGCCCAGAAAACTCAGAGGAACCCAGTGATCCCAGCCATGAAAGCCTTTGACAACACATTAATGTGAAACTATTTTGCAAAAAAAAGTATATAAAACACACTGTTGCTGGAAACATATTGTTGTATAGTCAAAAGGCCGGAGGCTTTTGTTTATGAACTTTCTGGTACATACTCATCAATTCTGCATGAGTTATTTTTCCCCTTCTCTAGAGTTGTGAGTCAGTTTTGTAAAACATAAAAATCCAATCTCCATGTTCTTCTGTGTATATAAATGTGGTTGAAGAAAACAAAGAATCGGCATTCAGTTTATTACTTACACATAAAAACGGCAGCCTTTTTTCTGAGTACTAGGCTGTTTTGTGCCAGTTGTCTGTGTTGCCAATCACTCATTCATTTCACTACTTTGTGTTGCAAATCACCATTTTCTACTGAAATAATTTTCTGGACTTTCCCACCTGGCCTGGCACTCCTATGTAACCTTTCCCCCCTTCCACAGTCCCTGAATCAGTGCTTTTTTGGTGCAAGATCATCAACTTTTATGTCGGGCTTAACAAATTGTCTCAGCATGAGGCTGCTTGCCAAGGAGGTGCCAGATTTATTTTAGAGAGAAATCAATCAGTAATTTTTAGTCCGTCTTATCTCTCTTTCTGGGGATCATCGCTTTAGCAAGGTCATCAAGAAGTTGCCATTGAAAATACTGTGTGATGCCTCGGTTACACCAGATGGTTGACGAAGTCTGTCTTACAGGTGTAAGTTGAACTGATGCTGTTTCAAGGACATCTAGCAGCATATAAGGCGTGCGTGTATATATATACACACTTGCTGCAGTGCTAGTTGGCTCCAGCTGTACCTTTCGCCTTGCCTTGCTGCTGAATCAGAGGTGATGCAGATGGGGAGGGAGTTCTGTGAAATATTAGTCGGCCAGGATCCCTGTATAAGTACATAACCTAACAGCCATGCAACATGTTTCCTTTCTCGGTGAAGGTCATTTGTTTCCAGAACTTCTGTTCATTTTCTTCGGCAAGGCAAACAAAAAATAACACACCAAGAGCAACTATTTGTGTGCACTAAGAACCAATTTCTGAAGTCAATTTGTTAGCATATTTTATGGATATTGTGCAGAACGACTAATTATACACTACCTGCTAGATAAGTGGGATCAAAGTTTGGTCTGCACTCAGATACAATATATTTATAGTAAACAGAAATTAGTTTCCTAGACCTAGTAAACCTGACCTTGGCCAAGATTAATGTAAGCACAACATACTTAACCACTCTTCTCTGTGGTTTGTGGAATTTAGTCTTAACTAATTAAAGACCTATTGGTAAATATCTAACAGTGTACTTCATCTCAGACAAACTGAGATTTTGTTCTTCCCTCCATGTTAGCAAAGCTCTGTTCCAGATGGGTTTTCAGCCATTTGAAATGCAATTCTGGGTATCAATAATTGTGGTGGAAGCAGTGGGATTCAGCAGAAGTATTCCCATTTTATTATTATTTATTTATTTATTAGATGCACTTATTGACCGCCATTCTCAGCCCTTACGGGCGACTCATGGCGGTGTACAGTACACATAAAAAGACAGTTACAGAGGCCAGTATCAACAACATATGACTATACAACAAATACAAACTACATAAAATTTTTGTGTGTGTGTGTGTCAGGAGTGACTTGAGAAACTACAAGTTGCTTCTGGTGTGAGAGAATTGGCTGTCTGCAAGGACGTTGCCCAGGGGATGCCCAAATGTTTGATGTTTGACCATCCTTGCGGGGGGCTTCTCTCATGTCCCCACATGGGGAGCTGGGGCTGACAGAGGGGAGCTCATCCGTACTCTCCCCGGATTTGAACCTCCGACCTTTCGGTCTTCAGTCCTGCCAGCACAAGGGTTTAACCCATTGTGCCACTGGGGGCTCCTATTGTTCTCATGGGGCCTTGCCTTACTGTATATACACTAATTTCTTGTCTAGAGATCTGGACACAGCAATTCACTTGTTTAAAAACAGACTTGCACAGATATCTGTTGTGAGAGATACAGTAAAACAATGAAAGGTTATCCTGTTTTAGTGGGAAACAAGCAGGGCAGATTCCCATTTCCCCCATAACTCATCATGCTTCTTAGTAGACATCAGTAGTCACATGAAGGGAAGGCAATTAACATATGTAAATTGTATTATATTGGAAATGTGTACTTGAACACTGACTGTGTTAATAGGTTTTCCTTCAAAGAAAAAGTATTGAAAGTAATAGAAGGAAGATGCTATGCATTTGCTTTAGGAAATCTAACTTGTGCCTTGCTTGAGCTTCTATATGACATTTTGCCTTTTTCTCTGCCATACCTAGCATCTCCCCTCCAGGGCTGCCAATGGGATTAACTGTTTCCTTAATCCATAGAAATGGTGAAAAGAGCAATTTGGTAGCTTCAAGTCTTTCCCCCATCTTCTACTTCTCAAGATTACCCTGATTATCATTATTTGCTTTGTAGTTATATGGACCAAAGCCTGCTATTTTCATACAAATTCAGGATCCCAAACTTTATAATACATATAGCATTTAACACATGCAAGAAGAAAACATTGTTATAGATAGCCACATTGAATTTTGTGATCACCAGAGTTCAATCTATCTTCTTTAGTGTACTGGTGTCCATATCTATTTAAAAGTTATTCCTTATCATGCATATTGGGACTTTGTATGCAGACAGCCTGCACTCATTCCTATAAATAAATCTCTCAAATTCATTCTCATTACACACTATGTGTGTCTTTCTGGGAGTATATCCCACCAAATACATGTGCAACATATGAGTGGTCCTAAACTCATTATCTAATAGAGTCCTGATGCACAACCCATATTCAGGACAAGAGGCTATTGTTTGGAAAGAGCACAGAGAAAATAAACCTTTTCCAATAGGTAAGCGGGTTGCCTTTTCTGTTTAATTTACAATATATACCATTAATGGGCAAACCTTTTTGCCTTGGGGCTACATTGTGGGCCTGGCCAGGAGGGAGGGGGAAGCTGGGAGGGGGTGGGGCAGGGCCCGAATCATCCACAGGTTGTCCTCCTGGCATAAGGGTGTGGCTGCTTGCACCATCCTTATGCTGGGAGGAAAATGAGACATGTGATGACTGCCCTGATCCACCTCCCTGGTCTTCAGGCTATCCTCTTGGCAATTTTCAGGGAGGAGGGCGAGACACGCAGTGGCTGAGAGTGCTCCAGATGGCTCTCAGCTGCTGCATGCCTTCCTCCCTTATCCTTTTTGCATAAAGATGTGGCAGGCCACCACATCCTAATGCCAAGAGAACATGGAAAATGAGGAGGACCCAGGTGGCCACATCTGGTCCCCGGGCCTTAGTTTGCAATGCCTGATATTTACTCATGTATAAGTCAACTTCATGTATAAACCGAGGGCAGGTTTTTTGACCAAAATGATGGATTTTAATAGGTACCGTGGATAGGTTAAAGGTCATTACACTAGGAAGGGAAGCACTTCCAAATCCTTTAATAGTTTTGGTACACATCAACATGAACTGGGTGCTACTACTAGTTTATTAGTGCCAGTGTGGTAGAGGCTAGAACTCTGGGGAAACATGGTTTGAATCCTTGCTCAGCCATGGAAATCTACTGGGCAATTTTGAGCAAGTCACACTCTCACATCCCCATGCCGGACATGAGAAAAGCCTCCCAGAAGGATGGTAAAACATCAAACATCCTGGCACCCCCTGGGTAACATCCTCACAGACGGCTAATTCTCTCACACCAGAAGCATCTTGCAGTATCTCAAGTCACTCCTGTCATGAAAAAAATAAATCTTAAAAGGAAGGCCATAATAAATCTCTTCTAAACAAATAAACACTGTGATAAGTTCATCTAAGTTGGAAATGACTTGAAGACACAATAGCAAAACAAACTATTACTATTAAATATTTTAAATCAAGTAAATATCCAATTGATATGGGTTGGTATAAAGGCAGGACCAAACTGCTCACCAGAAGATTGGAACAGACACAATGTTGGTTTTATAAATGTTTCATTTCTTAAATATAAACATAAAACAATTTTACAAGGTAATATCAGCAAGACAGATGCTGGTTCTGCCTGAGGAAACAAAAAAGCACTTTCAGCTGATTTTAGAAGAATAGCAAAGTCTGCACCAGTTGCGAACCTGTGAGGCAAATGTTCCACAAGTAGGGTGCCATAATACACAGGACCAACGTGCATAATGATCTAATTCTCTTTTAATGGCATGCAACCTCTAGCAGGTCCTTTGAGAACAGCCTCCAAGGAGGTCTTAAAAGACAGGCAGGCTGATATAATGAGGGGGCACTCCTTCATGCATTTGGGTCTCAAGCCATTTAGAGATTAAAATGTCACAACCAGCACTTTGTTGTGTTATTTGAAGCAAATCAGCAACTGGAGGATGCCCTTCAGAGTCAAGGTAAAATATATAATCCAATCTGGCCCCACTTGTTAACATTCTGGCAGTCATGTGTTGTGTTACCTGAAGCTTCTGGGTTGTCTGTCATCAGGGACAGCCCTGATACAACACATTTCAGGGCTTGGGTCCAGCTCTTTGGGTAGTCCTTGAAAGTTCAGACTAAAACCCAGAGTGGATTCACCCTTCCCACTGACATGGAAGCTTCTCTGACTAATCCAAGAAGTGGATCTGCAAAGTGATGGTACAAGCAGTAGGAAAACACAAGAGGTTAAATTTTTCAAATGAAATCCAGCATTCTCTGTCTCCTTGCTGCCAAGATAATATTCCGTGAACAAGACAAGGTAATTGCAGGATAAATGCTTCATCTCCGCATCCAGAGAGAGCAAAGTAACCCAAGGTCACTTAATGAACCTGGGTTTTGCTAGACCTTCTCTGGCTGTCTCACTCGTCCAGCCTTCACACTGAGAGAGAGAATAGATAATTTGGGCCGATACTGCGGTGCTTGGGAATAGTCATCCCTCACTGATTTCCAGCATGGAAGGGAGCCAGAAAGCTTCCTCTTACTTTCCCATTTTATCTGATTTATGTGGGCGGGCGGATGCCTGTGGTCCTGTGTCAGGCTCAATACACAGCTGGGGCTGCATAAATATTAAGAGTAACATTGCAGGAGTTTACGGCCTGTCCTACTCCTTCCAAATAGTTGTAAAGTTTATTCTGAAAAGATGCTATGGCCAGGTCTTGCTTGCACCACTGTTACCAGCATCTCACGTCACTGAGGGCAGAAGGAAGAAACAACATATGAATTTGTGAATGGCTTCAAGTCACCTGGCATACAAGGTGTCTAAATAGTACGGATATGCAAGCTTAGGTAGAGGCGAAGGTTTTCCCCTGATATTAAGTCCAGTCGTGTCTGACTCTGGGGTGTGGTGCTCATTTCCATTTCTAAGCCGAAGCACCAGCGTTGTCCGTAGACACCTCCAAGTTCATATGGCCAGCATGACTGCATGGAGCGGTACCTATCAATCTACTCACATTTGCATGTTTTTGAACTGCTAGGTTGGCAGAAGCTTGGGCTGAAAACAGAAGCTCATGCCGCTCCCCGGATTCGAACCTGCAACCTTCCATCAACAGGTTTAGCAGCTCAGCAGTTTAACCCATTGTGCCACTGGGGGCTCCTACAGTATTTGGTGATTTCCAACTAAAAGCGGCCCTATGTTTACTTGGGAAGGTTTCTTCAGAGGAACTTGTTGCTTTAATATTTTGTGGCAGTGTGCCTTCAAGTCATTTCCAACTTATGGTGACCCCAAGGCATTGTTGTCACAGAATTTTCTTGGCAAGGTTCCTTTGCCATAGCCTTTCAAACTCACCCAGAGGGTTTCATGACTAAGCAAGCGTTCCTACCATCACATCATGCAATCTTGCTTCCTTTAATATACAGGCAGTCTCCAAGTTACAAACAAATAGGTTCTGTACATTTGTTGTTAAACTGAATTTGTATATATAAATATCGAGAGAGAGAGAGAGAGAGAGATTTGAGATTGAGAATCTTTGGATAGTTGTTGTGCTTGTTTTCCTGTCTGTGCCCCTGTTCAGAAGATTTATCCTCACTTTATTTTGTTTTTAATTATATTTTATTTGTGTAATTATGCTTTAAGTTTTTGTATTCATTTTTATTATCTTAATTTTCATTATTTGCTTTTGTTATAAGTTTATTGATGTCATTTTGTATCATTTTGTATTATTTTTGATGTGTTTGAATTTGATCATGGCATTGAATGTTTGCCTTTTTGTATGTAAACTGCTCTGAGTCCCCTCGAGCAGAGAGGGCAGTCTATAAATACAGTATTTATTATTTATTATTGTATTTTCTGTCCCTGTGAGAACTGGACTATGAAAAATCTGGCTTGTTGTAGAAACAAGGATTGGTGATAAAGCTTCAGCGGAGACACCTTTTTCCCAGGATGAGAACTCTTCCTGGAATGAATTTCTCTTCTGAGGGGTAGATTTCTCTCACTTCCTGTTCTTAAATATGAGTCATTTGTAAGCTGGATATTTGTAACTCAGGCAACTGGGCATGTATTATATCGGAGAGTCTTGCTTATCCAACATGAGTGAAAATGTTGGATACTAAGGAGGGATTAGGGAAAAGCCTATTCAGTACATGGTAACATCATATAGTAATTATTGTATTTATGAATTTAGCACCAAAATATTGTAATATATTGAAGCAGCTGTGAATCTAGGCAGGAGGTAGACTGCATTGGATAATACAGAATGCTGGATAAGCGAAGGTTGGATAAGCGAGACTCTACTGTATTTACATCTGCCACTAACAGCTGGTCAGAAATCTAGAGGCCTGCTGAGTGTACTCTGCCTGTTTGGAAGCAAGCATTGGTTTCCTTGACAAAGAGTGACCCTTGTAGCCTTGGGCTCAACCCAGGCATGGGCCAACTTGAGCCCTCCAGATGTTTTGGACTTCAACTCCCACCATTCTTAATAGCCTCATGCCCATTCCTTTCCCCTCTCAGCTGCTTAAGTGGCTGAGGGGGGAAAAGGAAGGACCTGAGGCTGCTAGGAATTGTAAGAGTTGAAGTCCAAAACACCTAGAGCAGCATTTCTCAACCTGGGAGTCGGGATCCCTGGGGGGGGGGGGGTTGCAAGGGGGTCTCACACGGGTAGCCAAAGACCATTAGAAAACACAATATATTTATTTATTCTGTTGGGGGTTCTTTGTGGAAAGTTTGGCCTGGTTCTATCATTGGTGGGATTCAGAATGCTCTTTGATTGTAGGTCAACTACAAATCCGAGCAACTACAACTCCCAAATGTCAAGGTCTGTTTTCCCCAAACTCTACCAGTGTTCACATTTCAGTGTATTGAGTATTCGCGCCAAGTTTGGTACAGATCCATCCTTGCTTCAACCCACAGTGCTCTTGGATGTAGGTGAACTACAACTCCCAAACTCAAGACCAATGCCCATCAAACCCTTCCAGTATTTTCTCTTGCTCATGGAAGTTCTGTACACCAAGATTGGTTTAATTCCATCATTGGTTCAGAATATTCTTTGCTTGTAGTTGAACTATAAATCCCAGCTCCCAAGTAACAAAATCAGCTCCCCCCCCCCAACCCCACAAGTATTCAAATTTGGGTGAATCGGGTATTTGTGTCAAATTTTGTCCAGTGAATGAAAATATTTCCTGCATGTCAGATATTTACACGATGATTCATAACAGTAGCAAAATTCCAGTTATGAAGTAGCAACAAAAATAATGTTATGGTTGGGGGGGGGGGTCACCACCACATGAGGAACTCCATTTAGGGGTCATGGCAGGCCTGTAGCCAGGATTTCGTTTCGGGGGGGGGGGGCTGAATTTTTTTCAGGGGGGGTTTCGTGGGGGCTGAGTTTTGGGGGGGGGGCTGAGTCTGAGTGAAAGAGGGTCTACCCTAGCCAACCTTTTGTATCATTACCCCAATACCCCCATGCATATGGGATATATTGAGTATGGTGATCAGATCATGATATGAATAAACATAACAGTTTAAATAATGCACCAGTAAGGCCTTTTCGCGAACCACCATGAGAATTTCGGGGGGGGGGGGGGGTTAAGCCCCTCAAGCCCCCCCCCCCCCCCCGGCTACATGCCTGGGTCATGGTATTTGGAAGGTTGAGAACCACTGACCTAGAGAGACCAAGCTTAAGCAGCTGAGGGGGAAAAGGAGGGACCTGAGTCTTCTAGGAATGGTTAGCCTTGAAGTCCAAAACACCTGGAAGGAAGGAGTCTGAGGCTGCTAGAAATGGTGGCAGTTGAGGTCCAAAACACCTGGAGGGCTCAAGTTGGCCCATGCCTGTCCTACCCTGTCAAATCCATTCAGCCCTGGCTCAGTGCTATGGAATCCTCATTGCTATAGTGCTCTTCTCTGGCAAGGAGCCCTGGTGCCTCTCTCAACTCTATAGCCCTGAGCCTTGGCAGTTCCAAGTGGTGTTGAAACGGTCTGCAGTCAGTGTGGATGACTGAGTGTTCCCCTTGAGTTGAGGGCTGCCTCCAGGGCATTGCGGGGCGGCGGGGCCGGGTCCCCTCTTCTCCCTCTCTCTTAACCTGCCCTCTCCAAAAAGAGCAAGCCTTCCCCCTTGCTCCTCCTGGGTGCGAGGCTTGCGGGGGAATGCCTCCAGAGCGCAGGAAGAGGCGAGGAGCAGCAGGGGGAGAGCGTGGCGCGGCTGCGGGGGGAACAAGCGGCGCTGGTGGGATCCCCGGCGGGCGCTGCTCCTGCCTCCTCCTCCTCCTCCTCCTCCGAGGCGAGTGACCCACAGCTGCAGCAGCAGCAGCAGCAGCAGCAGGCGGCAGAGAAGCAGCAACAGCAGCAGCAGGCAGAGCAGAGCAGAGCAGAGCAGAGGAGCATCCCTCCTGCCTGAGCCTCCTTCCTGCCTCCGCCGCTCATTGGCTCCCAGCAGGCGCGCTCCCTCTCTTTCTCTCTCTCTCCCTCCGGCTCAGGTAAGGGCGAGAAGGGAAGAAGGGCAGCAGCAGCAGCAGCAGTAGCCCCTTAGCCTCCCTTTCCTTCTTTCCGCGGGGCGTCTGGCTGTGTGTCTCTGGGTAGTGTCCTGTGTGCGTGATCTCCAGGATAGGACGCTTCCTTCCCCGGCTGCAGGTGGCTCCCAACTCGGCGCCTTTTGCCGCAGGTTCCTCCCCGAAGCTGCGGTCGGTGGTGTCCTTTCGGGTCCTAAGGTGACCTTGAGGTGCTTGCTGCTCTTGAGAGGCCCTGGGGCTGGCCTTGGGCTTGCTTTGGGGTCAAGGGCAAAGGCTGGGCAGGCAAGGAAAAGGCACCAAGATAGGGGAACATCAAGAGAGAGAAAGAGGTGGGAAAGGAGGGGAGGGGGCTGCCAAAAATACATTTCCCTAGTCCTTTTGTGGTCCCCAAACCCATGGATGATAATGGTGACCTGTGGGCTGCACTGGAGTCCAGAAAAAATGGTTAAATGCATGCCACCAAAAGTGCATCTTAGTGCCTCAGAACATGTTGCACTGGGAGAAATGAAATGCCTTCAGCTTTATTTTTTTTTCTCGTGTCAGGAGCGACTTGAGAAACTGTAAGTCGCTTCTAGTATGCAAGGATGTTGCCCAGGGGACATCCGGATGTTTTGATGTTTTACCATCCTTGTGGAAGGCTTCTCTCATGTACCCACATGGGAAGCTGGAGCTGACAGAGGGAGCTCATACATGCTCTCCCTGGATTCAAACCTCAGACCTGTTTGGTGTGAGAGAATTGGCTGTCTGCAAGAACGTTGCCCAGGGGAGGGCAGGATGTTTTGATGTTTGACCATCCTTGTGGCAGGCTTCTCTCATGCATGGGGAGCTGGAGCTGACAGAGTGAGCTCATCCACCTTCTCCCTGGATTCAAATTTCTGACCTGTTTGGTGTGAGAGAATTGGACTTCTGCAAGGACGTTGCCCAGGGGAAGCCCAGATGTTTTGATGTTTGACCATCCTTGTGAGAGGCTTCTATCATGTCCCCACATGGGGAGCTGGAGCTGACAGAAGGAGCTCACCCGCGCTGTCCCCAGATTTGAACCTCTGACCTGTCAGCCTTCCGCCATGCAGGCACAAGGGTTTAACCCATTGTGCCACCGGGGACTCCCATGCCTTGAGCTGGAAGAAGTACGATGTCTTGTTTCATTCTGCATCAGGGGGAAACTCTCTTTTGGAAATGTCTTGGATAGAGACACTGGCATTGCCTCCCTTCAGTATATATATATTGCTATTAGTGGCAAGATGCCACTTGAGAGAACTTCCACCCAGTCTCCTCACATCTCTTCCCTTCACTCTGGAGCATGCTTTGGATAGTTATAACTTTAAGGCAGCTGCTGAGCCTGGCAAAGGAAGGCATTTCGGAAAGGTTAACCCTTAGTAGCTGATTAAGTAGCATTAGGGTAAAATAATTTAGAAGTGCTGTTTGAAAACAGTTTTGCAGGCCACCCTTTTTCAAAGGCACAGAGAAAACCAAGGGCACAAACATGGGAAGCTCGCAACAGCATGAAACAAAGTAAAACTTTGTCGCAGAAACATGATGTTCTCTGCCTTTCTCTCTCTCTTGACACAATTGTACACAGTCCACAAAATAATGTAAAAGCATCAACGGATAGATGCTTCAAAACAGCATAACTCATCCTTACATTATGGAAAACGAGGGCAATCTATCAGGATAGCCTTGGAGCAGAGTGGTTTGGGTTCAAATCCCGGCTCATCAGCTGCCCCTTGATAAGTTACTTTTTCCAAACTACCTCATAGGGCTGTTGTGAAAATGTACTATCATGATCTCATATAAAGGCATGGGCAAACTTGGGCCCTCCAGGTGTTTGGGGCTTCAACTCCCACAATTCCTCACAGCCTCAGGTCTTATCCTCTCACCCCTCAGCTGCTTAAGGAAAAAAGAAGGGGCTTGATGCTGTTAGGAATTATGGGACTTGAAGTCCAAAACACCTGAATGGCCCAAGTTTGCGCATGCCTGACATAGTTACTTTCTTAATGCTTTTCAAACTTCCATCTCATTCCCTTTTTCTCGCCCCAGGCCCAGAGTATAAGTAACTGTTAAATTTATAAAGGAGCATCCTTTAATGCTTGTGCAAATTATATTTCTCTTGGGACAGGATGATTTGTGATCTATAGAATTGCCTTATATCAGTAGATGCGCAGGAACCCCCAGTGGTGCAATGGGTTAAACCTTTGTGCCAGCAGGACTGAAGATTGACAGGTCGCAGGTTCAAATCCAGGGAGAGCATGGATGAGCTCCCTCTGTCAGCTCCAGCTCTCCATGTGTAGACATGAGAGAAGCCTCCCACAAGGGTGGTAAAACATCAAAACATCCAGGAATCCCTTGGGCAATGTCCTTGCAGATGGACAATTCTCTCACACCAGAAGCGACTTGCAGTTTCTCAAGTCATTCCTGACACACACAAAAAGGTAGATGCATATTTTTCTACTGATATATTTTCTGATGCTGAACTTTCAGAGCTGCAGCCTTTTACAGAAATATTCATGAAATGTGTGGAATGTTTATTTGAGAAGGAAATGAATTAATTTTAGATACCATACCCATATGACAGGACCACTGACTGCCCTTGTCAGAGTCCTCAAAACAGATCCTGCGGAACTTAACGAATCTTACTCACAGGTAGGAAATCTTAGGATCACAGTCATAAAATCATTGGGTTGCTGTCAGTTTTCCAGGCTGTATGACCCTGTTCCAGAAGCATTCTCTCTTGACGTTGTGCCCACGTCTATGACAGGCATCCTCAGAGGTTGTGAGGTCATAAAATGATTTATAAATAGCTGCATAAAATATGATTTCTGAAATGATTGCATCAATCCCATATGTTACTTTTCTAATTCTATTAAAATACCCTATAAAAAAAACCTATAAATATCTTGACTTTGTTCTTTTTCAAGCCTGGTGTTCATTTCAGAATCATTCACAAACAAGACCTCATAACCTCTGAGGATGCCTGCCATAGATGCAGGCGAAATGTCAGGAGAGAATGCTTCTGGAACATGGCTATACAGCCCAGAAAACTCACAACAACCAAGTACATGTGTATGTGAAACCTGCCGTAACTTATCTGGGCTGAATGGAAAGGAGAATGTATGCAGAAGTATCTGGCACCAGTTCTTTTCTTCACCATCTCTTTTGAAGGCAGGATGCCTGTCTGGTTGTGTTGAGGATGATGAGAGGATATGATGCTTGCCTACAGACTTTTGGTTCTCCTTTCCCAGAGCTCAAACAGAGGCTTAATTTATAAAATCAGCTTATCGCTTGGGAAACGTGGAGGAGTTTACCAATTTCTTAAGTCTGTTCTAAAACACAGCAATGCAGATGATGATGTCTGGCCACGCTTGTTTTGTTGCCTATGATGTGGAGATGCCAGTTATATTTATCTCCATCAAGCAGTGCTGCAGCCTTTCGCTCTTGTATCCTGTGGTTTTGTTTTGTTTAAGTTTTATAGTTTTTGCACAGTCTTAAATGTTAAATGGGAGCCGCAGTGGCACAGTGGGTTAAAACCTTCTGCTGGCTAAAGTGCTGACCTGAAGTTCTGAAGGTCGGTGGTTCGAATCTGCGAGATGAGGTGAGCTCCCATCTGTCAGCCCCAGCTTCCCATGCGGGGCCGTGAGAGAAGCCTTCCACAGGATGGTAACACATCCTGCCATCCCCTGGGCAATGTCTCTGTAGATGGCCGATTCTTTCACACCAGAAGCAACATGCAGTATATTCTCAGTTCGCTTCTGACATAATAAAAAGTCATAAATGTTTATGTTCTATATTAGTAGTATTGTTGGCATTGGTTTCTAAAGTATTATATAACATTAAAAACATTTTTTCTTTACTCAGGTTAATATTACTCTCTCTGTTTTAATGTTTAATCCCATGTGTTTACTGCCCCACTAAATAAAGTGGGGAAATCCCTCCCGTGTTCATTCTGCACATTAAAGTCAAGGCTTATTATAAATACCTTGCAATTCCTTCTGCTCTTTTTTTTTACAGTAGCTTTACTGGTGTGACTTTAGAATGATTAGAGTGAACTAAAATAGTCTCAAACATACTAACACATACATTCAAGGTTTAAAAGGCCACAATACTCAATACAATTACTTAAAAAAAACACTGAAGAATAATCAATAGTTGATATTATCAAATCTGTGAACCACTGAGGAAAGATGGGAAAACAAGCCAATTTATAAAATGTTGCACCAGTCATGAAACTGTGTGGTTAAAGGGGATATCTCTTCACTCAACATTGACACATATTCATTCTAGTCCACCAATATAGATTTTCAAAACTGGAATGGGTGGCAGGGAAAAATCCTACCAGTTTTTGGATAGGATAATCATAAACACTCCATCCACATCCCTCCCAATTTTACCAAAACAGGTAAATTCTAAATCTACATGACTCAAATTAATACACTCTCTCACACACACATTTAAGTGCAATGTGTATCAGTTCTATGTGTTGTCGAAGGCTTTCATGGATAGAATCACTGAGTTGCTGTGAATTTTCCGGGCTGTATGGCTATGTTCCAGAAGCATTCTCTCATGACATTTCACCCACATCTATGGAAGACATCCTCAGACATTGAGGGGTCTGTTAGAAATTAGGCAAGTGAGGTTTATATATAGCTTGATTAGCATTTAATGGCCTTGTAGCTTCAAAGCCTGGCTGGTTGTTGCCTGAAGGATCCTTCGTTGGGACGTGTTAGCTGGCCCTGATTGATTCTTGTCTGTTTCTTGTCTGGAATTTCCCTGTTTTTTTAATGTTGCTCTTTGTTTACTATCCTGATTTCAGAGTTTAATACTGGTAGCCAGATTTTGTACATGGTTTTCTCCTTTCTATTGAAATTGTCCATATGCTTGTGGACAAGGCCATTAAATGCTAATTAAGGTGTCCAATTGCAACATTCATACTTGCCTCAAGCAGACAAGAGTTCTTTCTCCCACCCTGGACATTCCACAGATATAAAACCCCACTTGCCTAGTTTCCAACAGACCTCACAACCTCTGAGGATGCCTGCCATAGATGTGGGTGAAATGTCAGGAGAGAGTGCTTCTGGAACATGGCCATACACTCCAGGAAACTCGCAGCTTCTCACTGTATCAGTTCTGTTATATATGCACCAGCTATCAAGTGCTGGTTTGTTTATTAGTTTGTTTAATCTCCCACTTTTCCCCCGACTGGAAGTCACCCTTGTCAGAACTATACATTGTTGACCACTGCATATTAGAGGCGTACATATGTTGATTGTGACTACAGGGCAGCAGTCATATACTGTTAGAACTGATTCCTGTAATTTCAGCTCCTCCTCCCATGTTGCAGTGTAATATTTCAGAAAAATGTGGATTAAGAAATATCTGTGTTTCCCAACTAAATTTGCCAGATGACCTTTTTGACTGGACCAGACATGGGATCTGCAGAAAGCTCCTCCTTGATTTTCAGGGAGTTCCCCTTCTTATTACACTGCCATTTAAGATAGTTCCTTCTCAGGCTTTTGTGAGCAATTCCATTTAAAAGCATGTCAAAAATTGATCCAACCTCAATTAGTTAAACCTCTTATAACTGTAGTCTTTATAAGGGTAGTATTGAATTTTGCACCTATGTTTAGCAAAAGTGAGTGAGGCCCTCCCTTCCGTTCTGTAACCATCAGTGCATCCTGAAAAGTTGCTCTGGGTTGGCAAGCCCTTTGGAGTAGGCTTCTGGCACCCGAAGGACTGCAGAGGGGGAGGAAGAAAGTCCCATTGTGCTGGATTTAGACCAGTGTGTTTCCTGGAATGGAGTGCCTTTATATTAAGTAATGGGTTAAGGTGAAAATTATTTTTGTATATGGTGTTTTGATGAACAGAAACATTGTTCAGCTGCATTTTAAAAGTTTTTTTAAACTTCCATTTAATTCACATTAAAGTACAATTTGTTACTACTTTGTTGTTGTTGGTGTTGTTGTTAAGTTTTCTTATTTAAAGCAGTTGTTTTCTTCATTGCTGATGTTCAGGATGTTGTTTTAATATTTTATCTGAACAGCCAAATGCTATTTCTTATTCAGACTTCACTCATATTTATTTTTAGATTGCAAATAAGATTTTATTCTGTAGTGTGTCTAATTACCAGCATGAATCATATGCCTTTTGATTCTAGATCAACTTATTCTCCCTGTAGACTTTGAGCAATACCTTAGACCCAACTCTATGATGTTGACAAATAAATATTTAGGTTTTTGACAATGAGTTTGGAAAACAGTGCTATGGAATTGCACTGACATTGCTGTTGGCTGTCACAGCAGCGTCAAGTAGGCCTACTATTAGTGTCAGATAGCATTCTCCACCATTAACAGGCACAAGAAATGCATAATACAACTGTATTGCCTATATTTGGGAATAGGTGGTAAGGCGAAACTAGAAATAATGTATTTATGTGTTGTTCTAAAAGTTTTTCTTTAGTGTGTCCTTATTCACTTGACATATAGGATGAGACAGTGTTTCTGATTGCTGAAATCAAAGCAAGCTATGCCAGTTGCGCTCATACCTTGGGAAGTCAGATTTGGCCACGGTAGTCCACACTCACATTGAGAACAGATTACTGTAGCACGCTCTACACGAGGTTGCCTTTGAAGACTGTTTAGAAGCTTCAAATGGTCCAACAGGCGGCAGCCAGATTTCTCACCGGAACAGCATACAGGGAGCACACAACTCCCCTTTTACATCAGCTCTACTGGCTGACAGTCTGCTACCGAGCACAATTAAAAGTGCTGGCTTTAGCCTACAGAGCCCTAAATGGTTCCGGCCAAGCTTAATGTATCTCCGAATGTATCTCCCTCTATGAACCATCATAAAGGTTAAGATCTTCTTGGGAGGCCCTGCTCTTGGTCCCACCTGCTTCGCAAGTGTGGTTGGTGGGGACAAGAGACAGGGCCTTCTCAGTGTTGGCTCCTCAACTCTGGAACTCACTCCCCAGTGAGACTAGATCAGCACCCTCCCTCCTGGCCTTTAGAAAGAGAACAAAGACATGGTTATGGAACCAAGCTTTTGGCTAGTAAAGTAACACAGTACAAGAAGTAAATATGAAATATGTGTAATCAACATCTGGAATGGCCCTGTCTATGAGCTTGGATCATGTGATTTTAATGGTATTCTTAGGTGTTTTTAATTTTTATACTTCGGGTTTAAATGTCCTATTATCTTATGATGAATTTGTTCTATTATATTTTATGCTTAGTCATATGCTGTTTGATTTATGATTTGGTTTATGTATGTAAGGCATTGAATTTGAGTCCCCCTAGGGGTGGGAACAGCGGTCTACTGTAAATAAATAGACATTTCATAGCTGCAACACTGCAGCTATGGTAGAATGCACTGTTATGCAACTCTTCTGATAAGGATTTCATATTCGTAACCATCTCTGAAGTATTTTTCTTGCCCACCCCCATATAAAAGAGATATAGAGTGACCAGCCCTATAAGTTGGTGTACACAGGGAGGAAGGAAAGGTAAAATATCCAATCACTTTAGATCAAATTCAATTTCAGAAAAGTTCTCAGGAACTTTAGTGAGTGGTAAAAGGGTGACTCATTCTTACTGGAAAAGGTATGTTGACCTTTAATAATAGAGTAAGGGGCTCAAAATCTGGGAAACAACTGCATGATAGAAGCACAGAGTTTGTGGACTCTTGGAGAGACACAAACCACAAAGGACTGAGCCATGGTGTCTGATGAGAAACATTTTACTAGCCATCAATAGATAAAAAACGTATAGATAAGAAATAGAAATCAAAGAATAAAGGGCAGATCCTAGTTTCCAGATGAATTACTCAAGGGAATAAACACAAACTCTTGTGCTGCTGTATCTTATAACTGGGTTGTTGTAGGTTTTTCCGGGCTATATGGCCCGGAAAAACCTACAACAACCCAGTGATTCCGGCCATGAAAGCCTTCGACAATATATCTTATGACTGTTTACTCTTTCCGAAGAGTATCATTGTGTTTAGCATTGTCTATAGTTTCTGATGATGAATTGTAGATTTGGAAGAAACTATAAGGGCCATCTAGTCCAACCTTTTGCTATGCAGAAACACACAATCAAAGCACACCTGACAGATGGTCATCCAGCCTCATTTTAAAAATCTCAAGAGAAGGAGAGTCCATCAGCCTCCAAAACAGCATATTCCACTGTCGAATACTGCTCTTAGTTTATTTCTACTTTTGATCTTTTGTATGCTTTGACTATATTGTATTTATTTTAATTTGTAAGCTATTTTATTTATTGTTAAATAAAGGTAGTGACATAAACAAATCTTAGATGGGCATTGACTTATCTGTCATATTAGAATGTATTATAATTCAGCAATTTTCTGTTAGATCTTTGGTGAACTGGACCAAGATGTGGGTAAATTGTATAGTAGTTCTTTATAGTGTTTGTGCTCAAAGGATATATGCAGTTTGCATATGAAATTGCTACCCAGAGGTCCTGATTTAGGACATTCTAAAAGGCTATTTTCAATATTAAGGGAAATGCTTAGTTCTCTTGCTAAAAATGCGTAATCATAGGGTTCCCATGAGAATTTCTTGGCCTCTGTTTTTAGAATTCGTGTCGCATCTCTGCGTGTGGTCAGGGACACAACATGGGATGCTAGATAAACTTGAAAATTGTGAAAGACCAATTTGCATGATATTTGTGCCATCTACTACAAAATGTTAGTATTTTTAGCATCAGATTTTGGCAGTCATGAAAAGCACCATAAGTACGTATTTAATACTTTCTAGCCTTCCACCTTCTGTGTTTATATTCTTGCGATTTATTTCTTGTCTTGATGAAGAATGTCCATATGCAGGGAACTATATGTCCTACATGACTGGATTGATTCTCAAATTATAAATGAATTCTGGTTATCCATACTTCAAATTGTATGTACTACAATTCCTTACATTTGTCACAAGGATGCTGCTATGAGGCTGTCACTGGCTTTTGCCATCTGCGTCATTGTTTGTGATGGCAATTTGACAAATTACACAGCATTGTGGAATGGTTGACATACCATTTCTAATTGTTATATGGTTGCTAAGCTTAGGAAACAAGTGATTGGACATTGTATGCTCCTTAGCCAGTGGAGATCTAAATAGGATAAACCTTTAAGTATAAAATGTATTATATGTTGAGTCCCTCTCTTTGACAATATTTCCTATGAAATATAAAATCTAGTATAACACAAAATGAATAGCCATAGTACTTATGAAACAGCTGTCATATTGGTTGGCGGTCAGATTTCAAACTGGTGTTGTGATCATGGTGGGTGGGTGGTTGTTTGATGTACAAAGAGATACATCCTGCCTCCTTCTGCAGACATCACAAGAAAATGTACACTGTCTATGTCCCAGTGTAATCCACCATTACTCCCAACTAGAGCAGACTCCCTGATAGAGAGGTAAGATGGGATGGACAGAAGTTTGAAATAATGGGAATGTCTTTTTCCCTGTGAAGCATTGGGCAAAGCCTAAATGTCTTTCCTGAAATGAAATTTGACCTCTCCCCCAGAATATAATAAAAAGGCATAATATAGATACATCAAGAAACACAACAGAATCTAATGAACTAATCATGAAACACACTAATCATTTTACCCTACCTTCTTGCACCTCTTCTCCTTTTTATTGCAGTGGCTCCATTGCTTTCTGTGCAGTCTTTGCAAGGAATGGAAAAGTAGACTTGAGCTACGCTTTTTGCCAAAGCCAGTCTTTTCTCCAAAGTTGTAACACTGATCTGGAACAATGAGAAAGAATTGGTCAATAAGGACAAGCTTTTTTTCTCGCAGAACAATTGGAGAGAAGAGTGAATGCACACTTTGCACCTTAATGCCACTCCCTGAGGACCACAGATTTGCTATTTTTTAAAAAATAAATAAAATAAAACAAAAACATGGAATCTCGGCCAAATTATGGTCCAAACAAGCACCAGATGGCATGCCTATTATCCAGGTGAAACCCAGCCAGGAGCAATAGGGATGTAATTTTCTGCTCATTTCATTTTTCAAGAAAGCAATGAGTAATTTTAACAGTTTTGTTCCTACTGTAAGAAAGTTGTTGAAAACAGTAATTTTTGAAGACCATTCACGGTCTTATTGTTTACAGAAGTCATGTCTGATTCTTTGATTATCTTTATTAATTAAAATATTTCTATCTCATGGCAGCTTATAAATTCAAAACAATAAAAAATTTCATTAAAAATTGAAAAACCAGAAAGCAGCATTTTCTCTGCAGAAAAAAAATCTGTGTAGAAAATGTTGTAGTTGGGGACTTATTCTGTGCAAAATTCATGCATAGTTTTAGTGTGTTCAGAGAACTACATTTTTGTGAAGGAAATAGCATTATCTGCACAGAAAGTATATTCCAGTTCATAATTACTCAATGGCTTCAGTAGAATGATTAGTATGCCATCTTGTTTTGTCAAAAAGGGGTCTTGTTAGGGATTTGGTTCAGCCCTAAATGAAAAACATACCATCCATTCTTTTTGCCCTGATAGGTAATATTAATCCATAAACCTCACTGAAGGTAATACATTCTTCTCAGTTTTATGTAGATTGTTAAAGAGTTATTTTCCCTTAATCTTTAAAAGACAGCACTGACTGTGAAGTTAATTCTCTTCTTGTCAGTTTACTTAGTGCATTTGGTCTCCATCCTACAACTTGTACTTTTCCATATTGTTTTCTTAATTAGTCTCATCATTGAAAGTATTTAATAGAAGGACACATTTTGAAATTCAATGAATGTATAAACACTGCAGGGAAACGATACTACAAAATAGTATATCAGTTGTCACAAAATATGTTAGGCACAACAACAATTAACATATAAACTCTTAGTTGAACCATAAACCACAATTTCATTTGAGGTTCCTTGACATTCTCCTGGCATGTTTTTCTTAGACAAAACAAATATTCTTTGCCATTTTTGAGTGTTAAGTATCATATCTCTTATATTTACTGAGAAAAGACTGGGTTTCGGTATACAGTTCAGTCTAGTTAATGCTTGCATAAGGGTGGAGAGATGGATGCCACAGGATATTTGAATGGTCAAGTTAAAAAAAGAGAGGGAATGAGAGAGAGGAAAAGCAGTAGACCAACCATAAGTTTCATCTACACTGTAGAATTAAAGCACATTAATGCTACTTTAACGGCTATGGCCCAATGTTATGGAATCATGGGAGTTGTAGTTTTACAAGGTCTTTAGCCTTGTCAGCTAAATACTGGTGCCTCATCAAACTACAACTAACCTCCATGATTCCAAAGCAATGAGTCATAGCAGTTATAATGACAGCATTAATTCTACAGTATCAATGCACCCATAGAACATCATATTTAGGTAAAGGTGGAGGAAACCCTCTTTTAAGCTCTGTTGAGCTACTGCCTATCAGCATAGACAGAAGTAGGCTAGAAAGACACAAATGATAAAAGGCAGTTTCCTATGTTCTCTGGAGAAACTTCCCATAGTTAAAGAACTTCCCTTTAATTGATTATTAAGTGTCATCTCCTCCCATTCAATCAAAAACCAATTTAAACTTGGCAAATCTTCAATGGCAAATCTTTTATTGACTCAAATAAGGCAGAAATAAGATAAATGCATTCTGACTGTGGATGCTGATCTTATTTCTGAATTATAATTCAGAAGCAGTACATCCTTGACAATCCAATTTCCAAAATGACTTCTGTCTGTTCTATTTTACCATTAATGCTGTGTGTAGCTGTCTTTATAGCCCCATTT
Source organism: Anolis sagrei (assembly GCF_037176765.1). Taxonomy (NCBI): domain Eukaryota; kingdom Metazoa; phylum Chordata; class Lepidosauria; order Squamata; family Anolidae; genus Anolis; species Anolis sagrei. The sequence continues at coordinate 66,562,622 of NC_090022.1, read as the reverse complement.
CCTACAGTTCAGAGCCACCTTTTAAAGGATAACCATGTTCTGAAACAAAGTTAGGAGAGAACAAGTACTGACATACTGCAGTCTAATATTCTAGTAAAGCTCTGTGACATGAAGATCAAAGCAACACCAGAATAAATGTTACAGAACTGTACCTGTTCCTCAGTTTTTTTTTAAGGACCTGAATACTGAATAATAAAGCCAAATTAGGTCTTTGTTATATTTTTCCTTGTAAGGACCAAAGTGCTTCTCTTTGCCTTCGTTGTTGAAGACATTTGATTTAATCATGGAAAAGAGCATAATCAGTTCTGAAAAACATCTTCCTATGAAATTATACCCCAGCATCCAGGCTGTAGTTTTGCACAACAAAGAAATGGAACCCAAAAAAGTTTGTACTGCTGGAGAAGCAGGGTTGTGTAGATGAGAATACTGTATATTCTCAATGGCTGATGCCATCGAGACAGCTTTTCATATATGGGCCTACTTAATAGCTTGTATGTGCCTTAGGTTTATGTCCTCCATTCCATGTTCAGATATGCTTGACATGTCCCAACAAAACATTTGCTTGTCCAGTCTCAACAAAAGTCCGTCTGCTCCACTACAGGTTGACTGATGTAGAAGGAATGCAATCTGGCACCACTTTAATTGCCATGGCTCAATGTTACAGAATCCTGGGATTTGTGGTTTGTTGAAACACCATCACTTTGGCAGAGAAAGCCAAAGATTTTGTAAAATGACAACTCTCATGAGTCTATAGCAACTGCCATGGCTCAACACAGCAGTTAAAGTGACATCAAACTGCATTAATTCCACAGTGTTGATTCACCCTGAGTCACTTCCCTATCTTTGGGCACACCTATACTAACCATTTATTTATTTATTTATTTACTGCCTATCTATACCGCTTTTCTCACCCCTGGGGGGACTCAAAGCCATTTACAACATAATAAATGGCAAATTCAGAGTCTCACATATATACAAAAACATCACATATCCAAATCAATAACATATAACTATAGAAAATAACAATTAAAACTATAAAAACATCAAGTATAGACATAAGTGTGAAATATATTATTGCTGCAATTAACAATGTAGACCCCTTCTCTTCCCCCCCCCCCCCAACTCTCTCTCCATAGCGTTTATACCCTCCCTGCTCCCCCCATTGCATCAGACACAAAGTTATTTAGGTACAGATTGAATACAAAATGGGGAGGATAAAAAAAACAACATCCTGGGTCTTCTTGGGGGATGGTAAATGTGATATGGGGTCCTTGGGGTGAGCGGAGGAAGAGTCTTATCTGATGATGGTATTAGGCTACTGATCAGTTTCATAAAACTCCAGAGGAACATAGATTTTATCAGTTGTGGTATCATAAGTCAGGTGTGAGCTATCACTTGCCAGTAGACTGAGGATAGGGAGGGGCTCTGCAGTGTAGCTGCCACCAATGAGAGTTGGTGTGTAGGCTGCACCTTCCACTCTGGAGGAGCCAAAGTCTCCTGCCCTCCTTTTAACCATTTACCATGAAGGATGGGTGAATCATCTCCGTGGCAATTGCATGGTGCACGTAGCTGATTTGAGTTACCAAGCAGTTGACCAAAGCTGCTTACCATGAATTTGAACCACATTAATCAAAATCGCCAGTTGCTCTGAATCCTCCTCAGGAATCCAGAACAAACTTCAACTTGGATCCATGTAAGCGGTTGAGCAACCTACATGGCTGGTCCAGGGATGTGGGATAGCACTCACTACCCACTCTGTTTTCATTGTTGCAGTGGTCAGTGGTTACAACTGATTCGTCTAGGTTATTTGCTACCTAGGGTGCATTAGTTGGGACAAAGAGATGATTAGGGAAGGGGTGATTTCATCTCCCATGATCCTCTGGCATCCTAGGTGATATAACTCCTTGTGACTCACTACCCACCCTGTTTTCATCATTGCAGTGGTCAGTGAGTACAACTGATTCGTCTAGGTTATTTGCTACCTAAGGTGCATTAGTTGGGGCAAAGTGATGATTAGGGAAGGGGTGATTTCATCTCCCATGATGCTCTGGCATTCTAGGTGATCTAACTCCTTGTGACTAGTGACTGACGTGACCCCTGTCATACATATAGGCTGCTGTGACAACGAGAATGAAGGGGGACAGTAAGGGACACCGAACTAGGTTTGGTGCTGCTGGATGGTCAAGGCTCTCTTCCATCTCCATTGTGGCTGGGGTGGGGCGGTTGTACTGATCTACACCAGAGCTTCTTATACTGTGGGTCCTGACCCCAAATGGATCCATGTTTGGGGTCCTGTAGAAGTTTTTTGAACATAACCTAGTCGCTGTTTTAGATATTTGCATGAATCTGTTGTTCAGTGTTTACAGTGGACTCTGCAGAAGATGCTTCAGCTGTAAAGAGAAAAACCAGCTTGTATAGCAAGCCTTGAAAAAGCTGATCTGTTATCAGTAAATGTTTAGTTATTATACCTTTTTTATATACCTGGCGTCACATAAAAATTTCTTGGGCCAAAAGAAAAGTTGAAGAAGCCCTGATCTGCAGCACTGTTTCTTAAACTGTGGGTCCAGGCCAGGCCCGTAGCCAGGATTTCGTTTCGGGGGGGGGGGCTGAATTTTTTTCAGGGGGGGTTTCGGGGGGGCTGAGTTTCGGGGGGGGGGTGAGTCTGAGTGAAAGAGGGTCTAGCCTAGCAAACCTTTTGTATCATTACCCCAATACCCTCATGCATATGGGATATATTGAGTATGGTGATCAGATCATGATATGAATAAACATAACAGTTTAAATAATGCACCAATAAGGCCTTTTCGCGAACCACCATGAAAATTTTGGGGGGGGGGCTGAAGCCCCCCGAGCCCCCCCCCTGGCTACATGCCTGGTCCAGGCCCAAAATGGGATTTCCTTAGCTATGTGTTAGTGTCATGGGAAATTTGGCAACAGTGAAAGGTTTCACTTACACAAATCTGTTAGCAACAACATGCAGTGTTTCCAGTGGACTTTGCAGAAAATGCCTCAGCTGTACTCCACAAAAGAGAAATAAGTTGGCTTAGCAAGCCATGCAAATACTGAGTTATTATTGGTAAATATTGATTTTTATACCAAAAAAGGGGTCCCAAATAGGAAAAGTTTAAGAAGCCCTGATCTGTATCATGTCAGGGCCAATCTGGGATAAATGGTCAGTGTAGAGCCGCATTCTTTGAAAATACTGGCTGCTTCCTTGCGAAAAAGAGAAGACATTCCAAGAAACAGAAAAGGCAGTTTTGCTTCTTAAAGTGGCAATTTTGTTTAGGCAGTTCAGTCTTTTCACTGATATAAAAGCTTGAAAGCAAAAGGAATTGCTGGCCTGTCTCAATTTCAAGCCTAGAAGGTTTCATGTAACACAAAGGGACCCATCAATAGGACCCATTCAGCCCTGCAAAGCTGCTGCTTCTGTCCTGGGAGTCTTTACCTGAGCCACTTAAAGCATTTCCACATGGTGAGTGTCTCACACTAGCAATTAGGAGACACTAGGCAGCTATTCTATCTCACTCCCCTTAATGTAAAAAGATGAAAGATAAGTAAAAAGATGAAAGAAATGTTGGGGAAAATACAGCAACTTCGCATATGAGTAGGATGCAAAACCCCATAAAACTCAGTGATGGAGGCAAGGTGATGATGCAATAAAAGCCATGCCGGGAAGGCTGATGGCTCCTGTGTTTCTTTTCTGCATTTTTATGGCTTCCTTTTCTGTTCAACTGACCTAGCCACCTCCTTTTAGTCATTGGTAGAATTTCCGTTGCCCTTCAGGCCACCAGCCTTGATATCTTTGCTTGAAATCATCGTTGGTCTTCAGCCTGACCAATATACAGACAATTTAATTTGCTTTTCAGACCAACAACCAACTAATTATTAAGTTTTATCTTTCAAAAACCTTCTATATTGTCTTCTCCCTTAAAATGATTTCAAAGATAAACAGTTATGGTGAAACGATCTGCAGAAATGAAAATTAAAACACCTCTATGCCAGAAAGTAGAGATTTAAAAAAATCAAACTGTGAAAGTCTCTGTCTATTTGGGCTAGTGTTTTCTGACTGTTAATCCAAACTAGGTCCATTGAAACTATTAGATTTGCCTATGTGTTGATTCATCAAACCACAACTTATTCAATAGGCCAGTTTTATTTGGGACTAAGCATCAGAATTTTGGGTTGTTGTAGGTTTTTTCGGGCTATATGCCCATGTTCTAGAGGCATTCTCTCCTGACGTTTCACCTGCATCTATGGCAAGCATCCTCAGAGGTAGTGAGCTCTGTTGGAACTAGGAAAATGGGTTTATATATCTGTGGAATTTTATATATCTGTGGAGTTTATATATCAGAATTTTGCTGAAAAGGATGGTTTCATTATCCAGAAGGAAGCCTCTCTATAGTATAAAGCCATGTTTTAACATGTCAGTGGAACACCATCATAGATTAACCATGAGCACATCCCATGACAAAAGTTTCTGAAATACAGAAGGCATACATTTGAGCGAAGTCATAGTCCCACTCTATTCTGCTTTGGTCAGATCTCACCTGGAATAACACTGTGTCTAGGTCTGGACACCATAATTCACAAATGATATTGACAAGCTGGAACGAGTCCAGAGAAGAGAAGAGCAACCAAAATGGTCAAAGGTTTGGAAGCCAAGCCAATGAGGAATGGCTTAGAGATCTGTTTAGCTTGGAGAATGGTTGAGAGAGAACTTGATATCCATGTTTAAATATTTGAAAGGATGTCACAGCGAGGAAGGGGCAGGCTTGTTTTCTTCTGCCATGGAAACTAGGACATGGAGAAATGGATTCCAATTGCAGGAAAAGAGTTGTTCTAGAGTAGAATATGCTGCCTGGGAGTGTGGCGGAGTCTCCTTCTCTGGAGGTTTTTAAGCAGAGGATGCATGGTCATCTGTTGGGAGTACTTTGTGTGTTGTTGCATGGCAGGATGGGGTTGGACTGGATGACCCTTGTAATCTCTTCCAACTCTGCGATTCTAGGATTCTGTAACTTATTTATTTATTTATTCAAAACATTATACCCTGTCCTTCTCGACCTCTGCAGAGGGCCTCAAAATGGCTTCCAAACAGGCAACAATTTATTTATTTATTTATTCATTTACTGCATTTTTATGCTGCCTTTCTCAGCCCGAAGGCGAGTCAAGGCAGCTTACACTGGCATGATTCGATGCCGCAATAAACAAACAAAATTGAGACAAAATTTATAACAATTAACACACATTATAAAAACCCTGTAAAAAGCATTAAAAGCATAAAACACCAGTAACTTCCTATTAACTCATTTTCCAAAGACATTTGCCAAACATAATATAAAACACATAATAAATACATCCACAAAATTAGAATAATTTGAAATATACATTAAGAACCCGCTTGCCAAATTAAAATCACCAGAATTAAAATCGGTGCAGTGGTTTGAATGTTGGACACAGATTCTGGGAGACCAGGGTTCAAATATCACTTGTTTATGGAGACCAACTGGGTGACACTCTCTGTGCCTCAGAGGAAGACAATAGCAAGTCCTCTCTCAAAAATCTTCCAAGAAAACCCTCTGATAGATCCATTTTACAACCACCTTAAGACAGAAATAACTTGAAGGCACTCAGCAATAATATATGTCTTTATACTTCTGACACTAGCAAAAGACATGACCCCATAACTTTTCTGTAGCAGCAGAAACAGCAATTTAGAAAGGGAGTGATTTTTCATTTGGGAAAACACGATGGGAGTATGTATTAAATCCATACTCTCCTCACTGTGACCCAAATTGGCTTGCTGGTCTTGAGGCATGTTTAGCAAAAAGATTTCGGTTTAGCTCTACATTTCAGCAGTCATTTTGATGGGACAGTTTGCATTCGGGTCAGTTTATAGATCTTTTGACTATCTATACTAGTGTTTCCTGAGTTTTGTTCAGGACTCTAGTAAGAAAACAGCTTGCCATCACATATGTATTGTTGTGATATCATGATGAATGTAGTAGCATAATCAGCTTGCTGCATAATTTTATACCTTTAGCTTATTTTTCTAATGTGAATTTCTTTTACCTGCATTGGTTAGTAGTATAATAATTAAACCAGGAAAAGTTTGACATGCATATTGAAAAGTGAAACTCGGTATCTTAGAACCTAAGGTAATGGTGCTCCATGCAGTCATGCCGGCCATATGACCTTGGCGGCGTCTACGGAAAATGCTGGCTCTTCGTCTTAGAAATGGAGATGAGCACCACCCCTCAGAGTCGGATACGAGTAGACTTAATGTCAAGGGAAACCTTTACCTTTACCTTTAAACTGCTCTTTCAAAATCTGAATATAAAGTGGCAATTCTATTTGCCCATAACTTCCATAAAATGAAAATTATTACTTTTCGAATCAGAGTTCCTCATAAAATAAATGTGTCCTGAACATATGGGTGAAGTTGCAATACTAATGTCAGCCCAGTCCAAAGGCCATTTCAAAAGAGCAAGATATCAACAGACAGTCCTGACATGGCCAACCTCTATGTCAGGTCTGTCATAGTTTGGACTACCATAAAACCAGGCAGTCCAAACTATAGTAGATACAGTGACAATGTCAAGTAGCCAAAGACAAAGCAAGGCACAACAAAGCAGATATCAAACAAGAAATATCTACAAGGAAAACAAATGCCATCCATTTAAGCCTAATTTGCAAACACCATCAGACATATCTAGTATTCCACACAGATGTTACTTGAGCCAGAAAGGTATTAACTGGTAGCACAATCTGATATAACCAATTCTACACATGTTTAACTGGTAGCACAAGTCTACACATGTTTATTCCAAACTAAGCCACATTGAGTTCAATGGCATTTAACTTTCAGGAGTGTAGGACTGCACCATAAATCTTGCTTCTTTCCAATATATTCAGAAACATATCCTTGCTCTTCACCAGATGTCTTTCCTCTGATAGCAGGAAAACTAGCAGAAGGGTGTGTTTTGGTTGACAGCATGAAAGAAAAAAACAGGCTCTTGCTCTATGGGGAAGAGGATGTGAGGCCCTTCATCATTTAGATTGGGAGTTTTATCTGTTGGACTATTTTACTTCTATGAGTTGAGCTATGCAATGTACGGTTCTGAAACTGAAGTGCTTTGAGATCTATTTGCTGATTTAGGGAGTAACAGATAAAAGTCCCGCTTCAATTCTTTTTGTGGATGCATTGAACTCTCAAGATCCCCGAGAATGAGAGAGAGAGAAAATGGGAGAAACAGAGAATGAGATGCGGATTGATTCTCTTGCAAATATTATGTTTACAACATCCATTTTAAAAAATAGACCCATATTGTCCAAGATGGAAAGTAGGAATTATGAGTACAGGAGAGCATAATAGGTCTAAATAAGCCAGTACCTTTTGGTTAGTATTCCTAAGTAATGCTTTCTATTTTCACAGCTATGAGACTTTTTACCAATACATTTATTTAGACATCACAGTTTTAGATATTCACTTCCTAATTTCCCAAAGTTATTTTTAGTAACTTTCTTCTGTGTGCTTTATTAAGCAGTACATTTTGTTTGCTGCCTGTATTGGAGGGAAAAAACCCAATCTCTGTCTGGATGCCTCCTGGATATAAGTTTAATGGAAATGCAGCATAACTTTGACATATTGCAATTTTGATAGCAGGCCTTAATTATGAAGTGAATGGCATTAGTTTGATGAGATGGATGGCACAACGAACTCCCATCAGTTAATAAGCACAGCCTGACTTTCAGAATTACCTTTTTGGTATTATTTAGAGCTTAGTCCTAACTGGAGTCCGCCCAACACAAGCTGTGTTAACATTATTGACCCCTCCTCTTCCTCCTCTACCTTTCTATTCTCTTAATTAAAAATGTTAGGAGCCCCTGGTGGTGCAATGAGTTAAACCCTTGTGCCGGTAGGACTGCTGATTGACAGGTCAGCGGTTTGAATCCAGGGAGAGTGGGTTGAGCTCCCTTTGTCAGCTCTAGCTCCCCATGCAGGGACATGAGAGAAGCCTCCCACAAGGATGGCAAAACATCAAACATTCTGGTGTCCCCTGGAGAGACGGCCAATTCTCTCCCACCAGAAGTGACTTGCAGTTTCTCAAGTCGCTCCTGACACACACACACACAAATTAAAAATGTCAATGTATACATTTTAAATTTGTATGTCCAAACAAAAATTCTTCTACATTGTAAAATATATGAAGTGCATTAACATTTATTAATCTATTCAAAATAAATATAGGTAATTGATTAAGTCATATTTTATAATTACATCTACAAAATGATATAATCTCTTTACTGTCCTCAATTATAATATGACTCAGGTATAGTCAATAACGTGTCCCCACATTGGCTGTGATCCAGGCATGGATTAAGCATTTTAATCATGATGGGTAGAAATCATTGAGTTTGTTTATTTATTTCACAGCTTTGACATTAATGGTCAATTATTTAATTTGTGAAGTGGCTCTCATTGTTAAAAACCAAGGACAATCCTTTGAAGGCGGCAAATACCACACCACCTTGGTATAATCAGCAAGCAGTTTATTGAAGAATTTATGTAAGCAAAGCATTAAAAATGATAAAAACAGTATAGTCCAAATATAAAAGATAGTCCGTGAGCTACACAGCACAAAGATAAAACACAAGATCAAAATGTATAAAATTCATATAACAAGGCAGCATGAAAATCCAACGCACAGATCAGCAGCCTGGCAAAAACTTAGAACATGAAACTAGGAACACTTGGAAACAAGACTGTCATGAAACTCCAATGTTGATTCCAATATCAATATAAAGCATTTCCTGACTCCAGAACTGAAAGGAAAGCATTTGCAGATAAGGATTTCTTATCTCTCTTTTCTTGGAGATGAACTGACCTTCATTGTGCTGGATAACTTTATCTCTGTTTAGAAAAGTTTGGCTTTCTATCTTCACTCTCATTATATTTTGCACCTGACAAATCATCCTCAGAAGACAGTTGTTTCTCAAGAGAAAGCCTGTTGAGGGCATCTCCCAGGAATGTGACCTTGTGAAGCTGCAGGAGAAACACTCCATTCATGAGACACCTCGGGCCTCTTGCCTGGGCTTAACTCAGGCCTTGAAAAACCCTCATTCCAGTACCAACAGACCCAGGCCCAGAAACACCTTCAACCCCATTACCATCATGAACATCAGACACAGTCACAAGCTGCACTACAACAATTACATCCAGTATGCATTACTGTAACACTCTACACAGGGTGTCTTTGGAGAATGTTAGACCAGGTATGGGCAAACTTGGGCCCTCCAGGTGTTTTGGACTTCAACTCCCACAATTCTCCTTCTCCTTCATACCCACCAACTGCACTAGTGATGGTGGCAGAACAGAGAGGAAGTCCTCCCCAGCAGATCTTAGAGCCTGCATTGGTTCATGGGGTGGGTGGGGGATGCAGTCATGAAGATAGGCAGGAGCTAAACTATTTAGGGCTTTGTAGGTAATAAATATACTAAATATACTATTCTATATAGAGAAAATGTCTCCTGCTCGCAACTTGCTGCTTTACTATTTCTGCTAGGGTACTATAGAATAACAATGCAACAACATTAATCTTTTAACTGTGAAAGAGCTCGCACAATTTCATTCAAGAAGTATGAGAACTATTTTAATATCACACGGACTCTTGCAAATAGTGTGAACAAGATTTTGCAAAACCCTTCTAGTGACTATTTTCCTTCTGCTTGTGAGTTTTGGGACTAACTACAGAATTCCACAGGATGTTCCCATGGTAGTTTTAGTGGTAAACAGTGCTATAACAGTGTAAATAATAAGGATCCCAGTTTAATAATTTGAGGGGGGAAAAAGGTATTGGATTTCCCTGACCATAAAATGTATTATCATGCCTCCTAAATGTGCCAGAAATATGTTTCATGGTAAATTATTTTGGGGGCTTCTAGTTCATTTTGGAACTATACAATTCAGATTAAGTCTGAATAAGAGTTTGTAAAAACTAAACAACAATAATAATAATAATAATAATAATCTTTATTTATACCTTGTCACCATCTCCCCAATGGGGACTCGGGGCAGCTCACATGAGGCCATGCCCAGCAACACAATACAATAAATGAAATCAAAACACAAACAATGATAAATAACATAAAGCATAAAAATACAGCAAACAATATAAAATTAAAATAAAATCATTCATAACACAGTAATAGTGAGTGGGCCACATGTACAGAATAAAATACTAGAGTTAAAAACACAGGGTGAGATAGGGGTGGAGCAGATTATTTGTGAGAGAGAAACTCTTCAGGAGTGGTGTCGAGAAGGGTCTCCGTACAGGAGAGGAGGGGATGTAATCTAAGGACAAACGTTGAGGGGTAACAACAAATAATCCCCAGACAATCAGTAAAACTTTTTTTTAAAAACCTCTTCAACTATGACATGGTAATGGAAAGGTTGATGTACCAGAGTAGAGGAGTAAGATACAACTGGCATTTTTATAGGACACAGTTTCTCTTTACAGATCATTTTTATGATACTTATTTTCAGTTTATTATTATTTTTAGTAACCTCAGATATCATCTCAACTCCAAAAGCACATAAAAACCTTTGGAACAATGTGTTTTTTACATCCATTACATTTTTTAACCATATGGTTGTGAGTCTTTTGGTTGCTTGAAGTATTTGGATGGTTGAACATTTATTTTTCTAAGATGCTCTGTCCAACTAATTACATGTTATTTATTCAGTAAACTGTTTTCTCTCTAAAATTCAATAAACATGTTCAAAAACTAGAAGTAGAGACACAACCCCTTCCAGTCCGCCCCCCCCCCCCCCCGCCCCACTTCTTTGGATTTTTGGGAACTAATGAGATCCTATGCTACTTGATCATATTGCAGCCATATGTGTCAGTCTACACTTACTTAGGTGATCCCTCATTGTATGAGGATGATGGTCCTCCAAATGTAGTATCTTGGTGGTGGGTCCATAGGTGGCTGTGGAGCCCTATTCTTGATCTGCAGGTTCTGTCACAGTGAGGATATCAGTATCCAGATAGAAGGTGGTTCCGGTCAGGGTTGGCTTGACGCATCTTTCTCTTGCCACGTTTCTTCCTCTTGCCCTCCATTCATGCCTCTTCAAATTCTGTAGCACTGCTGGTCACAGCTGACCTCCAGTTACAGCACTCAAGGGCCAGGGCTTCCCAGTTCGCGGTGTCTTTGCCACAGTTTTTAAGGTTGGCTTTAAGCCATCTTTACATTTCTTTTCCTGTCCACCATCATTATGTTTCTCGTTCTTGAGTTGGGATTATAGTAATTGCTTTGGGAAACAGTGATTGGGCTGATGATAACATAGTCTGTGTGCATTCAGAAGAAGACCTACAAAACACTCTAAACACATTTGCAGAAGCATTTAATCTTACATTTGTAAATTTTTAATTTTTGATATTTTTTTACTGAAACATGTCCATATTTTTTCTATGCCATTCACTTTTAAAATAATTGTTAACTGGGGTATCCCTGTATTTTCTCGTATATTTGAAAAGAAATAAAGGATGGCATAATTTATGTTCACAGGGCTTGAACTCAACACATGATGGACATGATGGACAGCTCATACAGTTCATCTGAAAGTTGCAATGTTATCAATTACTTTTGTGTCACTCTTTCCAAGTTCTCGGTAATTTCCAATCTTTATCTTATGTGCAGCAATGTGAAGCATTCTCCAATACATCAGTAAATTAGGCTACAAGGAGTGAAGAATGATTCCCCAGCATGCAGGTGGTTTTAATGTTCATGTTTTAGGTGCTTTATCATTGATTTTATGTTTTATTCCAATGCTACTGGTATGTGTATGTGTCACCTCAATAAAACGAATGTGTTAAAAATAAACAACTTTTTCTAGTGATTTAGCCTTGTTTGGAATACACATTGGTCCAGTTTGTATCGTGAGGCTGCAATGAACTAGGTTTGCAGGATGAATTATTTTCAAACTGCAACAATAATTTATGAACCTACCCCAAGAACTAGGTATTTGCTTGTACCACATTTCTTAAGAATACTGAAATAAATGTTGTGTCCTGTGATTTCATAGCAAACATGGTGTAGTATCCTATGCTACATGAAAGAAAGTGTTGTATGTTGTATGCTTTGGTTTTACCTACAGCAACAATAGTTACTTGTACTTCCTCTGTCACTACTTTGTTTGTTCTTTCTTTCTCTCTAAAAAAATGTATTGTATACCTTTGTATACCTTCAGTGCCAATGAACAATGCCAGCACAACTTGTGAATGAAAATAAAAAGATAAACTTCAGTGATCACAAATGCAAAGACAATATAGTGCATAAGTACAACAAAAAGCCCTACATTTTATATGTAAATGCTAAAACAAAGTATTGCAATCTTATAAGAAAAAAGGACCACAAGAATATGAAGGTGGAAAAACCAATCAGAATCAAGACTACTCCATAAGCTAATAGGACAATAGTGCCTTCAAGAGGTTAAAAAGTCTGCATTGGTTGGGTAGAGTAGGCCTTTATTAGGCTCTGAAAATAACAGCAGGTGGTCCTCCCTAGAGAAAAGGTGACGGTGAGATGTGTCCAATCTATCTCATATCATTTGTTGTTAACTGCCTTCAAGTTCACTTTGACTTCAAGTTCATTTTGACCCCATGAATGAGAAATTTCAAAGTTACCCAACCACAACAACCCTACTCAGATCTGGCAGATTCAGAACCATTGCTTCTCTGATTCAACTGAAATGCAGTTTTCTTCCTTAAGGAGACTCTCCACTTTACCAAGTTTTATTGTCCTTTCTAGAGAGTCCTGTCTTGTCATAATATGGCCAAGTATGACATCCTCATTTTAGACATCTTGACTTCCAGGGAGAGTTCAGGTAGGATTTTTTTCTAGAATCTCTTTGCTTTTTCAGCAGGTTACAATATCTATAGCACTCTCCTCCCACACCACATCTCAAATGAGTTTATTTTCTTCCTATAAGATTTTATCAGATAGTGCCCGACCCAACCTATCCAGACTTTTTAACCTCTTTCACAACCATATATAGAAATAGGCGACATGGATCATTCTAATTTTAGCATTCAGTGAAATATCTTTACACTTAGGGATTTGGATGGTACAGGGAAGAGTTAACACTCCTGTGGTGTGTGTTTTGCTGTCGGTGCCCCTGTTCAGAAGATTTCACCTCACTTTCTGTCCCTGTGATAGCTGGATTTTGAAAAAATTGGCTTGTTGTGGAAACAAAGATTGGTGATAAAGCTTCAATTGAAACCCCTTTTTTCCATGAAAACTCTTCCAGGAGTGAATCTCCCTTCCGAGGGGTAGATTTCTTTCACTTCATTGTTTCACCTCCATTCTTAACTGTGAATCATTTGTAAGTCAGATGTTTGTAACTCGGGGACTGCCTTTGGAACAAAACACAGATTGCTCATCCATTTGGCATAAAACTGAAAGGAATGCTAAAGAAAGCACTAAGTTTAACTACGGCTTAAATAAAACATGCAATGTTTTCGTTATGAAATGTGAATTACATAAATGTAACCAAATACAAATGAATATTAGTACTTTAAATATCTCAACTTAAAAACAATTTAAAAGGAATGAGGTACTTATTAAAAACAGTACACCTGTTCCTCTACCCTGGCCATTAGAGAGTGAAGACCTGTTTAAACATAAAAGCAAACACAGAGGATGCAAACTGATATTCCACTAGAAAGCAGTTTAATAAACTAGGAGCTGCTACCAAGAAGTCTGTCTCTCATGTCTTGATATGGTTGTTCTAACGCTACAGATTTTTAACTTTTAACACAACTGTTATAGTTTTATACTGATTTTAATAGTTTTTAATTTGTACTGTCTTAACATGCAAGCTACCTTGAGTCACATTCTTGGAGAAAAGTGATGTGTAAATGAAACAATAAAATAATAAATCATGGTAGAAAGTGCCTCAAAATATGGTGGATTCTCCTTGTTAGAGTTATTTAAACAAGCTGGATCATTGCCAGAGCTAGATTGGATTAGATGTCCATGAAAGCACCTTCTAACCAAACTTTGTTCTTTCAGACATATTGGACTTAAAGTCTCAGAAGTTCTTTCTAGCTTGGTGAACAGTCAGGAATTCTGAGTGCCTTAGCCTAGAACATTTGGAGACCAGTTTTTGGGACCACTGTTCTAACTCTGTGATTTTAAATCACAGCATAGTCATTTTTCTATGTTTTTAGCTGTTAAAAGGTAAAGTCTTTTGCTTTGTCCCCGATATAAAAGATTCCCCCAGCAATATTTTTTCATTGACTGACTTTATGTGAATTGCTTAGGGCTATAATTAAACCAGACAATTTCACCAGATATGTTCAATTATATTCCACAGAAAATTATCCTGGAGAATTGCCTTCTATTAAAGAAGGAATTAGCTATTTAGGGTACAATCCTAAACTGATTTACTGGAAAGTAAGATCTACAGAAGGTAGTGAAATTTACTTCTATATAAACTTGCATAAGATTATGCTTTTAATGGGAATTGCTTTTCTTTTTCTTTCCAGATCTCATTTTATGTACTGTTTCCTTCTGAAAGGACAGCTATTTTCTGGTTGCTAAAATGTTCTGAAGATTTCTCAGTCAGTGCTATTGATAAAAAAAAGAGAGTTCAAAACCCGTTTTTGATGTAGGTGATTTGATTCTAAAGTCACTTCTGAAGTTTTTTTTTAAAAAAGGCTGAACTTTTCAAAACTTCTGAAACTTCAGAATCGCTTTGTTAATGGAGGATGCGATTGCACAATATGCAGAAAACACCACTGGCACTGGATAAGCTCCAGAGCCTTCTCCCTCTCTCATTTTTACACTTGATATACTGCTACAACACATCCTCCTCTGTTAGCATACCAAATTTCAACATGTTAGGACATGTGAGCAAAAAAAGAAGTTTCCAAAAATGACTTTATTAATTTTACCCTCTCCCCACGTCCCAAACAAACTTCTCATTCTTTCTCTGTCTTCTCTGGCTCCAAACCCTTCCACTCTCAAAATCTTCCCTTCTCCCTTGCCTTCTTCTATTTTTCCAAAACTCCTTTCCTCTGGCTTCAAACCCTTTCTTCCACCCCACACCCAACAGCAACAAGCAGCAGCAGGAGCAACAGTCCAACCCCCCCTCTCCCTTCCCTGGCTGCCAATGAGAACTTCCAGCCATGTCCTTGGGTTTATATACAGCAATGGCTGCCAGACGCTGCAAACCCCTCCCCTCCCCAAAACGTAACCCCTGATTGGTTGGGAGGCTTTGCCTCCCAGCAGGCGTAATTGCATTAAAAATGCTTCATCATAGTTCCGGCCCTGAAATCAATCACGGAAGGCAAGTCGAAACTATAGGGGACTCCAGCCTTGCGGAAATGTGGCGGAAGTCCCTTCGGAAGGCAAAAACATCTGATTTTTTCCCCTGAATTATGCCACATCCGAGCAAACCTATCCAACCCTACTATTGGACACCAAAAGGTAGTTCAGTTACGCATTTTTAAACATCTCTTTTGAAAGTAAAGTGTTATCTACTCTATTGAAATCATCTATTTGATTGATGGTTTAAGACTTTTAAAACTTTTGTATTTGAAATTGTTATTCATGATTGATTCATTTTTAATCCCTATATCTCAGCTGTAACAAAATTTGAAAATCTTTCTGCTCCTGGTTTGAAAGTGTTATTTCCTGATTAATTGTGCAGTAGTTGTTATACTCCAGATACTTCGTTTTTGTGGATGACACAACCTATGTTGAATTGGTTAAGACCCGATGAGATATTCATTGAAAAACTATAGCAAAATGTGCTATAAAGAAAATGAAGGACACAGCTTACAGAAAACCTACATATATGGATAGAGACCTACATAAAAACTCCAACCACCACCCAAGTCAAAAAAGGAGCACAATTAAAGTCCTGACAGACCATGCAAAAAGTATCTGCAAACCCCACTTCCTCCAAGATGAACTGAACCATCTAAACTGGATTTTTCAGGCGAATGGATACTCCACCACAGACATCAGAAGAGCTGTAACACGGAGAGCAAGCCATGAGAGTAAAGACAAAGATCCACCCAGAGGAAAAGTGTTCTTACCATACATAAAGGGAACCACTGACGGCATAGGGAAGCTGATGAAGAAACACAACATACAAAGGAGGTACAACCCCACTAAGAAAATCCAATAAATGCTAGTCCAGCAAAGGACAAGAGGGATTCTCTCACCTCTGCAGGAGTCTACCATATACCATGCAGCTGTGGACAAGTCTACATAGGACCACCAAACACAGCATTGCCCAAACACGAATCAAGGAACATGAAAGGCACTGTAGACTACTTCAACCAGAGAAGTCAGCTATTGCGGAACACCTGATGCACCAACCTGGAAAGAGCACATTGTTTGAGAACACAACCACCATGTCAGACTACACAGAGAAGCCATTGAAATTCACAAGCATGTGGTCAATTTCAACAGAAAGGAGGAAACCATGAAAATGAACAAAATCTGGCTGCCAGTATTAAAAAAAACCTCTAAAATCATTACAGTAAATAAAGAGCAACACTAAAAAAGGGGGGATTTCAGACAAGAATCAATCAGGGCGGCTGACACATCCCAGCAAAGGATCCCCCCAGGCAACAACCAGCCAGGCTTTGAAGCTACTAGGCCAATAACTACTCGTGGACAAGGCCATTAACTGCTAATCAAGGTGGCCAATTGCAACATTCACACTTGCCTCAAGCAGACAAGAGTTCTTTCTCCCACCCTGGACATTCCACAAATCTATAAACCTCACTTACCTAGTTTCTAACAGACTTCACAACCATCTGTCATAGATATGTGTGAAACGTCAGAAGAGAATGATTCTGAACATGGCCATAGAGCCTGGAAAGCTCACAACAACATAGTAGACTAGATTTCCCTTACTGGAGATTGTTAAGCAGAAATTGTAGAGCTATCTGTAAGGAATGAATTTATACTTTTTATTGTGTCAGAAGTGGCTTGATACTAATACATGCTGATGGCAACTGTTCCTGTAACCTGGAAAGATGGTGCAAAAGACTGCTACACATTTTCGTTATAGTTCATTCTCCAGTAATAATTTCAGTGAATCTGTATTAACATAGAACATGACCTAGAAAAAAAGTTACAATACTTAAAAAGTTAGGCCTTTCTGTTTAAATAGATTACAAGAACTGGGAGTTTTAGGGAAAACAGTGTGGAAGGTTCCAGCCTGTCATATTAATTTCATCTCTACGTTTCTACCTCCCACCCAACACCTAGCATTCTGTGGTTATTCTCATTTGGCTGTTCTGCATTGTGCTGTTTGTGGTTTCCTTCCCTGTTTAGTTTTTTTTTTCTCCCTAAATATTTTTGCATTTTCAAAAACTAGCTACCCCCCCCCCCCACCCCATGCATAGTGGTAATGGGCCCTTTTTGACTACAGTTTTGTTTTCATTCAGTATTTGAATTCACTATTAGAAGCAGTAATCTTCCTTTGCTAATCATGGTGGCCAATTGAAACATTCACACTCCAACAGACAAGAGTTCTTTCTCCCACCCTAGACCTTCCACAGATATATAAACCCCATTTTCCTCATATCCAACAGACCTCACAACCTCTGAGGATGTTTGCCATAGATGCAGGCAAAATGTCAGGAGAGAATGCTTCTAGAACATGGCCATACAGCCGGAAAAACCTACAACAACCCAAATATTCCTTTGTTTGTGAAAAAAAATTGTTTAGTCTTATAAGATAATTCTTTGTACACTAAACCAGGAATTTTAAAGGCACTCTTAAATATACATGGGTTTTGCAGTCTTAGTTATTTATGTAAAGATCACTGTCTTGGTATGTTGATAACTGAATCTGGGTGGAAGCACATGATATTACACAGCTGATACTATACATTGCTGAACATTTGCTTGGAGAAATATAGTGCTAGAAATATATTCCACAAGGCTTTTTTAATGCAATATTATAGATCTTGACAGGACCATAGCCAGAAAAAAAATTCGGGGAGGGTTGAAACTTTTTTTAGCAAATCATGAAGAGTAGTTCGATAACACAACAGCAACATTTTTGATACAGTCCAAAGACCCTTATTGCTCTGTAAAAGGAAGAAGATACAAGGTATGCAAGGTTAGTAAGGCCAAAAATAGCCAAAACGGATTAAAACACACAATGTAGGTGGAATTAACAGCAGATAAAACTGATAAAACAAGGATTAAAATTTATAACCAGCATTTAAGATAGCAATGACCTAGGTAAAAGACTACAAAGGGTAACAGGCATGTTTCATTGTGCCATAACATAACATACTTTAAATTATATGGTTTCAAGTATATTTTATATAGACTTCATTAAATCAAATTTCTATTTTAGTTAAAGTTTCAAGTCTTAAAATAACGGAAAATGATTGCTAATTGATAATTTATAGTTACAAAAGAATACCACAACGTTAGTTAGAAACACTTGAAAACTGTGTCAATACACTTTGACAGAAATCACGCTCTACTGATAAACTTCGGTGGACACTCAAGAGAGCAAGTCCAGTCAGTCTTTCTTGCCTCATTGTGCTTCTTGTGTATGTTTTCAAATGTTTAAGGGCTGAAAACGACCTTTCATTTGTAGTTCTTGACACTGGCAATGTTGCAGAAATCTGAAGAAGTTTCTTCACATTCGGAAAAAACTGTCCATCACGGACAAGATAAGATATGCTTCCAGTGCATTTGATGGTTTTTCTGCAGGTGCAATCTCATAGACTTAGCATGGGGATTTGGTTAACCAGTTAAAATTCATGAGTAAACCAGGGTTTTTTTTAACCTGAAAAATTTCGTGGAGGGTTTGAACCCCTAAACCCCCCCCCCCCCGGCTATAGGCCTGGATCTTGATACAATTTTATTTTCCTTAAGCATAAATTGGTGACATATGATGACTCTTTAGTTCTTGGTGGTTAATGTTAATGAAAATTATGGGCTGAAAATATATATGCTTATTTTATAAATAACATTAGATGTTTTGTATTTATCACAACATGATTAATTCTTTGGAGACCCCTATCTAAGCAAAAGGAACAACAACTATAGGGTATTAAATTGTCAAGTATAACTTGAGCAGGGTAGGGGTCCCTTGGTATTTAAAGTAGATCAGCTAACATTTCTAGATAGCAATAAATTAGAATTTCTCCCATTGTAAATTAGGCATAGATTCACCAATCAGAAACTTAGATGTATGTTTCTGCAGGTCATATATAGCCTTTAGGATAAAGTAGATGATTGGCACCATCATTTAATCTCATATACTCCATCCGATTCACATACAGTATATCCCCAGTTAGTCTTTGGCACCTGCTCTCATAAAGGCAGACCTTAGCATTCTATTAAAAACAGATTCCAGAAATAATGACTATGGGCTTGATTTATATAACTGTGAAAAATAAAATACTGGTATTTTTTCTTCTTAGAAAAAAATCCTACAAATTCATGGTATTATTTTACATTGTCTTAAAATTTGTATGCCACAACAGACTGAGAAATGTATTGTCGAAGGTCTTCATGACCAGAATCACTGGGTTGTTATAAGTTTTTCGGGTTGTATGGCCATGTTCCAGAAGCATCCTCTCCTTATGTTTGGCCTGCATCTATGGGAGGCATCCTCAGAGGTCACAACCACAGACCTCACAATCTCTGAGGATGCCTGCCATAGATGCAGGTGAAACATCAGGAGAGAATGCTTCTGGAACATGGCCATACAGCCCAAGAAACTTACAACAACCCAGACTGAGAAATGTTTGTTACCAAGGCTTACGATTATCAGGAAATCATCCCTTGTACGAAAAACTCCCAATGTACATATATTTTTCAGCATCACTCCTCACACTGAATGAAAGAATTTAAAAAGTACTACTTGCCAATAAGTTTATAAAAAAAGAAGGGGGAGAACCTCAGTTTGGATTTGAAGCAAACAAAAATGTTTTGGTGAAATAGGA
Organism: Anolis sagrei; assembly: GCF_037176765.1. NCBI lineage: Eukaryota > Metazoa > Chordata > Lepidosauria > Squamata > Anolidae > Anolis > Anolis sagrei. Next base: position 66,542,622 of record NC_090022.1, on the reverse strand, counting down.
TTAGCTCTTAAATCTCAAGAAAGCTTGTGGAGTCATGCAAAATAGAAAAGAGAGGTTTAGCCTGCATAGAAACAGAATCACATGAGTGAAATATTCAGACTTTCATTCATGTGATGCTTAGTTGTTGTTGGCAACAAATCTTTAAGGGGGAAAAAGTGCCGTGATTTTTATAGCTAAGAGGTTCAGTTTGTTTGGCATTTTGTGGTTCATAAAATGTAATCATTTTGGAGCGGGCGGAGAAAGCTTCAAATGGAAACATGGCATAAGTTGAGTTGATTTATTCCCTTCCTTTCATTATTAGAATGCACGGTCATTTCCATTAAAATATGCAGTGTCATAAAAGTCATAAATATATGAAGCACACAATACAGTAAAGGAAGAATTCCAGAAATTTTCATTTTAAAAAAGAAAAGAAAAAAAAGGTGCTGGTAAGGGTCATTTGGGAATAAAATGAAAAGTCACTGAAAATATATAATAATCACAAAGCAGTTTAATTGTCTCATTTTGTCTTTTGAGACTGTGAACACTTCCAGGTACTGTATATACTTGAGTATAAGATGACCAGAATATAAGTCGAGGCACCTAATTTTACCACAAAAAACTGGGAAAAATGTATTGACTCAAGTATAAACCAAGGGTGAAAAATGCAATAGCTACTGGTAAATTTCAAAATAAAAATAGATACAAATGAATTTACATTAATTGAGGCATCAGTAGGTTAAATGTTTTTGAATATTTACATAAAACTATAATTTAAGATAGGACTGTCCAACTGTGATTAAACCATTATTCTAACCTCCTTCAATGTAAATGTGCTTATGTATCCTTCCAATAATAATAGAGTAAAATAATAAATGTAATAATAATAACCACCTCGAGTCGCCTGTGGGCTTAGAGGGGCAGTATAAAAATGTAGCAAATAAATAAATAAAATAATAATAAAGTAAAATAATGGAAATGTAATAATAACAGTAATAAATAGAGTAAAATAATAAATTTAACAAACATAATACTTATAACAGAGTAAAATAATAAATAACATTGACTTGAGTATAAGCTGAGGAGGACTTTTTCAGCCTGAAAAAGGGGCTGAAAAATTAGGCTTATAATCGAGTATATACAGTAAGCATATTAGCTGTTATAGTTTATATGGTTTTTCTCTTCCTAAGCAATGAGAGATGGGACAACATCAAATTAGGCTGAATAGCATCTGTTGAAAGAATATATAAAACCAATATACATTTAAACAGTTAATATATACTTCAAAATTTATAATTTAAATATTAGCTGCTTAGATCTGCTGGAAGAGAGAGGTTGCAGGCAACATGGAATCAAATCATGCAGAGCTTTAAAGGTAACCATCAACTTTTTGTGAACAGTCAACGCTAACTGAAGCTTAGTGCAGTGACGTTTACATTGATGTAATATGATCATCCACAGATATGTTAGTAATCAATCTGGCTAACTTGTTTTGAACCAGTTAAAGTTTCCAAACTTGGTACAGAGGTAGCCCAATGTACAGAACATTACAGAAGTCAAGCCATACAGCTGGTGTAATTGTCTAAGCCAGGGGTCCTCAAACTTTTTAAACAGAGGGCCAGGTCAAAGTCCCTCAAACTGTTGGAGGGCCAGATTATAATTTGAAAAAAGCATGAATGAATTCCTATGCACACTGCACTTATCTTATTTGTAGTGCAAAAATTACTTAAAAGCAATAGAGTAATTAAACTGGAAACAATTTTAACAAATATAAACTTATTAGTATTTCAATGAGAAGTATGGGCCTGCTTTTGGTTGATGAGATAGGATTGTCGCTGTTGTGTGCTTTCAGTTCATTTCAGACTTCGGTTGACCCTGAGCGAGGGCCAGGTAAATGATCTTGGAGGGCTGTATCCGGCTCTCAGGCCTTAGTTTGAGGACCCCTGGTCTAAGCTGATAGTACAATACACATTCTTGACTAGTACATCTATCTGGCAGATAATCCAGATTTTATCTGGCAGTCTAGATGAGACCTTTGTTAGAATGGGTTTAGTTCCTTGCAGGCATGTAGCCAGGGGGGGAGCTTGAGGGGCTTCAAGGCCTTACTGGTACATTATTTAAACTGTTATGTTTATTCATATCATGATCTGATCACCATGCTCAATATATCCCGTATGCATGGGGGTATTGGGGCAACAATACAAAAGGTTTGCTAGGGTAGACCCTCTTTCACTCAGACTCAGCCCCCCCCCCCCCGAATCAAACTCAGCCTCTCCCGAATCAAAATTCTGGCTACGGGCCTGGTTCCTTGTATAGTTTTCTGTGGGAGGAAACCTTAATTACTCCCTGTCACTTTAAGAACTCCCCCCCCCCCCAAGGTATTGCAGTTTTCCATATCAACCTCTTTACAGTCAGTCAGTCTAAAGGTGCCAAGGGGCCTAGAGGCTGCAATATCTTCCATGTTTAAGGTTTAGGAAACAAAGTCAAATGTTAAAGAAACCCAGTCAAAGTTTAAGAAACCAAAGGTTGAAGAAATTCAGTTTAAGACTTGGAGAAACAAGCTTGGACTAGCAAAGAACCAATTGTGCAGTTTAAAGAAGAAAAGAGACTTAACAGGAGATGTTAACAGAAGTCAAATGCCAAGCAAAGGACACAGATTAGAAGCTAGAAAAAGGATGTCTTCAGAACACATCAAGAGAAACCCAGTTAAGTTCCAAGCTTCCATCAGTTCCTTGAAGTAATCACTTGTTAGTCAGACCCTGGGAGGAGTTAGGGTACTGATATTCCATACAATTAAATTATCTTTTTGTTTACTGTTACACCTTTCATTGTGAGTTTCCAATTCTGTTCTTGCTGGGAATTAGCTCGGGGGATAGAACACAGCCAGTTAAAAAAATTGAATCTTATAATGTACTGATTGGATTCCTACATATAATAGTACTACACAGCACAAGATACAAACATAACTCTACGCTGCTTTAATTCAATTGCTCCTACCTCTTAAACTTTCAGCTATATAATTATAATGTTAATTGGTTTTCTTTAAGAGCTAAAAATAAAGGCACTGCTAGAAATTACAGAACGTTTCAGAGATGTATAGTCCTGGTTTTAGACTTTATTTCATGGGAACATTATTCTTAATGTCTAGGAACTCACACGTGCACTGTTTTGAATTCCATGGTGGGTTGAAAGATCTATTAAATAAATATGTTTTCCCTCTTCTTTTTTTGACCTTTGCTTGAAAGCCTTTCTTTGGAGTCTTTTCTTCCCAAAACACTGTACTTCCCTATGAATCTGTCATCCGTAGCTTTAAATATTTACCCAGTTTATCTTCAAGACACCAAAAACCGCTCCTCTCTTTCTGAAGAATAAAAATGCTTGAACATGTTTTAACTCATCTTTTTATTGTTCATATGCTTCTGAAGACAGGTAGTCTCCTCTGGATGGAGTTATATATCTAAAACCCAGTTTCTGTGGTAATATAGGAGGTACTAGATGTATACTTCTAAAGGAAGTGTAAGGATAAGTAGGTTTCAACTAAAGAAATGTGATTGTACTTTTAAGAAGAAATTCCTCCTCATCTCACTGAAGTGATGAGTTATGGATTGACTGTTTTTAATATGGATGTTTTTAAAAATTGATATTATGCTTTTTAAACTAATTAGTGTCAGCTCTCCACCACAAAAGTGGAAAAATGCTAATTAAAAACCCCTCTATTCCTTTTTTTAAAAAGAAATCTGAGGGAACACCTCTCTAGGAATCTCTAGGTCCTTCAAGGTGACTCTGTAGTGACACTGGAGGTCATCAAATTCATTTGCAAAAGTTAAACACACATATGTAGAAGGCCAACTGTGCATATTTTAATTAGTGTTTATTTATTTACTATATTTATACCCTGCCCTCTCACCCCGAAGGGGACTCAGAGCAGCCTTGCAATAGGCAACAACTTAATGCCACATAAAACAGACATATAATAAAATAAACATATACATTAAGAACATAAAATTAAAAAGCATATAAACATTAAAACCAATTATTAAAAACCACACAATCTGAAGTCATAGTCAAGGAGTTGTTCCAGTCGTGATTGCACATATTCCATCTTCACTTTTTGCACTACATTACTGTACAAAGGCTTGGTCCCAGAGCCATGTCTTCAATTTCTTTCTGAAGCTCAGAAGGGAGGAGGTTGACCTGATTTCACTGGGTAGGGAGTTCCACAGCTGAGGGGCCACCACTGAGAAGGCCCTGTCTCTCATCTCCACCAACTGCACCTGCAAAGGAGGTGGGAGCGAGAGCAGGGCCTCCACAGAAGAACTTATCCTCCGAAATGGTTCATAGAGGGAGAGATGTTTAGACAGATAAACTGGGCTAAAACTGTTTTTAACCATGTTACTTCTTTTGTTGCTGTATTTTAACCTGTTGTTCCTTTCCATCTTGTAAATATTATTGCTAAGACATGAAAAATAGATGTTTGGACTTTTGAAAGAAACAATGTAATAACTTGAATGTATTTAATGAACTGGAATAAAGCAATGAAGTCTGGCCTCCTCCTGCCTGGTCAGAAGAAGTAAGAGGTCTGACAACATAATAGGAGTAGTAGTAGTAGTAGTAATAATAATAATAATAATAATAATAATAATAATAATATAATATAAAATTTTATTTTAACCCACCCTCTCTCCCCAGAGGGACTAAGGACAGATTCCAAAAACAAGGAAGTGGCAAACATTCAATGCTGTATACAGTTTGCCAGTTGTCGCAGCAAATTTTTTGGGGTTCTATGTGTAGCAACAAAATAATCTTTTATAGTAAAGGTACTCGCCCTCCAGTTAAGGAGCAGACAAATACAACTTGTCTTGTCAGTAGAAAAATATTTACATATGTATAGCAGAAGATCTTGTCTCTTCTCCAGCCCTTCTTCCTGACCCTCTCAGTTCATACCTTCTTCTTGGCAAAAGGCTCTCTGGTTTTTTTCACCAATCCCTCAGTCTCTTTGCAGCTTCATCTCCAATAGCACCCAACTCTCAACACCATGGAAGCTTGTGCTTCTTTAGCACACTTACAACTACTCCTCCCTGGCTGTAGATTACTCAGTGCTAGCCAGGTGGTTTGACTCTTAATGCTTGTTGGCCCTGATCCTTACACTTGTTGTCACTTAAGAAATGATATAATGTAAAAACTCTGGTAGTTGTCACCTATGTGTCTACTTCTTCCCTGTATTGGGCCTTAAATTGCAACACTTCCCAAATGGAGAAATGATTTCTAGCTGTAACATAATTGAATCTGATGGGGGAAAAGATCTGATGAAATTTTGAGGGTCGGGTGGGGTGGGGGGCAAGGAATGGACCTTTTATTGCAGTTAGGGGAACCTACTCAGGGAAACCTCTAGAGTGGAGCTGGTCTGGTGGGTGGATCAGACTCAATGTGTGCATGAGAAATTAGTAAAACTATAAATGCACACATGCTGCTTGGGGCTTTTTGTAACAAGGCATTTCATTTTTTTTTTAAAAAAAACAAAACCCAATGAGGGTGGAAGTACTAAGTGGCAACTGGGGTAGATAGTGCTGGACTATTATTGAAACCTCGGCTGCAATTGATTATATTAATACTTACCACATAATGCAGCTTGAAGGTAATTTGACACTGCGGGAGCTACAGAATGCATACTGCCAATGTGTGCTCCAGCACGGATTAAACAGAAAGCAGCACATTCAAAGACATATGCATGCCATATAACACACTGTAGTTGATCCAAGTATATCCCACATCTATACAAAATGTGGAGCGCATTGTTGACACTCTCCCCCTGCTGAAGCGCAGTAAAGAATCCAGAATGGGGGTTGCCAAGAAATACCACAAGGGCATGGCTGGGCAGCAGGGTGCTAATCAACCTCATGGGAGAGGGAATTGGTTACCATCACCCCGTAGGGGCCACAGTGGTGCAGTGGGTTAAACCACTAAGCTGCAGAACTTGCGGACAAAAGGTCGGCGGTTCGAATCTGTGGGCCTGGGTGAGCTCCTCCTGTTAGCCCAGCTTCCGCCAACCTAGCAGTTCAAAAACATGAAAATGTGAGTAGATCAATAGGTGCCGCATTGATGGGAAGGTAACAGTGCTCTATGCAGTCATGCTGACCACATGACCTAGGAGGCATCTATAAACCTCACTGGCTCTTCGGCTTAGAAATGGATATGAGCACCACCCCCCAGAGTTGGATCTGACTAGACTTAATGCCGAGGGGAAACCTTTACCTTTACTACTGCCATCCTGAATGCCTCTGGTGCACTGATATGTATCACTCTGGGAAAGGGAAGGCTACAAAATGGTTTGAGATCAGATTTCATAGTTAATGTAATTACCTTCTTGGCCTCAAGCTGGTTTCAGACCTGTCAATTTAATTACCCACTGAGCAACACCAGTCCTTCTGAAAGCAGTTCCAAGATGGTTTATAGCAGGGGTCCTCAAACTAAGGCCCGGGGGCCGGATACGGCCCTTCAAGGTCATTTACCCGGCCCTCGCTCAGGGTCAACCTAAGTCTGAAATGACTTGAAAGCACACAACAACAACAACAACAACAATCCTATCTCAGCCAAAAGCAGGTCCACACTTCCCATTGAAATACTAATAAGTTTATAATTGTTAAAATTGTTCTTCATTTTAATTATTGTACTGTTTTGAAGTGTTTTTTGCACTACAAATAAGATGTGTGCAGTTTGCACAGGAATTCATTCATTTATTTTTTTTCAAATTATAATCCGGCCCTCCAACAGTTTGAGGGACTGTGACCTGGCCCTCTGTTTAAAAAGTTTGAGGACCCCTGGTTTATAGTGTCCATGTAGAAGTGCCCTAAGGATGAACATGACTTTCTGTTTCCTAGTATCTCTAACTAACTCCATTTCATCTGAATCCGGTAGAAGAACTTGCACTGTTAATCTTTTCCATAACAGCTCCATGTTCCTTTTCACGTTTCTATTTAATTTGTTTCCTTGCAGTTATTGTTGTGTTTTTCACCTTGTTTATCTGTAGTTTTCACAATGTTCATGCAGTAGATTCAATATGTTTTCAGCAAGGGATTTCAGTTAAGATGATTACAGGTAGTTGATGTACAAGTGGACAAGATCAACACACAGGGATTTCTTAATATGAAATAAGGCTTAAACACATTCGTTTTTAGTAGAGGGTATTAAACTACAAGTTATATTCCAAATTATAGACTTTCTTGTATTTTAGGGGCGGGGATTATATTTGAGTGTTGGATTCCAGTAATCCTACCTTGCTTTCTTATATGAACATTGCAAAAGATGAATTTGTCACCATTTAATATAAAGCCTTTGAGAAACATTCGATTAGCAGTAATTCACATCAATATTAAGGCATGATTTGAAAGGCTTAACAATAAAACAAGAATTTGAAATAAATTTCCAATATTATGAACTAGGCTTCTCATTTTCAAAAAAGCATAGGAAAGTGGTCTATGTTAGCATGTGCTATATAAAATATATTATGCCTCTTGAATATAAAACAAAGGGTAACATTTGGATATTATCCATCTCTGCTTATTATTAAAAGTTATTCACTGGATAATTATACTATGAAGTGCTGCATGTTGTCTCTTATGCTAAAAACTATTCAAGGGTAAAAGAAAGATTTTGCATTGTATAAAATGGTTTTTGGCCTAATAATCTTATCTCCAGCCCAATGTGTGATAATTATTTTTCATGAAATAAAAAGAATCAGCTTGGAAAAGTGATTTTTTGGGGCTATAACTTAGGGGGCTTAGAACTATTTCTAAGATGAGAACAGCTCAACATTGTCAGATCAATCCTCATTAATTTTGCCTTTTTGCATTAAAATATCAACTATTACCACCACCAACTGAAGCAGGAAACAATCTGAGTGTAATGAAAATAATGGCAAAAGAATGAATAAAATGCTACAAATTGAGTAAATATAAACAAATCCAATTAATATGATGAGCAAAACAAAAATATGTCAGACCCTGTTAAATGAATGCAAAGTTGCCTATAACACAGGCATGGGCAAACTTTTTTGCCCTGGGCCGCCTTGTGAGCCCGGCTGCAAGGGCTGTGCTGGGAGGGAGTGTGGGTGGGGCAAGAAGGGGTGGGGTTGTGGGCTGGAAGGGGTGGGGCTGGGGCTGGAAAGGGAGGGGCTGTGGCTGGAAGGGGCGAGGTCGGGGCTGGAAGAGGTGGAGCCAGGGCGAAAATGCAGGACAGGGCCTTTGGAGAAGCACGTGTGTCTCCCTGGCTCTTATGGGCCTCAGAAAGGCAGTGGTCTGCCTTCTCCAGGCCCAGAAGAGGGAGACAAACATGATGCTGTAAAGTAGCAGTGGCATGTTTCCCATCCCAGCTCTTCTCTGGGTCCCGGCAAGGCAACGGCCTGCTTTTCTTGGGCCCAGAGGAAGGAAAGGAACACATCGCTGTCAAACACACTTGGCAGCACCATGTTTCTCTCCCCAGCTCTTCTCTGAGCTCTGGGAAGGCAGTGGCCCACCTTCCTTGGGCCCATAGGAGAGAGACAAGCATGCCGCTGCTGAGTGCACTCCAGGGAGCACTCAGCAGAGGCATGTCTCTGCCTCAGCCCTTCTCTCAGTCTGGGGACGTGGCGGACTACTGTGTCTGCATACTGAAGGGGAGGCTGAAGCAGATGGGGACTGGGGTGAAAAGCCTAATGGGCCGTGTCTGGCCCGTGGGCCTGGGTTTTGCCCATGCCTACTGCAACATCTTCTGATACATTCATCTTTCCACCGTGTCACTTTAAAAGTAGAAACTGTGAAGATATATTAAAAGATTAAGAATCGTGAACACATAATACAGTCTATACACAAACAATGGATATCATTGAATACAATAGAAGGTCAAAAATAATTTGGGAGGGAATTACATTTTGGAGCACGGATAAGTGAAACTTAGGATACTGAGTCCATAGAGAAGGGGGTTGTACTGCACTCTGAAATAAGCATGAGACTTTCATGCTGTAACGTTTGAAGTTAGGGGTACATTATGAGTAGATAACATTTGTTGATTATCGTAAATTATTTAGGGTTGTGGGAACAAAAAGAGATTATAAAGAGCCCTAGAAACATCTCTCTAATCTGTGAGGATAAGCTCTAAAATGGCAAATGAAAATTCCTTAAAAATGATCGTGATTAGGGCAAAAAATATATATCAAAACTTCACATATACACTGATATGATATAAGAGGTCATGATTTATATCTCTTTAACAACTCACTGTGTGGCTGCTGCAAAAAAAAATTCAAATTGGCCTAATTAGAAAAGGAATCGGAAATCATAATGTCAACAACATATTGTTTTTATAAAAATCTATAAGACCATAACTGGAATACTATGTACGGTTCTGGTCACCACACTAAGAAATGGAAAATGTGTAGAACAGGGTAACAGAAATGCTCAAGGGATAAAACTGTGCATGTCTCATAATCCTAGAGCTCAAAGTCATCCACTGAAACTGGTAGGAGATTCAGAAAGAAATATACAGAATATTTACAGAAAGCATAGTTAAAGTGTGGAATTCACTGTCCAGATATACTGATGTTTTTCCACTTGACTTTGAAAATGCAGTGGGTGTGGCGGATGTGGCTAGCATGGCTTTTCTTATGTTCCTACATCAGATAAAATGTAGGACAAAAAGACAACAAAATAATTTCGGATTTTGAAGGAAATCTTAAAGCTAAAGAGAAAAATAAAAATGTTCTAAAAATAGACTGTACATAGAAATAAAGCCTTGGGAAGAATGTTGTAGGGAATGAGCAGCAAAAGGTAGACTTCCTTTCTTTCTGGGAGAAGGAACCCATATGTAAACTAAAAGTAAAAATAAAATCCCACAGGAATCCAAAAAAGGAAGTATATCTATGTTTGAGTCCCAACTTAATGCAAGCGTCATTTGGATCTTTTCTGCAACCCTCTTGGTCCTGTCATAGAGTGCATCCAGATTGATTGAAAAGTTCCAGATTTTGTTCATGTTCTTTCCAATTTTATATTTGGCTAAAATAAACGAACCTGGCGAATTGATACAAAATTCTCTGATTGTAGCAGGAAAAGATAGAAAACATCCTGGGATAAACAAAACATATATGGAGTGGCAAAATAAAATCATAGAATCATAGAATCATAGAGTTGGAAGAGACCTCATGGGCCAGCCAGTCCAACCCCCTGCCAAGAAGCAGGAATATTGCATTCAAATCACCCCTGACAGATGACCATCCAGCCTCTGTTTAAAAGCTTCCAAAGAAGGAGCCTCCACCACACTTTGGGGTAGAGAGTTCCACTGCTGAACAGCTCTCACAGTCAGGAAGTTCCTCATGTTCAGATGGAATCTCCTTTCTTGAAGTTTTAAGCCATTGTTCCGTGTCCTAGTCTCCAGGGAAGCAGAAAACAAGCTTGCTCCCTCCTCCCTGTGGCTTCCTCTCACATACATGGTTATCGTATCTCCTCTCAGCCTTCTCTTCTTCAGGCTAAACATGCCCAGCTCCTTAAGCCGCTTCTCATAGGGCTTGTTCTCCAGACCCTTGATCATTTTAGTCGTCCTCCTCTGGACACATTCCAGCTTGTCAATATCTCTCTTGAATTGTGGTGCCCAGAATTGGACACAATATTCCAGGTGTGGTCTAGCCAAGGTGGAATAGAGGGGTAGCATTACTTCCCTAGATCTAGACACTATGCTCCTATTGATGCAAGCCAAAATCCCATTGGCTTTTTTTGCTGCCACATCACAATGTTGGCTCATGTTTAACTTGTTGTCCATGAGGACTCCAAGATCTTTTTCACACGTACTGCTCTCGAGCCAGGCATTGTCTCCCATTCTGTATCTTTGCATTTCCTTTTTTTTCTTGCCTAAGTGGAGTGTCTTGCATTTGTCCCCGTTGAACTTCATTTTGTTAGTTTTGGCCCATCTCTCTAATCTGTTAAGATCGTTTGAATCCTGTTCCTGTCCTCTGGAGTATTGGCTATCCCTCCCAATTTGGTGTCATCTGCAAACTTGATGATTATGTCTTCTAACCCTTCATCTAAGTCATTAATAAAGATGTTGAACAGGACCGGGCCCAGGACAGAACCCTGCGGCACTCCACTTGTCACTTCTTTCCAGGATGAAGAGGAAGCATTGGTGAGCACCCTCTGGGTTCGTCCATTCAACCAATTAGAGATCCACCTAACTATAGTTTTGCCTAGCCCACATTGGACTAGTTTGTTTGCCAGAAGGTCATGGGGGACCTTGTCAAAGGCCTTATTGAAATCCAGGTACTCTACATCCACGGCATTCCCCGCATCTACCCAGCTTGTAACTCTACTGAAAAAAGAGATCATATTAGTTTGGCATTACTTGTTCTTGATAAATCCATGTTGACTATTAGCGATGGCCGCGTTTGTTTCTAAGTGTTTGCAGACCACTTTCTTAACAATCTTTTCCAGAATCTTGCCTGATATCGACGTGAGGCTGACGGGACAGTAATTGTTTGGGTCATCCTTTTTTCCCTTCTTGAAGATTGGGACCACATTGGCCCTCCTCCAATCTGCTGAAACTTCTCCCGTTCTTGAAGAACTCTAAAAAATGATTGCCAATGGTTCTGAAATGACTTCTGCTAGTTCCTTCAATACTCTTGGGTGTAGTTGATATGGCCCTGGGGACTTGAACTCATTTAGAGTGGCCAGGTATTCCTGGACAACTTGTTTCCCAATTTGGGGTTGGATGTCCTCTAATCCCTCATCCACTCCATCTTGCTGAGGTGGAAGATGACTTTCTTTTTGTGAGAAGACCGAGGCAAAGAAGGCATTAAGTAGTTCTGCATTTTCCCTATCCCCTGTCAGCATTGCCCATCTTCTCCTCAAAGAGGCCCTATCGCCTCCTTGTTCCTCCTTTTTCTACTGACGTAAGAAAAGAAGCCCTTTTTATTGTTTTTAATGTCCCTGGCAAGCCTGAACTCGTTTTGTCCCTACAGGAGTTGGCTATTTGTTTGAATTCTTTTTTGGTGATTTCTCCCTTTTTCTTATGCATGTCTCTTTCGCATCTTAGCACAGTTAGAAATTCTTTGGACATCCATTCTGGCTTCTTTGCACTTGTCCTATTTTTTCTCTTTGTTGGCACTGCTTGCAATTTTGCCTTGAGTATTTCACTTTTGAAAAACTCCCATCTATCCGTAACTCCCTTGTCTTTTAGTATCTGTGTCCAACATTTTTCGGAAATCAGCTCTCCTAAAGTCCAAAATGCGGGTTTGACTTGTCTTAGTTTCGTCCTTCCTTTGTACCTCAAATTGCAGAAAATCAGAAGGAAATGTAGCAAAAGCTGGGAATTGCTACTCCATTTCGTCAGTCTGGTGTTGTGCTTCTCCTGGTGCTTTTAGGAATATGTCCAAGTTAAATATTGTGTCTGTGGTGATAAATCAGGCTACCATTAGGACTACAGAATAATTTTTCAGGAACTAAAGGCTTAAGCATTACATATAATGCAGTCTCCTGTCTATATTAAACACAATAAAATCTGGGTTCTTGTAGGTTTTTCGGGCTATATGGCTATATTCCAGAAGCATTCTCTCCTGATGTTTTGCTTGCATCTATGGCAGGCATCCTCAGATGTTTTAAGTGGGAGTAAGTGGGAGTACATTCTTTCTTCTGCTATGATCTGGATTCTTCAGTCCAGCCATCATATAAGGCCAAAAGTCCTTGAGGCCACAAATAGGGAAGGTAAATTCTCCTGTCAGTGATTTTTAACTATCAAGAGTTTGTATAAAACAGATTTCATATAGCTTTGGGTATGTCTAAGGGGGTTCAGCTACAATAGCCAGCTTACATTTTTTGCATGCATTTACTTGGTCATTTAATATATAGTACTTGATGGCACTTAAAAACCCAAGAGTCTGGTTCAATTTCCCTGCTCATTTGTGTATGTGTGCATGGAATATGGAGGTTTCAGGCCCACCTATCCTCATCACAAGGGGTTTGATTCCCTATTGTCCACTGTTTGAGGGTCTATGTTACAACTCCAATTATAACCAAGGGGCTCTAGGAATTGTTGTTCAAAGAAGTACAGGGTGAGGCAGCATAACTTCATTTTTTCAAAACTTAATAAAACTCATTGTATGAATCAGAAATTTTTATTTTTTTAATAATGTAGGCGCATATCTAAAGTTTTGTTTTACGTAGTTTTGAAGATCAAATTAGGTAGGTGATGTCCCCCATTCTCCATACACTGAGTAAACCGATTTCTGGCGTTTGTCATGACTCTTGCCAACATAGCAGGCGTTATGTTGGCGATTTCTTCCTTGATGTTGGTCTTCAAATCTTGTAGGGTCCTTGAACGGTTCACATAAACACGGGATTTCAAAAAACCCCATAGAAAAAAATCACAAAGGGCCAAATCTGGAGAGTGGGCTGGCCACTCCAAATCTGCTTGAAAAGTAGGTCTCAACAGCAAAAGCATGCTTCTCACTGTTCCAACGCATGATGGCGACTGAACTGTGTCAGAACAAAACTTTATATTTCCGCCTCTCGAACGAGACCACTAGCGCTCCGCTACGTCTTCAACGACTGAATGGTGCGCATTTTAAAAAAGGAAGTTATGCTGCCTCGCCCTGTATGTCCTCCAAGCTCTGTGAAAAATTGTAAATGATACTAAGTAGTAATATTGAATTAAAATTCTCTCATTGAAAATTCTGCTTATTTTCATGCCACCTGTGCAATTACAGCAACACAACGAATTTTTCCAAACTTTGTTATTGGGGGGGTTTACACCACATATCACACCTATATATAGTCAGCTCTCTCCATTTGTGGGTATCATTCTTGTGGATTTGATTATTCATGGATTTTATTCACATGTTCTGTCTAGTCATCCATAGGTCTACCATTACAACTCTATTGGTTAACTTACGCTGTTATGCTGGAGGATTGAAAAATTTCTAGAGAGAATCTTCTCTAAGCATTTATAGATGCCTCATCATGAGTCTTATGTTTAGTGTCCACTGAAGGACCTAGAGATTCCTAGAGAAGTGTTTCCTCCAACAAAAATATCTTGTTTTCTTGTTCACCTTTCCCCACTTTTGCAGGGGTCCTATACACCTAACCAGAGTGAATGTGGAGGACTGACTGTATTTAACTTATTATTTTATTTAACATATGTAGATACTGTGAAGAAAACAAATTGTTAAGTATATTAATTGTGCCAAAAATTATTGGGTAATGAACCAAGGAATTAGAGTGTACACTGCCAACCCTGAAGACAGGCTGCCATGCAGGTGTAGTTATAAAATATGTATAAATTTTGGCTGGTCATTATAGTACCAGTAAATAGGCCGAATTTGGCTCATATCACAAGAATAAGCAATCAATATATATTCTCAGTTTTTAGAGTGCCAATTAAAAAAAATATTCTCAAGTTTATGCCAAACATTGCTGTTCATTTTCAGCTCAAGAGATTGCAGAACAGTTGATGGTCCTAGCTACTGCTTTCATTCTACAAAAGCTAAAGGTCTCAGACGAGTTACATACTCCTGTGTTGCATCCTCTCTCTAGATGTCTCATTGACACCAATTAGTTCATTGCAATTTAGATGTAACTCCTAGGCAGTCTCCATTCAAGCATCTTAGAGAGATAGGTTTGCTAAATTTCAGAAGTGGTCTATAGACTACTCTCTGAGATGCAATAAGTCACATTTCAGAAGAAACATGAAGTTCTTGTTAGCAAAATGTTATTTTTATAGCTTGAGACCAGAGGCAGACATTAAAAGATGGCCTTTAACCCCCCTTCACCAGTAGCTATATCTTTTGCTTCCATGATCAGATTTCTTCACAGGACAGTGGTTGGAGTCCTACTTGATAACATAGGTTTTTTTCTGCCTCAGACGCAAAAGAAGCATGCTGTTTTGTTTTCATTTGTTTTTGCCATGAATGATGATGACAACTAGTTGAAATTTTGCTTTCTAAAAATAGATGAAGATAAAAAGTTCTTTGCTTTTCATTTGAATTATATATAGCCTTTCTTGTATTGAGTTTAAAATAGCTTTTCAAAATATTCCAGCTCTTTAAAAATATGAAAAAGGATTCCACTGTTTAGAAAAACCTTTTAAAAATCCAGTGTCTTTAAATATTTAAATAGGGAATGTGCATAGGATCTGAAATTACTACATTAAAAATGAAAGCAGCAACTTTTCCATACAACCAACAAAAAGCAAAATAGCCATTGAGCCAATGAGAGTACCTGGGCGCGATTATTATGTGAGGAATAAAAAAAAAAACCCTAAACTGTAACTCCAAAAAAAGGGGGTGGGGAACTGTGGGGAACTGAGGCTGCGTATACATTGCAGAATTAATGCAGTTTAACACATTGTAACTGCCATGGCTCAAAGGAAGTTATTTTAGTGAGGCACCAGCCCTCTTGGACAGAGAAGGTTAAAGATCTTGTAAAATTACAACTCTCATTATTCTAGAGCATTTAGCCGTGTCAAACTGCATTCATTCTGCAGTGGAAATGCACCCTGAATTAAGAAATTGGTAAATTTTTCAGTTTTTCCTCTTCTGTATTTCCACTTAATGCAGTTTAAAGCCACTTAAATTGCCATGGTTCAGTGTTATGGAATTCTGGGAGTTTTAGTTTAGCAAGATCATTAGCCTTCTTTCCAAAATAATGTTAGTTCCTTGCTAAATTACAAACCCCAGGATTCCATAAAATTGAGCCATGACAGTTAAAGTGATGCCAAACTGCATTGATTTTACAGTGTAGTGCACTCATTGAAACATTTCCATTCCTTCTGGTTGTGGTAAGACAAGCAATAATTTGTGAGTCAGTTACCCGCTTTATATCTGCACAAGAGATGTATAATTTCTGGAACTGTTGCCCAAGGATTCTTTTCCTTTTGATTCCTGCCTTTTGGATAGTAAACAGAAAGATAAGAATTGTCTTTGTGTTTTTATTGATGTGCTGGAAGTTTCTCTGGAAACCTTCCCAGCTGAAGACCAGGGCAATCCATGCAATGCATTAATTCATCCCCAGCCTTCTGTCAGCCACATTTCCGATAAGCTCCAAGGCAAGACATGAATGTGGAAGTGGCTTCCTACTGCTGCTCTTAACACTTTGTATTCAGATGGTATAAAATTAACTAAGCCGAACAAACCTACCTCAGGGAATTTGATTATTTCCCCTTTGAATCCATGTAACATCATGGCCATTACCCAAAAATTTAACAACAAACTCCTTAATTAAATACGTGTTATGTGGGAGGTCAGCTTAGCCAGGTGGTTTCTTTGCAGTGATAACAATATTTTGAGTGATGTACTTTTTTTGGGTTGGTCCTGTATCTCTTGCCAATCAATTTAATTGGATGGAGGTCAATTAAGAAACTACAATTAAAAACCAGCATCATAAACAGCTGTTGTACCTTTAATAATTGTGCAGGAGAGGGCATTTCAGATGGTGTAGCTTATAATTTACCTGCTGGAATTCCTTCTTCTGCATTAAAGCATAAGCAGCCTTCTCCTCTTTTTACATTCAGCAACCTTAACAAAAAAAACCACATGCATGGGGACTTTTTTCAGAAGTATAGATATAATTAATAATGATTATTGATAGTTGAAGACTGGAAATTTAATAGGAATCTATACCAGTGAAGCAATTTTTCATGGACCGTATGTGTCCATGTGTGTGTATGATGATTTTGGTTTTGCTATTCTTAGCATTATCCACCAGGGGGTATTACAGTTTAATTTAGTCTGCAGCAATCAAAGTCCATCTTTTTCTTCTTCTGTGAATGATCTTCAACCTTTGAAAAAAAAAAACACAAGAGGAACTGTGTCTTTTCTATGAGAAATAGAAACACACAATTAGGCAATACCGTTAGTAGGATGAATGAAAGTACCATAAAAGTATGGAAGCTTTTGAAACTCTTGCTTTATGGTATCAAGAGGGGGGGGGGGAGGGGGAGAAAGAGAAAGGGATGAAGGGAGAAACTTTTTTCTCGTAGTGTTTTTGGTAGTTTTCAGGTGACATTGAAAGAGGGAAGCTGCTACTGGAAATGTCTCTACCTTCCATATTTTAGGGACAATTCATATTGCTTAGCAGCCTCCAAGCCGCTTTGAGTATCCTTTGTGGAGAGGAAAAGGTGGGGTATAAATAAACATAATAATACTATTTATGACTACTGACTGATTTTTCATCACTTGATCACGCAGTAGTTGTTGACCAGAAGTATAAAGTGTGAGCTGCCTTTACTGAAAAGAAGGATTTGAAATGATATCAGTGAAAGTGGTGATTTCAAATCCTGTGACAATGCAGTTAACTTATCCTCTGTTCAGCAGAATTAGTCAAAACATTCACTTGTGAAAGCCTGTGTACCGAAACAAAGATATGTTGAATATTTCTAAGAAGCACCGGAAATGAAATAACCTGTGAGAAAGAATCATAGTTCCATAGAATCATAGAGTTGGAAGGGACCACGTGGAACATCTCGTTCAATCTCCTTGCAGAAATACACAGCTAAAGTACATCCATTTTCTAGACTTCCCAAGGAGAAGATTTTACACCCCTCTGAGGCAATCTATTTCACTTTCAAATAGCTCTTTGTAATAATAAAGATAACAGAAGGCAGAACCTGCAACAGGCACACCACACACAAGATGGAGGTCAAAGGACAAATGACAAGGTCTGGCCCAAGGCAAGACTGTAAGGGGATCAGAGCACACACACCCTCACACACACAAGGCCAGACAGTGGGAAGCTACTACTGTATTTTATATTTTGCCTTTCTTACCGCCAATTATTTATTAAAAGTTTCTTTTGCTGTCACCAATTTATTATTTTAACAGGCCACCTCCTTCAGCTGGAATGTTCAAAAAGCCACATGAAGACTTCAGTGAAAATGAAACAGGAATATGTTGTTTATTTTGAACAGTCAAAATGCATAATAGTTTCAAATAACTTGTCAGGCTTTATTTCTTACAGAGGATGGTACTTTTATCTTGAGTTTCTTAAACACACACAGAAATCCAAACAGGATCTTTTAAATCCTTTGAATCTCCCCTCCTTCCACAGCACTCTAATCACTATAGAGGCCTATTAACTATGTTCCTCATATAACTAACAGTTCCCAACTCTATTCCTTCCTTCCCCCTTCAAACTCCTGTCTTCTTCCCCACCAAACCCCTAACTGATCTAAAATGGCTGCCTCAGCTTCTTCTCTCCCCTTCTGGCTCCACCCATCTCCAGTTGCTGAGCTTTCCCCTCCAATTTCATAAGTCAATCAGACTGCACTCCTGGCTATGAGGCTGCCTGTTAGCTCTTCCCCTCAGCTCTCCTTAGCTTTAGCAAGCTGAGCCTGGTTTCTGCCTTTTACATCAACCCTTTAAGGTAGGCCAATCTGTTACACTCTTCTTGCCAGGAAGTTTTTCCTAATGGCATTTCTTTTGGGTGGTTGAATGTGTTGGTTCATGTTGCATGGAATGTAATGCTGAAAACGACAACAAAATATTGGTATCATTTTGTTTGTTGATGTTATGCATATAGCCTATAGTAACCTCATTTTTTGATGTAAAAAGTTTGATTTGCATTTTTCAAATTAGTTTTCCCCCATAGCATTCATTTAGCACGAATGTACACCTTGACTATTAATCAATCATTAAAGAAATTCAAGATCACTCTGTCTTCAAATGTTTTTACAAATGTTGCATCATATACTGTTTTAGGTATATTGCCTTAACTTATTATATGCTGTTTTGGGTATGATATTGGGAATATAAATTAAATAATTCAAATAAATTAAATAATTCAAATAACATGTTTTTGTTTGTTTCTTTCTTAGATCTAAAATAAAACTCAGTATCAGATAGGTTATTTCCAAATGTATTCCTGAAGGAGTATTTGAGTCAATAGTACTTGCGAGATGTTGTATTTTGAAATTGCTTGCCATCATGTTTATTTCCTTTGATTCTGAGAAATTTTGAGGAAACCTGAGTTGTTCATATTCTTAAGTGTGTGTATGTCCTTTCAAGCGTGTTTTGATTTATTGTGACCCCATGCATCTCATACAGTTTTTTTAGGCAAGGAACACCCAGAGGTGGTTTTGCCAGTTCCTTCTTATGAAATACCACCTATAACATTTGGTATTTCTTGGCAGTCTCCCTTCCAAGTACTAAACAAAGCTGACTCTGCTTACTTTCCAAGATCAGAAATGATCTGGATCCTTTAGGGTAGTGGTGCTCAAAGTGTGCTCTATGGGGGCCTTGGCGCTTCACAAAAAATCCTGAGGGGCTCAGTAATTTCCTCCCCCTGCTCCTGCAAGTAATTACATGTCTTCTTGCTGTCAACCTTCCCTTCAATGTTCTTAAAATGGTTATTTTTCACCTTGCTTTTTCTTGTGCAACTCACCAAGGCTATCAAGATGATGGGACATGCAACGTGGCTTCTGTTGAGGATCTCAACTATTAGGGAAGCTCAGATGGGGAGGAGGCAGTCTTTTAGATGTCCTAGCCCAAAGCCACCTTGTAGATCGAAACCAGAGCAGGGAAGCAGACTGGAAGCTAATGCAATTATGTAAATCTCTATGATACACATCTGAAAATAGAATAGTCACAATATTCCTCACTATTTATTACTTGTGAATATTTTTCAAGGACAGCACCACATAGAGCATGTTGCAGTAGCCCAAATTCATTTGCATGTCTGGAACAGTTATTGCTGATATTTTTAATATCTGATCATAATAAAAGGTAATCTAACTGCTATTCTTAATTTTACCATAGTTTAAACCTTTCTAGAAATAAGGATAACACATTCACTGACTTCTTATCATACACTGTTTTCTAATCTGCTGCTTTTGATTGATATGGAGAGAATGAAATTCCATTAAGGAAAAGCTAAAGTTCTTATCTCGTGTTTATAGCACATGCCAACAAAAATGAAATGAAACCCTCATGAGCACAGACTTTAGTGGGTGTTATTCATCTGCATATAGGGTAAAGCCTCCAAGTGTTTAAGGGATGTTTCTGGAAATGCAGAATTCATTTGTCTTGCAAATGAACTCATTAGAGGAAGGCACCATGATACAGCAAATGCATTTCCTCTTTTGGACCAAACTTCCTTATATATATACTATTTGCCTAATGGGACATTATATTGTAGTATTATTGAGAAAGTCTATGTAAGGAGACAAAGAACAATTCACTCTAGAGTTTGCATAACACAGACTTCTAAATTCTGTCCTTGTGTACTGATATTATTTTTCCTCCCTCATTATAAACATTTGCTGTTACTCTGCCTGCAGTGCACCATTGAATCTAAATTTCCTTATTAAATGCTACCCTTTCAAAGTGTCTGCAAAGCAATGCTTTCTTTTCTGACAAAGTACACAGATTCACTTACTCATAGCAGAGTTAAAAGAGGTGTGGAGAATTTCACTAGTTAGAAGCAATGGCTTCAGTGTTACATAGGAGATGTCAAGTTAATAGTTCAAGAAACCAGTTAAAGCTGTGCTTTAATGTGAAAAATACTGATGAAATTATGGAAATATATAAAAATTACCAAATTAGGTAAATTACTAATGGTCTTTCTAGCTACCTCAGTCATACCTGACATATATAGTGATACCTAGTAATACACTTTAAAACAAGTCAAATAGTTGTATCACCAGCCCAGCCTTCCTCCTCAGTTGCCACTATTTCATCTGCAATGTTGCTGCATCAGGAAGTCCATGATTTTTGATGCACTGCAGTGGTATACTGTTCCAATGAGATATGGGAACTGATTGATGATTGCTCTTTCATTTGGAGGGTTCAACATTCACCTTTAAAACCTCTGCACCTTCACAACTAATGCAGTTTTATATAACTGATACAGTATACTTGTAATCAAAAGATGCATCTTGATGGAATTTTAAAAAATGTGTATTGATAGACAAATTTCAAAACAAGAGTGATCCTGAATGTTTGTCAAGAACATTAAATGCTTAGGATGATATTTACATGTGATCAACCACTTTAGGAAAGATTATCAACTAACATTGTTTATACCACACAACTTTTTTATTTCCCAGATAATAGAAAATACCTTGGTTTACCAATGTAGCTTCATATCCAGCGTATACATAAGGGTTTATAACTGGATGAAAATAATGTCATGATATTTTCACCATATTGTTTGTATAAGCTTAAAAGTCAAATTGTTTTTTTCAGAGGAAATGTGTGTTATTTAATATTTTAGAAATAAAGCTAAAATCTAATTTTAACTAAAAAGTGATTACTATATAAATAGTATGTAAGTTCATCATCAATCATAATTATGGTTCAAAGACCCAATATTCTCACAGTATGTAGGTAAATGCATGTGCCTCCAGGCAATATTTTCATTCTTCACTAAAGTCCCAGAGTTGGAAACATCTGACTTACACACAACTCATAGTTAAGAGTGGGGGCGAGATGACAGGAAGTGAGAGAATTCTACCCCCCAGAAGGGAAATTCACTCCTGAAAGAGTTATCACGAAGCTTTCTCACCAATCCTTGTTTCCACAACAAGCCACATTTTTCAAAATCCAATTATCACAGGGACAGAAAGTGAGGTAAAATCTTCTGAACTGGGGTACAGAGAACAAAACAAACCCTGAAATCTTATAGAAAGCTTATATTTATGTGTATGTGTGTGTGTGTGTGTGTGTATAATTGGACTCTGTTCTAATTTACAAACAAATTCAACTTAAGAACAAACCTACAGAACCCATCTTGTTCAAATGTGGGGACTGTCTGTCTTAAGCAGGAGAAAAGGAAAAAAAATCTAAATAATACTAAATCAGATTAAAAATGAATACATCAAATTTTGAGTTGCTACCACAGTGTCTAGTTGAGTAGATCGAAATTTGATTAAATAGTACTGATTTTACCAATGCACTTAGGAATATATGAAATTGCTGTCTACCACTGATCCAATGATGCAAAGAGCAGAAATTGTGAGGAGCAGAAACTATCCAGGAAGAAACAGATATTTCACATCACCTGTTACTCAACCGTTCTAGCTGGAGATACAAGGGACTGGATTTTGAACTTCTGCATACAAAAGATGTGCTCATACTCACATCTGAGCTACAGCCCTTCTCTAATAATGCAGTTCTTCACTGTCTCATTGAACATAATGGAATTTCTTGCTGAGCAGATGTGGCCAGTGTGCTAGCTTTCCGTAAGTTCTTCTGACCTATTGAAACCAACACAACTCATGTTTTGGAACTAGTCAGTGTTGTGGTTCAGCCAGATGAAGACAAGGCATTTGGGGGGTTAGGGCCTAGTGGTTATGTAGGTGAGCAAACACAGGGGCCATTAGAGCAAGATGGTTCTGTAGCTGAGGGAACGGTGAGGGTTTTGGAGCAAGATGCTGTTGCTGAGACAAAGTGTGAAAGTGCTTTGGAATTCAGCAGGCAGGAAAGGGACAATAACTTTAGCTCATCCAAGGAAGCAGCTGGCTTAGACAGAGATACCAGGCTGCTTCTGAGTGAACAGAGATTCAGATGCAGGAAAACCCATGAGAGAGGCAGAAGCAGGCCTCTCAAAGTCAAAGGAATGTGTTCATGTTTTGCAGTCCTTAAATTAGTGAGAAAGCTTTTAGATCAAGCAGTGTCTCTACTGGAGTGAGGAACTTCTGTCTCATTCCTAGTTCATGCTTTAGTTCAAGACCCAAGATTCGCGATCAAGGTTGCTCCTTGTTTTATGGACTTACCTTTGGATTCATGCCCATGTTTTCTCCTTGTTTCCTGGATTAATGTTCTTGTTTCAGCTATTGTTTTCTGGATTTACGTATTGCCTTTGGGACTTGCTTCCTTTATTAAAAGATTTTTATCTTTCTATTTATTTAAGGTGCCTTTGGCCCTTTTTATATGTATTTTTATCAATAAACCGTTTATTACCACGTTTGGTTTCTTGGTAAGTGCTGTGAGCAAGGTGAACTCCTGCTGAGGTGCAACAGTCAGGCATAAAATCAGTTTGCAAAAAAGTCCAAAACATCCCGGAATCCAACCATCATCCATGGAATCATCTAGCATCTATATCATACCATTGTAAAACTATTATTTCCTAGAGAAATGAACCAAGAATTATTTGGATGAGTTTAATTTGGTTGACCATTTCTACCAATTAGTTGCATAGCTTGTTGTGCAATTTCTGCATAGTTTTCTTGTTTTTGTAAGGTGCACTCACAGGAGACCCGTTATCTATTGTTGAGTGGGAATTATGTTGCACCGCGTAACAACTGGGACTTTGATAAATCTGAGTTTGATATTTACTGGTATCTCTGGAGGTTCTTGTCTAGGTCCTTTCAATTCTTCTGATTTCTTGACTGCAATATTCATTTGGATTAATGACTGAGCCAAGGTATGGAAAATCTCTGCTGTATTGCTTGTATGCTCATTAGGTTCTATTGTTCTATCATATTCTAGAGAGCTTGTATATGTTGGGTTCAGGCTGATTATTTTTGTGAGTTGAGAGAAGACTTGTTTGAGGAGTTATTAGCATTCCGTTGTTCTATTGCGTGTATGTCCAAGTCCTCTACCTGAACATGTAGTGTCTGTAAAGTTTCCTTCCTCTTTCCTATGGCCTCCAACCTTATTGAGTAGGGCTGGGCGGTTTCGTTCGTTAATTTCGTAATTCGTTATTGATTCGTATTTAAATTAGCTTACGATCCGATATTGAGCCATGCAGGAGCAACTAAAAATCGAAACGAATTTTTCAATTTATTTCATAATTGTTTCGTAATTGGTTCGAAATAGTTTCGAAATCGTTTCGAAATTGTTTTGTTATTATTTCCGTATGTCTGGTGCAAGTTTTATAGTTGTTGTTTGTTTTATCAGTGATAAAAAAATAAATTATCACACCAACAGTCAACAACAGAGGGAGAGGGAAGCTTCAGAAGTTCCCCCTGTCCCATTTGGAGGTTTTTTTAGCGTATTGCGCAATTGCGTCTGCCATTAACGAATCAATTCCGAATTTACAAAATTTCAAAATAACGAAATTTTTAAAAGAAAAATTCGGAATTCTTTAAAAAACGAAATGCAATGGACCCCCTAAAAACGAAACGAGTTTAGAAACAAATTTTTCCGTTGTTACCCAGGCCTATTATTGAGTGTTATTGTCTTTTCTAATGAGTCATGTCATCTCCTGGCATGTTCAGATTTGCTCTCAGATCTCAATAGACTCAAATTTTATGTGCTCTTCTAAACTGCTGAATCGTTTCAGGCTGGAGTTGTAGCGATATGCCAAGATGTCTCAATTATGTTTAAACATAAAAGTTTTCAGATGTCAGTGAAAGCTGGTTACTCCATGAAATTTTAACAGAGGTGTTATCTGAGAGTCTTTGTAGCTGGGAGTGATCATTTATGAGGTGATACTTTCAGGAACGTGTTCAATTCTTCTGTAATTAAAAATTCACAGAGGTGAAAAGATACCTTGTAAATGTTTTATTTTCTTCTGGTTCAAGAAGAATTTTGAAAGTATTAATAGAGCTTAAGTGAAATTATCAAATTTAGAAATACATGTATGGGAAATGACCCTTAGAAAAGCCTAGCATTTATTCTCACCTTACATATGAACCACAAAATCAGCAATGGAGAACTGTCATTGTTGGCACATTTTCACCTCTATAACAATAAATGTATTCATATAGCTCAGGTTTTTAAAATTATTATTATTGATAAGAAGCAGATCAAACAAGAAACAGGAATGCCATATTGATGGTAATGTGTTTATATCCCCTTTCAGAAGTGAATTTTCACTGAACTAGAACCCCAGCATTCAGGGGTAATTGTTTTTTGCCCCCAAAAGCAAATCATAATCTGTTATTGAGACTGAGAGCACTTGTCTATCAGTATTAAAAAAACCCTGTGGTGCCACTTTACACTGCTGCAAAATGAATCCCTAGGCTCCCCTTTACATCTGTGAGAAAGAACCGCTGCTATGCTACTTCAGCGTTATGCCCAGGAATAATTTCTTGAAGGAGTAAATTAACAGTTATCTGAAGCTTTGAAAGACTTAGACAGTGAGTTTTGCTGAGCAAGGTAAATTGGCTGCATTCTCTTGCCACTGAAAGTGACCTTACTTTGGATATCCTTTGAACTCCTGAAGGAATTCCTGAAATAGTTTTAAATAGTTTTAAATCTGAATATGCCCAGGATAAGATCATTTTACACAAACTGTACTTTGTGCACTAAGCACATTTAGAGTGTATCTCTAGCCATTACGTCCTTTGCTGTGTCATGAGATTAAAAGTCATCTCTCCACATTTGCAGTTTTGACTTTTGCAAATTTGATTATTCATGTATTAGATAGGAAAAATTCTGTCTCAGAGTCTTTAGGTCAGTGGTTCCCCAGATGGTTTTGGCCTTCAACATGCAGAAATCCTAACTGCTGGTAAACTGGCTGGGATTTCTAGGAGTTGTGGGCCAAAAACATCTGGGGACCCCAAGTTGAGAACCACTGATTTAGGTCCTCCAGTGGCCAACTTCCTTCAGTCATACTGGGGGACCTAGAGATTTCTACAGAGAACACTTCTCTAGGAATCTCTAAATCCTTCAATGAGATTCTGTGGTCAGCTTCCAGCAGAAGATGACTATAAAGTCATGATAGAAAACCTAGAAATCTCCAAAGAGCTGTTCTCTTCCCTTTAAAAAATGATTTATTTATTTGTGTGTGTGTGTTTTTTAACTTTTACGGGGTCCTGTGCCCCTAACCTTAGCAAATGTGGAGCACTGACTGTATTGCAACAAAGAATACAAAACCTTTTTTTTTGCAGAGCTCAGGGCTATCAAGACTATCTTTTGTCATTGGGTAATTACCAATTATGATACCATAATAATTAGAATAATTAAAGCCAAGAATGCCACATGCATTAAAAATAAAATTCTACCATTATGGGTTTATGACCTTACAAAAAAAAATCTAAGCCTTTCCCCTTGAAATATGCTACATGTCCTGAATGCTGAGTCAACATTATTTCTATAGCTGAAGGATTTATTTAATTGGATTTTGTTCTACTAATTCAAACAATTTTTTCTTGTGTTTTACTTGACCTTGTAATATTTTCAAGTCTAATTTTAATATTTTGCTACTTCAGTTCTGACTGTCTTTTTAGGTTATGAAAACTGCATGCATATATGATTTGAAGAATGACTGAGGGAAAGTATTTTTATTCCATAAGAAATATGCAGTTGAGCCTGATCTTATGATCAAGCATATAATGGTTTTATGGTCATATATCTGAA
Source organism: Anolis sagrei (assembly GCF_037176765.1). Classification (NCBI taxonomy): domain Eukaryota; kingdom Metazoa; phylum Chordata; class Lepidosauria; order Squamata; family Anolidae; genus Anolis; species Anolis sagrei. Next base: position 66,516,392 of record NC_090022.1, on the reverse strand, counting down.
ACATTTAACCTTGAAAAAAGGTTATATATTTTAGAAGGGGAAAAGTATAGTCATTTAACTGTTCCTCATTGTGAAATATAACTTCCTTGCTTGAACGGTGTCCACAGGAGCAATAAGTTGTATTGCTGAAAAGTAAATATTATTGATTTATGTCTTTCTGCATATTCAAAACATTTAAAAATATCTTGGACCACAAATGGACATTTAATCTAATATTCTCTGATAATGATGTTTTCAGGGATGTTGCAACAACAGCAGTGCTGTGTGTGTATGTCTTAAGTTTGTGTGTGGACGTGTCTGAATGACATTTCAGCACCTCATCAGATGGCCCTTTGTAAAGCAGGGGACAGTGGGGGAAATCATGGGACAGTGTAGGGAACTGTCTGCCTGTACTCCCTACCATTTGGGTATGTGCCATCTCTTCTCGTGACATTTCCCTGTTGTTTCCCGCTTCCTCTTTGGTCCTTCTGCCTTTTTTGTATGAGGAGTGGGCTGTACACAATGTTTCCCCACTGTTTCCTGCTTTTTGGCTCCTTTGCCTTTTTTTTGGTATGAGGAGTCAACTCCTCTGGGCTCTGTTTCCCTCTACTGCTGCAACACTGCTGACACAGAACCCCACTGAATACCACTGGAAGTAATCCTGTGTCATGTGATGGGCTCTGGGGACTCAGTGCTGGCAGTGCAGAGAAGAAAGGAGAAGACACTTCTCTGCCTTCATCTGATAAGGTTATCAGTGATTGCCTATAAGGCAAATATTGGAAGTAGGTAAAGATGAGAGATGGTTTTTAGTTGTTATCATCTGAGTCTCAGTGCTGCCTGCAATTAACAATCAGATGACAATTAGCAGGGTTGTGCAACAAGCTACAGTATATGCTATCCCAAATGTTGGCAATGTTCTACATATGAAGTGTTTACATCACCAAAAATGCCATATGAGTTTTTAGGATTGGGTGCAGAGGAAGCTGTTCAGTGTTTCCATAGTTAGATTTCCATAGCCAGATGCTTCTGCAATTTTGCCTACATGCCATGCTGAGGAGTGGGGGAGAGCCTTCAGATCTGGTCAGTAAGTTGGGGCATGCTATATGGCTAATTCTAGCATAGGTCCACATGCAGACCTACTATGCTACACTTCCATATTCCCACCCCATGGAATCATGCAAGTTGTAATTTGGTGCAGCTCTAGAGGATCTTACATAGTTAGATGTGATCACAGCAGCATGAAGATATCTGAAGATCATTTCATGCCTGACTGCAGGAAAATGTTGCTGGGATCTTGCCTGCTCCCCACGAAGCAGACAATGGTTATGCAGGGGACTTCAGAAGCTGCTTAGGAAGCTTGGGTATTGCAGAAAAAGGGAGAGAATACCAACCCTGCAAGCACCTCAGAAAGGATGTATGCATGCATGTTGAAAACAAGATGCTAACAGCAGTGCACACTTTCAAACATGGCTGCAATTTTCATGATGTGTGTGAGATGCTTATCATCACTATTCACTGACATTTAGAAACCTGTGAACAGGGAAGAAAACTGCAGTAATACAAAACACAAGAGGCATCATAAAGTCTAATAAACTAGACAAAGCTCTTTTGGAGCTGTTTATTATGAATGAAGCCCTGATGTGTTTCAGGAAAGTCATCAACCATTTTTGGTAGTTGTGGTATCTTGGCCTAGTAGGACATTGTAGAACTATTTTTTGAAGAACTGTGCTAGGTTTTGTGCTTGGTTATTTTCTCTTGAGTAGACCTGAGGCCCATTCACACTACACAATTATAGTGCTGTTGTTTCACTTTTATTGCCGTGGTTCCATCTCATAGAATCATGGAATTTGTAGTTTTCTGTGGGCTGAGAATTCTAAATGCCTCTCATCAAGTGCCATTCTTTGGATTCTATAGGATGGAACCTTGGCAGTTAAAGTGGAATAATAGTACTATAATGGTGTAGTGTGAATGGACCCCAACTGTTTGGAAGATATCCTTTTACTGTCCGCGGATGCCCTCAATGCTTTTCCTGATTCTCTTCGCACACTCTAATTGTCCGATAACCCTCAATGGTGTGCATGGCTGCTATCATAAACTTTATAGCACCACCTGTGTTTTCCTCTACAAGAAGCTAACACATCAGGAAAATGAATCACAATGCTACAAAACAGGCTTTCCATGGTTTAATCCAGGGATTCCCAAAGCCCTTTTTGAAGCAAACATTTCAGTGGAGCCCCAAGAAACGTTTATTTATTATATTATATATAATATAATGTATATACTGTATATCAGGCATGGGAAAACTTTTTGATGCATTGTGGGAAAAAAAGAAAGAAAGAAACAAAGAGAGAGAGAGAGAGAGAGAGAAAGCAAGCAAGCAAGCAAGCAAGCAAGCAAGCAGGCAAACAAGCACAATGCAATATTTGGGTTGTTGTAGGTTTTTCAGGCTGAATGGTCATGTTTCTACAACATGGACATACAGCCCGAAAAACCTACAACAACCCAGTGATTCCAGCCATGAAATCCTTCGATGCAATATTTAAAATGAAAAATAATTTTAATCAACATAAACTTAACAGGATTTCAGTGGAAGACCCTGGGGGCCATCCAGTCCAACGTCCTTCTGCCATGCAGAAAAAGCACAACAAAATAATAACCATACAATAGCAACTCTTTTTGCCTGCAAAAGAGTTACATCTGAGGGCCCTTCCACACAGCCCTATATCCCAGAATATCAAGGCAGAAAACCCCACATTATCTGAGTGTAGACTCAGATAATTCAATTCAAAGCAGATATTGTGGGATTTTCTGCCTTGATATTCTGGGATATGGGGCTGTGTGGAAGGGCCCTGAGAAGTATAAGACCTACTATTATAAAATAGAGTTTTAAAATGTAAAGCATTATTTATACTATTTTTTGCTGGTTGCTTGAGAGTTTTGGTTAACTGGAGGCCTTTCCACACAGCCCTATATCCCAGAATATCAAGCCAGGAAATCCAACATTATTTGAGTGTGAACTCAGAGAGCCCAGTTCAAAGCAGATATTGTGGGATTTTCTGCCTAGATATTCTGGAATATAGGGCTGTGTGGAAGGGCCCTGAGAGTCTATTGTATTTATATTTATTTCTCCTCCTTGGAAGTTTTATTAGTTGCTTTTGTTTGCTTGTTTATGGCAATGCCTAGGGAAATAGAATATGCTGTACAGATGTCCCTAGGCAAGAAAACTGCAAAATGAGCGAAGAAGCTTGGAAGTTATGATGAATGAAAACCTGTTTAAGATTTCCTTGCTCTTGTGTTGCTAGTTGTTATTTTGTGTTCATTTGACACTACGATGACAGAAGGTGCAATAGGGCAAGGAGGGCAGGGATGATCGATGTGGAATATAAAGTGGCAGAAGAACATGACACTCCAATATTTTCCGAGCACTCGTATTCTATCAGGAGGGGTCACAGTTGCCAATCATTGATACAGAATAACATACACAGAATATCCCCCTCCTTCCCTCCCCCCTCCCTCTTTCTCTTTTGTTCCCCATTCACTCTGTGTGTGTTTAGAATACAAGCTATTGTATCTCAAATTATTTTTCAGCCAAGACTAGTATGTGAGCAATGGCTGCTGGAGCTAGAAGTTGCAGAATATTTTAAATGATTCTGTGTTAATCTACCACTGCTTAAACAACCTAGCGTCTTGTGGCACCTTAAAGACTAACAAATTTATTGCTGATTCATTTATTGAGAATCAAGGATGCCTGTTGTATTCCCAGAGTATACAAAGGCAGGAATTATTGCTGGTAATGAAGTATCCTTTGCAGACAGGGGTATAGCACTCAGTTCCGCCTGCACTATAGTAAATATGGCATTTCATTGTTACTTTTGGCATAGAGAAGTCAGCAACAATCCTAATTACTTGCTTCTTAACATGAATGTATCTATCTCATAAAAGTTGGTTGTACGTTCTGTGGGAAGTTCTTCTCCATTTCAAAATATGAAATAAAATTCTGAACATCCCAAGGCTAGCTTTTTTTTTTTTTGCTGACAAGGCTCCTTTGTTGGTACAATATACAAGTTGTTTAATCTTGGAGGCTTATTTTCAATTAAATGGCTGCTGAAACATTCATTGATCATTATAAAACGACATGAACCACAAAGGCAATTGCTTTTAAGCTCTTGCCCTTGATAAGATGATGACATTCACATCCATTGCTGAGAATTGTAGGATGGAATTTCCTGACTAAGCAACCTGTGGATGAATATGTAGTATATGAATCATTAAAAAGATATTAAATTTGAATCAATACTTTTGTTTCTTGCAAATATGGCTGTTGCCTCCAATTTGTAACACCTATGCATTTGTGATGGTAGACAGTGGGACAGTTGACGATTTTAGTGGTACTTAAAGCTACTACAACAACAATACAAGTTTAATAAATAGCTGAACAAATAGGTTGTGAATCAGTATTCCCTGTCAGGTGTGCTCTTATTCTTGGACATCACACCTATTGGGATCCGTTATTGGTCTGCATATAATGTGTGAACATCTTTCATCTCTAAGGTTTACTGGGAAAACCAGTGAGATTTTTAACTTCCATTTTTTTCACATTGTTCTCAATGGCAAGGGTGCAATAAAATTCCATGTCTTCTAAACAACCCTGTTGCCTTCTTTGGTCAGACTCAGCAAATTTTATCCTTGAGATTAGTAATTTTGAGTGTGTTTTCTTTTTATCTGTGACTACCTCTTGTTGTATATACCTGTGTTGTGATTTTGTTGTTATATACCAATAAAGGCTACGTGTGTGAACTTTTCTGTAGTTGTGCATTCACTACAGCTAACAATACATTTGCTGTGCTTGCTGAGCCAGAGAGATTGTGCACAGGGCACTTTAACCATAAATTATAAAACCTTCAGGACAATGCAACCTTCAAAGAACTTCAGATGGCTGATCAAAATACAAAACAAAGCTAGAAATGATGTATAGCTCTTTTTATGAAAAAATAGATGGGCAATTCATTGACAGGTCTCTGCTTCTAATAAATGAAACTGATGGATTAAAATGGTTTTAAGTAGAAAGCTTAAATGTATTTAATGATTTTGCTATTCATACAATTGCTGTCTTGAGGGAACATGAATGATTGTAATATGCAGTGCTAATTAATAAATGCAATGGCTGTTTTTTACATTAGAAATATATTAAAATTAGGCTGTATTTCATGTGCAGCAGCCTTTTTTTCTGGGCTCACCCTTTACTTGATTTATCATAGTTTAATCTAGTCTGATTTGAAGCAGTTCTCTTGGTTCTCCGGCGGTAGTCTTACTTACTTATGAACAAAAGGTCTTCAGCAGGGAGATGGAGCAACAGTACTCTCCACCCGCCCCCAGGTCCATAACTGAGCACAAAGTCTCCAAGATACCGAAGATGAGAAAAACCGATATATACCTCTATCTATGTATAATTGTCTGTCTTATTTTTATATAAAATGGCTTTGAATGTTTGCTGAATATGTTTGTTCTGTGGTCTCACCCTTTGAGGTGAGAAGGGTGGAATATAAATACTGCAAATAAATAACATAACATAACATAACATAACATAAAATCTGGACTTTCTTCATGAATAGGATATCAGGGATGAACAAGGATTCTAGAGAATCTACAAAATTAATTGGGATGCTCTCAGCTACTTGCCTGGGACTCAGATAGAAGAAGGACATGTTTTATTTTATTTATTTACTTACTATATTTGTATACCACCTTTCTCAGCCCTCAGGTGACTCAGAGAGTTTACAGAGGCAACGATTCGATGCCCAAGAACATTATAAAATATTTAAAACATTAATACATAGTATAAAACCAAACAAAAGTAATAAAAACATAAGCCATTTGCGTCTCCTAATTAAAAATATTAATTAAAAACATTTTGGAGAATGTTAATCTACAGGCAAAGAAGAGACAAATCAGACAAGATAAGAAGGGAACACCTAGAAAGCCCTAACTATTTATCTCCATAATCATTGCCTCTGATGGCTACATGATCCTTTCTCCCCTTTCAACATTTATGTGTTGGTATCTCTTTCATCCCTTTCAGCAGTCAGAACTCATAGCCTGAGGGCTACATACAAACTTCCCAAAATTCACTGATGATAACTGGGAGATATGGCCAAGCAACATTACAGTGTGATCAATATGGAAGAGTTACTAATGAGAAAGAACACATCTACTAGGAGAGGCCGCTGACAGGCCCATAGCCGGGGGGGGGGGGGGGGGCTTGAGGGGCTTCATCCCCCCCCCCCAAATTCTCAGGGTGGTCCGCGAGAAGGCCTTACTGGTACATTATTGAAACTGTTATGTTTATTCATATCATGATCTGATTACCATGCTCAATATATCCCATATGCATGTATTAGGATAATGATACAAAAGGTTTCATAGAATCATAGAATCAAAGAGTTGGAAGAGACCTCATGGGCCATCCAGTCCAACCCCCTGCCAAGAAGCAGGAATATTGCATTCAAATCACCCCTGACAGATGGCCATCCAGCCTCTGCTTAAAAGCCTCCAAAGAAGGAGCCTCCACCACACTCCGGGGCAGAGAGTTCCACTGCTGAACGGCTCTCACAGTCAGGAAGTTCTTCCTCATGTTCAGATGGAATCTCCTCTCTTGTAGTTTGAAGCCATTGTTCCGTGTCCTAGTCTCCAGGGAAGCAGAAAACAAGCTTGCTCCCTCCTCCCTGTGACTTCCTTTCACATATTTATACACGGCTATCATATCCCCTCTCAGCCTTCCCTTCTTCAGGCTAAACATGCCCAGCTCCTTAAGCCACTCCTCATAGAGCTTGTTCTCCAGACCTTTTATCATTTTAGTCGCTCTCCTCTGGACACATTCCAGCTTGTCAATATCTCTCTTGAATTGTGGTGCCCAGGGTAGATCCTCTCTCACTCAGACTCAGCCCCCCCCCCCCCGAATAAAAATCCTGGCTACGGTACTGGCCGCCGCAGTTCACTTTTGCCTGAACTCCACTCTCCCTCCTGTTGAGGAGACTAAATGCAAATTATTTAAACTTTGAACTCAATCTGCAGTTACTGAGTTTATGGACAAAGTGTACATTCTACACAGAAACTTATTAAGGAGTTGATCTGGTGTGCTGGACTCTGGTTTGGCCCCGAAAGGTGTGCCCACAGGGACACTAGCTGCTGTGGAGGTGGCAGAGAATCCCCACTGCCCACCAGGGCTGAATGTTGTTCAGTACACCTGGATAGCCACTGTAACTGTCCCTTTCCCCCTGCCCTCTGTGTTACGGTGGTCTCTGGCTGTGACATGGGACCAATCTATTTCATGTTATTTGCCTTGACATCAGCCAACATGATCAGAGACCAAGGGAGGGCAGGAGGAGGAAATCCCCCTCCTCAACCCTTCCTGTTGATGTCAGGGCAACTGATGGGGAACAGGTGGGTCCCATGTTGTCTCTGGAAGCCACCCTATGTTTTCAGGCTACCTGAGCATGAGAAATGCAGGATGACAGTAGGGTTTGGACGGCTAAAGGCGGATTCTCATCTACAGCAATAAATGTTTGGTAAAAAAGCAGTGAATTCAAACAGAAGGACTTCATTGCTGCCTTCAGACACAGTTGTGGAAATGGGATGGTTTGCTCTGCTAAATGTAAAGGACACAGTCATGAAAGATTCCAGAAGGGAATATCAGGACATCTATTTAAAAGTTGGAGCTTAGCTGAAACTTGGTTATGCAAATGAAAACGATCCAAACTGTATTAGCAGATTTACCAAAGAATGTCAGTGGAAGAAGAAACCATGTTTTGGAATAGGGTAGTTAAGGTTTTGACTGGAACTTAATCAAAATGTTGTTCATTTAAGGATCTGAGGGAAGTTGTTCATGCAGGGAAGCACTCAGAAGTGATTGAATCGAATCAATTCTGTAAGAAGCACTGCTCCCAAATTCCTGAAAAAGTAAGGTTGCTTACCTGTAATCATGTTTCTTCTAGTGGTAACTGTGAAATTCACACCTGTGGTATTTCCCTGCGTCCACGCAGCTGACTCGGATCTTTCTTGAAAGCTTTTCCTAATTAGGGACTCCAGCCCCGCCCATCTACTCCTAATAAAGCCAGGCAGCGGGGCTTGGAGCCTTAATTCCGTACCGCGAAAGACAGTCGGAGATAAAAGGCATGACAGAATGTGGGGAGGATGGGCGGGTTGTGTGAATTTCACAGTTACCACTAGAAGAAACATGATTACAGGTAAGCAACCTTACTTTCTTCTGCGTGGTACTGTGAAATCCACACCTGTGGTAGACTAGCGAGCAGTCCCACGGATGGCGGGTGTCATGCTAGTGCAGAAAAAAGTACTGCTCTCCCAAAAGCCGTCTCCTTCTTGGCAGCTAAATCCAATTTATAATGGGAGACAAAAGTATGCGGTGTTGACCATATGGCCACTCGACAGATATCATGCAGAGGCACACTGTGCAAAAAAAACCATGGAGGGTGCCAATGCTCTAGTGGAATGAGCATGGATCTGAACAGGTAAGTCCAGTCCTGCCATTTCGCAAACTAGCCGGATAGCTGCAACTATCCAGGCCACCACCTCTGGGTAGAAACAGGAAGGCCCACAGTATCCCTACGGTACTTAACAAAAAGTCGTAGGGACTTCCGTAATGGAGCTGTGTGGTGGACATAAAAAGCAAGAGCCCTCCGCACATCAAGAAGGTGCAAAGACTGCTCCAGGGGAGTAGAAGGATTTGGAAATAAGGTTGGAAGGACAGTGTCCTGAGACATATGAAACTATGATGCTGCCTTAGGTAAGAAGGAAATGTCTGTGCCCAGCATGACATCCTTATGAAATTTCAGGTAAGGACTATCGACTCAAGAGCCATAAGCTCGCTAGCGCGACAAGCAAAAGTAATAGGCACTAAAAATGCCGTTTTCCATGATAGATGGAACATGTCAGAAGTGACCATTGGCTCAAACGGTGGTTTTGTAAGGGCGAAAAGAACAACCTCCAACCTCCAAGGGGGGCACAGGCCTACTTGGGGCCAGAAATTCCTAAAGCCTTGCAGAAATCTCTTTACAAAAGGATCGGATAAAGGAGAGGGAAGAGAATGCTCGCTTCTAAACGAATCTATATTTGCCAGATTGACCTTCAAGAATGATAATGAGAGTCCTGAATCTGACAGAGAGATCAAAAAATCCAGGAGGGAAGTGGAAGCAGACAGAGGCTGAACCCCTTGCTTTTGTGAAAAAATGCAAAAATGACACCACTTACAAATGTAACAATGTTTAGTGGCAGGGCTCAGGGCAAGGTCCAAAATGCCCTTTACTGGTTGAGAGAGGGCTGAGGCTGGAGCTGCCACGCCGTCAACCGGAACTGAGTGACCTGGGAGTACGGGACAGGGCTGTTGCTCATAGCCAGCAAGTCTGGTCTGAGTGGCAACTGAATGTAACAGCTGCCTGCAAGTTGGAGCAGAATGACAAACCATGGCTGGCGGGGCCACCATGGCGTGATGGAATTGCTGTCTGTTAGAGTAGTCAAACTGGAGTCCTTGAGTCAAACCAATAGTTGTTTTAGGAGAGAACACCGAGTTGTTGCTGCTTTCGCGGACAAAAGGAATTAAGGCTCCAAGCCCCGCTGCCTGGCTTTATTAGGAGTAGATGGGCGGGGCTGGAGTCCCTAATTAGGAAAAGCTTTCAAGAAAGATCCGAGTCAGCTGCGTGGACGCAGGGAAATACCACAGGTGTGGATTTCACAGTACCACGCAGAAGAATCTATGTGAGAATGACAAACAGCTCTTTGTGACACTACTGCTTAAGAGGGTATTCTGTCTGAATGTTCACAGTCCTTTTCACACATGGATATTGACAGTGGAATCAGTTGTGGATAAATGCATGTTGAATTAAATTGCTCTTGGAGAGTTGAGATGGGTAGAAGCTCATCACCCCCACCAAGTATTTGATTAAAGATAACAATCCCATTATCTGTCCATGTATTCCATTTTTTTCACCAGTATTCAAATCCAGATACTCTCATAAGGTCAGTTTAGAATGAACATGTGGTTCTGTAGTTGATGAGACAATAATTGCCCATGTTCTAACATCTGAAATAGTTGGCAAAGTACTTCATTTTTAATAATATAAGAGCCATGTGATGCTCATTTAAATAAAGGTACCAGGAACAAAGATTTTAGTGTACTACTAACTTTAAGCATAGAAGACCAAAAATAAATGCTAGATATCAAGTATGCCTGAGGATATGTGAGAAGATCTGGAAGACTGAACCCTCCTTCACTGACTAAAATTTGCATCCCTTTCATTGAAATTTAAGCAGGAAATAAGCTCCCTCTCCATTTTATAAACAATATCTTTAATTATTGAAAATACTTGCAAGCTTTAACTCTAGATGCAACAAGAGAAGGAGGCATTATCACAGGAACAGATGGCAGATGTTACAAGCTTCTTGAGCAGAGCCTGAATATAGGAGACTCTCTAGGCAGTTCTATGCCAGTAATATAATCCACTTTGGAAGTGTATTAAAACAAAACTGATTTTGCTGTGCAGTGCCTACATATGCACCCCAGAAACCAATTCGAGGCTGGGATGGTGGTCATAGATTTTGGAATGGAACTGGACCCAGAAATCTCAGTATCCACGACTAGACAGCCACTGAAAAAAAATGGTTTGTTTTTCTTAACCAGTTTGCTGAGATGCACTGATGTGTGCAGATGATCAGGGTATGTCCTGGTTTTGAGTTTTGTATTGAATATCAGCAGCAGCACATAAGCTGGCATGTCTTGGACTTTCTGGTGAGTTGTTTTAATGGGCTGTTGCAGTGGGGAGTGTATGCTTTGTGGACAGCCCAACCTCAAAATGGCCTCAAACAGCATTATAGTGTCTGTGTAGAATCACACATAGTTAACTTGCACTGATGGACATTGGTAGATGCTGGATAAATGGTTGCTTGAGAATTACTACTAAAAATATGTCTAACTAATACTATACCCTATACTGTACTATACCATAAACTCTGTATTGACTTGATATTGATATTGGAGTAATTAAAAGCAAATAAAGACAAGTAAAGAAAAACTTATTTTAATGTAATAGTTGTACTGGAAAAGATTGTTAAGGAAGTGGTCTGCAAACGCTTAGAAACAAATGCGGTCATCACTAACAGTCAACATGGATTTATCAAAAACAAGTCATGCCAGACTAATCTGATCTCTTTTTTCGATAGAGTTACAAGCTGGATAGATGCAGGGAATGCCGTGGATGTGGCGTACCTGGATTTCAGTAAGGCCTTCGACAAGGTCCCCCATGACCTTCTGGCAAGGAAACTAGTCCAATGTGGGCTAGGCAAAACTACGGTGAGGTGGATCTGTAATTGGTTAAATGGACGAACCCAGAGGGTGCTCACCAATGCTTCCTCTTCATCTTGGAAAGAAGTGACAAGTGGAGTGCCGCAGGGTTCCGTCCTGGGCCCGGTCCTGTTCAACATCTTTATTAATGACTTAGATGAAGGGCTAGAAGGTAGGATCATCAAGTTTGCAGATGACACCAAATTGGGAGGGATAGTTAATACTCCAGAGGACAGGAGCAGGATTCAAAACGATCTTGACAGATTAGAGAGATGGGCCAAAACTAACAAAATGAAGTTCAACAGTGACAAATGCAAGATACTCCACTTTGGCAGGAAAAACAAAATGCAAAGATACAAAATGGGGGACGCCTGGCTTGAGAGCAGTACGTGTGAAAAAGATCTTGGAGTCCTCGTGGACAACAAGTTAAACATGAGCCAACAATGTGATCTAGGGAAGTAATGCTACCCCTCTATTCCGCTTTGGTTAGACCACACCTGGAATATTGTGTCCAATTCTGGGCACCACAATTCAAGAGAGATATTGACAGGCTGGAATGTGTCCAGAGGAGGGTGACTAAGCCCTATGAGGAGCGGCTTAAGGACCTGGGCATGTTTAGCCTGAAGAAGAGAAGGCTGAGAGGAGATATGATAGTCATGTATAAATATGTGAGAGGAAGCCACAGGGAGGAGGGAGCAAGCTTGTTTTCTGCTTCCTTGGAGACTAGGACGCGGAACAATGGCTTCAAACTAGAAGAGAGGAGATTCCATCTGAACACAAGGAAGAACTTCCTGACTGTGATAGCTGTTCAGCAGTGGAACTCTCTGCCCCGAAGTGTGGTGGAGGCTCCTTCTTTGGAAGCTTTTAAACAGAGGCTGGATAGCCATCTGTCAGGGGTGATTTGAATGCAATATTCCTGCTTCTTGGCAGCAGGTTGGACTGGATGGCCCTTGAGGTCTCTTCCAACTCTTTGATTCTATGATTCTACTGGGTTGTTGTAGGTTTTTTGGGCTATATGGCCATGTTCTAGAGGCATTCTCTCCTGACGTTTCGCCTGCATGTTGTGAGGTCCTCACTATCTCTGAGGATTCTTGCCATAGATGCAGGCAAAAAGTCAGGAGAGAATGCCTCTAGAACATGGTCATATAGCCTGAAAAAACCTACAACAACCCAGTGATTCCGGCCATGAAAGCCTTCGACAATAGTTGTACAGTTTTACTGTATTATAAAAATAGCTTTCTAAAATTTAAAAGATAATTACTTCAGTTTGGATTGTATGAATATGTACCTGATAGGTCCAAGGATTACATATACCAGTCTACAGGCTCTTAGGACCCTTCCACGCAGCCCTATATCCCAGAATATCAAGGCAGAAAATCCCATAATATCTGCTTTGAATTGGGTTATTTGAGTCCACACTCAGATAATGTGGAATTTCCTGCCTTGATATTCTGGGATATAGGACTGTGTGGAAGGGTCCTAAGCCTCATAAATATAGATATAAGTATAGATATAGATCTGTGTGTGTGTGTGTGAGAGAGAACTGAAACATATATCTCCTACTATATACATATTGTGCTCCTATTTCAAGATGTAAATGTGTTGAGAATAAATCCATTTGCTATAAAGCTTCATTTGTCTGATGCATCAAATTTAAAAGTCATGAATAATTTCTCAGAAGTTAACATCTTCCAAATTCACACTCAATAAATAAAATAACTCAATGGATTAATTGCTTCCACTTCTGGGTTGCTGAAACTTCTTTCAGTCTGCGTTAGGGTCCTTCCATACAGCTATAGTTGGTTTTATACTAACTACATTGGCTGCCAATTAACATCTAAATCTCAGTCCAAGGTACCGATTTTGACACACGCTACATGACAAGGCGTAAGATATCTTGAAAGGCTGCCTGCTCCCATATGAGTTTGCCTGATGAGTATTAAATCTTTAGTGAAGGACCTTTTCATGTTTCAGCATATATATTTTAACTAGTTTTTATTTGTTGTACCTTGACTTAGGGTTCTGGTGAGCTAAAAAGTAATAAGTAAATGTTTATATATATAAATTAATTATTAGTAGTACTCTTGTGGAATGCAAATACTTTAACAAACTAGATAAATAAAAATAGGATACCGAGTAATAAACAGCATCTAAGAATTAAAAAATAAACATTAGAAAAAAAATCATGTCTGAATCATCACAAAATAATAATAATAATAATAATAATAATAATTTTATTTGTTCCTCACATGTCCTCAAGCCTTGAGGCAGGTACAACATAGTTAAAGTACACAGATAAGACATAATATAATTAAATAATTAAAACACATATATCAAAAGACATGCTGTGGTCTATTTCTTTTGTTTTATAAAGAAATATCTTAGCATTTAAAACTGTTGAACTGTATTTTAAAAATCCTTTTAATGAATCAGTATTCATATAATTCTTTTGGTCATGTTTGAGACTAAATTTCTGCTTTTCCATCTTCCTTTCAAATGTGTATGACTTTCAAATCTAATGTTCTGTTTCATTTCCCAGCATCTCATAGAGTTACTGCTAGTGATCATTTGCAGAGTAAGGCCTACCATTAGTTGAAGGTCAGTGGCAGATCACCAGAAACAGTGAGTTTGCTGCCTTGCTCTCATGGACATTGCTGCTCTGAATTCAGAACTTCATACATACCTTGATCTGAAAGATCTTGTGGAATTATTCTGAAAAAACCTGCATGTCCTGCAGCCTGCAAGAGCCATGGCTCCTACTTTTGTGCTCTGCAAACTATCCTCTCCATCATTTGGTGTCAAAGAAAGGCAGAGTTAAAATGTGGAGTGCCTCTTCCTCTCTCCTCTTCCTTTTCAGTGTATGTGTGGACAGCAAGAGAGATTTGACCACTTGTGCAAATAAAATCTCCCAAACAATTGTCACTATTGCAAGCATTTAAAGTTGGTTTTTAATATATAAAATATTGAAAATCATAGCCAAATATAATGAGCATAAAATGATAGACAAATATTACAATAACAGAATGACAAGGAAGTAACACAAAATTGTGAGTCATGGGGCAGGCATTTCTCTCTTGTCAATTAGATGTGATCCCTTGTCAGCCTCAAATAACAACATGCCATTTAAATCAGCTTGATTGGAAACTGACTATGTAATTGTTATTGTTTGACCAGATAGACCATGATTAGTTATTCTTAAATACTTTGATTCTGTGATCAAAGGCAGTACATCTTGCTCTTAGAAGTAATCAATTCGGGATAAAAATTAGTTATAATAAATTAAATAGACACTATAATGCATTATGTTACAGAAAGAGGTAGAAGGTTAGCCTTGCATATTGCTACTTGTGAAGAGTGCAGAACAGAGTGAAAATTTTATTATGTTCCAATACAGACCCCCCTTCCTTGTTATTGCAGTCCTACAAATGTCTATAACTTCTTTACCAGGTATACTGTGGGGCAGCAAACCTCTGAATTAGATCACATTATATAAGATTTTATTTTATATTTATCTTTTTGGTATTTAAATGCTGGATTTATACTAATGCATAAAAATAAAAATAGTCCCAATAAAACTAATTAATAGCAATAGTATGTGAACATGAAGTTATTGAGTGTGCAGAAATACAATGGTGGGACCACAAATTTGTGCAATTGTCCTAATGGAGTGAGGTGCAATATAAAGGGTTTTCAAAGTACTACGTATCTACTATTAAAGATTTATTTATTTACTTTATTTCTATACCGCTTTTCTCAGCCCTTAGGCGACTCAAAGCGGTTTACACAACAATGCAAAATATCACAAAACAGTATAATGCAATTAAAACAGATTATAACATCAACAATTAACAATCATAACGCCTCAACAATAAAATCAGAATCCACGCTCATTATCCATTGTTCCGTATTCCTATGTTCAATTTCACTGTTTAGTCAAACGCTTGTTCGAATAGCCAGGTCTTCACCTTCCTCCGAAATGCCAACAGCGAGGGGGCTGATCTGATGTCTGCAGGTAGGGCATTCCACAGCCAAGGGGCCACTACTGAGAAGGCCCTGTCTCTTGTCCCCGCCAGGCGCGCCTGCAATGCAGGCGGGACCGAGAGCAGGGCCTCCCCAGACGATCTTAATGTCCTGGTCGGTTCATAGGAGGAGATGCGTTCGGAGAGGTAAGTAGGGCCAGAACCGTTTAGGGCTTTATAGGCTAACGCCAGCACTTTGAATTGTGCCTGGTAGCAAACTGGCAGCCAGTGGAGCTGGCGCAACAGAGGAGTTGTATGCTCCCTGAGTGCCGCTCCTGTTAGCAACCTGGCTGCCAAGTGCTGGACCATTTGAAGCTTCCGAGCAGTCTTCAAAGGCAACCCCACGTAGAGAGCGTTGCAGTAGTCTAAGCAGAATGCTCCCCTGGTCACTGCTGAAACCTGGGGTTCCAGGCTCAGCGACGGGTCCAAGATCACACCCAAGCTGCGAACCTGCGTCTTCAGGGGGAGTGTGACCCCGTCCAACACAGGCTGTAACCCTATGCCCTATTCGGCCTTATGACTGACCAGGAGTACCTCTGTCTTGTCTGGATTCAATTTCAATTTATTCGCCCTCATCCAGACCGTTACGACGACCAAGCACCGGTTCAGGACCTGAACAGCCTCCTTAGTAGCATGTGGGAAGGAGTGACAGAGTTGGACATCATCTGCGTACAGATGACATCGTACCCCGAAACTCCGGATGATCTCCCCCAGTGGCTTCATGTAGATGTTAAACAACAGCATTGATCCCTGTGGTACCCCACAAGACAATGGTTGTGGGGCAGAACAGGTGTCCCCTAACAACACCTTCTGAGATCGACCCTCTAGGAAGGACCGGAGCCACTGCAGGACAGTACCTCCAAGGCCCATTCCCATGAGGCGTCTCAAAAGGATACCATGGTCGACGGTATTGAAGGCCGCTGAGAGGTCCAGCAGAACTAACAGGGACACACTCCCCCTGTCTAGCTCCCGGCGAAGATCATCCACTAAGCCGACCAAGACTGTTTCAGTTCCGTGTCCCGGCCTAAAGCCAGACTGTGCCGAATCCAGATAATCCGTGTCTTCCAAGAATACTGGGAGTTGTGAAGCCACCACACGTTCCAAGACTTTGCCCAAGAAGGGGAGATTGGAAACTGGCCGATAGTTGACGAATTAAGTGGGGTCCAGTGATGGTTTTTTCAACAGCGGTTTTATTATAGATAATATGATTGTAGTGGAGTACTGGGTTCGTGTGATAAAGTCCTATGTCATAGAGTCCTAGAGTTGGACTCTAGATGGACTCTAGTTGTGGTCTAGTCCAGTGGTTCTTAACCTGTGGGTCCCCAGGTGCTTTGGCCTACAACTCCCAGAAATCCTACCCAGTTTTCCAGCTGTTAGGATTTCTGGGAGTTGAAGGCCAAAACATTTGGGGACCCACAGGTTGAGAACCACTGATCTAGACCACACAGGACTCCAGCTAAAGCATCCCCAGTGTGTGTAGCGGTCCAGCCTCTTTTTGAAGACATCCAGAGAATGTCTTTTGCCCATTAAGTCTACATGAATGTCTTTTGAACAGAGACTCTCACAGTCTGGCATCATCTTTTGTTTTATTTTGTATCACCTTATTGTGGGATTTCCAAGGTCAAACATGTTCAGGAGTGATCTAACATTGTCTCCCTCTGGGTAATACTTACTCCTTTTAGAGTTCTTTATGGTGCCACGGCCGTTGTTTCTGAGAGATCCTCTCCCAGTGTCATCTCCCCCACTACTGTTGCTGCCCAGTACCTGCTTGGCACAGTTAATATGAATCTATAGCAAAAGTCGGGCTCTAAAGAGATCCTACCAGCAGCAATGCTGCCATCAGCATAGCCTCTTGCCTCACACAATCACACAGATTGATCACTGTGGAAGTGCCAAGGTAGATCTTTGAAAATACAAAGATGTTTTCCTCAAACCAAGCTTTCTGCACTGGTAAACATCTATTGCAAGCTTTTTATTTTGGTATGGAAAAATTATGGAAGGTAGTCTCCTAGATTTTGCCATATTTATCTTTTCAGCTTTACATCTTAAATCTTATGTTACTTTACAGGTTCAATTATCTCTCCAGCACTCTCTATAAACTCAGGCATTCCAGGCTTATAAGGAGGAAACACAGAAAGCCTTGAGGTCCATATAAATTACCAAAAGGGCTTCAAGTTATGTGAACTATCTGGATGACTGTAAATCTCAGGATTTCAAAGCGGTGCTAAGTACTTATGGATTACGTGTCATTGAGCTGAGACAGTGAAAAGAAAGGTGAAAGCTCTTCTATTGCTTCTGTTCTAAGGAATCTGAGAGATGTCTCTGGGTGAGATTAATTACATTGCTGAAGTACAAAAAAACTCAAAATACAATGCTTTTTGTCATCCCTGTGATCTCTAAGCTGGGACCAACAAACAGCATTTGAACTAGACTTGTATATGCAAGAGTTACATGATAGTCTTGGTATTCATACATCTCTTTTTGTTTTCTTGATTATGTTGTTTTAGTTCTGCATAATTAATTTGTCAGTAAAATCTATTTTTAAAAAAGGTAAATATAAAATATTACTTAGACTTGTGCAAAAATAATCTCCACTGAACTCTGAGAACATACCCATCCTTACCTTTGTTTATATTCCACCCCCCCCCCCCACTAATGCAGGAAATGCACAATCAAAGCACCCCGACACTACAACCATATAGGGTTGAATCCAGGAGGTGGAGGTGGAGGTGGCAACAGCTGACAGGGAACTCTGGTGTGGGCTGGTCCATGAAGAGTCATAACGACTGAATCAATAACCGCCCCGAGTTGCTTCTGGGTTGAGAGGGGTGGTATATAAATATGGTAAATAAATAAATAAGCAACCAGCATTTTGTTAGTATGGATTCACTAACACAACAGGAGCTCTTCCCTCTCTTGCCCTCTAAAACGTTTAGGGAATACAAGGGGCTGAGAAGATGCAATGTGATTCTGATGGTGGAAACACATTAGTAAAATGACACCATTAGATTGAAATCATGGTGTCCCCTTTGTACTGCGGTCTCTTCCAATGCTATAATTTTAGTGAAGAAGTTGCTATTTTAATCCCCTCAGTACCCCCTGATGTAGTGACTCTAGCTCAGATGATGGGAAAGGATGGGAGGAACATGTTTTTCCTTGGCACTGGGAACAATTCCAAGCAACTGCAGTAGCCAAGGGAGCCATCTGTTTAATCTCTCTCAAAGGTCCCTAAGCTCCTCTCAGCACTGAGTGACAAGAAGAAAAACTCTTAAAGGGCTCACTGGCCCCATTGCAGACAGCTTTAGTCAACTAGGTAGGCCCCTTTAAGAAATTCCCTTCCATATTGCATGGTACTGAGATTGCAGACTGATTACAGGGCATTTTAATCCCTGCCCTGTGTCCCTGGAATATCACCCTGGAGTGAGACTACACTAAGGGCATTAGGGAAGGATTAAATTAATGCTGCCATCTCTCCCTACTGCATCTGTTCAACACCAGAGCTGGCTGGGTATTTTTTTTCTTCAGCCTGAACGAAGGACAAGATGGTATCTTTCCTCATGCAGAAAAGCCAGCTATACTGTCAGTTGAATCCTCCTTCAGTTTTTAAAATTGATTTTTGGCTCACATAAGGCGTATGGGGAGGAATCTTGAGGTCCGTACCCTATTGTAGAACAGATCTGATTTGGAAAAAAAAAGTTCTTTTGGGTGAGCATTTTGTCCTTTGGCGGACACAGATGAATCAGCCTTGAGGGTCTCATGTGAGTGACACAACTTACCATGTCTACATGCAAATCAAAATATTAATAACAATTATATCTATATATAAAGAATTATACACCATTATACTCTGCGACGGGTCAATTTCTGCACAGCATTCTGAATGTTCTTTGGAGCGTATTTTTGTTTTAAAAAACCCTCCATAATGTGAATTTCAAAATACAATGGTAATGATGGAAACTATAATTATTCCAGTAAATTAAACTATATAACTGGCTGCGAGGTTATAACCATTAGTGCCATCTTATGTTAGCTGTGTATATTATACAGAGAAAAAATAACATAATTTTCTAAGATTATATAGTAGTGTAGAAGATATTAATCAGAAAAATCAGTGCATGTTTGCATAATGAAATTGCTTGCTATTTTAAAAATTGCTTTAATTGACGAATCAATGAAACTGCAAATATAGCTTTTTTTTGTTGTGCTAATAATCTTAATTAACTTTTCTTGCACTTTTTTCCTGCTTTGCTGTACAATTATCTTTTCAGTTGTTAGAGCTCAGAGGAAGAACAACTTGCTAAGGAAGAATAACTTTGACTTTATATAAGAAGGAGAACAGGATCATTAGTATCATCCTTAGTGTCTTATATATCAACTCTTGACTTTGCTGAAAATTCAACTGTAGGAGCAGATAAGCTGTTCTGGCTAGATGCCAAGAAAAGGATCTCTCAAACATTTTCCCATCTGCCTCAACAGTAAACTAAATCTGTACTAGATAAAGGCCTTCCCTTTCCACAGATTGATTATTTTCATCCCTGGAGAGAAGCGACCAAGTCCATTAATTATTCCTGTTTCCTATGTCAGTGGCAGCAAGTGCAGCAGCAGGGGAAAACAATGTATTTTCCATAATCTCATCATTCTTATTATTTTAGTAATATGTTTCTGTCTATTTTGTTTTACTTATTTATGTTTAACTTAATCTATGATACATATGGAAATAATGGTTTCACTTGGTAACTTGTATCAAGTAATTTTACTCCCTAATTAGATTTTTTTTAAAATTGCACATTGTGGAAGTGGCCCTTGAGCCAATCAAGCTCTGTAGAACTGGAAAAGGTCACTGCATTAGCGTGCAATCTCATAAAAGAAGAGACAGATCAAAATACTGATGAAGAAGTGAGTAAGTACAAATGAGTGCAAACTCTTCTTTGCAGAACAAATGTAATTCTTACTGCACTCTACATTTACAAAATCTTTACATCATTAACTAAATCACCAAATTGGTCCAACCTGTATGGCAAAGAAGACTTTCATGGCTGGAATCACTGGGTTGCTGTGAGTTTTCCAGGCTATATGGCCATATTCCAGAAGCATTCTCTCCTGACGTTTCATCCAAATTTATGGCAGGCATCCTCAGAGTTAGTGAGATCTATTGGATAAACCCAATTTTCCTAGTTTCCAACAGACCTCACAACCTCTGAGGATACCTGTCATATGTGGATGAAATGTCAGGAGAGAATACTTCTGGAACATGGCCATACAGCCCAGAAAACTCACAGCAACCAAGAAAAGGAATGTCTATGCAATGCCATTACATATACGCACTGTTAAAAGACAATCAGCAACATCTGTTCTTCAGCATGACTAAAAAAGTGTTCAGTATGTGAGTTTAGGTAGAAACAATATTAAATTCTGAAAAAACTATCATTTCTTTGTTTATTTCTATTTCATGGTATCTGCGAATTCTGCAAATACAGCAATGGACTCTTATTGTTTGTCAATGGCAGTTAAGACATGAGTGTATTTTTACATTTACATTTCTTCTTCCCTCACATCAAAATATATTTATAAATATCTGCCAAGCGAGGCAACTCTCTTAACCATTTGCAAAAGCTCATGCACACACACACAAATAAAGGTTGCTAATCCTTAAGGGTAAATACTGTTGGGTAGATAAGAATTTATAGTATTTTGCTTGAAAAGACCAACAGAGCTACCCTGATGGAAACTTTAGAAGGTATTATTTTTTGTTAGAACGAAAATCAAAATGAGTGGCAGGTGCATTCCCTTCTTCACAACACTCTTGTACTTCTAGATAGAAACGATATCAACAGCATT
Organism: Anolis sagrei; assembly: GCF_037176765.1. Taxonomy (NCBI): domain Eukaryota; kingdom Metazoa; phylum Chordata; class Lepidosauria; order Squamata; family Anolidae; genus Anolis; species Anolis sagrei. The sequence continues at coordinate 66,495,206 of NC_090022.1, read as the reverse complement.
ATCTATGTAGCTGCTGCTTTGTTTTCATGATTGAGTTTGAATTGTAGAGGTAAATGCATACCGTCAATGAGCGTGGCAGCACAGGGTAAAGGATATACAGCCCATTAGAGAAAGAATCAAGCAAGTCAGAGTTAAGCCTTTGAATGGACTGCAGCAGATTCCAATATATCCCGGATCCCAGAGCACATTGTAAACACCCGCCCTTGTTGAAGGGCTTTGTAGGATTTGGAACAATGGGCTGCCAAAATGACCCAAGGGTGTTAACTCCCTGGGAGGGGTAATTGATTATTTCTACTTCTGTCACTGCCCCCCCCCCCCAAAAAAAAAATACCAATGCCTCTGGAGCACTGGTGTGCATCTCGCCTGGTAATAGGGGGAAAAATCCCACAGAGCAGTTTGAGGCCAGGTTCCTGACCTCAAATTAGTTCCAAGCCTATTAATCTAATCACCCATGCAGTGAAACTGGCTACGATGTATGTAAGTCAAATAAACATGGTATTAGCCCATCTAAAAATACTTCTACTTTTCTTCATAATTGTTTGGACCTATTTCCCCAAATCTGAAGAGACATGTCAAACATTTGAAAATTCTTAGTAAGCTCCTGCGTCTCTTTTTCTAACCACATCTCCCTCTCCATCTTGAATCTTATTGGGCCTATCTCTTTTGCTCCTTCCACTCTCCCACTGCAACTCTGACTCTCCCTTTCCTCCTTTCTCCTCGATTTCTCGTCACTCACCCCCTTTTCTCTCTCTTGCCTAACCTTGTGTTCTTGCAGGGCACTCCCTCTTGCCTCTTGTTTCACTTTGTGTATCATTTATTCTCCCATTTCTTCTATTCCCGCATCTCACCTTGTGTTCTTATGGTGAGTCCCAAGAAGCTTCTTATACTTTGTTACTCATTTTCCTATAACTTCTTTCTTTCTCACCACACACTTTGTTGCTCGCTTGATGTTTATGCCTCTATCTTTCCTGCCATATCTAGGCTCCTGCAAGGGCTAAAATGTACTTCTTTAAAAGTGAAAATTTGTAATTTTGACCATATGATCATTCAAACATAATGCGTAGGATTCAGACAAAACCTGGCTATCCAGGTAGTATGGAAATACCATGGGTGTTGATGTTGTTGTGTGCCTTAATGCCTGACTTATGGTGATCCTAAGGTGAACCTATCATGGGGATTTTTTGGGTTGAGAGTGTTCAACTCACCCAAGATCACCCAGTGGATTTCCATGGCCAAGCAAGTTGTCAAACTCTGGTCTCTGGAGTCATAATTCAAGGCTCAAACCACTACACCACACACACAGGCTCCCACTTCTATGAGTACATCCATGGAAATTAATTAAGAGCTTATGCAGCTGGCAACACATTTCAGTTGTCCTAAAGTTACAGTGCATGGGGAATAACTCCAACTATTTTCAGAAAGATTTTGATATACACACAAGGTTGTCAAATAGCCCTTTATACTGTGTCTGCAGATAAAGTCTCCCTGTGTAGTTGGGAATGCTGCCTATTATCCCCTTGTATTTACACTAGTGAAGTGGGAGTGAGGGCTGAACTATGAGTCTGCTGTGTGCTTAACAAGACTACACTATAGCTTCAGATCCTTTTTCTTTATCCTATAGTAGGAAAGTACAAAGAAAGAGTTCCAGACAATGCAGTGCTGGCTCCTTACTCTAGTACAATGAAATGCATTTACTTCTAGAGTTCTTTCCCAGCCGATGCTCCTTTCTTCTGAAAAAAAAAAAGAAGTATCACAAGCTCTAGTTCTCAATCTACTGAGATTTCCAGCCATTAGTGAGAATGCTACTTTCATTCTCATTGTGAACTGTCTGCTGTTGGAGAGATACATTTTGGCAATATGTCTGATAGATCAAATATTTTCTAAAAATTCTAAACATGGCAGGAACATTTACCATAGGAAAATATAAAACCTTTGCAATCTAAATCTCAAAGTCAATAGCCATTGATGACAACAATACTTTTTGAGTCATTGTAATGAATATTTTGTGGATCCATATAGAATCAAAGAGTTGAAAAAGACCACAAGGACCATCCTGTCAAATCCCCTGCCATGCAGGAACACAGAATCAAAGCACCCCTGACAGATGGCGATCCAGCCTCCAGAAAATGAGACTCCAACATACTTCAGGCATCCTATTCCACTGCCAAACAGCTCTTACCATCAGGAAGTTCTTCCTAATGTTTAGGAGGAATATCTTTTCCTGCAATTTGAATCCATTATGTCCTAGTCTCTAGAGCTCAAACTAAGGCCCGGGGGCCACATACGGCCCTCCAAGGTCATTTACCCGGTCCTCATTCAGGGTCAACCTAAGTCTGAAACAACTTGAAAGCACAGAACAACAACAACAATCCTATATCGTCAGCCAAAAGCAGACCCACACTTCCCACTGAAATACTAATAACTTTATATTTGCTAAAATTTGTCTTCATTCTAATTATTGTATTGTTTTAAAATGTTTTTTGCACTACAAATAAGATATGTGCTGTGTGCATAGGAATTCATTCATTTTCCCCCCAAATTATAATCTGGCCCTCCAACAGTTTGAGAGACTATGACCTGGCCCTCTGTTTAAAAAGTTTGAGAACCCTTGCTCTAGAGCATCAGAATATAAGCATCTCCCCTTCTCAATGTGGCATCCATTCAAATATTTAAACATAGCCATGATGTCCTCTGGAGCCCCCGATAGTGCAATGGGTTAAACCCTTGTGCCAGCAGGACTGCTGACCGACAGGTCAGTGGTTCAAATCTGGGGAGAGTGGGTTGAGCTCCCTCTGTCAGCTCCAGCTCCCCAAGTGGAGACAGGAGAGAAGCCTCCCACAAGCATGGTAAAACATCAAACATCTGTGTGTCCTCTGGGCAACGTCCTTGCAGATGGTCAATTCTCTCACACCAGAAGTGACTTGCAGTTTCTCGAATCACTCCTGACACACACACACATGTCCCTTCTCAGCCTTCTTTTCCCCAGGCTAAACATAACCAGTTCCCTAACCTGTTCCTCATAGCGCTTGTTTTCCAAACCTTTTATAATTTTAGTCACCCTGCTCTTGACACATTCTAGCTTGTCAATATCCTCCTTGAATTGTGGTGCCCAGAACTATGATAAGCATTAGTTCTTAACAGAGAGTAAGAACCAAGTAAGATGACCTTAAAATGCATAGCTGCTATGCTTATTTGCTGTATTAGATCCCTTTAGCTTCATATACTATAGCACTATGACTTTACTTAAACTTCCATGGGAACATTCTACAGGGTCCTGGCATTTGTCATTTGTAGTGAGGCATCAGAGCAGATCTCTAGAGAGAACTGTGTTTCTCCCAATACTTCAAACCCCAAGATTTTATAGGACCTTGACCTGGCAGTTAGTGGAATCATAGTGCTATAATTGTACAGCGTGAAAGAGCCCCGCATGGTGAGAAACCTTTGGTCAGGAGTAACCTACAGTCCCCAAGACTGTCCCGTCTCTTGTTTCTAATATATTTTTTAAGTCAGTTGTTCAAAACGAATGAGGTTCTTTCACAGAATTGTGGCATTATCACGTTATCTGCCATGGCTGCATCTTATGGAATACCGAGCCTTGTAGTCTGGTGAAGTACTAGAGCTCTCTGGCCGAAGACTGTCAATGATGCCTCCTAAATTGCAAATCTCAAGATTCCATAGGTGGAATCAGAACAGTAAATTGTCATCTCAGTGCTCTAAATGTGTATTTGAAAGGACTTCAGAAATAGACTTAGCTTAGCTTTTCTATCCTTCCTTTTATTTTGGGCATTGCTGCCCTTCCATGAGGCTTTGGGGTATCCCAAGGACAGAAAATGCACTGAAGATGCCCACTCCTAGTTTAGTAGCTCATAATAATGTTGTTATTCCTTATTCAGTCTACAGTTAATAAGGATTCTAACTTTAAAACTGCATTTATCTGACCAATACATAGCAAAACTAGATGAGGGAAAAGTACATTACTTGATTTTTAATGATGCCTTGAAGCAATACTGTCTAGCTTCATTATGGGAATTGTGTTGGGGGGAATGGGATATGTGTAACGTAGATAAGCAATTGCATTACGAGTGAAAGCAGCAGAGTCTTGAGGCACCTTTAAGACTATCCGATGGATCTGTGACAGAAACATTAATGTGCCAGACCTACATTGTCAGTGGATTCTAGGACATGAAAGCTTACGCTACAATAAATCTTTAAGGTCCCAAAAGATTGCTTGCCATTATTAGTGCTGCTGCTGGTGCAGACTAAAATGTGTATTATGAGAAAATATTTCAAAAAGTGCCCATGTGTGTCTATGTGTTAATAGGTATTTTTAAAATTCATTATGATGCTTGTACATAGGCAATTATTTCACAAAGTGTTGTGAAATTCAATGTAAAGAAAATCATACAGGACCAGACCAAAGGCTTGACTACTTCTGTATTGTATTGCGAACAATGGTCATCTGGATGCTCCTGGGAAGTCCAAAAACAGAACATGAAAGCAAAAGGATGCCTCTGCTGTAGTCCCCGGCAAGAGCATATTTCCTTTGAATCTGCAGAAAAATAACTTCTGTTTCTAATGTGACATGACTGATAATTTTAATCACGATCTTCCATTTATTAACTTGCTACCCTGCTGTTTGTCCCAGAATGGAACTCAAGGTAGCTCAACAAATTAAAATAATTACAATGCAGATTATTTTAATTGAAGGATTGTTAAAATCTAAACTATCTATAAGGTGAAAAACAGCTTAAATTATATTAAATGGAAGCAGTCAAAAATAATTGAAAATTAGTGAAGTATAGTGTTAAAGACCTTTTAAGAAAACAAATAGTACACAAAGACAACAAGGCAACAAGGAGAAAGCCATTCCAGCCTCCTCAGGGAGAATGTTTTTATTGCTCATCTCTTGCATCCCAATCAAATCTGGCCAATGGGTCTCTCATAAGGATTTTAGAGTTTGAGTAGGTTCATGGGGGAAGATCTTTCAGATGCCTGGATCTAAGTTGTGTAGTGTTACTGTAGATAAGAACCAGCACTTTGTATTGTGCTAGAAACAAGGAATTTGTTGTGCCCTGCCAATAACCTGATTCCTAATGGAGGTGGTGGTGATTGTTGTTGTGTGCCTTCAAGTGGTTTCAGACTTAAGCTGACCTAAAGGTGAATCTATTATGAGATTTTCTTGGCAAGATTTGCTCAGAAGAGGTGTGTTGCCTTCCTCCATGACTTTTCTAAGGTCATCTAGTGGGTTTCCATGGTTGAGTAGGGGTTCAAATCACTACATCATACTGGCTTTTGATGACAGTCAATCATGTATATTTATGTGGCAGAAAAAGTAGTATTCATCTGTATTTATTTGGTCTGAATCCTATATACTTTTAGTATAGGATAAATATACATAGCATAGTTGCACTGGAACCCACAATTGTCCAACCAGTTGTGCAGGTGACACTATAAATTTACATTTATCTACTGTGCACGAGTAAACAGTTAGCTCCCTATCCCTAAGCCAAAAGAGACAGAAGTGTCTTTGTGTGTTCTTGTGGAATGATTGCCTGAACTAAAATGATAGGAAAAATCCCTGGGTTTAACGATTTGGGGGAAAACCTCTCCCAATAACTCTATTTAGGAGGTGCATGTACACTGTAGAATTAATACAGTTTAATACCACTTTGATTGCCATGGTTCAATGCCATAACATGGAATACAAGGAGTTGTAGTTTGTGAGGCATCAACCATCTTTGGCTGAGAACACTAAAGAACTTGTAGAACTATTTATTTATTTATTTATTTATTTATTATATTTATTATATTTATATAGTGTCCCTCTCAGCCCGCAGGCGACTCAGGGCTGTTTACAGTCTGCATCAAAACCATAAAACGCAATTAAAAGCATTAATTTAAATATAAAACGAAGCAAAATCAATAAAAACATGTATCATTAGGGGACTTCCGGTGTGGAGCCATGGCGGCAAGACGGTGGTGTTGAGAGCTCCTCAAGCCTCAGCGTCTTTTCGGGTGATGTGGAGAGCCCAAGGCTCCCCCTGACCAGCGGATGGAGACTGGGAAGGACGCGAACCCATAGGGGTGCCAGCCGACGGTCTGAATTCCCCCTTCCCCTCAAGGAAGGGGGGCAGATAGACCTGGCAGTGGCCCCCGCAGGGTAGCGGTCGCCGAAACGCTAGCCGGCCGGCTGACAAAGTGGGCTCCGGCACTTTGCCGCCATCCACGCCTCTATTAAGAAGAATTATACAACAAAGAGCCGTGAGTAACTGCTCTCTTTACCTCAGCATTTCAAAGAAATATTAAGAAATGACGAACGATGGAGGTGTATGATACCCTATCTAGCGCAGTGCTGTGCAAGTTGTGCAAATAGCAAGTAGCGCTGTGCAAGAAACTACTACTACTGAAGAAACTACTGCTACTGAAGCTATTACTGAAGGGACTATTTTATTATAACTATTTACTATTATTACTATTTCATCATTGTTATTCTTATGGGATACCATCGATACTGTTGATGTGGGAAAAGAAAAGAAACTTAACCGCCTCGGAGAGGCTTGGGAGCTCCCTGTGCAATACATGTTGATGTTGATGTTGGTGTTGGAAAGAAGCTTAACCACCGCGGAGAGGTTTTAGGAATGTCTTGTGCAATATATGCAATATATGCAATTTATATATTAGATGCTAGAGGTTGGCGTTTGTAGAGTTTTTTCCTGAAGCGTTTGGAGCGCTAGAGACGGAAGGGAAAAGGAAACTCTCCCGAAGACCCCCCTTGAAAGGCTCAAACCCTCCCCCCCCTTCTCTCCCCCTCCTACTCGTCTGGCTTTTTAATCGGTTACTTAACAAATACTTAGTGTAAAAGTAAGATAAATATACTGCGAAGCCCGACCAAAGAGGAGACGGAAAACGCTGAGATCTGGGCGCAAACAAAAGAACAGATTAGATTTGAACTGCCCAATAAATATCATCTGGAGACTATAAAGCTCCCATCAAGCTCTGTCCCGGCTCCGCTCCGGCCCAAACCAAAGCAATTAAAGTAATTAAAGTAATTAAAACAATTAAAGCAAAGACAATTGAAAGACTTAAGTAAACCAATCCTACCCTGGGTCGACGGCCAGCTGTATCGAGCTCCTCCCGGCGCGCGCACACCTGTGGAGCTGGGATTGGGAAGCGCGGAGACTGACTACCGCGAGAGGACGCGAGAACTCGCGTAGCGCGGCGTAATCGCGGAAAACCGCGAGATCTGGCAACGAGATTTGACACGCGAGAAGGGAGGCGAGCCGGAACAAGGGGAATAAGAAACGAAGAAATAAAAAGAAGAGGAAAACAAGAAAGTAAGGGGAACAAGAAAGGAAGTAAAGAGCAAGGGAAAAAAAAAAAGGAAACCCTACAACCCCGTGGAGAGAAATTGAGTAAAGAGATCAGGATAAAGAGTAAGTACAAAAGATCTATAGTAATACCTCTTAGAAATAAATAAAAAATAAATAAATAAATAAATAAAAAATAAAAGGGGAAATAAATAAAAAATAAAAAAAATAAAAAAAATCACTAAAGCCATTCGATAGAGGGGAGGGAAGCCAGGAAGGAACAAAAAAGAACAAAGAAGAAGAAGACATCCTAGGAGAACTTTATAACACTACAATTATTACAACTCTACAAATCATCTTCTGAACAATCACCTGCTAGTAGAAATAAGACAGAGGAAGAACGGGAATAAGAGTAAAATTAAAAGCAATAATGTCCACTCCAAAAGTTAAAGGAGAAAAAGGAGATAAAGGTGACAAGGAAAAAGAAGCAGAAAAGAAACAAACCACACCAATAACCGGTACAAATAAAAAGAATGTGATCATAGAGGAATCAATCTTGAGAGAAATTCTAAAAGAAGTAAAAGAAATCTCAGCGAAACAAGATACACATCAGGAGAACTTAAAAAAACTGTCGGAAAAACAAGACGCACATCAAGGGGAACTTCAGAAAATGCGAAAAGAAATGACAGAAGAATTGAACACAATGAAAAAAGAAATACAAACGTTTAAACAAGAAATGAAAGAAATGAAGACAGAAAAACAAGAAATGTTACACAAACAAGAACACCACGAGAAAAGATTAGACGAACTGACAGAAAGAAGCTCGAGATTGGAAAGACAGCAAGAAAAAATGGAAGCCAACGAACTAGAATTTCAACTCAGATATAGAAATATAATAGAGGACCCAAAAGAAGACATAAGAAACATTGTGGTTGAACTAACAGCAGATCTGATAGGCCGACCAAAGGAAGAACTAGAAAACCAGATTGATCGAGTGTACCGTATTTCTACCAACTTCGCTAAGAAAAACAAGGTGGAACGTGACGTCATAGTACACCTCAATAAAAAGATCACCAGAGATGGAATCCTTAGAAGTAACAACCAGAGCCATATATCCTATAAAGGAAGAAGAATTGCCATAATGAAGGAGATCCCCCAAACCACCCTACAAAAAAGGAAAAAATATTTATTCCTGACTGAAGAACTAAAACAACTAAATATAAGATTTCGTTGGGAGAGAACGAAGGGGATAATGGTCACATACAAAGGAGAACGGTTTTAGTTAACGTCAGAAGAGAAAGCACAAGACTTCTATAAGAGGCTAAAAAGAGAAACAGGACAAAAACAAGGAGTTAAGCGAGCCAGACTAACATCACCGGGAGGTACACCGCAGGGAGAAGAGCCGACGGGGTGGGAGCCGGACGCTAAGGAGGCAAGAGTTAAAGACGACAACAGAATTGAAAACAGAGATGGAGTGGAGCCTTAAATGTATATCTAACAACATCAATGGCCTGAACTCCGCCAACAAGAGAAGGAGGATCTTTAACTACATCAAAAAGGGGAATTACGACCTAATATCACTCCAGGAGACACACATCTCCCAAAAACATGTGGCACATCTCACCCAAAAAGGGTTACAGACATTCTACTCATCAGCAGCTGAGAAAAAAAGAGGTGTCGTGTTATATGTAAAAGAATCAATACCAGCAAGACAAGTTTTTAAAGACACAGAGGGTAGAATGATAGGGGTGATTGTGGAAAAAGTGGGGTGGAAAGGATTGTTCTGTAACATATATGCCCCAAATGGGGCGAAAAATAAATTTGTTAATAAACTTAAGAACCTTTTAATGGAACAGGAATATGATGACCTGGTTTTATTGGGGGACTTCAATGGCGTCTTGGATCCTAACCTAGATAAAAGCATAAGAGAAAAAGGAATGAAGAAAGATAGAGGAGGGAAACTCCCAGACTCCTTCCTAAAAATACAAACCGATCTTGGGCTTCAGGACATCTGGAGAACTCACAATAAGAATACAAGGGACTATACATTCTATTCCGATAGACATAAAAGATGGTCTAGAATAGATATGGCCTGGGCCACAAAGACACTGATAGGGAAAATTAGTAAAATACAAATCCTACCGAGACAACACTCAGACCACTGCCCCATAGAAATTGTCATAAATCAAAAAAGGAAAAGAAAAAATTGGAGACTAAATGAAAATCTATTGAGAGCCGAGGAAGATATTAAGAGAAACATGGAGATCCTGACAGAATTTTTCAAACTAAACAATACAGGTAACATATCAAAAAATACCATTTGGGATGCCAGTAAGGCCTACATGAGAGGTATATTCATTCAACAAAGCAATAGAAAATTTAAACAAAAACAGCAAAAGGAGAAAGAGATAAACGATAGAATAGAAGAGGTCGAGAAACAATTTAAAAAACACCCAAAAAATGAGAAAATCAAATTAGAATTAAAGCTGCTGAATAAACAAAAAGAACACTTAGAACTAGACCAAATGGCAAGAAACCTGTTATTTGTAAGACAAGACTTCTTCCAAAATGCAAATAAAGTGGGGAGATGGCTTTCGAGAAGAATCAAAAAGAAAAAATGCGCACAAAATATCACCCAAATTATGGTAGGAGACAAGACTTTTGCCAAAAACGAGGAAATAATAGCCCAGTTTTATAAATTCTATAAGACCTTATATAAGAAAGACCCGATAAGTAGAGAGAAGACCTCTGAGGATGCTTGCCATAGATGCAGGCGAAACGTCAGGAGAAATGCCTCTAGAACATGGCCATATAGCCCGAAAAAACCCACAAGAACTGAGAGAGAAGATCAATGAATTTCTGGGGAAACAAAACATAGAGAGGTTGACAGAATCCCAGAGAGAGACCCTAAATAAAAATATCACAATAGAAGAGGTGGAGAGAGCGATCAAGAGATTGGACACCAGGAAAACGCCAGGACCAGACGGGATGTCAATGCTATACTATAAAAAACTAAAAGAAATCATTATACCAAACCTGAGATCAGTCATGAATGAAATCCTACAAACTGGAAATATGCCCGACTCCTGGAAGGAGGCCAACATAGCCATGATTCACAAAGAGGGTACGGACCCTCTTAGCGTAAAAAACTTTAGACCAATTTCACTTCTAAACAGTGATTATAAAATATTCACGACAATCTTAGCGGATAGACTGAAAGGGTTCCTAACTTCATGGATAAAAGAGGAACAGACAGGATTCCTACCAAATAGGAAAATGAAAGACAACGTTAGAAACATCTTAGACATCATAGAATACCATGAAGCCCATCCTCAAAAGGAACTGGCAATCCTATCTGTCGACGCAGAGAAGGCTTTCGACAACCTTAACTGGTCCTTCTTTAAATCAATATTTAGAGAAATGGATGTCGGATACAACTTCATGAATGCTATAGAAGCCATCTATGCAGACCAGAAAGCCAAGATAAAAGTGAACGGACTGGACTCAGAAAACCTCGACATTGAGAAAGGCACGAGACAGGGCTGCCCCTTGTCGCCACTAATCTTCATTTTGGCACTCGAAATTCTTCTAAATGAGATTAGGGAGGACGACACACTGAAGGGAGTAACCATACAAAAAGAGTCCTTTAAAATTAGAGCATTCGCCGACGATCTGATCTGCACTATACAAGATCCCCTAAATAACATCAAAAAGTGGATCGATAAGATAGAAAAATTTGGCGAAGTCTCAGGATTTAGAATTAATAAACTAAAATCTAATATACTCACTAAAAACATCCCCAAAGAAAGAAAGGAGAAGCTCATGGAACTTTCAGGCTTACATATAACATCTAAAATCAAGTACCTAGGCATCTTTATAACAGCAAAAAACTCTCAACTATTAAAAAACAATTATGAAGTGAAATGGAGGGAAATAAAGAAAGACCTGAAAGATTGGCAACACATGAAACTATCATTATTGGGTAGAATTTCAGTAGTAAAATCCAATATTCTCCCAAAGATGTTACATCTGTTTCAAAATCTCCCTATAATTAGAAAGAAGCAATTTTTTACGGACTGGCACAAAGATATCTCAAGATTTGTGTGGAACAATAAGAAACCTAGAATAAACCTGACAAACCTGACGGATGATAGAAGAAGAGGAGGATTGGGGTTGCCAAACTTAAAATTATATTTCGAAGCTTGTTGTATGGAGTGGATTAAAGATTGGATTTTGCTAAAAAACAAAAAATTACTAATCTTAGAAGGCCACGATTTGAGAACCGGGTGGCACGCCTATTTATGGCTCAATAAAGCAAAAGTGGAAAAGAATTTTCGTAACCACTTTATCCGATCAGCCCTATTAAAAGTCTGGGACCAGTATAAAGATAGAATGTATCCCAAGACACCACTCTGGGTCTCCCCCCTTGAGGCTCATCAAAGAAGGGAGTTGGGGTGGGGCTCATGGCCTACATATAAAGATCTGCTACATAGAGAAAGAAAGGAAATTAGATTCAAGACCCTAGATGAATTAAAAATACAGTACACAAACATCACCTGGTTACAACATTGGCAACTGAAAGAATATTTTAGAAAAGACAGTCAACTAGGTTTTATGGAAAACTCAACAGCTTGGGATAGGCTCCTGGATTCCCCTAAAAAATATATCACAAAAACATACAAGATATTATTAGAATGGTCCATGGAGGAAGAACGTGTCAAAGAATATATGATTAACTGGGCTAGGTTAATAGGACGATCCATCACCTTGGATGAGTGGAGTTTAGTATGGAACAGTAAAACAAACTACTCCTATTCCTACCACCTGAAAGAACACTGGGTGAAGATGACTCATCAGTGGTATCTAACCCCAGCCAAGATTGCGAAGTTCTCCAAGCAGATGTGCTACACGTGCTGGAAGTGTGGGGAACAGAAGGGGACCTACCGACATATGTGGTGGTCCTGTGGGAAAGTAAACAACTTCTGGAAACTAATTCACGAGAAATGTCAGAAAATATTAAAGAAGAATATCCCTTTTAGACCGGAATGTTTCTTATTAGGCCTAACGGGAGGGATGGGAAATAAGGAGATAGAAAAACTGTTCACCCACTTAATAACAGCAGCCCGTTTACTACTGGCCAGGGTCTGGAGACAAAAGCAAATACCAACGGAAGAAGAGTGGATAGAGAAAGTGTTAGATATAATGAATGTAGACCATCTAACATATATCCTGGCAGCTTCACGCAACATGCCTGTATCTCCAACGAACTGGCTCCCGGTCAGAGAATGGCTTAGAGAAAAAAAAAAAAAACTGTTAACAGCTTAAAAACAAGACACAGTACCCAGATAGGAAGTTACGAGCATTAGAAACAATCTAGAAATATCAATATACATAGTAAAGTAATTTAAAGAAACTGTTTCAGAAATGCATAGAACTATCCATATATGTGTGAATAAATATTTATATATTGTTAAGTAAGAAGTCATAGTAAGAAAAGACAGGGCTCCATAGTACGAAGATTGTATGCAAGATTAATGTAAAAATGTAAGAATAATGTAAGAATACAAAAGGTAGAAATTCTATACTGAAATGCTGTAGTAGAGAGAGAAGGAGGTCAAACTGTGGCAACAAGCCACTTGCTTTTAATATATGTGTAGTATGTGTCATGTAATAGGGGATCTATGCTAGATAGTTAGTTAGAATGGCTTAGTATACGTTTTGAATGTTATAGTATTGCTGAATGAATGAAATGAATTTTGTACTGTCTTTTATTGTCTTTATATGTTGTAATAAAAAATTAAAAAAAAACATGTATCATTAGGGTTTCGTTGTTAAAAGCATTGTCCAGTCACATCGTCCAGTTTTTCTATTTTCCTATATCTGTTACATTGCATTTGAACATGCTTGCTCAAAAAAAAAAAAGCCAAGTTTTGCAACTATAGATGTTACAATCTATATTTATTAGGAGTTAACAAGATATTTAAACACTAATTCCTCTCTTGAATGCAATAATTAAACCATTCCTTCCTGGTCAGAAAGGGAGGATGGGATTTCATAGGAAAATCTTAGTCCAAAAAAAGAGAACATTCCCTTTACCTGGATTCTTGTCCAGAATATGGCTAAAGGCATCTCTCTGCCTAAAAACCTGTTTGTAAATCACATTTATTGAGCATAGCTTGAAACATAGGAACCACACTTAGGGTTTCTGAGCATGTAAAATTCCTTGCACAACTATTTTTTACTACACTGAACCCAGTAACCTCTAGTTGAGTCAGTAGAATCATAGAATCATAGAATCAAAGAGTTGGAAGAGACCTCATAGGCCATCCAGTCCAACCCCCCTGCCAAGAAGCAGGAATATTGCATTCAAATCACCCCGACAGATGGCCATCCAGCCTCTGCTTAAAAGCTTCCAAAGAAGGAGTACTTATTCTGGAGATGTCACAGCTTTCTCCTAACAAGTTTCAACAGATAGCATCTTAGTGAGTTAAACACAAGATTGTGGACAACACTCTCAGAGATATGTGCCCAGTTATGCCTTTTTTCTAGCTCTTTTTCCTGGGTAATAAAGATGATTAGACCAGGGCTGATTTGTGGGATCCCTGACCTAATTGATGATTCTCTAAGAATGCTTCTTGCTTCATTAATGTTAAAGGAGGCAGTATTATGGCCCTTATTGAGAAACAGAATTGAATTTAATTCTGCCCTTTCATTATTCAAAGGATAAGATTGAAACTCATGTTGAGATCTTCCACTGAGGACAATAAGACTTGAAATAGCTTACCTTTGTCTTGAATATACCAAACCCTTAACATTCACAGCTGTGAAATCACTCTCAAGAAAGGTATATTCTTGCCATTTGAACCTAACTGGGGCTTCTAATATGTGTGAGGTTAAATGAGACATTACTACTGGCTACCAATTTTTTTCTTTTAGGATGCAAAAATAAGAGCAAAATGGTTCCATTTTTTACAATGTGAATTTCAGGCATAAGACACCTGATCTAACTAAAATGTGTGGGGCAACAGAATGTAGAGCATGGGAAATGGTTAAATCCCTCTCCCCAGTTATTGGAGTCCCAAACTGGATGGAATAATAGACTCATAGAATGATAGAGTTGGAAGAAGTCACGTGGGCCATCTAGTCCATGCAGGAAAAGCACCATCCCTTTACCCCTGACAGATGGCCATCCAGCCTCTGTTTAAAAGCTCCTTCCACTACACTCTCACACAGAGAGTTCCGCTGCTAAAAAGCTCTTACAGTCAGGAAGTTTTTTTTACATGTTTGCATTTTAAATAAAAAATGTAGCTACCATCTCTAACTTTTAAGTAGCATATAGGTTAGCTCTTTGTACTTGGGAATTTGACCTTTGGCATTATAATAATTCTAGATTAATTAATTTGGAAATCTGAAGTATGATGCTACATATGTGGCACTAAATCCATTGGATCTGTCTCCTTTTCTAAGAAAGTTTCCTGTTGTAAATGTGCTGTATTTTTTTATCTTCCGTTTTCATGGAATATTTTTTCTTTTTTGAGTTGTGTTCCTCTATTTGGTTTCTATTAACTCTACCATTTATTTTGAGTTTCTGTTTGTTTGTTTTTGTATTGCTTTTTGCTAACTCTTTGCCAGCCCCAAACTTTTGTGACCGTTATGGTTTTTCTGTTACATTTAGATCCTGAATGAAATTTTGTTTTTCTGATTGCATTGTTTTGAAAGTACAGTGATAGTAATATACTGTGTGTCATACTTCTGAAATGCTTATACTATGAATGGTGAATGTGAATAATGGGTGTGATCCAGCCTCATTAAAACCATTCGTTGCCTTGGCCTTGAAGTAAAAGAGAAAGAAATCTTATCCCATAGCCCTTCTTCCTTTATGTGAAAAACACATTTAGATTCTGGGTGGGAGTGGAAGGGTACATAGTGTGCTGATTTCTGTGTTCAAAAAAGGAGAAAAAAATAGCAAAATCTTTCAGCTACTCCTGCCTACACAACCTTTCATTTTCATTAAAATTCAGTCAAACTCTCTGTGCTTTCTGTGTGATTTGTATAAATGACTGACTTTAATTCGACCTCCTGGAATGTGAAAGGAATTCAGACATCAGTTAAATGTGAAAGACATTGTCATTATTGAATATACATGAGGAGAACGAATTTACAATGCCACATGATGGAAGAAACATCGACTTGAGTTGAAACACAGCCAGCCAAGGTAGCCGTGGGCATATCAGTCCATCCTCGCTTTTGCCATTTTGACTGTTCAGTGAATATAATTGTTATTATGAGGAACAATCTAACATGAAGACAGATGTTTCTTATACGTCATATAATTATAAGTCTGATTTGAAATATAAATGGAGTGGTAGAGCTATTGTGGTAGTATGTTAGACTACAGATCTGATTTGATTCCCCATTCTGTCATGGAAACCTACCTGGGCAAGTCACATTGATATAATTGCATAAGGAGGCAAAGTTGCATTGAAGCTGCATTGTCACCTACTGCATGATGCCATGTGCATCCTGCTCCTAGTATGCCTCTTCCAGCAATTAATCCATTCCTTAGTAGTGATGGGCAAAACCTGCCAATATCTTGCAGTCCTGATACATTTGCATCACCTACCTTGTGCAATGGGTTTGTTCTACTTCTGTGCCGGTATGCTGACAGCAAAGTGACGTTAGGGGGAGGAATTCTCCTCCTCTCTAACCCCTTCCACCCCTTTACTATCCCTGAGCTATTTGCAGGTTTTTTGTTGCTAAAACTGTGAAATGACTAAAACATGTTTATGGAGTAACAGAAATTTAGGATTATGAGGGTATGTGGAAGTACTACTGCAGGACCACGGATTGGTAAATTTGCGTAATTGTGTGAATGAAGAGAGATGGCCATCTGTCAGGGGTGCTTTGAATGTGATTTTCCTGCTTCTTGGCAGGGGATTGGACTGGATGGCCCATGAGATCTCCTCCAGCTCTATGATTCTATGATTCTAGAGGTGTGATATCAGTCTTGCTCATTTCAGTATGTATTTGCTATCTATGATCACACATCTCCCATGAAATAGAGGTTTCTGACGATAAATTAATTCAAGAAAGAAAAAGTCAAGCCCTCTTTGAACAGATATTTCCTGTGATAGGTTTGCCTTAGATTTGCCATACATCAGAAAGTACCTGATAGCACACAACAACAACAACAATTCCTTCTAGACTTGAGAACCAGGATGTTTTAATATCAAACTCAGCATTTCCAGGTTCTCTGGCAGACAGTCTGAAGTGTTTGGCCTTCAGTAGAAACATTTTCGGAATCATAGTCACCTTGAAGAAGAAAAGAGAACTGTAGCCAATAGCTGACATAGCAAAAACCTTAGCACAGATGAATTGATTGGTATCTTGCAAAACCTGGTGATAACAAACAGGAAAAGTTTCTGTAGACATTAAGCCTGTTATAGATGAATTTTCATTTGAAGATGCAGATTTCAACCGTAGTCAGAAATTAATTTGTCCAGTTAAAGCTTGTACTTTAGCTGTGCTTTTTCCTGGAGACATTGGCATTGGCTATGGCAACACATATTTTAGTTACATCCTTTTGGGAGTAATGCACTATACCTTAGAAAAGTGTTCAGAAACTTCAACTGGTCCAAAGAGTAGTAGCTAGATTGCTAACTGGAGCTAGCTACAGGAAGCACACAACTCCCTTGTTGCAACAGCTATGTTGACTGCTGGTCCAAATTTGAGCATAATTTGAGCACCTGTAAAGCTCTATAAGACTCTTTGAAGGATAACATTCTCCCTTATGAACTGCCCCATTCTTTGATATCTGTTGGGGAGCTCCATCTTTGTGCTATAAAACCCTCATTGTAAGCTACTTTATTGCTACATTCGGAAACTTGCAAGCTAATACTGAAGCTGGAACTTGATTGGAAAGTTTGTGTGATTCTGAGAAGGACATCAAAAATAAAACTGGCAGATTTTCATTTGTATATGTATTTATTTGTAAGTATATATTGCCATATGACCATGTGTCTTACCAGAAGTGTGTGTGTCTTAGGCCCCTTCCACACAGCTGAGTAAAATCTTACATTTTCTGCTTTGAACTGGAATATATGGCAGTGTGGACTCAGATAACCCTGTTCAAAGCAGTTATTGTGAGATTTTCTGCCTTGATATTATGAGTTATATGGCTGTGTGGAAGGGCTGTTAGCTTCTACTCCAGTCTAAGGCCCCTTCCCCACAGCTGTATAATTCCACATTAAACTGGATTGTATGGTTGTGTGGACTCAGATAATTCAGTTCAAAGCCGATATTGTGGATTATCTGCATTGATATTCTAGGTTATATGGCTGTGTGGAAGGGCCCTAAGAGACCTTCCAGTAGGATAGCCACTAAGAAATCCAGGAAATAGTCTAAGCAGGAATACAAACTTTCCAAAAGAGAACGAAGAAAAAAGAACCCCCACCCTAAAACCAGTGTTCATTACAACAATTCTTATTAATCCAATGCCTTCTTGGACCTTGAATTCCCCAAATATGTATATTCAAATGCATTCATGTAGCAATAATTGTAACTAGTTGATATGTATTATAACATAAATATAGAGCCTGTTCTTATCTTCTGTATGTCAAAATCGTTTAACATTTTTGAAAATACCTGAAATAATGAAAAATTCATTAGACCCCCGCTGATGCAATGGGCTAAACCCTTATGCTGGCAGGACTTAAGACTGACAGGTCAGAGGTTTGAATCCGGGGGGAGTGCGAATGAGCTTCCTCTGTCAGCTCCAGTGCTCCATGCGGGGATATGAAAGAAGCCTCCCACAAATATGGGAAAATATCAAAACATCTGGGCGCCCCCTGGGCAATGTCCTTGCAAACGGCCAATTCTCTCACACCAGAAGCGATTTGCAGTTTCTCAAGTCACTCCTGACATGAAAAAAGAAAAGAAAAAATAACTAGTAATACATGCTGATCCGCATTTTTTATTCATTCAGAATTAGCTGCAGAATTCCTCCTCTTTCAAGTATAGATGTCCATTAATTCTTACCAAAAATGTTAAAAAAACCTTTCAGGACACAAGACATGAGACCAAATTATCTACGATGCCTGTCATGTATTTAAGCGAGTATGCTGAAACTGAACACTCTACTAATCTGAATCAGAATTCCATACCAATTTGCTGTTCAAATTTTACCCTTCCAGCTACTCATTGTTGCTGGTGGTAAGAAATATACTTTTGGACAGAAAAGCGTGAGAAAATAATTGGAGAGTTCTGATCCAGTCTGGGCTCATATTCTGATTGAGACCTCAGAGTTGCTTGTTGCCGCCCCAAAATAAAAGCACTCGGCATTGTTAGATGATGAATGCTACATATAGTTTAGGAGCTACAAAGGAGCACTTATTCTGGAGTATGAAAGTAAACACATTTCAAGCCTCTGTCATGCCATACTATTTGCCTGGTGGTCTGAATTGGCTTCGTATGCAAACCTGACATTCGAGCAATCACAGAGAATGGCGGCTGGATCAACGGACATCATAATATATGTGGAGCAGAGGATAATGTCTCTCCAAACTGTGATATCAGTGGAAGCTTTTATGCGTGGGCAGGAAAAGACACAGGAAGAAGAGAACATGACTCACTGCTCTTGGGTGGCAGCCAGTAATCTTTCCTGAGCAAAGGCATCTGTGCAGAAATTACGAGACTGAGCAGAAATTAGAGGTAGGAAGGTGTCATTAGGTAGAGATAGTATATTGACAATATCCTATCACATTGAACCACTTGAATGGTAAGTCGCCCAGGCAGATCCAATGGCAAGAGGGAGCACAAAAAGAAGACAGGAATACTATGCTCTTGGTGCTGTATTTTGAAATGCTTCAAAGTTAGACTAACTCTTCATTCTGGCCTCTCTACAAACTAATGGCTTGACTAGGAAAACAGCAGGCCCCAAACAACTGGAGATATGTTTTAAATGTTTAGTGCAGGCCTACAAAGCAAAAAGCCTGGAACTCTGTTACACAGATTCATAGCATTATATTATTACAGTAGAGCTTAAAGAGTAGGCAAAGAGTATGCATCCCATCTGAAATCAAGTCCCTTTGATAAGGCAGCTGTGTAGGTGGGTGGTGCTTCACCCACCCAGTCACATCCTTGATTCACTTACCCACGCACAAGCGAGTGAATCAAGGGTTTGACTATTGTGTGAGGAAAGGGGCCCTCATTATGTCTCCTCTCAGCCTTCTATTCTTCAGGCTAATCATGCCCAGCTCTTTAAGCCTTTCCTCATAGGGCTTGTTCTCTAGATCCTTGATCATTTTAGTTGCCCTCCTCTGGACACATTCCAGCTTGTCAACTTGTCCAGCTAGGTTTGCCTTAAGGTTGCCATAAGGCAGAGATGACTTGAAGAACAGAAACAACAAAGGTGATAGAAAGTTTTCATCAATGTGTAATAGCCGTAGAAAGTTTATATGCAACGTCTCTTGTGCAAAAGTTATTATTTAGTATGTGAGAGTTCTGCAAATTGCATTAAAATCAGTTTTCAAACTAGATTCAAGCTAAAGACTTGGAAGTATTCTCGTGTGGGATGATGTCTTGGCTGATGCAGCCTCAGTGTAAATCGGTGTATCATCTATACTCAACTGTCAACGTGGCAATATTATGTGGGCCTTTAGTATGTCTTACAGAAACATTTTCCTGAAGAAAACAAACAGCATTCTTCCCGTGAAAGAGTCTATTATCAACAGTACATTGTAAAAAATAAATAAATCGGTGATTTATACATCTATTCTGCAGTGAGCTGCGTAGGCATACCAGTCTTCTACAGAAAATAATTATGATTGCATAATGTTTATTCCCCTTGCTAGACAAGTTTGTACAATAATTCTGCAAAAAATGACAGGTACATTGAACAGTATTGGGCTACTGAATAGAATTTCTTGAGCTACCAGATTTAGTTGATAGTATTTGTTGCAGAGAAACTATCTTTGAACAATAAATTTGCAAATGTAAAGGGAAATTAACCTTGCTGAATACAGAAGTGTAACCATCTCTTAATTGTAAAGTTATTTTGAGTTGGATTCAGATATCCACTTGAATACCAGGCAAATATATCTTTTGTGAGTAAGGCATCCAATTTTCTGCATTTGCACCTTCATCCCTCATGCCACAGCACATTCTTCCAGTAGGATCACCAGTTCTCAATGGGAAGTTGGCTTTAATCAGGGATTCCCAAACTAAGGCTCAAGTACCAGATGTGGCCATCCAATGTCATTTACTCAGCCCTCACCCTAAACTTAGCCTTAAGGTCCCCTTATGCCAGAAATTACTTGAAGGCATACATCACCAACAGTCCTAATTTACTTGACTATCTCATCAGACAGTTTTTTGCACTGTCAATAAGATGTGTGCATAGGAATATGTTTTTTCAAACTATAGTCTGGGCCCCCAACAGTCTGAGGGACTGTGAACTTGCCCTTGGCTTAAAATGTTTGAGGACTCCGGCTTTAGAGGGTGGCAGGGAGAAAAGGTCTGGAAAAGATAAGTTCACCTGTGTTCTTCTACAAACAGATATTTGGATTCAATACCTTGCAATCTCATTGTCCTCTGCACCAGAGTTTCTCAAATCTTGTTCTCTCTGCCTACACCAAAGCAAAGTATCCACTGTCCTTAGCTGGCATGGCTTTTTATCACATATGCATTATATTTTCGTTCATCCTGTGTCTCACAGTATTTGTCAGTCATTTCGTCATATGATAACACTCACTCATGCAAACCTAATACTGAGACTTTTCTTAGTGTTGGCAACCTAGAAGTCTTTCATGGAAAATAGAGTTATATCAGATAATATGATAACCAACATGATGTAAATGTTTGAATGTTGACTCAGACTTGAGAAAACTAGGATTCCCCACTCAGATATGGAGAACTACTGGGTGACTTTGGGCAATGCTTAGAAAAAGGCAATGGCAAGCCTCCTCTGAACAAATTTTGCCAAGAAATATTTGGCTTAGAATTACCCTACATTTAACACAACTTCAAAGCGTACAAGGACAACATATAAGATAATAAACTAGTTCACCATGGTTGCCTACTGGAATTCAAAGCCTGTGTCCCACTCCAATGTGTTGTTTCTGCAGGGTTTATGACTCCCACCCCCCTTCCCTTGTGTTTCTTTAAATCATAAACCCAAGGGCAGGTAACAGTTTTTTTTCTTGTTCTTTTTCTTGTAAAGCACCATGTACACTGATAGTACTACATAAATAAATAAATGACAACAATGATCAACAGTAGTATCTCAACAACTGTTTTAAGTACTGTATATAGAAAAACACTGATGTATTTCATTGCTTCATGCCAGAAAATGTAGGAAATTTGGATGATATATAAAAAAGCATTAATTTTAACAATATTTATTTTTCATAGTAAATGTAAGCATGTATTACCTTCATCATTCTACGTCTCTTCCAACTTTATTAAGTAGTAATGTCAAAGCTGATATATCCTAGATATTATTATTTATACTTGAATGTTGTGTTATTTAAAATATGATAATAACTCTGGGATGGGCTTGTTCCAATCTTTCTCCCAGCAGGAATTTGTTCTACTAATATGACTACTGATTATTTTAATTTATCTTATATTCTTCTTCCCAACATTATTTATGGAGTCTATCAATCTTGACAAACGTATGTGCAACTCCACCTGCAGTGGCAACATATCAGCTACAGTTTTGAATTCTTGATCTAGAATTCTTTGATTTTTAAGTCCAACCCAAGATTGGAGGGTTGGGGCAGGAAGGTGGCAGGCCTCAACCATCGTATCCTTCTAAGTTACATCACTCAGGTAGAATGTGGGACACTGTTCTACAGAGGCTCACATTGTTCTTCCTGGAGGGATACACTTAGAAGGTGGTGCTAGGGAATGCCTTTTTGGTAATCTAGCTGTTGGCCTAAGGTGACACTCAGGGCTCAGTTTTGTTCCTCGTGCTTATTCAAATGGACATGAAACCAGTGGGATAAGTTGTCTGGAGTTTGGTCATTCATAAACCAATGGCTGTAAACTAACTGCTGCTCTGGCCAGAGTGAAGAGAGAGGGGGCAGAAGACAGTTCCATCTTGTCTCCTGTGCATTACCAATAATATAATATAATATAATATAATATAATATATACACTTATTTAGAATATTATAATGTAATACAAAATAATACTACTGATAATAACACAATATTATAATTATATATTTTATATTACATGTAATATTACTAATAATATTACAATATAATGGTATAGTAAAATATAGTAAAATATAATACTGATATTGTACTATGTTAATAATATAATATATTGTATGTAAATATATCTTGTGAGCCGCTCTGACTCCCCTTCGGGGTGAGAAGGTTGGCATATAAATGTCCGCATAGTTAAAGCAATGGTATTCCCCATAGTAACCTACGGATGTGACGGCTGGACAATAGGGAAGGCTGAGTGAAGGAAGATACATGCTTTTGAACTGTGGTGTTGGAGAAAAGTTCTGAGAGTACCTTGGACCGTCAGAAGATCAACCAGTCCATACTTCAGGAAATAAAGTCCAACTACTCATTGGAGGGAAGGATGTTAGAGGCAAAGATGAAGTACTTTGCCAACATAATGAGAAGACAGGAAAGCTTAGAGAAGACAATTATGCTGGGGAAAATGGAAGGAAAAAGGAAGAGGGGCCGGCCAAGGGCAAGATGGATGGATGGAAACCTTGAAGTGGCTGGCTTGACCTTGAAGAAGCTGGGGGTGGTGACAGCCGAAGGGAGCTCTGGCGTGGGCTGGTCCATGAGGTCACAAAGAGTCAAAAGCGACTAAACGGATAAACAACAATAAAAAAAATTCTTCTTTCCATCTTACTCTTAGGAAGCTATTTTGGGACTAAAACACGATCTGCTACCAGCAATAAAGTGGATGAAGGCAAACATATTAAAAATTAATCCAGACAAGATTTAGTCATTCCAGATCAATTCAAGTCAGATTAGGGAATAAGATTCAGCCTGGTTTGGGTTATCTTCCAACTGAAATCTTAGATTTGTAGCTTGGGGGTGCCCTTGAACACAGCTCTTCTGAGTCTGGAGGTTTGGATGGTGACCAGGAATGTGTTGTGCCCATTCTTGTGGATGTTTTTTGGCCATGGAAACACATGCCTTGATCATCTCCTGTTTGGATTACTTTAATGCATTCTGCATGGATTGCCTTTGAATATGCCTAAAAACTCCAGTAGGTCAAATTCAGCAGCAAGATTATGAAATTCTCTTCCATGGGGGGCTTGGTTGGGCCTCTCTCCAATTTCCTTCCACCAGCAGGCCAAACTGCTCTCTACTTAGGTCTTTGGCTGTGACAGAATAATTTTTGATGCTAGCATTTACCTTTAATATATATAGGAGCATGCGCTCAAATGGTGTAAAAATTATAAGATTTATAATTTATAATTTATAAGATTGTTTATTTAGTGATGGTTTAACTTATGGACTATATAATGCATTTGAACTATATGATGTATTTTCTTTTCACCTGCATAGTGAATCTCCTTGGGTCTCCTATGAGATGTAAATTAAATGAATAAATCGGTTTAATTTTGTGATGCCCCAATACCTTGGATACAATACTGGATATTAATTAAATAATGTTAACCACTAAATTAATCATTAACGATTAATCACCTATTCCCTGTCTTTAACTACAAATCCCACCTCTGCCCTGTACCAGAACACATTCCTTCCAGAATTTCATGGATGAAAACTGGGACACATGTGACCAAGAAAGAGCAGACTGAGATCAAAATGCCAAAAGTTATTAATGCGGATGTCACATCTCAGAATAGATTCATCTTGCTGAAATCTCCAGAACTGCACACAGACAGAAGTCTTTGTAGTTTATTAAAAAGTAAAAGATGAAAAGTTTAAAAAGCAAGTAGTGTTCCAAAGAGCAATAAAACATAGCACTATAAAGAAGAATTCCAAATGGCACCAACGAAACAAAGTCCCATGACAACATGACAAAATCCCAAGACCTTGGACACAGGAAAACGAGCACAAGTTGCTTGGTTGAGCGAGAAGTTGCTCTGACAAAAGTTTGTTTTCAAACACACTGCTTAATACCCTTTGCAATACATGAAAGCATTTCTTTGGCCTCTGACCTCATTCTTGTTGGCTATTCTAACACTCCTTCGAACTCTGAATTCCAAACGGTCAGCCCGATCTAAGATCCCTGTTTCATCAAGATCAGGCTGCTTGTTAGTGTCAGCCTGATTGCCTTCCTGCCTACTATCAGGCTGAGAACTGTCCTCTAGGGCTGGGCGGTTTCGTTTCGTTAATTCGTAATTCGTTAATAATTCGTTAATTTTTTTAATTACAAAACGATAACGAACCATTCTGGAGCAATTTTTAAAAAAAACCGAATTTTTAAATATGTTTTGTAAATGCTTCATATTTCGTTATTGTATTCGTTTCGTTATTGTTTTGAGGTTGTTTCATTATTATTTCCGCATATCTGGGGCAAGTTTTATGGTTGTTTTTTGTTTAATTAGTGAAAAAAAATTATAATATCACACCAACAGTCAACAACAGAGGGAGAGGGAAGCTTCAGAAGTTTTTGGAGGTTTTTTAGCGTATTTCGCGGTCGCGTCCGCCATTAACGAATCGATTCGTTATTGTTTCGGAAATCGATTTGTTAATGTTTTGTAATTTTTTTCACATTTACGAAATTTTGTAAATATCGAACTTTTTAAAAGGAAAATTTTGTAATTATTTTAAATAACGAAACGCAAACCCCCCCAAAAAAGAATCGATTTTAGAAACAAATTTTTCCGTTGTTACCCTGGCCTACTGTCCTCCTTTTCTGAGTCAATTTGTATCTAAAACATCATTCCCTCCTGTGGGAAACTGAACTTACACACCCTGTTCCTCATTGTCTACAACAGGAACATTTTGAACCTGATTGTGAACCTGAATCCCATCATCCTCGTCAGAGTCACTATCAGTCTGTGTCTGTGGTTCCAGCTGAGTCACAACAGCGAATGACCACAGTTAGAAGGGAATATAGCAGTTTGCTTTTACCTACTAGGAAGGGCAAGTTCTGTCCTCTCCTCTTTCTGCCTGCTGAATCAATACAATTTGATTTGCAGGAAAAAAATGGGGGATCTAAATAAAGTCCCGTCTCCTTCCTCCCCTTCCCTCCATTTCTTCTTCTTCCTCCTCCTCCTCTTCCCACTCATACAAAGCTTTCTTCATTTTCTGAAGTGTTAGTAACAGTTCTATGCAGTGCAGTCTCTATATTGTAGTAAACCTTGAATAAGATGTCATGGTTGAGCTTATATCTCTCTTTCTTCATTTGTGTTAAATACTGTGCATTATAACATGGAAGAGCAATAGGATCAGGGACTCTGGGATATTATCCGTTGCAGGGCCCAGTGATGTTCCTCTCCACTGAAAATGAGCTCACACTACCCAAATTGATTAGTTTAGTATCTAATCTTAAAAGATCAAATGCAAAATGAAGATTAAAGGCTTACATTTCTGGTTGTAGCACAATGAATAAGGGAAATTGAAGCCAGTGATTTATGCGAAGTTTTATACACGTAATATAGAGCTACTCCCATTGCTATTTATTTTAAACTTTCCCATTTAATGTGAGATAGAGATCTGAAAGAGCTGCTGATTGTCATACATTGCTTTCATTTTAAGAATGGCTGTAGCATGGTGATCCTGTCTTAATTACAATTTACTGTTCAAACAGGAATGAACAGTGGTTTTAATTATAAATTGATTTTAGATAATTCTGCACATTGCTTTTCAGTGTTAAATATGGAACCCAATTTGTAGAAGTTTTGATGTCCTCTAGCAGACCTTTACAGTGGAAACAGGATTTATTGCTACCAAATGCTGAAAGAGTTCTCTGTTAATAGCAGACGGTAGAAGTATTATCACTTCGTTAAATTTTGACAGAATGAGCTATGGGTAGGTGTTAGAAGTGTTGATGGTGATTGTTCTGCTGTAAAGAATAAAGAGACTGGTGCATCTGAGTGTAAAGAAATGGAATGAGAGGTTATCTATACTCCTTCTATTTACACTCAAAAATAAATAAATAATACAAACATGCCAAACCATACCAGACAATATGTGACCGACTATATGCAATGCATTTCAGATAGTTCATTTTGTCATCATCATAGGCTATCACTAGTGGCCAAGTACGATTGCCTTCCAAGTTCTGTACGGTGATCAGGGGAGCTTTTGCACAATTAAAACTTGTGCGCCAGCTGTGCCCGTACCTTGGGAAGTCTGACTTGGCCACGGTGGTCCACGCTCTGGTTACATCCTGTCTAGACTACTGCAACGCTCTCTACGTGGGGTTACCTTTGAAGACTGCTCGGAAGCTTCAAATGGTCCAGCGCTTGGCATCCAGGTTGCTAATAGGAGCGGCACTCAGGGAGCATACCACTCCTCTGTTGCGCCAGCTCCACTGGCTGCCAATTTGCTACCGGGCACAATTCAAAGTGCTGGCTTTAGCCTATAAAGCCCTAAACGGTTCCGGCCCTACTTACCTCTCCGAACGCATCTCCACCTATGAACCGACTAGGACATTAAGATCGTCTGGGGAGGCCCTACTCTTGATCCCGCCTGCATCACAGGCGTGCCTGGCGGGGACGAGAGACAGGGCCTTCTCGGTGGTGGCCCCTCGGCTGTGGAATGCCCTACCTGTAGACATCAGACAGGCCCCGTCATTGTTGACGTTCCGGAGGAAGGTGAAGACCTGGCTCTTCGAACAAGCATTTGGCTAAATCAGTGCAATTGATTATAGAAATACGGTGCAATCGAACATAGGAACTTGGAACAAGGATTATGAGAATGGTTCTGATTTGGTGCTGAGGCGTTATGATAATGATTATTTGTTGATATTGACTGTTATGTATAATGTGTTTTAATTGCCTTTGATATTGTTTTGTGATTTGTACTGTGTAAACTGCTTTGAGTCGCCTACGGGCTGAGAAAAGCGGTATAGAAATAAAGTAAATAAATAAATAAATAAATAAAATCAGTGTAGGGACTTGGCGGTGGGTCTGTAGGTGACTGTAGAGACCTATTCTTGATCTGCATGTTCTTCCACAATGAGGACATTGATTTCCAGAGATGCGGGCCAGTGGGCTCTGTGGGTCAACTAGGGCTGAAATGGCATATGCTACTGAAGTAACCCCCATTTGATGAGGTCATAAGTGTTAAACTAGGGCCCCGTCTACACTTTCAGGTTGTCTGCTTTGAACTGGATTAGATGGCAGTCTAGACTCATATAATCAAGTTCAAAGCAGATATTTTGGATTATCTACTTTGACAGTCTGGATTAAATGGCAATGTAGAAGGATGCTGGGAAACCATGTTTTGAATCCTCATTTGACCAAGAAAATCCACTGGGTGATTTTGGATAAGTCACACTCTCTTGGCATCAGAGGACAATAGCAAAACACTTTGAACAAATCTTGGCAAAAATATTCCATGGTAGGTTGGGTTGCAATAAGTAAAACATGACTTAAAGGCACACAACAACAATAACCTTTGTGCATTTGTTTCATTTCTTTTGTAGTTGGATTGTGGTTAATTTATGCTTTCTAGTCATTGTCAACTTATGGTGTCCCTATCCTAGAACTTTTATTGGCAAGATTTATTCACAAAATGTTTGCCATTGCCTTCTTAGGCACAGGGAGCCTAACTTGTCCAAGGCTAGTAAGTGGGTTTCCATGGCTGTGTCATAGTCCAACATCCAACCACTATATCCCACTGACCCCATGAATTAGCACCGGGATTGTGGCGCAGCTGGCTGAGTGTCAGCCGCATTAAGATCACTCTGACCAAAAGGTCATGAGTTCGAAGCCAGCCCGGGTTGGAGTGGGTTTCCAACCAATTGTGTGTAGCCTTTGCAACCCGAAAGACAGTTGCATCTGTCAAGCAGGAAAATTAGGTACCACCTTAAAAGTGTGGGGAGGCTAAATTAACTGATTTATGAGGCCATAAAGAAGACTCCAGCAAAGCATTCCAGCGGGGAAGCATGCGGGGAATCCGGAAGTGCTTCATCAG
This sequence comes from Anolis sagrei, assembly GCF_037176765.1. Taxonomy (NCBI): domain Eukaryota; kingdom Metazoa; phylum Chordata; class Lepidosauria; order Squamata; family Anolidae; genus Anolis; species Anolis sagrei. The sequence goes on along the minus strand of NC_090022.1, from coordinate 66,466,807 downwards.
CGTCGCAGATGGACAATGAAAGCGACAGCTCCCCTGGCGGCCAGAAAACGTTAAATAGCCTCTGTGTATGTCTGTATATGTTTATATGCCAAAAATTGGCATTGAATGTTTGCCATATATGTGTACACTGTAATCCGCCCTGAGTCCAAACAAACTATAGAGTGATGTGATCACTTTCTAGGTAATAAAATACCTGTAATTGCAAGTATATTTAAGTATTATTAGATATATAATGGCGCTCCTTGCAGTCATGCTGGCCACATGACCTTGGAGGTGTCTACAGACAACGCTGGCTCTTTGGCTTAGAAATGGAGATGAGCATCAACCCCCAGATTCGGACACAACTGGACTTAATGTCAGGGGACAACCCTTACGTTTTACCTAGAAATGCTGAACAATTAATAGAGAAATGTTCTTGATCAGATTCAAAATTGACAGATGGAATTCTAAATTGCTTTATAGCTCAGGGTTTGAGCTAAAGTAGTTTGTGTATGTCTTGACACAACAGCCTTCACTTACTCTCAGGTGACTTTATAGTGCTGAGTTTTTCTGAAACATCTTTTGCTACAACAGGTGAAAAATATTTCCAGCTAAGCATAATTAATGTTAATGTTTTGTATCCTGTGGATTGAACAGACAATCAAATATGAGCTCATGGAGCACCCTGTAGTTTGCAATATAGTTGCTTTCACTATGAGCTGTCCTGAAATGCATTGGCAATTGACTGAGAACAGCCAAAAGAAAAGTCTTGATGAAACGGAAGGTGCATCTACATGAATGCAGTTTGACGCCACTTTAATTCCCAAGGCTCAGTGCTTTGGAATCAGGCCAGAGTTCTCAGTTTGTTTACCTCCATCCATTTTCAATATTATCTTTTACACCAGGATAATGTTTCTCCCCTCAGCATGGATCCTCATACAATTCATGTAGGGCTTGTTTATCTGTTTGTATGGAGCTTGAAGGCTTAAACATAGTTTTTCCTGAATTTTTATGTGATTTTTCTCTCCTCATTCTGAAGATAAGTGTATCAATTTCCCTAGTTCAGTCACATTTCATCCACAGTCGGTTTATGAGAGTCTGCTTGTTCTTTTCATTTCAATACTTTTGCTTTGTTGTTTTAATTTTTATTACCCTTTCTTCCCTTGGTGTCAATACTTCATCAGGTTTGATGTGCTATGTCTTCTTTCCCCTTCCCTTGTTCTGGTTGTGTGATTTGTGATTTGTTTTGTGATGGCTAGGATCTGCTTAGATTATATTATTATACCCTTGGGGCCTGCTTAATGCTAATTTCAGTTTGAATCATCTCTTTTTTAAGTTCGAATAACATTTGCAAAATCTGTAGTTGTGACATCTTTCAGTGTTATTCATAAACCCCAGGAACAAAATACTGTGAGGGGTTAATTTCAGTCTTAATGAGATTGGCTTAGATCTTATCCCTGCTTGGAATGTGGACTTCTTTTTCCCCTCACACTGCCGTTTGATTTTAGGTTACAATATTTATAATTCTGAGTATTTCATCTTAATGTTTTTAAGCTCATGGATTGATCTTCTTCTCCAGAGCAGGACAAACAATAAAGGTTTGTTGTTAATTGAAAAGCTTATTCATAAATCTTCTAAAAAGATTTTGTAAGATTTAGGATGAGAAGTAAAGAAAACCCTTGCCTTTAAGTTGAGGAAGTTCTCAATCTTCACTTTTTGTTTACATTGATTTATTGTGCTGGTAGAAGGGTGGTTTCCTTGGAGTTTATTTACTTTGAAAACTGAAAGCAAGCAAACAAAAATCATCAATTACAATCACAATCAAAGACTTTGCTATAATTTGTAAAGCACAGACTGATTTCTGAATTTTTTGATGTTCCCCATTATCCAACATAACAACAACAACAACAACAACAACAATAACAATAACAACAACAACTTTATTTTTATACCCCACCTCCATCTCCCTGAAGGGACTCAGGGTGGCTTACGAAAGGACAAGCCTGAAAAACAGAGATTAAAACATAGTACAATAAAATAAAATCAAAAACAACACATCAAGGTAAAAACATATCACAGTAACAGAGCAAACATCATAAAAGCAATATCATGGCTGAACAACAATAGGTGCTGAGTCCTAGATAGAGCTAAGGGAAAGTGCAAAATTCAATAAGGCAGGCCAGGCCAGTAAGGTCCTTAGGCATTAAAATGTCAGGATTACAGGGCAGAGGGCTGTACTCAAGTGCAGGAGCTTTGGTAAGGCCAATTATCTGAAAAGCTGCCTAGTCAAAGGCACAGCAGAACATCCAAGTTTTTAGGAAAATGGACAGGGTAGATGCCAGTCTGATCTCCCTAGGTAGAGAGTTCCAGAGCTGGGGGGGCACCACTAAGAAGGTCCTCTCCCTCGTCCCCACCAACCATGCTTGAGACGGAGGCGGGAGTGAGAGAAGATCCTCCCCGGATGATCTTAGGGTATGTACTGGTTCATACGGGAAGATGCAATTACGAAGATAGGCAGGTCCTGAACCATTTAGGGCTTTTTAGGTGATAACCTGAACTTTGAATTGGATCCTTGAATTGGGAAACTTATTGGTAGCCAGTGGAGCTGTTTGAACAGGGGAGTTGAACGCTCCCTGTAACTAGCTTTAGTTAGTAATCTGGCCACCGATCTTTGAACCAACTGGAGTTTCTGAGACGTCTTCAAACTAAGCCCCATGTAGAGTGGGGTATGAGCACAGCTGGCACACAAGCTTTAATTGCACAAAGTCCTACTGGCCACCACTGACACCTGAGCATCAAGCGTCAGGGTGGAATCCAGAAGGGCCCCCCAAGCTGGGGACCTGTGTCCTCAGAGGGAGTGTAACCCCGTTGATCACAGGTTGCCACCCTATACTCCAATAGTCCACACGACTGACCTGGAGGACCTCTGTCTTGTCAGGATTAAGCTTCAGTTAGCCCTCATCCAGCCCATCACAGCGGCCAGACACTGGTCAAGGATCTGGCAGGCTTCCTTGGAATTTGGTGGAAAAGAATAATAGAGTTGTGTGTCATCTGCATAGAGATGGCACCAAACTCCAAAACTCCGGATGACCTCGCCCAATGGTTTCATGTTTTGAATTATGATCTGTTGGTGCCTTTCCCCCGACATTTCTCATGCGATATATGGTTATGGTTTTTGTTCATGAATTTTGAAACCACTTTGCTTGCATGGGAAATTAATACAATAGTCCTGAGGTTACTATAATCCTTATTGTCCCTTTTCTTGGGGGTTACAATGCACATCTCCAATCTGTGGGCCAGCGTTTTGTTTACCATATTTCTCAATAGATTTTAGTTAGAATTAGAATAAATTCTCTCTGTAGCTTAAAGCAGTTCTATTTTCATGCCACCTGTTCCTGGCAATTATTTTCCCCATGTGTTCTGAGGGCAACTTCCACTTCACATTCAAATCCGTAGGTTCATGTTGAACTAGTTCTTCTTTGAATAAATATTTTATCCTTGCATCTCTTTGATGTAGTACTTTTGTGTATCACTGTGTTTTTATCTATATTTTCTATGGGGATGGTCTTTAGATTGTATTTTGGCATGATGATTATTTTCACATTCTTCCATAGTGTTACCCTAATTTGTGATATTAGTTCATGGTCTGTGCCATGGTCTGCTCCTGGTCTTGCCTTTGCAGAGATAATAGAGCTTTTCCATCCTCTGCTTCCAATTGCATTGTCTGTTTGATTTCTATATAGGTTATCAGGTGATATCTCTGTAAAGAGTTGCCTCTCTAATTGCTTGAAGAATATTTTTGTGAGGAATAAACTGTTGGTCTCACTGAATTCAGTCAGTCACTTCTGTTTCAATTTTTAATCCTAGATCAAATGATCCCAATTTTTTTATTCTGCTCTTTTTTCCTACTTGTGTATTGCAGTTGCTTGTGATTAACAATAAGACCTGTGTGATCAATTTCTTCTGGATGGCAGCATACAATCTTACAATTTCTCATTTTTTCTGCTTTTGTAGTTGGAGCGTAAACTCAGTCTAGAATTCTTATTGACATAATTTAAACTGAAGAAAAAAACCAGAGGTGTAAGAAACTATGGTGAAAAGGGATAGACACTGAAAGACAAAAGAGACAGAGTGAGTGGCATGCTGAAGGGCAAGAAGGCGGTGTTGGCAGACATTGAAAGAGAAAGTACAGGAACAAGACCTGAAGCAGGTACATGGAGGAGGGAAGAATTGGGAACTGACAGAGGCAGCAAAACTCAGTAACTGGGGTTTGAAACACTTGGCCTTCATTCACCCAAAGTAACAACTCCCAGGGCTCAAATGCATCGGCCAGAACGTAGATCATATCTTTCGGGGTAGGGATCACAATTGCTAGTTTAGGATGGCTCCCTGCAGAATCTATAGCTGGGGACTGAAAATGTGGAGGGGCAACTGTACTTGTACTTGATGTTTTCTCTTTTTCAATGTCATGAACAATGCCTTATGGAATTTAATGTGATAGGAGATTTTTCTAATTTTGTTTTATTTTGTCTTTCCCCTCCATTAAGCAGTTTAATGCAGATATTTTTTCTGCTTGACTGTACTACATTTATTTGCAGCGCCAGAGTTTAGATTTAATTTGTGCTAGGCCTGACAGATGATAAGTAACTCAAAGTGCCTTCTATCCCTCCTATTTCCTGTTTGTTACATCACCCAAATGTGGATTATTTCACATTCCTTGACAGCTTCTGGTGCACAAGAACCTTGTGTTCATTAGTATCAGATATTTCCTACTGGCACAATACAGGGTACCACTTGAGCTATTGCAATACAGTAATCTTATTTTGTTGTTTTATTCTCAAAATGTGTGGTGATTCATATATCTTCTGCAAAATATTCTCATAATTCCCTGTGAAATTCTGTACCTGAAAACATCATCAGATCTTCTTTTGGAAAAGAATATGAATGACCCATTTATGTTACAGTTGAGCCAATGAACCAGTGGAATTAGTGTTGACTCCCTATTGAAGAATTCCTTGAATAAGTCTACTTTCATTGGGACAGACCAATAGGATTTAGGGCTATGTTTTGCAAGAAAACATTTGCAACTGATTTTTAATGAAGTGAATAGTCTTACAGATTATTTTTTAGCAGACTGTCAGTGACTGGCTCAAGGTGAAAGAAACTGCATTAGGACAGCACTTGTCAGAATTTTCAGATGTTCTGTATTGATCCAAGATCAGTCAATTTACCTAGCCATTTTGCTTATTGAAAGTGAACTTTAAAAATAATGTAACTTTGAAAGATTCTTCCTTATATCATAATGTAATAGACCAGAAAAATAACACTGAAATATATTAACATAGTTTTTTTTAGCCATAATAGCCCATTAGAATGTTTTTAAAAATCAAAGACATCCTTCCAGAGCGACTAAAAAGTTACAAAATTTATGACAAACTTGTAGACTCGGAGGCTGGATTTTGTAATTAAAAACAACAAAGCTGAGAATGTTGAGAGATGTATTTATATATAAGTTTAGAAATTTCAGTCTAAAAATCTACACAGAACACCTGGGTCAACTTATTTGTGGATCAGTGTAAGTAAATTCTGTACTTTAACTCTTACCAAAAAGAGAACTATCCCGTTCTCTGAGTAGAGTGGTGAAAAGTAATTGCTTAGACCAACCCAAGAGAACCTAAAAAACATTGACAGACTTTACTCTCCACACTGACTTTTCTGAATACCCAGGTGGGAAAATGAAGGCAGCACTGGTGGCTCAAGAGAATACAGCTGGTTGGTGCTTCTTTTAGGTTCTTCTGGAATTAACTAAGCTCTTGCGTTCTACTTAGAGAAGGGAGTGGCTCTTATTTTTTTAATAAGTGTTAACACTGTACTGTAACTTTTATCAAAAAAGGAGCCATCCCTCCCCTGAGTAGACTGTCGAAAGGCCTTTATGAATTTATGGGTGGGAAAATGGTGGTGGCAGCATCCAGGGGCAACTGATCCCCTGAGACTGCACTGGGCCTTTCTCTCTCCATAGAATGATCCTTAAGTTATCCATGAACCATATCAAAATCCATAATTTTGGCCCCCAAAACTGCCCTCAACCTATATATGAGGTTGACGTATACATAAGTGTATATGGTATGTAATAGTAGTTACAGGGCAAAAACAAACCTTTTTCATCTGTCTATATGGGATGAAGTAATGTGAGGACAATGTGCGGAAGGGCCTTCTGTTACAGATTCTTAGGGCTGCACAAAATGATGCTCATCCCTTCTTGTACCATTTAATTATACTAAAAAACCCCAAAACTATAGATCAGTGGTTTTCAATGTATGCTCCGCAGAGCCCTTGGGGCTCCACAAAGCATACCACGGTTACCTCCTTTCCTCTTATCCAAGCTTTTCCTCCCCTTTCCTGTTTCTCCTCCTCCCTGCCTCCCTCACAAGCAAAAAAAAAAAGCCTTTTTCATTTGACTCCTTGCTGCCAAAACCCTTTTTTCCTCACTTCTCTTGCTGCCAAAAGCCTTCCCCCACCTCCCTAACTTCCAAAACTCTATTTCCCTCCCACCATTCAGGGGATGCTTTGGTTGTGCTTTTCCTGCATGGCAGAAGGGAGGTGAACTGGATGATCCCTGTGTCGTCTTCTTCTTCTCCTTCTTCTCCTTCTTCTCCTTCTTCTTCTTCTTCTTCTTCTTCTTCTTCTTCTTCTTCTTCTTCTTCTTCTTCCAACAAAGACTGAATGGCCTTTGTGCTTTTCTTGCATGGAACTCATCAGTAAAGTGAAACCACTTTCTTCAATACTGGTTTGAAACTGAATTAAAGGGTCACTGCAGATGTGCCCTGAGATTGTCCCTTCTGTAGGGTAAGAATAAATGGGATATCTCCTCTGAAGTATATATGTACAGACACACTGGGTTGGATTCATAGAAAGTTCATTGTTCTTATTTTCCATTGATATTAACAAAGCATAAGCTAGTTACAACTAAAGTATTGATTTCATTAGAATTTTAACTCTCCCCTCTTGATTTAGGACAAATTTCCTTGATTTTATGGTGACCCTCCTCCCACTGATTATGTTTATTTGGATTATAATATTTATTTACTGTATTTGAATGTACTCTATTCTAAGATATATGTATGTAATACTTCAAGGCTATCAGAAGACTAAAATGGTATAGCTCTGGTGTGGCTTGAGAAAGTCTGGTCCATTATCTCATGGGTGTGTGTGTGTGTATTTCTGACCTTTTCCAACACTGACTCCTTTCTGCTCATGTTGCCTTCAGAACAGTAACTTGTACTGTACAGAATAGAGGATCGCATTAGGGGACCCATCAGTTACCTTGGCAAGAATAGATTTCCCGTTGAGCTTAACAAATGTGAGTGTTATATTGTTGCAAACAGTGCATTTGGTTGGAACACTGAATGGATTGCTCTCATATCTGCATACTCTGAGACAAACATTATAGGCAGCCATTCATGAAGCAAGGTGGAACCAAACTCTGCTCCTTTTGCCTTTGCAAAGCTTTGTTGGAAGCACATCAAAGGCTGGGTGGAGCTGAGCCCTTCTATTTTCCTTTGAAAGAAAGCTCAGTGATTTTTGCCTTTTTCCTGCTTGCATTCATTTCTTATTTACAAAGAGCCTTAAACATTCTGGGAATTATTTTTATACGCGAGACTAAAGAGGGAGTTGGAACGTTCAAAGTATAGAATTTTCTCTCCTATAGAAAGAAATGTGCTTGAAATCTAAAAAAGAAAAGGAAGAAAACTACTTGAGCTGATGTACTTTTTTCTTGCATATGAGATGATGGCAAATTTAGCTTCAAAATCTTCTGCCATCTCAAAATCTTGTATGTAGGTTCTAAACGGAGGTACATATTAACTGTATAATTTGTGTGAAGTTTAAATAGATTATTTGAGGCTGTCAGGAAGATGAGTGACTTATGATATGCATGGGGGGAGTATAATTACGCTTCACTTAAAGGTACTGGGGTGGAAAAACCCACAGCATCAAAAGAAAGTGCAATGTATCCAATTTGGTTATGAAAATTAGTTAAATATATTTGTAATAAAATGCTTATATATAAAAGCAAAATGAGGAGTTATTTTTAATGCAAGCCTAATCTTTTCAGAGCTCAAGAGAGCAATCTTAAAGGCTTTAAAGGAAAGTTATAATTATGGCAACATTTACCATAGACTTCAAGATGAATAGTGTAACATTAAATGCTTTTAGGAGTCTTTTAAAGAGTCAAGATGGAAATAAAAGTTTTTAAAATCGCAATAGATGTTTCAGCCATGGTTTTTTCCTCATCTGTTATGGAATTTAAAAGGATGGAAAGATCCAAAATGTTTATCAGCCGTTGGGTGTTATACACTGAAAGAGCAATGAGATTTTATTATTCTTAATTGAGAAATTCTGCCTATGTTGGGATATTTTTCAAATGAAGACTTTTTCTTTGGCATTATTTTATCACTTTCTTAATAAAGTATCATCTAGAGTTATTCTCTAGTATAATGGATTTGCACTTACTGCACAACGAATTTACATGCTCAGACCGTTTGCTGAATGGCATTCATCTCTGTATATTAAATATCTTTTGGGAGGATGAGCAAAATTGTTTCAAAATGTGGTGTTAGAATTACTTCTCCAAAAGTGTTCTAAGATTTGTAGCCTTAAGACTACAATATTGTATCACTTCATCTCTAAATAGGCACCACTGAATACAAGGGGACTTACTCCTGAGCAGGCATGTATACATATATCAGCTCTTATATTTGACCAAGACATTGTGCTATTTATTTCTAGGTAAGGCTGTTGCATTCAAGATTGAGCTGCATGGCAGTTCTATTGAAAGCTGTGGATCATGTACTGATGTTGATCTGCAAGCCCTTGGCTACCAGTGTACAGCAAGAATGAATTTTAGCCAAATATATTGCTGGTCCCTGAAATATTGGAGAAAAAGCCACTTGGTCCCCCACATCAGATAGATTAAGACACAGGCCACATCTACACTGACCATTTAAATCAGTTTGCAAACTGTGATGGCCAGCCACCAAACTCCCCAAAAAGGGAGTGAAGTAAAGCCCATAGGGTCCTTCCATACAGCCATATAACCCAGAATATCAAGACAGATAATCCACAATATCTGCTTTGAACTGGGTTATCTGAGTCCACACTGCCATATAACCCAGTTCAAAGAAGATAATGCAGGATTTTATACAGTTGTGTGAAATTTATTTATTTATTTATTTACTGTATTTGTATACTGCCTTTCTCAGCCTATCGGCGACTCAATGCGGTTTCCAACAAAACAGTATACATAGTATCATAATACAATTTAAAACATTAAAATTACATAAATCACACAACAATAAAAACAACATCACTAGCGTCTCCTTATTTTCAAGCATTGTCCAGTTCCATCTTCAGTCATCAGTTCCTATATCAGTTATCTGTATCCGTTACTCTGTGTTTGTGAACGCTTGCTCAAACAGCGACGTTTTGAGTTGCTTCCGAAACGTTAAAAGGGAGGGAGCAGATCTAATCTCTCTGGGGAGGGTGTTCCATAGCCGGGGGGCCACCGCTGAGAAGGCCCAGTCTCTCGTCCCTGCCAAACGTACCTGGGACGAGGGTGGGGCCGAAAGCAGAGCCTGTCCGGACGATCACAAGGTCCTAGATGGTTCATAAGGGGAGATACGTTCGGACAGGTAAGTTGGGCCAGAAACGTTTAGGGTTTTATAGGCTAGAACCAGCACTTTGAATTGTGCCCGATAGCAAACTGGCAGCCAATGGAGCTGGCGCAACAAGGGGGTTGTATGCTCCCTGAGAGCCGCTCCAGTTAGCATTCTGAAAGGGGCATTAATGTGTATCAGTGCTCTATGGTTTGTGCCATCACTTTCTGGGCCTCAAATTGGTTCCAGGATTTTCAATACAATCATATGCACCATGGATAGTGGTATGAAACTGCATTAAATGGTCAGTGTAGATGGGGCCACAGTCTTCTCAGAGTGACTTGCTTTCCAGCAGGCAGCAGCCAGGTTGCTTACTGGAGCAGCGCTCAGGGAACTCACAACTCCTCTGTTACGCCAACTCCACTGGCTGCCAATTTGCTACTAGGCACAATTAAAAGTGCTGGCTTTAGCCTATAAAGCCCTAAACAATTCTGGCCCAGCTTACCTGTCTGAAAGTATCTCTCCCTATGAACCATTTAGGAATTTAAGATTGTCTGGAGAGCTCCTGCTCTCGATCCCACCTTCTTCATAGGCACATTTGGCAGGGATGCGGGACAGGACCTTCTCAGTGGTGGCCCCTTGGAATAGATCGGTCCCCTCCCTCCTGACCTTCCAAACAAAAGTAAAAACCTGGCTCTTTGAGCAATGCTATTGCAAAGTGAGATCAACAATAGATGATGCTATTGGAAACTGAGAGTAACAGGAAGACATTATTGTGTGTTTGTATTGGTTTTATACTGATTTTTAATGCCATTTTAACTGTTTCGATTATGTATATTGTGGATTGTTCTGGCATCAAATTGCTGCCAATTTGTAAGCCGCCTTGAGTTGCCTTCAGGCTTGATAAAGGCGGGATAGAAATATCGTAAATAAATAAATAATAAATAATACCAGTATGCCATTGGATCATACCTCTTCAAACCTGATAGAGAAATAGGCATCAGTCATTGAAAAAAGTAGAAGAGAAGGAAGAAAGTGTGTGTATGTATATGAGGAGGAGGAAAGAGGGAAAAAAAGAGAGAAGAAACTAAAGCCCTTTCCTGCCTGAATAATGTCTACATATTCGTGCATGCATTTATTTCCGAGTTCCATGTCACATAGAGGGAACATTTTAAAGTCTGAGCCACTGAAAAACTGTCCTTTGCCTGAGGTGCTGCATTCATAAATATCCCACTGTGAGTTACTGCATGATCTCTCCTATGTCTTAGCAGTGCTTTGTTCAAGTGGCAGTGTGTTATCTTTTCCCATTTAAAGCCCACAAGCTTCACATTCTTCTTTCTCCCTCTAGACTAAACCTTTTTTTCTGATAGGAAATGGGTAATAACATTTTCAAGTTCATTTCTAGGTCATTGTTTTCTGATTTTGTGGTGTGGAAGGATTACACTTTTTATTTAGCCTTCTCTCTGGAGAAAGTATGTTCTCTAACCTTTCAAATCAGTATTTTTATTCTTCATTAGGAAAATCCCATTGGAAATTTTGTTTTGTGAATCCCCAATGTTTAAATTATTGCCAATTATGGAACAGCCGATTGCTTCGGGTTTTTTCTCACAGGCAGGTTTCTCTTTTTTTTTAATCTGACTTTAGGAATCCCAAATGTTCAATTGAGGTATATTAAAAATTAATTATTATCATTTTAATATGAAATTTGTAAGAAATCCATGGACCAAGATTATTATATTAAATAGCATCAACATAGTATGTTTTTAATTATTTTTTTTCCAAAGGATGGTACATTTGGAAACCAAACAAAATGCAGTCATGTACAGAATGCATACTATGGTACACCTGTGGCCTAAACCATCTGTTTCTGTGTTTTGGCTTTCCTATAATTAATCTTGGGAACTCTAATTTGATGCAAGTGCTGAATTTTGTTTTGTTTCAGATTTTGCCTTTCTAGTAAATTGGTGTTAAATTCAGCGCGACTGTCATAGGCATATGTACTTCCAATATGGCAACAATATAAAACATGAGAGGATGATGTTGGCTTGTTGTTCTTTATTTACATTTTCATCTATGGCAGGCATCCTCTGAGGTTGTGAGGGCAAGTGGGTGTTAGAGATCTGTGGAATGTCCAGGGTGGGAGAAAGAACTCTGTTTGAGACAAGTGCAAATGTTGCAATTAGCCAGCTCAATTAGCATTGAATAGCCTTGCAGCTTCAAAGCCTGGCTGCTTCCTGTCTGGGGAAATCCTTTGTTGGGAGTTGTTAGCTGGCCCTGATTGTTTCTTGTCTGGATTTCCCCTGTTTTCTGAGTGTTGTTCTTTATTTACATTTTCATCTTCTCTACACATTTTGAAAGATCCACATTTTATTATAGCTCTGAGTATAAATTTCAAAAGAATCAGACGTGTTATGAGTTTAATTGATGTCAGCCTATATCAGAATCAGGACTTTTCTGCAGAAAAGAAAAAGCCAAAAGCAGGAATAATTACAATGAGAAGAAATGCAATTTTAGAATGCTATAGTGAACTGTCAACTAACTGTAGCATTCTTCTTTCATAGCATTGTTAATTGTAACATACGCTGCGGTAATAAGCATGCACTGTTAGGAGCGCATAAGAATAACCATTCACATGAAGGGATATGGATTTGTAGTCAGGCTGGATTTTCTTACTGCCTGTTTCAGTTTCTGATCAAAGATAACTGAACTTTAAGGTGCATCTACACTGTAGAAATAATGCATTTTAACACCATATTAACTTCAATGGCTCAGTGCTGTGCAATCATGGGAATTGTTTTATAAGGCCATTAACATTCTCTGCCAAAGTGCTAGTGCCTCACCAAACTAGAAATCCTGGGATTCCAGAGCTATGATATTTAAAGTGGTGTCAGACTGCATTATTTCTAGTACCCTTAGAGTTGATCAAGATGTAACATAGCAAAATTGATTGTTATGAGAACATCAGCATTTTTGTTATCCCTGTATGGAGTATCCCTATATGTTATGCCTTTAAAAAAAGACTCTGGTTCTATGCATTTGTAGCAATTTAAAGAATGTCTGCTATCATGGAGGATCCTTGGGGCATAGAGAAGAAAACAGAGTAAATAAATATAATACTATACACTCCAGCTGCCATAATTTGGCAGAGACAGTCCCACTAATCCTTTGCCTTCTCGCGTTTTCAGCTACTTTTAACAAGCCTCAGTTTCTTTCTCTTTCTCCTACTTTCTCTATTTGTCTTCAGCTTACTCCTACAGCTAACAATTGAGTCCAAAGCAGAGAACTAGTTTGCACTCAGTTAACTCAGTGGGTTAAACTGCTGAGTTGCTGAACTTGCTGACCGAAAGGTCAGGGGTTCGAATCCAGGGAGCGGACTGAGCTCCCATTCTTAGTCCCAGCTTCTGCCAACCTAGCAGTTTCAAAACATGCAAATGTGAGCAGATCAATAGGTACTGCTTCTGCAGGAAGGTAACGGTGCACCATGCAGTCATGCCAGCCACATGACCTTGAAGGTGTCTATGGACAATGCCGGCTCTTTGGCTTAGAAATGGAGATGAGCACTACCCTCCAGAGTTGGACATGACTAGATTTAATGTCAGGGAAAAACCTTTACCTTAACTCAGTGAAGAGGAAGGAGAGAGGAGAACAGAGTTTGGCCCTTCCCTGTACATTCAGGAGAAAGTTAACTGCTGCAGCCTCCACTGGTATGTATTTTTCCCCAATTAATATTTTTTAATTCTTGATCACCTTTTGAGATTGCTTAGCCACACATGTCCGAGTGTTTATCTGTCAAATATTGAAAGGTATGGAATGCCACACTAGTGATATAGGAGACAAAAACTGTTATCTCTACCTTGCCATCCAATTGGGGTAGAATGAATTTGCCTTTAAAAGGAAAAAATAAATATAAGATAAAAATAAATAATTTTGTAAAGAGCATTCCAGCAAAGTTTTCTCAAACACTTGGTGGGTTATATGTATTCCTCGGGCATATGTATGCCACTTTGTGGATTCTAAAATGCTGTAATATTCCAAATGTCATTTGCTCCCTTTTAAGGAAGTGTGTTAAATTAACATGCTTTTCCATTGCCTCTAGAGTACTTTGACTCACCCTGCAAAGCACTTATTGTGTTTGTTGGTCCAGCACAAGCATCCCCCTTCTTGCTGAAAAGAGATGGATTCTAGCCCTTCGGAACCAGCAAGGCTCTGTAGAGTAAAACCTGTAGCAATAAGAGAAAGAGCAGCTGGGTGACATTATCTAAGTATCAAAATAAATAATAAGCAAAATAGTTGCTGTCTATAGCTTATTCAGAAATATATCCATCCTTCAGATGACTGAAGTCAAACACATTTCCATGTTAATATTAGTAGTGCCCAAGCTTGGCCCTTCACTGCAGATTTTATTTTAATGTCTGGATTGGCCCTATCAAAGCTTAAGTATTTAAGTAAAGAAGTTTGGGACATTGCATAGTTCCCAAGACAGCAGGCCCAAATTAGTTTCATAAGTGCCCCTTAATTGCAAGCAACTACACCACCCAGTACAATGTCATCTAAGTTAAAAGTCATATGAATATTAATAGTTGAACTAATTCTGCCTAGAAAATTAATTTCACCTTTCGGGAGTGAACATCTTTTGTTTCTTTCAAAAAAGAAAACCAGGTTTAGAGGGCAAATTTGCTCTTTTATCATGGTTGTTATTGTGCAGTTTCAAGTCATTTATCTTTTTTGGTGACCCTAAAGTAGCCCTGTCATTGAGTTTTCTTGGCAAATTTCATGGGGTTTTTTTTGGCTGAGCAGGAATTTGAATCCTGATCTCCCAGTTTCTTGGCCAGTGCTCAAACCACTGCACCATGCTGTTCTCTCTTTATCATTACCACTTTGATGTTCATTCGTTCAGTCGTCTCCGACTCTTCGTGACCTCATGGACCAGCCTACGCCAGAGCTCCCTGTCGGCCGTTACCACCCCCAGCTCCCTCAAGGTCAGTCCAGTCACTTCAAGGATGCCATCCATCCATCTTGCCCTTGGTCGGCCCCTCTTCCTTTTGCCTTCCACTTTCCCCAGCATAACTGTCTTCTCTAGGCTTTCCTGTCTCCTCATGATGTGGCCAAAGTACTTCAACTTTGTCTCTAGTATCTTTCCCTCCAGTGAGCAGGAGGTAAAAAAGGTAAAAGCACACACATAAGGTAAAATGCAGTTAGTATAGTCTGACTTGCTTTGTATTCTTACTACTGTATGACAAATGGGCAAATTTATTTATTTATTTATTCAGCTGTAAAGACAGCAGTCCCAGCTGGTGTGTCCCCATATACATGAAATGCTAGTTAAACTGGGTATAAGTGACTAGGGTCCTCTGATAAACTTCTTGGAAGTATCACATCTTCTCCAGTATGAATCTGGTTGTCCTACTTTGCACTTTATTTCTGCCTCTGTTTAACTATAGTTTCCAGAAACAGTGAACAAGAAGCACACTTAAATAGTTTCTGGAAAGTTAGGGAACATTTAGCTAGCGGTTGACTGTGCATATAGTAGCAAATACTTTGTGAGAAGTTGTCTGTGGGAGATTTCCAACCTTACATCAAAGGCCATGAGAAAAGTTTCGTTCTATTTAGATCTTAGTGAAAAAGAAAGGGGACGCTTTAACAATGAAGAACACCAAACTGTTTTGCTACTTATCCCTCTGTTTTCAATATTTGTAAACATCTCATGAACAAGATAAAAAAGTATTTGTAGTTAGTTTTTTGTTCTCAATCCATTTGTTAGGTAATTATTGATATTTTTATGGGCATTTCCTTAATTTTTTTGAAGATGTTTCACATTAAATCCCAAATAAAAAAGAACTATAAAGAGCTGCTTTAATATTAAGATAATAAACTAATGTGTAAAAGAGATCTTGAGAGCTTGGACTTACTAAGTTACAGGGCCTTTATTTTCTTTAGGACGAGTTGCCAGAGTGCCAAAGGCTCCCAAATGTCTGCAACCAACACCTGCATATCTGATGTTCCATGTAATGCTATATTCACAAAGTTCTAATAATAGCACATTGGAGGAAAAGGGGGAAATATTTTTGGGTGGCATTAAATGTGGATTTCATACCTTTCAAATAAGATTAACCATAGGTCTAATAATGATTTCTCTCCACCATGCTCTCTGGTTATGCCATAATTATTTACTGAAGTTATCTGGGTAACAGATGTGGTAACCTGTAGTAGTAATGTTACTGCTGTCTGTTGCAGCAATAAAATCGGAAAGTGCCATGGAACACAAATTACTAAGAAATTTAGAAAAGCCCAGGCTTTTGTGATAATAGTCCAAATATGTTAGGAAGGTTAAGCATTGTAGACACTAGTTAGAGATTAGGAAAAATAGTTAAATGTTTCCCACACAGATATTGCTTTGAATGCCAAGACATTTACTAAAATACGCCCTGTCAGAGGAAAGTGTGGAGTCTTGCCCAAGGCTAGATGTTGCCCTCCTGCCAAAATTACATTTCATTTTCTGCAGCAAGTTAGCATTTCCAATGTTGGGCAGCTTGACCCAGCAACTTGTGAGGTCATCTTCTTTATTTAGAACTAAGAGGTCATCCCAGGATGCTACAGAGACCGGCTTCTGCTGTAAATTGTTTTGACAATATATCAGATAAGATATTTTAGTTTTAGTATAGAGAGCAGGTTTTGCAGCAAGCTGCTAAAGTTAGTAGCATGAAAGCCGTGGGAGCATATGCTCTCATAGTCCCTAGGATCCAGACACTTCACAGAGCTGCCAAAGATTTGGTCTCCATCAAATTGTTGTAGCATGGAGTGGACATAGGTTGCAATTTAAAGAACACGTTGAAGGGCTGGAGGTGGACATCCTCAGTGAAATTTTGTCTTTTAAAAATAGACAGCCATTTCATATCCAACATCACAGGCTACATTCAAGTTTCAGGAACAGTTTCCCCAAGTAATTTCAAGAAACTGAAGCAAAAATACCCAATCCACTCTGTTGGGCCTGTAATACCACAAGGTTCTTTGTATCCCAGCTATATGTCATATTGATACAATACATTTTCAAGACTCACATTAATATCTATAAGGGCACCTCTTTCCCCAGACTCCTTAGCAGGTGGAAATGGTAATATAGGGCACATCTGTACACCCACTATGAGAAGGTGGAAATAAAGGTTATGCATCCATCCCAGAATACTCAATTATGGCTGATAGAATAATAGAATCATAGAGTTGAAAGAGACCTTGTGGGCCATCCAGTCCAACCCCCTGCCAAGAAGCAGGAAAATCACGTTCAAAGCACACCGACAGATGGCCATCCAGCCTTTGTTTAAAAGCCTTCAAAGAAGAAACCTGATGTTATAAATCTACCCCTGTGCTCTTCTTATAAGTGGCAGTCTCCCCAATGGAACAGAATGAGGATAGATCTGGGTTGGGCAATTTTTGATCCCACTGGATTCAAATCCATTCCAGTCCCCTGAGAAACCCCAGTACTAGAGAACTGGATAGGAAACAACAGAGGGCCTTTCTAATAAACCTTAATTCTTGGGCAGGCAATACTTTTGTTTACTGTTATTGTAGCTACATCTTACAGCTTCATGCTTAAAATGAATTAAAATTGATGGGGAAATTTGTTGCACCTTTTAAGCCACTGAAACCCGTGTGCACACTGATAAATCCATTTAACTCAAGTGTGAATACAGATGACTATTGCATTTTGGAGATATTCTAGTGGTATGCAGTAACATGGCCTCAGTAAACCAGTTTTATTTCAAATAACTTGAACCTGAACTAATGAGGTAACCATGTCATGAAACTTCTGTGATGCTGACCAGAAATTCTAGATACCTTACAATGTTGACAGTGTTTCATGATTTGGAAAATCCTCTGTGCAAAATTCATACTTTTTTAATACAGCATTTTAATGCACATAAATTAATTTGTCACGTGCAGTGGAAAATGCAGATTCCTATACCAAAAAGTGCAAATTTTGCATAGGATAAATCCCAAACTATAATCTTTGAGAACCATGCAGTTTTAAAAATCATTTTTTCTTTTGCAGCAACAAGAGGAAAAATGTCTACAATTATTTGTTGCCTCCTTTGGGAATGAAATTAGTGAAGAATTGCATTTCCATTCAAACATATATATCAGTGGTGGACAACTGTAGTGGGATTGGGGATAGTTTTTACTGTACAAACACAATGGACCATAGCACTTGACTAAAATTTCTAGGTTTTTCGGTAGCACATTGGATTTTTTTAATTGGGGGTACTTGTGTTAAATTAAGTAATAGCCCATTCCTGGAAACTGGAGTATTTGGTGAAGGATCCAGTGATATTGAGAGACCAGTTGGGTTTGGAGGGATAGGAAATATTTGTTGAGGTACACATGCAAATTGAGGACCAAACTTTCCTTGTGCCTGGTATGTACAAGTGGCATATGATGAGCAAAGTAGTCCATCTGATGAGGTCGTTAATTAGCTTCAATTGGACAATTCAGTGAAAGAATTTCCTTCCCTGTCATGTCTACCTTTTTTCCAAACAAAAGTGAGTTCCAACACAAGCCAGGTATATCAGAACCCAATGTAGCTGACTGTGCCCTACCTCCTTATCCAGTCTGTTTGCACTCAGGGCATGCTTGTGGTTTTTGCTTTTTTTTCTTTGGTAAATAGGAGAAGTATATTGAGGTCATTTGTACCTTCCAATGCATTTCCTGTGATTTAATTGTCATCTATTCAAAACAATGAGGCATTTTTCTTTTATTTGGGAATAGTTAGTGTTATAGTATTGAGATGTGTATTTTATTTATAATGATAACATGCTTCCTAACTTCTTAAGTCATGAATTTGTTCTTTCCTTTAATACAATTAAGATCCTTCTTATTTCAGTCTCCTTATGGTTAGGGATTCCCCAGAACAATGTGAGATGTGGCATATGAAGGAAAAGGGAGAACCTTCTCTTACGCAAATATGCCTTCCAGTGGTGTTATGGACTGACTGAATATAAATAATTGTATTACTTCAAATTAATTGTCCTTATAAGCTTTTGTGGCATTTAAACTTCTATTTTCTGTACACAAATACATGGATACCTAATTTTCAAGTCTGTGTGCACTGTACGTATCAAAACAGAACTAGAGCTATTTCTCATTTGCTTTTTTGCTGTCATTTTGTCAGTCAACAGTAATGAGTGGAGGTGGAAAGTTAAGTTACAACAACTCTCGGGCTGATAAAATAGATTTGAAGCTACAGATTATTTTATTAGGAGGTGGAAATGACTGGAAACAATAATTGCTGTCTTGGACTGTTATACCTTTGACAACTTAGTGGGATCTGATAAGACAGGAATAGAAAATGTATGCCTACAGTTTTCATCTTCTTGAAAAAAAGTTGTGTTTTAATTTGCAATGTATCAAAGCTGTTTCTGATTTTCTTATCATATTTGTGCTAGTTCGGGAACAATAAAAATCTAGCTTGGTTATACTGTTAAGACACATATCCCTCCAGTTGTATAACATTGTAGTCACATATCTATCCTCCACCTTAGCAGCACTTTGATGGATGCTGGATTATGAATTTATTCTGAGCTCAGAACATGGTTATTTATTTCATGTCAAAAGCATTGTATAGAATGTTGTAAAGCAATGCTTTCGAGTTGGAAAGATTGACCGTTTACAAGAAACGTTGCCAAGGGGATGCCCGATTATGTTTACTCAGTCTTCAAAGAGGCTCTTTCCGTGTCCCCTGAGAACATGGCTGAAATAAGGGGACAACAGTGGGGACAATATCCAGTTCTCTTTTTGAAATGCTCTGGAATATTTATTTGTGTATTGGACCAATTCTTTGGGAAGCCAGGATTTGAATCTGTCATTAGCCATGTAAACACACTGTATGACTTTGGGAATTCAAACCCATTCACTCTTAGAGGAAGCAATGGCAAACCTTCTTTGATAAGGTTGCCATAAGTGGAAGTGGACTTGAAGCTCATTTTCCTCTTCATACTCTACAATACAGCTGCAGAGTTGTTTGTGTGATGCTTTGTGCCCCAGCCTAATGAGTCATAGCTCAATGTTGCAATTCTGCTCATTTGTCTTGCCAACTTGAACGGTGCAGTGATATATCCTCCTCAGCATCTGAGTTGTCATTTCACTAAATGATAGAGCAGTAGTTGAAAAAACTCACAGATATAAAGAATGATAATACTGCTTCTTAGTATATTCAATATCTAATAGAAAAAATATCAAATTCTGACATTATTATTATTGGGTTGTTGTAGGTTTTTTCGGGCTATATGGCCATGTTCTAGAGGCATTTTCTCCTGACGTTTCACCTGCATCTATGGCAAGCATCCTAAGAGGTAGTGAGGTCTGTTGGAACTAGGAAGATGGGTTTATATATCTGTGGAATGACCAGGGTGGGGCAAAGAACTCTTGTCTGTTGGAGCTAGGTGTGAATGTTTCAACTGACCACCTTGATTAGCATTTGATGGCCTGGCAGTGCCTGGGGCAGTCTTTTGTTGGGAGGTGATTAGATGTGCCTGAATGTTTCCTCTCTGTTGTTTTGCTGTTGTAATTTTAGAGGGTTTTTTAAATACTGGTAGCCAGGTTTTGTTCATTTTCATGGTTTCCTCCTTTCTGTTGAAATTGTCCACATGCTTGTGAATATTATTATTATTTATATCCCACTTTATCTCTCCTGAAGAGGACTCAAAGAGGCACTGGTGATTCATAATTTGAAACGGAGAAGTGCCCTATTCCACCATCCCTATTTGGACCATAGGTTAAACTTGCTAAATAGTGAATTTGTCCCAGATACAAAAGTAGATGAAAGTTTCTCCTTTTATCCCAACTGACTGCTACAGCCTTGAAGGGAGAGAATGAGGCAGGCACAAGCTCCATCATGTCTAGGCCCAGAAGTAGATGAAAGGTCCTCCATCCATCCAAACTGCTACTGTTCCAGCCTTGGAAGGAGAGAATAAGAGACAAGAGAGATAAAAAGACACTATCTGTTGAAAAAAGGAAGAGGGGCCGACCGAGGGCAAGATGGATGGATGGCATCCTTGAAGTGACTGGATTGACCTTGACGGAGCTGGGGGTGGTGACGGCCGACAGGGAGCTATGGTGTGGGCTGGTCCACGAGGTCACAAAGAGTTGGAAACGACTGAACGAATGAACAACAATACCTCTTGGACAGCCTCCCTTACTACACCCCCTTTTCTTTTCGTGTTATATTTTAATTAGATTGTAAGGTTGAGGACAGGGCCAAGTTTGCATTTCTTTTACTTGCAAAGCACCATGTACAATGATGGCACTATATACATAAATGATAATATCATATATTTATCATCATATGTGTTATATCATAATAATTTATAAATATTATTTTCACATTAATTCTACATATTGTTTTCATTTTTATAAAAATACATTGTAATAAATTTAAATTTAATAATAGTTACAGTTGTAAAAAAGAATAATTGTTATGCTTGTATTCTCTGTAAAATACAACTGTAACATATATCAAGTTCACTCAACTGTATATCTGAATGATGGAGGTAGATGGCAATGAAATGGAAAAAGCGAAGACTACTAAGATTCAATTGAAGCATAAGTATGTATAAACTGGGCACAGTGATAATTTGCAACTGCATTAGTCGGTGTCAAGAGAATAATCTTAGCACTGCCAATTAACACCTATATTGAGAAAGGAAACCATTGTCCTTATTAGTGCCTAAATGAATAGATTCAGTTTGGTTATTAGTTCCAGCCCAGCTATTCCATGCTGGAATTCCATCTGAAATGTCTTTGTTGGAGAACTCTGGTTTTCAACTATGCAGCAGAGTCTTCAGGCAGACTGAAATGTTACCCTGAATATTGTGATTTCATTTCATTTATTTCTGCTGTGTAGAGAAATGAAGGGCATTGCTGGCATGTAGTATCATGTAGTACCCAAGTTAAATCCCTAATGGTTTTACATCTCCCAATTAGCTCACATAATAGTGTTGCCAGAGTTGATATGGAAACAGTAGTGATCTCTAGTTTATTTGTCTTTTCTGGAGCCTTTTAGTAGTGGTGAGCAGATGTTTTCGTGGTATTAATACTAAAAGCATGAACAGATGTTTTAATTTTTTCACCAGCAAGGAGACAGACGTGTACCAAGAATATCCAAGGAGTATGGGGAAAAAGTTCAATTGTACAAGATGTACATGTATCCTCTGCTTTTCAATGACCCACCTTTCAACAACTCTTTTGACTATTTTGATATCCATAACCCCTATATTTGACGTGTTGCCTGAATGTTTTTTTATCGCAAATTCCATTTTTCATGCAATTGACTCAGCACCATCTTGTATCAAAGTTGTTCATGGTGTATCTCATGTCTCATACAATTTTTGTGCTTATAATAACCTTCTACCACTCAAATTCATTTTGTTAGTTTTGGCACAGCTCTCTAATCTTTTAAGGTCATTTTGGCTTCTGATCCTGTCTTCTGGGGCATTAGCTATCCCAGTTTGGTGTCATCTTCAAACCTGATAAGCATGCCCTCTAAATCTTCATCCAAGTCATTAATAAAATATTGAATATCACTGGGCCTAAGACTAAACCTTGTGGCACCCCACTACTCACTTCTTTCCAGGATGAAGAGGAGCCATTTGGGTTTGTTTGCTTAACAATTACAGATCCACCTAATAGTAGCATTGCCTAGCCTACATTTGACTAGTTTGTTTGCAAGAGGGTCAAGGGGGACCTTGTTGAAGAACTCACTGAAATCAAGATATGTGATATACACATAATTCCCTGCATCTGCCAAGCTTGTAACTCTATTGAAAAAAGAGATAAGATTACTCAGGTAAGTGATGTGGGATTGGATCATCCTCCCCCAGCCTGGAGCCCTCAGCAGTGTCACCCCATTATCCCCTCTACCCCTAGAGGTATGCACATTTTCCCCACTTTTGTGGGGGAGCTGCACCTCAACCACCATAAAAATGAAGGGATGACTGTATTTCTTCCCTTCTCTGGAGACCACAACAGAGGTACTCCACCCCCCCCCCCCCCACCGCACCAGAAGTATTCATAGTTTTTCCACTTTCATGGGGGAGCTGTGCCTTTAACCCCCAAGAAGTAAAGGGATGACTATATCTCCTCCTTGGGAAAAATTTAGAGGTAAGTTTTTTTGATTATGTGGATGCCTTTCCATGCTTTCTTGTTCTGCACACTGAAATGCAGGTGCATATATAGGTCTATTAGAACTGAAAAGGGCATTTTTATTTTGCCTAAGGCCTCCAGAATGAGCACAGAACAGCTCAAAGTCTTACTAATTAAGCAATATGTTCTGTCTTAGGCATATGCTATTTGTGTATCAACATTGCACTTAAGTGCATTGTTAAGGCTGAGAGCAGTCAGCTGCCAACTGTAATGTAGTTTCAGAAAAATCTGTCTAAAGCCATCCTTCATACACTTGTTTCTGAATCCAATTTTTATAGCCTGTTCTTTTAGCTATAAAGGTGTCTCAGGAGGTTTCAGTGATTTCATCAAATTCACAATATTTATGATAATTAAGGGGTGAGTTGTGTTTTAATAGAAACTATTCTATTTCACACAATATTTACACGAAGAAACTACCAGCATTTCTCTTTTCACCATTAGAAAAAAGGATATTTGTTCTAATAAAAATACCTAATGATAGTATTAGAGCTTTCATATCAGTGGATTTACTGTATATTTACAGCATTGCTGACAAATCAAAAGTAACTGCTCCAGTGTACAGAATATACTGCATTTTCTTCTTCTATTTACTCTAAAACTGGAAATAAATTTCTCTTGTAGCCTCAGTAGAGTTCTTTGACTTCAAAATCTTTATTGCCATCACATTTCTTAAACTAAATACATTGTGAAAACAAGTTCAGTCCATTATTTGTGGGCAAATGGTGTGCACATTGATTGCTAAACATTGTCATTGGTGTGTGCCTTTCTGAGTTATGACAACCCTAAGATTCATCTGTCATGGGGGTTTCTTGGGCGGAATCTACACTGCTCTATATCCCAGGATATGATCCCAGATTATCCATTTTGAACTGGATCATATGCATCTACACTGCCAGATAAGATGGGATAAACAAATAATCTGAGATCAGATCCTAGGATATAGGGCAGTGTAGATCCAGCATTAGCAAAACTTCCTTTCTCTGAGGCTGAGAGTAAGGCCCCCTCTACAGTGCCATATAATCCAGATTGTCAAACCACTGTATCTGCTTTGAACTAGATTATCTGAGTCTACCATGTTATCCAGTTCAAATCAGATAATCTGGATTGTATATGGCAGTGTAGAAGGGGGCTGAGTTTTCTGTAGCTGAGTAGGAGTTTGAACCCTGGTCTCTAGATTCATAGTCCAGTGCTTTAAATCACTACAACATGCTAGTTTTGCTAAACTATCATTAGCATTTAAATGAATATAATTCTAATACCATAAACATTTTCACCGAGTGCCATTCAGTCAAATGTAAATGTTTGTAATCTCCAGTGATTCAAATGGAATCCCAAAAATATTAATTATATTGTCGGAAGATCACAATGGTAACTACGATAAAGACATTTCTGGGAAAGACTCTGACCCCCCCCCCCCCCCGCCATGTACTATTTAGCACCCATTTACAAATTATCTTTCTCACAGTTTGCTGTGCTGTGGCTTTTCAAATGGCCTACTTACTAAACAATATTAACTAATTTTAAATCACATATATTGCGACAACATCATGCAACTGTTACTTCTCACACTGTGCTCAGAAAAAAACTCCAAACATAGGGAAATAATCACAGCTTTTATTGGACTTTCTGCAGAAAGGGCTCAAACTGGGAAGTGATTCTCTAAAATTCACTTTAGCCAAAACATGTGAACTTGAACAACATTTTGTAGTATTAGATTCTTGCTATTTACATAAAAGCTTTGTGATTGGTTATATTCAAAGCATCATTACTTCATTTAGTATAAAAATAGATATGTTGTTCTAAGCCACACAGCACATGCCTAACTGGGAAAACCCAGATGAGAGAGAAATTAACATATAATTATAAAAGAAAGGGATGGGGAAATTTTTATGTAAATGAACAAAGTTCACGTTTTTACCTCTTTTGGCTGCCATGTTTGTTCCAGACCAGCTTATACTATTGAAGAACTTCTATGTATCTTATCATCAGAGATTATATTTTTACAACTGGATGCCAAGGGAGCCCCTATCTGCTCCTGCCTTCTCTACTCTAAAATATGACATTAGTACAGAAACGTGCCTTTAAAGTATGCATGCATACATGCGTTTGGATGTTTTTGTACTCTGGGAGACACCACAATCATACAACCAATCAGACTTAGCCATGATGTAGTATCATAAAGCCATATCAGACCAAGTTGGAAACATCAGTCCCATACTAGAAAGATTTTCTGACAGTGTCATGGAACCAAGTGAGAGTTAAGACAGGGTTCCCTGGCTTCATTCTGAATTGCTGGACATTTTTGTTTTGGGTTTCAGACCTCCCTCACTAAGCCAACTGATCCCATGGTACGCTTGAAATCTTTTAATGAGTGGAAGATTTTTGCAAATCTCTACTGCTACCATTTTGGCTCAGGCCAAATTTGGAAATTTATTTTAACTAATCAAAAGTTGGGAACAGTGTGGTAGAGGCACACAAACATATGCACGTGCACATTTTTCAGCACATATGTCTTTTTTTTTTGTCCTTCCAAAACTGTCAAGATATAATTTAACTGTGTGTTCATCATGTTATCTTAAAGATTCTTTTTTAAAAAATTCTAATTTTTTATTCAGCCCTAGTAAAATGATCTGGATTTAAAAGTTCTTGTCTTTATGGCCTGAAAGACTGGAACTACTTCTTGATTATTATTAAAATATAAAATTAGCTAGATTTTCTGGCAGAAAAAAATGAAACTGATATTATTTTCCAAATGGATAGACATAAACCAGTAAATCAGACCATGTTGCTTGTTTGTGGTATGGTACTCTGCCATGCAGCTTTTAAATGTTGACTACAATATTTATTCATATACCTAAATTAATTTCCTGTTATGAAGTTAAATATTACCTTAGCTGTTGTTTAGCTGCATTAGCAAGGAAATGCAAAGAAAAAAGAGTGTTCTTATACAGAATATATATTTTTCCTATTAAAAAATCCAAATCACATTTCAATATAGAGGAAAATGGCAAGTTCTAACTGTTCACATTTTCTTATTATCAACATGCATTTCTTATATTGAGCACTTGTTTTCAGAATGAATATGTTGATCTTATGCAATGAAATACAACTGGCTTTTGGTTTGCTGTTTATTGAAAAAGGAAAGTGTTTGGTGAAACTAAGTGCATCATTTCTTGCGATGATAACTCTCCAACCATAATTATGGGAATATTGCTTTTTAAATAGCTCAGAAACTATAAGTTTAAGGAGCATAATTTCCATTTAGTATATAATCACAACAGTGTTGTTTATATAGTTTTGATAAGTGCTATTTAATGTAGGACTTGCTGACTTGATGCGGTAAGTGCCAAGGACACAAACCATTTGTCACATTTCAATAGTAACAGAGAAAGGACCGTTACATGCTTCTTATAAAGGCCGATCATCCATCGTTTTTTAAACAAATCCATTTTCCCAGTAATGTATTATAATATTGCTCTTTGTTCACTTTCTTTCATGTAGGTTAGCATGGTAAGATAGAATATCATTCATCTGTTATGTTTATTATCAGAGGTTTAACCCAACCTTTGTCACCCAATTCAGAAAACTGGGGACATTTTCAATTAGACATACCATACTTTTAATAATATAGCTGGGAGCCAGGGCTGTAGCCGAGGGGTGGGGGTGGGGGTTATGGGTTCAACCCCCCCCCAAATTATAATTATAATTATGATTATTATAACTTTATTTGTACCCTGCTAGCATCTCCCGAAGGACTCGATGCGGCTTACATAGACCAAGGCCTCAAAACACAATACAACAATACAATACATAAAGCAAATTAAAACAGCTAAGCAGTATAAACAACAACAATAAAACAATACATCAAGACACTATAAAACTGGGCCGGACCAGAGTGATGGGTACAAGATTATTTTTTTTTGTCGTGTCAGGACAACTGCTCCTGTTATGAGAGAATTGGCCATCTGCAAAGACGTTGCCCAGGGGACGCCTGAATGATTTTTGATGTTTTATCATCCTTGTGGGAGGCTTCTCTTATGTCTCCGCATGAGGAGCTGGAGCTAATAGAGGGAGCTCATCCACCTCTCCCCGGCTTTGAACCTGCGACCTGTCGGTCTTTAGTCCTGCCGGCACAGTGCTTTAACCCACTGCGCCACCGGGGGCTCCTGGTACAAGATTAAAAGTGCTGATGTGGCAGGAGGTATGCAGGATTATAAATCCCCCCCCATAACTGGCAGTTAAAGCCTATGACACGTGGGGGGGGGGGGGATTTGAAGGCCCTCATGAAGGAGATCAGACTTGGTGGGTGCGGTTGACAGGGGCAGAGCTGCAGGCCATTTAAGGCTGCTACGACCCTCTGCTGTGCTCTTTGCTTCAACATGAGGTAGAAGGCAGGTTCCTAATGGGGAATTAGGCCTTTCCCTCCTTGCTCTTTCCCCTCCCCTTTTTCAGATAGTAGGGTTCCTATTCCTATGCCTTTGACTCATGGATTCAACCTATAATTTGGGCAGTTTCTGCCCTTGCATTTATTGGCAGGGCTTTCCCAGCAGCAGAGCATAAGGGCTGGGCTGGAGGTTTGGGTGGTTGCACTAAGGCCATTGCTCAGTTCATAACTGCTCGGGGCAACTCTCCGGTCTACTTGTTTATACCAAGACCGGAGCCCGCTTACCAAATATCAGTTCTGGGCCATAACTGCAAAAGCTCTTAAATTGTTGGGGCTGGGACACCTTAAGTTTGCAACTCATTCCTTCCGTATAAGAGCCACCTCCACGGCGGCCGGTTTGGGTTTAGACCAGGATAGGATTAAAAGCTTGGGGAGGTGGAGGTCGGACGCCTACAAGGGATACGTCCGCCCCATTGCTTTATAATAACAGTTTTTTGTCTTTCCAGATGGAACTTTGCTGGTCCATAGAAGACGGGTGTTGATATGTGGCCACAGCTATATCTACTGGGCTGAGCGCCACGCCCGACGGGGTCCCTATGACCAGCATCTGGGCCTGGCTGCCTTTGCTTCTGTTGAATGGAGAGGCAAAAGAGGTCTCAGATGGGATGCTTTAATCCCTTTGTTGTTTAGGGCCAGTGGTGGTCCTGTACCTGATGTGTTGTTGATCCACCTCGGAGGCAATGATCTTGGCCTTCTTAAGGGCAGAGCTTTATATTTACAGGCACAAAATGATTTCTTGAGAATATGGGAGGCTTGGCCTCAGACTTATATCCTTTGGTCTGCAGTGGTTCCACGCCTAAATTGGCCCGGTGGTGGCGATGTTCACAAGCTAGAAAAGGCCCAAAAACGGGTCAATAGAGCTATCCGGGTTCAACTAAACTGAGGTAATGGGTCCTATGTTCACCAACCGGGCATCACACTCGACAACACTCAATTGTTCCAGGCGGATGGTATCCATCTCTTAAGGGAAATGATATATTTCTGGCCAACTTACAGGCTGGTCTGAGAGCGGCTTTAGAGGACTTGGTGGGGGATGGGGACAAAATTGACATCTGTCCCCAATCCGTGGCAGATAACAGATAAAGAAACATAAATATTTGATATATACCCTTCAGGGGTCATAGGCTATTGACTAAACACTCACCTGAGATGGCTTTCATCAGGTGAGGTGAAGACGTATGGCCTAAGTTTACAGGGAAGTCTGGGTTTAGTTATCTTGAATGAGGCTTCCCCGATACACTTCCTTACATAGTTATACGGATTTGGTTTACAAGGAAACAAGTTTTCACCCCAGTTAGCCGATGGGTAGGTCAGATAGGGACGCCACCTCGGCATTGCCACCAAGTTCAATTTATACATAAATTTAGGACCAGTCAAATTTAACAGGTAATATTTAATAAAGTTGCCCATATTTTAATCCAGTTATTTGTGTGGCTTCGTTATTTCGGGGGTCGGCGGACAAATAGCGTTGGGCCTGTGTTTTATAAGAACTTTCTTTGTATACAAGGTCTTGTTATGTTATAAATACAAAAAAAGTATCTTATGCAACGTCTCTGTAAAATAAGGTTGTAGGAGGTTGATATAATATGCTATTAAGTGAGCTATTGTGTTGAACTTTTAAAATTCACTTTGCTGACAAAATAAATAACAGTAATTCTGCTGGACTTTCTTCTGGAATGTAATGCATCTTGAAATAGTCATTTTTCAAAGGCTGTTACTGGAATATTTTGCCCACTTCATGGTAACTGCCAGGGAATGCCTCATGTTGTTACAATGCATAACTCACACTCTCTATTTTATATTATATGCTAATTTGAAATAATTTCAACTGTGATCAATATTACAATATCCACACATAGAGGGACCCCCAAAGCGCTTAGCACAGCTCTGTGTCTTAATGGTTTTTAACTGGGAATTTTAAAATACTGTTTATAATTATTCCTGTTTTAAGGTTCATATATTTGTATATTTTAAATAGTTATGATGATGATTTTATGTTAAGCAGCTTTGAATCCCCTTTGAGGAAATAAAGCGGGGTATAAATAACAATATACTACGTTTATTTATTTATTTACTTTGCTTGTATACCGCAATTTCTCAGCCTTGTAGGCGACTCAACGCGGTTTACAACAAGAGCAAAAGTCAATCCAACAGCATACAAAATTTAAAAACCATTAACAGCATAATATACAAAATGACACATCAATAACAACACATTAACGTCTCGTAACTAGAATCGTGATCCAATTCGTCTTCCATAATTCCGTTTCCTATATTCATCGTGTACATTGCATTGTTTAACCGAACGCCTGTTCGAACAGCCAGGTTTTTAGTTTTCTTCGAAACACCATTGACGAAGGGGCTGATCTAATGTCCATGGGAAGAGCGTTCAGTTGCATCTATCAATTATATGCATACAAAATTGTATAGTATACCATGATCAAATTGGCCTTAAGGGTGTGGGAATGTGTTTTTTTTATATAGCCATGAGGTCATCATCATCATAGGCTATCACTCATGCCTGAATATGATTTCCTTTCAAATGTAGGATCTTGGCAGTGGATCTGTAGGTGACTGTAGAGATCTATTCTGATTGGCATGTTCTTTTGCCGTGAGGGCATCGGTTTCCAGATGGAAGGTGGTCCCAACAAGGGTTGACTTTATGCATCTTCTTTTTGAAACATTTCTCCCTTTCATCCTCCATTTGTTCCTTTTTGAATTCCACAGCACAATTGATAACAGTTGACCCCCAGTTAGAATGCTCGAGGGCCAGGGCTTCCAGTTCTCGGTGTCTATGCGACAGTTTTTAAGGTTGCCATTAAGCGCATCTTTAAATCTCTTTTGCTGTCCAACATTCTGTTTTCCATTCTTTAGTTGAGAGTAAAGTAATTGCTTTGGGAGACAGTGATTGGGCATTCAGACTGTTGTGGTTCAGCACCAATGTGATGGGAATGGGAGTGCAGATGGGATTGAGAATAGTGCAGATGTGGGCTCTCAGCTTTCTTCCCATGAATTTAGAGACAGGTCTGTGTCTTCAATGTCTTCACAAGATCGGAATGTGAGTGATAAGGCAGTTGCTGGGAAGCAAGGTCAGACAGTCGGTGGGATGCAAGGCCGGCAAGGCCGCGCAGGCCAGGTGGTGAGAAGGAGTGCACGGCTGGCAGAGAAGGGTTGACCTCATCTGTGGGAAAACTGCTCGTTAAGGCTTGTTTGATGTTTGCTGTTTTGCTGTGAAACGTATAAGTAATCTGCCTGGACAGAGATCCTGTGTTAGTTCAACGTTGCAATATGGCTTGCAGTAGCCCAGTTCGGGGCTAAGGATTTAGCAACAGCCTGTTTCGTGTAACCTTAAGCTGCTTCCTGGTTTGGGGCTTCTGGTTTTGCTTCATGTCTTCTGCTTAAGCTTCCAAGGAACATATTGGACTTATTATTTTGTAACCACTGAATCTTTTACTGCTTTTACTTTGATTGTTTTCAATAAACTCTTTTACTTCTCAAGATTGGCTGGTTTTGTCTGAGTAAGCAAGGTGAATCTATTCTGAGGTACAACAGTTTGAACTAACCACCAACAAAGTCCTTGCTTCTCCCAGCCACTATGAATCCCGCTGAAGCTCAAGCGATGCAACAACAGCTGGTGACCCTTCAGCAGCAGATAGCAACGATGCAAGGGCAAGCAGCAGCCAACCCTCCGGTTCAACCGCTAAGGACTCCCATGGCGTTGCCTAACAAGTTCTCTGGAGACAGCCAACGGGTCAAGGACTTCCTGGGGCAGTGTGATGCCTATCTCACAGTGCGGACAGCGGAGTTTCCAGATGAAGCCGCCAAGGTGGGCTTTGCCTACAGTCTGTTGGAGGGCCCGGCCCTCTCCTGGGCCACCGCGTTACGTGAGGCTGCTTCCCCTGTGTGCAACACCGCCAAGGCTTTTATGGATGAACTGCACAAAGTATGGGGAGGCCAAGTGCACCGGGAGATGGCGGATCGTAAGTTGCGAGCGCTCAAGCAGAAAGAAGGACATTTGGCCGAATACATTTCAGAATTTCGTGTTTTGCAGCGGGAGCTTGCCTGGAATGATGCCGCCTACATGAGTGCTTTCAAGGCGGGGCTCACCCAGGAGATGCAGTTGGAGGTGGCCCGTTCCGCTGTCCCAGCCGATTTGGAGGAGTTGATGTCCCTGTGTATCCGGGTAGATGGGACTATGACTACCCAACGCCATATCCTCGCCGGCTCTCGGCCAGTTGGTCGAAGGGGGGCCGATGCAGGGATACCACGTCGCTTGGGACCGCCGCCAGCTCATGTGCTTGACGCAGAGGAGCCCATGCAGTTGGGTTCCATGCGCCCCAAAATCGATGCGGCGGAAAAGGCGCGGAGACAACGGCTGAACCTGTGTTGGTATTGTGGGGGCAGTGGACATTTCTCTCGGGAGTGCCCCGTAAAGAAGAAGATGACCCCTCGCCTGGCGGGGGCCTCTGGTTCAGCGGAGGCCGTGGCGCCCCCGGCCCAGAGTTCGGGTGAGCAGTGGGCCGAACAGCCGGCGGGGGAAGGCAACGACCGAGTTTAGCTGGGCTCGCTGACTCGGTCTCCATCCCGTTTCCAGAGCCCGCCACTGGGATGCTGTTCTTTCTGTTGGTTTCGTTTTGTGTGGCTCAAAAGACTCCCACAGCGGTGCACGCCTTGGTCGACTGTGGGGCCACTAACAATTTCATGGACAGTCGGTTTGTGGAACACCTTGGATTACAATGCTTAGACCTTCAGCCTCCCCGGGATGTACAAAACTTTGATGGGCGCTCGCTGAAAGCCGGGCCGGTCGCTCGCTATACGGCGCCCGTACAGATGAAGGTCGGGGACCATATGGAAGAGGTCTCCTTTTTGGTCACGGACCTTCCACACGCTGTGGTGCTGGGAATCCCATGGCTGGCCAAGCACAACCCGACCATTTGGTGGTCCCAGAAACAGTTACGATTCACTTCGGCCTTTTGTAAAGACCATTGCGGCGGGGAGCGGAAGTGTCGGCTCGCAGAGGTTGCCGCACAGGCTACGGGCCAGCTGCCCGCCAAATATCAAGATTTCTGGGATGTTTTCAGCGAAAAGGAGGCGGAGAGACTTCCCCCCCACCGTCCGTACGACTGCGCTATTGACTTGATTCCGGGCGCCCCGATTCCGCGTGGGCGGTTGTATTCTCTCTCGGAACCGGAGCTGGCAGCTCTCCGGGAGTTTTTGGATACCAACCTACGTAAGGGGTTCATTCGTCCTTCGCAGTCGCCGGCCGGCTCCCCAGTTTTGTTCGTCAAGAAGAAGTCAGGGGAGCTGAGACTTTGTAATGACTATCGAGCATTGAACAACATTACGATCAAGAACCGCTATCCGCTTCCCCTCATCCCGGAGTTGCTCAACCGGTTGCGAGGAGCTCGGATTTTCACCAAATTGGACCTAAGGGGGGCTTATAACTTGGTGCGTATCCGGGAAGGGGACGAGTGGAAGACAGCCTTCCAGACCCGTTTCGGGAGCTTTGAATACAGAGTTATGGGTTTCGGACTCTGCAACGCTCCAGCCACGTTCCAGCACTTCGTCAACGACGTCTTCCGCGATTTTTTAGACCGTTTTCTAGTCATTTACCTGGACGACTTCCTGATTTACTCGACGAATCCCCGTGACCACACTCAACAGGTGCGTGCGGTGCTTCAGCGCCTGAGGGATCATGGACTGTACGCGAAGCTGGAGAAGTGCGCTTTCGACCTAGAGGAAGTAGACTTCCTGGGACACCGCATCTCGGCGGAGGGAATCTCCATGGACCCCACTAAAGTCTCCGCCGTGTTGGAATGGAAATCCCCTGGGGGCAAAAAGGACATCCAAAGATTCATGGGGTTCGCCAATTATTACCGCAAATTCATCCCCGACTTTGCCCGCTGGGCGGACCCTATTACTCAATGCCTGAGAGGTAAACGGCCGTTCCTATGGACTGAGGCGGCTGAAAGAGGGTTTCAGCGGCTCAAAGAACTTTTCACTTCCCAGCCTATCCTGCAACATCCGGATCCTACTAAGCTGTTTGTGGTGCAGGCCGACGCGTCGGATGTGGCGGTCGGGGCAGTGTTGCTACAACCTGCGGGGGATCATCTCCAGCCCTGTGCATATTTTTCTCGACAGTTGACTGCTCCAGAAAGAAACTACACCATTTGGGAAAAAGAGCTCCTAGCCATCAAGTCCGCGTTTGAGACTTGGAGACATTGGCTAGAGGGTGCTCCCCAACCAGTGGAAGTTCATACGGATCACCGCAATCTAGAATATCTCCGTACGTCCCGGAAGTTAAACCAACGACAGCAGCGTTGGGCATTGTTTTTTGAGAGATTCAACTTCCGAATTTGCTACGTGCCGGCGGCCCAAAACAAACAAGCAGATGCTTTGTCGCGCAAGCCGGAATATACTCGGGGCCAAGAAGACTCCTCAGAGTCCTGTATTTTGCGGCCAGAAAACTTTGCATTTACCAACACAACGAGGCCCCCTTCGACTTTGGCTGAAAGAATCCGGGCACGGCAGCAAGAGGACTTGTGGGTGCAAGAACAACTGGAGGCCGGATTAAAGTTCCCATTTCAAGAAATAGATGGGATGCTGTGTCATCGTTCACAGGTCTATGTGCCGCTTGGCCCCGAGCGGGAGGAAATCTTAAAACTATGCCATGATACCAAGCCGGCGGGACATTTTGGGATTTTTAAAACACTACAGCTAATACTGAGGGACTTTTGGTGGCCCAAGATCCGGCGAGAGGTCGAGAAATATGTCAACGGCTGTCCTGTTTGTCACCGCGCCAAGAATCCTACTGGCAAACCGGCTGGTTTGCTACAACCTCTGCCTACTCCGAGTCGGCCCTGGGAAATTGTGTCGGCCGATTTCATCACGGATTTACCGGAATCCCAAGGTTTCACTACCATTCTGGTGGTGGTGGATCTGTTTACCAAGATGGGACATTTCATTCCCTGTGGGGGAGTGCCTACTGCCAAAGAAACTGCCGATTTATTCTTAAGCCACATTTTCCGTCTTCATGGACTTCCAAAGAGCTTGGTGACCGACCGTGGGGCTCAATTTACTTCGCACTTCTGGAAGGAGATACAACGACAGTTAGACATCGCGAGTCGGATGTCGTCGGCGCATCATCCACAGTCTGATGGCCAGACCGAGAAGACCAACGCCACCCTTGAACAATACTTGAGATGTTTTGTCAATTATCAACAGGACAATTGGGCCTCGCTTCTTGCTGTAGCCGAGTTTGCCTACAACAATGCTACTCACGGGTCGACTAAAGAGGCCCCGTTCTTTGCTAACTATGGATACCACCCCCGGTTCTTTCCCTCCGTGATTGGGCCTGGGGAGGTCCCTGCTGCTACCACTTGGCTGCAGGAGCTCTCAGCGATTCAAGAGATCTTAAAGACTCAGCTTGAACAGGCAAAAGAGGATTACAAACGGATGGCAGATACCCATCGTCAATCAGGTCCACCGATTCAAGTGGGAGATCGTGTTTGGCTGTCCACTAAACATCTGCCTATCCAACGCCCCTCTCGGAAGCTGGACGCACGGTTTGTGGGACCATACCCAGTGGTGGAACAGTTAAATCCTGTGACCTTTAAACTAAAACTTCCGCACGGCATGCGGATTCATCCAGTTTTCCATCGATCTTTGCTGCGACCCGCCACGGAAGTCCGGCTGGATGCTGGCGGGGCTCCTCCGCCCCCCCCGATTCTACGCGATGGCGAGGAGGAGTTCGAAGTAGCGGACATTTTAGACTCTCGTCGTCATCACCGCAAGTTACAGTACTTGGTGGACTGGGTGGGCTATGGGCCTGAGGAGCGCTGTTGGGTGGATGCTCGGGATGTTCATGCTCCTCTCCTAGTGTCCCGTTTTCACCGGGCCTACCCGGCCAAGCCCGGGCCGGTGGGGGGCCCTCGGGGGGGCCCTAGGGGGGGGGATAGTGTTGTGGTTCAGCACCAATGTGATGGGAATGGGAGTGCAGATGGGATTGAGAATAGTGCAGATGTGGGCTCTCAGCTTTCTTCCCATGAATTTAGAGACAGGTCTGTGTCTTCAATGTCTTCACAAGATCGGAATGTGAGTGATAAGGCAGTTGCTGGGAAGCAAGGTCAGACAGTCGGTGGGATGCAAGGCCGGCAAGGCCGCGCAGGCCAGGTGGTGAGAAGGAGTGCACGGCTGGCAGAGAAGGGTTGACCTCATCTGTGGGAAAACTGCTCGTTAAGGCTTGTTTGATGTTTGCTGTTTTGCTGTGAAACGTATAAGTAATCTGCCTGGACAGAGATCCTGTGTTAGTTCAACGTTGCAATATGGCTTGCAGTAGCCCAGTTCGGGGCTAAGGATTTAGCAACAGCCTGTTTCGTGTAACCTTAAGCTGCTTCCTGGTTTGGGGCTTCTGGTTTTGCTTCATGTCTTCTGCTTAAGCTTCCAAGGAACATATTGGACTTATTATTTTGTAACCACTGAATCTTTTACTGCTTTTACTTTGATTGTTTTCAATAAACTCTTTTACTTCTCAAGATTGGCTGGTTTTGTCTGAGTAAGCAAGGTGAATCTATTCTGAGGTACAACACAGACAATGTGGCTAGTGCAGTAATTTTGATGATGAAGGATCATCAGGTCCGTAGCCAGAAAAACATTTCGGGGAGGGTTGACAATTTCGGCGGGGGATTTAAAATTTCGGGGAGGGTTGAAAATTTCAGAGGGGGGGGGGTTGAAACCTGCCTCCTAGCTCACACTGAAGCAAAGAGCACAGCAGGGGGCAGAGCAACCTTCAATAGCCTGCAGCTCCGCCCCTGTCAACCACCTCCATCAAGTCTGGCCTCCTTAATGAGAGCATTCAACACCCCCCCCCCCAACTTGGTTGCTTCACTACATCGGCTATTGCTGCAAGTAATTACAGTGTGAATAAATTGTCAATATTTGCTTGAGATAGTGCTTACAGTTCTGGAGGGACTCTTAATTTTTTGCATCTCATAGACTTAGCATGGGGGTTTGGTTAACCAGTTAAAATTCATGAGTAAAGCAGGTTTTTTTTAAAAATCTGAAACATTTCGGGGGGGGGGGAGTTGAACCCCTAAAACCACCCCCTCGCTACAGGCCTGAGGATCATCACTTCAGTGCTACTGGTCTTTGTTTCTTCCAGCATGCTGACATTTGTTTACCTGTCGTCCAAGAGATTTGTAGGATTTTTTTTGGAGGCAATGCTGATGGAATCTTTCCAGAAGTTAAGAGTGACATATGTAGATGATCCACACTTCACAGGCATATTACAGGGTTGGGAGGACAATAGCTTTATAAAGAAAGCGTCTTGGTACCCCTATGAATGTCCCAATCTTTAAAAAAACCCTCTGCCTCGTTAAAAAAATGCTGCATTCGCAGAGCTCAGATGGTGTATTTCAGTGTTGATGTTGACTTTTGTGGAGAGGTGGCTGCCAAGATAGTGGAAATGATCCAAATTTTCTAACATTACACCATTAAGCTATATTTCTGGTATTGCAGAGATATTGGTTGATGTCTGATGATAGAGTACTTTCGTTTTCTCAATGGTCATGCATCTGCAAAGGTGTTTAGAGTGGCTTGTAGGTCGTCTTCTGAATGAGCAAAGACTACATTATCATCAGCAGATGTTGTTTTGACCTTGGTTTTGGCTTTCAGTCTGTGGAGGTTAAATAGTTTGCCACACCGGTAGGAAGCTTCCCATCAACAAGGTGCAGTATCATAGTGATGAAGATGGAAAATAAGATTGGAGCAATAAGACATTCCTATTTGACATCTGATTCCTGGTCCATTAAGTAATATCAGGGGTAAAAAGACAGCACAATATATTATAAGACCATACGTAATACAGATTTAGAAAGATGCATTTTCCTTTGATTTCAGTTTTTTATGCCGTTGGTTTCATACATTGCCAAATCTGTTTCACATGGGACTCACCAGTGGGGTTTTGTTTTTCTGTTAATTCCACTTCATAACTTGGAAGTTATCCTCTTTAGCACCTGATGTCACAGTGTTCCCAACACCCACAATTGGTAGCCTGGCAACCCACCCACAAGAGACCTGTGATTCATTCTCAGGTCCTGACATACCATTTGAGAACTGCTGACATAAGTTCATGCATACATCGTTCAATGTGCAATTTATTGCCCTGTTTGTCTGTAAAAGGTGCATATTTCACTGAGTTGATTCTACCCTTGGGTGGTTTTTAGCTTGCCAAACTGTAGGCAACAAAGGACTCTAAAGTTAGATTTTCTTTGGCTAATGTGACAGCAGCTGAATGGAAAAAAACAGTTAAAACCTGAACAATTGGATGTGAAGCACTCAAATGAAGTCACAGATTTACTTCCCAAATTACAAAGAAGTCACAGATTATTTTTCCAATTTCAAATTTAGCCTTATCATAACATCTGCCAGAATATTTATTTCTAGGGCTTGTTAAAATTGGGAGCCAGGAAAACACTGTTGATTGGGGTGAGAGTGACAAAATATATTTTCACAGACTTCAGGGTGCAAATACTGCGAATGTAATGTATCTTCAAATTGATCCAATTTATAGTGATCTTATTTAGGATTTTTTGGGGTAAGATTTTGTCTTCCTCTATGTTGGAGACTGTTTGACTTGCCAATGGGTTTCTGTGTTCAATAGGGATTTGACCCCTGGTCTCCTGGTGTCCAAGTCCAATCCTCAAACCACTATATCACACTGGCTCTGCTGGTGTAACTATAGGGAGGGGCAAATAAGGACCTTAATCCTAAATAAGAATTCTGTCCCACCCAAATGGAATTTTTCTTGCCATTTTTTTTAGCACTGCAGAAAATGAGACACTGTAAATTGTTTGCATTCTTTTGGACACTGCCTGCCTTTTTCTTTGGATTTCTCTTTTCAAACTAAATGCTATGTTACTATACTGCTGGAAATTCGGGGACTATGGAAAAATGTATAGGGGGAGAAAAATTCTTATGAAGGGGCAATGCTTTAATTTTGCCTCTCCTGTAGCCACACTCCTCACTATAGTTTCCAGAAACTTTTACAGATGGGAACAGGGGAAACTGATGCTTCAGCATTTATACTTGAAGACAAAGTCAATACTAATTTAAAGCTGTATACTGTGATGTAGGTGAACTGGTGAAAAGCTCTGACAATGCAGTCAATATAATAACCATATTACAAAGGAAGTTAGCCACCAGTATTTTGTTGAAATTGGTAGGACTTCAGATAACCCCAGTTAACTTGTTCCATTCATTTTAGTAGAATGTAGGTGCAATAAAGGCTTGTTGATAGTATAGTTATATAGGTCTGGAAGTACAGTAATAGATAAATGGAACTTTAGTTCCATTTAGTTCAATGGGACTCATAACAAGGAATGTGAAAATAACATTTATTTATTTACAATATTTATATTCCACTTTTCTCACTCTGAAGGGGACTCAGAGCAGATCACAGAACACATATATGGCAAACATCCAATGCCATTATACATTGACAATACAGACAATTGTACATAGAGGTATATATAGGCTTTACTATTGTCGGCATCTTGGAGGCTGTGCTCGGTTCCATCCAGCGGTATGTGTACATGCGCGCTGCTGTTCCACTTTCCCTGCAGAAGAGCTTTGTTCATAAACTTCCTCCTTGATTGAATCACCAGCATTTTTCTGGCATTTCCTTATGAGTGCCTTAAATACCTCCCTGCTTAAAGCGGTACCTATTTATCTACTCCCATTGCTGTTTTCAAAACTGCTAGATAAGCAGAAGCTGGGCTCACCCTGACCCAGGCTTCAAACTGCCAACTTTTCGGTGGTCAAGATTTACTGCAGCTGGTGGTTAACCCGGTCTCTTGAATCAGAAGCAGTGATTTAGATTCTGAATTGTCTTCTAGCAGTGGTGGTGTCTTATAAGAACAGAGTTCCAGTAATAGAATAGTACCGCTGATGGAGGAGAAACAAAGAACATTTACATACCCCCCCCCCCATTTCTCTTTTAAGCCTCTAGTGTTTTTTGTTTCTGTGTGCCTTCAGCAGGAATTCACACTCTGGTCTTTCAGAGCAGGTGAACTCTTGAAGATGACCCTTGTACTCCTCCCCAATCTTTCCTGGGGGCTGAATATCTAGTATGCTAGAGGGGAGAATGAGAATTTTCTTCTACTTCTGCTGCCAGTATCTTGCGCTAGATGGATGAAAGCTTTCAACAAACAGAAAGCGAGCCCTCCTGTTTATTAACAGAGTATCTAGGGTCAATGCAAGTGTGCATTCAACTATGGGTATCCCCCCCCCCCATCTACAATCTTTCTGTAAAATAGCATTTACTGGGAAGATATAATGTATTTATTTATTATTTGTTATATTTCTACCCCACCCTTCTCACCCCCGAGGTGGGACTCAGGGCAGCCTCACAAAAGCATAATAGGATGTTGAACATCATAAAAACAATCAGCAATCAGCAATGCATTAAAATATTAAAAAAACAGTAATTAAACAATTAACAATTGATTAAAAGCATGCCTGTTAAAACAAGAATCCAAAATCCAACCCAAGGATTTGTAAAAACAAATATTTCTTCTAAATAGCATGAAAAAGATAAAAATGTCAGGTACTAATAAAGTTTGAAAGAGAGTGATCGGAATTGGAACATTATATTCTATACAGCAGTTTCGTTCAGTGGCATTTGTTGAGAGTAAAGATTTCAGTGGCTAGAAGAAATATGTCTAAAAAACCAATTTCAAGGGGCACTGGAATCTGATGCCAAACACTGAAAAAATTATAATCTCAAATTGTAATATTTGATAACACAGCCCGACAAAAAAAAAGTTTTCTTGATGCCTTGGTTTTTAGGCCTGTTCCTGAGGTTATTTAGGGCACTGATTCAAAAAATTGTATTGGATAGACTGCACCAGCATTAGATATGGTTATCATGATTTTCTATGGACAAGCAGATGAAGATTGATATATGGCATGTGTTCTATATCTCAACAACTACAGCTGATAGGGGAAACTGGTGCCATTTTTGGAAAGAGCAGGTCAAATATATTCAGAAACAGGACTAATGTTTGAGGCACCAAAATGTGTTTTGTCCAGTGATCAAAAAGAAATAAAATGCTTATAGGAATATGCTGTACTTCTTTCACTGGAAGTCTTAGAAAAGATTACCTTGTAAGAATTCATTAGGTGATGTCTCCCCTGCCCCCTGCTTTCTCTCTCTTATAAATGCTGTTTGGAGGCACACTGCAGTGCATGAGGCAGTATTACAATATATAGTGCACATTTAATCACAATATGTTTGAGTGTCAATATGCCTGTGAGATACTGAGATCTTGAGTGCTCTGGACTCCTGTTCAAGTGTACGATGTTCCATTACAATTGATAGAATTTTAACAGCAAAGGGCAATGCTGTGGTCAGAGCCAGATCACACCTCCGTGTCAGAAATTTGTACTTACTAAAACAAATGGATCAGTGTTCTGCAAAATAAATCACTAGCATAAAGGGGCTGCTACTATAGATCAGCATTATTATTATTATTTCATTCTAGAGCAGTGGTGGACAAATTGTGTCAGTTTTGGTGGCTGCATTGCCATGGCACACACCCAAGGCAAACCTCCTGAAATAATATATTTCTTGTCCTAATTGCTCCTCACATTCCCCAGTTTTACAGCATTTTGGGGAGAATTTGATTTTTTTGAAAAACCAACTGGGCCATTAGGAACAACAAAAGGACTTAAGGGCTGCATGTGGAGCACACATACCCAGCTTTAAAATAAAATTGTGTAAGTCCAGCATTCTGTTTCTTCACTCTGCTTAAAATATTCTTACTGAACTGTCGAAGGTTTTCATGGCTGGAATCACTGGGTTGTTATAGGTTTTTTTCGGGCTATATGGCCATGGTCTAGAGGCATTCTCTCCTGACGAATGCAGGTCTAGAGGCATTCTCTCCTGACGATGCAGGTGAAATGTCCAGAAGGAATGCCTCTAGACCATGGCCATACAGCCCGAAAAAACCTTCTTACTGAACTTTTAATGCCCTTTTCCCATTCAAGCCCGTTCCTTTGGGGTGAAATCCAATATCACATGAGTGTATACTAATGCTGAGGCATACTGGCAGCTCCAGGGCATCTGCAAGACAATGTGAATCCCATCCTTATTCTAAACATTCATCAACACAGAATGATTTCCTCTGATCAACATAATTTAACAATTCATTAATAATGTATAGTGTTCTTGAATTGTTATTTCCTTTATCCCCTAGTGACTGAAAAAACTTCAGTAATTCATGTTCTACAATTCTCAAAAATGTAGAACATCAAAATTGTTTTCTAGTTGGATGCATCAACTAAATTGCTACACTTACCTGAAGAAATGGAGCAATGGCTTTTTTATTGTTCTCTATTTTCTATTAATGTGTTTGCTCAGCTTTTGTTGTAATATTTCATGTTCTCCAAGCAGTTATCAAAAGGTATGTCTCACTAGAGAAGCAAGAAAAAAAAAGGTAAAGATAATGATAGGTTTTCTTTCTACTTTTTCATCCTTTATGTCTATATTTTCTAGCTATTCTGTAAAGTAAAGCAGGAATGGGTAATGTGTGGCCCTCTAGATCAGTGGCCACCAACCTTGGGTACTCATATTGCTTGACTATGTCCCCCATCAAACACAATAATTAAGGATGATGGGAACTGCAATTCAACGTTATCTGAAAGACCACATATCTCTCTTCAGTAATACAATAGTTCTGCTGAGTGATCTGGAAATGATCATGGAAACAAACAACTAAGATTTAATTTAAGAATATTACATATTGTTATGTTTAGTCTGCAAGAAACTAAATAGGTAGCTTTTTCATGTTTTAACTTCCACCTAACTTTTATTTGGACTTTTAACAACACCTTGTTTGCTTTAACAAAAATATATCAGCAGTGCAGACATAGAAAGGAGCTTGCCAAGACTATGCAGCAAATTCTCTTGGTGGCAGTATTTACTGCTAGGATAGTACTAGCACTGAAAAGGAAAATTACATATATCTAAATTGTGTCTATCCCATCTGCCATTAAATACTACTCATTTTATCAGCAAATTAATTCAATTGAATGCTAAAAGACTTTTTAGTACCTCATTACTTCAGTAAAAATTCAATTTAATAATTCTGAAACTTAAGTTCTTTTTCTTAAAACCATTATAAACAAACTGGAAATATGGGGAGATTTTTAAATTTAATTTTAGCAAACCTAGAGTTTTGAAGACCATCAAGCCAAAGTGTCAGGATTCCATCACTAACTGGGATCTTTTGATATCTTATAAACACCAGAATTTCAGTGGTGTTTAGTTTGCTGAAATTGAAAATATTAGTGAGTTGGTTGAGTAGCATTTGATCATACCAGCATCTGAATCCCACAGAACTATTCAAACCAACAGAATGTTACAAAATATATATATGAGGAAAATTTCCAGACAGTTATTCTGCCTTCAACAACCATTACAGTTTTTCAAGAGGACAAAATTTCGCTAAGTTTTTACTGAAGAGAGTGATCCGTGCATATTGCTGATATAGATCTATGATTCATCCTTTAGTTATTTATTCAACAAATTTATCTCCCACACATCTATTTAAGGGTGTTCACATTAAAATGAAAATGAGAAAATTAACCTATTCACAAAGCAATTGAAAATAATTAAAAGCCCTACATGCAACAATACACTCCAGTAAATTGGTATCAGTCTAGAGTTTGTATAGGGGAAGCATAAGAAATTTAAGAGGTTTTTAGCTGTTGCTGAGGGAGCTCAAGATATGCATTGGGTACAAAAGGTTGTAAAGAATGCATCAAATTATAATAATACACTTTATTTATATTCCGCTTTATCTCCCCAGAGGGACTCAGAGCAGATTACAGTATGTATAAGGCAAACAGCTGATGTCTTTTTACACAACAACATATAATACACAGATAAGGTAAAGGTCTTCCCCTTTTTCCATTTCTGGCACCTGGAGGTGATGTTCAACTTCTGGCCATGGGGAGGCGCTGTTGTTCTATTTTCCGTGCTGAAGGAGCCTGTTGTCCATAGACTTTCTGCGATCTTTTTGCTGGCATGTCTGCTTGTCTGCATGGAGTGCCCTTTTACCTTCCCACCAAGGCGGTATCTATTGAGCTACTTGCATTGCATGCTTTTGAACTGCTAGGTTAACAGAAGATAGGATTGACAGTCGAGAGCTCATCCCGACTTGCAACTTTGAATTGTTGATCCTCCGGTCAGCAGACTTTCCTTCAGCTAGCGGCTTTTAAGCACTGTGCTACCACAAAAATTACAATTTACACAGTCAATAGCTTCTATCAGGTTGCAGTTAATGCCATGAATACCCTTGCAAATCAGAGTAGGCTCTCCTGGGGTTGAAGAAATACAAGGACTGGAATACCAATTCCATTTATGTGAGTGCTTAGATTGGCTAGAACACAATTTCAGATTGTATTTGTAGACCATTTTGCATGTTTTCTGTTATACTGCTATATGGGATGGCATTTTCTGTTATACTCTTTCATAAAGTGTTATGAACCAATGTGATGTAGTGGTTTGAGTATTGGACTATGACACTGAAGAACTCACTTGGCCATGGTCTGGGTGACACGCACTCAATCCTAGACGCCTCGAGGGGATGGGTCTTTAAGGTACTGTTCTGCAGTGGCTCCGGTCATTCCTAGAGGGTCGATCTCAGAAGGTGTTACTGGGAGACACCTGTTCAACACCACAACCTTTGTCTTGTGGGGTTCCACAGGGCTCAATATTGACTCCCATGTTGTTTAACATCTACATGAAGCCGCTGGGGGAGATCATCCGGAGTTTCGGGGCACGGTGTCATCTGTACGCGGATGATGTCCAACTCTGTCACTCCCTTCCACCTGCTACTAAGGAGGCTGTCCAGGTCCTGAACCAGTGCTTGGCCGCTGTGACGGTCTGGATGAGGGCAAACAAATTGAATTTGAATCCAGACAAGACAGAGGTACTCCTGGTCAGTTGCAAGGCCGAACAGGGCATAGGGTTACAGCCTGTGTTGGATGGGGTCGCACTCCCCCTGAAGACGCAGGTTCGCAGCTTGGGTGTGACCCTGGACTCATCGTTGAGCCTGGAACCCCAGGTTTCGGAGGTGACCAGGGGAGCATTTGCACAGCTAAAACTTGTGCGCCAGCTGCGCCCGTACCTTGAGAAGTCTGACTTGGCCACGGTAGTCCACGCTCTGGTTACATCCAGTTTAGAGTACTGCAACGCTCTCTACGTGGGGTTGCCTTTGAAGATGGCTCGAAAGCTTCAACTAGTCCAACGCTCGGCAGCCATGATTCTAACGGGAGCGGAGCGCAGGGAGCATACAACCCCCCTGCTGCGCCAACTCCACTGGCTACGAATTTGCTACCGGGCTCAATTCAAAGTGCTGGCGTTGGCCTTTAAAGCCTCACAGGCACGGCTGGGGACGAGAGATAGGGCCTTCTCGGTGGTGGCCCTGCGGCTGTGGAATGCCCTTCCCACGGACATTAGACTAGCTCCATCACTAATGGTATTCTGCAAAAAAGTGAAAACCTGGTTGTT
Organism: Anolis sagrei; assembly: GCF_037176765.1. Classification (NCBI taxonomy): domain Eukaryota; kingdom Metazoa; phylum Chordata; class Lepidosauria; order Squamata; family Anolidae; genus Anolis; species Anolis sagrei. The sequence goes on along the minus strand of NC_090022.1, from coordinate 66,421,965 downwards.
TGAGCAGGCGTTCGAATAGTCAGTGCAATGAATGTAATGAACATAGGAATGGAACAATGGATAACGGATCTGGATCATGTTTTTAGTGATGAGACGCTAGTGAATGGCTATTGGTGTTAATTGTATATTGTTGTTAATTGTATACTTTTCTATAATATATTATGATGTTAACTGTTTTTTATACCGTGGGTTGATAGCATTGAATTTTTGCTGTTCTTGTTGTTAACCGCTGTGAGTCGCCTAAGGGCTGAGAACAGCGGTATACAAATAAAGTAAATAAAATAAATAAATAATAAATGAGTGACTATCTGTGTCCTGCTCCCTCTTCCTTATGACATTATTTCAAATATTTAAGCGTGGCTATCACATCTCCTCTCATCTCTTTCTTCTGCAGGCTAAATATCTTCAGCCTTTTAAGCCGCTCTACATAGGGCATGGTCTCCAGACCTTCGATCATTTTAATTACCTTCCTCTGGACATGTTCCAGCTTGTCAATAATTCTCTTGAATTGTGGTGGCCAGAATTGGATACAGTATTCATTTGGCATTAATGTTAGTGAACCACTGTAGTCCACTTAGTTAAGGAAAAAGGAGACATATGGACTTAAATTCATAGAACCTGATCTGAAAAAAAACTTGTTCCCGTTTAAGGTGCCACAAGACATAATAACATTCTAAAACAAGAGTCACAAAACCCTTCATTGTTTTCCTACAATGTACAAATGCTCACTTAGAATAATTGTTTTTCTGGAAAAATGGGAAATGTATGCAAAGGCAAATTTAAGGGACAATATAACTAAATCAAAAACATGTAAAAGCTACCCATTCTTATTAGCTGAAAAATCTGCAGCCTTACAGATGAACATCCGTTCAATTCATCACTTCAGCTCCATCCTTCATTTTGTTTGCTGCAGCATATTTATACTCTGTCACCTCCAGCAACTCACTGTACCTTTATAATTAATGATCACAGTTCTCATGGTCATTGGTAGCTACTTAAAAAACAACTGATCTTTATATATATATTTTAAAAGTTGGTAGCACATTTTAAAAGTGAACCTGGCAAAGAAATGTTATACATCTTAACCAGTTTTTGTGGAGAGAAAAAGGGAGGCTTGCTGTAATCAGCCCAGTAATGTTCTCTCTGTGTGTGTAGTGGATTATTAAGATGTGCATTTGATTTGTTGCTTGAGCCATTCTGATTCACAGAGTTTATGGAGCATTTTGAACACATACCCCCTCATTACCTCAAGCACAGGAGTTTCTTTTTTTCTACACTGAACTTTGCCTTAAGGCGATCTATTCAGACTATTGCTCACCAACATTTTGCTTACTTTCTCTTTGGTTGAACAGTGCCAGCTCATATTTCTGGATATACGTCCTCTTAGAGAGAACTGTTTTTCCTAACAATCCCCTTGACTCATGTAGTAGAATGAGGAAACTTGGCACTTACAGCTTTTCAAATTCATCACCTGATGAAAGATGACAGTAGATGCACCATAGTCTCCAAGAGGCCTCGACTGACAGCCTTTTTGACATACTGCAGTAACACAGCAGCTGTGAGTTTTTCTAGTGCTATAATTATCAACACTGAAATCCTAAATGTTTTCATTAGAAGAGTGAAATATTTTATAATGACAAGTAAATATTAGCCATTAGAACTATAAAGCACTAAAAAAGCAGCGAAGCCTCTCCTAAAAATTTGAAAGTCTTGTTAATTAAGATGAAAAGTCACTAATACAATTAAGTGGAGTAGGAAGTGAGTAAAGGGATAAGGCACAACATGCCTATTTATTTATTTTAATAACTTTTATACACTGGGGAGAAGGCCACAAGACTATATGACTGCCCCAAGGTCTGAGTTTTCATAGTTTCATGGAGATACCCCAACTTCTCTATAATATACTATCTGAACATTTCTTATTGTGCAATTCCATAAATCCCCACTTGCCATTGAGGAGTCTAGTCATATTCCAGGACTAACCAGGTCAGAGGGTAAAGTGTGGCTAGAGGAGCACTGAGATATGTGCCTGATTTGATGATGTTGTATTCTGTGCCCCAGATCCTATGAGGGGTTGCCTAACAGTGGCATCACTAGAGGGGTGCAGGGGGTGCAAACTACACCAGGTGGCACTATCACAGGAGGGCAAAAAAAATGACAGTCTCTATACATTTTTGTGCAGTGTATCAGCAGAAATATATTGTTTTAAATATATCCCTATAGTTAGATATTACCACATTTTTGTAAGCCCAGTTTGTCACTATACTTAGTTGATGCTAATTTCTTTCTTGAGCTTTCTAATGTGCATGCGCTTCAGACAGTACTATGTTATTACCCAATTATAATTACACTTGAAATGGCATTATTATTATTATTATTATTATTATTATTATTATTAGTTTGTTCATCTGCATGAGCTGCTGGTGGTGATGTTTTTAAAGTTACCAATTTTGTCAAATATTCTGTTATTTTAGTTACAATAATGTTGTGTTCGAAGAGGTCATTGGGAATGACATAATGAATTTCTGCATTTGACTGCACCAACTCTAGTAAAAACACTGTTGCCCAGACATTTGACACAACTCTACTTCAGCTAGTGAGATTGAGTCTGGCTGGTGCTTTTCTCAGTGGCAACACTTTGTGTACATTCCATAGTGTGATAGCCAAGAGCCAAGCCTGGAATATGATTAAGCCAAACTGATCATACTGTAGCGATTGATCATTTGTCTTTGCTACCACAAGATAGTTTTCACTTTCAATTTCACCTACATTCTGCCATCCCATACAATGCCTCCATACAGCAGCACTTTACAAGATGAGTTTTAGCTGGACAGAGGGTGACTCATGGGCTTAGTCTGGTTCCCTCCTTCCATAAATGTGACATCCAGTTAGCTAATTTCAGTGCCACTCATTCTGAGCAAAGGATTCAAATCAGGATTGTAGGCAATTGCAACCATAGCTGCCAGCGCAGTCCTTTATAATCTTCTTGTTCTCAAGAGAAAAGTAAATAACTATGGGCTTGCCTGGGTGTGCTCAGTTTTGTGTCTCGCTCTGTGTGTATGATCAATCTTACTCCTTAACTAGGAAGAAAGAAATGTGTAGGGCTTCATTTGCTACTACTTATTTTTGCCTTCTTTTTTTGAAGATGAAGACCTAGAGGAAATCTCTTCTTTTCTTCTTCTGGTTTGTCTTATAGTTCAGGGCTCAAGGCAGTCTGCAGCAGTGAAAGCAAGTTGATTGTTTTGCAAAATATGAGGAATGAGGGAAATTAATTCAGGGGAATTAACTGTGTTACGAAATGCAATATTAATTTGAGGGAATACATAAAATCACATAATTAGTAATTGGCCCCCACATACTGAATAGGGGTGATTCATGAAACTAAATGAAAGTGAATCGAGCTGAAGTGACAGATTATGTATACATATATTTTGTGCACTTTTGCTCTAGATATTTAAAGTACCTTTGAATACCCTGGCTAGAAGGATTCTGGTCTTGTACTATGAATTCAGATCTTATTGTACAGATCTTAAGCTATGAATCCAGATCTTACTGTACCAGAGGAAATAGGGCAAAACTGACTTACTTACTTAATTAGGCAATCCCTTGTTGTCTGAGTAGGATTGTCTTCCAAGATCAGTGTACTGGTGGTGGGTCCATAGCTGATTGTGGAGCCCTAGACTTGATCTGCATGTTCTCCTGCAGTGAGGGCATTGGTTTCCAGGTAGAAGGCAGTCCCGGTCGGGGTTGGCTTGATGCACATTCCTCTTGGCACATTTCTCTCTTTCACCCTCCATTAGTGCCTCTTCAAATTTTACAGCACTGCTGGTCACAGCTGACCTCCAGCTAGAGTGCTCAAGGGCAGGGCTTCCCAGTTCTCAGTATCTATACCAGAGTTTTAAGGTTGGCTTTGAGCCCATCTTTAAATCTCTTTTCCTGCCCACCAACATTCCGTTTTCCATTCTTGTACTCAGATTAGAGAAACTGCTTTGGGAGATCGTGGTTGGGATTCCGGACAACTTGGCTGGTCCAGCAGAGTTGATGGTGGAGTACCATCGCTTCAGTGCTGGTGGTCTTTGCTTCTTCCAGCACGCTGACATTTGTCCACTTGTCTTCCCAAGAGATTTGCAGGATTTTCCAGAGGCAACGCTGCTGGAATTGTTCTAGGAGGTGCATGTGACGTCTGTAGATAGTCCATGTCTCGCAGGTGTATAGGAGGGTTGGGAGGACAATAGCTTTATAAACAAGCACCTTGGTATCCCTACAGATGTCCTGATCCTTAAACACTCTGTGCTTCATTCAGAAAAATGCTGCACTCACAGAGCTCAGGCGGTGTTGTATTTCAATGTCAATGTTGACTTTTGTGGAGAGGTGGCTGCCAAGGTAGCGGAAATGGTCAACATTTTCTAATGTTACACCATTAAGCTGTATTTCTGGCATTGGAATGGGTTACCAGAGAAAATAGGGCAAAACAGACACATGCCACACAAGGATGAGAAAAGTAGCAAGGATCTGTGGGGATATGAACAGCCCTCCCCTCACATACAGCCCCATCTTCATGAGCCATTGGGGGACAGGTGGTGACCTTCATATTCCCCTCCACCTACCATGGGAATGTTCAAAGCTAGTCCCAACATTTGAGCTCAGTGGTACAAGCTTGCAAAGAATCAACATTGCAGGTCAAATATGTAGGGCTGACTATACTTCTATTGGAATGAAAACAATCCCTCATTCTTCGATGCTCATATAATTCTTAATTTGATATTTAAGCATTAAAATGAACAATTTAATACATCTCTTTTGCATTATTCTATACCATAATTTTGATATCCTTTGTATGGCTGAAATTCATTATTTTTGTTATATAGTTCCAATTATTCCCGTAATGTAACCTCAACATAAACATTCACACACTTTGTAATATCATTTTTCCTTTTCAATCTAACATTAAGGTTTCATCTTCAGAATCCAAGTGAGAAAAAAACCAATCATGCATCAAAACCATGTGATGAAGCCCATTTTAATATTTTCCTGCTTCCTGGCAGGGAGTTGGACTGGATGGCCCACGAGGTCTCTTCCAACTCTATGATTCTATGACTCTATGATTCTAAGTTATACCTTAATTTTTATTCACTCTTCTCTCCTGTGGCAAAATATGAATTGAGGCCAATGGCTCACATTTAAAAACATTATTTAAATATTATTTCCCACAACCTTTGCCCCTTTTACCTGATAGGATGCCCATATTTTACCCCACTCTCATCCCTGAGTTCTTCCATTGCATCAGCAGTATTCTCACTCATATTTTTTCATAATTCCAGTGTTCTCAGTGATAAAACAGGCTTCTCTTTGCCCATCTACTTATTGTACTCTTCATTTAATCTCGAGGTTATAAAATCTTTGGATCTCCCTATTTATCCCCAGTAGTATGATTTTAGATTCCTTATCTGGTTTCCACATTGCATGTCTATTTCATCTTCCTTCCCTCCTTCTGGCAATATATTTTGCTGTTTGACCACATCCAAATCTTGTGACAACTGATTTATCACCTTCCTTTTATATCTCAGTCTCCTCTCTTGTGGACTTTGAAACAAAATGTAACATTCCTCTGATCTCTCTCAATTTATCAATCACAACTTGATAGAAAGCTGTCCCTGCTGTGCATGGAAAAAAGCCCCCCACTTTCTCCTTTTGAAATATAGATGTCTCTCCACATCCACCACTAAAATACCTGGCAAGCAGTAACTGACTTCATCATTAGATTGGACATTTTTTTTTTACTGTTGTGCAATCCAGTGCTTTCTATGAACAAAACAAATGCAGTTTCTCATGTTGCCCTATCTTGTAATACAAATTTAGTAAATCCAAGTTATTTAAACCTGGAAATTAAAAATTAGTATTCTTTTAAAATATCATTGTCACAAACCACATTGTTAGTTACACATGTTATTATTTCCAATTCTAATTAAACTTTTGCTCATTATTTCAGTTGACTGGGACAGAAGTATTCCTGCTGGGTCTAAGATTCCTTTAATTCCAAAAGTCTTCATTTAATTCCAAGATTCCAAGAGTATTTTTCCTAGTTTGTGCAGTACAAGAATGCCTATGAAGAATGTGAAGGGGTTTTTCTTTTGTATGCACAACCAGAAACCCTGAAATTCTCCAGTATATACAGTAAATGTTTTTTTGCCAGGTCTGGTGCAGACACAAGAGATATTTTTTACAGTCTCTGATGAACCTTATTTTGAAAACTATACTTGTTTTTGATGTAACTTTTTATTTTATTTTATTTTGAAGATGTGCTCATGTGTGCCCATATTGTAATGAGATAGAAGTTTCACCATGCCCACAACAAGCTAATCCCCCAAAATTGGTTAGTGAGTATTACAAGTTTTATAATAATAAATCAGTTTTTTTTATAATAAATAAGTGGGCTTTAATGTGGAAGCCATAAAATAAAACTTGCAGTAGCTCATATTAGTGGTGTGTTTAGCCTATCAGACAGAATTCAGATAAAGATACTGGAGATAGCAGTAACTAGTAATGACTCCCAATCCTTGCAATTGTAATATATACAATTTACACATTAAATATATTGTAAAAGGAATAATGCATTGTTCTTGATGGATCATATCTTAATAGATACAGGTTTTAATTTCAAGAATTCGTAGTAGTAGTAGTCGTCGTAGTAGTAGTAGTAAATGTTATTAATTAGCACATAGGCCATATCACAATACCAAACCAAACAAAAAGGCTTGATAAAACTTTGTATCGTTACTATGAGTCCAGTAGATCTTATGTACAGTTCCTATGATTCCATAGCCTTGAGCTATGGCACTTAAAGTGGTGTCAAACTGCATTAATTCTACTACCTAATAACCACTTCTTCACATTACTCAAAATAAGGCTCATCCCTAAACTACAAACCCCAGAATTCTGCAGGATCTCAAGTGGATTTTTTTTTGTCTGGTGTGATAATTTTTTGACTGTAGTCTGTTTTGTTTAGTGGCTGAGCAAAGGTATTGGTAATCTTTTACTATTTCAGTACCTTCAACATCTGCTTTAATGTTTTGTTTTAAGTCATTCCAAACATTCCTTGGAAGCAATCAAATAAACAGAAGTAGAAAGTATTTCATTTGGCAGTTTTCCACTTTGGTATAATCATTCCTCTGCTGCTCTTAAATTCTAGTCATTGATTATTATTTTTGCTCCCATAATAAGGTGATAAATATGCTGAGCATTTGTCTATACAGCAACTCACTGTCATATTGCAACACGCTGTTGTTACTTTGAAATGGGACCAAAATCAAGTTATTCATGGTTCATCCTTTAGGTATTATTTCATAACTTTACTGGGAATTATATAAATCTTTAGTGCCATCAAAGCCCTCTGAAATAAAATCAATAACTTTTGTTTTCTCTAGCAAGTAGTCAGATCACCAATGTGCACATAATTATTCATGCTTACTGCCAAATTCTGTTAGGTGCTGAAAGGCATTCTGGATGACTGCAATAAAATTGGAATGAGATAGGCTAACAATTGAAGCACAACAATTGTAATAATACTAACATTTCCTTGAAGATATAAACACAAACATGTGGGGCTAAGACCACTTTAATTAGACACTTTGAAGGAATATGTTATTAAATTGAAATTATAATAATTTCTCTATACCTTGGAAATAGGATGATTATACTGGTTATTTATTGATTTTATGCAGATCAGACCAATTATTAAAGCAAGATATTGTGGCATTTAAAAAGCATTATAATAACAGAAACTGAGCATCTATTTTCTATCCTTTGGCTATAAGTGGTAGCACAAAGAAATTATACTTTATTAGCTAATTAACAGATGTTCTTAGTTCTTTTAAAAACAGCGACAGCCATGTCACTGTATAAACCACAGAACTTCTTGGATATTCTTGAACATTTTCATAAATTCTTGTTCAGCTGTTTTGGTGGCTTCAACTTGACAATATATGTGAAGTCCATTGTATTAGCTAGTTATCTAGAGAACTACAAAACTTGTATATTTTTCTCTAAACTATTTATAAAAATAAAACAAGTAACCTTAAATAGAAAATTGCAATATGAAACATAATAACAATAAATCCCACTAAAATAAATGACTTAAATTTATTTAGAGTAGTTAGATATTGCTTGCTACCTCTTTACCTATTCTGTACTGTTTTTCACATAGTGCACTATCTGTTCCCTTTCCGCCAGGTGAAGCACTGTTTTCATTTTGCGAGAAGAACAAAGCAAAAAAAAGGTTTGTTGTTGAGTGTTGCTGTCTTTTCTTTGTTTCCTGTTAATATTTTGCCATCTTCTCCATGCAGTGGCCCCAACATTTCCTTGTTCTTCTTTTTTGCTATGGACATGACAAAAACACTCTTTTTGTTTACTTTAACCTTCAGTGGAGTTCGTTTTTTTCTGTTTTCTTTTACATTCTTTTACACTTAATAAAAACATTATGTTAAAAAAAACAAACAACTAGACATAGTGGGGACAGCTAGCGTGAGCCTGGCTTTTAGTGCCCATGTAGGCATGCCCTAAGGCAGAAAATTGAAGACTGTACACCAGGGGTCCACAAACTTTTTAAACAGAGGGCCAGGTCACGGTCCCTCAAACTGTTGGAGGGCCGGATTATAATTTGAAAAAAAAAAACACAACCATGAATGAATCCCTATGCACACTGCACATATCTTATTTGTAGTGCAAAAAAAACCAAAAACAAAACAAAACACTGAAAAACAATACAATAATTAAAAAATAATTAAAATGAACAATTTAAATAAATTTTAACAAACAATTTGAACAAATATAGTATTTCAATGTGAAGTGCGGGCCTGCTTTTGGCTAATGATATAGGATTGTTGTTGTTGTTGTTGTTGTGTGCTTTCAAGTCATTTCAGACTTAGATTGACCCTGAGCGAGGGCTGGGTAAATGACCTTGGAGGGCCGTAATCGGCCCCTGGGCCTTAGTTTGAGGACCCCTGCTGTACACTATTAAATAACATTCTAACTCCAGAGCATCCAACTAAAACCAGAGACTTTTTTGCTTGATCTGATTGATAAAAATAACCAGGATAGACTATAGCAGTGGTTCTCAACCTGTGGGTCCCCAGATGTTTTGGCTTTCAACTCCCAGAAGTCCTAACAGCTGGTAAACTGACTGGGATTTCTTGGAGTTGTAGGCCAAAAGACCTGGGGACCCACAGGTTGAGAACCACTGGACTATAGTAATATATGGCCACAGCAGCCAGACTACTCTATGCACATAAATGGAAGAGTACAACAATACCAACAATGAAGGAATAGATAATAAAAATGATGGACTTGGCTGAAATTGACAAATTAACATGTTCACAAAAAGAAGGGACATTGAAATTTTTTTTAAAGACCCCGAAACCTGTTATTCACTTTTTGTATGAGGAAGAGAAGGGCTTGCCAATTCTGAGTTTTGAAGAATAAATGTAAGGATTTTTTGGTTGATGTTGTAATATGAGAAAAGAGCAAAGAGAGGTCTAGAGAGTGAAGCATGTGGTATTAGCTTTCTTTGTGACTAGATTGGGATAGACCGGATGTCACCTGTCTTTCCCCCTTTTTTTCTCCCCTATTTTAATTTTTCCTTTTTAAAAGAGAAAGATGTATAAAAAGAGAGTGTGTGGGTAAACACAATGTTACATGGAAATGAAGTGTGTATAAATATGAGCACTGATGGAAACTAAGTGTAAGCAAAAAATTGTAAAGTTGAAACAATAAAAATATTGTATTGTATATTGTATTTTTTTAGTAATTGTTGCAAAGATATTTCAGTGCATTCTGTTTCAGAAGACAGTCTGAAACAAATGAGGATCTTTTTAATCATGGAGAGATAGTATACCGTGCACTGCAATTTTTTTTTTTACTATTCTTGCTATTTTAATTATGAGATTGAAGTTGTTTCTAACACCACATATATGCATCATGGTATCCTTGATATGTTCAAAGTAACTGTTTGGGTGTATGTTTTCCAGGATCCAGCCTAGAACACTTGTTCTGGCAATTTTAGCAATGATGGCATATGAAGGAATAGCAAACCTTCAGAAACAATGGAGCATTGTGGGAGAATTTAGCAACCTACCTCAGGAACAACTGTTGTTATGGATAAAAGCAAACACTAAACAAGATGCTGTTTTTGCTGGTGTAATGCCTACAATGGCAAGTGTAAAACTGTCTACTCTTCAACCTATTGTGAATCACCCTCATTATGAATCACCTATGAACCGACTAGAACATTAAGATCGTCTGGGGAGGCCCTGCTCTCGATCCCGCCTGCGTCACAGGTGCGCTTGGCGGGGACGAGAGACAGGGCCTTCTCAGTGGTGGCCCCTCGGCTATGGAATGCCTTGCCAGCAGACATCAGACAGGCACCTTCGTTGCTAGCGTTTCGGAGAATGGTCAAGACCTGGCTTTTCGAACAAGCGTTTGGCTAGGCAATGCAACTAATTAAGGAAGACGGTAATTGAACATAGGAACGGCACAATGACTATGAGAATGGTTCTGACTTTAACGGAGGCGTTATATATGTTGTTTGTTGATTTGTCTTGTCTGATGTTAACTGTTGTGGGTCGACGTCATCGTCCCTGTTGTTGTATTGCTGTGTTTTAAAAATTGCACTGTAAACCGCATTGAGTCGCCTGTCAAGGGCTGAAAAATGCGGTATAAAAGTGAAGCAAATAAATAAATAAATAAATAAATTATGAAGATGCAGGTTTACGGACAAAAACAAAGATAGTTTCTTCCATATATAGTTGAAAACCAGCAAAAGACGTTAAAAGGGAATTGGTAAAGATGGGGGTGAATTACTACATTTTAGAAGAATCCTAGTGCTTAAAGAGACCTAAGCCTGGCTGCAGCATGCCAGAAATTTGGAATATAGAAGATTTCTCCAGCATTGAAAAAGTTCCCTTATGCAATATTGTGGGCAAGAATTCCAGACCATACTTCAGGACAGTATTTGACCATAATGTATACAAAGTATTAGAAGTTAGATTACAAGTTGGATTGAGTTTATGTTATTTTATGTTTTGCTTTGATTATCTATTTGTTTTTGGGCATTGAATGTTTACCATTTTGTTATCTTTTGTAAATCGCCCTGGGTCCCTTCAGGGAGAGAGCGAGTGGGTTATAAATAAAGTGTTGTTGTTGTTGTTGTTATTATTGTACAAAAATTACATTCCCACTCCAGAACTAGTTGTGGTACTTCTGATTTGTCTTCTGATACTTCAAGTTTCTTTCATGTTTCTAAAAGATGTGTGTGCATGTGTGTGTGTGGCAATTCAAGCCATCTGTTGACTTATGGTGACCCCATGAATTTCTTGGGATTTTATTAGGCAAGGAACACTCAGGTGGTTTCAGAAGTTTCTTTCTCTGAACCCTACAAAACCTGGTATTTTGAGTGATCTGCCATCCAAGCATTGACCAGACCTGTCACTGTTTAGTTTCAAAGATCAGATAGGATCTTGTGGGTTTATGGTATTTGATAACCCATAGCCTCTCCATATTTCCTTGCTGTTAAATTTGTACTTCTTATATTATATTATATTATATTATATTATATTATATTATATTATATTATATTATTAGCAATCTCTTGTTTTCAAAGACAGCAACTATTTTATTTTTCCCCTTTAGAACCTGAACATCCCTGTATGAATTTCAGTCAACCTTTCAGTTATAAGTTCATGGTAAGTTCTCACCTATTTAAACTTGTTTCATGATTCTGATGAAATCACTTGCATTCATTAAATTCAGTTTTATTTATCCATTAAACCATTTGGAAAATATTTGAGATTGCTCCGTCCCACCTTAATTATTTCAAGTAAAAGCATCCTGGCTTTTTGGAGTCATGGCACATGCTGATTTCATCCATTCAACCAAGGGATACACTTGGTATCAACTTTGACATATTTTGTCACCAAGGAAAGACTTGTATCTAGGGCATTCCTTTACTTTGCACTGATTTATTGTTTTATGGTGGTATCATTCAACTTGTTTTACTTATTTTATGTTGCTGTTTTCTAAAGTTTGATTTATCAAGTTTTATGGCACCACATATTCTTTAAGTAAACGGCATTATGATATTATAGTTCTAGTACCATTATAACATATGTGTTTGAATACACAAGATTAATATATGGATCTTAGTTGCCATGATACAGTGGGATACATTAATTATTCTGCCATAGGTACGGTTCCTAAACACAAAGGCTTTTGGTAAACCTTTTGAGTTGTTTCCACCTCTCCATTCATGCTGACACATAAGAAGGGCAAAGAGTGTTTATGATGATAATAATTGTAATAATAATTTTATTCCTTACCCACCTCTCCTTGTGGCTCGAGGCGGGTTACAGCATCATTAAAACACTGCAAAGATTCTATAAATACACATATTAAAATTTATTTCTACAAAAGATACACACCAAAACATACTTCTATAAAATGTATCACCTCAATCACCTTGTCCAAAAAAGGAAGGTTGGAGGCTGGTCTGTAGTTATTAAGGCCCAGAGGATCTGGGCACCTCGTTGTTGACCTCTGCTGCAATGACAGCATCTGTCAACTCTTATGCAAGAGATTTTATCTGCAAAATGTTCCTTAAAAGCATCACAGTGGGCTACTGAAGGTTTTAACAACTGGTTCGGAGGGGCGGGTACCTGAGTTAGATCTCCCACCACTCTGAACAGCTTAGCTGGAGGTGAATCTGTAGATGCAATGAGTACAGAGAAGAAAGTTTTATTCACTGTACCTATTGCCACCTTATATGAGCTAAGATGCCCTCTATACTGTGTCTTGTCACATAAAAGTCGAGTCTTCCACCATCTGTGCTCTAATTGTTGTCCTTCCCATTTAATTTTCCCTAGGGTCTCTGTATATGATAATAGATGTGTGTGTCCATTTTATTCCTCCTCTGCCTCATGTTCTGCAGATATGGTTCTACCATATAGTATGGTGATGTAACCTGATTGGGTAGTACAATGAGGCTGGAACAGATGACATCAGAATTTGGTTTCTGAATGGGGCAGTTGGTCTTTGAAGTGTTCGCCTTAGTAAGGATGAGTCATATCGTTTGATCTATGCTTGGAGCAGCAAAAGAGATTGGATTGGCATTTTTTGTGTATGTAAAACTAGCTTGCCCTGATCCGGAGGGGTGAAAGCTGTATTAATATTAGGTCCCATGCCCTATATTTCAGAGGAAAGAATTTGCAAAACCACCTCTAAGCATTCCTTGCCTAAGATGACTCTATGAAATTCACGAGGTTGGCAAAAATTATAAGATGATTTGAAGGCAAACACAGACTTATACACTCTTTCACACTCATGCTCTCTCACACAGGTTAGACTAAACACTAAAACCCCTTTCAGTGATTTGACAGATGGTATTTATACTGAATGAGAGCCAGCATAGTGGTTTGAGCATTGAACTGTGACTCTTGAGACCACAATATGAATTTCCATTGTGCCATGGAAATCCACTTGCTGACTTTGGCCAAGTTACACTCTCTCACCTCTAAGGGAGGTAAATATAAACCTCCTCTGAACAAATCTTGCCAATAAATCACTGGTCGGTTCATCTTAGGGTAGCCATAAGTGGGAAACTACTTAAAGGCACACAACAACCACACAATTTATATTGAAAGCATTGGGATGAATTCTTGAAATGTATAAAGCTGTCTCACATCTCCATCAACCTATGGTTATTAATTTCATTGAGTTTTCTTGGGCAAACAATACTCAGAGGTGATTTGCCTATTTCTTTCTAAAGCGCCTGGTATTTATTGGCAGTCTCCCATTCACGCACTAACCAGGGCTGACACCTCTAATTTTCCAAGATCAGATATGATCTTCAGGGTATTTAGGCCCTATCTCGCATCTCTGAACAGTAAAAATGATTGAATGGTTCACACTTCTATAGAAACTGAATTTTCCACCAGGTTAATCAAGGTTTACTACAGTATATAATCTTTATAAAGATTTAAATGGAAAATTGAATCTGTAAACTCTTGGGCCTGGGTCTAATTGATAACTTTAACTTGAGTAGACCTATTAAATCAGTTGCTGAATCAGCACTCAACACTTACATAAATCTGATTGCTTCAATGTATTCCTGGCTCCTTGTGTATTCCCCGGATCCTCTACTTTCTCCTAATTATAGTTCTTTGTCTCTTCTCTCATTTCTTTCTAAAACTCCTGGAGAAAACTGCCCTTTCCCAATTGATGCCTCATTTGACTACAAATGATCTCCATGACCCATTTCAATCAGCATTTCATATAGAAATGGCCCTGTCTTATTATAGTGTGAAACATCTATGTTGATCCTATTAGATCCTTTTGCAGCCTTTGACATTTTGAACAATGGTTATCATTATTGAAAAGAACAGGGAACACTGGTTTATATATTTATGTTTGATTTTACCTTCTGTTTCATTTTGGTGATCTATGTCAAAAGTTTTCCCTGTAACTGTAGGGGTGCTCAAGATCAGTTTTGGGTCCTCTTATACCCTTCCTCCTGGATTTCTGGTTTCATAATTGGATTTTCACATTTATGCCACTGACACTAAGATTTTCCAGGGCAAAAGTATGATAGCTGGGATCCTACACTACGCTACTTGCACAACACGGGTCAGAATTAAGGAAGGGAAGATGTGAGCAATGCAGGTCAGAAAGGGGGGGAATAGAGGGGCAGGCAACAAACAGCCAAGCATAATGCTTAAGGCAAGTGAAGTAATGTTAGAGTTATTTACTGTTAAATTAAAGACAATGGCTTACGAAGATGGTAAACGGGATAGAAATGTTTCCTCTCCCCCTTTCTAGGTAACAATGTTCTCACGACTTTGACGCAGCTGTGTCTCTCACTTACTATGCTGTTTTGCACATGTATTACCCTCATTAATTCAGACACACATTGTGCAGCCAGCGTAGGATCCCAGGTATCATACTTTTGCCATTTTCCAGAATTTGAAATCAGTTTATGCCTTTGTGTGTTGAATGTTTTTTGTGGATAACCAATTGCTGTCTTAAACTGAATGTGGCTAAAAGAGAGATCTTGGTGTTTGAGTCTGACTTCCTATTAGTTCTTTATTTATATCTTCCACTCTGATAACAAGATTACATAACGGTTCTTGTTTAAGTTGCCAGGACTTCAAAATTATTCTGAAAGACCATTTGTCTCTGAGTAACAGCAAAGTCGTGTATTTTTCATATTTTGAACATCCTTAAGATCTGTAGATCTCCCCCCCCCCCCCCCATTGAAACTGCTTGTCCAAGCCTTGGTTATGGCATCCTTGGAGTATTAGTAATCCACTGGCAAATTTGCCTTCCTTCTCTCTTCTTTGTCTGGTTTTAATCCAGAACAGTAAAATCTGGATTGTTTTAAAATACTAAGTAGTCATATGTCTTCTTCACTGGCTACGAGCTGGCCAGGGCCACTTCAGACTTTTGATTCTTGTATTTAAGGCTGTGTATTGTAATCTCTCCAAGCTTGGCTAGCACGTACCATCGAGGAATCTAAGATCTACAGGCTAAGGATTATTATCTGTTCCACAGATCCACACAGTCCTGTCAAATCTGTAGAACATTTTCCTTTGGACCTCTGCCTGGAGGAGGCTCTCAGCCATTTTCATAAGGGGTTACAAACCTTTCTCTTCAATCACTGGATTAAACTGCTGAGTTGTGCCTGGGTTTTGGTGTGATACAAAGTGATTGGAGGAGTATTGGGAATTTAATTTAATTTATATTTGTAGTGTTATGTTTTATTGTCCTTGATTGAGTATGTTGATGTTTGGCCCTTTGGTGAAAAGAACACTATAAACATTATTGCTGTTACCTTTTGCCAGTGTTTCACCTTTAGCAGTGTAATGAATTTGTGCCAAAATGCCAGTCAAAAATAGCAGCGCTGTGCACGCTAGTCACTGACCTCTTTCTCTGAGGTCTGTAGACAGTAAACAGTTTTTCCTGACTGAAAGAATAAGGGGGGGGGGGGTAAAGGCCAAGGCTTTAGTCCCAGCCATGATCTTGTAATCTTCTTCTCGGGTTCACTTTAAGTTTACCCAGTCATTGAAAACTCACAGGGTAATTAATAGACTTATATAGTGAAATTCCTTCATGCACTTTCCAGCAAGATCACAGCACCCAGTCACACAATTTTCATCAGCAGCTGGAGTTGGGGCTAACTCAGGTGACTGAAAATGCTATCTCAGAGAATTAGGGAAGCTACATGAGGATTTGTAGTCGTCTTTAATACGATGATGCTGTGACTGGAAACATTTCAAGTGGAACAAGAAGAGAGAAGCAATCAGTCATTAGAAGACAGCCAGTGGATATCCTGAGTCTAGCTGGAGCAAAAGAGGGCTCAGAAAGAAGGAAATAAATGAAAACAGGAGCAGACAAAGAGGGTTAAATGAATGAGGCCTGTTAGCTATAACTAAATTTAATCCCATTGATTTCAGTGATTCCACACTATAGGAATATTTGATATTTATGTCAACTGTAGTGCATTATTTAATAGTCCTCTGACAACTCTAAACAGCTCAGCCGGACGGTTGTATTATGAATTTGTGATAGGAAATACCCAGGATGTTTTTTTTTGGAATATTTTTTTAAAAATGGAAACATAAATTTATTGTTTCAGGATGTCCATCTGGGAACAAGAAAGGAGAAAGACAAAAGAAGAGTACTTAAATGTCAGTAGAAGATCCGCTGTGTATATATACGCCATGCAAAGGCAGGGGCATCATGAATGCTCCCTTCCCAGACAAAGGGAGACAAAAGACTAAATAACTTTTGGAAGAAAAGGAAAGGAAGGAAGGAAAGAAGGAAGGAAGGAAGGAAGGAAGGAAGGAAGGAAGGAAGGAGTTCTGAATACATAAATCAAAGAAACAAATATGCAAAAAAGCAGAAAACATGCTCCCTAGATTTCTTGATAATTAATCATTTTATACCAGCATTGCTGTCGCTTTGATTCCAAGCTTACTCTAGGCAGCATTCACATTAGCTTTAGCCCAGAGATAGCAGAAATGAGAATTGACAATGATAGAGAAGAATCCTAATCACAGGTTCTTCATGAGAGTTAAATGTCAACCCATAGATCTTATTTTAATGGAAGAACCTCCTTGTTTTACAGAACTTTGTTCTAAACGGAAGGTCTATGCATTCTGAAACCCGAAATTCATGCAAGACTTTATTAAATGGCAAGGGTGCTATAGCAGGTCAATCTTGAAGAATTCATTTTATCCGCAATCTTTTTTTTTTCAGGAACAAAATATGGCATTCTTATGTATATTGCTATGAGATGAGCCAAGTAATGAACTATAATGCTGCCAGGGTAATTCTTGTATGTCTTTGTTTCCAGAATTGAAATGAAGAACCAAATAAACTACTATTACTCAGTATGTGGCTGAAGGGATAATTCATTTTATCTTGCCAATTTGTCTGTAATAGTTTTTAAAGAAAGAAGAATTTAAAATACGAAGAAGTATTAGATACTTGGCAAAGAAAATGCTTTTTCCTCAAAGGCAATTCTGTACCAGAGAACTGGATTTCTGCACAATAAGATTACAATAGTTGCATGCTTTCTCCTCCTCACTACATTTCACAAATAATGACACGAAGGACACATGTAAACAGAACTGACTCATGTCAGGGAAATTCCAGTAGCTGAAGCACAATAAAGACATGCCTTTTGGAAGAGTGTGCTCAATAACTTTAGGTTTTTAAGAAATTTCAACCATAGATACTCACAAGGTAAAAATGTCAAATTGTATTCTGAAGCAAAAAGATGTGTACATCTTGAATAACATAAAAATATGGTATGTAATTTAGCATACATGTAAATAACTTCCTACTTCTTTTTGGTTCTTGGCATAACTGATATGTGATAGAACACTAAATTTTAACCAATCTTACTGCATGCTGTGAGCAATTTGCTTTGCATATTTACCAATAAGCATATATTTTGAAAGGCAGCATATTTCTTTCTTTCAACAGTTTTACAAAGTTTTACATCAAAAGATTATTACAATGTTAAGAATACCTAAGAGATTTAAAGTATTAGAATACAATCCTGCCCAGTGAAGATGGCCAGATCTAGTTGACTATCTGAGCTGTTCTAAACTCAAACCTTTCATTACCTAGGCAGGGTAGAATTTAATTTGGACAACTTTTACCTTGGACTGACTTTATAGTGGCAGTGTGGCTCTGTCCTAAGTTGGAGGAATTGTATAAAGATGAGCCAGTGTGGAGTAGTGGTTGGACTGTTGAGTTTTGGCAGAACAGAGTACCCAGGATGGCGGTCCCTCCAGGTTGCGAGTGGTGCTGTTCAATGCCAGGTCAGTGAACAGAAAAACATCTATTATTCAGGATCTAATCCTTGAAGAACATGCTGACCTGGCTTGTATAATGGAGACCTGGTTGGATGAGGCTGGGGGGGTTAATCTCGCCCAGCTTTGTCCACCAGGTTACTTCGTTCAGCACCAGTCAAGATCTGGAGGGGGGGAGGGGGTGTTGCAATTGTCTATAAGGATACCATCCCCCTGACCAGGTGCCCCATCCCACAGTCTACCATATTTGAGTGTGTCGGCCTGAGAGTCGGTGACTGGGACAGGATAGGGATTCTTTTGGTGTACTGACCACCCTGGTGCACTACAGTCTCCTTACCAGAGCTAGCTGGAGTGGTCTCAGACCTGGCCTTGGAGTCCCAATGGCTCATTGTGCTGGGGGACTTCAATGTCCATGCCAAGACCACTCTGTCAGGAGCATCTCAGGACTTCATGTCAGCCATGGCAACCATGGGCCTGCCCCAATTGGTATTTGGTCCCACCCAAAGTGCTGGACACATGCTGGATCTGGTCTTCTGCCAGGGATGGGAAGAAAGTGGTGGGGTGGAGGGGCTGACCATCACTCCATTGCCATGGACTGACCACCACCTGATTAGGTTTAGATTATTGCGCCTACCTACCTCCGCAGGGGTGGTGGACCCATTAAAATGGTCCACCCCAGGAGACTTATGGATCCAAATGGTTTTCTGATGGCTCTTGGGGATTTTCCCGCCTCCTCGGTAAGTGACCCTGTCGAGGCTCTGATCTCTCTCTGGGACAGGGAGATGACCAGGGCTATAGACACAATCGCTCCAGAACGCCTCCTCTCGAGTAACCGAGCTCAACTAGCTCCTTGGCTCACTGAGGAACTGACAGTGATGAAGCGAAAGAAGAGGTGGCTAGAGAACGCGTGGCAACGGAAGCGTAGCGGGTCAGTCCAAGAACGTCTAGTTTCCTTTTTAAGGAGCTATGACACGGCAATAAAGGCTGCACAAAAAACATTCCTTGCAGCCAATATTGTGTCTTCTAAGAACCGTCCGGCTGAGCTGTTTAGAGTTGTCAGAGGACTATTAAATCTGCCTCAGAGCGAGTTCCCTGACAACTCGGCAGATTGCTGTGAAGCATTTGCTCGGTTCTTTGCGGACAAAGTTGCACTGATCCGTTCCGACTTTGACGCCACGTTAACAGCAGTCTCTGAGGATGTAACACGAGCACCTGCTTGTCCGGTTTTAATGGATTCTTTTCAATTGGTTCAGCTCGAGAATGTGGACAAGATCCTTGGAGAAGCGAGGCCTTTCACATGCATCCTAGACCCCTGCGCATCCTGGCTAATCAAAGAAGCCAGAGGGGGTTTGGTAGAGTGGGTTAAGGTAGTGGTTAATGCCTCCTTACAGGAGGGCAAGATTCCAGCCAGCCTAAAACTGTCTGTTATAAAACCGCTGTTGAAAAAACCATCACTGGACCCCACTCAATTTGTAAACTATCTGTCAGTTTCCAATCTTCTCTACTTGGACAAAGTCATGGAACATGTGGTGGCTTTGCAACTCCAGGGGTTCTTGGTAGACACTGATTATCTAGATCTGGCACAGTCTGGTTTTAGGCTGGGACATGGCACTGAAACAGCCTTGGTCGCCTTAGTAGATGATCTTCGCCGGGAGCTCGACAGGGGGAGTGTGTCTCTGTTGGTTCTGCTGGACCTCTCAGCGGCCTTCGATACCATTGACCACAGTATTCTTCTGGAATGCTTCGCAGAAATGGGACTTGGAAGTACTGCTCTGCAGTGGCTTCAATCCTTCCTGGAGGGTCGGTCTCAGAAGGTGTTACTGGGTGACACCTGTTCGGCTCCACAACCATTGTCTTGTGGAGTCCCTCAGGGTTCAGTGCTGTCCCCGATGTTATTTAACATCTACATGAAGCTGCTGGGGGAGATCATCCGGAGTTTCAGAGTAAGGTATTATCTGTACGCAGATGGCATCCAAATCTGTCACTCCTTTTCACCTGTTACTAAGGAGGGTGTCCAGACCTTGAACCGGTGCTTGGTCACTGTGTCAGACTGGATGAGGGCTAACAAATTGAAATTTAATCCAGACAAGACAGAGGTCCTCCTGGTCAGCTGAAAGGCCGAACAGGGCATAGGGTTACAGCCTGTGTTGGATGGGGTTACACTCTCCCTGAAGACACAGGTTTGCAGCTTGGGAGTGATCCTGGATTCATCACTGAGCCTGGAACCCCAGGTTTCGGTGGTGGCCAGGGGAGCTTTTGCACAGTTAAAACTCGTGCACCAGCTGTGCCCGTGCCTTGGGAAGTCTGATCTGGCCACAGTGGTCCATGCTCTGCTTACACCCCGAATAGATTACTGCAACACACTCTATGTGGAGCTGCCTTTGAAGATGGTTCGGAAACTTCAGCTAGTTCAACAGGCGGCAGCCAGATTACTAACTGGGGCGGCATACAGGGAGCATACCACCCCCCTGCTATGCTACTGGCTTCCAGTCCATCTCCGAGCCCAATTCAAAGTGCTGATTTTGACCTATAAAGCTCTATATGGTTCTGGCCCAGCTTACTTGTCCGAATGCATCCACCCTTATGTCCCATCTCGTAATTTAAGATCATCCGGGGAGGCCCTGCTCTCACTTCCGTCAACAGCACAGATGCGCCTGGCGGGGACGAGAGATAGGGCCTTCTCGGCTGTGGTCCCTGCCTATGGAACACACTGCCAAATGAGGTAAAATCCACTCCTTCCCTCCTTTTAGAAAAAAATTAAAATCATGGTTTTGGGACCAGGCCTTCAGGCAGTAGAAGTAAATGTATGCAGCATTTTGGAAAGATAATGACTGGAACGGCGAGACTGTTTTATTGTTTTAATGATCGTTTTATTGCTCATGGGTGTATTTTTTAATTTGATTTATGTCTAATTGTAGTGTATAATTGTAATTGTTTGTACTGGCATTGAATTTTTGCCGTTACTTATGTGTAAACCGCTTTGAGTCCCCCTCGGGGTGAGAAAAGCAGTGTACAAATACTGTAAATAAATAAATAAATACACTCCCCACTCAAGTAATGGAAACCCACTATATAAGCATGGACAAGTCATGCTCTCCAGCCTTAGAGGAAAGCAATGAGCAAGCTGTTCTGAACAAAACTTGCCAAGAAGACCCCTTGATAGGTTCACTTTAAGGTTTACAAATAAGTTTGAAAATGATTTAATTGCGCATAAAACAGAAAGAACCCTTACCCTCCTCTGCTTATAGCTGGCATTAATCAGTGAGATGAATTAATATCCAGTAAATAAGAATCTCCAAGAATTGTAGGATCTTCCAAAAATTAGGTGTATGTTCTCTATATAGGAATACTGGTGCATATAATTATTATTTTATTACTATTTGGATTGCATTTAATTATTAGGTTTGTTTAAAGGTCTCCAATACAATCTGATGCAAATGTGTGTGTCATTTTCTTTCTAAAAGGCAACATCTGGTGATGTGTGCTCTCAAAAATCCCACAGCTCTCTTACTAATAATGTGAAAACCTAGGTTGTTATGATACATGACAAGGTTTTATTAAACTGGGTATTCCATTCTCTGACAACACAACTGCAACCACTGTGCAAACCAGACAAGACGGAAAGGAAATAAAATTATGAATAGGTGTTTTAACATTTCATTTTCTTCCTAAGATTTGTTGTTTTTAAAGCTCAGCCAGGTGTTATAATTCACCTTCTGAATTATGAGTTATGGGATATGGAGATTCCAATTATCTCAAGTCATTTCCCTTATTTATAATTTGTTGTAATGAAATTTCAATTAGACGCAGTGTTGAAGAACAGATTCCAATTTATGAATCTT
This sequence comes from Anolis sagrei, assembly GCF_037176765.1. Classification (NCBI taxonomy): domain Eukaryota; kingdom Metazoa; phylum Chordata; class Lepidosauria; order Squamata; family Anolidae; genus Anolis; species Anolis sagrei. The sequence continues at coordinate 66,399,758 of NC_090022.1, read as the reverse complement.
ACTTAGGAAAGCAATAAAGCATACATCTACTTGATAATATAATAACTACAAAGGGCTTGTCATTTAATGGCTTGGCTAAAAATTAAATGTGCTGCATATTATTTTGTTGGGTTTATCTTTAACTATATGTATGGCTTTAAACTGTTTTCCAGTTAGAAGATTTTATAGAAATGAATCCCATAGCAAAACGACGTACAAATTGAGTATCAATTATCTGAAATACATGGGACCAAAAAAGCTTTGGATTTCCCTCCAAATTTTGAAATACCTGCATTTGCACATACATATAGCCATAATGAGAGAATTTGAAGATGGGACACAAGTCCTAACATGAATTTTTTAATGTTTCACTAGCTGTACCTGGCCACGTGTTGCTGTGGCCCATTGTGGAGAAACGGGAAAGAAAGAAAAGAGAAAGAGCTGGTTTCTAAGCTATCAATACACCACTGAAGTGGCAAAGTGTCAACCTAATATAGGCCCCTTTTCAGTCTCCTCAAGGTCAAAGGGTTATAAGGATGTGTGGAAGGGCCCTGGGTTACCTGAGTCCACACTGCCATATAACCCAGTTCAAAGATATTATATAGGTATTATTGTTGCTGTTGTTATAGACATATAGGTATTATTATAGGCATATAGATATTATTATTATAGGAACAAATATTATTATTAAAGGTATATAGGTATTATTATTATAGATGTTATTTTTTATTTCATATCAAAATTTTATTATTATCATTTATAGTATTTATATACTATATTTATATAGTATTTGAGTCCCTGGGGGGACTCAAAGCATTGCATGAATTAGTATAAAACTGATAAAAAATAGAACGAGCACAGGGCTAAACATCTTTCAAGCAAAAACGGGCAACAGATGTATAGATATTATTACAGACTTATACATATTATTATAGGCATATAGACATTATTATTACAAACATACAGATATTATTATAGACATGTAGATATTATTGTTATAGACATATAGATATCATAGACACACACACACACATAGATACATTTATAGATATTATTGTAGATATTATAGCCCAGGGTTGCTATAAAGTAAAAAGGGATGGTCATCTTTTGGGAGTGTTTTGCTTGTGCCTTCCTGGACAGCCTTTTCTAACCCACAGAGTGTGCTTTTTTGTCCTTTCTTTGAATATTGGACTTCATTTCCCAGAATTCCTTCCCATAACTCAGTATGGGTGAGCATTCTGGGCACACACACAGAGAGAGAGAATCCCTCCCATGTGAGTTTGCAGTGGAGGCACCTCCATGCTGCCGACAGCAGGAAAGGAAAGGAATGGAAAGAAAGGAAAGGAAAGGGAGGGGGTGGATCTGGAGGAGGGTGTCTTCTCTCTCTCTCCCTCCCTCCCTCCCTCCCTCCCTCCCTCCCTCCCTCCCTCCCTCCCTCTGAATCCTGTGGGAAGAGAGAGGCAGGGGGTAGCAAGAGGGATATATCGGCCACCTTTCCCTACCTCTCTCAAGTTACCTCTCTCTCAGCTGTTGGCATTTTTTCCCTCATGCAGGAGGGAAGGGCAGGGGAGGGTGTTCCTTTAACACATGTTCTTTCTGGTTAATTTTTGGTTTTTTATAGATTGCTTTAGTTGGTGTCTTGTGTTCAACTTTGGTATCAATTTGTCCAGTGGTTTCTGAGTTCTGTTAATCCCACAAACGAACATTACCATTTTATTTATATAGATATGCATCTCATACAGATAGCTGAAGGGCATTTTATACATTATTTTAACGAATGTTGACTATGAAGCAAAGTTTGTGTGCACTGACCGTCAGAAAGCAACAGTGTCACCATTTCAACCACCCTTGTGGACCATTTCAGATTTTGGAATATTTCAAGTTTTGGAATTCCAGATATGGAATGTTCAACCTTTAGTAGAGAAACTGAATCAACATGTGACTAATGTATGATATGTATTGTTGCAATTCTTGGACTATTGCCCAGCTGATCCTCTTGCCCAGCTACAACTATATTTCTGTAGTACACTGCATGGATTCTCAGCTACAGGGCCTCTGTATTTAGACAATGCTGCGCTGCTTGTGGCATCACAGAGGGTAGCATTTACAAGATATTCCTGCCTTAGAGAATAGGCATTTGTACAAATGACAACAGGATCTGTTCCAAGGTCTTGTTTACACAAATGGATGTCTTTCACATCTACCCTTTAGACAAAGGGGCCAAAGAGAGGGACTACACCTAATCACTGCATCTATATTTCCTTAGTCTTAGGTGACCAGTAGGAAGACATTTGTTTCTTCATGTTGTTTTAAATATAAAAGGATACAAATGTACCCTATACTACCTTTGAGATTGCCTAGAGAAAGAAATGTCTAGCATAAACTTCTATTGACTTCTATTCACTTCATTGGCAGGATCCCTTTAGATTTTCCTATGCTCAAAAGACTATCATGCTTTTAGCATTACTTAAATATAAAGAGTAGGTATGAAGGGTTTGTGCCCCCAAGGCTACTTCTAAAAGTGATTATATATTGTGACTAGGCCATAAAACATATTATCTCCAACATCAGAGAAGCTGAAAAACAGTGCTGCAAAATGCAAGAAGGAGCTGTTGTGTCATGTCCTGTTTTGGGTTTCTGGTTGTCTACTTTGAGAAGAGAAAAGACTGATCTAATTAAGTTTGGCTCTTCTCTGTTTGAAGTGCACATCCATTTGGAGGACTCCAAATGGAGGCCCTCCAAGTCATGGACTAGTTGTAGGTGAAGAACCAGGATGTTAACTTGGTTAAAGTCTTCCTCACTGGGGTGAGATGTTTCTTGCCTAAAAGATAGTAATTCATCCAAAGTTATTATATTTATAGCTATGTGTATAAATGAGCATATGTATATTTTATTCCAGGCATGGACAACGTAGGCCTTCCAGGTGTTTTGGACTTCAGTTCCTACAATTCCTAACAGCCTATCGGAGGGCTGGAGTTTGCCAATGCCTGTTTTATAAAATTCACTTCCCCTTTTAGTCCTTTCTTTTTTGGTAATGTGTTTATTTTCCTTCCCAATCTGCAAATGGCTGTCTTGCATCTTGCTTGTATGTATTCGAAGTCATCTCCCTGGTAGGATACATACAATTTACCAGGGCTAGGCACTCTGGGAGATTCTTAGGGGACTAGTCTAAAAATTAACTTTTCCAAGTTCTTGATGGAGCAAGTAATACAGTTTTTAGATTCTTAGATTTATGATGTGAGATCATTTACTGGATATAAAACTCTGCTAGATAAGGTAAGAAGTCAGAAAGGATTTATGGCAGGATCTATTAAGTCATTTCTATGGCATCATTATGGTAAGTTGGAACAAAGATTTAAGTCAGCACATTCCTTAAATTAAAATTCATGTGGAAGAAAGTTCCAAAATGTTCAACTTGTACAAACCTACAAGGATTGCATTTTAAGTTGGTCTTGGGAACTCAGTTTCAACAAGACAAAATAGATAGGTAATGAAAAATGCTGGAGAAGAGATGAATTATAAGAGTAGTTTGTTGCTGATACTGTATATTTGGAGAAATCATGGGATGTGAGCGAAAATGTTCATGAATGAGTTTTATGTTGGAAACCATCAACAAAATTCTGTAAAAAGACAGAAAATGTAACACATCATAGCTGTGTGAATGGCAGCATGCTGGAATCTAATAAGCAAAATGTTGAGCAATAACTGATTAGTCTGTAGAACATTGAAATTCAGAACAAATGTTATCTAGTTGTGTGAAAATAGAAAAAACCCACCTGAACAAAGGGGCCCTCATTTACATACAGTGCAACCTCTGTATCCATGAGATACATCTTTGAACTTACTGTGGAAACTTGAAACCATGGATAGATTGCAAAGCATATTGAAATGAAAGACTTCTGCTGTAAGTAGCCAGAGTTTTCCTGGGGAACCTAGAAATTTTCTAGAGTGAACATATTTTATTGATGCAGATAGGTGACATTGTAGCTCCTGATCCTGCAGGAACTGTATTACTGCTACAGAATGTGTTTATTTGAATATTAATTATAGATTGTTCTTCCCAAAATGATACACATACAAAATAAGAGCACACTTTATTACCTAAATTATGGCATGCACATATCATCATGGAAGATAAGGCTGTTAATGGCTGCAAGTAATTATAGCTATATGTTTCTTCCAACATTTGAAGTAAGATGCCTCTCATAACAAGGTATTGTTGGCAGACAGTTGCTAGTGGGATGCATCTTCATTTGCTTGAGCTTTGAATTACATTTTTGCCCCATTTGTGTGCCTCTAGTAATCATGTCCGGAACAATTAGTTATCAAATTGGCGACATGAGGGCTTTCTAGCTCTTGTGAGATTTCTTGCCTCCAGTTGGAGAGGAGGTTATATTTCTAGAAATTTGTGAAAAAAAATCTACACAGAACTGGGGTATCTTCCCCTTCTCTAGCTATCATCATTAATAGTAGTAGTAGTATTTATATTGTGCTTCTTCTCTCCTAAAGGAGATCCAAAGTGGCTAACATGTAAAATTACACAATATGTAGATTAAATCCCAAAACATGCAAACATTAAAATATAATTAAATAGTTAAAATAAAAAAATTAAAAACCTGCTAAATTACATAAAACACAGCACCCCCTGTACATGCCAAGCACAAAACAATTGATCAAAAAGATGCCAACAACCCATGCAAGAGTACTCCTTAAAAAAAACCCTGCAGTAAGGTAGTATTTTATCCCATTTTCAAATTTTATATATATTTATAGTAATTCCCTTTTCTAGAATTCCAAAATATTTTAAAATCCAAATGATCCATGTGAGTAGCTGACATACAGAAATCTTTGTTTTCTGATGGTTCAGTGCACACAAACTTTGTTTTTTTGCATACAATTATTAAATATTGTATACAGCTACATTAAGGCTTTGTATAAATTAAGCCCTAGTTAGTACTTGGATGGAAGACCACCAATGAACACAAAGTATTGTTGGTTATATTTCAGGGGAAGGATCTGGCAAAAAACAAACAAACAAAAACAAACCAACACTCTTTTGAGTATTCCTTGTCTAAAAAACCCCTGTGAAATTGAAGGAGTCAGCACAAACTGACAGATGACTCATGTGCACACACACAAGTTTAGCTGTTAACACAATTCTAGGAATTGGACAAAATTGATCCAGGATAGTCAAAAATTGTGTATTTCTATAGAAGATGATTTATTATTACCTTTATGAATGTAGACTTCCTTTATTTTAAGAAAATAGTGGATGGCCCAAAAGCATCCTCTGGCTACTCTGGTGGGATCTAAAGAAAACTCAAGGTAGGGATTTAGATTGTCTTTCCCCACTTTACTATAAAAGTTTAAAGAAGAGCTGACACCATTACTGGTGTCTGTAATGAATAAAGTTTTGGAAAAAGGTGAGATTCCAGATTCTTGGAAAGAATCCACAATTGTACTAATCCCAAAATCAGATAAAGATTTGGACCAAATTAAAAATTACAGACCCATCTCACTTCTAAATTGTGACTATAAATTATTCCCCACAATCTTGGCAAACAGATTCAAACAGATATTAGCAAAGATCATTCATAAGGACCAAGTGGGATTTCTACCTAATAGACAACTGAGCCAAAATGTCAGGACAATTCTGAATGTATTGGAGGTAGCAGAGAGTGACCCCAATAAAGATTTATCACTGGTTTTTTTGGATGCGGAAAAAGCTTTCGGCCAGGTCAGCTAGGTTTATTTGGAGAAGGTCTTGGAATTATATGGGATGGGCCATCGTTTTAGAAAAGCAGTGGGGGCAATATATTCTAAGCAACCTGCTAAGATAAAAATAATTGGACAGCTGACAAAAGCTATAGACATACAGAAAGGGACCAGACAAGACTGCCCACTTTCGCCATTACTATTCATTCTGAGATTGGAAATTTTGAGTATAAGAATTAGAGAGGACACCGAAATTGAAGGGTTCAAAGTAAGAGGCCAGGAAATCAAAATCAGAACATATACAGATGATATGGTTTGTATTCTATCTAATCCAATGCAGAGCGTTCCAAAATTATTAGAGGTAATTAAATTGTATGAAGAGGTTTTGGGTTTTAAAATAAATAAAGACAAATCCAAATTTATTACAAAACATATAGACATCAAAATTACTAGCAAACTAGAGGAAGCGGCTAACTGTAAAGTAGTCCCGAAGATAAAATATTTGGGAATAACAATCACAAGCAAAAACATCGACTTGTTTCAAAATAATTATGTGAAGATGTGGTCGGAGATCAAAGGAAATTTGAATAATTGGCAGAAGCTACCAATAACATGGCTGGGCAGGATTGCAATTATTAAGATGATGATACTCCCCAAAATGCTTTTCTTTTTTCAAAACATACCTATTATTAAAGGGACTAAAATCTTTAATTTGTGGAAGAGGGATATCATGAATTTCATTTGGGCAGGGAAAAAAGCCAGGATTGCTTATAAAAATTTAATTGATACCAAAAAGAGGGGGACGGGGACTAAATTTACCAGATTTAAAAACCTACTATGAAGTCGCCTGCATGAGCTGGCTCAGAGATTGGATACAATTCCAGAACATAAATCTACTAAATTTAGAAGGACATGGAATCAAATATGGATGGCATGCATACCTTTGGTTTGAAGGAGAGAGATTAAATAAGGCGTTTAATAAACATATAATTAGAGGAAGCCTAACAGATGCTTGGAAAAGATACAAGTTAGGGATGGAACCAAAAACACCCCTATGGCTGAGGCCAATAGAAGCCATTGGGAGACCCACCTGTAAGGACAATGTCAGAACGTATGGGGAACTACTTATCAGGTTCAATGGTCAATGGGCACTGAGGGGGAAAGACGAACTGGGTATTAAAGACTGGTTTCGATATCATCAATTATACGAAAGATTAAAAAAAGACGAGAAGAGGGGATTTGCTTAAAAAAAATCAGATCTGGAAACTATATTAGACAAAGGGGGAAAAGGCTTAATAGCCGGACTATACAAATATATCCTACACTACAATTTGGAAGATAATCAGGTTAAATCCTCTATGATCTCATGGGCAAAAGATTTAGGGAGAAGCATAGATTTTGACATCTGGGAAAACCTGTGGAACAATGGACTTAATTTTACAGTGGCAGCTTCAATTAGAGACAATGTATATAAAATGTTCTACAGATGCTACATAACCCCAGCCCTCCTAGCCAAAATGGACAATTCACAAACAGGATCCTGTTGGAGGTGCAAAAGAAAGAAAGGGACTTTTTCATGTATGGTGGTCTTGTGAACTGGTGCAGGTCTATTGGAAAAGAATAATAAAAGAAACAAATAAAATGATTCACAACAATGTAAAAAAAAACAACAACAACCCAGGGATGTGCCTATTAGGGATATTCAGAGATAGATTAGAACAACCAGAGAGAGAAATTTGTTTGCACAGCTTTGCGGCTGCATGCATTACAATTGCCAAAGATTGGAAAGGGGAGAAAACATTAAGCATCAGAGATTGGAAGGATAAATTGTGGGATTATGCACAGATGGCTAAGATTTCTAACAATTTGAAATATGAAAATCATGAAATATTTGAAAGAAACTGGAAGCTGGCCTTAGCATATTTGACAGGAGAGCTAAAGAAATAAAAACAAGAGGAATTTATTGAATTAGAAGTATAGAGGGTTAAACAAGATGTGCATAAATCCTGTGGGGACCAGTGACGGAAGCCAAGGTGGTGGGTAGCACTGGGGGTGGGTTGAGGGGTAACTGTACTGTGGGTGGCAGGTTGTCTACGTATGTGTATGTGTTTGTGTATGTGTATATTTCTGCAATATATATGGTTGGTGTATTATCTTTTTGAAATAATTTTTTTTAAAGAAAAAAGGTAGGGATTTAGGCTAAATAGGAAGGAACTTCACAGAAGTGTTTTCTGCATGCAATGTTCTGATATTTCCTGAGAATTTTAGCACCATGTCTGAAAATATGCTGAAAGAGTTACTAGAGCATTGCAGAATTAATACAGATTTTATTCCCAAAATGGCAGCTTGTCAAAATGTTAAATCAGACAGTTAGGGCCATATGGTCCCTTCCATTCTCACAGCATGAAGAAACCTTAACAGCCCCAAAAACAGTAGAAAAGCATTGGGAAAAGGGAAGGGCAAGTGAACAGATGGAAAACCTGTGAATTGACCCCCAGTTGCTTAAGTGTCCATTTCTCTAGTTTGTCTATGAAACAGTCAAGCACTGCAGGCAAGAGGGAAAAGACAATTATGTTTCCTTTGAGTTTTCTTTAAAGAAGTATTTAATCGTTTTCTTTTAAATAAAAGCAGCAGCAACCAAAATCTCATCAGCTTGACCCTTGGACAGATAAATTTAGAAACAACTTTGCTGAGAATAGTTTGCTGGTGTAGAGCTCTAGCTTTTGCTTGACTAGTATGGCTCAAAGAGATTAGTATGGCTGAAAGAGATCTGAAAACAGAGTTACTATTGGTGATAATAATCTTCAGTATCTAAAGATACTAGCTCACCATTCTGATAATTCCAGTCCACTTTTGATGTCTCTTCATTGGCTGCATCTCTCTCTTATGATCCAGTATATGCTTCTTGTTTCTATTTTTAAAGATCTACATGTTTATCTTCCTGATCATTCAGACCTCATTTCTTCATAATGTCCTACTCAAAGTCAAGATGATGATGATGATGATGATGATTATTATTATTATTATTTCACCTTTGTTTATTTGAGCAGAAACTTCTCAGTGGTTGCTGGTAATACTAACAAACAGCTTGGTATCTAATTTTCCAAATACGATAAATGTTATTGTGTCTCAATCAAGAGAAAGGCAAGATATTATTGTTATTGCTGTTGTTATCATTACTATTGTTATTATTTCACATTTATTGATTTGAACAGAAACTTTGGGGGTTGCTAGTTATACTAACAAACACCTTGATATCTAATTTCCCAATTTCTCTCATTCCACTCACTGTACCAGTAAAGATCGGATGACAGTGCAATTAGTTTTACACCCAGATACAGTTTTAAACAAGTTTTACAATAACGTATTTTTGTCATGAAATAATGAGATGAGTACATGAATGGAGAAACTGAGGAAATAGAAGCTAACAAGAGAAAAAAATGGGTTTCTTGTGAGTATTCACAGAAAAAAAAAGCCATGGACATGGTATAGTTGGCTGTGCTGATTCAGGACCTTGGAGGGGCATCATGTTTTAGTTAGGACTCAAAATGAAAATTTTACTTGGTTTTCTAAAACAGCAACATGAGCATGTTTCATTTTTCAAGATTCAGAAGTCAGTAAATATCTAATTGCTTAAAAAATGTTTTGTCAGAACTGGATGAGATTTACAAGCATGGCAGTTCCTAGTGGGAATGAAGTCTGTTAAATTTCAGATAAATAGGTGCTGGGTTTTAATGTGGCAGGCAGGGGCGGCTTAACCCATTACGCAAAGTACACATTCGCAGTATAGTTGATTTTGCCCAAGGGTGCTCTTGGGGAAAAATAGACCTTGACATATGCGAGTTGTAGTTACTGGCTTGTATAGTTCACCTAAAATCAAAGAGCATTCTGAACTCCACCAATGATGGAATTGAACCAAATATGGCACACAGAACTCCCATGACGAACAGAAAATATATATCAATGATTGGTTGGGGGGGGGGGGGGGGCGCCAGAATACTGCTTGCTTACTGTTGAAAATTACCTAGGGCCTCCTCTTGTGGCAGGAGGCCTTTAAATGGTATTCCCTACTTGTTTGTATGAATATTGTGTGCAACATATATGCTCCTGTCATCGGTTGATTTCTATATTACCTGTCCATCATGAAAATCCCATGATGATAACAGCAGCATTAAGGACATTCTCCCATGCAGCCCCCTCCCCTTTTCAAAATACTTATAATACAGAAAGGAAACGATGTATAATGTAGTCCATGAGATGAAGCATCCATCATGTTCAAACTACAAGAGAGGAGATTCCATCTGAACATAAGGAAGAACTTCCTGACTGTGAGAGCCGTTCAGCAGTGGAACTCTCTGCCCCGGAGTGTGGTGGAGGCTCCTTCTTTGGAAGCTTTTAAACAGAGGCTGGATGGCCATCTGTCAGGGGTGCTTTGAATGCAATATTCCTGCTTCTTGGCAGGGGGTTGGACTGGATGGCCCATGAGGTCTCTTCCAACTCTTTGATTCTATGATTCTATATGTTTCATCAAGGAACTGTTTCTGAAGTCTCTGGAAACGTGTGTGTGTAAACAGGCAGAGATTGTATTCTGAGTTCAGGAATCACTATACAACTGGAGAAAACAGGGAAAAACATGTGGGGTGGAATCTGATCTGTCAAATCTGCCCGTGTTAAATCACTTCAGTGACATGGAGGAGGGGGCATTCCTATGGGTGGTCTGCTGCCAAGCATTGACATTTCTCTCTCAAAATCCTGCTTCATGAGCCTGTCATGGTAATTTTTTTTAAAAAAATCAATGTAATCATTAAAATACCGAAATTTCAAAACATCAACACTTTGTTTTTCTTTCCTTTCTCCATCATAGTAATCTTGGCTTTCAAAATTGTGCTATGACTAGCTTGTGAGATTGGGAGGAAGGAGAGGAGCCAGGAAAAAAAAAAAGAAGGGTGCAGATCAATGTCCTCTTTCTTCTCAGGAGATGCAGAATTGGAAGGGAATGACCCAAAGTGGTCTCTCTGACAAAGGTAGAGATGGGCATTTGTCAGAAAGGAAGAGCATCCATGGACAAGTGATCACTTCCGGTGTTTCAATCCAGGAACTAGCTTGGAGCAACATGAATTTTGCCAAAGTTTGATGAAATGGGTAGAAGGGATATAGCGTAATTTTGGAATATACAAAAATGATGGTTTGGTGATAGCATACTAAAGCATTCACATGTTTGTAAACACAAGACTCCAGACAAACACCAACAGATATAGAAACACTAATAACACTGAAATGACAGGAAAACCCAGCTGCCTGATAATGGGGGACTAAAGGAGTAAATTTAGGATCTGTATAAAGTCCAACTTAAGGAGCAAAGATACTGACATTGGAGATGAATATAAGTAAGCTTGAGCACAGGAACTCTGTTTAAAGATAGAATAATTAGTAAAGCCAGTGTGCAAGTCTACACAATAAGGAATGTAGCAAGAAGGGAACTGGTGGAGGAGGGAATGAAATCATCTCTAAAGATTGATTTTTAAAATTGTAAACAGCTTCTAAAATAATTTAACTATCTATTTTTGTTTCTTTAAAAATCAGGAGGGCCTATATGGTGTAGTGTTGTACTAGAACTCTGGTAAACAGATTTCAACTCCACTGTGTGACTTTGCACAAGGCTCAACTTCAGAGTAAGGCAATGGAAAATCCCTTCTGAATAAATCTTGTCAAGAGAATATCATCATAAAGGCACCATAATATGGACATGTCATGAAGGCACCCAACAACAAAAATCAGAAGCTACAAACTTCTCACCTACAGTCCAAAATATTTTCCTCCTGTCCTCATTAAAATCTCAACATCTAAAACAGAGCATAAGAATGCAGTATAAGAAACAACACAAGCTAATACTTGAACTTTGCGATATCATTCCTCCAAGTACAGTTACACCACAAGCCACATTAAGTTATCTATCATGAAGTTTTGACTATAAGATATCCTTACACTTCAGTTTTAAGAAAAAGCAACTAGTTCTGTACATTAACAAGTTATTTGTAACTAGTTGTTTGTAAGTTCTTGTTGAAAGACGGCATCCACAAAACCACAACCTTAGGCTGCTTTCTTTTTCTCTATTTGGCATTTTGCATTTATAGAGAGTTCATCTGCTTGGACTTAAAAGTGTATGAAACGGAGTTTATAAAATGATCTTTTAAACCTCTTAAGCAAATATGAAGTTTTGGGAACAATTTACTTCACTTTGGACAGCTTCAGGCTGGAGTCACTTCTGTTGGGAGGTTGTTCCAAATTCTGAGGCTTCAACCTAGATAAACATCCTATTTACAACTAAAATGAGGGATGAATCATGATGATTGACAGCAAAGGTCTGCTGCAACTTAAGACACAAATAGCAACATGAGTTAGGTACCAGCCAATGACTAAATATTTTGTTCCATGCAGAAAATCTGCATAATTCAGACCACCTGCCCTCTCCGTCTGCCTCTTCTACTTTATATGCTGTAAGAAATGGTGCTATGCATTGTAGCTGGAAAAGTTCTTTAGCCTTCGAGTGGAGGAGATGAAAGTAATCAATGTCGCTAGCCTTGGACAACTCAAAAACTTCTGCATACACTCCTGGTATCTTCATTCTGAAGCCCCATTAGTTCTTCATCTGTCTTTTGCCCGGAATTTTACTGGTTACAAATTGACAACTAACTTTGCTATCTGCCCATTCGCTGTAGAAATGTGCAAGGGCAATGATGGGAGATGATTAAAATATAATGGGCTTTTAAAAATATATGCCAAAGTACTGAAAGTACAACACAACTGAATAAGCACCAAAGAACTATTGCTATTGTTTCTTCACTTCAAAAAATAAGTCTCCATTTTCAGCAAGATAAATGTATTGTATAAATGCATAATTTATCTAAACAACAATTTCTCTTACAACTGCATGTCTGTTTGATAGGGTACTATTTCAAAGTCTGATTGAATTGCTGCAACAATTGACTGCCGCTGTGTAAATATATATACATATTTGTTGGATTTTCTGCCTAAGTAATCATTTAATGCTGTGCATATGATTGCTCCCAATAAAATTATTTAAGATTATGCATATGACTGGACTGAAAAGTAGATTAATATTGGGAAATCACCTTTGTGATTGAGGTTTGTTGCCTTGAGGTAATTGTTTGGCTTAGCAGATGCTTGCACTGAATGGTGTTGCTAAAATAGGAACAGGTTGCTGTTTAGCTTTCACAGACTCTGAAATTGATATCTCTAAGTCTAGCTGTCACAAGAGCATTTGGTTTGAAATCAGGCTATTTGGGCTTGCTTGAAGGTGAAATACTGTTGAGAAATCAATAATTTTCTGTTGAAGTATTTGAATGCACTTTCTGATTTGGAACAAACACTATTAGTAATATAATCAATCCAAATGCACTCTCTGAAAACAGCATATTTCTCAAATTGGTATTGATAAAACCAAGAGCAGAAATTTCAGTTTTTTGCAAGTTGAACATGTTACTTTCCCCCTTGAACAGTTTTTAAGCTTCCTATAAATGTTTTTCCAGAATTGATTTCTCTAATCAGACTTCAAGGATATTCCTAGTTAATTGTAAAAGTTAACAAAAAAGTGATCAGATCAAGTTATTCTCCAATCTGTTATGTGGACTTTATAAGTAACATTGCAAATGTTACTAAAGCCACTAGATTTACTTCAAGCAGAGGAATCAAGTTGCCTTGTAAATAAATCTAGCTTGTGAAGTAGAGATAAGAGACATTTGCCAATTTCTCCCTTCTCTCACAGTTCTCAGTGGCCCAATCTTATCCAGTGGCTTGGGGGAACTTTTTACTGGGGGGAATTTGAATTGGCAGTTATGGGAAGGGGAGAACTCATGTGATGGAACTATCTATATGTTACCTGTAATCAAAGTTGTAGCCTGTGCCTAAGCTTTTGTTCATTCACGTCTATATACTCATGTGTAGGTTAACTTTGTGTATAACTTGAGGGCAGGTTTTGGGACCCAAATAATGGATTTTGATATTACCTGTGGATAAGTTGAGGGACATTCTGCAGAGGGGAAAAAAACAGGAATGCTTCAAAGGACTATTCACTGCTGACTACCACTGCCAGCATTTTCCTGTATAAGGATTCAAAAAGACCTTTCATCACTGTACTCAGTAAAAGGGTTATTTCCTTTTTTTGATAAAATATTAACTCTTATTGAAAAGGAACTATTCCCTTTGAATAGAGTGGCTTAAGAGGAGAACTTACTTGAAAGAAGTCCCAAAACACACCATTCGCTTAATGCTCCTTTGAGAGAAAGTTCAAAAATGCTGGCACTGTCATTTTCCCACCTGGCCATTCAAAAAGCCCAGAAGGCACTACAGCAAAGGAGTAGAGGGGATTGGTGCTTAGATTCTTCCAGGATGGACAAAGCTATCACCTTTTTCCAGTCAGAGGAGGTGAAGGTTCCCTTTTTGATTATACTGTGGCATCTCGACTTAAGAGCACCCGAACTTCAGAGCATTTTGAGTTAAGAGTTGCCATTCGGCCCAGGTTTCACTTTGACATACATTTTGAGTCAAGAGTTGGCATCAGAGGGAATGCTAGCACCAGAGGAATTGCAAGCGCCAGAGGGAGTGCTAGTGTAGAATATGGGGCTTTAGGACTTCAAGGGAGCAGCCTCCACGCCTCATGCCTCCATGTTTCAGGCTCTTGTCCACTATGGGAGATTGCTTTCTGCTTTGCTCTTGTTTGCTTTGAGAAACTTTGGATTAATTGATTTTGTGTGGTTTTTATTCCTGGTATGTTTGGCTTCTTGAAGACAGAGAAGGACTGAGAGCAAGAGAGGGAGGGAGGCTGGAATGAGTACATTATTCATACAATGTACATTATACAAATACGTTATTTGTATAATGGGGAGCAAGACGAATTAATAGCATTTCAGTGCATTTCAATGGGAAATTTGCTTTGTGAGAAGAGCTCAATCACTGAACGAATTAAACTCTTAACTGAAGATATCAGTGTAGTTAAGATTGAGCACTTAAATTGATCTATGAATAAGTCAATTCAGGTTTTGAGATTGATTTTTGACGAAAATTTCTAGACATACATCAATATATACAATACTTTTAGGAATGAAACATACAGCTTATTTATTCCTAATTTCGTGTATTTCTTGAACCTGAAGTATGCCCTGTTAAAAACTCCCAGAAAAATGAAGATAGTTTTGGGTGAAAACACAAATTAAATAAAACAAAACTAAAATGACAGTTCTGGTTCAGCGATGGCATTGGGTCAGTTCTCCTGATTGTTTCTTTCAAATGTGTGTTTGCTTTTTCCTCATCCAAATCAAAAATCCAATCTTTGGGGAGAGAACTCTTGGAAAACAAATTAATTTTTCTGAACTCTCTCTCTCTCTCTCTCTCTCTCTCACACACACACACACACACACACAAAGCCAGTTCTGAATTGAACTGGAGGGGTTTGCCTGTTGCTGCTTTTGATAAATGTCTCATGACCGTGCACTACAGCTCAAAATGAATGTTTGTACGAATTAGGTGTTCAGAATTGTACTCTGGTGTTGATGTCAGTTGACAGGGGCTATGAGGAAATTCAGAGTATTTAATATGAATTCCGTACTTGAATTCCAAAATAGCATATATTGCATGACTTATGACTGTATGACTGTTCATTAGTATGTTTTTTAAGTGCTTACTAGTTGAAATGCAAAACAGGATATGGGCATTTAACCTGTGTTGGATAAGATTGTATTTCCTCTTACAATTATGGTTTGAAGTTCGGAATTTCTTTTTGTGTCAGAAGTGACTTGAGAAACTGCAAGTTGCTTCTAATGTGAGAGAATTGGCTGTCTGCAAGGATGTTGCCCAGAGGATGCCCAGATGTTTGATGTTTTACCATTCTGTGGGAGGCTTCTCTCATGTCCCCGCATGGGGAGCTCCACAGATGGGGAGCTTGAAGTTTGGATGACCTTGTAGATTCTCCCTGATCCATGATGGCCAGGAATGCATCTGCAAAGTTAAAGCTAATGTATCAGATGTTGAACAGATACTTTTTTCTAGCCATGCCTTAGATACATTCTGCACTACTCTAATATGTCCTTCATCTCAGTTGTAATATATCCCTGAAGTGACATGATGGAGGCAAAGGATGTAATGAAATTGAAGTA
Source organism: Anolis sagrei (assembly GCF_037176765.1). Taxonomy (NCBI): domain Eukaryota; kingdom Metazoa; phylum Chordata; class Lepidosauria; order Squamata; family Anolidae; genus Anolis; species Anolis sagrei. The sequence continues at coordinate 66,383,892 of NC_090022.1, read as the reverse complement.
TCTTGGACACTCTAATATTTCTGCATCCAGGGAATAGTATGTTGGCCTTATTCTACACAAGTGTTAGTTATGTGGAGTAAAGGAAACCAGTGGCTTCAGTTTGAAAGGTCATAGCTTGAAACACTTGAGATCAGTAGAAGAGAGTCTTTATGTATCTGTCTCAAGCTGTTCATTATCACAGTAATAATTGCTATTGGAAGCAATGAAGCCAATTTTCCATAATATCCATTCACTTTTTCATCTGTCTTTTATATCTTGTATTTGCATTTGTTCTCTGATTATGAAATTTGCATTCAATACTTTTTTTCTCTTCTGTTTGTCAGCTGAATTGCAATGTACTGTTCACAGCATAATACAATGCCAAATACAATGCATGTTATCATATTGTACGGGCCACTCAACAGATATTTGAAAGCTAACTGGTAATTTGCTTTACTGCTGTTACAATAGTTTAATATCACTCAAACATCACAATATATATGCAGTTTTAAAATTAGAATACCTTTAATAAATAAAGCTGCAAGAGAAAGATTAGGTCACTGATGCATGCATAGATTTGTTGTTTATAGAAGCTACTTGCATTGGCTAACAAGAGTAAATATATTTCATGTCACTCTAATGAAAGCCTAGCTAAGTGTTATAACAAGTAAATTCTATTATTTCATAAGCCTTTGACATTTGTGCTTATTTAGCTTATACAGGTGGGTAGACTTTAGCATTTACTGTTTATCTTCAGTAAGAAGATTAAATTCTGGTTTTAAGGAGGTAATCACAATTTTCCCCTTGCCGTATGTGGGAGGGAAATTATTTCGGGAAAGAAAATTGAAAACACACTTCCACCTCTATCTAAGTGTGATCCCAATAAACCTCATCCTTCTATTTTCATCCTGACTCATTCTTCCTCAATCTGGTGGACTTAGACACATACTTTCTTTGGGAAAGTCACTACGTACTCAGGCTAGCTCACTTCACAGCATTATTGTGAAGACAAAAAGTGGGAGAAGAAAAAATCATGTAACTGTCTATTCCAAGGAGAATGGACAGTATACAAATGCACAACAATATCTGAATATCAGTAGCATGCTGACAACCTGTGCTTTGGGAAAATGCTTTTAAACACAGGAAGGGGCCATATAGCCAGTCAGATCCTTGCATTATCTAGGCTTGTGTCACCTTTCTGTTATTCACTTCAGAGTTTTATGTGCCTGCTATTCCAATGTGAATATGCCATGGATTTTATTTTGCATGAAAGCAAATTCCCTTCTATTGAGCTAAGAACCTTCCTAAACCATACTATATGTCATTGATTTATAAATAGTGAGCTTTATCCATCAATAAGCTGTAGAGAATTTCTAAGTCAGGTCACTGATCACCCTTTCCTATTAATTATGTAATAAAGATGGGAGCTAAGACTATTATCTCTTTGAGCAAGTTTTGCAAACCCTGAGATAAGTCTCTAGCCTTGAGTTACCTTCATGAAAAACTTTCTGGAAGTCAAGCAATAGTGACTCCATAAAGATGGTAGACTCTGCCTTTCCTTTCATCAATCACCTGAATTAAATCTTCCATATGTAGAGTCTGCTCTAGTGATGGAAAATTCTACTTAATCCAGTTACAGTGGAACCTCTACTTAAGAGTGTCCCAACTTAAGAACATTTTGAGTTAAGAGTTGTCATTCAGCCTGGGTTTTGCTTTGATATAAAAACAGGATTTTGAGTTTGTGCTAGTGTCAGAGGGAGTGCTAGCGTGAGAGTACAGAGCTGTAGGGCTTCAAGAGAACAGCCTCCACGATTCATGCATCATGATTTTGTCCACTTTGGGAGATTGCTGTCTGCTTTGCTCTTGTCCGCTTTGAGGAACTTTGGGTTAGTTGATTTTGTGTGATGTTTATTCCTGGTACGTTTGGCTTCATGAAGAGAGAGAGGAACAGAGAACAAGAGAGGGAGGGAGGCTGGAATAAGTACGGTATCAAGAAAATGATGCTTCCTCACTTTGTGCTTTATGCTTTCTTGCCACACCTTTGTGCTTCTACCATTTTAACATTGATCTTTTTTAAATGTTCCATGTGAATGTGCAAGTTTTGCCTTGCTGTTACACTGGCCAACAAATATTTTATTGTCTCTAATGTGCTTCCTTGTCACAACTCTGTGCTTCTACCATTTAAAAGTTGATTTACACATGTGCATTTATACATTATTTGTTATTTACAAAGCACATTTTCTTACTTTAAAACTGTATAAAGGGGGGGGGGGTGTTGGAAGCCTATTTATTTATCGTGTCATCAGCAACCACTGTTTTACAATTCTAACAGAGCAAAACAAACACAGAGATTAAAATGAAAAAGAAAAAAAAACCACACAGATTTTGTAAATTTGGTATTTGGTTAAATGTCCTTTGACCAGTATCTGGCCACTTGGAGTGCCTCTGGGGTTGCCGCAAGAAGGTCCTCCATCGTGCATGTGGCAGGGCTCAGGGTGCATTGCAGCAGGTGGTCAGTGGTTTGTTCTTCTCCGCACTCGCATGCCGAGGATTCCACCCTGTAGCCCCATTTCTTAAGATTGGCTCTGCATCTCGTGGTGCCAGAGCGCAATCTGTTCAGCGCCTTCCAAGTCGCCCAGTCTTCTGAGTGCCCAGGGGGGAGTCTCTCATCTGGTATCACCCATGAATTGAGGTGCTGGGTTTGGGCCTGCCACTTTTGGACTCTCGCTTGCTGGGGTGTTCCAGCGAGTGTCTCTGTAGTTCTAAGAAAACTATGTCTTGATTTAAGTCGTTGACGTGCTGGCTGATACCCAAACAGGGGATGAGCTGGAGATGTCTCTGCCTTGGTCCTTTCACTATTGGCTGCTACTTCCCGGCGGATGTCAGGTGGTGCAATACCGGCTAAGCAGTGTAATTTCTCCAGTGGTGTGGGTCGCAGACACCCCGTGATAATGCGGCATGTCTCATTAAGAGCCACATCCACTGTTTTAGTGTGATGAGATGTGTTCCACACTGGGCATGCATACTCAGCAGCAGAGTAGCATAGCGCAAGGGCAGATGTCTTCACTGTGTCTGGTTGTGATCCCCAGGTTGTGCCAGTCAGCTTTCGTATGATGTTGTTTCTAGCGCCCACTTTTTGTTTGATGTTCAGGCAGTGCTTCTTGTAGGTCAGAGCATGGTCCAAAGTGACTCCCAGGTATTTGGGTGCGCTGCAATGCTCCAGTGGGATTCCTTCCCAGGTAATCCTCAGAGCTCGGGATGCTTGTCTGTTCTTAAGGTGAAAGGCGCATGTCTGTGTTTTAGATGGATTAGGGATCAGATGGTTTTCCCTGTAATAGGCAGTAAGAGCACCTAGAGCTTCGGAGAGCTTCTGTTCTACCATCTCAAAGCTCCCTGCTTGAGCAGTAATGGCACGATCGTCAGCATAGATGAAACTCTCTGTCCCTTCTGGCAGTGGCTGGTCATTTGTGTAGATGTTGAACATGGATGGAGCAAGCACGCTCCCCTGAGGCAGGCCGTTCTTCTGTTTCCGCCATCTGCTTCTCTGGCCCTGGGACTCAACAAAAAAGCTCCTGTTTTGTAGCAGGTTTCCTATCAGGCGGGTGAGGTGGTAGTCCTTTGTGATATTATACATTTTTCTCAGGAGGAGGCGGTGGTTCACAGTATCATAGGCTGCTGACAAGTCTATGAAGACAGCTCCTGTGATCTGCTGCCTTTCAAAGCCATCTTCTATGTGCTGGGTCAGGTTCAGCACTTGCGATGTGCAGCTTTTGCCTTTTCTGAAGCCAGCTTGCTGTGGGATCAGACAGGGGTCTATATTTTCCATAATTCTATGCAAAATAAGTCTCTCCAGAACTTTGTAGAGGTGGCACAACAGGGAGATTGGTCTGTAGCTTTTTGGGTCATTACGGTCTTTGCCTGGCTTCAAGATGGCGATGACTCTTGCTTTCCTCCAGATTTTGGGGATCTGACAGGATGCAGTGCAGTTGTTCATCAGCTCCAGCAGCCAGCGCCTTGCTTTTGGACCAAAGTTCTTGATTTGTTCCATCCGTAGATCATCCAAGCCAGCTGCTTTGCCATTCTTACATTTGTTGAGAGCCATGTCCAATTCAGTAGATGTAAAGGGTTCATGGAGGTTGTTGTTCTCAATCTCTGGTTGTCTGGCTATTGGTTTCTTTCCTACTTTGGTGGCAAGGTTGGGTTTCCCATTCTTCAAGAGTTGGTGTGCTATCTGATCTGCCTTTATGTTGGCATGGGTATTAGTTTGTGAGGGATCGTTGCTCAGCCGTCTCAGCAGCCTCCACGCCTTCTGGCTGCTCCTGCCCATGTCGACCTCTGTGATCAACTTGATCCACTGTTCTTTCTTGGCTTCAGAGATGGAGGACACAATGCTCTGCGCTGCCTGAAGGGTCTGCTCACTGAATGGGTCTTCGTTGTGGAGCCTGTAATAGTTTTCCAACAAGGCAACTGTTTCAGGAGTAATGCCCTGGAGGTAGTGGGTTCTGCAGCCTCTCGGTATGGAGGCCCGTGAGCAGGTTTTCACTATTTCAATAAAATGTTCGTATTCCTCAGGGACTGGCGCGACCGATGTGATCATGTCGTCTAACATGTCTGAGAATTTAGTCCAATCTGCCTTTCTGAAGTTGTATCTTCGTTTAAATCGAACTTCCTGAGGCCTTATTGTTGGGAACAGTTGGCATATTATTGGTCGGTGCTGTGTGTTTGGGATTGGTGGTCCCACTGATTTGGTGCATTGCTGTACGATGCTGTCGCTCACAAATAAGCCTGGAATGGATTAATAGCATTTCAGTGCATTCAATGGAGAAATCTGATTTGAGATAACAGTGATTTCAGTTAAGAGCTCAATCACTGAGTGAATCAAACTCTTAAGTCAATGTATCATTGTAATTATAATTGGAGATTGTAATGAGTCATGAAAAAGGGAGAGGAAAAAGAATAGCAATGGCAATAGCAAGAGAAGGTTGCCAGCCCTATAGATCCCATTGTGTTGTAAGCAAGGCACTGGAGAAATAGCTGCAGAACTGGAAACTACTTCTTCCCTTGCCACTCCAGCCTTTTTTGTGCAAGTGCAAAGAAGGCTAGCACTAAACTGCTAGCACAATGGATAGTTGAAGCTACAATAGTGTACAGTGCCATTTTGGCTTCCCTGGGCAGGGAGCTTCAGAGGTGAGGGGCAGCCACTGAGAAGGCCCTTTCTCTTGTTCCTACCAACTGAGTTGGACATGACCCAATGACCATGTCAGTTTAAGGTGCCTTTGTCCCCTACTTTATGCCCTAAATTGGATTGCTGGGTATATAGTTTAAGATTACCATGCTTTTATTCCTGGAAAGATTGTGGCTCAGAACAAGGTGCCATTAAACTGTCAAGCTCATCCATGTCAGGTGGAAGGACACTTTATGTCACCATAAAATTCTGTTAAGCTGGATGAAGGTACCTGTCCTTTCCTACCTTTCAAACTCCAACTTTCAGCCACAGCTATCCCCTCCCATCATGGCTTTTGACATCCTGATAGGGAGTGGATATAGAGGTGCCACCGCCAGGAACAGAACAGGGGACCCTTCCATGCCCCTGCTCTCTAACTGGGGCAAGTGCTGTCTTGGAAGGGAACAACTGTAGCTGAAAATTGGAGTTTGAAATATAAGCAAGGACAGGGACCTTCATCCAGCTTGAGAGAATGTTATGGTGCCATAAAGTGTCCTTCCACCAAGGGTTTTCTCAGTAGCAGTTTCAGGCAGCAGATCTTCCAAGGGAGACAAGGCTGCTCTCCATTCCCATGGCAGGCAAATAATAATCACAATCACAACAATAATAATGTATTTTATTTCTTACCTACCTCTTCTCGTGGCTTGAGGTGGGTTACAACATAGCGAAAACATTATATAAACATAAACATTATATAACATTATATAAACATAAACCCTATAAAATACACATATTAAAATGTATTTCTTCAAAATACATATATTGAAATATACAGAACAAATATACAGAATATAGAGAACACAAGACGTGAGTTTAAAATTACTGGTATAAACTGTATTGATAGGCTTGCTGGAAGAGATAGGTTTTCAAACGTGGTTTAAATTCTGACAGATCATTTAACTGTCAGATCTCTTCTGGCAGGTCATTAGAATGATCTGGAATAAAAATACCTTATTATTCAACTGGGCTTTTACTAGCTGAGGAAGGAGCGGTTTTGGTAGCAGGTTCTTTGCTATATTGACGTGCTTTAAGCATGTTTTCTTGTGTTTAAATATTATAACATTTGATTATGCATGTAATATTATAATTTAATGTGTTAATTTTTAAATCTGTTTTTTAAAATTAATTATATATATTGGTGCGAGTTACCTTATATCCCAGTTTTGGAAGAGATTAAATACATAAACACTTCCAGCCAATGAGATTTGGCCTGCATAAAAAGAAGTATAGTGTCTAGATCCAAGGAAGTCATGCTACCCCTCTATTCTGCCTTAGTGAGACCACACTTGGAATACTGTGCCCAATTCTGGGCAGCACAATTTGAGGGAGGTGTTGACAAGCTGGAATGTGTCCAGAAGAAGGCAACTAAAATGATCAAGGGTCTGGAGAAAAACCCCTATTAGGAGCACTTTAAAGAGCTGGGCATGTTTAGCCTGCAGAAGAGAAGGCTGAGAGGAGACATGATAACTATGTATAAATATGTGAGGGGAATCATAGGAAGTAGGGAGCAAGCTTGTTTTCTACTGCCCAGGAGACTAGGACGTGAAACAATGACTTCAAACTACAAGAAAGGAAATTCCACCTGAACACGAGGAAGAACTTCCTAACTGTGAGAGCTGTTCAGCAGTGGAACTCTCTACTCCAGAGTGTGGTAGAGACTCCTTCTTCAGAGGCTTTTAAACAGAGGGTGGATGGCCATCGGTCAGGGGTGCTTTGAGTGTAATTTTCCTGCTTCTTGGCAGGGGGTTGGGCTGGATGGCCCACAAGATCTCTTCCAACTCATACATAAAAAAATGAGTATTCCTATGGCTGAAATGCTGTCCAGAAAAGCATAAATACAGATGGATAAAAGGAAGAAGAATAGGGGCCCTGGGTAGCTGACTGAGCAGGTCACCTAATGCAGTAATAAATGCTTTGATGAGATGTATTGTATTTTTGTTTAAATTACAGAAATTATTCCCCAATTTGTACGTTTTACACAAATCTGTGTTCTCTTTTGTTTTCTTTTTTTCCTTTTAAAGCAATTGTGACTGATAAAACTCTCTCTTTGGCAAATGGATTTGTGTTTCATATGAAGCTTACAGGCTGCTTTTATAACATTCTAAGAACAGTGATTCAGTGAATGCAGTCAGTGAGCTGGGCAAAAATAAAAGCGCTCCATAGGAACCACCATAAGATGTGATTTGCAGCAAGATTGTGAGAATGCCCACTTTGCCTTCCTAAAATCAACTGTAGGTCCCTCAACCCTAGATTTCATCTGTTGTTGACTGAGGGACAGATAATAGAAATCTTATTTTATTTCCCACTTTCTTGACCAAGCAATTTCACCATCTTTGCGAACAAATGAAAGACTGAACAAATAGTACATTCTTTACTGAGCACATAAATAAACCCTTTCTTGTATATGAAGAGGAATGGGGTATGATGGTATTCTGAGGATTTTCATGAATCAATTATTCAGACCATTTAGGAAAAAAAACCTCCTTGAAATATTAAGGATTAAGGGACTGTTAAAGACTATTCCTATATAGAAGAATGACCTTGGGAATTACAGTTGACTTCTATCTTACAAGTGATAAAAACATGATCTAAAAGAAATGGAATGATTTGCTTTAGATTTTTGTTGCAGGGTTCCAGCCTTGGCCTGGTCCTGTTCAACATCTTTATTAATGTGTTAGATGAAGGGTTAGAAGGCATGATCATCAAGTTTGCAGACGACACCAAATTGGGAGAGATAGCCAATACTCCAGAGGACAGGAGCAGGATACAAAATAATCTTGACAGATTAGAGAGATGGGCCAAAACTAACAAAATGAAGTTCAACAGGGACAAATACAAGATACTCCATGTTGGCAGGAAAAACGAATTGCAAAGATACAGAATGGGGGACGCCTGGCTCGAGAGCAGTATGTGTGAAAAAGATCTTGAAGTCCTCGTGGACAAGTTAAACACGAGACAACAATGTGATGTGGTGGCAAAAAAAAAAAAAAAAAAGCCAATGGGATTTTGGCCTGCATCAATAGGAGCATAGTGTCTAGATCCAGGGAAGTCATGCTACCTCTCTATTCTGCCTTTGTTAGATCACACCTGGAATATTGTGTCCAATTTGGGGCACCACAATTGAAGAGAGATATTGACAAGCTGGAATGTGTCCAGAGGAGGGTGACTAAAATGATCAAGGGTTTGGAGAACAAGCCCTATGAGGAGCGGTTAAAGGAGTTGGGCATGTTTAGCCTGAAGAAGAGAAGGATGAGAGGAGATATGATTGCCATGCATAAATATGTGAGAGGAAGCCACAGGGAGGAGGGAGCAAGCTTGTTTTCTGCTGTCCTGGAGACTAGGACATGGAACAATGGCTTCAAACTACAAGAAAGAAGATTCCATCTGAACATTAGGAAGAACTTCCTGACTGTAAGAGCCATTCAGCAGTTGAACTCTCTGCCCCGGAGTGTGGTGGAGGGTCCTTCTTTGGAAGCTTTTAAACAGAGGCTGGATGGCCATCTCTCAGGGGTGATTTGAATGCAATATTTCTGCTTCTTGGCAGGGGGTTGGACTGGACGGCCCACGAGGTCTCTTCCAACTCTATGATTCTATGATTCTAATGTTTTTGCCTTCCATAAAATATATTCACCAATGAAAATGGGACCACTCACATTCATTCAGTTAACAATTCACATATATTATTTAATTAGCAAACTAATGCCTGTTTCCTACCATTTTATTCAATTGTGTTTCATTTTACCATAAATATTAAGAAAATGACATCATCCCATTTAAGCCAATATGCAAAACAGTTTACTGTGAAAACAATATACAAAATACTAGACATGAGGAAAAACCAAATAGTAAGAATTAAGGATTAAGGATGACTCCTGCATTGCTGCAGGCCATTCATGAAAATCTTTTCCGGGAACAGAGATTTGGGAGAATCCATTATTTGGAAATGAACCGTAAGTCCATAAAACTTGGAAAATGCCCTGGATGAAACTGGTGACTGGCTTATCAGCCATTTTTGTTAGCAATTCTTGAAATGCTTCTGTTTATTTGGACATACTGTTATGGTCCAAACTATATTTTATGTTAAATAGTATAAGGTATTAAACATTATACACCAGTAAGTAACTCTACCATAGTGACTGAGTAGTGCTCTCAAGACCACTTGATATTGATTTATCAGCTATCTTAGTGTTGTCTGCATTAGTCCTTCTTTCCTAGTCTTTTCTGGAGAAGGATGAGATTGAGCATGGGAATCTCAAGGTAGAAAGTATGTGAACTGCCAATGACATATGGCCCTTCCCCATTAGGGAAGGGGAGCTTGACATTCCAATGAAAATTTCAAACTTTAGGCCCCCGAAGCTGCTATTTCTATACATACGCAATCTCCTGTTGCTGCCAGTGTGACCTTTCCACCCAATGGAACCCACAATTTGAGTAGTATGAGAACAATTTTCATCAGGTTGGCGGAATGAGTATGCCTGGGTTAACCTCTCTTCCTGATCCACTGTAGCTCTAATCTTGATAACTTCATGATAACTCTTCCTGTTATATTAAATACAAAAATGGATTCAGTGGAACAAATACTTCAGCCTTAAGAATAGATTACTCCAGCTGACCAGAGGTATCCCTCATTATCCACAGAGGGATACATCTTGTTGCCTTGGCTTTCTGCCAGTGACTGAAGTCATGCCAAGTGATGACACAGGAGAAATGTTGTGCTGTCCAGTTTTGACAAATATATAAAGAAGGCTAATAACTGCTGAGGTGCAAGGATAAAGTGGGCAGGAAAAGACTGGCAGATTATAGAGATGACTTGCTAAAAACATCATAGGCTTTAGAATGAATGGGGAATGAACGCATATACTTCAAAATAATATATATATATATTTTAAAAAAACAACTGGAAAAGCTGACATTATATGAGGATTTAAAGATCGAACTGCAAAGACTCTGGCACAAGTGTATAAATAAATAAAGTGTATAAAGTGTATTATTATTAGCCAGTAAACGTGGTCCCAGTGGTGTTTGGCACACTGTGTGCAGTGCCTAAAGTCCTTGGCCTGCACTTAAACACAATTGGTGCTAACAAAATTACCATTTGCCAGCTGCAGAAGGCAACCTTATTGGGATCTGTATGCATTATTTGCCGATACATCACACAGTCCTAGACACTTGGGAAGTGTGTGACGTGTGATCCAATACAACAGCCAGCAGAGTGATCTTGTCTGCTGTGGACTCATCTTTTTGTGTTTCAAATAATAATAATAATAATAATAATAATAATAATAATAATAATAAGTTCTTGTGGGTTTTTTTGGGCTATAGGGCCATGTTCTAGAGGCATGTTCTAGAGAAATGCCTCTAGAACATGGCCCTATAGCCTGAAAAAACCCACAAGAACCTAGTGATTCCAGCCATGAAAGCCTTTGACAATACAATAATAATAATAATAATAATAATAATAATAATAATAATGCAAATATTGTTTCTTACACCAGTCAGAGAAAATTGATTCCCATTTCATTTCCAATTTGACAGCTGCTAAATTAATTGAATCATCATTAATTATCTAATTATTAGAAATGTTATTTTCCAGAGCAAAAATGTGTTCAGTTAACCTTTTTCACTGAGTTGTATCTCTCCATTGACTCATTTAATTTAGTGGTACTTAAGTCTGATTTTTTTCAAAAAAGAGAGAAAGACAGAGAGGGGCAGGAGGTCATGAATTGAGCTGTCTTTATCTTTTATTTCTAGCTCCAGTGTTACCAGACTACTCAAAGGGTGTGACCCTTTGTAGAAACAGGGGTGAAAAGCAGAGTGAGAAAAGTCAAGAGGAAAAGAAAAGAACATTTGGTATGGTTGAAGCTATTAGATTGGAGCCAAAGGGTTCATTTATTTAATCTCATGCCCTCCCTATATTTACTCAGAAGTAGGTGAGGGTGAGGAAAACTTAATTTTCCAAAGGCCTGGAACTTTGTAAAAGATAATAAACACATTGTAAGATTACAGAGGGAGTAAATGTATTCTTCTTCTAACCATGTTATCACACCAGGGCTACAAAGTGGGCAGCCCTGCATTTCTGTCACCCGCAGAATTCTGGAAAATGAAGTTTAGGGTGGGGCCTTTTGAATTCTCATTACAGAGGTCCCCACCTTCCCAAACTACATTTCCCAGAATTCTGCAGGTAGCGGAAATGCGGTGCTGTCCGCTTTAAAGCCCTGTTGTGATAACGTGGTAAATAGATTTGGGGAGGACAAGGGTTTTGGTATATGGTTCCAAAGTAGTATCTACAACCTCACCAGACCCCCCAAATGTGTTACTCATTGAATCTGGAGGAATCTTGGGCAGGCTCATATGGGGTGGTATGGGCCTTGAGACAGCCTGAAAAAAGAAATATAGGACATTCTTACCTACAAAGCCCTGAACGGTTTGGGACCCGCCTACCTGCGTGACCGCATCTCAGTATATGAACCCACACAATCTCTTCGATCATCTGGAGAGGCCCTGTTCGCGATGCCACCTGCATTGCAGGTGCGATTGGTGGGGACGAGAGAGAGGACCTTTTCGGTGGTGGCCCCTCAACTCTGGAACTCACTTCCTAAGGATATCAGACAGGCCCCAACTCTGGCAGTCTTTAGGAAGAGCTTGAAGATGTGGTTGTTCCAGTGTGCCTTACCAGAATAATGATCCCATAGCACTTTGTCCTCCAAAGCACTTTACATTTTTTCGGTCTGCTTGTATGTTTTCCACAAACGCCCCATCATTTTTCCGCCCATGTTCCAGCATTATTTTCAATTTTAATTCTACATTTGGCCTTCTCATAGTTTTTAACCATGTGGTTTATTGTTAATGTTGCATTATTTTGTTGTCCATGTTTTTATTTTAATTGCTTGTTTTGTTGTTGTTATTGCTTGTATTGTTGTGTTTGGGCTTGGCCTCATGTAAGCTGCACCGAGTCCCTTGGGGAGATGGTAGCGGGGTACAAATAAAGTGTTGTTGTTGTTATTATTATTATTATTATTATTATTATTATTATTATTATTGTTCATAAACAATAATCTGCAAAAATCAATATAGAATAAAAATAACAGCTTCACCAATATTGTAGCTTTTAGTGGGCTCTTTTTATGAAGTAAAATTATTTATTTCCTTCCAAACTCTCAAAAGACTAATGTTTCCAGCTCAGTCATAGACTTCTTGTGCAGGAAAAAGGAGACAGAGGGACAATGGCATGCCCAATTGTTTGTGCAGGTAATGAATGGTGGGGAGTGAACTGGGGCAGTTCCTAGACCACCTCAGATCTGCATGCATCTATTGTTGTGTAATGAGCACCAGTTTCAGGGACTGTACCCTATAGGGCACAGATTTGCTGAAACCTCTGCATTTGCTGTTCCAAGGTTGCTGTGATAGTTAAATTCCCCGTGTGAGTTTTATTTAAATGCAATGGAGTATTGAGTAAGGATATTATCCTTTTTTTTTTAAACCTCTTCAGCATTTCTCCTTGTTCTGTGACAGACTGCATTATTTTTCTGTGAATGTTAAGCAACCTGGAAACTATAATGGCCTGTCTGAGTCAGAAAAAGAGCACGAGGGAAAGAATTAATTAAATCATTTAAAATCTTTAGCTGTAAAATGCAGGTTAATAAACAAACAAAATGAAGTTGATTTTTGCCCTTTTAAATGCCAGCACTAAATCTAATATGATAAATTGCTGTTCTCTTTTCCATTTTAATTACTTGGAATGATATACCATATTCCCTGTAACATATTTAGACATAAATTGTCCCTCCTTCTTCATAATGTGTCCAGAATGGAACTGAAGGCTACTTTTAGAGAAACAGGGATTGAGAGATAGAAGCCAGGCAGCAACAATGTGGGTCACTGCAGAGGATAATGAAGGCAAGGACAAATCAATGGTTGAGTGCCAGGAGGCAATAATGAAGGTATTTTGAGGAGGTGGAGGTGGAGAGAGTGGAAGAGTACAAAGCATATCCTGCACTCCCTAAATGATACCAAGGCATATTGCTCTAATGCTAAGAAGGAATGTCTAAACACAACTTTGCAAGTGTATGCTGCAGTTTCTAGTGTGCATGCATGCATTTGCTAGCTGGCTGCTAAGACTCACGACTGAGACGTCTTCTACTTCCATCACCACATTTTTGTTGCTCTGACTACGAAGGGTAGGATTTCCCTTCTGCCGTTGATGGATCTGCAGCACAGGACTTTTTGTAATTGAATTCTTCACTGGTGGTCAAAAATAACATGGAATTTTATATATACAGATTTACAATCAAGGTTCAGCCTATCTTTGTCATTTCTTCACCTCATTTATTCCTATTTCAGTATTGTAAGGTACCCCTCATTGTTCTCAAAATAGGGGAAAAGGTGGGACGATAAAGAGATCTCAAGACCATTTAATAAGGCCGGAATGGGTAAAGCTTTCATTGAAAAATCAAATCAACTCTACCAATAAACTACATTAGGAGCCCCCGGTGGCACAGTGGGTTAAAGTACTGAGCTGCTGAGCTTGTTGACCGAAAGGTCACAGGTTCGAATCTGGGGAGCAATGTGAGCTTCTGCTGTCAGCCCCAGCTTCTGCCAAACTAGCAGTTCGAAAACATGCAAATGTGAGAAGATCAATAGGTACCGTTCCGGCAGGAAAGTAACAGTGCTCCATGCAATCATGCCAGCCACGTGACCTTGGAGGTGTCTATGGACAACGCTGGTTTTTCAGCTTAGAAATAGAGATGAGCACCACACCCCAGAGTTGGACATGACTGGATTTCATGTCAGGGGGAAACTTTTACTAAGGTAGCCCCCATTGCTCTCAAAATACGGGAAAAGGTGGTACGATAAAGAGATCTCAAGAGCATTTAATAAGGCTGGAATGGGTAAAGCTTTCATTGAAAAATCAAATCAACTCTACCAATAAAATACATTCTGCCTGATGCTATCAGCCAGTCTGATAGGCAATGTACTCCTTATTGTTCACTGGCAATAAGAAGAAAGGTAGTAGCAAGTTCCCACTAGGGGTGGATGAAAATTTCACCTCAAAATCAGAATTCTACAAAGCTCACAAAATTTGAAAGTGGGAAAAAGTTAAACCAAAGAATTTCCCCATCCTGCCAAGGGAGGGAAATTATTTCATTTAGGTTCTTTTTTTGTGTGCTGAATTTCCTAAAATTTGCAAAATCCAAGTGTGTGAGGGAATGTGAAACATATTTGTCAGTTTTTAGTTCCTAAGAACAATGAGAAAGAGGGACTGTATGAAATGGAATTGAATTGCAAGATAAATATTTGCGAACAAGAGCAAATCATTTGGTCAACTGGCTCTTCTGTAGTATCCTAGCTGATATTATCTCTTACCTAAATGTCAACACACAAAGAAGCTATTACTATTTAATGCAGTGGTTCTTAACCTGGGGTCCCCAGATGTTTTTGGCCTTCAACTCCCAGAAATCCTAACAGCTGGTAAACTGGCTGGGATTTCTGGGAGTTGTAAGCCAAAAACATCTGGGGACCCCAGGTTGAGAAGCACTGGGAATGTGAAATGCTGAGATTATCTTCTTTTTGAATTTGTTATTGTTGTGTGCTTTTACACTGTTTCTGACTTATGGCAACCCTGTTGCAGATTTGTTGGAGGGGGGGGGGGGGAGGGAGATTTATCCTGGCCTTTTTGTGAGATTGGAAAAGTGTGATTTGCTTAAACTCATGCTATATATTTAAAACTTTTTTCCTAAGTGATGCTACTTTTCTGTATGAGACTAATACGAAATATTCACTATTGTATTTGTTTCATGCTCTCAGCATGAAGCAAAAAGAGTAGTACATTTTGTTCTCAAAGTAGTAACTTAGCGAGAGCATAATACCATGTTCCATAATAATATGCAAGTGCATACACTCTTAATATTCCTCCACAGAAATGTAAATTCAATGAGTCACATTCAAATTACAAAGCCTGTGGGATAGGAATTTTTTTCTTATTATGCAGCAAAAATTAATTTGGTTCTAAGTTCTATAACTTTAAAATCATCACAAAATTAAATCAGTTGGTTTAATTAGGATAAGCATCATTACAAGAAAAGCCATACCAAATCTATTGTAAAAGGAAATATGAAACAATATAATTTTAAATGACTACATTTAATTCTGTCATTGGTATAGTTATAAAAATGTTATACAATTCCCATATCAAATCTATTTCAATTAACATTAAATGATATTTCAGCTTCATCACATAATGTGACATTGTGCCTGATACTGAAAGGATTAAAGGTCCAAAAGGAGACAGAAAACAGTCACCAAACTTCTCTCTCCTCTGGATTAGGTTGCTGTGAAATCTTGTCCATGAGGCTGTCTCTGAATCCAGGTGGAACATCCCTTCTCCAGAATTCTGGAATACAAAATATACCAAAATTGTCCACATGGGTAATTGAGAGGTTGATACCTTTGTTTTCTAATGTTTCAGCGTACACAGACTTTTTTTCATGTACAAAATGATTAAAAACATTATGTACAAAATTACCTTCATACTACGTGCATAAGATTTATATGAAACATAAATGAATTTTGTGTTTAAATTTGGATCTCATCTCCAAGATAGCTCATTATATACATATATGCAAATATTCCAACAATTTTGGATGAAGTATACTCGAACTGTACTGTCAAAACAGTGCAGAACACAACTGCTAACTTGAGATCTGGACTGGGTACCATGATTGTACCTCTACAGCTTGATTGCCTTCAAGACTGTTTCTGGTCACAATTCAAAGTGATAAGTGTTTATACTTTTACAATTTAACTATTTTAAGCCATTCTGGAAACTTTTTTTGCCTGAGAGGAAGGATATAAAATGTTCCAAATTATATATGCATCCATATATACTTTCAGAGCCATATGCAGCTTAAATACCAGGATACCTGTCTACATATCAGTTTGCCCATTTGCTAAGATCATCTTTGCATCCA
Organism: Anolis sagrei; assembly: GCF_037176765.1. Taxonomy (NCBI): domain Eukaryota; kingdom Metazoa; phylum Chordata; class Lepidosauria; order Squamata; family Anolidae; genus Anolis; species Anolis sagrei. The sequence goes on along the minus strand of NC_090022.1, from coordinate 66,367,722 downwards.
GTGAAGAAAATGTTGATAAAAATATAGTAGGCCTTTGGTGTCCATGGAGGATTGGTTCCAGGACCTGCCATAGATACTCAACAAAATGCATATTGAAGTCCCCAGTAAGGCATGCATTGTTGAGGTCCCCCACCTCAGGAGAGCACATCACTTGTCTGCTTCTGCTTTCAGGGCACAGGGTAGAAGTGGGCAGCTGGTGAGCTCCCTGGAGGTGGCACAGCCCAAAGAATATGGTGTGTCTGAAAGCCAGAGCTTGCTATCACCTCTGCTGCCGCCCTCACCATTTTTATAAGCCTTGTCTCATGTTCACAGCATCTCTGCTTGCTTCATAAATCCCTGTTTAAAATGGCAGCAGGCAGCAGCAGAGTCAGCAGTAAGCCCTGCCAGCAACCCACTGTTGCCTTGAAGGCAGAAGCAGGCAGCATAATATTGTGTACATTTTAATCCATGGAGGGATGAATCCACAGATCACGATCTTGCAAATATGGCGGGCCCACTGTATATAAGTACTGAGGATATATTAATGGATACATACATCATTCTGAATAATCTCCTAAGAGGTTTCCTCCTATAATTAGCATTAAAGGGTTGTCACAGAGAGGAAGAGAGGGTAAATAGATGAAAGAATACCTTCCCAAATATGACACCATAGTTATCAAATGTGTTGTAGTGAGAATTCCTGGTACATACCTAATGCTAGTGCTAAACAAAAACTCTACCCTGGGAATCCTTAATTAAATTGAGGTTATGCTCTTTTTATCTTTGATTTTTATGTTTTGTCATTTTATGTTTTTGAAATTCTTTTTATTGTTTGTATGCTCCTTCATTGTCAGCATCACTTTTATACAACTTGAAGGGAGCAGGATTCCTGGGAGACATTCAAGATGCCAGGCCTGTCCAATGTATTTCCAATTATCTACACACCACTTAGGTGACAACTGATCTGATGCAAGAGGCAGTCTCTTCTGAATTATTCTCTGAAAAACCTACAGCTAGGTTGAAGTCTAGTCATCATTATTCACCCGAAAGTGAAAGGTCTCAACTATCTACTTGAGCAGATAATTTTTTTAAAAAAAAATCAGATCAAGTTTGAGCAAAGCCTGATCTTCCAGACATTGTTGGCCTACAACTCCCAGCATCCATATCCAGCATAATGAATGGCAAAGGACATTGGGATTTGCAGTCCAACAACAGCTGGAAGGTTACAGTTACCTCTGTTTTTAGGAGTTGTAACTCATTATTATCAGACACAGCTTGAAACTTTCGTTTTTGGACTACCCTCTGCAATCTCTGGCAATCCCTTCTGGATTTCTAGTTCAAAGAAGTAATGTTTCTAAGCTTACAGATGTAATTGAGTGTCTCGGAGTATCAACCTTTCTGCTGACGCATCTTTTTCATTCCTGGCAGCAGTCTCTCTCCAGTGTTATAATTATCCTTATATTTTCAGGTCTGACTGAACATCAACTTCTGCCTTTCATGTCTCACATGCCCATTGACTAGTTTCACTTCTATTTCTTTCAGTCTCTCAAGAGCCACTCTGTACTTTTGTAAATGCTACTAAAAGTGATTCTGATATGAAAGTGAGGCTGAAAAACAGTATTTGTATATGTATTCTATGTAGACAAACATTTTACATACTGCCTGAAAGACATAGAGATGCAATCTCCACACAAATGTATTTTAAGCTAAAGATGAAATTGAATTAGTTATTTATTTATCGTGTCAGGAACAACCAGACATTTGTATTACATTTTTAACAAATGCCTTAATCACAGTGCTACAGAATAAACACCAACATCCAAATGAAATGGCAGAGATCTGCTCTAGATTCGACTTGCCACATCCCTTTTGACAATTTCACGCCATAATTTCAGATCCAGAGACTAAACAACTGGACTTCAAATCTTTTACTGTAACAGAAACCCGGGCTTAGAGATGATACAGCTGGAGCTATACTGTTTGTTTAATGCTAGTGGCTACTTACCCCAATAGTAATTGTTTAGTGATCATTGTTTAATCCATTCACAGGTATATTTATTTGTTTCCTTGACTTTCATTGTCTATTAAAATGTATTTCTAAAATGCTAACTGAAATTAAGAAATATAATAAAGGTACGTAGTGGTTGGAGTATTGGACTGTGATTTGAGAGATCCAGATTCAAGTCATGCATGAGCCAGGAAAAGTCCTATATTGACCTTTGGCCTTTATAGACCTTTCTCACAATTGGATCCACCTCAAAGGGTTTTTATGAGGACACCACAGAAATGGAAAAGGCCATCCTGTGTTACCAGTATACTGTCTTAAAAATGGAAAAAATTCAGAGAGGTAGCTCAAATAAATTGTTGATATAGAATCTTGGCCATTAAGTATGCTTAGATGTTCCGTGTAGCTTACTCCTAAATTAAGGTTATAATCAGATTGGGGGGGGGGGGGAGAGATTTAGCTTCCTAGGGTGCTTTCACCTCAGTTTCTGGGCGGAGCCCCATATCGGCCATCACATGATGTTGTGTGACTTCGATGGAGGCCTGGGTGAAAGTGTTGCCAGAGGCTTCCCCCAGAACATGGAGGCTTCCTGTGTTGTGCTGGCTCCAAGAAATATTAATGCAGCTATTGCTGTTGAGCCCTCCTTGTGCACACTTACAGCCTCATTCATTGGAGTCAGCACAGGCAACAATTCCCTTGTGTGATGGGTAAAGTGTTGCCAAGAGGGAGCTGCATGCAGGGTGACAGATTCGCCCTGTCCTTTTCCTTTTGGTGTGGTGTCAGGCGAAGCAGGGCACATCACCTGACCTTTGTGATGAGGCCCAAGTGTGCAAAAGCAGGGCTCAACCACAATAGCTTGAGCTTAATCATTTGGTACATTTCTAATTGATAATGCCTGAGAAAGCTCAACTATGTAGACATTTCAGTGGTTCAGTTTTCCCGATTGTGTGTGTGTACTCAGTCTCCTTCAGCCTAGTTTTAGGAGGGCTTAAGTCCCCCTACTGCCTCCCCCTGTTTTTCAGGGTCATTCAGAGAAATGTCTTATGAAAATAATTAGAAACAACAAAGAGGATAACTTTAGCTTAATATTGCACTGAATATAAAGCGCTTCTGTAGTACTATGTCATACACATCTTAATACACATTTCTATATGATTTTGGGTGTTTGCAGCAAAGCATTTGCAACTAAATCAGCCACTACAAGCTGGAATTTTGTGTATCTCGCCAAGGCAGCTGCTCTATTTCTTATTCTTCTGCTCTGCTCAACAGATTATTTTTCACAAATAAGAATGGAACTTTTCCAACCAAGAACGTGATTTTCTCTTTTCTATTATCTAGTTTTGAGCTGGGGGACAAAGCTGAAAATTGATGTTTTGTCTGCTCCTGTATTTCTCATACTGTATAGGAATGAAATGCTTGAGATATTCATACTAAATTTCTATGCAACAATCTATCCAAGAAGGACAAATATTAGCAATTGCAACTAGTTATACATAGTCGACGTTTTAAAACCATCAGTAGGAAAAATGGGCTTTTCCATCCATCATTTGATACAGTTCAGATGCACCTGAGTAGATGGCTCTCTGTAGAGATATCTGATCATTTATAGTCATGGAGCTACTGCTGGCCAGATCACTGGAGCTGACCAACCTGGGGTGCCGATGCATTTTGGACAGCATGTGGGCCTGGTAGTGTTTCATGTTCAATTCAGAGATATCTATCATTTTCCTACTTCTTTTCTATTATCAATTTATGTATATCTTCTTAGGCAAAGGATATAGACAATATAGTGCCAGTTCTGCCAACATAGCAGCCATTTATGTGTACATTAGGACTGCGGGATCACACTGCCCATTTAATTTATGTTCTCAAAAACATTTTTAAATTTCCAACATTTCAGAATAAACTGGGTTAATATTAAACTTATCATAACAAAAGGAAACATATCAGAATATCCTTCCCCTTTCCCCTCTCCTCCTTTCACAGTCATTCCTCCACATTTTCTGAGGTCAGGGACACAGGATCCCCACAAGTGAAAAACTGTGAATGAAAAACCCTAATATTTATTTTACTTAAGGTTGGTCAGAGAATTGTTGACCAGAGGGCCTATAGATCCCTAGAGAGAACATTTTAATTAAACCCACAAATGTGGAATGCTGACTGTATTATGAAGTGATAATATATGAATGAACTTTTGCAATAGAAATCTATATTCTATTTTTAATTCAATAATCAGAGAAGAGAACATGTGTACTTCAAACCCATAGGATGATCTCAGCAGCCCATTATCTGGCTTTTAAAAATCTTTGGAAGAACAGTACAACAGATCCAAGAAATCACTAAAACAGCTCTCTGAAAGAATGGAATAAGTGGTTGCAGAAGCAATAACAGAAAAACACAACAAATGTCAAGGAGCTGTATTACAAGAATTCACTTTTTGGTCTAGACTAGAGGTTCTAAAAGTGAGCTCCATGAAGCCCTTGGGGCTCCACAAAGCATACTGAGAGGGTCCTGCCTCCCTCAGCTCCAAAGCCCCCTTTCCTTGCTCCCCTCACCCCAAAAGTCCTTTCTTCCTTGTTACCCTCACCCCAAAGCCATTTTCCTAATTTCCTTGCCTCCAAAAGCCTTTCCCCCTAGCTGTTCTCATTGTCCTTTGCAAATACTTCTCCCCTCACCTTCCTTGCTTCCAAAACACTATTTCTCTCCCACTGCTTAGGGGCTGCTTTCATTGTGCTTTTCCTGCATGGCAGCAGGGAGTTGAACTGGATGGCCCTTGGGATTTCTGCTATTATTATTATTATTATTATTATTATTATTATTATTATAAAAAAGACTGGGTGACCATTTGTTGGGGGTGCTTTGATTGTGCTTTTCCTGCATGGCAGAAGAGGGTTGGACTGGATGGCCCCTGGGGTCATCCACTGAAATTCTGTTAAGTTTATGTTAGTCAAAACAATTGCCATGTCTGATTGATACACACACACACACGATATATGATATAATACGTAATATATAAACATTTCATTGGGCTCCATGAGAAACCTTTGTTTCAAAAAGGGTTCTGCAGCTGAAAAAAAATTGAGAAATTGTAGTATAGACAGTCCGGAAGAGTTTCTGTGTCATGCCATCTATTCCCCCCCCCCCCCCCGAACATAAATGCAAGCCCCTCCCCTCACAACAATGCTGACTAAACCATTAGGTAGAATAAAGTACAGTTTACAGATTGAAAACTGGAGAGATAATAATAATAATAATAATAAGAAGAAGAAGAAGAAGAAGTTGACAGGGAGAAGACCTGGTTATGGCTCACAAATGGAACATTGAAGAAGGAGACAGAAGGCCTGATTCTTGCAGCCCAGGAGCAAGCCATCAGAACAAATGCAATTAAGGCCAGGATCGAAAAATCAGCTGATGACCCAAAATGCAGACTGTGCAAGGAAGCTGATGAAACCATGGACCATATCCTCAGCTGTTGATGAGGATATGGTTCATGGTTTCATCAGTATATGGTCCATGGAGCACACTTTTAGAACCTCTGGTATAGACCAAAAAGTGGTTTAGACTATATCCTCAGCTGTTGAAAGAAAATTGCATAGACGGACTATAAGCAAAGGCACTACTCTGTGGCCCAAATGATTCACTGGAACTTATGTCACAAGTACCACCTGCCAGCAGTAAAGAATTGGTGAGATAAAGAACCTGCAAAGGTGGTGGAAAATGAACACGCAAAAATACTGTGGGACTTTCAAATCCAGACTGACAAAGTTTTAGAACGCAATACACCAGACATCACGATTGTGAAAAAGAAAATGTTTGGATTATTGATGTCACCATACCAGATGACAACCACATTGAGGAAAAACAACAGAAAAAACTCAGCCATTATCAGGACCTCAAAATCGCACTGCAAAGGCTCTGGCATAAACCAGTACAGGTGTTCCCAGTGGTCATCGGCACACTGGGTGCTGTGCCAAAAGATCTCAGCCAGCATTTGGAAACCATAAAATTTACAAAATCATGACCTGTCAACTGCAAAAGGCCACCTTACTTGGATCTGCGTGCATCATTCAAAAATACATAACACAGTCCTAGAAGCTTGGGAAGTGTTCGACTTGTGATTTTGTGATACGAAATCCAGCATATAGATCTTGCTTGCTGTGACATACTGTGTTTTTGTGTCAGTAAACTAATAATAATAATAATAATAACAACAATAATAATAACAACAACAACAACAACAACTTTATTTGTATTCCTCTCTCCCCAAGGGAGATCCTGTATCATGAATATAAGAAAGAATACCAGCAAGTGTTGCTTGTTGTGCATCTGGGTAGCAGGCAATGCCTATTGAAACTCTCTCTTTTACACAACCATTAAGGATACAGAAGCCCTCTCTGATTTTCACTCTGGCAACCCTGTGAAGCAATTGTTTTGAGAGTAATGAAAAAATAGGAACGTGGTTATTGCCATGCTTCTTTATTAGTATGTTTTACTGCTAGGGTTGGACTTTTTGGTTTATGTCCCAAAATAATCTGGCTAGATTTGTATTGTTTGCTTCTTGACCACAGTAAGTGTGTGCATGTGGTGTTCCATCTTGGGTAGCAAAAGGTTTTGGGCTGGTAATATGCCAGGTGCCCCTTTTCAATGTTACTTAGTCCTGCCATACGCCACCAGTATATATTTTTCCTATAAGATTATACTACAATATTTCTAGTCAAGAATCATTTTCTAACTCATACTAGTCTCAGCTTGCTATCTGTATTAGCATCAATATAGAATAGTAAACAATAATAAAACAAATAATAATCAAGAGCGCTAGTTCACTGAGCAGAGAAATTGCTTTTGACAGCTGGAATATGCATTAAACCTGAAGGCATTTCCATCCAATAATCCTGAGATATTGATGTTGTAAGTGCTGATGGAGAATATAGTGTGATGATGAGCTGCTTCATGTTGCCTTAAGCGTAACTTATAAAAATACTAAATTTAATTATGTTCATTGTGATGCAAACACACATGCTCACAGTCTGAAGTTGGAATCCTCAACAGCTATCATTTTGTCTTCCCTCCCCATCTGAATTTTCTTTATTAATTAATCTGGGAGTACAACTAACCTCCATTAAAATTACTGGAAACTTTTCTATTCACTTAAATATACAATAGACCCCCTGTGTCTCAAATTTAAACATTAAAATTACCACTGATTATATCTCTTTCAGATATAATTTTCCATCTCTTATGTAGTTATGATTTTCTTTCTTTCCAAGCTCACAATAAGATCCAATTTGCTTGTGGGAACTTTCATTTCCACTTGGCACAGGCCTTCTAAAATTCTTGGCCAATAGTGATGACAGCTACTGCACTGTCCTCTCTTTCTCCAGCCATCCAAAGATGTTGGATGTCATCTGGGAAGTCTAATGGCTAACATATTATAACAGAATTCTTTCCAGTTCCACCATTGATTGAAAATACTTTTATTTTAATCCCATTTCTGATAAAATGACTTCCAAAAATCCTCAGGATACATAGTGTTGATATCACTTTCATCTTACTTAGATCGGGAATTTCCCAAGCTAAGCCAGTCTGTAACAGCAGGAGGCTTCTCTGTGAGCTTTCCCTAGAGCAGGGATCTGCAGAAGATCAAATAGTGCTCTTGTTGCCAAGGCCAAGCAGCTATTGGAAATTGCCAGTGCCTCTGTATGATGTTTTGTGGATGAATTGTAGACTGGCCAGTTTAACTTCCAAATAATTAAGAGGCCGAAGGCCATGAGAATGTGTGCCAAATAAAACTCGTTAATCTTTAAGGTGTCAAAGATGCTACTCATTATTTGTGAACACATGGATACCTCTCTCCCTTTACTGTTTTGAATCCAGTTCTACTTAATCCATTCCAGTACTATTTAAAAAATTTCTTAACAGCCAAAAGCAAAAGAAGCTGGGAAAAATTCAAGCATTACAAGATAAAAGAGCTGAAAAATGCAATCCCTGTAGGTGGGCGCATGGCAAAATAACCTACAGGTAGCATGAAGGAAAGCTCCCTATCTTTGCATATTCTTTCTTGATATGATTAATATCTTTAAAAGCTACACAAAATACCCTATAGCAGAGAGGCACAACAGTTTAAAATGTAGGAAATTTAATCATAAAAGTTGTGTTTATATTATGTGTATAATGTAGTACAGTACAACCCAATGAAATTATATGTTTCACAATTGCTGTTATCTTCTGTTAGTACCTTGCTTATATACTTTAAATAAAAATATAATAAAGTATATAGTAGAGGTACTATAAATATAAAAACATTTAAACACTTCCAGATTAAAAGCATAAATAACTTGAACAACATAAAACACATTAAAAATAGGAACAATTCAACCTCTTTTTAAAACAACAATTTAAAGCCATATATACATTTAAAGCCACATATATATGGCTTTAAAAAAGTTGTAGGTTGGATCTCCAGTAGAAGATTATTGTACAATTTGGTTACCACTCCTGATAAGGCCCTCTTCCAAGTCTTCCCAATTCATATTGGCCCCAATAGTGAGATGCAAAGAAGGGCAATATGAATTGGGACCACAATTCTTGGGCAGGATTATAAAGAGAAAGTGTTCTTTTAAGCATCAAATTCCTAGCCATTTAGGCATTTAAATGTTATTAGCAGCATGCTTGGTGCTGCTAAAATATTTAAAGTTGAATCTATATGCTAATGTGTGCACTAGAAGAAATAATGTTTAATTTTTGAATATATAGGAACTGGAGATAGAATTCTGATAACACGAGAAAGCATATTGATTTCTCAGATGCATTATGAGCAAGGGAATAATCAAGTTTTTTTTAAAAAAAAAGAAAATGTAAAAACCTGTAGTACAATCAGAGCTAAAGGGCAAGCTATCACTCTGGAGAAAAAAGTATTTGGCATGTTACAATTCTTGTGTTTTATCTTACTCCTGAAAATAATTAGCACATAATGCTTTTTCAATGTATTTAATCTTGTACACAGGACTGATCTAATTGACACAACTTTTATTCAGAAGTATCAAAATGTTATGTTAATCTTTGGGAGTATTGCTCCAATAAAGCTATATTCTGTAACTTTGGTCACCAATTGGCATACATAAAAATATTTACTTAAATTCAGTTGTGAAGAAATTAGTGGCATGAACTTTACTTCAGTTTGTTACTTCAAATACTGACTTTTGGAGACTCTTACGGGGGAAAGATCCATATGCAACTCAAATGAACTAGGGAAGTGTTGCACTCCAAGCCTGGAACACCTATGACCACCACACCATGCAAGAATCCAGAGTATATGAAAACAGTTTATTGTAAAAACAAATAAAAGGTATATAAAAATCAAGAATAAGAAAGGAAGATATATAATCCAAAAAGTCTTAGCAATAGGTGATAACCAAACAGTAATCCAAATGTCCCATAAAGATCCAAAGGTAACACAGTCCAGGAACAGCCAGAAATCACAACTACAGCATAAGTCCACAAGCAAGGAGGTATAACTAGTAAAACTTGAACAGGAATACAGGAACAGGAACATAGAAAACTTCCAGGATACTTAAATCCAAAACCAAGGCTTGACTTGAACCAAGAACCGGAGAACTCAGGCCTAGCTTCTCACTCTAATTCTACATTGCCCGAACTGACCTGAAGGTAAACAACTTTCTGTTTAATAGACACCCATGAAACCATTCCATTTCCCATGGTTTTTCTCCACAACTTTCCCACATAATCTTTCTGAATGACACAATCTATTTTCTGCTCTGATCTGTAAATGAAGCCCTTTGTTGATCTCCATAACTACAGGTGGTTTCTCCTGGGAGCCCTCATTATTACTCAGCCCTTCACTCGATTCCTTATCTACTGTTGCTACTTCTGACTCCCCTGAATGCCCTTGAGACTCTGCACTTTCCGAGCTAGTTTTCTCACAGAGAGAACCATGATTTTGCAGATTGAATTTCCCAGCCTTGAAGACTCATCTCTTTGTGCCATGGGAAAGTTCACCATCCTCTTTAAATCATCAGTTAAACCGTCATCCTCTGGCTGATCTACTACAAGAAGTATATGAACATAATGTAATATATTATTAGAAAGATGTTAGAAAGCAATGCATTTTCTTGTTCTGAACTCTCCCTATCCCCAATTATATTTTATGCCAATAACCATGGCAGTAATCAGAATAATTATGCTCTCCAAACACCTTGCAATGCATAAGTAACAAATTGAATGTATTTCTGGCAGGTAAACATTTAAATATTTCTGTTGTACTATTTCTCTTAATCTTTGTCGAGCCACTACTTTCAACAACTTTTGGGTCATTTTGTATTTCAGTGTTATCAGTTTGGAAATAGCAAATATCCTTTGGCCAGTTTAAAAGAGAAAATATGTTCTTGGGGCCATTCCAGTAGTCTTTCTATATCCTTCCATTGCAACTTTACAAATGTTGATGGAATTTTTTAAAGGGCTTTGTAAACTTGAAATCAGAATTAAGGACCTCAAAGATAAAATAACCAAATCCAAACAACTCTTAATATTCACAAAGCAAATTACCAAATAGAAAGATACAAAGAGAAGGGCGAGAAGATACAGTACTACAGATTGATTAAGAATTATCAGATTAAAAGGCAGAAGCAACTAAGGAACCAGAAAAAAGAAAAACAAGTACCTGCAGTTTCCTATAAATAGACGGCATAAGCAGACATGAGTAAAGCAGTAAAGAGGGAAAAACATCTTCAGACTAAAAACCCCCAAAGAATTTCAAACAGAACTAGAGAGCAAAAACATTGAAGCCTTCAGGTTTTGCTCAAATAGCCAAGTAAAGTTGTCTGAAATGTAAGAGAGCCCATTTTGATGGGAGAAACATTAAAATTAAATGGGCATTTTGCTACTTGAAAACTGGCATGCTGTATAAGAAAAATCTCAAAAATTGACTTGTTTTTTTAATTATAAAATTAATCAAGATTGTGTTCAGTTTATTGGTTAAAAAGCTTGTGTTAATTCTTATGATAGACTTCTTGACAGCAGGCATTCCCTAGTTTTTATCATCCTTGTTCACTTTTGCTCAAATTTTGTATCTAGAGCAAATGCCACACTACAAAATGTGCTAGCACTGAACCATACTGCTAGCGCAAAACATTTCTCTGCCTCGAATGAAGGTCAAAGTTATTTCCATTTTCCTGTTGTAAAGGGGAATCAACAAGAAGCAGAATGATTAAGCACCTTCTTGTCTTCTGAGCCCTGATTCATGCATTCTTATTTTGAGTTAATTCTCATCATCATCTTTGATTTATAATATTAAAGTAGAGCAACTTGTTTGTCTAATAACATCTAGTTCCAGAATATTAAAAGTTCTACTAAGCTAGCAGATATCCCAACTTTGTTTTTACTCTCATGGCTTGTTCTCGGTCTTGCAGCTCTTCTGATATCTATTATTGTTATTATTATTATTATTATTATTATTATTATTATTATTATCAGAGAAAAATGACCACGAGAAAGGTCTTTGCTGATGTTCCGATTGTTAAATAGCATCACAATTTCTACCATTAACAACAGCTATGAAGAGCAAGTGTAACTAGTATCTTGTAGTTGTAAGAAAAAGAACTATGAAAACATAGAGCCAAAAATGCCTTTCAAGTTGTTTCACATATTGATTGGGGATGTGTGTTATTTCTCTGTACAGTATGTGTGTAAATGAACTATTATTGCAAGCAGTAATTCCTATTATAATTTAGAACATCTTTAGAGTAATGTAGCACTTAGGGCAAAAGTAAAGAAGGTGTAAGTTCTATAGACCATTTATGAAATGAAATAAAACAGATTATACACACCCTCTAGGGAAGATCATTAAAATGGAAATAAGCTCATAAACTGACCCATAACAATTAAACTACAAAAATGTGAGCACAATTTTTACTGGAAGCTCAATCCAGATCAAAAATGTTTGCTTCTTTGGGTACCTCTGCACTAACTACTTTGTGCCATTTGAAGGCAGTTTGACAGTGTGGTGTTGTGACATACATTGTGAAGGCACACAGCACCACACATTGTGGGCTTAAAATCAGGATAAGCAAAGCCAGGGATACTCTGAAGTAGAAGTGTAAACCTTACTGATTAGTGAAACTGATTAAGGATGAGCATTCTGGGGATCTGTTAAAGAATGAAACATCTTTCTTCTGTTACATATAACCCTTCTTTGTAGTATGTTTCACTGTATATTGGAAATATTCATGATTTCAAACTTCAGTTGGCTTTCATCTGACACAGGAGATTTCAGAAAGAAAATAGTGTACAGTTTCGAGGCCATTGAATGAAAAAAAAAATTAAAATGGCACTTCAACTCAATGAGATTTTTTCCCTTCACTTTAACCTACCTGAAGCCTGAAGCATACTCTTCTGGTGTTCATACACATAATGGTTTGGCAGCTATGCTGAGTATCTAACTTTTTAATATTACCCTGAAGCAAAAATAAATAAATAAATATAGTCCTAAAATGTGAACATTGTTTTTTATAGTGAACAGTTAGGCAATGGAAGTCTAATAAGCTTTCCTAAGAAAGCCTAGATTGATAAGGGCAAACCTTTTAGAGACAGTGTCCAAACAGGGGGGAGTGGTGGAATCGGGGGAAGAGAGTGGGGGGGATGGAGGGGTGAGGCTGGTGCACAGGAGTGGGAAGCAAGATGGCAGGCAAGCAGAAGGTGGTAGAATGGCAAGCGAGTGGGTGAGTGAGTGAGCAAGGAGCGTGGGCAAGTGGGTGAGTGAGCGAGTAGGAGGGAGGTGGGTGAGCAAGTGAATGGAGGATCAGTGATGGTTTGCATGTCAGAGAGAGTGCATTATGTGCACCTTCTGCCACATGTGTCATAGGTTCACCACTACTGGCCTAGATGAATCACTGGCCAACATACATTGTGGTTCCTCAAATGCTAGACCTATCAAATAATCCCAAGAACAGATCTAAAAACCAAGACACCAAGACATTTTTTGGTTGGGTTGTGGAATCATATCTTGCTAGAGTTCATATTTTAGGATTAAGGACTGGAGAAAGGATGGTATGAAATACCCAGCCATATCCCTCAATTCATATCTCAATTCATATATGACATCTATCATCTACCCCCAACTATCTTAATGTTCTTCCAAAAATCAGCAAAACATGGTGCCGCATAAGGTATTTGTATCCCTTGTTTCAGACTACCTAACCAGAAATATTAATGAGTGCCACAGAAATATGCTAGTCATATCTGTAACTTCAATCTACTAATTGATTTGAAATAAGTGAATTATTTAAGAGTGCAATCCTGGATATACGTATTAGAGAATTAGCTCCCTCGAACATAATGGGGGTAATGTCTAAGGATTCTCTGCTCAGTTTTATCCAAGGCACTGAGACTTGAAAATCTGAAACCTAGAGACAATCTCTTGTTAATTCACAGTGAGTAGATCCTGATGGTATCACAGCCAGCAAGAGCTGGTAGTGTCATTGTACATAATACATTAAGCATTGACCGTAATTGCACAAAGTTTTGCCATTCAAAAAAAAGAATACATATAGAGACACTGTATTGTCGAAGGCTTTCATGGGTTGTTGTACTTCACTGGGTGGTTGTAGGTTTTTCGGGATATATGGCCATGTTCTAGAAGCATTCTCTCCTGATGTTTCGTGTCTATCGATGGCAGGCATCCTCAGAGGTTGTGAGATCACAACCTCTGAAGATACCTGCCATAGATGCAGGTGAAATGTCAGGAGAGAATGCTTCTAGAACATGGCCATATAGTGCGAAAAACCTACAACAAACCATTTAGAGGCACTGCTGTCAGCTTAAAAGTCTTTATTCTTACAATGATTTCTGAAAAAGTGTGTCTAGGCCTTGAGATTTGGCAGTCCTAATCTGAGCAAACCTGATTAAGTTTGCATTGGAAGTAAGACACTGAAGAACAGTCAATTAGTAATGCGAAACTAGTTCTATACAAAATTGTAATATATATGTATCTACTTCATAGTTCAGGAACTATTTGAGTTAATTCTCAACATCATCTATTTATTCAATAATGATGCTTTTTATCTTCTTTACCACAGTTTCTCAGTCAAAACATGCTGACAAAATGTGTGCCTTATTGAAAACAACAAATACAATTGCATTAGGGATAACTGATTGCAAATTGTTTGTATGCACATATGTACATTAGTATACTGTATTCTAACAATAGAATTTGCCTTTTCATGATGGTGGGATTGAGTGCTCCTGTGCAACAAGAGGCAATGTTGATGCTAGCACTGTTGTTCGTATGTTCTCCCAAGTCAGAATGGCTTTCCCTAAGGAGTCATACTAAATGTGTCACTGAGCAGTGGAGAATCTCTCTGAGATGGTGACCATGACCATAGTTATATTTTGGTAGTACTGTGCAGAAGAAAGCAAGAGTAAACCACTCCTAAAGCATCAGGGTTGTAAGCAAAGTCTGATGTAAGCATATCAGTAAGACTTAGAGGAAAATGTTTTGCCCTGGCTTAGATGTCCTTATCCAAGATGCCTGGGACCAAACGTGTTCTATATTTTGCTTTTTAAATTTTTGGAATACTTATATTTGTATATAGAAGTATTCTCAGTCTGTTCTTTTTGCCACCAGCAACCTGCTTCTGCTTTTGAGGTGATCTAATTTGTTTCTCAAATCCTTAGTTTCTCTCATTTTGCCACCCCTCACACACCCCTGCCTTTGAGGCAGTAGTTGCAGGGTATTCATCTCTAAGATCCTTAGTCTCCCCCCAGCTTCACGTCTTGCTCATTTGCTACTTGTTTTATATGAGATATAAGATTGAAGAGAGACTTGGGATCTGAGAGACAAATGAGGTGCCACTGCCATCTCAAAGGTGGATGTGGGTAGCTGCCAGCAAAAAGAGAGAGGTTGAGAATCTGAAAAATGCATGAACAGGATTGCTACAATGGCCATCTTGAAGACAGAAGCAGGTGGAAACAGAGAGAGAGAGAGAAAACCTGAGGGATGAACAAGCAGGACACTATAGCCACCTCCTTAAAGTTGCAATCAGATAGCTGGTGGAAATCAATTCCAGTTTTAAAAGTTTTAAGATTTTGGATTTTTGGAAAAAGGAGGCCCAACCTTAATAATAATAATAATAATAATAATAATAATAATAATAATAATAATAATAGTTTATGTTCCAGTAACAGGCAGAACAGCAAGAAACTTAAGGACTGTTGTCCAGGAAAAAATTGATCATGTACCAAAAGAACATGTTTAAAATCACAAATGAATGAAATGCAAAAATAGGAAAAATCAGAACCAAATATTATTGGAAAATAATATGCCATCCATCCATCTTGCCCTTGGTCGGCCCCTCTTCTTTTTACCTTCCACTTTCCCCAGCATAATTGTCTTCTCTAGGCTTTGCTGTCTCCTCATGATGTGGCCAAAGTACAGGGTTAGTCAAAATGCATAGGCCAATAGGCCATTCAATTGAATGGCTTATTGGCCTATGCATTTTGACTAACCCTGTACTTCAACTTTGTCTCTAGTATCCTTCCCTCCAATGAGCAGTCGGGCTTTATTTCCTGGAGGATGGACTGGTTGGATCTTCTCGCAGCCCAAGGCACTCTCAGAACTTTCTTCCAACACCATGGCTCAAAAGCATCTACCTTCCATTTTGGCAAGTTTCCCCGACTCTCTGTGTTGCATTTAGGCATGAGGCTCTAAACTGTGATATTGGAAGGTGTGGTAGGGAAATTTAGCTGCCTGGAATTCCCCTTCACTATGGCATTTTTAGATCATCTTGCATCTAGTTCTCATAAAAATTGCTCATTGACCAAATGAAACTCATAATTGTTTTTGCATCCTTTTGAAAATAAGTTGCAGGAGTAACAAGTTCATTTTCAGTCCATCTGTTAATCTACAAAAAGATAAAATATCAATCTCCTGTGCACAGATGGTGAAAAAGGCCATAATTTAGCATGTCACAGTTATAGATCCCATGATCCCACCTATCCTGATGTGTCATGACCTTTCCAAGAATTCCCTAACACATCTCAGCAAAGCAGAGGCACCGGGCTTCAGATTTACTAAGTGTCAGGACCAAATTAATCATAGGGGGAGTGTTGTGTTGACTTTTTAATCTGGCTTTCTTTTCTTCCCCAAACATAAGGTAATAAAATCTTATCTCGGTGGTGGGTGTGGGTTAGATCAAGATTGATATGGTAAAAGTGGCATCTGAATAGATCAAAAGTATGTAAAAAGCCACTTTTAGTTTCCTTGTGGAGATAAAAAGGCTATAAATAAATATAATATTATTGTTATTAATAATGTTAGTCTATAGGAAATCATTCTGAATACAGATTCAAAATTCTGCCGCTATGAAATTCTAGAAGGGATGGGATTTATAGGTGTTTTGAGTTTATGCAGTAATAAAGACTAACTGCTTGAATATACTTTTGCACTCAACAATTACTCTCTTTGGTACTATTGTGACACCAGGAGCAAAGCTGAACTGCCTTTTTAAAACCTGGCCAGACCATATTTATAATTCAGCTTTTCTTTAAAGCTTCTCTTTGCACAGTATTTTCATTAATTAACATAATAGTCATATCTCTGTTCATGCACTCCACCTTACCCATCGTGATAGAATGTTTGCAGGTAGTGTAAAATGCCTGGGCTCTTTTTCATACTCTTGAATGCTCCTCCCTCTGCAAAAGGACCACCATTGTCAATGTCAAAATATATGTTTAAACGGTGTATTTTAATGCGAGATAAATGTTTTTAATGTTTATGTATGCATATAATGAATTTTGTGCCGGTATTGAATGTTTGCTGTATATATGCTGTTCTCCACCCTGAGTCACCTTTGGGGTGTGAAGGGCGGAATATGAATGTTTAAAATAAATAAATAAATACATTTACATCAAAGTGAGGCACGCATTTCTTCAGAACTTTCACAGTTTCTTTAAGAGTTCAGGTAGCAGTCCAGGAGTTCAGGTAGCAGTCCATGGGAAAGGTACCTGTGCTGCTGCAGTGGAAATGGGTGCTGCTTCACCTCCCCCTTTTTGGCATGGAGCCTGGCTGTAAGTTCCTTTACATTGTGAGAAGGGCTTTAGGTGAACCAGGGGTTCACCTAAAGGGAGGTGAACCATAGTACAATGGGGGAAAAGCCCCATCTGATGAGGTGGTTAGAAACCTAAAAGGGATTTGCACATTCCAGATCATTCCATATGCTGCTTCCACATATTTTCTGTTAACTGTGCAAACATTTAAATGGGACAACTCATAGCATTTGTGAACAGGAAAATATAAATACAGAAAAAAGTAGAATGCAAAGAAACAAAGCAGGTGACAATAATAGGCATACGTTTCAAAAGATCACAAATGATTTTCGAGCTCTAGGAGCAAAGCTAAAAGAATGTAATGTACAGGTGGTCTTTTCATCCCTCCTCCCTGTTGTAAGACACGGACCCACAAGAGCCAGAAAAATAGTACAGGTCAATGACTGGCTTAGAAAATGGTGTCAGGAGGAACGCTTTGGCTTCCTCAACCATGGCCTGCTTTTCCAGGAGGATGGCCTACTGGCAAGGGATGGGGTGCATCTCACACAAGTAGGAAAACACCTTTTTGTTCACAGACTCGCAAACCTCATTAGACGCACTTTAAACTAGGTCCGCCGGGGGAGGGGGACAACAGCCTTGCGAACACTACTTTACCCATAATGTCTGGGAATCGCCAGAAGGCTAAACGGAGGGTTGCACAAACACAACAAGGATCAAGTACCAAAAGCACAATAATCCCAATTAAACAGCTCAAGGGAAGATCCCAGGGGCTCACATGTCTTTACACTAATGCACAGAGCATGGGAAATAAACAAGACGAACTCCAACTTTTAGCACAACACCACAAATATGATATCATAGCCATCACTGAAACCTGGTGGGATGACTCCTATCGCTGGAATGTAGATATCGAGGGGTATAACCTCTTTCACAGAAACCGAACAAAGGGGAGAGGAGGCGGAGTAGCCTTATATGTCAAAAACTCTTATACTGCAGAAGAGATTCAAGACAGCAATCTGGGAAACCAGCTTGAAATCATCTGGATAAGAATCAAGGGAACTGGGACTCAAAAGGATGTTGTTGTAGGCGTCTACTACAGACCCCCAAGCCAGGAGGAAGAACTTGATGAAGTCTTCTGCCAACAGTTGACCAAACAGGCACAGAAAAGAGATGTAGTAGTCATGGGCGATTTCAACTATCCCGATATTTGCTGGAAAACAAACTCGACCAAGAGTACAAGGTCCAACAAATTCCTCGCTTGCCTTGCAGACAATTTCATGGTCCAGAAGGTAGAAGAGGCAACAAGGGGATTGGCTACTCTTGATCTCATCCTAACAAATGCGGAGGACCTGATCGATGCGGTCGAAGTCATAGAATCATAGAATCATAGAATCATAGAGTTGGAAGAGACCTCATGGGCCATCCAGTCCAACCCCCTGCCAAGAAGCAGGAATATTGCATTCAAATCACCCCTGACAAATGGCCATCCAGCCTCTGCTTAAAAGCTTCCAAAGAAGGAGCCTCCACCACACTCCGGGGCAGAGAGTTCCACTGCTGAACGGCTCTCACAGTCAGGAAGTTCTTCCTAATGTTCAGATGGAATCTCCTCTCTTGTAGTTTGAAGCCATTGTTCCGCGTCCTAGTCTCCAAGGAAGCAGAAAACAAGCTTGCTCCCTCCTCCCTGTGGCTTCCTCTCACATATTTATACATGGCTATCATATCTCCTCTCAGCCTTCTCTTCTTCAGGCTAAACATGCCCAGTTCCCTAAGCCGCTCCTCATAGGGCTTGTTCTCCAGACCCTTGATCATTTTAGTCGCCCTCCTCTGGACACTTTCCAGCTTGTCAACATCTCTCTTGAATTGTGGTGCCCAGAATTGGACACAATATTCCAGATGTGGTCTAACCAAAGCAGAATAGAGGGGTAGCATTACTTCCTTAGATCTAGACACTATGCTTCTATTGATGCAGGCCAAAATCCCATTGGCTTTTTTTGCCGCCACATCACATTGTTGGCTCATGTTTAACTTGTTGTCCATGAGGACTCCAAGATCTTTTTCACACGTACTGCTCTCGAGCCAGGCGTCCCCCATTCTGTATCTTTGCATTTCATTTTTTCTGCCAAAGTGGAGTATCTTGCATTTGTCACTGTTGAACTTCATTTTGTTAGTTTTGGCCCATCTCTCTAATCTGTCAAGATCGTTTTGAATTCTGCTCCTGTCCTCTGGACTATTGGCTATCCCTCCCAATTTGGTGTCGTCTGCAAACTTGATGATCATGCCTTTTAGCCCTTCATCTAAGTCATTAATAAAGATGTTGAACAGGACCGGGCCCAGGACGGAACCCTGCGGCACTCCGCTCGTAACTTCTTTCCAAGATGAAGAGGAAGCATTAGTGAGCACTCTCTGTGTTCGTCCACTTAACCAATTACAGATCCACCTCACCGTAGTTTTGCCTAGCCCACATTGGACTAGTTTCCTTGCCAGAAGGTCATGGGGGACCTTGTCGAAGGCCTTACTGAAATCCAGGTACGCTACATCCACGGCATTCCCCGCATCTACCCAGCTTGTAGCTCTATCGAAGAAAGAGATCAGATTAGTCTGGCATGACTTGTTTTTGATAAATCCATGTTGACTATTAGCGATGACTGCATTTGTTTCTAAGTGTTTGCAGACCACTTCCTTAACAATCTTTTCCAGAATCTTGCCCGGTATCGACGTGAGGCTGACCGGACGGTAGTTGTTTGGGTCGTCCTTTTTTCCCTTCTTGAAGATTGGGACCACATTGGCCCTCCTCCAATCTGCTGGAACTTCTCCCGTTCTCCAAGAACTCTCAAAGATGGTTGCCAATGGTTCCGAAATGACTTCCGCTAGTTCCTTCAATACTCTGGGGTGTAGTTGATCTGGCCCTGGGGACTTGAACTCATTAAGAGCGGCCAGGTATTCCTGGACGACTTCTTTCCCAATTTGGGGTTGGATGTCCTCCAATCCCTCATCCACTCCATCTTGCTGAGGTTGAAGACTCTCTTTTTGTGAGAAGACCGAGGCAAAGAAGGCATTAAGTAGTTCTGCCTTTTCCCTATCCCCTGTCAGCATTGCCCCATCTTCTCCTCGAAGAGGTCCTATCGCCTCCTTGTTTTTCCTTTTTCTACTGACATAAGAATAGAAGCCCTTTTTATTGTTTTTAATGTCCCTGGCAAGTCTGAGCTCGTTTTTTGCTTTAGCCTTGCGGACCTTTTCCCTACAGGTGTTGGCTATTTGTTTGAATTCTTCTTTGGTGATTTCTCCCTTTTTCCACTTCTTGTGCATGTCTCTTTTGTGTCTTAGCACAGTTAGAAGTTCTTTGGACATCCATTCTGGCTTCTTTGCACTTGTCCTATTTTTTCTCTTTGTTGGCACGGTTTGCAATTGCGCCTTGAGTATTTCACTCTTGAGAAATTCCCATCCATCCGTAGCTCCCTTGTCTTTTAGTATCTGTGTCCACTGAATGCTGCTCAGCGTTTCCTTCATTTTTTGGAAATCAGCTCTCCTAAAGTCCAAAATGCGGGTTTGACTTGTCTTAGTTTCGGCCTTCCTTTGTACCTCAAATTGCAGGAGCACATGGTCACTTGCCCCTAAGGATCCTACCACTTTGACCGCATCGATCAGGTCCTCCGCATTTGTTAGGATGAGATCAAGAGTAGCCAATCCCCTTGTTGCCTCTTCTACCTTCTGGACCATGAAATTGTCTGCAAGGCAAGCGAGGAATTTGTTGGACCTTGTACTCTTGGCCGAGTTTGTTTTCCAGCAAATATCGGGATAGTTGAAATCGCCCATGACTACTACATCTCTTTTCTGTGCCTGTTTGGTCAACTGTTGGCAGAAGACTTCATCAAGATCTTCCTCCTGGCTTGGGGGTCTGTAGTAGACGCCTACAACGACATCTTTTTGAGTCCCAGTTCCCTTGATTCTTATCCAGATGATTTCAAGCTGGTTTCCCAGATTGCTGTCTTGAATTTCTTCTGCAGCATAAGAGTTTTTGACATATAAGGCTACTCCGCCTCCTCTCCCCTTTGTTCGGTTTCTGTGAAAGAGGTTATACCCCTCGATATCTACATTCCAGCGATAGGAGTCATCCCACCAGGTTTCAGTGATGGCTATGATATCATATTTGTGGTGTTGTGCTAGAAGTTGGAGTTCGTCTTGTTTATTTCCCATGCTCTGTGCATTAGTGTAAAGACATGTGAGCCCCTGGGATCTTCCCTTGAGCTGTTTAATTGGTATTATTGTGCTTTTGGTACGTGGTCCTTGTTGTGTTTGTGCAGCCCTCCGTTTAGCCTTCTGGCGATTCCCAGACATTATGGGTAAAGTAGTGTTCGCAAGGCTGTTGTCCCCCTCCCCCGGTGGACCTAGTTTAAAGTGCGTCTAATGAGGTTTGCGAGTCTGTGAGCAAAAAAGTGTTTTCCTACTTGTGTGAGATGCACCCCATCCCTTGCCAGTAGGCCATCCTCCTGGAATAGCAGGCCATGATCGAGGAAGCCAAAGCGTTCCTCCTGACACCATTTTCTAAGCCAGTCATTGACCTGTACTATTTTTCTGGCTCTTGTGGGTCCGTGTCTTACAACAGGGAGGAGGGATGAAAAGACCACCTGTACATTACATTCTTTTAGCATTGCTCCTAGAGCTCGAAAATCATTTGTGATCTTTTGAAACGTATGCCTTGCAGTATCATTGGTTCCTACATGAATCAACATGAGGTAGGATCCTTAGGGGCAAGTGACCATGTGCTCCTGCAATTTGAGGTACAAAGAAAGGCCGAAACTAAGACAAGTCAAACCCGCATTTTGAACTTTAGGAGAGCTGATTTCCAAAAAATGAAGGAAACGCTGAGCAGCATTCCGTGGACACAGATACTAAAAGACAAGGGAGTTACGGATTGATGGGAATTTCTCAAGAGTGAAATACTCAAGACGCAATTGCAAACCGTGCCAACAAAGAGAAAAAATAGGACAAGTGCAAAGAAGCCAGAATGGATGTCCAAAGAACTTCTAACTGTGCTAAGACACAAAAGAGACATGCACAAGAAGTGGAATAAGGGAGAAATCACCAAAGAAGAATTCAAACAAATAGCCAACACCTGTAGGGAAAAGGTCCGCAAGGCTAAAGCAAAAAATGAGCTCAGACTTGCCAGGGACATTAAAAACAATAAAAAGGGCTTCTATTCTTATGTCAGTAGAAAAAGGAAAAACAAGGAGGCGATAGGACCTCTTCGAGGAGAAGATGGGGCAATGCTGACAGGGGATAGAGAAAAGGCAGAACTACTTAATGCCTTCTTTGCCTCGGTCTTCTCACAGAAAGAGAGTCTTCAACCTCAGCAAGATGGAGTGGATGAGGGATTGGAGGACATCCAAGCCCAAATTGGGAAAGAAGTCATCCAGGAATACCTGGCCGCTCTTAATGAGTTCAAGTCCCCAGGGCCAGATCAACTACACCCCAGAGTATTGAAGGAACTAGCGGAAGTCATTTCGGAACCATTGGCAACCATCTTTGAGAGTTCTTGGAGAACGGGAGAAGTTCCAGCAGATTGGAGGAGGGCGAATGTGGTCCCAATCTTCAAGAAGGGAAAAAAGGATGACCCAAACAACTACCCTCCGGTCAGCCTCACGTCGATACCGGGCAAGATTCTGGAAAAGATTGTTAAGGAAGCGGTCTGCAAACACTTAGAAACAAATGCAGTCATCGCTAATAGTCAACATGGATTTATCAAAAACAAGTTATGCCAGACTAATCTTTTTTTTGATAGAGTTACAAGCTGGATAGATGTGGGGAATGCCATGGATGTAGCGTACCTGGATTTCAGTAAGGCCTTCGAAAAGGTCCCCCATGACCTTCTGGCAAACAAACTAGTCCAATGTGGGCTAGGCAAAACTACGGTGAGGTGGATCTGTAATTGGTTAAATAGACGAACCCAGAGGGTGCTCTCCAATTCTTCCTCTTCATCCTGGAAAGAAGTGACGAGTGGAGTGCTGCAGGGTTCTGTCCTGGGCCCGGTCCTGTTCAACATCTTTTTTAACGACTTAGATGAAGGGCTAGAAGGCATGATCATCAAGTTTGCAGACGACACCAAATTGGGAGGGATAGCCAATAGTCCAGAGGACAGGAGCAGAATTCAAAACGATCTTGACAGATTAGAGAGATGGGCCAAAACTAACAAAATGAAGTTCAACAGTGACAAATGCAAGATACTCCACTTTGGCAGAAAAAATGAAATGCAAAGATACAGAATGGGGGACAATGCCTGGCTCGAGAGCAGTATGTGTGAAAAAGATCTTGGAGTCCTCGTGGACAACAAGTTAAACATGAGCCAACAATGTGATGTGGCGGCAAAAAAAGCCAATGGGATTTTGGCCTGCATCAATAGGAGCATAGTGTCTAGATCTAAGGAAATAATGCTACCCCTCTATTCTGCTTTGGTTAGACCACATCTGGAATATTGTGTCCAATTCTGGGCACCACAATTCAAGAGAGATATTGACAAGCTGGAATGTGTCCAGAGGAGGGCGACTAAAATGATCAAGGGTCTGGAGAACAAGCCCTGTGAGGAGCGGCTTAGGGAACTGGGCATGTTTAGCCTGAAGAAGAGAAGAGGAGATATGATAGCCATGTATAAATATGTGAGAGGAAGCCACAGAGAGGAGGGAGCAAGCTTGTTTTCTGCTTCCTTGGAGACTAGGATGCGGAACAATGGCTTCAAACTACAAGAGAGGAGATTCCATCTGAACATGAGGAAGAACTTCCTGACTGTGAGAGCCGTTCAGCAGTGGAACTCTCTGCCCCGGAGTGTGGTGGAGGCTCCTTCTTTGGAAGCTTTTAAGCAGAGGCTGGATGGCCATTTGTCAGGGGTGATTTGAATGCAATATTCCTGCTTCTTGGCAGGGGGTTGGGCTGGATGGCCCATGAGGTCTCTTCCAACTCTTTTATTCTATGATTCTATGATTCTAATTCTTTGTTGAGAGATATGGTGAAATTATTGTGGTTCAATCGTACATCACTATTTTGTCATTCAGGGCTTTCTTTTTCTCTGATGTGCAAGAGCAGGAAATGCTGTCTGGCCAAAAGAACAGCAGGCTTTCATTCCGGTACTTATGCCAGTTCTAACTGTAAACTTTGTAGTCTACTAGTTACATGGGGTTGCTATTTCTTCCCTGGCCAAAACTTAGAGGGTTGAGCACATAGATTCCCATTAATTTATGTCTCTGTAGGAGCCATAAGATTCCTTGGAGGAGATATGCTTTTGTGCTGTATAATATAGAAAGAGTCTTCTTCTAAGTTCCTCTTCAGTCTTAAGAATTAAAACTTGCTTGCTGTGCCTTGTTTGTGGTGTGTGATTTGGTATCCTTAGAATTTTGCCATCATATCTTTTTTTCCCTCCAAGCGACTAAGAAATAGGAGCAACTAAACCATACCACAATGCTTGTTCCCTGCTAGGTTAAGTGCTTTAGAAAACACTCTTAAGCATTAGATGTTGTTAAGACAGAAAACTCTCATTTTTCAGACTGGCATCAGTTCAGGGTAAGCTACAGAAGGACAAATACATTATTTTTAAAGGCTTCGGGAACTAAACATTCAGTTGGGTGGCTTCAGTTAATTTGAGAGAACATTTTCTATTTTTATTCCATCAAGTTTGCATGCTATTTCAGAAGTCACAGAGGGAAAAGCCAGTGTTCTTATTCACTGAATCTTGCAATGTTCTTTTGGTGACTGCTATTAATACTCTATGTAATTCGGGTTTCCCCCCTCCCTTGCAAATAACTTTGCATTAGAAGACCAGATTTCAGCTGGCACACTAATAATGGGTCTATTCAGTTGGTAAGCCAAAAAGGGCTTGTTATCAAATGCTAAACTGTTGCTAGAGCCTTTGATATATTTGCTAATCCTTTGTAGTAAATACTTGTTGCCCTAGTTCTATGAAGTGTTTGTAAAGTGAATAGTTTTAGTTACAGGTTTGATGATTTGCATCAGTTAGAATTTCACCCAATAATATAGGTATTATGAAAAGTGTATTCTGCTAACCTAGAAGCATCATTCTTGATAAGGTTTTAAGGTCATATGGAAGAGTTTTATGGTTGTATGGAAGACTCCCTGGAAGGGAAAAGGGGTGTCCAATTATTTTATTGTAATGGCTACAATGGAAAAGAATGGAAAAAAGAATGGAAAAGAAGTAGTAGGCACAGTTGGGATTTTGTGCTTCAGCTATAACAACATCTTTATGACCCATTATTACTGGTACAACTTCACAGCTTATTTGGGGTTCATTTTCTGCATGGTGCACATACATACTGTATTCTCCAAAATGAGGGATATTCATATAGCTTGTTGAGTGAAGGAGACATATTCATGGATAGCCATGTTTACCATAGAGTAAAATAAACAAAATACAAAATCTACAAAAGATTGCTATCTTTATTAGCTAATCAAAATTTACAAAACCCTTTATGTAAGATTTCCAAGCTCCGTTGGCTTGTTCAATATGCAAAATATATTTTAAAATCATACAGATTGACATTGTTAACATAACAGTGATTATGGATTGTGCTGGGAAGAACACATTTGCCATCAAAGACCAAATTCCAGTAGTTTTTTTTTCTTTCTTTCTTGTACTTCTGGTGTAGCGTTTATGCTGGCATGCTAGTGTGACAGCTTCTCTATACCACCATAGACACATATCTGCTATCTTTTATTGGATGCAAGGCTAAGAACATGGGAATGGTACTACTTGAATATGCTTTTAATATTTTTAATCTTTGTTTTTACAATCTTGCCCCCTTGTGGTATGCTTTGGCAATGAAATTTCTATTATTATTTCATTTTAAATCTACAGTAATACCTTTTTTTTAAATAAAAAAGACAATATGTAAATGGCAGGAGTATTCACTGGAACAAACTGAGTCATTAAATATGTAATTTAGAGCTGTTTGTTTTAGCTTCAGCATACAATATTTTGGCAAGAGTAAATAAAATTTGGCATGGCTTAGATTTCTTACAAGCCAATTAAAATAAAAAGTTGAAACTGTGGGTACATTTCTTGTTAATGAGTTAGGATTATTCAAGAGAATGGAATTTAGATGTGTATTTTATGCTACAAATTGCTGTTTACTAATTTAGGAGAAAATGCTCACTAATCGTTGTTGAAATTTAGATGGGGAGTATAAAAGAGCAGAGAGGAAATATACCTTCCTAATAGGGAATTGCCTTCTTCTGCAGGGTACTGCCCATGTGAAAAAGTCAGTGTCTGATCAGTGAATACTGATTGCTTTCGACTATGACATGAGTATCACCAGTAAAAAAGTAGAATTGTACTTCCCTGAAGTGATGAGAAGAAATCCAGTTTTGGCTAGATATATTCACATTCTAAAAGAGCAGACATGAAGGATGATTGGATAACAGATTTCTTAAAACACTAATAAGAAATATCTGAAATAGTTTAGAAGTTGGGTTTATGTGCAGAAAATAGTGTTTTTTTTTTGCACAGAAAGTATTTTTTTCACAAAAATGTATTTTTATGTAAGAAACTTGTTATTTTTGTGCCAACAATACTGTTTTGTGCAGATTATTATGTTTTGGTTTTCTTTAAAAATGAGCATCCAAAATCTGCATTAATTTGGTTTTTTGCAGGGACTAAGTCTCAAAGTGCAAGACATCTTTCAAAACGATGCAGTGTTTGTTGCAGCAGGAAGAAGAATGAAAAAGGTATTTGTTTTTGCCTGTGATAACATATGAAAACATTTATATATATTCCTAATGAACTGGAACATTGCTATCTATGTGCAGCATTATTAACATAGCAAGCAATATTGTATTTGCTGATATAACTATGTTGGTAGAGCAGGAGACAGCAAAAGAGGAGGGACTTCAGGCACTTTGATGACTGGGGGGACAGAAGCACAAAGCCAGTCCTATCACAATGTGGCCCTGTTGGTTCACAGTCTGCTCAGGGCCCATCAGGGCAGCTTTATCTAATTGAAACAACATTTACAGCTGATCATGATAGAAGAGTGACTGATGCCCATGTAACTGACTTTTTCACCAGCATACGTCACTAACAGGATTTCAGTCACTGTGTGCTGATGGCTCTAGGGCCTGATATATATTGTTGATGTTATTTGCATGCTTCACAACTGGAATTTTAATGTGTTTGTGTGTGTGTGTGAACTGTGTAACTCTCCAGATGTTCTTGAGCTCCAACTCCCAGAAGTCTTAGTCAACATAGCCAATGGAAGGCCAAAGAAAGGGACTGGTTATTTTTGGATCAGACTTAGAATCATAGAATCAAAGAGTTGGAAGAGACCTCATGGGCCATCCAGTCCAACCCCCTGCCAAGAAGCAGGAATACTGCATTCAAATCACCCCTGACAGATGGCCATCCAGCCTCTGTTTAAAAGCTTCCAAAGAAGACTCCCGGAAGGATTTCTAAAATTAAAAAAGGACTGGCATTTGTATGACGCGTGGAGATTTAAAAACCCTCTAGGAAGAGATTTCACATTTTATTCAGCCCGCCACTCTACCTGGTCTAGAATTGACATGGTGTGGATGTCCAAGACTCTCACAACCAAGATAGAAAAAATAAATATACTGCCCAGGGGCAACTCTGATCACTGTCCCATAATCCTAAAGGTGTTTAGCGAGAAACAACAACGATTTTGGAGATTAAATGAATTCTTGCTTAAAAAAGAAGAAGATATAGAAAGGTGCAGAAACAAAATTAAGGAATACTTTGAACTCAATGCCAACAGTGAAGTTAAGGAAGAGGTGGTATGGGATGCCGGGAAGGCGGTAATAAGAGGCTACCTAATCCAGCAAGGAATCATACGTAATAAAAAGAGAAATGAGGAATTAACTGAATTGCTGAAGAGTATTGATGAAAAGGAGAGCCTACTTAAAAAGAAACCAGGAAATAAAAAAATCAGGATAGAGTTGGAGATGTTGAGAAAACAAAGGGATTCGTACCAACTCGAATATATAGCCAAGAATTTGAAATACATGAGGGCTAAATATTATGCACAAGCAAATAAACCGGGCAAACTCCTAGCTAAATCCCTTAGGGAAAAGAGACAATCTCAACACATCATGAAGATAACTAAGGATGGGACATTCTACACAGATGAGGAAGGGATTAGTAGACAATTTAAGGACTTTTATCAGGAACTCTATAAGAAAGAAAATATACCCCAAGAGGATATAGTCAAATACTTGTCGAAATATAAGTTGGAGAAGCTCACTGAACAACAAAGAGAATTGTTGAACAAAGAGTTACAGGAGAGTGAGATAATTAGAGCAATAAGTGACCTCTCCCTAGAAAAATCGCCAGGACCGGATGGAATTACATCATTATATTATAAACTATTTAAAGATGAGTTGCTACCATATTTAAAGCCACTATTTAATAACATATTAAAAGAGGCAAGAATTCCGGATTCCTGGAAAGAGACGACTATCTCCCTAATTCATAAAATAGGTTCAGAAGAAGATAACGTCAAAAATTATAGGCCAATAGCGTTATTGAACGTTGATTATAAAATATTCGCACACACAATGGCCAATAGACTAAAGATCTATTTGAATGAGATAATCAAGGAAGACCAAAATGGGTTTCTCCCGGGAAGACAAATGGGGGAGAATATAAGAACCATCTTAGATATTATAGAGTTTCATGAAGCCAATCACCAAAGAGAACTAGGTCTTTTATTTGTCGACGCAGAGAAGGCCTTCGATCGAGTGAATTGGGACTTTATGATGCATCTAGCCATGGAGAGAGACATGGGCTTCCAATTCATCAACACATTGAAGGCGATATATACGAGTCAACGAGCTAGGATTAGAGTAAATGGCCACCTTACAGACAATATCCAAATTGAGAGGGGCACCAGACAGGGTTGTCCCCTCTCACCCCTTTTATTTATATGGTCCTTGGAGATCCTTTTGGAGGGAATAAGGAGAGATGAGAATTTAAAGGGGGTGAAAATTAGGAAAGATGAGTTCAAAACCAAAGCATACGCGGACGATATTGTCTGTATAATATCTAATCCAGTGGAAAGCATCACTAACTGGATAGAGGTGATCCAGGAATACGGAAGGGTGGCAGGGCTAAAGATAAACAGACAAAAGACCAAATTATTAACAAAAAACATTAGTAAAATTAAGAAATTAGAATTGGAGAGGATCACAAATTTCAGTCTAGCCGGGAAAGTTAAATACCTTGGAATAACGATAACAGCAAGTAATATACAGTTGATTAAGAACAATTACGACCAGGTTTGGAAAGAGATCTCCAAAAATTTAGAAAAATGGAAACAACTTAAACTAAGTATCATGGGGAGAGTGGCTCTGATAAAAATGAATATTTTACCAAAGATGGTTTTTTTATTTCAAATGCTCCCGATACTTAGAACAAATCATTACTTCCGAATCTGGAAAAGAGATTTGCAGAAATTCATTTGGCAAGGAAAAAACGCCAGAATTAAATACACAACAATGATTGATGCGAGGGAGAGGGGAGGTTTGTCGCTCCCGGACTTTCAATTTTATTTTGAAGCCTCAGCATTGACATGGGTTAAAGAGTGGGCAACCCTTAAAAAGAAAAAACTTCTAAACTTAGAGGGCGCAGACTTACGAAGGGGCTGGCATGCCTACTTATGGCATGGGAAGGCCAGGATAGAGAAGAACTTTACAAGCCATACCATCCGGGCTGCGTTATTGAAGGTTTGGGAGAAGTACAAAGCGAGATTTTATGACAAAACACCCCTCTGGATCTCCCCCATCGAGGCCTTTCAAAAAAGGGAGTTACCAAAAGATAGCTGGCATACATACAAGGTCCTTTTAACAAAGGTTGGAAATAAATATAGATTGAAATCAATAGAAGAATTGAAGTCATTAGATCCAAATTTCTCCTGGTTCCATTACCATCAGGTGTCGGACACCTTCAGGGAGGAGGACAAAATAGGTTTCGCCTCAACCGACTCCATCTGGGACAAGGTAATGGTGAAGGAGAGGAAGGTGATTAAAATCCTCTACCAAAAACTGTTAGAATGGGGAACAGAAAAAGAACTTATTAAAGAAAATATGATTTCTTGGGCGTTAGACCTGAAACACACTATTCTTTTGAAAGATTGGGAAGATATTTGGAAAGATAAACTTACACTCACCAAAACAGTAATTATTAAAGAAAGCTGGTATAAGATGTTTACAAGGTGGTACCTAACACCGACAAGGATAGCAAAATTCCAACATGGGGCAAGTAATCTATGTTGGAAATGTGGTACTAAGATAGGCACATTTATACACTGTTGGTGGGACTGTAAAAAGGTTAAAATCTTCTGGAAGGAGGTCCACCGAAATATACAAGGGATTTTGCAAATACAGTTCGAGTTGAAGGCGGAATATTACCTCCTGCATCTACTGGATTTCAAGATGGAGAAAAATAAAGAGAGGTTGTTATTTCATCTGGCTGCAGCGGCAAGAACTGTAATAGCGAACAAATGGAAAGCGAGGGAAGTGCCAACAATAGAGGCATGGTTATATAAGACAAAGGATTTTATGGAGTTAGATTCATTATCGAATTTGATTTATAATGTAAATACAAAGAAAAGTGTAGACTGGTATCCACTTAGATTTTTTCTTAAAGAAAAGAGGAAGTTAATTATATGAGATTTTCTGTATGTTGACGGCTGCAATTAAGACTAGGAAATATTTGACAAGAATATACAAGGATGCAATTACCCCCAGGACTTTGGGAAGTCCAAAGAGTGTATGAATTGTCTAAAGAGTGTATGAATTGTCCAAGTTACTGTTCACATCCGATTATTCCCTCACTACCCTCCCCACTCCCTTTTCCACCCCCTCTGTCCCTACCCTGTCCTTTTTCTTTGTAGGTCATAGTTGGATTTTGGTGGAGACTGATATATCTATAACGGACAATTAAGTTAATATGAAGGGTATAAAGGCTTTTATGGCTGGGTACGCTAAAGGAGAAACGTTGGGGGATTGATGTCTTGATTAATATCCTTACTGCAACCTACATGTGTTATGTTATGAAAGTCATGATTGATTTGTAATTATGGAAAAACTCTTAATAAAAATTATAATTAAAAAAAAAAAAAAAAAAGCTTCCAAAGAAGGAGCCTCCACCACACTCCGGGGCAGAGAGTTCCACTGCTGAACAGTCAGGAAGTTCTTCCTCATGTTCAGATGGAATCTCCTCTCTTGTAGTTTGAAGCCATTGTTCCGCATCCTAGTCTCCAAGGAAGCAGAAAACAAGCTTGCTCCCTCCTCTCTGTGGCTTCCTCTCACATATTTATACATGGCTATCATATCTCCTCTTCTCTTCTTCAGGCTAAACATGCCCAGTTCCCTAAGCCGCTCCTCACAGGGCTTGTTCTCCAGACCCTTGATCATTTTAGTCGCCCTCCTCTGGACACATTCCAGCTTGTCAATATCTCTCTTGAATTGTGGTGCCCAGAATTGGACACAATATTCCAGGTGTGGTCTAACCAAAGCAGAATAGAGGGTTAGCATTACTTCCTCAGATCTAGACACTATGCTCCTATTGATGCAGGCCAAAATCCCATTGGCTTTTTTTGCCGCCACATCACATTGTTGGCTGATGTTTAACTTGTTGTCCACGAGGACTCCAAGATCTTTTTCACACGTACTGCTCTCGAGCCAGGCATCCCCCATTCTGTATCTTTGCATTTCGTTTTTCCTGCCAAAGTGGAGTATCTTGCATTTGTCACTGTTGAACTTGCATTTCTAGGGTTTGGTCCAAACTGGGTCAACCAGGGGCAGACTAACCAAATTTAGTATAAATTTATAGAATTGTGATTTTGTGATTTTGACTTTTGTAGAATTGTTTATTCATGGATTTGATGTAAAATGTTATCAACTAGGAATTTCTAGATCTGCTAGTATGATTCTATGGTCAACTTTATGGTTATCTTCCACTGGTCATGGTAGAGGACTTAGAGCAGTGGTTCTCATCCTGTGGGTCTCCAGGCATTTTGGCCTACAACCCCCAGAAATCCCAGCCAGTTTACCAGCTGATAGGATTTCTGGGTGTTGAAGGCCAACATATTTGGGGACCCATAGATTGCGAACCATTAATATAGATGCATTAGCATTTGAAGTAGTGGCATGCAGTGAAAAAGTGATAAATCAGAAAACTCTGCAACTTTCAGAATAAATGATTTGGAAGAATTTGAGCAGTAAAAATGATCAGGCCACTTTTGAAATTGGGTCTATCTACTACAAATGAATGCCCTCTTAATACAGGCAACATAGTAGAACATGATATACTGTTTTAACCATGCCTGTGTGCTGCAGAGCAAATGGTGGGATGTAAAAATGGGACAGAGTGAAGCTCTGTAATATTTAGGAATATTGAGATTATATGAAAAAAATGGCATGTACTACTTCCAGCGGTGAAAAGTCCTTATCAATACACAGATGGGAACCATAGAGAACTTTGCTCTAGAATACTTTTATTAAAGATAAAATATGCTAACTTCCCCTGTAGAAGAAAATCTAAGGAAGGAGGCAACCGACCTTTGGACTCTTCTGCTAAGAAGCCCTACATTCTTGTTCAAGCTAGTCCCAAAATTTCCAGCAGAGATGCCTGGCATACAGTTTACTCTCTGTCCTGATACGACAATAGGTAAAAGGAGCAGACTTTTAACCCTTTTATATTTTGGAATAATTATGGCCAGGCTCCAGTCACTAAGGATCTGTTCAGACTGGTCAATAAATCGAGGAGAAAGTACTGCCAGCATTGGAATCCAACAGTCTATATTGGAATTTAGCAACTCAAATAAAACCTTACCTTTTGCTTTAATTGTGCTATCAACATTCTAATTTCCGATTATGTGGCTGAAGGAGGGAGTACTGACACATCTCTATCTAAATTGATGCTATGGTCAGAGTCAGCAGAATAAAGCACATGGAAGTGGGCAACCCACAAATCAGCAGAAACAAGACAGGACATTCTGGAGATTCCTGTTTGAACAACATCTAATACAGTGTTGTGTCTAGTGTCTAGATCTAAGGAAGTAATGCTACCCCTCTATTCCGCCTTGGTTAGACCACACCTGGAATATTGTGTCCAATTCTGGGCACCACAATTCAAGAGAGATATTGACAAGCTGGAATGTGTCCAGAGGAGGGCGACTAAAATGATCAAGGGTCTGGAGAACAAGCCCTACGAGGAGCGGCTTAGGGAACTGGGCATGTTTAGCCTGAAGAAGAGAAGGCTGAGAGGAGATATGATAGCCATGTATAAATATGTGAGAGGAAGCCACAGAGAGGAGGGAGCAAGCTTGTTTTCTGCTTCCTTGGAGACTAGGACGCGGAACAATGGCTTCAAACAACAAGAGAGGAGATTCCATCTGAATATGAGGAAGAACTTCCTGACTGTGAGAGCTGTTCAGCAGTGGAACTCTCTGCCCCGGAGTGTGGTGGAGGCTCCTTCTTTGGAAGCTTTTAAGCAGAGGCTGGATGGCCATCTGTCAGGGGTGATTTGAATGCAGTATTCCTGCTTCTTGGCAGGGGGTTGGACTGGATGGCCCATGAGGTCTCTTCCAACTCTTTGATTCTATGATTCTAATGCCCCAGAAAAGCGAGGAATCGTTAATTTTAGTTGCCTTCATCAGCTGTAGCCAGCTTTTCCTTATTACATCTCTCCTTTTCTTTCTAATCAACCAATTATATTGCTATCTTAAGGAGTGTAATGGAGGTGGAATGCATTGATATTATAGTAGAGCTGTCAGAAGAAGGAGGAGGAGGAGGAAGAAAAAGGAAAAGAGGAGGAGGAGGAGGAGGAGGGGCAACAACAGCAGCTACAAGAAACATTTTTAGGATTGAAGTTAGGCCATATATGGCCTGGGAGACCTTTGCATGGATGAGATGGGAGCTGCCCCCTCCTTTTGTAATCTGGGCTATCCTATCATGTAACAATTATAGAAATTTCTTCTTTTCCCTTGAGCTGTACTGAATCTGCTAATTGATGGGGAAAATAGACACTGATTAATAGGTAATTAGCTGCAGAAAAAAAAAAAGAATTGTCCCAGAGCATCTGGAAGCTACCTTGGAATCACACCCATCTGCAAGGGTAGCTCCAGTTTACCTGACCTGATTGAGTTTGCCAAGAGCGTTGATGATTTTGCTGTGTTCAATGCTAATTTGATTTAAGGAAAAGGTGTTGCTGCTCCTATTTCTGTCATATACATTTCCACATATATTTCCAAGAATATGCCAGATGTAAAGGACACAGAAATGATACTGATACAGAGGCGTCGTCTTCTTAATGCCTTTGTGTATTGTGTACCATTCTCAAAAACAGTTGCTTAACCTTTAAATAGTTGTTCAAACTATTTAAATACAATAAATGATCTCTTCTGCAAGAGAAATGGAACATAAAAGGGGAATGAAATTTGTAAGCGTGCTACTTCTGATCATGCAGCTCTATATGTGTAGAAGTCTAGAAAATTTAATTTAAAAAATCACACCCCCTTAAACTGGGTCAGTTTATCCATGAATCAATGTAAGTATTAGAACTTGGCTCTTATTTTTAAAAAGGAACTATCTTCTCTGAATAGAGTGACAAAAAGTGAGAGCTTAGTCCATCCTGGTAGGACTCAAACAGAGTGCTGCTCGCCACTGCACTAACTCTGTCCTTTTTGAATGCCTGAGTGATGGTCAGGGGAAACTGGCCCTCTTAGGCGGCCTTGGTGCCAACTCCTCTCTGAGGAATTATCCCTGTCTTATCCATGAATTACATAACAATCCATAATTTTGGCCCCCAAACCTGCCCTTGACTTATACATGAAGTCAGAATGTATAACCAGTAATTAGAATTGACTCAAAACTTGTTCAGAAACTAGGTAACATAGAGAGCATATCGATACATGAAACTGGAATCCAATTAAATGCACAATGTGACATTATTTTCTATGCTTTGCATTTAAAGTGTTGTCAAAGAATGTGAAGGAGCACGTACAGGCATTTTTTTGTGTTTAATATAAAGTTCCTTTAATTTGGAGATTGCTATCTTACATTGAATTTTGTGACTGGCTTTGTTGTTGTTGGCTGCCAAGGTTGTAGAGTATTGGTATGGAATCTCAAGGAGGCAGTGTATATTTTAAAAATATATAAATATGAATAGAATATAAAGATATAAATAGAATAAATCATTTTGAAGTTATATTGTTTTCATACAAAATTAATAATGTTGTTTGTGTAAATATTCCAGGAACACAGAAGGTAGAAGAGGAGAAAATAAACATGTGGGAGACTTCCATCTTTTCTAGAGTATAGTTTTACTTTAAATTATTGGTGTAAACTTTAAGCAGTAACTCTTTTTCACAAGAGAAAATTCTCATTTTTTTTTAAAAAAATATAGAGGATGAATAGCAAGGCTATTTAGAGTCCCCGTTGCCAGAACGATACCATGTACTTGAGAAACAGACTTGTTATGAAAGTTCAAAGAAAGGATGCAGCTAAAATGGGCAAGATATCACTTTTTTCTACACTCCTGGCATAATATTTTTGAATATGGATAAATGGTTAAAAACATATTAACTGGTTGTCCCTATGATTGTACTATTACAATTTTCTGCTGTTTTTCCCCGCATTGATTTTGTTTTGTTCTTTAGGGTCTGTTACCATGCATTTTTTTTTTGCATTTTTCTCTCATTTTCATATCAAGACTGATTAACTGTAGAAGATCTAAGGATGTAACTGTGGGTTCAGTTCCTGAACCTCACTTCTAAAAATAAAGAATTTCTGAAATTACGTTTTTTTAAGTGCATCCTAAATACACATAGGTAACCAAATATAGAGTTAGAGAAACAGAAATCTATTGGTTGTTGTAGTACTTCAAAGACAAAGACTCCACCTTTAACTCAGAGGATGGTATTCTGATTCTTTATCTAGCAGTACTTTGCTTTCTGTGTAGTTCTAAAAGGGAGACATTTAAGGTCAGAAAAGGTGGACACTGTCAGGGGCTCAGATTTGGAATCAGTGACATATCAGTGACAAATGTGTGTCAGTTGAGAAGAAAACTTGATTTAATTTAATGGAGTTTACTTCAAGGGTACATCTACATTGTAGAATTAATGCAGTTGACACTATTTGTGATTCCATAACATCGACATGTGATACCATAACATAGTAATTAAAATGGTGTCGCACTGTGTTAATTTTACAAAGTAGATACACTCCCAGGTAAGTGCTATAGTCTTATGTTGCAGTTCTATGCATAGCTATTTAGTTTTAAATTGAATTGAATCCAATGACACCTAGTGTACAGTAAACATACAGAGGATTGTACTAAATAAGAAATGTATACTAACACTGCATTGATAATGAATTATTCATAACAAAAGATAGAGATCCAGTGAATATAAAGTCAGTCCTTGATCTGACCATAATCTTAGTTATGCAAATACACCTACTGGGTGATTTTAGGCTATTTTTATTGTCAAAGAAAGTTTGGGATTATTTTCATTACATAATCAACTGTCTTTTCAAATCATTCGTATGGATCCAAACTCAAATGAAACAGACCTTGCAAAACTGATAAATATGTGAGAGGAAGGCAGGAAGTTATTTTCCCCTCAATTCTGCATCCTCCTATAGTCTTCTTTGACCAAGAATATCTACTGGGAAATGATATGTAATGTGGTGTTGAGATCCTGCAAGGTGAAAGGAGGTAGTCTTCAGCAGCTCTTGGTTCAAAACTTCAGAAGTCAAGAGTCCTTCCAGTTATGGAAGGCAGGAAGACTCTGGGCCCAGCTCGTGAAAATGTGCAGTTCGGCCTTTCGTGAATGTGGAAGATATGTGATAATTATCAAATTAACTTTGTCCACAAAAGAGATCCATAATTAGTCCTATGTGTTTTATTACAGCAAGACTGATAGGATTGCAATTGCTTATCCCTTTACGTGCTGAAACATTCAAAATGAGCTCTCACATCACTTTTGGTTCCTTTTGAGAGAGCAGTCCTTTCTTGTCTGGCCAGCAAATGTTCCTCTTGTTGGAGATCACCTTCAATTGTCCCTGAAAGAGCCAGTCCCTTCTGATTATCGCTCAAGGCTTATTTTTGCACACTCTTTGAAAGCTCTTGCTGGTGTAGAACAGGTTCTTTTTAGGGCGCTTCCAGACAGCGCCAAAATTCGTGTTTTAAAACTTGGTTTAAAAATCCCTGGATATGACAGCAAGTTTACACACAGACTTATCAGTCCTGGGAAATGCCCCCCCTGCCATCCTCATATCTTCCTTTGATGCAGATCAAGATGGAGGATGGGTGAGAAACATCAGGTGGAACTTTTTAAAACAAAAATATGCACTCTATTATGGAGTGGACTTCATGCGTGCACATGCCAATATCTTAATGTAAACACAAGCAGATTTCTTAATTATTCGTAAGTTGCTTCAGGCTTTAAAAAAGTGCACATGCACTGGAGCAGTCCACACAGTGGGACAGGAAGGAAAGCACGTGTTTTTCATGACGGAAGGGAATATA
This sequence comes from Anolis sagrei, assembly GCF_037176765.1. Lineage (NCBI taxonomy): Eukaryota > Metazoa > Chordata > Lepidosauria > Squamata > Anolidae > Anolis > Anolis sagrei. The sequence continues at coordinate 66,330,136 of NC_090022.1, read as the reverse complement.
CAGTAATGCAAAAGTACACATTTTTTAGCAGAATCAGGTTTTAAGCATACCTTTTGAACATATGCTTTTCAACTGTTAACCTGATTCTGCCTACACTTTGGCTAAATATTGTTTAATCACCTCCTTTTTTTAACTTGGTTACTTTTAGGTTTTTAGTCTAGGGCAGTGGTTCTCAACCTGTGGGTCCCCAGTTGTTTTGGCCTTCAACTCCCAGAAATCCTAACAGCTGGTAAACTGGCTGGGATCTCTGGGAGTTGTAGGACAAAACACTTGGGGACCGACATGTTGAGAACCACTGTTCTAGGGCCCTCTGTCTTTGGGATAACATTTCAATTTCTTATGTGTACCCACATGGGAAAATAAAAATAGATCATATATATTATTTTCTTTACTATTTTCTTTAATATAACTAAATGCCATTAAGTAAATGACTATGGTACCTTAGTGGGTTGGACACAAGTTTAAGTTCTTAGAACAGAGATATTAAAATCAAAGGTATGGGTTAGTCTTGAGTCTAGACCTCTTCATTCCAAAGGGCCTACTTTAGGTATGTCTAAGGGTGAATCTACAGTATAGAATTAATGAAGTTTGGCACCCCTTTTAACTGTCATGGCTCAAGGATATGGAATCATGGAAGTTGTAGTTTTACAAGTCTGGATCTTGTGGTTTCAAAAAGATTACACTCAAATATGTATTTAATGTTTCAGAAAACTTTTTTATTGACTGAATAGTGTTTTTATTAATTGATTGACAATGCACAGTCAACATTTGGATAGTCAAAAGGTAGGATAAATGGGTTTTATTTATTGAGAATTTTGTTGACATGCTGACATCAGAACCTTAATCAAATGCCATTTTGGGTCCTCTTTCCCCCCACTTCTTGAAAATAGGGACAACATTTGCCCTCTTTCAGTCTGCTGGGACTTTTCTTGTTTTCTAATAACTCCTAAAGTTGATTGCCAGTGGTTCTGAAATTACTTTTGCTAGTTCCTTCAATACCTTCAATGTCACAATGGTTTGATAACAATTGCTTTAAACTGTTTTTAACTCAATGTTTTATTTATTGTTTTAAATTGTTTGTCATATTGGTTGTATGTTGGTGGCATTGAATTGTTGCCAGTATGTAAGCCATCCTGAGTCCCCCTTCGGGGGTAGAGAAGGATGGGATAGAAATATCGGAAATAAATAAAATAAATAAACAACTCATCTGGCCGTTGATGCTTGGATCCATTTAGAATAGCCAGATAGTCCTTGACTACTTCTTTGCCTATTTTGATTGTACTATCCCTAATTCCTCATCCACTCCATCTTGCTCAGGTTGAACACCAATCTCCTTTTGAGAGAAGACTAAGGCAAAGAAGATGTTGAGGAGTTCTGCCTTTTCCCCACTTCTTATTAGCATTTCACCATCTTCTGTATGCACAGGCCCTCTTGTTTCCTTGTTTTCCCTTTTTCTATAGACATAACCAAAACATCCCTTTTTATTGTTTTTAATCTCTGGCAAGCCTGAGCTCATTTTAGCCTTTCAAACATTTTCCCTACAGATGTTGGTTATTTGTTTGCATTCATCTTTAGCGACCCCCTATCCTTTACCTTTCTTGATCTACATGTCCTTTTAAAATCTTATCTCAATTGAAAGTTCTTTGGATATCCATTCAGATTTCTGTAAACTACTGCTATTTTTTCTCCTTGTTGGCATTGTTTGCAATTGTGTGTTCCGTATCTCACATATAAGAAACTCCCATCCGTCATTAACTCCCTTCTCTTTTAACATTCCCATCCATAGTATTACTCTTAGTATTTCCCTAAATTTCATGAAATCAACTTTTCTACAATCTAGAATGCATGTCTATCTTTTCTTAGTTTGCCCTTTCCTCTATATTACAAACACCAGGAGAACATGGTCACTTCCACCTAAGAATCCCAGCACTTCCAGTCCATTGACCAGGTCTTTCGTGTCAGCTAGAATCAAGTCCAGAATAGCTGATCCTCTTGTTGCTTCTTCCATCTTCTGTACAATAAAATTGTCTGCAAGGCAAGTGAGGAATTTGTTGGATTTTTTACTCTTGGTAGAGTTTGTTTTTATCTGTATACATGGCAGTTCGTAGCATTTTTATGTTAAAGGCTTTGTTTAATTAAACTTAAAATGCTTTTTATATCACCCATAAGTTCCTCATAAATTCTATAGCCAGCATCAGTTCTTGAAAGCAAGAATAAAAAAAATTAAATCTATATTTTACACATCTAGATGATGGTCTGTATCTTATCAGTGTAAAACAGAAGACACTTTTATAAAGTCTGGGCTAACAATTTTATTATAATCATTAAACAAATGAGTGCATCATTTGGGATAAGACTACTTATTTAATAATTACCAATGCATTTCAGTCATCTATTAATATTATGCTAATTTTTATTTTTAGTGGGTATCATAAACTGTATGGGAACAGAAATGAGATTTCAAATGTAATTAGAGTTCATCTTTAATGTGTTTGCAAAAATGAGCTCTCAGTAAAATTTAAGGAAAGACATTTAAACGTATGCTTTTCATAGAATATATTCTCATTCTATATATTTATGGAACAGTACATTTATTAAAACAATGATAAAAATAATCTTATTTGATCTGCTTTGCTGTACTGGATTTCAACAAATCAAATCCTACTACATGTTGATTTTCAAATTTCATTTATGCTGACATAATGAGCTCCATGAAAGACAGCATAGTCCTTTGTACTTGACTAGAGTAAGACTTTTGCATTTGACTTTTGTATAGGATTTGAAAGCAAACTACATAATTATTAGGTGAACTAGATGGTTCCTGGTCTCTAATGAAAGACAATCTCTTATGTTTTAGATCAGCTCAGGAGCAGGATCATAGATACTCTGGTAATCTGAACCATAATATATTTTATGACTCTCCCCACCCACCCCACTTTGTCCAGAGATGTGTTTCACTGCTGACAGAAAATAGCTCATACTATATAATCAGAGATTTAGCAAGAACCCTGTAACTGCAGATCCCATATTTGTGATCTCACTTGTTCATGTTCATGGGAAAATGGTCTCTCTAGGCATTTTCCAGGTTGTCCAGGCAATTCAGTAGTATACTTCCACAGGACCTAGCACGTTTCTAGAGAGGATACCTCCCTAGGAATCTCTAGGTCTTCCAACAGAACTTTATGGTATGATGGAAGTGAGCTAATTTGATGGCCAGCTTTTGTCTGGAAACCATCTTGAATCCGTTCAGGGAGATAGGTGTGTTACAAATAAATTTATTACTACTACTACTACTACTACTATTATTATTATTAATGGTGATCAGTCATATCTGTGGTTTTGGGGAGATGAGAACTGTCTGAATTATGTATGGTGAAAACAAGTATTATCTTGAGCTAGTTTTAACACTGGATTTTCTTGAACAGTTGTTTATTTGAGAGGCAGGCACAGAGCAGGTGATACATTCTTCTTCACACTTTACCACTCTGTACATAATTTTAGAAAGTTCATGTTTTTTCTAGGTTGTCTTGCCTCTTGCCTTCCTTAACATTGGATGAGTTCTAGTTGTGTATGTGTGAGAAAGAGAGAGAGAAAAAAATGTGTGGGTGTATGTTTGACACAGCGAAAGATTGGATTAGCTCAAGTTCTATTTGTCTGTGTGGGAAAAAGACAGAAGGAGAGAGGACTTCCTTTTTACTTTTGACCACATGAGACATAATTTCAAAACCTCATGTTCCTCCTGGATGGTCTTTCTCAACATCTACAAGCTTCAAACTTTTTATTCTGTTGTTAAAAGTTGGTATGGTGCTAAATGCACAGTATTAAGTGAATTAGAATTATTTTTGTTTTTTAGAAACTTATCACCATGTCAGAATTACATATTCCTTTCAAGTTACTTAAAGTGGAAAAAGCCTCTTTCTGCTTCCAAATATGGGGGATAATGTGCACCCTCAACACCTAATAATAGTCAGGAAATCAGGAAGGGAATGATTTAATGTAAACTACACAACATTCAAAATTAGAACTTGTCTTTCAGTAACACAGACATGGGGTTGCCTTTGAAGACTGTCCGGAAGCTTCAATTGGTCCAACGGATGGTAGCCAGATTATTAGCAGGAGCGACGCTCAGGGAGCATACAACTCCTCTGCTGCGCCAGCTCCACTGGCTGCTAGTCTGCTACCGGACACAATTCAAAGTATGGTGCTCATAAGAGATATAGCCACAGGATTACTGGTGAGATGAAATATAATTATGATTGTAAAAGGCTTTGAAAATCAGAAGTACCATAGGGTAGTTTCCTGGGAGCCCCAAAACTAATTTGCTAAAAACCACCCATCCTACTTAGAGCTGAGAGAAAAATAGTTCCTACCTTCAGTTTTAGGATAAAGGATAAAATATCCTAGAAGTGGCAGTCTGATTTCCAGTCATCTCTACCTTATATCTGTCCCACCAAAAGTTGTAATCTGTGGAATAGTGCTAGTCTGCAAACCATCAACTGCCGGTCTCTAGAAAGTTTCCAGAAAAGAAGCAATTGTAGTTAATGGGTACTAATATAGTGCTGTCCTCTAGCAGGTTAGGAAAATAATGGTTAGTTCTTCACACACAAACACACACAAATGCTAGTCCTCAAAAAAACTTGGTTTTTCAATAATTTGACATGTTGGGGAAATGACTTGCCTTGAAACAGTCTGAACATTTAAAGAACATTCTGGAAGAAACCAGAATTTCACTTGTGATTTGAAGACCACAGAGAGTCCAAAGAATCGTCTTACGATCCATGCATGTCAAACCATGGGCAACTGTATCACTACTCAAGTCCAAATTATGTGTGATGCTCAGTCACATTATGTTTTCCTTGATATTTCTTCTCCTAGCCACACCTGTGCTTTTATTTGCTTGCAAGTGTAGCTATACACACAGTGACCTGCAGTAGAAGCTGAAAAAGAGAGGTGCAGGAGAAAGGAGAGCTGTTTAAGATATACTCAAACTTTGCTTTCCCCAGGAATCTACCTGTACTCTACCAATCTCCTGAGGGAGGTCCATCTTATCCACCCTTCCTTTTCTTTCCCATGGACAAAAGCAGGGGTTGGTGTGCACTGGAAACCAGTAGGATGAAAGAACGGTCAGAGGCAAAAAAAGAAAACAAAGATTAACCTCCTTTAATCTTTTGAGGGAACTGTATCTGTAACAGTATGTCATGTAACAGTTTGGGCCTTAGCGTTGATGCAAGTCATTGCAGCTCATACTGGAGCCAAGAGACAGCAGCTGCTGGTATAGTTCAATATCACAACAGATCTGTACTACTGCAATTTTGATCTGAGTAGAAGAAAAGTCATTTCCCAGGTACTTTACTCAGTTGTCTTGCCAAAATGGCCACCTCACTTATTTTCTATGTTGCTGGTTTCATAACATTTGGAACAATGGCTTCTTACCAGTCCCACTGCAGTATTCTGTTTTCCACACAATAATAGATTGATGCTGCATCTGGTAGCTGTGAAGCTGGCTAAAATGAGCTACCTAACACTGTTCTATGAAAGCACTGCACTGAGAAATTATGTGCTAGACTTGCCTAATCTCTGCAGTGTAAATTAAAGCTAGGCTTGCCAGATGCCAGGGCTTGACTCACAGTGAGAGCTGTGGCTTTGAAGCATATCACAATGTTTATGGCCAACAACTACTCTCAGAACCTTTAAGAAGGGCAGCTTACAGTGTGGAAGGAAGGTAATTTCATTTTATTAAATTGCCCATCGAAATCACCAAGCTTTCCATTTGATGGCTAATTAATTGAATGGACTAAAGCAGTACAGTAGCACCATCAGCTTCCGTATGTTACCTTTTTCGGTATTTGCATGCATTTTAGCCCCTGGTTTCCTTTCCTGACTGCAGTGTTCTTCCAAATGAGGAATGATTGCCATTTTCACGCCACAGTTAGGTGTCAGTTACTCTCTTTTGAGCCTCATCACTGAAGAACTGTTCACCTTGCTATTATGCCAAAAGCCTCAGGGAAACAGCATGCTATCTTGCAGGAGATGTGTGATTCTAAACAGAAAAGGCCTTTTCCTGTCAATCTATCTTGACATATTTCTGAAATGAAAATAAAATCAATGCGACACATGAGCCTGCTGGGTATATGCACCAGCCACTTTCCCCTTTTCTTAAGTCTGTGTTGACAAAGCTTATAGTGTTTTCTTCTGAACATCATGACTGAGGCTTAATTTGATCCTTCAAAAATTATGGTAGAAGAAATGACTGAACATAGCCTACCTGTGGTGCTGTTGTGCTTGTATCAGAGACGTGTCTTCCTTTTTATGCAACAATGTATATTCAAGAGATATAAAACAGTATATGTTTCATATCTAGGAGCTCCATGCATCAGATCAAGGGCCGTAGCCAGAAAAAAATTTCGGGGAGGGTTGAAAATTTCGGGGGGGGGGGGGGGTTGAAACCTGCCTCCTAGCTTACACTGGAGCAAAGAGCACAGCAGGGGGCAGAGCGGCCTTCAATATCCTGCAGCTCCGCCCCTGTCAATCATCTCCACCAAGTCTGGCCTCCTTAATGAGAGCATTCAACACCCCCCCCCCCCACTTGGTTGCTTCGCTACATCGGCTATTGCTGCAAGTAATGACTGTGTGAATAAATTGTCAATATTTGCTTGAGATAGTGCTTGCAGTTCTGGAGGGACTCTTAATTTTTTGCATCTCATAGACTTAGCATGGGGATTTGGTTAACCAGTTAAAATTCATGAATAAACAAAAGTGGAAATATCTGAAGTTGTCACTTTTAGGCCGTATATCTTTGATTAAGATGGATGTTTTACCGAAATTGATGTTCCTTTTTCAAAACCTCCCAATAATCAGAAGTCAAACACTTTTTATAAAATGGAAAAAAGAAATACTGAAATTTATATGGGCTGGAGGAAGACCAAGAATAAATTATGATAATTTGATTGATAAGAAGAATAGAGGAGGTTTGGGCCTCCCGGATTTTAAAGCATATCATGACGCATGTGCGTTGATATGGATAAAAGATTGGATATTGTTGAATAAAGAAGATTTTTTAAATATAGAAGGAAATGATCTAAGAGTAGGATGGCATGCTTATTTATGGTACGAAAGGGAAAAGAAAGAAAAGAGTTTTGGTAACCATTTTGTGAGAGCATCCCTATTAAGGGTATGGCAAAAATATAAAAGACATTTTTTTTCTAAAACACCTTTATGGATCTCTCCCATGGAAGCAAACCAGCGAAGACTTTTAGGATGGAGAAAATGGCCAACCTACAAAGATTTGTTAAATAAGGCTATGAACAATATTAAGTCTTATGAGGAACTAAAACAATTTTTTTTTCTAATATTACTTGGTTACATAATATGCAAATTAAAGAATATTACAATCAAGATAAAAAATTTGGATTTTCCTGGGAGGAAACAGCGTGGGATAAAATTTGAAAATTTGAAAAGAAAGTAATATCAAATATTTATAATATATTACTTACCTGGCTGACTGAAAAAGAACAGGTTAAAAACTGTATGATAAAATGGGCTCAAAATTTAAGAAGACCAATTCAAATGAGGGAGTGGGAATAGATGTGGAACAAAAAATTAAAATATACATATGCAATGGACTTAAAAGAAAATTGGATAAAAATGTTCCACAGATGGTATTCTACACCGAAACAACTTGCTAAAATGTATAAAACAGTTTCTGATAAGTGCTGGAAATGTTCAGAACAAGTGGGCCCCTTCTACCATATGTGGTGGACTTGTAAAGAAGCAGTAAAGTTTTGGAGGGTAATTCATGATGAGACGCAAAAGATCTTAAAAAGAACTTTTACAAGAAAACCAGAGTATTACTTGTTAGGCTTTACAGATTTAGATTTACAATTGATGGAACAAGAGGACAAACTTTTTACATATACTACGACCGCCGCTAAAATTGTTTTTGCTAGAGAGTGGAAGCAAGGTTCAGTACCACCTGTACAGGATTGGGTGGAAAAAATCAGAGAAATAAAGGACATGGACGAACTGACTTTTTTGTTGAAGAAAAATACAAGCATGATAATAAAAAGAACAAATTGGAACAATCTTCATGACTATCTGCGAAAATAAAAAACAAGAGAGACAGTTTTATTATCTTTAATAATTTTTTTTAATATTTTTGAATAATAAGAATAATTTATCCAAGAAGATGGAACGGAAGTCACCTTTGTGTGTGTGTGTGTGTGGATGTATTTTTGTAGTTTATTTATCTTTTTTTTGGGTTTTATTTAGGATGTCCTTTTTACTTTTTACTTTATTGGTCTTTCCCTTTCTTTTTTCTTCTTCACTTTCCTATACTTTATTGTTCTCACTCTTTCATTGTATTCTATATAAAATTTAACAAAATTTCTTTTTAAAAAATCATGAGTAAACCAGGTTTTTTTTACCTGACAAATTTCGGGGAGGGGGGGTTGAACCCTACCCCCCCCCCCCCCGGCTACAGACCTGATCAGATCTAATCCAGTTCTACAAAACTTCAAAAAGAAAATGATAGCTCCCATCTTTGATAGTTGTGTGTGTTTTTAATTGATCTTCAGCCATCTTGCCGCTTCTTGCAAGCAGATGGACAAAGGTGCATCTTGTATAGTGTGTGTATTAAGGAGCTTTCCCCCTGTTATTTCCCCCCCCCCCCAAATCTGTCACTTTTTTAGGTCACCTTCTCTTTCTTCCTATTGCCCTTCTTAGAGCTCATCTACACTGGTTGGTTGGTGTGGGGCCAGTCTGGAGCAGAAATATAATGGATTAGTGGGTTGTTGTAGTTTTTTCGAGCTGTATGGCCATGTTCTAGAAGCATTCTCTCCTGACGTTTTGCCTGCATCTAGGGCAGGCATTTTAAGAGGTTGTGAGACTGGAGTTAGGGGCTGCATTCACATATTGGCTCCTTTTAGTAGTTTTGAATTTTACATATGCAGGTGAAGACATTAGACAAGTATAGCACAGAGTAAAAATATCCACTTAGATGTATGGAAGACCATGGATATAAAATAAATTAATGAAATAAGCAAATGTAACCAGGAAGGTTTTAATTGGAGAAATGAGTCCTGATTCATACTGTTAAGCTGTGACAATTGCCAACCCTTAGTAATCATTTTTTACTTTTAACCATTTACATTAATTTAACATTAGATTATAAATGTGAAATTCCATGCTATAAAACATCTAAAATAAAGTCATGCTTCTATTTATCCTGAAAATAACAGCTGCATTTTTCTTATTTCTCTTCAAGTATTTTTCAGATACAAGTGGCTTTACTGATTAATTATATTGTTCATAAAACTGACATTTTTGCTCCCTTAGTTCTGGACTAAGACGTTTCTGCAAACATCCAGTATATAAAAACTACAATTAGTTGAACTGCTGTTATATAATGTTGTTCACATATGTTCTTATGAACATTTATTTTCTCCCTTGTGAGTTTTTCCTGTCTATCATTTTCAGTTCTCTGGGGGAGTTTTTCCTGTAGAAAAACTCTCCAGAGAACAGAAAATGATAGGCAACATTGGAAGTCGCCTATCATATTCAAGGCAAGAAATAAAAAACCTACCAGTCATGATTGTTTAATTTTAGCTTTAAAAGTTTTAGCTTAGTTCTGAAGAACCGAGGTTCAGTTTCACATGAGCTTCAAAACTTCATACCTTTCCACCTATTAATATTTATTTTCTATGTAGATTGCTTTTATGATAACTCTTTATAGTTACCTAATCCTATGGAATGGTGTAAAATTCCCAAGATCACCTGTGTGTTTCTAGTCAAAAACCATGCTTCTTCTCATATGTTTGGCTGCAAGAAGCCAGGAAGAACATGGAAAGCCACAGCATATCACATATTTTGGAACTGCTCGTACATCTGACCAAACCTAGGGACAATTAAAAAAAAAAGGGGTGGAAATCTTGAGGACTTTCAGAGAGTGTTGACTGTGGCTCCTAGAGTTCCTCAACATTATGCTGGCTAGGACTGCTGGCACTTGCAGTCCAACAGCATCGGGGGGACGGGGGGGGGGGGGGGGGGACACTGCGTGATTCTTGACAGCATAGCAAGTAAAGGAAAGATAAAAAGAATCTGCATATTATTATCAGACCTTTTTAAAATGATACCAGTATCAAATAATACACTCAGAGAAACGCAGTTAAATGTCAAGTCCGGGGGGAGAAATGAGTGGTACTAAATTCATCCTGTAAGATACTCTTCCACTGCCACCTACAGAACTGTTTCCTAGAGACAGATTATATTAAGCTTTGTAGTAGCAGTAGTTGTTTGGCCATAAGCTACAATATTCTAAAATTAAAATAAAACAAAACCCTTAAGAACACTAAGCTTTGTAGTTAAAAGAAGGGAATTTGGGACAAAACAAATTATACTGAAGATCTATTCTAGGAACCTATTTCAAGCACATGCATTCAAATGCTGATAGTGCCAGCATAATTTCAAATAGAAGAAAGCCAATTATTATTACTTCTTTTCTAAAGTTTAAAACAGCGCACCCAATGTTATCTGATGTGGGATTGGGGGCAGTTATATCAAAAATGCACATGGATGGCATGAAAAATACATGATAAAAAGGTTTGCTTAAAATCTGTGATCAGGCAAAAAATGTACTGCTATGGAGTACTGTATATCCCTAGACTAAAAAAAAAAAAAACCCACAGGAGTTCCTTACAATACTCTGGTGTAGACTGCTCCAGCCCTTATCATTATTTTATAATCTTGAAACAGCCGATGAGGGATGTAAACAGATGAAACCAAATGGAAGCATGAAAGGAAAGCAATTCCCATGAGAACTCTCTCCAACCATTCCTTTGTTATCATATTTTGAAAATAAACAGAGCTTGAATTTACACAGTGGGCACCAGCATGGCAAGCCTAAAGGTAAACGGGGTTCGAGAGGGCAAACTTAAAGGCACCAGGAGGGTTTTTTTTTGTGTGTGTCAGGAGCGACTTGAGAAACTGCAAGTCGCTTCTGGTGCAAGAGAATTGGCCGTCTGCAAGGACATTACCCAGGGGACACCCAAATGTTTTGATGTTTTACCATCCTTGTAAGAGGCTTCTCTCATGTCCCAGCATGGAGAGTTGGAGCTGACAGAGGGAGCTCATCTGTACTCTCCCTGGATTAGAACTTCCGACTTATTGATCTTCAGTCCTGTCAGCACAAGGATTTAACCCATTCTGCCACCGGGGGCTCCTATACCCAGGAGGGTGCAGAGACAATGACAGGAAATCTACCGGCGTGTACTTTGTTATATCCACATCAATGTTTATGAGGTGCAGTGCATATTGGAGAGTCAGTAAGAAAAATAAAACTTCTGGTGACTGTCTCATACCTTTTGCAGTTCCCTTCAATCTGCATTAGTCAAACCTTTCTGGATGCCATAATGCCATTTCCTATTGTGTCAGGAATCAGTACATTGTTTGTGCCCATTGGCTTCATTCTGTCCAGGGAACTCACCAGGGTCCAGCAGCTGATGGTTAGTGGGTTGGCTTGTTCGTATACCACTGTTTTAATGGCCATTGCTTTGAAGCAAGTGCATCATGCCCTTGAAATCAGTCTGCCTCTGGAGTCCCTTACAACAGTTCTCTGAGACTGAAATGGTTTGTCAGAGGTGATGCCAAGAAGGGTGTGTCCATAGAAAGATTACTCTGTTTTTTGAGTCATACAAGACAACTGCTGTCATGTCAAAGAAAGGTGGAATGGCAAACAAACCCTCATGGGGAAACTTTGCAAACACAAGAATATGATTCAATAGAAAGAATGGATGATGATGTTAAAGTAGAATAACTACATTTAATGAATTTAGAAGTTAGCATGTAGAAAAAAATGAAATCTAAATGGCTGGAAATACTGCAAATGAAAGAGCAATTCCAGTTCAGATTAGTTGTAATATTCTGTTCCTATGTGAGGCAGCCATATGCCTAGAGGAAACCCAATGACGGGGCAAGGACACAATATCACAATCCCACGTGTTATGTTTATTTATTATTTATTTATTATATTTATTTATATCCCACTACATCTCTCCCAAAGGGGACTCAAAGCAGCTTAACATAAAACCATTACACATATACAAACATTAAAACAGAATTAAATATAAACATTATTTAAAATGTTCTCCACAAATGGTACAGAGAGGCAAATTTTTTAAGATAGAGGAACTGTTATTATTCTTTATTTATGTATCTAGCACAATGAACATACATAATTGCAATCCTATGTATGTCTGCCTACTCACATTTAAGACTATTGTATCCAGTGGGAATACAACATGTCTTACACTTGAGTAGGCAGACAAAGCTATGTAAATAACTTAAGACTGTAGTCTAAGGCAAGGCTGCTCAAACTAGTATTTGTATGCTGGTGCTACTCTGTGAGAAACGAGCTGCCGGCCCATGGCAAGTTTCCAGAAACCCAAAAAGGCACAAATATTGTACCAATCACAATCCTGCTTTATAATGCTAATGTGATTAAATCTATGAGAAATATTATTTGTAACTTCTTTTTCTTCACTAGTTCTTCACAGGCACCTAGAATACACTCTCGGATTCTAGTAAAAAAGAGAAATGAGATGAACAGACAAACATGTCCTTTCTTTCTGCCATAGGAGCCAAGTGGGTCTAGGAGCAAGTGGAAATCTTGGGGTATAATATGCCTAAAGTGAAGAATTGGGAGGACAGGGAGAGGGATGACCTGTTTGAAATTATTTATGTGCTTTTAAGTAGTGGCCAGATTTGTACTCTGATTCAGCTGGTTATTTGTAAGTCTTCACCAGGTTATAAAACTGACCGAAAGATGAGCAAGTGCTTTCTATCTTTCCCAAATAGCCCATGACCAGCTTATACTAGACCTTTCTTAGATTTCAAGGAATTCAACAAGAAATTACAAAATCAGAAACAATCAAATTAAATCAGATAATTGAAAAGTTTTAATGGTGAATCTAGACAGGATTACAGAAGCCAAGTCTCCCAGTGTGCGTGATATAAGATGTATTGTATGCAAGCCTCTGCTTGTCAATTTGGATTGATCCACACCGAGTTCAATGAGTTTGATTGCACTGAGTTCAATGAGTCTGCTTGAAATCAGCATGGCTGGGCTTACCTCTGAGTAAATGCATGTAAAGATCCCTTTTACCTCTGCATGATATTTGCATTGATAGATATTTGGTGGAACAATTCCCTTCATATTCCTATCAGCCTGCATCCTATAAAAAAACTACAGATATTTAGTCTCTAAAGAAAAAGAAGGGGAGTTCTCAAAATCAAAACAGCAGGAATGGCTACTGTGAGGATAATTTTCTGAAAGATAAAATCCTGTTTTGTACAAAATGTTGTGATTCATTCCTGTTATGAGGAAGGGGGATAAACATGCAATCTATCCCTATTGCAGCCTAAGAGAAAGATTCTTTAGGAATATAAGAACCAGGTGGGATCAGACAAAAAACCCACCTCTTCCATCATTCTGATCATATAGTGAGTGTGGATTTACCTGTTCAATTTATTTTAAAGCCACCCTGTTGGCAGCATACCTACTCCCCAGCTTAACTGTTAGCTATGAAAGAACTACTATATATCTACTTCTGATTTCAGTGTTCTCATTATTGTTGTCTTAGGTCCTATCCATGTGGTTATATAATGTTGTTTCAAACTGCATTATATAGTCAGAGTACACTCATATAATGCAGTTCAGTGCAATTAAACTGCATTATATGAGTCTATACTGCATTATATGGGAATGTAGATGAGGCCCTTGGTATGGGATGAATTTTAGGCATTATGAAAAAAAGAAACAGTCAAAAGAATTTTTCTAACTCTATATGCTTCACGAGTTTATCAAATTCATTTGCAAAGGCATGCACAATGTACAGATTGATCATTTTTACTGTTGCATAACAGTTAATGAGACAACAAACTTTTCAGTCTAGCTAATAAATTATATGTGATTTCACAGAGGAATTTTCTTTTCTTTTTGAAAATGTATGCTGATAGATGACAAAGAAGCAGAGGCACACAATTGTTTTGTTATGTTTGGCAAAAAAACCTACTTTACCAGTTACCTACTACAAATCCTATGCCTAGGATTGATCAAGGGAAACCAACTAGGCATGCTTTGTACCTCACAGTAATCTCACCGCAAATAGACATAGGTTCCAATAGGTCACGAGGAAGCGCCAGCAGCATTCTTTGCTTTAAGTAAGCAATATCAGTTACATACATTCATGAGAACATTGGTAATACATTAAATGTGGAGTTCAAAAGAAGACACATTTCAAAATGTCAGATGAGAATCTCATGTCTTCGTTGGTAAGTTGTATGAACAGCTGCTATTTAATATTCAAACCTCTTTTGTGAATTTTCATGAAAAATAGTTTCAGTATTGAGCCAAAATTGTATGAATGTCATCTGTAATAGGATTTTATATTGTTGGTTTATATCGTTGTTATTGATACTGTTGGCATTGAATTGTTGCCTGTGTTAGCTGCCCTGAGTCCCCCCTCGGGGGTGAGAAGGGCGGGGTAGAAATGGTGTAAATAAAGAAATAAATAAATTTGTCATTTTCTTCTGTCTGATTTATGGGTTATATGTACAGGTTTACCAGACTTCTGGATTCACTTATTTTAATGTTAGGAAGGCATTCTAAAAAAAGAGAACTTTCTCTTTCTGTCTTTGGGGGGAAATGATGTAGGTGGGCAGACTCTAGAAAAAACTTTTGAAGATGAAGTGTAATGTTGTTAATCCAAGTAGATATTAAATATGCTGCCCAATGGGGAAATGTCCCAAATTTGATGGGGTTAATTGGAATTTTTTTATATTAGTTAACACTCACCCTCATGTTATTTACCTCCATGTGATTGTTTATATGTTTCTGAAGCCACTTTTATTTTTTTTCCTTCTGTTATGGAGCTGCCATTTTAGTACTTTTTGCACTTTTATGTTGATTGTGCGGTCACATTATACATTCTGTTATCTTTATCAGCTTTTCTGAATTCCCATCAATGCTTAGATCTGTTTAATGAGATAACCACTGAAGCAACTGTGTCAGATACTGTTAGTCTGGAATAAGAATTAAATATTGATTTCACCCAACACTTATTCAAATATACTCCCACTGATATGCTAGTACTGAACCTCTCATTTATTACAGTACTTAACTCCTGATTATCATCAGTTAGTTGCCGATCGACATCAGGGTTTCTTAAGTATAAAGTTCCATGAGTTTCAGGGGCTAATGAGCAAGGTTCAAAGAAGGGAGAGGAAGAGAAAGGGAAGAGGAGATTGTCTCATTTATTTCTTTCCTCTTACTTTGACATTTTTTAATCCAATTTTGCAGTAAGGGCATCCATAGTTTTCATCAAATTCCAGGAGGGATTCATGACCTGTTAAGAACCATGGTTCTATATCCAAATTCAGTGGGGGGGACAAAGAAAAAGAAATACTTTAAGATTGTCACCCAAGGATACCCTTTTTTAAAACCTTTGTTTTTATCTCCTTCCCCCACCCCGCTTTCTTCAGAAGGGAAAAAAAACCCCAAGGAACATATGGTTTATTTATTAGCCCATCGGCAGTACCAAACATTTGACAAACACATTTAGCTCATACACATACAGCATACAACCTGCATTACAACCAAAGTTAAAATAAACAAGCTGTTAAGAAGGGGTCAAGATCCTGATCCAGATCAAATATCTGCATCACCCCTACAATTTACACTGATCGACTCCAACTATGTAGTCCTCAACTGAGTTGCTTTAGATAAAAAAAGGGCTGTTTTGTATGTTATTTTAGCATTCTGGCCTGCCAATAAAAATGCAGGTTTAATATAAGTCTCAGTGTGTCTTTTGTATAATGTATGACCCGGGGTATTGGTTTCTCTCTTTCTTATAAGTTACAACTAAACAGTACATGTGTGATATCTTCTACCTCTGACACTCCACAGAAAAAAAAATCCTTCATTTTATGGAACTTGGTTAAACCTTGTTTGACCATTGTATCCAGCTGTTCAAATCTAGTTCTGGTAAATACCCTTCTGAGGTGTTTAGGCATTTCTGTCTTTAGATACTGGGCTGTTTGAAAAGTACATTTAAAATGATGTAGCTTTTTCCCAGTGAATGGTCCCAATGAATAAAATGAGATGTAAAGGTAAAGGTTTCCCCTGACATTAAGTCTAGTTGTATCCATCTCTGGGGGATGGTGCTCATCTCCATTTCTAGGACAAAGAGCCAGCATTGTCCTTAAATGTCTCCAAGGTCATGTGGCTGCCATGACTGCATTGAGTGTCGTTACCTTCCCACAAAAGTGGTACCTATTGATCTACTCACATTTGCATGTTTTCAAACTGCTAGATTAGCGGAAGCTGGGCCTAACAGCGGGAGCTCACCCCTCTCTCCGGATTTAAACCATCAAACTTTCAGTCAGCAATTTCAGCAGCTCAGCGGTTCAATTTGCTACGCCACCAGGGGCTCCTAAAATGAGATGTGCAACCCTGTAACTGCTGTCAGGAAACCAACTCAATGTCCCAGATTAATTTTTTTATGTATCTCCAGGACTATTAAAGGTATGCTGCATCCATTCTATTCCTAGCTTTCTAAATTTTAAAGAATGAAAGGGAGTACATAAATTACAAAAGAAAGCATTTTGTTTCATATTGCTTTAATGTGTAATGTATTTCTGCAACGCATACAAAAAAGGAAGATAAAGACTACAGGTTACATAAGAAAGGCGTTTGTGTTGTAGTCTGTTTCAGAATAAAAAGGAAGTAAGTCAGTCTTGTGGCATCTTTACATCCAAAAGTTTCATTTCATTTCTATGGATTGCAATTCATAAATTGAGAGGGGAGCGGGGGGAGAGGGAAGGAAGGAAAGGGATGTTACACGTTTGATCTTCTTGCCAAGAGAAGATGTGCCCTTTTCCAGTGTCTAGATTGGTGTCTACCCAACATCTGTAAAAAGACAGAAACAGATGTTTTACTAGCTCCCTGTCTAATAACCTCTTTAGCACCTCATTAACTGAGGACTGCTATCAAGTCTTAGGGCACCAAGATTTTCCTGCTCCAGTAACTGCAGGTTCAGGGACCACAACCATAGCAGCAGTGGTCGTTTTTATTCTGAATTGCAATACCCTTTATAAGGGTCCTGGACGAATTCATAAGGGCCTAAATACTCTAATGGCACCAGATTCTGTCTGATCTTGGCAACAAAGCAGGGTCAGCTCTGGTTAGTATTTGAATGTGAAGCTGCCAATGAATATCAGGTGCCGTAGGCTATATTTTAGAAAAAGGAACTGGCTAAACCTCCTCTGAGGATTCCCTGTGTAAGAAATCTCTATGAAATTCATGGGGCTGCTATAAGTGTACATAAGAGTTCAAGAAAGAAAAATGGGAAATATTTCCTTTGTACTTCTGTCTGTTAACAAATACGTTGAAAAAGTATGGCGTAAGAAGGAATGATGGAATGGTTCACTTTTCAAGGACTCAGTTTTAAATGACAAGTTCAAATCTAAGGTTATATTAAGGGGATTTTCACACGATACAATTATAGTATATGATTCCACTTTAACTGCCATAACTTCTTCTTGTGGAGTGGTGGGATTTGAAGTTTAGGGAAGGACATTTAGAATCCCGAGACTCTAGTGCCTCACTAAACCTCAAGCCCCAAGATTCAGTGGGATTCAGCCATGGTAGTTTAAGTGAAACCATAGTGTTATAACTGTGCAGTATGAATGGGACGAAGGAAGCACAGGCATGAAAAACTTAAAAGAACTCCAAGCACATTGTGATTATCCCTATATTAGACCATCCCAAAGATGCACAAATATTGCTGCTAGCTTTGAAAACCAATGTTTTTTTTAATAGACAAAGAAGTTTTAAAGACACGCAAGGGTGAAGAAGGGAGAAGTGGTGTTGTGTGAGGCCCCTTCTACACTGCCATATAATCCAGGACCTAATCCCAGATTATCTTCTTTTTCTTTAAAGTAAAGTAATGTTTATTTAAACAAACTGAATTTCCTTTCCTTTGGTTGCCATTGTAAGTCTTTATGGAAAGGAAATCCTATGATCTCCTGCAGCTTAATCCAGAATGTGACTGCCATTAGTTTACTAAACAGATATTAGATGTGATTCTGTACTAAATCATCTATGCCACAGTGTCACTATCTATATCTAATCTTTATCTAAATAACTCTATAACTATCTAATTAACTCTGACTGTATTATCTATATTATTTTACTATCAATATATCTCCGACGTGACATGAAATCCTGTACTCTTTCTAACCCTCTTCTTTGAACTGTTTTTGTGTGTGTGTGTGTGTGTGTGTGTGTGTGTGTGTTAGGAGTGACTTCAGAAACTGCAAGTTGCTTCTGGTATGAGACGGATTATGGATTATATGGCAGCATAGACTCATATAATCCAGTTCAAAGTAGATAACCTGGGATCAGATAGTGGATTATATGGCAGTGTAGATCCAGCCTAAGCCACTATATATGTTTCCTTCATGTGAAGAAGAACACGCATAGTATTAATATGGGTTTTGCTGCTGCCAAGCACAAGAAAACTAATAAAAGCAGAGCAATGAAATTTGGTTCCATTTGGGAATGCAGACGTCTTTGAGCCCCTTTCCCACCTCTGCTGTGTAATAAAATAATAATAATAATAATAATAATAATAATAATAATAATGCTTTATTTATATCCCACTTCCTTTCCCCAAAAGGACTCAGGGCGGACTGTGTAGCCACAATCTACTTTGCTGGAAGAGAGCAATGTATTTCCCAGGCAGCTCTGTATAATCAGAGATGGAGATTACTCTAAAGCAGGGGTCCACAAACTTTTTAAACAGAGGGCCAGGTCACAGTTCCTCAAACTGTTGGAGGGCTGGGTTATAGTTTGAAAAAAAACCCCCTAAGTTTCAGACTTAGGACAGACTAAGCTATTTAATTCAGAAACATAAAGGACAAATAGAAAATGAAACGGATTGGACAACGATAGAAGAATACTTTAACCAGAAATGGCCTAGAACCAAAGTCGGGAGGAAAGAAAATTCCACAGACCAAGGGAGAAATAAAAGAAGAGAAAGAGAAGATGGAGAAGGAAGGAAATTTGGGGGACTTCTTTCCCCCAAATTGGGAAAGAAGTCCCCAAATTGGGAAAGAAGTTGTCCAGGAATACCTGGCAGCTCTTAATGAGTTCAAGTCCCCAGGGCCAGATCAACTACACCCAAGAGTACTGAAGGAACTAGCGGAAGTCATTTCGGAACCATTGGCAACCATCTTTGAGAGTTCTTGGAGAACGGGAGAAGTTCCAGCAGATTGGAGGAGGGCCAATGTGGTCCCAATCTTCAAGAAGGGAAAAAAGGACGACCCAAACAACTACCGTCCGGTCAGCCTCACGTCGATACCGGGCAAGATTCTGGAAAAGATTGTTAAGGAAGCGGTCTGCAAAGACTTAGAAACAAATGCAGTCATCGCTAATAGTCAGCATGGATTTATCAAAAACAAGTCATGCCAGACTAATCTGATCTCTTTCTTCGATAGAGCTACAAGCTGGGTAGATGCGGGGAATGCCGTGGATGTAGCGTACCTGGATTTCAGTAAGGCCTTCGACAAGGTCCCCCATGACCTTCTGGCAAGGAAACTAGTCCAATGTGGGCTAGGCAAAACTACGGTGAGGTGGATCTGTAATTGGTTAAGTGGACGAACACAGAGAGTGCTCACTAATGCTTCCTCTTCATCTTGGAAAGAAGTGACAAGTGGAGTGCCACAGGGTTCCGTCCTGGGCCCGGTCCTGTTCAACATCTTTATTAATGACTTAGATGAAGGGCTAGAAGGCATGATCATCAAGTTTGCAGATGACACCAAATTGGGAGGGATAGCCAATAGTCCAGAGGACAGGAGCAGAATTCAAAACGATCTTGACAGATTAGAGAGATGGGCCAAAACTAACAAAATGAAGTTCAACAGTGACAAATGCAAGATACTCCACTTTGGCAGAAAAAATGAAATGCAAGGATACAGAATGGGGGACGCCTGGCTCGAGAGCAGTACGTGTGAAAAAGATCTTGGAGTCCTCGTGGACAACAAGTTAAACATGAGCCAACAATGTGATGTGGCGGCAAAAAAAGCCAATGGGATTTTGGCCTGCATCAATAGGAGCATAGTGTCTAGATCCAAGGAAGTAATGCTACCACTCTATTCTGCTTTGGTTAGACCACATCTGGAATACTGTGTCCAATTCTGGGCACCACAATTCAAGAGCGATATTGACAAGCTGGAATGTGTCCAGAGGAGGGCGACTAAAATGATCAAGGGTCTGGAGAACAAGCCCTATGAGGAGCGGCTTAGGAAACTGGGCATGTTTAGCCTGAAGAAGAGAAGGCTGAGAGGAGATATGATAGCCATGTATAAATATGTGAGAGGAAGCCACAGGGAGGAGGGAGCAAGCTTGTTTTCTGCTTCCTTGGAGACTAGGACGCGGAACAATGGCTTCAAACTACAAGAGAGGAGATTCCATCTGAACATTAGGAAGAACTTCCTGACTGTGAGAGCCGTTCAGCAGTGGAACTCTCTGCCCCGGAGTGTGGTGGAGGCTCCTTCTTTGGAAGCTTTTAAGCAGAGGCTGGATGGCCATTTGTCAGGGGTGATTTGAATGCAATATTCCTGCTTCTTGGCAGGGGGTTGGACTGGATGGCCCATGAGGTCTCTTCCAACTCTTTGATTCTATGATTCTATGATTCTATGATTCTATGAATGAAAAGGAAAATCCCCGCCAAAGACACCAGGAAGATAGACCGAAGGAAGAGGGGAACCTCGCTCTTTGTCTCATACTTTTTAAAACACTTCTGCACTTTCCTTTCCGACTTCTCACCTCTATACCTACACCCCCTATCCAAATCCCATCTCCCCTATCCCAGTCTCCATACCCCCTACTCTACTTTTCTAAACCTCTAACCTCTGACCTGTCCTGCTTATATTATCTTACTTTTAACTATAGTGATTTCTTTTAATTATATGTATTAAAAAATTGAATAAAGATAATTAAAAAAAAGTTTCAGACTTAGGTTGACCCTGAGCGAGGGCCGGGTAAATGACCTTGGAGGGCTCCATCCGGCCCCCGGGCCTTAGTTTGAGGACCCCCGCTCTAAAGGAATGCACACTGGACCCTCAACTTCCACTGGAGGTTGGTTCCAGGATTTGAGAAGCCATGGATATAAAAATCCATGGATGCTCAAGTCCCGTTAAAATGTCATCCCTTATATGAAATGGCAAAATCAATTTTTGGAGGTTTTTGTGGGAAGGAATATTTTCAAGACACAAATTGTTCAATTTGGGACACAGAATATGTGGATGCAGAGGGCTGACTGTATCTTGTAATATTACTAGAAGTGCTAAATAGTTGGTTTGCTTCACACTGCCAATATGCAAAGGAATTGAGAACACCATGCCAACCAGTGTCTGCCCATGTGTTTTTAAAACCAGCCATACGAGGTACTGATCATGATAGGCAATACTTCACTGGAGGGCATTTTTTGCCCCCTCTCATAATAAGGGTCTGCTGGGGTCAACCAGCAGATGGGAGCTTTGGGATCAATATGAAGAAATACCTCACAGAGCACATAGTTAACCTTTGAAATTTGCTATAAAATGTAGTAATAAATGCCAAAATATACAGTTTCTAAAAAGGATTGTATAAATTCATAGAAGAGAAGGCTATGAACTTCTACTTGTTGTAATGCCGATATATTATTTCCAGGATCAGAGGGGCACTATGTTTCTTTATACCAGTTGCTGGGGAACTTACATAGGGCCCTTCTATACAGGCACTAAAAACTAGTTTGAAGCTAGCTTGGGGTGTCCGCAAAGTTCACACCCAAGGCATGCGGCAATGTACATCCAGCCAGAAATAGCGTGTTAAAAAAATATCACCAGAAATTCTGGTTTAAGCCATAAAATCTACTGAAGCTGATAAGTATATATCCCATACAGAGCAGTAACTTAAAAACAAAATGCATATCACTTATGAGGATAAGGCTAGCCCTGAAGCATTTGGGGAGGCAACCACATGAACAGCTCAGCTGGAAGGTAAACAAACATCTCTTCCCTGAGAGGGAACCACAGTGTTCCCATGAGAATACTCACTTTTATTTTCTTGCATTGTCCTGGCTTTATCTAGCTCTGATCCTCATTAGCCAGACTGCTTTTTATCAGCCCATTCTGCTGGTCAAGGTAGGAAAAATATATCTTGGATCAGACTGAACCATAATCAGCTGATCTTTGTGGCCACCATCCCAGCTCCCAGCCAAGTCGTGAAATACCTGTGTAAACACTCTGCAGGGAACCAAGTCCCTTAAATCCACACCCTGGATTAAATAACTGCGTAGAAGCACCCAGAGAGGAAAGCACTTTTACGTTCATATCCTGTTTCTGAGCTTGCTGGAAGTATTTGCTTAGAATTCTGAAGGACTAAATAGACATATGGTTTGATCCAGTCTGACTCCTTTTATGTTCAGCTTGATAATATGTAAAACCTTATTTAAAGGATGAAGAAGGGCAAAATAATGTGATAAGGATTTTATTTATAAAGAGATAATTGACCATGGATAGACTAACAAGCTTAAGCTCTTTTATGGAAAATGTCATGTATGTCTGTATGAGACGTCCTTCATTGAGCATCTTCCAGCTGGACTTCTACCCTCCTTTATGCCTTGCAACCAGTTCAGCTATTTTTCCACAGCATTTCTCCACCTCTTGGAGACAGATAAATGTTGCATATTGATGTGGTATACTAGGCCGCAGCTACTAAAATGTCTGTTCCTAAGATACTGTTTGCAGCCGTGCAGATACTCTGTACCTGTTTAAAAGATCAGCTATGACACCAGTAGTAGTGATACAGACTCTCATGTTAGTGAGATCCTAGACTCTGTATCTGACAACAATGACAATATTGACATTTGAATTATTCCCCCAACTGATTACAATACTACTGGCACCATTTTTATTTGAAACATTCATTTAGTGAGTAAACAAGGAAATACCAAATAATCTGTTAAATTGATTGTCTGTCCAGGAACATAGACTTTGTCTTTCAGCTTTCTTTGCTTTTGAAGGCACCCGTAAGTAGACCAAAAATCACAAGGATGTCTGATATTTTAAAAGAACTTTTTGAAAGAAAAACTGAAAAGGTTTACATATAACATAATGTAGTATAATTTTATTTTTCTGTATATGCTGTATAAGATGCCATGATATTGTATATTAAAAACAAAAAAGGAGTTAAATATTGTAATCTCTCTGTGACTTCCCTATATTTTCCATAGGAATCCTAAGATTAGTAGATTCGTTGTCTACTATTTTGCTTAGACAATTATGTTAAACATAGAATCTCATTGTTTGCTTATTTTTGTTTTTAAAAAAACAAAAGATGCTTTGTAGTTGTTACCTACCATCAACTCAACTTTGACTTATGACTACTATAAGAATGAGAGACCCCCAAGTCACTAAGGAGCAGCTTAAAGAACTGAGTATGTTTTGCCTGCAGAAGAGAAGGTTGAGATTTCCATGTTTAAATATTTGAAAGGCTGTCATAAGGAAGAGAGAGCAGTCTTATTTTCTGCTGCTCTGGAGACTAGGACTTGGAGCAATGGGTTCAAATTACTGGAAAGGAGATTTCATCTGAACATTAATAAGAACTTCCTGACCAGCTTTCTGCTAATAGCATGGTGTCATTTGCATATCTTCCACATGTTCATCCCTCCAACATCCACATCTCCTCCTTCAGAGTCTAATCCAGTCTTGTGTATGATACATTCACTGGACAAGTTAAACAGACAATTAAATGCAGCCTTATCTGATCCCTTTGCCATCAATTAGAAAACATTTCATGTCTATGTATCCTGTCCTGATGGTAGCCTCTTAAAGAGAAGGTGCACAGGGTAGCTCGTGGTGCCTCGCGTGGCCTCCCTCTTCCCCTCATCATATGGTGGGGATGGGAAAGATGTGTTGGCACTCTTTCCCTTCCTCCATTAGGTGGCAGAAGGGGCGGCAATGTGCATTGCCCCGCCGCCCTTTCTGCCATCAACATAGGAAAAAGGGGAGGAAAGTGCAGGTAGCTCTTTTGGAGCTACCTAAACAACGCTTTCCTCCCCGTAGTGGTGGAGGAAGCACCTTTTGGCACTTCTACTCCACTTTGGGAGGAATGTGAGCAGGGCCTGCCATGCGTTGACCATACCATGCATAACAGCAGCAAAATGGGGCAAAAATGCCCCGTGTGAAAAGGTCCCTCCTCTCATATCCTTAATCTCTTTTTTTGCCACAGGCCACCTATCTCTGTCTTTGAGGCAGTGGTTGAGGCATTCTTTCTTCTTCATCTCTCAGATCCCCAGTCTCTCTCTCCAGACTCTCATCTTGTTTGTTTGCTACTTGTATTGTGTACGAGATGTGCAACAAGAGAGGGACTGAGAATATGGGAGCAAAATGAGCAGGAGTGCTGCAGCCTCTGCCTCAAAGGCATAAGTTATTGGCTGGCAGAAAGAAGAGAGAGACTGAGGATCTGGGATGTGCTCATCAGAAATAAAATTTATGCTATGTATTTTCCCCTAAGATAACTCATTAGGTATATGCAAAGACTGGTATTTCAAACCATCCAAAATACGAAGGTTGAATGAAAAGTAATGCCTCCACCTTCGTTATTTGGGTTTGGATAGGAATATTTTAATAAATCAAACGCAGAAATAATCCTTAGAATGTGCTCTTTAACTACCACTATACACTTTTCCATATAATCACCAGACAATTGGATACATTTCTGCCAACAATGTACAAGTTTTCTGGAGCCATCATGGAAGAAGTCGACACTGTTTCTGCAACCAACATCTCACAATTCTCTCAAGGTCTTCATCAGAAGCATAATGATGTCCCCGCAGATCTTCTTTCATTATCGGGAACACATGGAAGTCAGACGGTGCTAAATCTGGACTGTATGAAGGATGTCGTACGCTGACCATTAGAGTTATATTATAGTAAATAGCTGAATGAGAAACATTATGGCAAACCTTCTCTAGACAAATTTTGCCAGGAAAAATTCAAGAAAACTCCTTGCCAAGAAAGCCCATTAGGGTTGCCATAAATTGGAGATTACTTGAAGACACAGAATAACAGCAATATAGCTGAATACAGGAGGGAATCTGAACTGAAGCTAACTACTTTGAGATTTTAAAGGATTACGTATCTGGCAATAACACTACAAACTGGCAACAGAATTAGAAATCTTACTGTTTTGGGAAACATTGAAAACAATGGGACTTAAGTGCTAAGTATTGGCTGAATGGGCTGCCTTAACATGGCTAAAGTCATTATTCATTCTGATGACAAGTACAGTAAGAAGGTTGATTTTCTGTAGTTCACATTGGTTTTACCTTGACATACTAAGAGCAACACTTTGAGTTATGAGGAAGGATCCCCAAACATTAGTGCCATAAACGTAATGTTTTGCTGTATAGGTAACCGTCACATTATGCCCTTTTAATGCCCTCGAGGGAACTATCAATATCTAAATTGAGGGATAGATTATGTGAGCACAGTGCTTTTTGAGACTTGTAAACATGATGCTCACCTATATGTGCAATTGGGAAACAGACTTCTGATATCTCTCCTGGGTTCCATTATATCCATCCACTGAACTGGCCTAGGACATTTGCTGTTTGGATGGGAGCAACAAATGCAACCTCTTCCCCAATATCAAATACATAGAACTTGAAGCCAGCCAAGTTATTTGGACGCATTTTGGCAGAAAACCCCACAAGCATCTCTTCTTGTACTTAAGTAATCACAAACGTGTTTAAATAGCTTTTGCGATCATTTTATGAAATATGGTATTGTCAGCATGAGGCAATTGCCTCACTCTGCCTGTTGTAGGACCCGCCCCAGCCTCCCCAAAATTATGCCAAAATTATTACTCTGTGCCCTGACATCACTAAATGTTATCATTGTATTTCCCTCGATTTTCCCAAAGCTTATGTAACCCTCGATAACTGCCCTTTCAAAATTTCTCTGTTGTTATCCTGCTTAAGATCTTCTTCATACATCTGCTCCACCACCCAGAGTCTTTTGAAACTGTCCTGTTTCAAAAAAAGATTGCCCTTTCCCTTTTGTTCCTGTCACCTGAAACTGCTTGTCAGAAAACTATTGCAAGACAAGCTGTCTTGCATTCTTAAAACATTTCCCCATAATTTGCCATTTCTGTGAAGTGTTTGGAACATGGCCCCATCAAACCAAATTCCCAGATAGTTATGTCACATGTGTAGGTGTATGTGCCTTCAAGCTGCCTGTCGACTTATGACAACCCCACCAATTTCCAAGGGTTTTCTTAGGCAAGGAATCCTCAGAGAGCATTTTGTCAGTTCCTTCCCCTCCAATATACTTACAGAACCTGGGATTTCTTTGCAGTCTCCCATTCAAGGACGAACCAGTGCTGGCCTTGCTTAACTCCCAAAATCAGGTGGGATCTGTTGTCTTCAAGGAATTTATGTATACATTTATGTATGTATTTATGATACATCACAGTAGTCAATATGAAATATCTGCACAAGGCTTTCAACTAAAGGCCATCACCGTTGTTTCCATACCTTTGTTCGGTTTTACAGAAAGTACTCAGCATTTTTAAAAGACAGCTCTCTATATTTATGAAAAGAGAGCTGCATATAGGCCTACACATTACAATAGCTATAAGGTATTCTCAGGAGTTCTGTAGTGCTGTGACTCATCAGAGCACTTTAACAAATACCCCATAAGAGCAGTTAATATACTCTTGTATTACTGTAGAGTTGTAGATGGGAACTTTTTCTGATGCCTACAAGACTGGGAGAATGTATTATTTCTAGCCAAAGGAAGACATGTTGGTTATGTGCAACAAATGGACAACAGCTGTGATTGTATTGTACTTAAAACTTGAATGGGCCTAATCTGAAACATGAGTGCTGCCTGAAAATTGAGGTGATTGCATGACAGATTAATGAGGGCAGTATAAATCTTTGCTCTCAGTTCAGCTTTAAGTGCAAAGCTTGGTTGCATCTCCTCAAGTGATGCATTATCAGTGATATTATCTCAAAAACAATGGCAGGCATTGAACAGATAAAGTGTTCCAGAAAATTATCTAAGAAGGATATAAAAAAAAAATCAAGAGAAGGGGTGATATATTTATAAGTCTGCAGAACAATTTTTCCACATGTGTTCGTGTTTCATGTTTGATATCAACAGCATATCACAAGTGATATACAGCCTATTCAGGAAGGGAAAGGGGGTTGTTTTCTTAAAGACAAATTTTAAAACACTGTTATTATAATGTTCATTATCAATTGATAATGAAATGTTTTCACATTTTGCAACAAATTATTAGCAACCAACATTTTGCAGTTTTACTTCCTACTCCTATAAAGTCTACAAAATAGTTTGTAATAAATTAGGGTGAAACATACATTAAGTAATAAAACAAAAATAAATCATAAAAACATTAAGCAACAGTAAAACAACCAGATATAACAACTTTCTCTAAAGGGCAAAGACTAAATTATCCTTCTAAGTGAGACTCTTATAGCAAAGTGTCCCAGTCAGCATGTGTCATTTACAGCTTTAGAGGTAAGCACTAGCACTTTGAATAAGCATTAGACAATCAAAATATAATTTATGTAATGTTACTTCATCATTCATTAGAATTCCACCTGCTGGATTTTGTATTGGCTGTAGCTTCTAGATAATTGAGAGGACCACATCTCCAAATTATTTCAGTCATCCCACCTGAGTATTCATGTCTCATTCTTTTGACTCTACCGCAGCTCACAGAAGATATTATTTTAAACCACTCTAGTTAATAGCATGGGATGTTAGACTGAACCCAAACTATATATCTGCTCCTTCTGGGGGAGTACAATCTCATGCAGAACAGTACAACCTTATGCAGCAACTTCCTACACGTCAGTCTACAGTGCTTAGATCAAGCATCAGGTTATGAACCACCACGAACTACTGACCAGGAAACAACCAGCACCTGCAGAGCCTCACTCAGTTGAGAGGATTATGAAAAACAGAGCACTGTGTTATTAGAAAACTGGTGACATTTTACTACCCAAAAATCTTAGACAATCTCATTCAGAGGTTTCATACAGATTTTAAGATGTACAACAAGTAAGATACCATCTTGAAGGATTCCACAGCACACAGGAATTCTGCCAAGGCACACCCCCAGTCCCAAACGTTGCTTGATCTAAAGAGGCACCCGGCAGGAGGCCTCTTAAACCAAAGAAGCTATTCTTTGAAATGCCCCTTAACTTTGAAGTCTGGGCCTGTCTCTCCTGTAAACGATGTGACCTTCGTAGAAACTGGGAAACATTTCTGTCTCTAACTATCTGTTCTCTTCGGTCCTCATTACAAACCCCAGGTGGAGAGATATCACGACTAACTTCCAAAACATTTTCCTCCAGCTGTTGAGTTTCATTTTCATCCCCGCTGACCTCTGCATCAACAACAGATTCCACACTGTCAGGGTCAGGGAGAGCTTGCTCAGTTGGAAAAACTATCAGAGAATCCGGTTCACACAGATCAGGATCAGGCTGAACCCCAACAATCCCTTTCACACGTACTGGTTTCAAGCCAGGTGTCACTCATCCTGTATCTATGCATTTAATTATTTTTGACTGAGCTCCTTCTACACTGCCATATATTCCAGATTATCCAATCAGATAATCCACATTATCTGATGGTTTATATGACTCTACACTACCATATAATCAAGTTCAAAGCAGATAATCTGGATTTTATATGGCAGTGTAGAATGGGCCTAATTGAAGTACCATAAAGTACTGATTACAGGAATGGAAATTTGGACGACAGATTGGATCACGACTCTAGTTATGAGATGCATTGTGTTGTCTATTGTTGTGTCAATATTGTATATTATGCTTTTATGGTTTTAAATTGTATATCGTTGATTGATTCTTATCCTTTTTGTAAACCGCGTTGAGTCGCCTGTTGGGCTGAGAAACTGCGGTATACAAGTAAAGTAAATAAAATAAATAAATAAATAAATAAATTTTCCCATGTTAGCATTTATTTTGTTAGCTTTAGCCTAACTCTTTAATTTGTTAAGGCCATTTTGCATCCTGATCCTGTCCTCTGGGTATTTTATTTATTTTTTATATCACACTGTTTCCCTCTTAAAAGGGACTCAAAGCTATCCCTACCAATTTGGTGTCAGCTGCAAATTTGATAAGCATGTCCTCTATTTCATCACGTTAACAATATTTTTTTTAAAAATGATTTTTTTTTGTTATGTCCATAGCAAAAGGAAGAACATGAAAATGGCTACTGTGTACAGGTGATGACAAAATGCTAACAGGGCATAAAAAAGCAGAACTATTAAAAACCTTCTTTAACTCAGATTTTCCCCAAAAGATAGAAGCAGATGTTACAGTAGGGGAAATGCAGTGTATAATAGATAAAGAAGCAGCACAGGAATATCTGGCGAATCTAAATGAATTCAAGTTCTCCAGGGCCAGATAAATTACATCTAAGGGTATTGAAAGAAGTGGTAGAAGTAATTTCAGAACCACTGACAATTATTTTTGAGAACTCCTGGAAAATACGAACTTCCAGCAGACTGGAGGAAGGCAAATGTTGACCCCATCTTCAAAAAGGGGCGGGGGGAGAGGATCCAAACAATTATTGTTTAGTTATTGAAATCAATATCTGGAAAGATTCTAGAACAGATAGTTAAGCAATCTGCATTCACTAAAAATCAACTAGAAATTCCATCAGTACTATTTTCTGAAATTAATTGACTCCCCATATTGCAATGTCCCTTGCACTAAACCATAGAAAAGTTTTGAGAGATCCATGGCTGAAAAAGGAAAAACTAGTGATCAGGAAAATCAACAGGGATGCAGTTTCTCTGTGTTGCATTCTGCTCCCAAATGTAGTTGAGCAGCACCAACTAGCCACTTTTTATAGCAAGTGTTTTGTGCTTTTATATTTGGGGGAGCACAGTTTGACACGTTGTCCTTAGAAGCCTTCTTTTATTGTCCAGTCATCTCATGACCACTATGAATATGACCTAATCATAAAGTCTACGAACCCTTTCTCTATAATAACTCAAAACATTATGTAGACAGTGTGCCTCTGTCACTATTACTTTCCTTCATTTGATATATTTTGCTGTAATGAAGTATATTGTCAGTTTCAAAAGTTGCTATTCTTGTTATTGTTGTTTTATACATCACTTTTTCTCTCTTAAAAGAGTGAATTCCAGGCCCTGTTTGCTGTCCTAATAAAGATACCATTATGATATGGACTTTGGGGGCATCTAATCTAAAGACTCTGTTCAGATGAGTTCCAAGACAGATTTTCTATGTCTGCAGTGATTCATTCTTTGAGCATTGTCTATGTTGGCACATAGATCAGTCATGGACAAACTAGATTGTTAAAAATTGTGGCTGTTAGGAATTGTGGAAGTTGAAGTCCAAAACACCGGGAGGGACAAAATTGGTCCATGCCTGATATAGATGGATTATGGCATGTTGACACATTACTGAAGTTGTTCATTTGTGTTCAAAGGTCTCTGATTTAGGGATAGCAAAAAACCACCTCCACTCAAGAAGGCATGAATAAGCTGGATTTTCTTGATCAATCTAATTTAGATAGAGGCAGATCACTCAAGAGTGTCCAAGTGATTGGGTGAACTTTTTGGGATGTCTTTTGTACTTCTTCAGGTGCATCAAACAAAAGCAGATCTCATAACCAAACTATGGAGTATTCTGGACACTCTCGTGGAACTATATTTATCGCAGCAAGAAGGCCAGAGCAAATATGAGAGCTTTTACCTTGCCACTTCCTTGTATTTCTTTTAGTTGCTCCTTTCTATCTTCCATATATCATAGTCTATAATGTATAGAAAACATGAGTTTTCCAAAAGTGCTTTCTTGTTTGTGGGTCATCCTATTTTAGAAAGACTCCAGGAGGGAGTCTAAATGTTCAGCTCTCTAACAATCCTCTATGGGATGTACAAAATTATCTTGCAGGATATACAGTGATTGACCTAGTTTTAATACTTTTGAAGTGCACAGAATTAAAACAATGAAAGGACAGAACACTCATAAGTTTATAAAATACTATAGGCTTCCCCGTTTATGGGAACTAGGTCCTGCTGCATTCTATGTAGCATATATTTGTGGACCTGAAATTATTGTTACAAGATGAAAGTAAAGCTTTCTTTAGGAGTTATTTTATTCATGAAACATATACTTGCATGAGGCTGAGGGTCACCAAACCTCACTAAGATTGATGTATGCAATACTTGGACAGGAGAGTGCATTGTTTCTTAGGAAAGCCCATATTATAAGTCCATACTTATAATAATTAGGCAGAGACGTAGAATTTAGTTCTATTAAAAATAACATTGAATCATTCTGCTTCTTTGTGTTATTATTTTGTTGTGGTTCTCCGTCAAAGTATAGTCCATGAAGTCTTGATTGTTTCAAACTCTTTAACATTATGAATAATCTGAAGAAAAGGTCAAATGGATTAGATGAACTTTTTAAAAATAAAAATCATGTGGAAAGGGGAAACCAAAATGAAACTTAAGAGTCCTTAAGTAATTTTTAGGCCTGGGTAACAACGGAAAAATTTGTTTCTAAAATCGATTCGTTTTTTGGGGGGTTTTGCGTTTCGTTATTTAAAATAATTACAAAATTTTCCTTTAAAAAAGTTCGATATTTACGAAATTTTGTAAATGTGAAAAAAATTACAAAACAATAACGAATCGATTTCCGAAACAATAACGAATCGATTCGTTAATGGCGGACGCGACCGCGCAATATGCTAAAAAACCTCCAAATGGGACAGGGGGAACTTCTGAAGCTTAATTAAACCAAAAACAACTATAAAAACCCTTAGAAAACCAAAAACAACTATAAAACTTGCCCCAGACATGCGGAAATAATAACGAAACGACCTCAAAACGATAACAAAACTAATACAATAACGAAATACAAAACATTTACGAAACGATTTAAAAATTCGTTTTTTAAAAAAATTGCTCCAGACTGGTTTGTTATCGTTTTGTAATTGAAAAATTAACGAATTTTTTAACGAATTACGAATTAACGAAACGAAACCGCCCAGCCCTAGTAATTTTGTAATGCTTTGTTACATTTGCCTTTATTTTTATTCCAAATTTCCATTTCTAAGTTACATTGCCCAGCTCATATCTCCTAACCCCCCATACTCTTTATTTTCCCTGAAGATAGAGACAGTTTGAATTCTAAAATATACATTATCCTGAACCAGAGAAGAAAATGATAATATTGCGATGTTTGCAAGTACATTCTAATTGAGGTGTATACCGGCATAGAACAATATAACAAGCAATTTTTATGGCAATTTTGTAAATCTGCAAGTCACCTTCACAGTAGAATGTGTTCCAAGCTCAGCCATGGGTCAGCTGCCATCTCCCAAAAGATAAACTGTTATGCTAGTTACAAAAATCAAATGACTAACTAAAAGAAGCTTAACATCATCCAATTATGTAATATTCATTTTCAAACAGCATGAACACAGTACTTTCATAATACCTAGATAAAACTGAAAGGCATTAGCTTCTGAATAGTTCCACAAAAGTACTTCTTCTTAGAATAATATGTGATAGCCAGTACTTATGGTTTACTACACAAATGGTTTGCTAACATCTCTGTTACAACAGCATAGTGTTGTTGGGATCCTGTGCACTGCCAACAACACAAATCTAAGATTTCAAATATCAAATGGCTTCCCCAATTTAGTCAAATTCTTGAATCTTTCAAATTTATGATTTGTATTCATCTGAAATCTTGTCGCAGAACCAATGTCACATGAACCAATCATTATAATCTTCTGGATTCTGATCAAGTTTGGAGCTGAACAAAAATCTTACCCCACACTGCTTTCCTCTATGTCCTTGTTTATGTGTGTGTGTGTGTATGTTCAGATCACCTTTTGATTTATGGTGGCCCCATGAATTTGAAAGGATTTTCTTAGGCAAGGAATGCAAAGAGGTTGTTTTGCTAATTGCTTCCTCTGAAATATAGTCCACATCACCTGCTGTTTCTTAGTGGTCCCCCATCCAAGTGAATTTGTAGTATCTTACATGCACCTATCTATAAAAATTCTGGTTATTTTGACTCTGCCAGTGGTGATAGTGATATTGATAAATGTTCCTCCTCACTATACTTCTCCGGTGTTTGTTATTGCTATAGCAGATAGCCAAGCATCACTGTACTACAAGGGGTATTGTCTCCATGTTGCTACTTCTAGTAATGGAACAGCAGAATCTCATTCAACAAATGGATAGGTAGAAGTTGGCACTAGTTTCAGATTCTGTCATGCCCATAGTTTTGGGTGCAACCGAATCAGCCAATTGCATATATATTTCTAACCAAATTATTTATTAGATTGCTGGACTCTTGGACAGACCAAATAGGGCAATTAATATGTTCAATTAATATGTTCTTAGATTTATATTAGCTTTTGAAAACTTAAGTAGAATATTTTGGATTCTAAGCAGAGGGAAAAAATACATTATTAAGATGGTAAGCAGCAATATCAGATGGAAGATTCAGAAAGATAAGGAAGGATAAGGATAAGTTGAAATTTCCATACTGATCCTTTAGTGTCTCCAGTATAGTGTCTTCTTTGCTTATTTATGCATTCAGTATCCATGCTCCAAAAAGTATTTTCCCCTGGAGTATTTGTGGGACTCTCTAGGTCCTTCAGCATGGTTTTATGGTTTGCTTCTGAGCCAAGTATAGTAAAAATATTGAGTTCGCTATTATCCACTGTTTCTTGTATCCATAGTGTGTGTGTGTTGGGCTGTAACCCCTTCAGATACAGGGGTTGTACAGTATGTTTGAACATCATAAGATTATTTCTTCACAATGAATTTATTGATCATGCGTTTCACATAACAGTAGAAACAAGACACTATGTGTAACCATATTTAGCTGTATATTTTGTGTTCTTAAATATGGAAATCAGTATATACAGCATGGTGGCCATATTAAAGCCACTGATAGTTTGAACCCTAACTTATTTTGTCAGAATCTGCTACTTTAAATACTAATTTATTTAGAGAAAGGAAATTGTTTCTCAATAAAAAACTTGTCTAAGAATTTAATCTGAAGGAACAAGCTGTGCAAACTTTTGTTAGCTCAATGACTGAACTGGACCCAATGAAGCATATTGTGCAAGCCCATCCCATTTCAGGCATGTGGTCTGTGACATGTTTTCCTAGATCTCATTTACACACACACACACCCTACACATACACTGAAAAATATGAAAGTATGTAGTTCTGGGTTGCGAGGGCAAATAAAGTTCAACATTTTCTGATGTATCTCTCAAGAGTTTTAATGAAGATTAAGTGAGCAGCAAACCAACCAACCACACTGCCTGGAACTCATTAATTAAAATCCAAGATATACATGCAGTGTTGGTCGGTGGCTTCCATGTAAATGGGATTGTTCTTTCTGATTGTAAAGGAGCTCTCTCCAAGGTGCTGAACCTTGTTCCCAGAATATTATATTGAGGGCAAAGTCCAGTGCCTTAAGAATTCCTTTAGAGTTTGTATTAAAACCCAGAGCAGAAGAAAGGAACAATAAAATATAAAACCATATATTACAATTGTAGAACAAACTACCCAGAAAAAAAAGAAAAAAAAGTGGTATAATATAAAGGCAACTGATCAATAAGTGTAATCAATTTTTTTTTAAATTACACGAAAATTCCAAGTATAGGTAATAATATATAAATAAACACCTTGAATGCTTAAAGCAGTCCCTTGTGCCAAAACATGACATGACCTTGCATCCAGCCTACATAAATTGGGTTGGTGGGAGTATCTTCTTCAATGAAGATGAAGCCCATCATGTGAAGAATCCCTGGATTCCATTGTACATTTAATCTGTTACAAACATTTTCTTCTGGATAGCAACCAATGTGAAGAGCAGCATGCCACTAATAACTGACAGTATGAAATACCGGAGCTGGGTTAGTGGTAAAGTGAAGGGAATTCTGCCTAATGACAATCTATCTACTACTAAATATAATCTATGAATGCATATGCTACATTTATATCATAGCACTTAAGGTCCTGTAAAAATGGTGTGGGTAACATTAAAATGCTTCAGTATAGCATATAAGATGCCCTCTTTATTTCCTGATATACTTTCTACTTGGAAAGCTAATACATTGCAGATATTGACTGCATTAAAAATGAAAATGGCAAAGAGGTTTATAGACTTTAAAGACTAAGATATTTTATTTGATGTAAGCTTTCATGGACAACATCCTATTTCAACATCAGATGCATGGAACATAGCCTTTGTTGGTAGACATGGAAAAAACAAAAGATACCTCAACAGCAGTTCTTTAAAAGTTATAGATGTGAGTGGAGTGTTCCTTCATAAATAAATATGAGGCGAGGAGATGGGTCCTTCATAAATAAGTATGGCTGCCTATGATTCTGGTCTCAATACTCAGGGTTTGTAGTAATATTCAAAGCTTGGGACCTCAATAACTAAAGAAGTATCACTTCCTGAATAGGCCTGCTAGAGAACTGAAGGCTTCATTGCCATGTAAAGAAGACTTTCAAGTGCACAATATTTAGGGATAACTGAATAGATGAATGGTAAAATTTGCCCTCGTTCTGACTGTACCCCACACCTGACTCTATACCTCAAGTTTGGTAGATATACATATTTTTTCATTTTATCTTGAGAATATTTTGAGTGTAATTCTAACTCTTCAATGTATCTTTGTAGCTTTTGGTTGCAAAATAGTCAAATGAAGAGATGAATGGGATTGGAGACCTTATAGATACACTCCATATGGTCTTACTTGGCATGTCAATTGATTTTTAAATTTACTCATTTTTGTTACATTAATTTATTATTTGCTGTTTTCATGATAGCAAGATTGATTCCTGCTTCACTTGGTTGTTACTTTAATGAAATGCATTTTGTGTTGGCATAATTTTGTAAAAGTTATATCTGCAAGTAGGAAAAATGAATAATGACAGGATGCTTTGAAACAGTTCTGGGACTTGAAGGAATACTGGGTAAAATCCCAAGGTCATAAATGCTTAAATAAGAGGCAGTTCGTGATGGATGGGAATTTCTTAAAACGAACATATTGAAGGCACAGTTGCAAACTATTCCAATGAGAAAGGAAAATGGGAGATGTCTTTAAATAAACAGGAGAAATATATAAAGAACTTTCAGGCAAACTGGTGTGTAAAAAAGGATGCATACAAGGCAAGGAAGAAGGGGAAGAAAATCAGAAAAGCTAAATCTCAGCTGGATTTCAGGCTTGTCAGTAATAAAAGTGGTATGGGTTTGGCTATGTTTGGAGTAAGAGGAAGAACAAATAACAGTAGAGTAACCTTATAAAGAGGAAGATGGAACTACTTGTCATCTTCTTAACACCTCCATATTCTCCCCAAAGGAAAACAGTGCTGGTGGAAATAGAACAAATGATACAGGAAGAAGACTGCAGTGCAGAATGGATAAAGAGGTAGTATGGGAATATCTAGCTATTTTCAATGAATTGAAGTCTCCAGGGCCAGATGAACTACATCCAAGGGCAGTAAAAGAACGTACAGATGTAATCACAAAGCCATTGTTACTCCATGCCAGATGAAAAGAAGAAATTCTTCGATATGCCAGGAAAATAAATCATCAGACAGTGTCCGAGAACTAATGCAGGAGTCCAAACAAAGGACCCAAGGACGTTTAAGAGAAAGACATTTGGAAAAGAAGAGAGGTGTGAAGAGCACTGCTTGAGAGTATGAATGAACTGGAAATACTTTCAGACAGTTACATTCATGGCTTGGAATAAACATTTTATACACTGTTTCTGAAGTGTCATTATAGGTAAACAAAGCAGACAAATATATGTTTGTAAAGTTTATACATCTTTAAAGTAAGATGGAAAGGAGTGTGTGAGAGAAAATAAGAATGAAAGAGAGAGAAGTCAATGAGATATGTGTACATAGATGTAGACAGAGACTGCTTTGTCACTGAACCTGGTGGGAAGAACAAGATGATTGGGTAAAGGACATGGCAGTTCATGTATGGATTGGATGCCCAATGCTGCTAATATTGGGGGCACCAACATGATATGCACCACCTTTCATTGTATTCCACACTATACATTGCTTTTTAATACATAGCATGCAGCTGCATCAGTTCTTTCTTCTTATGCAGGAATAAGTGAAATGAACCTGATCTGGATCAGAGTCATACCATTGAGGATAAGATGAACTTTAACTCTTTTGCACCTGCTGTGGTCCTGATTCTCCTTCTCTTCACACTCTGCTTTTGCAATTTACTTATGAGGATAATCACTAACTATTGTCTTCTTGGGTTACTGGCTCTGAAATCAAATGACAAATGAAATGAAGTTTCTCTTTAAATGCAAATATTTGCCCACAGTGGCTTTCCAAGTTGAGTTCCAGGCCCTTCAGAAAGCCAGTCCAAACCTGGATGAATAATGTATTCCCATTTCATTATTTGAATCAATTCTAAACTTGTACGGGAAATCCTAATTGTCTGATTGTTATCCAAGGGCATATTAATCTAAATTCACATATTTACATGACAACAAACCCCAGATAAAACAGGACTATGGTACAAGCTAATGTTCACTTGGTGCAGTGTTTGTATGCTTTCAAGACATTTCTGACTTATGGCAATCATATCACAGCACTTTTTGGGGGAAGATTTGTTCGGAGGGGGGTTGCATTTGCCTTCTTCTGAGGTTGAGATAGATCTCAAATGGGTAACATGGTCTCCAGAGTTGCAATCCAACACTCAAAACTGCTACACCAGGCTGGCTCTTGGTATTGCATAGTGACTAGTGGTGCATCTACACTGCAGAATTAATGCAGTTTGACACCACTTTTAACTGCCATTGTTTGATCATGGGAGTGTTACAAGGGCTTTGGCCTTCTGTGACAAAGAGTTCTGGTGACTGACCAAACTATAATTCCCATGGTCCCATAGCATTGAGTCCTGGCAATTAAAGTGGTAACAAACTGCACTAATTCTACAGTATCAAGGCACCCCATGATTGCAACTTCCCATAGTTCAGTGCCCAGCTCTGTCACACACTACTGACAGATGTTATTCAAAGTAAGATATAGTCTCTCAGTTCCATCTTTTAATCTGGAAAACGGGATGATAATAGTGATGTACTTTGCAGTATTCTTGCAATTATTGTTTAGCTATCATATGTGAAGCACTTTGAAAATGTGGCATGGTAGTAGGCCTAATTTACTTATTAACTTTACAAATGAAGCCAGAGGATACTTATAATTCTATTATTTTCAGGATAAAAGAGTATATAAATGAATACAAATATGGGTATGCGTCCAATATTTATTTTAGTGTTTCTAAATATATTTTCTCTACGTTTTGCTGTGTATTATTTTTGAATAGGTGAACAGGACAATTAAGTTCAGGATTTTTCTGTGTATGCATGTGCATTCTATCTTTATATTTTAAACAATGCATAGATCACTGAAGACTGTGCAAATAGTCAAGGTTTTGCT
The DNA here is from genome assembly GCF_037176765.1 of Anolis sagrei. NCBI lineage: Eukaryota > Metazoa > Chordata > Lepidosauria > Squamata > Anolidae > Anolis > Anolis sagrei. The sequence goes on along the minus strand of NC_090022.1, from coordinate 66,291,495 downwards.
GCACTCTAGTTCTTTTAATGGCTCAATAAAACACCATGTCCACCCTGTGAACACAAGAATAGTATGTTATTAGGTCAGAGGTCCAGCCCATTTAGACCAGAGATGTTGCCTCTAGTTTCAGATTATACTGAGAAAAGATTAATAATATAGAGCTTTAACAAGGTTATTGTATTACATGTTCATTAGTGATCTTGCGACTGTACATGAAAATATAAATGCTCCTTGCTCTTTGTTCTCACTCTGGGGCGGCTCAACCCATTATGCAAAGTAAGCATTTGCAGTATAGTTAATTTTGCCCAGGGGCGCTCGTGAGGCGCTCTTGACGGAAAATAGACCTTGACATATGCGAGTTGTAGTTACTCGGATGTATAGTTCACCTACAATCAAAGAGCATTCTGAACTCCACCAATGATGGAATTGAACCAAATATGGCACACAGAACTCCCATGATGAACAGAAAATATATATCAGTGATTGGTTGGGGGGGGGGGGCAAAATACTGTTTACTTACCGTTGAAAATTTCCGAGGGCCACCTCTGTTTTCGCTGTTGTGTGTATGTATATGTGTGTTCAAGGGGTGAGCATTCTCATGTTAAACTTTATACAAGAAAGTTCTTTCTGCTTATTTTATGCAGTCCAATGGTTTGATTTCATGAGGGATTAATAACTAATGAATGCGAATAAACAACCAAGCTGCTTATAGTCTCTAGTCAGCTTGGTGGACATTGTTCTATTCTAGCTCTTTTCTCTTAATACCCAGCCTGTGTAGGTATCCAGGTCATTTCCCATATTGGTATTGAACAAGTGCAGATTTACCTACCTGCCAAATGATTCCTTCATTATGTACTTCCATACACAACCATATATAAAATACAGAGAAAGATGAAATATGTGGAGAATTCTTGTAGATGATAGTTTGGGTGAGAATGAGCTCTCTGACCTATCTTTCTCTGAACAACTCTGTTACATTTGTGAAATTAGGCAAATGCAGCTCTGGAATATTAGATAAGGTCAAGTAGAGTTAATGAATTATAGATAAGAGGAGCATATGGGGATGAACAGCCCCCCTCCAATGAGAGTATGTACAAGACTTGTCCTACAATTTTAATAACAATGCTGAGAGAGGAAGGGAAGCACTAGATTCACTACAGTAGCATCTATATATGTGTATTTTTGCTTCTGGCAATGCTGGCTACCATGTTGGGTCTAGTTGGTGGGATGCTTAGCCATCCCGTGTCAACCTACTTTTTCATTATGCTTCTAGAACTGACGTGTGATGACTGAAGGAAAGGTATTTGAAACAAAAGAAACTTTTCACAGTCCATGCTAATAATATGAGTTTACCTTAACTGGCATGGCTGCATCCTATGGAATTTGGGGGTTTGTAGTTTGGTGAGACACTAGAACTCTCTGGCCAAAAAGTATTAATTTGTTTTTTTGTCTTCAATTCATTTCTGACCTAAGTCATGGAGGTTTCATGGCAAGATTTGTTCAGAGGAGTTGCTTTTGCCTTTGTCTGGAAAGGTGTGATTAGCCCAAGGTCAACCAATAGATTTTCATAGCAGAGTGGGATCCAAACTCTTGTCTCCAGAGTTGTAGTCCAATGCTCAAATCATTACATCACGAGGAATGGAACCATGACAGTTAAAGTGGAATCATAGCACCATAACTATATTGTATGAAATGTCCTTTTAAGACAGGGAATGCAAGAACAAAATGACCCACACAGTTCTTCCTTGTTCCACCCTTTGGTTGTCTGTGGGAATAAAATAGAGTGAGATGGAGGCATGGGCATATGAGCTTCTCTTACTTTTTCCAATTTTCTGGCACCCCAAACAGTTCCCCATGTTCCCTGAACTGGGCCAGGAGAATAAATTTAAGAAACAGAAATGGGAGCACTCAAGCAAGAGGAAGTGTCTGCCATCTCAAACCACGGTGCTACCAAGCTGTTTCAGAAAGCATGGAGAGAAAGGAGAATAGGATGTGGGGGAATTGGACGTGGCAGCCGAATGCTGTGAAAAGTCTGACACCTAAAGTGGGCATTGGGGAAGATTGTTGCCCACCAGAGATTCAGTTTTCCGTGCCACTATGCATTCAGTCCAGGTCATATCCCCCAAAACAGTCTTTTTATTGATAGATACTTGTCAGTCTATGAAAGAAGTGGGACTTCAGTTCCAATGTGAGTGTAGTTTACTTGGTTTGAGAGAAATCTCAGTGTCTGTCCTGGATGCAATTCCTCCAAGCTGCCTTTTCAATGAGATTTCCATGGGCTTTCACTCCTGCAGCAAATACAACCCCCCTGCTTGTTATGAGTGCTGCATCTTTGGTTGCAGCCTGACAGACAGTGCAGTTTATTTTGGTTTTCTATAGAAGTCTCTCCCTTCCTCCAGCCTGAGAAAAAAAATCTCAAGGAATTTCAAAGTTCAGAATCTTAAAGGAAGCCACAAAGGGAACCTGAGAATATCACTGCAGCAGAACCAACAGCCATGAACCTTGGGTTAGTAGTCTATGGTTCAGTTTTAGAACAAAATATGCTGGATTCTTACTCCAGCAGCTCTGCCTCGGATGGGATTGTGTTTGGTAACGTTAGCTGGCCCCTGTTGCCCAGGTGACAACGTGATGACTCACAGCATAACAATGAAGGTAATAACACTGTGCCAGTTGCACATAGCGCTGGGAGATGCCATACCCCCCCCCCCCCCAAAACTGATGATATGAACAACAAGGTTAATAGCTTGATCATCACATTAGCTGGTACAGGGTAGTGGAGGCCTTACTCTAAATGAGCATTGGGAATATTCATGCAGGAACAGTCATCCCAGAATGTTTCTTCAGTAATTAATTCAAATGCTACAAAAACTGTCTTTCCTTTCGCACTTCATTATATACATCCAAGACTTAATGCAATTCTCACACAGTATGCACTTTCCCTAGTTATGTTCTGGTGAACTAGTTCAAAACAGTTCCATAAAGAGACCATGTTGCCCTCCCTCCCTCAAGATTGGCAAAGGTTTCAAACAAATAAATCATTTCTACCATGTATTTTAAAAAGAAAATAATGATATCATTTAATACCTCTCATTTATTATCATTTTAGAGTGTCCAGGAGGCAAAATAATCACTCCCAGTAAAGTTTAAGGGGTACAGATGAGACTCTGATGCTGTTCAATAGTGGAGCTGACTCATACTTCAGATATATTTAAATTTCCCTACACCACTAGAGAAATTATACTGTTTAGCCGGCATTGTACCACCTGACACCTGTCGGGAAGTAGCAGCCAGTAATGAAAGAACCAAGGCACTGACATCTCCAGCCCATCCTCTGTTCAGATATCAGCCAGCACGCTAATGTCTTAAATCAAGAAATCGCTTTCTAAGATCTACAGAGATACTCGCAGGAACACCTCAGCAAGCAAGAGTCCAAAAGTGGCAGGTTAAAACCCAGAACCTCAATCAGTGGCTGATACTGGATGAGGAACTCCCTCCTGGGCACACAGAAGACTGAGTGACTTGGAAGGCGCTGAACAGACTGTGCTCTGACATCAGGAGATGCAGAACCAACCTCAAGAAATGGGGCTACAAAGTGGAGTCTGTGACATGTGAGTGTGAAAAAGAGCAAACTACAGACAGTCTACTACAATGCAACCTGAGCCCTGCCACATGAACAATGGGGGATGTTCTTACAGTGAGACCAGAGGCACTTGAAGTGGCCAGCTTCTGGTTAAAAGAAAATTAATATAATGGCAAGTTCTTAACTTTGTTTTTTTTTAAATACTGTATATGTACATTATAACTGTATTCTCAATTCACTTCTGACACAATAAATAAATAACTGGTTTTAATCATGCTTTCAACAATCTTGTTTTTTAATTTCTTTTCAACTTTTCTAAATCAGTGTTTAGAAAAGTTGGATCTTTACAAATAATTGCAAATGTACCTTGAATCCCATTTTAGGAGAAAGGTTGGATATCAACTCAATGAATAAATGAATACAATTGTAAATAAGTGTGTGGGTGCACCTTGCTTTGCAGTCCAAGTGAGAGCTAGAAATGTCAGTCCTTTCTTTAACCTACTTTTAGGGCATCCTTCCACCTTCCAAACTTTATTTCCGAGTATTTCCTTTCAGGCTCGAAGATATTAACCTGCAGGCAGAGCCCTCTCAACCACCCAATATGCGAGGGCTTTCCTAGCAGGGAAAGCCAAGCATGACACAGTTTGAATGTAACCTAATGTCACTGCATATGAGGTCACAACAGACGTGAATCCCTTGAGTTTTCTATTTATAAATGTGGCGTTCATTTCTCGTTACATGCACCTGTATTTACAGAGTGGCCTCCTTTTCCTCACTGATTGACAAAGGTGTGATGTTCCTTCATCAGAGACGGTAGGCTTTTTATTATTATTTTTTTTAAAAAGCTTCCATTTTGGTGCACTGCAGTGCAGACTTTGGTTTAACTGGCTGAATTGATATTCTGAGCAGCAAGTAAGCAAGGATGACAGAGCATCCGTACCGCTACTCCTATTAGTGTTCAGGGAGGTGTGCTTGCTTGCAATTGCCGGCGCCGTCCAAGACGCAGCCCAGTCACGAAGCACTGCTGTCACCAGACTCTCCAAAAGCTTTCGCCCCGGATTATAGTAATATTTCACACGCTTAAAGGCACAGGCTTCCCCCACTTCTCTCTCTCTCTCAGAATCTGCATGCATTATTGCTTCTCTACCCCAGAAACCCAAGACTGCCAGGAAGTATAAAAGTATCTGATTTTTTAAATAATATGCCAATGTCAGCAATTTTAGGATGTGCCTATGACATCAGTCCCTGAAAACCGAAACATGTGTATACTTTTCTATCATGCTGTATGGCTAAGGAGGAAAAATGCTACTTCATGATTCATTCATTTTGCCCCAGTTAAGCTCTAGAGGTCTGGTCATTTCAGATATCTGTTGAAACATCTTCATGAAACAAGTGGATAAAAGTATTATCCAGCAAGAGAAAGACCTGCTCTGAGTTCCCTCGGGGAGAGAAGGTGGTCTATAAATGAATTATTATTATTATTATTATAATTATTACTATTTATCTCTACTAATATCTGCAGGTTTTGAAAAAAGGATATCACATTTTCCCCTCTCCCTGAATCCTCAAAAAGGACTATGTCTCACATAAAGTAAAATAAAAATGAGTCCTGCACATAAAAACTAGGGCTCCGTTTTTTTTTGCTGGGTATGATAACCTGGTAGTCTGAATCTTCCAGCTACCTTCTTTCATTTCATAGAGTCATAGAGTTGGAAGAGACCTCATGGGCCATCCAGTCCAACCCCCAGCCGTCTGAGAGAATATGAACTGGCCCTCTGCCTAAAACGTTTGAGGACCCCTGGTTTAGATCATTTAATGTTGGTTAGACAACACCTGGAATATTGTGTCCAGTTCTGGGCACCACAATTGAGGAGAGATATTGATAAGCTGGACTGTATCCAGAGGAGGGCGAATAAAATGATCAAGGGTCTGGAGAGCAAGCCCTATGAGGAGTGGCTTAAAAATCGGGGCATGTTTAGCCTGCAGAAGAGAAGGCTGAGAGGAGACATGATAGCCATGTATAAATATGTGAGGGAAAGTCATAGGGAGGAGGGAGCAAGCTTGTTTTCTGCTGCCGTGAAGACGTGGAACAATGGCTTCAAACTGCAGGAAAGGAGATTCCACCTGAACTCTAGGAAGAATTTCCTAACTGTGAGAGCTGTTCAGCAGTGGAACTCTTGGTGTGGTGGAGGCTCCTTCTTTTGAGGCTTTTAAACAGAGGCTGGGTGACCATCTGTTGGGGGTGCTTTGAATGTGATTTCCCTGCTTCTTGGCAGGGGGTTGGACTGGATGGCCCATGAGCTCTCTTCCAACTCTATGATTCTACGCATTTAGATCATTTTAGTTTAATTTATGGGGAGGATTGCCAGACTACTAACTGGAGCGAATTACAGGGAGAGGTCAACCCCCCTGTTTAAGAAGTTCCACTGGCTGCCGTTCATTTTCTGGTTCCAATTCAAGGTGCAGGTTCTTACCTACAAAGCCTTGAATGGTTTGGGACCTGCCTACCTGTGTGATCGCATTTCTGTCTACGAACTCACGTGATCTCTTCGATCGTCCCAAGAGGCCCTGCTCTTGCTCCCACCCCCTTCGCAGGTGCGATTGGTGGGGATGAGGGAGAGGGCTTTTTCTGTGGTGGCCGCTCAACTCTGGAACTCGTTCCCCAAGGATATTAGGCAAGCCCCCACATTGGCAGTCTTTAGGAGGAGCTTAAAAATGGTTGTTCCATTGTGCCTTCCCTGAATAAAAGAACATTAATTCACTGTTCTGACCAATTATCTGCAAAATGTCCTCTGAAGCACTTTATTCTACTTGTTGAGGCACTCAACCCTACTTTACTCTAAAAACCCTTGTTTAGATTCATTTTACTGCTGTTCACACCCAGTGTTTTAAATTTTTAATCTATTAGATTTGGCCCTGCCCACAGTGTTGGATCCTTGTGTTCTTAAATGTTTTGTTTTATTGCTGATATGTTATTTATAATGATTTTTTATTGTATTTTTTCCTTTATTTTGTTCCTGTGTTGATTTAGTGATGTATTGTATTATTTATTCATTTAAGGCATTTATATGCCGCCATCTCACCCCGAAAGGGACTCAGAGCAGCTTACAAGATATATTTTCATACTATATATTATATTATTAGCATAGTACAATATCAGTATTATATATTACTATATTGCACTATACCATTATATTGTAATATTATTAGTAATATTACATGTGATGTAAATATATAATTATAATTATAATATTGTATTAATATTACTAGTATTAAATTGTATTAATTCTTTGCCCACATGAAAGGAGGATGATGAATGGGATTGTGATGGTGTTGGATGATTTGGCTCTTTTAACTGTGATGATAATGTTTTAATGTGTATGGTGCTGATATTTTAATCGTGTAATGAAGTGGCATTGTGTTGTTATTGTATATTCTTTGTATGTTAACACATGTTGTGAACTGGTCCGAATCCCTCTTTGAAGAGAGGGTCGGTATATAAAACCTCGAAATAAATAAATAAATAAATAAAATAATAAATAAATAAATATTACATTATAACATTATAAATATTATATGTATATACAATATACTATATTATTTATTATAGTATTATATATTATATAATAATAATAATAATAAAACTTTATTTGTACCCTGCTACCATCTCCCCAAGGGACTCGGTGCGGCTTACATGAAGCCAAGCCCACAGCACATCAATGAACAAAAGTGATAACAAATAATCAATACAGAACAGTTAAAATAAAACTCAAAAACAAAAAATACACAATAAGCAATAAACAATAACAATAACAATAACATACAGCATTTAAAAACCTATGGCCGGGCCAAATGTAATAGTTAAAATTTAAAATGCTGGGCATGAATAAGGTAGGGTAAACTAGGATAGGGTTTTTAAGGAAAGATGAGAGCACGCAGACAACCCTAAATCAATATTAAAGTGCATTTGAGGACATATTGCTAAGAGTTTTCTTTATTCTGGGAAGGCACACTGGAACAACCACGTTTTCAGACTCCTCCTAAAGACTGCCAATGTTGGGGCATGTCTGATGTCCTTAGGGAGTGAAATCCAGAGTCAAGGGGCCACTACCAAGAAGGCCCTCTCCCTTGTCCCCACCAATCGCGCCTGTGAAGGAGGTGGGAGCACGAGAAAGGCCTCTCCAGATGATTGAAGAGATCTTGTGGGTTGGTACACGGAAATGCGGTCATGCAGGTAGGCGGGTCCCAAACTGTTCAGGGCTTTGTAGGTAAGAACCCGCACCTTGAATTGGGACCAGAAAATGAATGGCAGCCAGTGGAGCTCCTTAAACAGGAGGGTTGACTGCTTCCTGTAAGAGGCACCGGTTAGTAACCTGGCTGCAGCCCGTTGTACCATAGTATTGTTGGACTTGGCCCGACAATATTATAGTATTGTTGGGCTTGGCCCGAGTCTCCTTGGGGAGATGGTGGCGGGGTATAAGTAAAGTTATTATTATTTGAAACACAACAAGATGAGTTCACAGCAGACACTCTACTGGCTGTTGAATTGGATTACACGTCGGACACTTCCCAAGTGTCTAGGACTGTGTGATGTATCAGCAAATAATGCGTGCAGATCCCAGTAAGGTAGCCTTCTGCAGCTGGCAGATGGTAATTTTGTCAGCACCGATTGTGTTTAAGTGCAGGCCAAGGTCTTTAGGCACTGCACCCAGTGTGCCAATCACCACTGGGACCACCTTGTGCCAGAGTCTTTGTAGTTCGATGATTGTGATTATGATTATGATTATTATGACAATAGTATACCCATACCCAACTTATTTCTATTTAGTTCTAAAACATTACTTTTGGAGGGGAAACTCTTTTTAGTCGAAGGAAGTTGGCACTGAAATGCAAACACTGGGTACACCTTCTGAGCCCCAAACACGGCAGCAGCAGGAGCAGAGCAGGCTGACACCCATCCTCTTTGCATCTTTGTGGCAGCTCTCCCTTCTGGAGAGAGGATGCCGAGCTGGGCACCGGCGGTGTCTCCCTCTCGCACACGCGCGCCTTCCTCCTCGTCCTTTCTCTCCTTCCCTCTTTCTCCCCTCATCCTCCCTTCTTCCTTCCCTCCCTCCCCCCTTCCCTCCCCCCTCTGATCGTGATAGGACTTGACAGTCCTTGTCCTTGAAGGTTTCTCCCATAAGTGGCATTTCCCTGGTACTTTGCCATCTTCCGTTTTTGTCATTCTCCCAAGGGAAGCATTAGATCCACAAACAACAACATGGTGGTTCAGTCCATTCTCCTGGCGAGGAGGAGGAGGAGGAGGAAGAGGAGGAGGAGGAGGAAGGGGAAGGGGAAGGGGAGGGAGTGAGAGGGAAAGCACACAGCCTCCTTTCCGTGCCCCCTCCGCCGCGTTGCTGGCCCTCCTCCGCCGGCTGTCTGCGACGCAAAGCCCTCCACCGTCCCCGGGCAGGCGGCGGAGGAGGAGGAGGAGGAGGAGGAGGAGAAGGGAGAAGATTGCGGCTCTCCTCTTCCTTCCTTGCTTGCTTGCTTGCCTTCCTCCCTGCCTTCCTCCCTTCTCTGCTCTCTGTTCCTTCCCGCAAGATGCCCTCGCGGAGAGCCCGGCGCCTCCCCCCCACCTGCTCGGCCGGGATGGTACAGTCTGCAGAGGGACTCTGGTTGTAATGTAGCTCCTCGCCTGAGCCCGCCCGCCCTGACAGATGCCCAGCACTGATTCCAACGCCTGCCCTTGCACTCACTGGGGGACATTTGGGGGATGCTCCCTGAGCCAAGTAAGTAGAGGCACAGCCCATCCCCAGGCATGCTGGCTGGGGAGCTCCATGGCTTTACAGTCTCTCTCCCTTTCCCTTCCCCCAACCCCTTCTGAGTTGATTTATTTTGTCTATTTTGAGATTGTTTGGTACTTTGGGAGGGAGGGAGGGGTGGACGGTGTGGGGTTCGTTTGGGAAAGCAGAAGGATGCACGAGCTTTTCCTTCAACTTTGGCATCATATTTTGTGTTAGGAGGAAGAAGCGATGCTGCTTCTTCTTCCTCCTCATACAAAACTGCTGCAGCCAGAAAAGCAAACCAATGGTACACACATAGAGATGGACCCCATTTGCAGCGTTGTACCTGTTTTGCAGTGCCCACCCCCCCCCCCCTTTTAAAAGGAAGAGATTCCACCTAAAGAAAATGCACGAGATATTCTATTTATTGCCGTATTGTCAGATTAGGGTTAGCTTGGCTTTTTTTTCAGAGGAGAAGTGTGACAATCTGCAAACATGCATCGAGAGTTTATCAGTCCTAACTTTCAAAAAACCACCAATATTGCAGCAGTGTGTCTGTAACAGGAGGGTATTTACTTTGTAGTTTCCAACTCAGGGCAAGCCTGACCTACAAAATGATCGCATCCCTGCAAGTGAGAATGTGCAGCTGAGTTAGGAAGGTGCTCTGAGCATTTTTTTTTTGTAGGGGAGGCATGATGCATCTCAAATAAAACTGTCCCCTTAGATGCCTGAAACACTTCCGAAGAATTTCCCCAAATGGCATGCATGCAGAGAGCGCATGATGAATCTGTGCCTGTTTCATGCACAGTGTCTTGCTCTGACAAACATCATAACAGTGCAGGAATTCCCTCCCCTTTTTGTACAGAGAGATCAGAGGCATCTGATCTCTGGTTTAAGAAGTGACCCATCATCCATCTGGTTTGTACCAGGCAGCACTCAAGCCTTTTCCCTACGCTTTGATTTACTGACTTTTGGTCGTCCTGAGCAAACTTGACCGGTTGCATTTACAACTCACATCCCTATTTATTACTTAATAAGATTATTAACTGAGGTGGGACTGTTGAGCACATTGTCAATTCCGGTAAATAAGTAGTGAAGTTTTTGACATGAAAAGAAAAGAAACTAGAAACATCCTATGTATTGTCAAAGGCTTTTCCTAGTTTCCAACAGACCTCACAGCCTCTGAGGATGCTTGCCATTGATGCAGGAGAATCGTCAGGAGATAATGCTTCTAGAACATGGCCATATAGCCTGAAAAACCTACAACAACTGCAGAAACATCCTGCTTTGCAAGAAAACTGGGAATTCCCTCCAGTAGAGTAGGTGTTGGCATGAATTTAAAAGACTTTAGTGCAGTAAGGTCTTCAATTAATTTGACCTTTCAATTACACATCCACACTTATGACATTAAAAGCTAAAGTCAGCATTATAGTGAATTAGGATGTTAAATGGGATGCTTATATACAGATCTCATGCCTTTCCTTCTGGATGCAAATTTATTTGTGAATAAGTGGAAAAAGATAGGGATGGTGCATGATGTAAGAATTGAACCCTCCTGTTTATTGCAAGCTGAGAATGTATAGATCTGCTGTAGAATATGTACAGATTGTTCTGTGGCAGGAGGTTTCCAGGAGCAGTTTTTCCATTTGGAACAAGGTCATCCATATGGGTGATTGTTCACTCTCCTACCTATTCTACAAATAACTGCAAGACTTGGGTCCCCAGCAGGCTTTTGGTTGTGTTTCATTGCTCACTTTGTTCACCTTGCCTTTCTTTCATTTTGGGTCTGAATGGCTACCTGAAAAAAACAGGTTGCCTATTTGCCTGGAGGTGCTGGGAAAAAGGAACGGAGGGTTGCAAATAGCACAAGAAGCGAAGGGTTCAAGGGAGGTGATACATAGTCATGCAGCATCATTCTATTTTCTTTGTGCCTGTATCCCTGTGGAGAATTGATTTTGACCCAGCACATCACAGTTAAATATACTTACATTTCCACAGAAGAGACCCTCAGCCCTCCCAAAGGAAAATGGTTGGCGTCTTCTGTCACTTATGTACATAAAAAGGCTCCATGTGTGTTTATTGATGCAGTATTTGAGGGGTTTCTATTAGCTGTCCATGAGAATGTTCACACATGATATGAAGTCACAGGCTATGCTTTTTCAAATGCTTGCAGGAAAATGATTTTACATGCGTTTTTTCCCCTCATAAGTTTTAACGTGCGTCTAGAAAAAAATATTAAGCAATTTCCCTATCACCCTGACCTCATTTGCAGCTTTCTGTAATACAAACCTGGAAATCATATATGCTAAAAGGCCGAGCAAGCTAAATTGTGTTAGATCTATTTTACCCACTCCCCCTCCCCACCTCTCTTTAGTCACGACCACTTATTATGCTGTGTTCTTTACCAAAAGCTGATCAAGCATTTTCTTCGTCTCCATCAGATTTGTCCTTATGTTCAGAATTCCAAGCGTCTCCTTTGTCTTCATACTAGTGCTATAATTATTTTGCAGTCTGATGGGATGTTATTAAGGAGACATGACCTTGCAAGTGCATTCCAACCTTGATCTAAGGCTCATTACATTGCAGTAAAACCCCAGGACCTGATATTTATGCATGTAGTTAAATTGGACAGTCATATAGCTTACTAAATCTGAATCCATCTGCCCATACCTAGCAGTGCTGAGATGATGTGGCAAGCGATTAACCCTACAGAAGTCCCTTGCAGTGAAAGTTGCATAATCTCTGCTTTTATCTTTAACTGGCAAGGAATACCTTCTTAGGCAACAGACTTATGGGCTTCTCAAATTCCCATTTTATGAACAGGGAAATATGTTAATTGCCAGAGCATGTTTGCCAAGCCCTTGAAAAGGAAAGCCTGGCTGAAAATGCCTAGGTTCACTTTAAATAAATAAATAAATAAATCTTTGTTGGGGGGGGGGGATCTGAAGCAAAAACTTCAGAAAACTAAGGGCGAGGGAGTAAGTTTAACTGCGTTCAGTATAACCGCTTCTTGACTATCTTTGTTAAGGGTTTAAGTTGCAATATTCTAAGTCTATTTATATTTATGTAAAAGGATATTCCCATAGAATGGAAGGGACTTCACTTTGAAGAGAAAATGCACAACTTCAGTGTTATTTGTGAATTTAGACTTCCATTGCAAAGTTTCTTGCAGCATCTTTGGCAATTGTATTATTATTATTTCTTTTTTAGACCCCAAGATAGCAATACTTTGCAACTTGGTCCTGCACATATTTTATCTGGGATATGGCTGAGTCTAATAGAACATTATTTTGTGTATGCATGATTTTGTGTGTGCATGGTAAGGATTGTCACCTGTCTTTAGATGTTGTGTAGCTGCAAGTTATGCAAATATTTAAATATTTTAAAGGTGGGCACATCAGTATCCTTGTGTGCAGATAGCATACTGGTGCTGCATAGTGTGCTGCAAGCTGTATAGTGCTCCTTCAGGTGTAGCATAGTGTCTAAGGATGCGATAGAAAAAAGTCCCCAATTTCAGACTCAGTTCTGCTTTGAGTTCACTAGGTGGCCTTAGCAAGCCACCAGTCTTTCAGCCTCACCTCCTTATCTGCAGGTTGGATATGATGAATGTACCATCCCTACAGGACTGTTGTAAAGTATATTGAGATGATATATGCAAAATGCTTTGAATGTCTCAAACCTTCATGTAAATGCCAGGTGTTTTATAAACATTGGTTCAGGTTTGTTTGGGATGTCTCATAAGGTACCATATAGAAGAAATGCTAATTGTACTGCAGAAGTGGGGGATCCATGGTTCTTCAAATGCAACTGAACTACAGTTGTCATCATTCCCGATGTTTGGACTTGTTGGCTGGGCTGAGGAGAAGTGTGGCTAAGCTGCATCTGCTAAGCTCTCGGTTCTCCTCACCAACCTAAAATGTGCAATATATTGCAAAAATATTTGATTTGGTGTAAAATGAAGTATTTTTAGCACTAAATTCAAGACTATAACACACTGTACATATTTGAAGGATTGGTGAATTGTATTCTAAGGATATATGATCAAGCATATTTCTTGCATGAGAAAGTATACTATAGCATTACATTTTTCTGTATACTGCATAGATAGGGAAATGTTCTGCGGTTGTAGTGGTTGTACTGGGCTAAACATTTTAAGACATGTGCAAAACATGGGTTCTGCAGTCACAATGAGTAATTTTTTTTAAAAAAAATACAAACATGGAATGAATAAGAGGCTACTCATTACGGTCATAAGTGCACATTTGAAGCAACATATCGGGAAAATAGGCATAGGATGTGGCAGAAAGGCAGAATTAGTATCACAAAGGTCATAGTCATCATAAATTTTATTCTTGGCCAGTTCAGGCCTCAGAATTGCAGTCCCCACTTAGACCTGTTTAAAGGAAGTGCATTACATTTGCATAGATCACATTATGCTATGATGTCTAATTTATGAGATTTCTTCATCAGATCAAGAAACCATTATGGGAAGGAGACAGGTGAAGTGGGAAGGTTACGCCCGAGGAGGCAAAATGTATATACATGCTTCATATCTGTATAGTTTTGCTTTCAGACATCTGAGACCATTTTTCATTAGATTTAATTACATTTTACATTTTAAAATATTTTTTAAAAATATATTTTTATAAGAAGCTAGTAGTTTAAAAGTCCAAATTGAAATAGGTACAGTAAGCACTGATTGGGCTTCTTTCGAGTAACCTTGTGCAAGATTCTACTGAATGCAGTTAGTGAAGTATATGTTTCTGGGGCATTTCTTCTTTAACCGAAAATGTGGTGCTGGAGATAGAACTAACGTGGAAAAAAACGGGAAAAGTTCCTGAGCCACAAAAAAAGAAGAGCGGTTCAACATATTTAATTTAGACTGTTTGATGGCTTCTTCATCCAAAATGCATCCAGAGACTACTTTTTCTTTCACTAGTCTCTAGTTTTATGATTTTCACTTTGGTGGCCAACCTGTAGATGCTTTTAAAAAAGTGAGATATTGTCTCTGTTTTGCTGTTCATGCAAAATTCTGGCAGCAGCTGTTGTTCACACTGTTTCTGTAGTGTAGGCAAATACAGCTGCAACAGGATTAGATAGAAGGGAATCCTGTTATTTGCTGCAGAAGTATTACTGCAACCTGATTCTCGAGGCCTGTGGTTCTCTAACTCTCTTTCCTAGAGGTGATGCTGCTAAAAATACGGCTAGGCAGAGGATGAGGAGGAAAGGGTATAGGCAAATAACAGTCTTTGTGAAAAAGTGCTTCACTGTCATAAGCTTTGCGAATTGAGGTATGCCTGTCACATGACAAAAACATAAGCATTGGGGCATACCAACACTATACAGTTATAGTCTTGTGACACTACTTTAACTGCCATGGTTCTCTGGTATGAAAAATCTGGGACTTGTAGTTTCATGTCGCACTTAAGGGTCTTTGCAATAGATTTCTGACACTGCAGTTAGCAGACTGTGCTAGAGACTTTTAGGTACCTTGGCAAACTATACATTGCAGGATTCTGTAGGAAAGGACCACATTGTTAGCCTATGTTTGCAATTTAATACACGTGTATCAGCCAGAGGTAGGAAATAATTTAGCATTTAGTATTAAATGGTGATGGAATATGTCAACTAAGAATTGGAAGAAGCAAAATTGTAATTAACCTCTTCAAGTAAATGGAAGATATTGTGTTTTGCTTTGGAAAGTGTTGTGGGTTGACACCTAAGCTTCCAAAAGTGATGGCTGGTGCAATAAGAAGACGTAAGGTACAACTCACTTTTGGGTGGGAGGAGGAGGCCAACTGGCAGCCTCTGAATAAGAGAAAATGGTCCTTTCTTTCACTGAATTCAAAGAGAAACATTAATTGGGCAACATAATTCTACATTTTACTCCTTATCTAGCATTGGGAACTATGGCAACAAATTACATTTGCATTTGCATGCCACTTAATACTGCGTAGCATGCTGTGCAATTTTTATTTGTGCTTACATTGATCTGCTATTATGTGTGTATTGTTTTTCAACTTACTGATAGTGAAATGGGGGTGGGGTAGACTCTGCCTTGCCCAAGGCTGTACAAACAGATAACTGCTGAGTGAGGGTTGGAGTCTCAGAACAGAACAGCTTTGTCTCTAGTTGGGTCAGATTATGATGAATTTCCTTATAAATTTCTATTGCCAACTGGAAAGTCATTGCACTCCTTGCTTTAGATGACACAGTGACTACTTTATATCTTAGGAGAAGTGTATACTCAGGCTGAGGAGGTTCTTCTCATAAGGTACATCTACACTCTAGAATTAATGCAATTTGATACCACTGTACTTGCCATGGTTCAATGCCATGTACAAAATCTTTAGTCTTCTCTGCCAAAGTGGCCTGGTGCCTCAGGAAACCACAACTCCCAGAATTCCATAGCATTGAGCTATGGTACTTAAAGTGGTGTCAAACCACACTCATTCAACAATGTGATACCCCCCTTAGAAAGCATATCTAATAGGAAGCGTTTGTCGGTGGCTATTCCTGGACTTTGAAACTCCCTATTTTTGGAGGCTGGAATTTTGCTCTCTTGGCTGCCCTTCTGATTGCCAGCAACACTTTTCTATTCCAAAAGGCTTTAAAATAATCTTTTCAATGCATTTGTTTAAAAGATTTTAATTCTGTGGATAATTTAATTACATTTTAACAATACACTTTTGTATGTTTTAATGGGATTTTTATGTATATTTCTCAGTATTAGTTTTAATTTTTGTAAGCCAACTTGGGTCCCTGTTTGAGAGAAAAAAAACCCATTGACCTCACCAACATCAGTCATCTGACTAAACTACCAGGGCTCCCAAAAGTAATCTACAATTAGGTAGGATTTTAAAAAGGGGCCCGTTATGGAATCAGTGAGTTATGTTTCTTAATCATCCTGAGTTTCTCTTGGACATTACCACTGTTGTCATGTGGGTCTGGTGGTCCATTGGCTTCCAGAAGATTGTATTAATTCAGACCTGAGGAAACACTTCCCAATTCCTGCTCAGCAATGACGCTCAGTGGTTGAGTTTGGTCCAGTCGCTCTTACAAACTACCAGGATCCAGTAAGGATAAAAATACACTAGTTTCAGTTATTTTGAGAAAGGCAATGCTTGTTTTAAAATGCTTTCAATAATTAATAAAATAAATTACAATAAAATATTTTATACTATTGGATTGGGAAACGGTTTTTATTTCATGAAGGGGATACATGACTTTTGTTGCTTGCTGTATTTCCTCTTTGTTTTGTACGCAGGTTGGCAGTTTGTCCCTTTCCCTCTCCCTCTACTGCTGGGTTAAATGTGATGCTTTTCCTTTATAGAAATAATCAGTGGGAAGGAGAAAAAAAGCATATAGGTGACTATGAACAAAGAATGATATCAATTAATGTTCTCCCTCGAAGGATGTTTTCTATTCCTGCCGAAATAAACTTGTTATGTACCACTCTTCACCAGTGCTTTCTTAAACACACAAAATGAAGTGCATCTTGAACAAAATGACACGCAGATGGGCCAAGTCATTTTGTTGCCCAGGGCAGAAAACCCAGAGGAACGGCTTGTGCTTGTGTGTTTGTGTTGCCTATCGTATTCTAACATTGGGTTTATTATGTGTTGTATTGTTTTACTGCTCTAGAATTAAAGTTCACCCGCTTTGAAGCTTCTTTTACAAAAGTTGCAGTGGCAGGGGAAATGACTGGAATAAATTAACCAATAATTAACAATCTACTCCACTTGAATGGTATGCCCAAGTTTAGCTAATGGATGGATTGGCTTTAGTGGCAAACAGTAAACGGATCCGTTGACATAATTCTCCTTGATGAATTGGGCAGAGGTGCAACTCTCAAGGCTATCCCATCATATTTTTGTTATTACTATTTCTGTATGTGTCAGCCCTCTCTGCCTTGTGAAATACTGAGCAAATAAATCACAGTCAGCCCTCCATATTCACCATGAAAGTAAAAAGCAAAAATGAAAAAAAAATGCTATTTTGTTTACCTGAGAGAACCCCTCTCTAAGAATCTTTAGGTTCTCTGGCATAAGTCTGTTGAAAAACTGCTAGAAGATGACAATAGAATCTTATTGGAAGATGCTCTCTCTAGGAATCTAGATCCTCCAGTGTGACTCCATGGTCAACTTTCAGAAGATGTTGCACTGGAGGACCTAGACATTCCCAGAGAGATGTTCTCACTAGGAATCTTTGGATCCTCCAGTGTGGCTATATGGTCACCTGCCAGAAGAAGTTGCACAGGAGGACCTAGACATTCATAGAGAGAACTTTAGAATCAAACCCCTCAATGATCACATCCACAAAAGTCAAGCATGCAAATGTGGAGGGATTGCTGTGTTGCCTTATTTATTCACATATGTTTATTTATATAATGTGACAAACATTATTGACTGCAAAAGTGAAGGATAGTCATGAAGTTCAAGATACCTGTTGTGCTATTTACAAAGGTCCTATATCATAGGATAATCGCTAAGGTTGCATGATGGACTAGCTCCCTCTCCCCTGGCACATTTCTTCCAAATCTGCAACAGAGGGTCAAACTCAGAAGATGTTTCCCTTTTTCTTATTTCCAAAGGAAGAACATGATCATGATCAACAACACTGGTAGGAGGTTCTTTCTTTCTATGCCTTGCTAGTGAAGTGACTAGAAAAAGAAATAAACTAATTTAATATAGCATTGGGCTGCTTATTTTAAAGAAACATAATAGAAAGTGTGAAATACTTAGTAATTAATGTAATGCATATTTTGACCCACACTTAACATACATCTATTGTGCTAAACTATAGCAGATCTGTGTATTCATATATATAGAGAATGAAAACATAATATATCATGGACTACATCTGGAATTTCTCACTGTCAGCTGAAGTATTTTGGTAGCTATAGGAATTCTGAGAGTTGAAGTCCAAAATACCTGGAGGGCCAAGGTTTGCCCATGGCTTCTATACTCCAACAGGTAATTCTTCCAAGCTATGTGGAAGAATTCAGATGCAACAATAGCCAGGCAGCTGTTTCTGGAAGCTCACAATCAAGATATGGTGAAGCAACTTCCCTCAAAAATTTGGAGGTCCTATGAGATATTGGCCCTGAAATATGGAGGCTCCATTTGGGATAGCCTACATGGCTAGAAATTGATTGAATGTACTTCACTTGGCAATATCTTTTCTGAGATGTGTGACATGAATTGTCAAGGGTCCAACATGTCAGTAGTGGCTAGTAATGCTGAAGGTGCTTCATATGATGTTG
This sequence comes from Anolis sagrei, assembly GCF_037176765.1. Classification (NCBI taxonomy): domain Eukaryota; kingdom Metazoa; phylum Chordata; class Lepidosauria; order Squamata; family Anolidae; genus Anolis; species Anolis sagrei. The sequence goes on along the minus strand of NC_090022.1, from coordinate 66,272,894 downwards.
CATGTATTTCTAAGGCAATGGTCACATTATTCAATGGCCACACATTTCAAAGTGCTAGCTTTAGCCTATAAAGCTCTAAATGGTTCTGGCTCAGGCTACTTGTCTGAACATATTGTCCCCTACGAATCAGCATGTAGTTTAAGATCTTCTGGGGAGGCCCTGCTCTCGGTCCTGCTGGCCTCACAAGTGTGGCTGGTGGGGATGAGAGACAGGTTCCTCTCAGTGGTGGTCCCTCGGTTGTGGAACTCCCTCCCTAGTGATATCAGAGCAGCTCCCTCCCTATTAGCCTTTAGGCCTCTGTGAGCAGGCCTTTGGAAACTAAGGCTGTGCAGTATTTTTGAATTGAATGTGTGATGTTCTCCTTGTGCAATTGACCTTGGAGTGGACTCAGACCATGAACTTGGATGCTGTGTTTTTTAAGTTTTTAACTTTTAAAATCTGTTTTAATTCTGTTTAGTATGTTGCAATTTTTGAAATGTTTAGGTGATTATGTTGACGCATGGCGTTGTGTCATTGTAAGCCACCTTGAGTCCCCCTGTCAGGGTAGAGAAGGGCGGGGTACAAGTATGGCAAATCATAGATTATAGGTGAGTCCTGGTGGTTTTGCAAAACAAGGGAAATTGCAATTAACTTTATAAGCAATGCTGGCTGAAGAGAATAAGCAAGAAGAGGAAAAAAGAATGTCTCTGTGTGTGTGTGTGTGTGTGTGTGGGGGGGTTGACTTTGTCCCATAGTGGGGTTAAATGTGACTGGCCAATAGGGTACCTCTCTGGCAGCTCTCATGAAACTAAAAACATTTTGTGTCCCTTCCTGCTGTTAGAGTAAGTTCTGTGATGCTAATTCCAATCACATTGGGTTTTCACCATCATAAATAATTCAGTGCATTTTTCAAACATGGCTACTTTGTCCACCTCATCTTATCTTTTAATAGTTCTAACTTTAGATACTATTGCTGTAATGCTGGGCATCATAATAACAGAATCAATATGAGTTACTCAGAACGCAATCTAAGACCTGTTCTGACAACTTAGGCCTGTTTTGGCAGTCTTTATTTGTATTTGTGGAATTCATTGAGTGTAGATGAGAATATTTTGGCTTTCTTAGGCATTTAGTTACATTTGGAACAAAAAACTCATTATTTTCCTATTTTGGCACGTACATTTCCTGCAGTATTTGGAATTAGAAAGCTACATTTCCAGCATTAGAGGATTCCAAATTATTTATGGATATTGAATCCTCAAAATTGTCAGGAAAATGCATCACCTTTTAGAATGGCAGGAGTCAGGCCTAGGAGCTTGTGCCATTATCTTTACTTGAAAGGCCTTTACTGCCTTTCATTTCATGCTGCATGTCTCCTTCGTCTCTTTCCTCTGCTAGAATTATAATGATTGATTCTGTGTGTTCTAAAAATATCCCTATTGATGACTGATAGTAGCACACATTTTCAGTGTTTGAAGCTTTAATGTTAACAGTTTCAGTGAAACAGAATGTTTTATGTTCTGTCTTTTAATAATGAGAATAAATATTGCCGAAGGCAATTTTGTATACTTTTAAAAAACTGTGCTATATTTATGTCTGTGCTGAATTTTCTTATTCTAGAAATATTCTGTTAAAACCAAATACTGCATGCACATTTTGACACTGGTTAAATGTTTAAGCTAAATATAGCTTGCTCATCAAGACTAACAAGAATGTATAGGATTTACTGGAATTTGTTTTTATTGTTTCCAGCTCAGAGAACTATAAAACCAGTTGTCAATATTTCTTTTGAAATATAAGTTTTGAAGGAAAATGTGTGATGTTCTATTTTTGTTAATGTGAAGGAAACCCCTAATACAAAATTCAGAAATAATTTTAATCACTCTAATAGATACTATCATGATGCATGTAAAAGCAGTTCTTAAACCTGAACCATATTTATTATGGCTATAGCTTTTTACATTGCTTTCGGGGCTCATATTTCATAACATGAGCTCCTGGATTTCATTACTTCTTTCTCCTTTCATAGTTCTGTCAGAGGTTCCTGGGTATGATTCCTCCTCCTCTTGGTGTGTTTCTTGCAAACAGGGCAGAAGAAAAAAAATCACTGCTTTCTTTTTTGAGGTCCTTCACTTTACAGGAAATAGGAAATCGCTGTGAAGGTCCATGTGGCATCACCAGTGTAATTCTTAGTTATTACCTGGTGACTGTGTACCATCCCATGTTTTAACCATGCCTTAGAATCCTTGAATCCTATGCCCACAACTCCTCTCAAAATATTAGCTTTCCCCCAAGGGATAATTTGGCATGTTTTTATGAACCTTTACCAAGCACTATGATACTCTTCTTAAGAGGGGTTGATTGGCAATATGAATAGTATTCCATGTGTGGGTGTTGCACCATATACTTTGGTTACATTTGTAGAACCAGCCAATCGAGCCCACAGAACGCTGTGAAGGGTAGTGTGATGGGGGAAATAATACAAAATAAAAGGTTTGGCTGTTTCAGTGATATAAGAAGATGGAGGTGGTAGTGAAGTGCAGAGGCAAGAGTTCAGGACAACTTGTTACACTGATATTAGTTACTTGGAAATAAGTGTAGGGTAAGGTCCATGCTTAATGTTTTAACTTTGTATTATTCAGTAAATATTGGTTATTATTTCATTTTACATCTTTCCCCGTGAGTCATTCATCTAAGTCATTTATGGGAGAAACAGACCATGCCTAAATCTAAACCAATTTTTAAAGGCTTATCCTCTTAGAAATATTTAAACCAAGGAGTGGTTTAAACTATTGCTATTCAAAGTGGACCAGTTCTGGTTCCCTGGCCATTGGCTGCTGGTCACTGACAAGTTTCCATGAACAATTGTATCCAGTGGACACAAATATGGGGCTGATCTCTGGGAAAAAGTAAATGCTAGTCCAGATTGGCTGAGTAGGTCTATCTGATCTGTGGTGGTTGGGTGGGGGGATATCAGAGCACTTTGATGTTTTAAGGTAAAGGTTTTTGGCATGACTGCATGGAGTACTGTTACCTTCCCGCCTGAGCGGTACCTATCAATCTACTCACATTTACATGTTTTTGAAGTGCTAGGTTGCCAGAAGCTGGGACTAACAGCAGGAGCTCACCCCGCTCCTCACATTTGAACTGGTGACCTTTTGGTCAGCAAGTTCAGTAGCTCAGCAGTTTAATCCACTGCTCCAGTTTTTGATGTTTTGGCTAGGTTTAAATGCCCTAATAAGTTTGTCGGCATTGTTATAGTCTAGTGCTAGTACTGAGTTTGAGCTAGTTTAGCTTTAATCTTAGATATATATGCGTGTATTGATACACACACACAGAGTTACCCTTTCCCTGTTTTGTTTTATTTTATTTTTGTATGCTATATTGTATGTTAAAACAAACAAATACATAATATAAAATACGCTGGTTTAAAGGTCGTTGGGCCAAAATGAATTGTAGAAGTCCAGGTTTGTTAACTCTGAGAGGAATTCAGAGAGAATATCCATCACATTATAGCACAATTTTCTTCTTTTTCCTAATGTGGTCTATAACCTAAAACAGACTTATGACCTCATCACACTCACCTAAAAAATGTCCTATGACACTTTTGCCCAGTCTTCTGGATAGATCCCCATGTTGGTAATCACACGATGACTTCTGACAGAGGCCCTTCCCCCAACTGGAGGTTTCCCCAACAGCAAATCACAGGTCCTCCATAGAAGTGTAACACTTCCCCCATGTGATGGGGAAAGCGTAGCCGAGAGGGACCTCTGTGCGGGGTGACAGATTCACCCCGCTGTCCCTCTCTTTTTCTCCTGAAGCCAGGTGAAGCAGGACACTTCAGCTTGCCAAGGATTTCAGTGGTCAGTCACGTATCTTAAACTTTGTGTTGAGTTGTGGTACCTGGAGCATGGAGAAATGTTTAATTCTAATTGCTGATCTGTTGGGTTTTATTTTGTATGTAATTCAGAAAGTGGCTTCCCACCCCCAATGTGTAAATTTCACAAATCAATGTCAATGGTCTTCATAAAGTCTGATTTTATTATACCAAATATTATAAATTGTTTTGTAATACAGTGTTATTATACTCCCCCACACTGACATATAAATATTCATTGAAATTGATATAGGATAGTTTAGGCTTATTAGAACTGTTACTTAAAATAAATGATTCTGAAGGTGGAATGTACTTAGATTTTCTTTCAGATAAAAAAGCTGATCAGTCAAGCAATCATGATCAGGTGAATCTTCATTTTTGTACACTCATGAGAATCTTCATTAAAATAAGGTCTCTAGTTGTCTTTTACTTAGATAAATGGGACATTGAACGATATTATTCTGCAATGAGCTTTCTTCAATTTGTTTTAATGAGCCATAATGTGTTCCAAAACAAGGTTTCCTGAAATGATTAAATGCTATTCAGGGACAAATTCATTAAAGTGACTAGGTTACTTGCCCACAAAGACCACAAGGCTTTCTTGGGTGCCCACTCACAATAACTGGAACAGGGGAACCATATGATCTGCAGCTATTCTGATTAGATTCCATGCATTGCCATAGTGGCTATTAATTGTAAGGGAGATATCATTGCTATGGATATAGAAACAATATTTTACTCTCTTTCAGTTATGTAAACTTATTTGGCTGGACACTTGGATTCAATACTTACAATAAACTACTGGACAAGTGGCTGTTTATGTTCAGGATCACAGATAATTGGCACCTACATGTTATTTATGATGCTCTGCCATGCAGGAATGCTATGTGCATTCATTTCTAACATGTATGCTTTGCACTGGGACAAAGCTATAAATTTCTAAATTGTGTGATGGATGGAGTTAAGAACAAGTGTTTACATAATGGAACTACAGACGTGTTGTCGAAGGCTTTCATGGTAAGAATCGTTGTGTTACTTTGGGTTTTCTGGGTTGTATGGCCATGTTCCAGAAGCATTTTCTCCTGATGTTTTGCCCACATCTATGGCAGGCATCCTCAGAAGTTGAGGGGTCTGGAACATGGCCATACAGCTTGGAAAACTCACAGTAACCCGAACTACAAACATTTTTCCAGCATAGATTATAGTGCCAAATTATAAAAAAGATCTTGTTCAAAATCTATTATGTGCAATACTGCTTTCTCTGTCTTTCATGCTATAAGGTGGAAAAGTCTCTGTATGTCACTTTGCACTTCTATGGGTGATCATTTGAATTGATTCAGAAGTGAATAATCAGGACTGATCACAGAAAGCAGTTGGTGCAGTTAGCACAACATGATGAGTGCAACATGATCTGAATGCTTTACTTCTGAATCAATTGTCATATTTCTGCACGAAATGAAGCTTGGAAAGTTCATTCTTTTAAAAATATATAGCTTTTATATAAGAAAACTCCTACATAAATTAATGTTTAGATGTAGAAAACTACCAAAACCACATAACTGCATACCCACTACAACTAAAACACTTCTACACAAACGTTCTCACTTTAGTCTATGGCCTTTAAAAGATAACACGATCACACTTCTACTTTTGGCAACACTACTAATTCATCAATTCAGCTTCAACTTAAGGTGGCCCTGTGAATGAGAGGCCACCAAGAGACCCTGGAATTAACAGCCTTGCTCTGGTCTTGCAAATACAGTGGTGTGGTTTCCTTGACTGAGTCAATCCAGTAATATGGTCTTCTTTTTCTACTTTTCCATCTTTTATCTAATAATTTGATAACATGTGCATATTTTAAATTATTAGTATTTCTTTTTCCAGTTTTCATACTCCCTTTCTCTCAATCAAATCCTAAATAATAATAATAATAATAATAATAATAATAATAATAATAATTTTATTTCTTACTCACCTCACAGCTTGAGGTGGGACACAACATAGTTAAAACACTTCATCATAAAACATTATGTAGAATAAATATATTAAAATATATTTCTATGAAATACATATATTAAAATACACAGAACAAAGATTCAAATCCAGTAAAGACAAGACATGAATTTTAAATTCATAGTTATAAATTGATTGGGTAGGCCTGCTGAAAGCCCTTACAGCAGGACATTCCACAGTTTTGGGGTGACCACTGAAAAGGACCTTTGGTTGATGGTTGCCAGTCAGGTAGAGTAGATGTCCCCCAGATAAATTAGTAGATTATACCCAAATGGCCAAACTGACAAACAGCAGTAGAGGTGGAAATAATGAAGATTTTTTTTAAAAAAATGGCGGTTGGCAATTGGATATCTTGAAAAGAAGACAAAAGTAGATTTGAAGATTGCCAAAAAGGGGATTCAGTGAAAGAAGACACGTGGGTAGTTGTGGGTTAGTTATGTGATCTATATGGAGTGGTCACGGGGGTTGGGTTCACGGGTGTGGGGTTAGAGGGACAATAAATGTTAATGTATTATAACTGTACAGTCAAAGCTGATTTTTTATATGTTTAATGAGCGCTGACTGTATACCATTCTGTAAACTTGCATACTCTTTTGTATATCTTTTTTTCTTTTTTCTGTTTTTTTTCTCTTTCTTTTTTGTTTTTTACTTATTTTGGTTTTGATGTCGGTTTTGTTTTCTGTATGCCCCATAAACCATTTTTTTTTTTAAAAAAAAGAGTAGATGCCCCCCAGAAAACATAAGCATCCAGGATAGATTGTCCAGGGGAAGGTGATCCTGTAGGTAACCTGGACCCAAACCATGTAGGGCTTCAAAGGTCAAAACCCAGAACTTTGCTCGGAAACTAATTGGCAGCCAGTAGAGTGACTGTACTATAGGTGTAATATGCTCACTCCTGGATGTTTCTGTAATTAATCTGGCTGCCATATTTTGAATTAATTGGAGTTTCTAAACTTTATACAAAGGTAGCCCAGTGTAAAGTGCATTGCAGAAGTCTAACCTTGAGGTTCCCAGTACATGCACTACCATCCTTAGATCCTCTGATTCTAGAAAGGGGTAGAGTTGGAGTATTAGCCAAAGCTGATAGTAAGCACTCCTTACTGTTGCATCCACCTGAGCTGACATTTGGAGAGATGGATTCAGGAACACTTCCAGTCTTTCAGGGAGAATGTAACCACATCCAGAAGCCACTGGCACACTTCCATCCCTAGGTTAGGATCCTTGAGGGCAAGGATTTCTGTCTTGACTGAACTCAGTTTCAATTTGTTTTTCCTCATCCAGCCCATTGCCTCTGCTAGGCTTTTTACTGAGAAGAGTCGACGTATCCTTAGCTGAAGGCTAAGGATGTCATCAGTGTACTGCTAACACCCTGCCTCATGCCTGCAGCGGTTTCATGTAAATGTTAAAATGTATTGGGAATAGAATGGCACCCTGTGGGATGCCATATAACGACTCCCTTTTTGAAGAGCAGCTATTCCCAATCAACTGTGAGGATGACTGGACCAATTGCAACACAGTGCCTTTGATTCCCACCCCACAGGCATTTAGGCCGAGTGATCTAGAAGCACTAAGAGGGACACACTCCCCTTAGAATCATAGAATCATAGAATCATAGAATCAAAGAGTTGGAAGAGACCTCATGGGCCATCCAGTCCAACCCCCTGCCAAGAAGCAGGAATATTGCATTCAAATCACCCCTGACAGATGGCCATCCAGCCTCTGCTTAAAAGCTTCCAAAGAAGGAGCCTCCACCACACTCCGGGGCAGAGAGTTCCACTGCTGAACGGCTCTCACAGTCAGGAAGTTCTTCCTAATGTTCAGATGGGATCTCCTCTCTTGTAGTTTGAAGCCATTGTTCCGCGTCCTAGTCTCCAAGGAAGCAGAAAACAAGCTTGCTCCTTCCTCCCTGTGGCTTCCTCTCACATATTTATACATGGCTATCATATCTCCTCTCAGCCTTCTCTTCTTCAGGCTAAACATGCCCAGTTCCCCAAGCCGCTCCTCATAGGGCTTGTTCTCCAGACCCTTGATCATTTTAGTCGCCCTCCTCTGGACACATTCCAGCTTGTCAATATCTCTCTTGAATTGTGGTGCCTAGAATTGGACACAATATTCCAGATGTGGTCTAACTAAAGCAGAATAGAGGGGTAGCATTACTTCCTTAGATCTAGACACTATGCTCCTATTGATGCAGGCCAAAATCCCATTGGCTTTTTTTGCCGCCACATCACATTGTTGGCTCATGTTTAACTTGTTGTCCACGAGGACTCCAAGATCTTTTTCACACGTACTGCTCTCGAGCCAGGCGTCCCCCATTCTGTATCTTTGCATTTCATTTTTTCTGCCAAAGTGGAGTATCTTGCATTTGTCACTGTTGAACTTCATTTTGTTAGTTTTGGCCCATCTCTCTAATCTGTCAAGATCGTTTTGAATTCTGCTCCTGTCCTCTGGAGTATTGGCTATCCCTTGTCAGTGTTAAGATAGAGATTATCCATTAAAGCGACCATAGCAGTCTCAACTTCATATCCTGCTCTGAAGCCAGTTTGAAATGGGCCAAGGAGGTGTGTGTCATCCAAGACTGACTGGAGATGAAGAGCACCTACCTTCTCAATCACTTTGCCCAAAAAAGGAAGATTGGAGATTGGTTTGCAGTTATTAAGGCCCAGGGGATCTAGGGAGAGCTTTTTTAGCCGTGGTAAAACTACTGCTTCTTTTAAATGGGATGGAAAGTCACCTCCCTGAGAGATGCATGAATAATATGATGTATTTAAGGTCAAATCATATCTCCTCTTTGGATGACCATGTAGCCAAGAGGAACAAGGATTATGAAAGAAGGTTGTTCTCCTTATTTGTCCTTACTTGTCCCAGCTGCTTGTCCACATTCACAGGGCTCACCAATTAAAACTGATCCAGTATAACTCTACTCACAGAGTGGCTTTTGCTCCAATGACAGTGACTAAGTCAGCTCTTATGCCAGAGATTTTATCTGCGAAATAGTTATTGCAGATATCACAGTGAGCTATTGAAGGTTCTTATGGATTTAGAGAGGGAGGGAATCCGAGTTAGGGTGATAAAATACAGATTTGACTGACCTTGCCATTTGGAATCCAATCTGTTTTCCCACATTTTACCCTAACAATTGTGTCATCTTGTCCAGAATATAGCTATGCACCAGGACAATAAAATATTGTGGAACTTCTGTTTCTTTTAGTGATCCATAATAACAGACAATGATTTTCTGGAATCTATAAAATACAACATGATTTTCTTTTGAAATTTTTTGGTCTTCCAATAGTCAACACAATGTTTCAATATGATCTCTTGTGCCTTTTCTTTATCATAAATAAGTATGGATGTCTGCCACTTCTCACTTCCTATATGGTAAAAGTCTTCTTTATAAAATTTTCAGAATCGTGATAGATTAATGCAGTAGAGTGATGGTTACTATTATCCCTAATGTCTCATTTCTAGAGGACAGGAAATTAACTGAGCATTTCCAGTCTTTGACTCACAAACCAAGTTTGCATGGGTTTGCTAGGTTAGATGAAGCAATCTGCTATATATAAACCACCTATATAACACAGCATCTCATTCAAATATGGGAAACTTCTTTTGAATTTAGCTTCAAGGAAGTCCGCCTGGAATTACATCACAGTGGTTTGTGTCTAAACAAAAGAGTGGGATGAAAAATATCAAATTACTTCATCTTAAAGTTCTTGATGCTAGCTACTCGGCTTTCAGGAAAGCATTTCAATCTTTTGGAAAGAAAAAAAAGTATAGCAACTGGAAAACCAGCAAGCAATGGTATCATAGAAAAGTGATGCCATTTTGTAAAACCCAAAAGGCTGGAGTCAGCTTTTGGCTGCAGTTTCCTCTCTTGTGATCTAATTTAATCTCCATCTGAGGAAACCTATACAAACCCAGGCTGTATCTACAGGTGAGGTCACAGCTAAGACTTCTGTGGCTGCTCCTTCCACCAAGATATTGTCCAGGAATTATCAAACTTGAGATGGATTCCTCTTGGCCAGGAGAGTTTGTCAGTCATTAGAACACACACAAATATCTCTGGTGCTTGATACACACACTGCAAATTTCACTGTTCATAAATGAGTTTGGTGTTTTGTTTCATTGTCTATGCTCAGGTACCTTCATTAACCTAGCAAGGCAAGTGAAAACATAGACCCTTCCCACTGAACCTTAAAGTAAAGGAAGAGATCCAAGCTAATCAACCTTATCCATATCACTGTAGCAGATCATGGTTTAAAGCAGTAATATTGATTCGCGATGCTGAATAAGTCTGTACTGTTGCCCCATAGCTGCAAGTCTTCATTCTCAATAGGTTCATCACACTTTGCATGTCTTTATGAATATTTGTTTCCTGGCATTATATCGTATAAATCATATATGATTGGGCTTTCAGAATTTATTTCTAGACCAACATTCTTCAACTTTTTCAAACACAGTTCCTACATATTTAAATACTGTACACAGCCATATTCCCTCTCCTTTTCCTCTCTCTGCCTTTTTCCTTTCCTTTTTCTCTGACTCTACATTGCCTTTTTCTTAATTACTAAAAATACCCCAAAATAAAATCACTGAAGTTGTCACTGATCTGACCATCTTTGGTTGCAGCACAACCCATTGTGACTCCTAAACCAGGGTCTTCGACAATGAGTAACAAAACAGAACTTGTAACTAGAGTCTTACTTTGCAGTATGCAATCTGCCAGTCTGTTTCAGAGATGAGAAAAGTCAATATTCTAAAGTATGTTAGTTTCTGTGGTGCTAGGAAAGTAGGAGAATGGGTAACTCCTTTCTTTTAATTGTATGCTAAGTCAAGAGAAAAGATGAAAGTGCTGTTTGCTACATTCAGATATCTAGAATTTCAATTACCGTAACGAGGTAATGATTTTTCAGGAGGGAAAGCACTCATCCAAACCATATCCTGAAGAGAATTCCACACTTCTGACTGTAGGTACTGCTTTCAAAAGTCTTTAATAGCTCCTCTGTGTTAGCCTTTATTGCTCTCATTCTCACCAGTTTTTCTTCTTTACTTCTTGGCTGGCTAGATTCCTAATGGGTTCCAGCTGCTTTAATTCATCAAAGTGTATGAGCCTCCATTGAAGACAGGAGAACTTTCTCATATAGCTTCCTTCTTCTTCTAAAAACCCCCAACATATTAAATATATAAATATACATTAAAAACAATACTGCAACACAAATGATACATGTTTTACAGATTATCTACACTACATAGTAAGCTATGACTGATAAATCAGTGCATGTGAAAACTGTACTGGCCTGTTCCTAGTTTTTGGCTACCACTTTTCATATAGACATGAAAAACAATGCTGATACAAGTTTTGCAGATTAACTGCACCTCATAGTAAACTTCAGTTGATAAAATTAATGCATCTGCAAAATTTACGGGTCTGTTCCTAGTTTTGGGTACCATTGTTAATATACACATTGCCCCCCTTTTGAACTAGTTTCATTGCACACAAATATGTTTTTATTCCAAAGTACTAAAGCTCTGATTGTTATTCAATGTGTCACATGAGGAGTAATGGCACTTCATTCATCAAGAAATTTTCCAAAAAACCTGGTAACATTCTACTTATATCCATAGAACCTTCAGGATTTCCCAACTTCATTATGAGATACTAAAGTCAACAACAACAAAAAGTACCGTGAACAGGTACTTTGAATGGAAGTGCTTGGGCACAGAACTCTCTAGAACTTAATCTCTATTTTCTGATCAAATGTCAATGAAATTAATGGCATTTGGTGTTAAAATTCTTATTAAAGCTTTTTCTCTGAGATTCCAGTTATTGAAAAGATGATCCCACTGAATGGTGGAATCCAACTAATTTTCAGAGCCTTATAATAGGTCAGCTACTTATCAATGAAAATAGTCTGGCTGTTGCCCCTTTTAATAATTACCCAGCTTGTTTTCCAAAGAGATCGGAATTATGTCCATCACTTGCATTGCTTCACCATTGTACCACAAACATCATATTCAGTGTTGTTTCTTCGTTTTGTAGAAGTAAAATTTGTAGCTATAACCGTTGTTCAAAGCTTTGGTGCATTGAGCTGAATCATATTTGAGTGCTGACATATTTGAGCATAATTTTCAAGTGCAGTTGTAACACTTCCATTTAAAAAAGATTAAGGAAGTAATCTTAAGATGCTAAGTATTTAGGGTGAAAATATCAAATTTAGTTAGCATAAATTGTGGTGAAGCTAATGCACATATTAATACATGATTTTATAGCAGATATCTGGGTCTTAAGCCTTAACTATAATTTATTCAATTTATTCTTTCCTGGGAGAAAGGTCTACATAAATAAAGGTTAGAAGGATCCTTTTAATGGCCTTTTCTTCATGAATGGGCTGTTGTGCAAGGAGATGCACCAGTCATGATGTTGGGAAAGTCATTTCTCACAATGTTCTCCAATGATGCTATGTAGAGAGGAACTTGGAAAAATTTAAATAGTGGCTCCCAAACCAAGTTCTCCAGCGAGGAGCCATCATGAAAATGGTGGCCTACTGGGGTACTGGGAACCTGTTCAGGCATGGGCAAACTGCAGCCCTCCTGGTGTTTGGGACTTCAACTCCCAGAAATCCCAGCCAGCTTACAGCTAGATGCTTGATGGTACGGTGACTCTACATATGAATAGAACAACAAAGAGATATTGAGACAGATGCATTGCCCCCTCTTCTCCCTCTCCTTTCTGTTTCTCATGAATCAAACTAGTGAAAGGGGGTAATATGCAAATAGGTCCTTTATTTTCATGTTTAAATAAGTATTTCACACTATCAAATTATATGCAAAAAGAAATTGACTTTTACTGGCAGTGCATAAACTGATTAATTGAAAAGCAAATAGTGCCTACTAATAGGGTTACATTTGGAGGTAGCCCCTGAATTGTTAGTTTAGCATTTTGAGCACCAGTTATTTATTCTGTATATTTTGATGAGTTGCTTAATTTACTCCATTAGTGTTGCTTATGAGTAGTAAGGAGTTCACAAACTTATACAAATGCCTAGAAGTATCATGAATGATTAAAACCTGTGTATTAAAGAGACAGCAAATTAGAATGTACTTTGCAGGGAGAGTGTTTGTTAAAATTAGATGCATACTTTTTTTAGAATCTCTTGTGAATCAGGTTCCTGATATTAGGCCCTAAAGATATTGCATAGACATTATTATTATTATTTTGCGCATTTCTACCCCACCCTTCTCAACCTCTGAGGGGGGACTCAGGGCGGTTTACAAAAGGCACAATTCGATGCCAACATAAACATAACAATGGATAAAACATGTAAACAGCAATTATAACAATTAAGACAGTCAGTCCATACATTAAAATCAATAAAATGAGCCCTATTGATTTCAGTGGGGCTTTTTCACTTGGTATGTTTACACTTTGGTCCCCATTTTATAAGGGGAAGACTTCAATTTGTGTCCCTTTGTTTTCTCATTTGATAAGAAAAAGAAATCAAGGGCTTTCTTTATATGTATAGAAAAGGACTAAATAAAGCATTTCACCCATGTGAAATGGAGTCACATGTAGATATAGGGATCTTTTGATTACTTCATTGATGAAAGATGCAGTTAAATAAATATTGTATAGTAATAATCACTAAGTACTTTTTATTCAATGTTATCCTATAATCGTAGAGTTGGAAGAGACACAAGGGCCAAAACACAATCAAAGTGCTCCTAAGTGATGACCATCAAGCCTCTGCTTAATAGCCTCCAGAGCAGGCATGTAGCCAGGGGGGGGGGGGGGCTCGGGGGGCTTCAGCCCCCCCCGAAATTTTCATGGGGGTTCGCGAAAAGGCCTTATTGGTGCATTATTTAAACTGTTATGTTTATTCATATCATGATCTGATCACCATACTCAATATATCCCATATGCATGGGGGTATTGGGGTAATGATACAAAAGGTTTGCTAGGCTAGACCCTCTTTCACTCAGACTCAGCCCCCCCCGAAACTCAGCCCCCCCGAAACCCCCCCTGAAAATTTTTTAGCCCCCCCCGAAACGAAATCCTGGCTACGGGCCTGCTCCAGAGAATAAGATTCCATCAGCTACCAAGGCACCATCAGCAGCATATTCCACTGTTGAATAGACTTGTGCACTGATTCGGTTTGGTCGGTTCCTTTCGGCCAATCTGGCTTGTTTGACTTGTTCAGCTGGCCATAACAATAAGGATTCAGCCATCATGTTTTTTTAAGGCTATATGGGCCATGCAGAAGCTGGTCACAGCTTCTTCTCTCCTATTCATCATCACACAGCATATGAAGAGGCTGCTGTGTGCTTGCATGGGATTTATTTATTTATTTGCTTTATTTATACCCCATATTTCTCACCCCATTGGGGGACTCAAGGCAGCATTGAATCTATTTGATTTTCCTTTATTTTCCCCTCATTTTCTTGATTTCTTTTATTTAGTGGGAAAGTGTGGGACAGGTGGGTGGGGTATGCGCACACATGTGGGGATGGGAGAAAGAAATATAATCTCTTTGCTCTTGGTGTGCTTTTCTTTAAAAATATTTGGGAGACTGAGAGCCTAGAGTCACCCTTTAGCTTCTTTTCTCCTTCCCTTCAGAAAATACTTTAAACAGATTTATATTATTATTATCTTTTAAAAGTATTTTTGAAGGCGAGGAGGGGAGGAGAAAAAAGAAGCTATTATTATTATTATTATTATTATTATTATTATTATTATTATTATTATTAATTCCAGCATACAAACAGAAAAACCTTATTCTTAGAAAACTACTACCTAGTTACCTACCTACCTATAATTTCATTCTTTTGCAAACAAAATCTTTGTTTATATTTCCAGTTCTCTTTGCCTTCTGAATTTCAAGTAATAATAATAATAATAATAATAATAATAATAATAATAAGTATTAGTAACAATCCTTTGGCTGTTGCAAGTAGTAAAGAAGAAAGTGTAATAGTGGGGCACTGGACTGTGTGATGTGAAAGTACATCTTTGATATTTGGCAGGAAGGAATGGTGTCCTGCTGCTGTTCCAGTTACAGGGCAGAGCCAGCTGGGTGGTGGGATACTTTTTGTGGATTTTTAAAAGGAGATTTTATTTCTACAAAGAAAAAAAATCCTAAAAATAAGATGATAACCCACCAAGTTATGAAACTTGGTGGGCTAACAGCGGTAGATGTGTTCTCCAAGTGTGGTAATTTTCATCCTGCTAGGACTAAAAATGATGGGAAGGGTAGCCTAGGAGCCCCCCCCCCCCCATTGCTGCCAATGGTCAGGATCTAGCTACATTTTTTGACTGCAGATTGAAAACAGCTATTCAGGTACCTGTCCATTTTTGGGAGGCATGCAAAAACAGATCCAGGGGTCTCCTGAAATTCAGCCAGCAGAAACAGATCAAGGTTCAGCTGAAATGCAAAGGTCTACTGTTCAACAGCTCTTACTGTCAGGACATTCTTCCTAATGTTTAGGTGGAATCTATTTTCTTGTAATTGGATTCCATTGCTCTGTGTCCTGGTCTCCAGAGCAACAGAAAACAAGCTTGCACCTGGGTTGTTGTAGATTTTTCAGGATGTTCTAAACCTCACAACCTCTGAGGATGCTTGCCACAGATGTAGGCAAATCATCTACAAAACATCAGGAGAGAATGCTTCTAGAACATGGTCATACAGACTGAAAAACCTACAACAACCCAGTGATTCCAGTCATGAAAGCCTTTGACAAGCTTGCCCCTTCCTCAGTGTGACATCCTTTCAAATGGATATCATGTCCCCTTCTCTCAGCCTTCCTGTTTCCAAGAGAAATATACCAAAGCATGTATTTTCCTCACCAAATATGTGCTTTGCCTCATATAGTTTTGCCTCAGATCTTCCTCTTCGATGTAAGTCACAAGAGCAGCAATCATGGGAGGTTGTTGAATCTTTTTGGCAATGTTGAGGTCTCTTTAGACCAGGGGTCCACAAACTTTTTAAACAGAGGGCCAGGTCACAGTCCCTCAAACTGTTGGAGGGCCAGATTATAAATTGGGGAAAAAAAAACCATGAATGAATTCCTATGCACACTGCACATATCGTATTTGTAGTGTAAAAAACACTTAAAAACAATACAATAATTAAAATGAGGAACAATGCTAATAAATATAAACTTATTAGTATTTCAATGGGAAATGTGGGCCTGCTTTTGGCTGATGAGATAGGATTGTTGATGTTGTTGTGTGCTTTCAAATAATTTCAGACTTAGGTTGACTCTGAGCGAGGGCCGGGTAAATGACCTTGGAGGGCCGCATCCGGCCCCCGGGCCTTAGTTTGAGGACCCCTGCTTTAGACCATTAAGAGTTCAGGTGTAAGGCTGGAGATCTGCTCACAAGAATATTCTGAAACTTTTGATCATGTGCAGCGGGAATCTCCAGTGGGGGATTTCTACAGGGAGAAATATTAATTGCAGCTCTAAGTAAAATGTGTAATTGACCATTCCTGCTGAAAAGATAAAGTGTTTCAAATGCAATTCCAGAATGAAATCGTACAGAAAAAAAAGCCCTCTGCTAACAAGGTGAGATACAAGGTAACAAGCAAGCTAGGATTGTTTAGCAAAGTCCTGACTGCTCTTGTTTTTATTTCTCCCCTCAGATATTTCTTAAATATTTAATAGTTCCAATTTTCAACAAGTGTGCTTAAATGTGCGTATGCAGCACAAGGACGTTCCAACCACATAAGGAGGATTAAAAAAGCAATAACAAAGTCATCAAGGCAATAATGTTGACATAGTTGCTATTAACCACCCAATGCAAATTAGTGCTATACTTTTTAAAAGCTCTTTTGGCCTAGATTAGAAGTACTGCAATGAAACGAGGGTTCTTTTATTTTTTTTTACAATCATGTTTTTTTTTAAAAAAACGAATAAAATATCCTCTCTAATATTACGCAATAGCCCCAAATGTACAGATTCCGCTAGAGTATTTTCTGGTTCATCATATTCAGCACAAATCTGAAGTAGAACAGAATGGAGTAGAAAGAGAAAGCAATGGCAGTTAATCTTTCATTAGCTGGTTTCAGTTCTTTGATAACAGGTAAAACTAATTATGGAATTACATGAAACATGTAAGGAGGCTAATGAGTTGATAATGAGCAGTGCAGCCCATTTCAGACATTTCAGTCCAAGGTTGAGAGGTTTTGGTGTTACTAAGAGGAATGGGAGCAGGGAGAGAAAGAGGAATTAAGAAGGAAAAGACAATATGCGACTTTCTTTAATCCATTTTCCACCCTCAAGGAAGAGGGAGCAGATAGTCAAGCTGCAATGTGCCGGCCAAATATTTCCCCAAATATAGCTTTCTTATGGTGATAGAGATAACTCTACTTGGTCCTGTTGGTCCTTTCTATGGAGAAGTTGGGACTGATGCTCTCTTCATTTGGACTCTGCATGGAGAGCACTAGTTTAAAAATGTGCCCTAACCTAGGCTAGAACTTCAAAGAAGAAAGGAGGTGGAATTTGGGTGGGGTGTGTGTGTGTGTCTGTCTGTCTGTCTGAAAGAGTGATGTTAGCTGGCTAGATTTATACTGGTCCTTTTGCTAGGTTGAACTGCTTTTGCCATCTGTGGTCTTTGAATGGATCTGAATATCACTGTCACAAAATATTGCATCATTTTGCTGACTACAGTTTCTTTGAGAGAGATGTTTTTCACTGTGTTCTAGCTAGCAGGTTGTAGAAGATATCTCACTGTGCCCCAAAAGTGACCTTCTCCCTCAGTACAAAATGTTATATAATTCATTGTTTTCTGACTATTGGATATTACTCTATGAGAAATAGTTAGTGGTATTAGGTTGTGTTCAATTGACTTAGCAATACAGCACATCTGGTGGTGATAAGAATGCAGTCACATTCTTTCAAAATACATGCTAGCTACTGGATTTGACTAGACAGGCCTTTTCAGCTAACTTTTCTGTGCCCTGAAGCTGGCAGGTTCGACCTAGAATACATATATATACACTGAGACATAGATGTGTTTAGCTCTGGTATTGTGCCTTTTGCAACAGATTACTGTAAGGATAAAATGATAAATGAATTTGGTAAGGCATTCATAGTTAAGGTGGCTAATGTTACCAAGATTTGGCAGGTTGATTCCAATGAATATATAAATCCCACAACTCTTTGGCTCCCAGCATCCTGGACGTTCACATGATCTTGTTTAGCAACTCTTTTTTAGTCCACAGTCACCTTTGTCCTGAAGTCATCACACTGGGCTCTCCTGATCTGTGGGCTTCCAATTTGCAATTTCAATCAACAACAGATTATCATGGCCCATATCTAAAATAGTGACAAAGTGAATACAGTCACAATGATGCACATGCGTGCATATTGTTGCCATGTAATGATATGAGGTGTGTTCATCTGCATTTTTTGCCATCCTCTGTGGGTCCTGGAACTGAACCCCACAGATCTGGAGGACCCACTGTACTTGATTTTTCCCAGCATGTCCATTTAATTGTGTAATGTGCTATTAGATGATTTACGGTAATACAAGAGAGGTGTTCAAGTGATTTATGAGGAAAGCTTTCGAAGGGTAGTTCCCTACCATGAACTGCTCAATAGTTGAGCTGTTCTAATTCCTTTATTTATCTGTCAGAGATGAGTAGTGCATTATCTTCAAAATTCATCACACAGATCTCTGTGTTCTTAGTATCGCACAGCATACTTAAGTTCTAATTATGTGTTTTGCAGTACTGTATTTTTTAAAAAGCAGCATCTGCTTTTTAGTGACATGGTATTGACAGGTATGTTACTCAAAAGGAAAAGAACACATTGAGTGATAATTATTTTTTCTTTTCACTGTAAAGCATTGAGTATACGTTCTTTACAAACTGAGAATATGTGTCAGGGTGTGTGCATTGGAAGGTACGAAAATCCATCTTTCCATGATAGACTTTGGCTCTAGTCCTTTTGTGACTTCAGTTCTAACACTGACGTATTCACTTTGTATAAATAGCATAGCAGGCACTCTTTTCTTGGGTGTGTGATGCCACTCTAGCTGTGAAACCTATACACATTAGATCCCGTGAGCATCTTTTAAGCACATTTTATGTTATTGTCCTTTCACAATAATAACTAGTACATTATTGTCTTGGACATGCAGGTCTTTAGGATTTAGTCTTTAGAAGACAACAGTAGACTGCATTTTTTTGTTTTTGCTCTACATGCATTGCTGTGATGTTAAAACTTTACTGGGGTTGTAATGCTATAAAACTGAACTAATTTTCTTCCCTGTACATCCTTTCATTTGAACAACCAGCAATAATGTCTGCCTGCACAGGTGTGTACCTTTAGATCACCCTGCTCATTTGTCTTTATTACCCAGCCTGTGAACATGCAAAGACTGCTTGCAGGTTACAGTGAGCAATTTTGTTCTCTGCTGGATTCATGCTGAGGACGTAGCCTAGTTGAAGACAGCAGCATATTAATGCATGACCTTGGACTGATACATATTTTGCATCCTTGTGGTGAATAGGAGAGATCCACTAGACACTGTGTGCTTGAACTTTCAATGAGCTTTCGACAAAGTCCCTTAGCAAAGGCACCTGAGAAAACTTAGTAGTCGTGGGATAGCTGTACAGGTTATCTTCTTGATAAGTAAGGGGAGAGGAGGAATGAGTACACAATTCCGACAATACATGCATATATGCTTCATTTAGCAAAGCTCTTGACAAAGAAGCTGCTTTGTCTTTTTATGCTTGCTCAATACTCCTTTTATTTCTGGTCCTCTGTCAAGCTGATTTTTTTTAATATTGGCATTAGGAGGATGATGAAGGAGGGTTGGAGAAACACAGACCTTCTGTGCTGGATTGCAGCAGTGCCTCTTCAATAAAGAATGCAGTAAATATTTCCTGGGAATTTTACTGTAACTGATCCTTTTATAGCTGAATGTGTCTTTCTGCAACCCTCAAGATAAACAGATGTGAAAAGAAAAACAGAGGGAAAGGAAGAAGGCAGTTGGACCTGCCTCAGCAGCTACCCCCACCCAGCATGGTTAAAAAAAACCCCACCATAGTGGAAATCATTGGAAAAGTAGAGGCTGATGAATGAAAATATTTCCACAAGGACATTGTGGAAGAATCTTTCAAGTGGTCTTTTGGAGGTTCAGAAAGTGTAGCTATGCAAAGCTTACCAGATCTGATCACATATTGCTTGTTTTGAATAAAAAGTTTCCTGAAACTTTTGAAGTGCTCTTCTGTAGTAACCTGTCTTTATTATTTCTGTCTTCTATCTGTTTTAGGTACCAAATTTTCTGTTAAGAGAAATCTTGCTCATCAATACATGTAGTTCATTAACTTCAGTGTATCTGTAAAAGGATATAGATGATGTTCCCAAATTATCTGTATTGGCATTGCTTCTTCTTAATGTATTTAAATGCCCTACAACTATAACTGAAAAATGTGAATACTAAATTTGTCATGGTCCTCTTTATCCACAGATTCTGCACCCTTGGATTCCACCATCCATGGCCTGAAAATATTTTTTTAAAATCCAAAAAGGAAATCTTCAGTTATCTATTTTATATAAGTTTTCCATTTGATACAAGGGGACTTAGGAATCCACAGATTTTGATATTTGAAGGGGAGGGGGGTTGCTCCTGGAACCAAAACACAGTGAATATGAAGCATCCACTGAATATTCTGACTATTCTGAATATTTCAGAATATTCCAAATTTGACAAAGATTGTTCAGAGTATTAAAAACTCAATATGATTGTGGAAATGTATTTTCTGGATGGGCTATCAAATTACCATTGTGGTCCAGTGTATCTAGCAAAACCCAACTTCACATATATGAAATGCACTGATCGGCAATGGATGGGATGGGGACAAAAACCTGAAGCTAAGTCCAGATAAGTCAAAAGGTTCTCAACAGTTCCGCATATCTTACCTAGGTTGATTATATTCCTCAGATAGATCAGAATTATATTTGTGTGTGTCTGTATCACAGATCCAGCTATGAGGCAAAGGCCAAATATATCCTGGACAGAGATAGTTTAGCATACACTGGTATCCTCCCAGCTGAATACTGTATTGTAACTGGCAACCTTTGAAGATAATCCAAAAAATTCAGTTAGAGTAGAAGATAGCGGCAATGCTGATTGCTGATATTAGTTGTTTTGAACACGTTGTTCTAGTATTGCATCAAGCAGACTTGTTATCAATTAGTTTCAAGGCCTGGTTCAAAGGATTGGTGTGGAGATTCTAATTCTAAAGGTGTTTGGTAACAATTTATTTGAAGGAGTATGCCCTTGGCCAAGGGTTATTACCATCTTTGTAGATGCACTGCTGCCCACAGTTATATGATAGCTGGCTTGTAGGTATTTAGATTCAAGGATCGACATTCAAACATGAGACAGATAATTTTTTTCTCAAAGGGAAATTCCTCCCAGCCATATGGAGTCATATTTAGTGTAAAAAGTAAAATGTGTGTGTATGTGTGCCTTCAAGCTACCTGTCAACTTATGGTGACCCCGTGTATATATTTCATAGGGTTTTCTTAGGCAAGGAAATACTCAGATGCAGTTTTGACAGTTCCTTCCTCTGAAATATAACCCCCAGCACCTAATTTTTGTTGGCAGTTGCCCATTCAAGTAGTAACTAGGGTTGACTCTGCTTAACTATATATTTTAGAGCTATAACAATAACAATTTTTTAAAAATGACATAAAACTAGAACTATTTTAATGTTGAAATAACTTATTTTTCAGTTGATATTTTTATTAATAGTTTTATGTTTTATGATTTTTCAAGAACATTTGCCAATTGAACTTTTTCAATGATCACAAATTACTTTTCTGCTGTCCTTCATTCCGAAAAAGAAAAAGATAATATTGCCTTTCCATCTTTTTTTGGAATTTTATTTCCAGTGTTACTGTTGGAGAAATTAAGGCAAAAAACAATGACATTGAAAATAAAGAAGTCTTATGGGGAGATGACATTTTGCAGGGAGGATTCATTCCTAAATGAATATGAGGATAAAGGGACCTTTAAGAAACTCTTTCATAGCATTGATATTACTTGTGCAAAAACACTGTCCATATTTTTTAAATGGCAAAATGACATAAATATGAGGTGGAATAAATTTAAAATAGTAAAATGACAAGCTTATTTGGGGGGTGGGGGGTGGGTGGGATAGAAGATAGGTGCCTTTGAATGCCTATGGCTGGAGAACAGGCATGGGAAAATCTTCCTGCCTTTGGTTGGTCTCTGTGACCTAGACAAACTTTTGATTGGATCAATTCAAGTTGTTTTTACTTCCTTATAATCAGACATGTCCACCATGTCCGCCCTTGGGGCTTCTTTTATAGGCAGAAAGAGACAGTAGTATTCCTGAAGGGATTGGAACTTTTCTTCACTATTGTGGACTTTAAAATCCCTGTCTTGTTTTTGATTGTGCTGGAGCACAATTCTTATTTACTTATTGTAATAGTATATTTAAATAGTATATCTGAAAATCTCAGAGTGGTTTACAATGAAATAAACTTGAGCAACTCACAACAATGCAACGCAGTGAAATGATTTTAAAAGGTTGAAAAATAATTTAGCAAGTTGAAAGATGGATTACAACTGGTTAGAATGATTCATAGCTTCGCACATGTGTGCACTTGTGTAAAATTATCTGGGCTTCAGCAGTCTTGAGGTACTTTCTAAGGCTCGGCCCTAATAGATGGGACTTTGTTACCTTTGCATTGGCTCTCCTTTATTTACCTGAAGGAAATTAACACAGATTGCAACAAAATAAATCTACTATTACTGGCTATGGCTACTGCCTGTAGACATAATGAATCCCACTCTGTGTGAATATCAGCAACTCTGTAGCCTCTCTACCACCAACAACCATCTACCTAGAATCACAAGGGCTGAAAAGGTGTTGAGAGGATATCCCTCCAAAACTGGTATGTTTGGGAAGTGTGCATTTTCCTTGTTCCCAAACATCAGGACTGTGTTCTGCTACAGTATAAGTACAGAATTTCTAAACTATTGCTAGGACTTGTGAATAATTGCTTCTTTTGGACAGCTCCATGCCTACTCATTACACCAGTTAAACAAGGCATTGGTTACATTCATGCTGATCGAATCTTGCATTCATTTGACTGGCTTCTTATTTCGCTGGAGCTGTTATGGTAATGTGACACAGTACTCTTATCTCTTGCATTGTATGACTTTTTGTTTTAATTTGAAAAGACCTTTCTTCTCTCTACCGTAAGGTTATGCACATACCCATACACAGAGGTGACTTTGTCATGTCTCTGGCCAAATGGCCTCTGTCCCATGAAATCTTATGTCTCAGTTCTCCGAGTTGCGACTGTGTTGCTGAAGCAGCTTACTACAGCGGTTTGTCATTTGGGCAGTGTTTAGTGCTCAGAGTTGGATAATTTGCTAATCTGCTCAATATAGGATTCTTCCTTATTGAACATGGAAATGGAAATGGAAAGATTTAGATGGCTAATATGTCTTCCACAACAATGATTTTTTTCTGCACAAGTGCATCTAGGTTTTTTTTTTGGACAGGCCCAAAAGCAGTAATAGCTCTATAGTGCTCTTTGACAGCCTTCTATCCTCACTCCATTCCAGCCTGGTAGCCTTGTTCTATAGGACTGATAAGTAAGAAGTGATTTAGCAAGAAGCTATGAATCATAGTTGATGCTTTTTCTTCAGTGACCTTTCCCATAAGATTTCTTTGAGACAGAAATCCTTTCTCCAATCTTAAATGATGAATGGGCACTCAAATATTGGACCAGCTGTAAGACTCTGTGCCGCTGAAAGGTTAACAGGCAAGTCGGGTAGCTAGCAAATAGCCTTGTATGTGTCAGAATTTCATTTTGACAGATTGGAGTGTTCATTCAGATAAGCCACTGATGTTCCCAGAAGAAAGAAAGAGTTGCCTGAGAATGGGTCTGATATCACAAAAATATTTTAATGGTGTTATTTGAGGAAAAAAGAACAAAGTAGTTAAATGCATGGAATTACGTGCATTATATACTATTTTGTCCAGTTTTTGAAAAGATCATTTTTGAAAAGATGATTGGTCTCTTAAGCAGGTAATCTAGATACACTTGAAAATATATGTAATTGATTTATTCATTACATTGCTGAGTGCTTTAAAAGCATCCTGCAGGATGATGACAACGATGATGATAATGGTGATGATAATGAGCATAATAATAAATATCACAGATTATTAACTTAGAAAAATAGATAAAGCTATTAGAAAAGTCTGGTACAATCCTGTATGCATTTACTTGAGAACAAGGTAATAGATCTTAAGACTTCTGAGTAGATGTACTTAGGAATGTGCTGCATGTGAAATGATAGAGACAATTAAAATGGTCTATCTAGTTAGAAATGATCTGAAAATACAGTTGAATTACATGAAAAATATTTTGAAGTCTACATAAAAGTTACACGACACCACTACCTATCTTTCTAAGGTGTATCTGTAATTTCACTTGCGTTTTTTGTTTCACTCGGAAAGAATTGTGCACTCATAGGTTTCAATATCTTTTTAACTGTTTCCTTGTTTTTTAAGGAGAGCTAAGAATGTTTTCTATTGTTCATCTATTCTGTTACTTTAAGTGGTACAGAAAGTTTATCTCAGGGCAGAAGCAAGAAACTGTGGGAATAAGGATAAAAGATTATTGGTAACACAACCTCCTTTAAAAGTTAATAGCTTTGATCCCATGATTTGCTATATAATCCAACTGTAGTCTGAATGTGTATACATGTGCATGTGTGCATACACACACTGACTCAAATAATTTTTATTACATTATATTCTTACAAATTTGGGGAAACTGTTAGTAAATTGACTGCAGCCTATTTTGAAAGTGAAGCAGGGTTTGTATCTCTCATCTGCAAGCAGGTCAAGACTTTTTTCTGCAAGCAGGCATTTGGAGAAGGATAAGGGGCATGTTGCTGGGGAGGCTGTGGGTAAGATTTGGGGGGAGGAGCACATGGATTATGTGTTTTAAAATGCATTTTAATTGTATTTATTGTATTTTAACTGTATTTTAAACCTAACACACAGAGAACTGTTTAATTGTTTTTTTAATTTTTGTATTTGCTTTGGTTTAAATTGTACACAGTGTGTGGCTGTTAGCCGCCTTAGTCCCCTTGGGGAGAAAGGTGGGGTATAAATAAAGTAAATCATCATCATCATCATCATCATCATCATCATCATCTACTAGCAGCTACTACAAACAGCTGTGATTGTATTGCTCCTCATTTATTAGTAACTCCTGCAGAGTCCAGACTAGGATGCCATGGAGAAGCAGCCTAGTAGAAAACACAATAGTTGCACTAGATCACACTGGGGAGTCCATCTTATTCAGTATCCTGCTTGCCGTGATGGTCAATCAGATGATTAAGAACATCGATGATCAGATTGAAGGCCTTTCTGATCTGTGATTCTGTTCACACAGTGGCCAACCAGCTGTCCATGGAAAGTAAACGAGCCATCCATGGAAAGCTCATCAGCATGGTAAGAGGACAACATCCTTCTTCCTTAGCCTCAAGCTCTCTGGGAACATAAAGACACACATGCACCTGATATTGGAGAGTCCTGAAAGGAGGTACTGGCCCATGAACAATAGCCATTTATAGCTTTGTTCTCTATGAATATATCCAATATTTTTTTAAACATCCAAGTTGCTAGGCCTCAGAACTCCTTTGTGCTATATGGTTTTTCCTTTGATATGGCCTGAATCTCTCACAGTTCAACAAGAGACTCAGTGCTCCAAAGGGAGAAGAAAATCTACCAATTTTCCTGATAGCATGCATAATTCTGTACATCTTTATTGCACCTCCTCTTATTTGTCACTATTTCTAGAATTATATGGTGCAATTGAGGGAAATGGTGACACCATTGTTTCCTCTGCAGCAAATGCTTTTAGAAGTAATAGTGGAATCTGCAATAAAATGCCACGCTGTGGAGTGCCCCTGTCAGGCATTCCAGTCTCTCCCCCCCCCCCCCAGCCCCGCTTCCATTACACCTCATGTCCATTCTATGTTTTTCTCCTGATTGCTCTTTTCCAATGTATTATACCATATTCGGTTATCAAAGGTATTCTTAGTCCTCATTGGGCAGGTATGAGATCTTTCTCCACCAGTTCCCTTTTAATCTAGTACAAAAGCTCTGTCCTTCTGCAATCGTTAGGAAAACACCATACATAACAGTACTTCCTTCCTTGCAAAACAGATCAGCATATGTTCTGATGTAAGCATTGACTATTTTTACATTTTGAAGTTTTGATAGAAAAAGTCATATACAGTGAAATTAACTGTGAAAGATTTTCTGAAGGATTTTACTGCCTTAGATGTTGTAATATTATACATTATTTTCCACTATACTTGTACAGTCTGATTTTAAGCAGCTTGTATGTTGAGGTTTAATATTGTTTAAACTGGGTGAGTAGTTCAAAGTAAACACATAAATGCTTAGGATTTCCTCCACTCCATGACTGTTCTCTGTATAACAAATTGTGCCCTTTAAATTAAGTCCCCGCCTATACTGATGTATAATGTAACTTGGAACTGTATTATATGGCCAGTGTAGACTCCTATAATGCATATTGTCCAGATATATTGCTCCATTTTTTTAATTCCCAGGGGATTATAGTCCAGCATATCTACAGGACACTGTGTTGGGAAAGGTACTGTATATTATTTTGAAACATCAATTTGTATAAAATGCTAATATTAAAAAAATATGTAATCTCATATATACTATAATGCAACATATGTCTCAATTAAAGTCATTCTAATGATTGTCAGTGACGTGGTTTGCTAAATAGAGGGTGTATGTGTCTGTTATTGTATTTTAAGTAGGTTTCTGCATAAAGTTGGCCTTTAGCAGTGCTTCCTTGAATTTCACAAATGTAATTCCTAACCGTATCAAGATTGACAGCACAAAACAAAGTTAATGACATCAACAGAAGAAAAAAACCTGTTTTCAGTTTCAATAAAGTTTTAAAAACACATTCAAAGCAAAGATGAATATATATTCCTGCTTCCATGGAAAAAGAAATAATTTGGGATAGCACTGAAGTCTAAATTGAAACTAAGTATGATTACACTGCTGAAAAAGGACAGGCATTTAAATAGTATTTTTTCAACACAGGGTGTCTTGTTTTCAAAAAGAGGTTGGAGTAATCTCTATTAATTCTGATTTCCAGACATGGCAAATATACACTTTGCAATCTTATCTCTGGGAAGATTCTGTTTTTTTTCTGTCTCTTTTATTTTTAGTGTTTTTAAAAACTAAATAAAACCAAGTCTTACAACTCTATAGATGTCAGAGCACATCTAGCATGTGAAGTTCTCACAGCTATAGAAGCAAGCTTCTCTTCTGTCCCAAAAGCTATTACCTCAATAGCTATGGTCAGTAATATAACTCTACCTGATAGTTTTATCTTGAAGACAGCAAATGCTTTCTTTTTATCCATTTTATGCTTAAAATCAAACAAAGCCTGTAAACCTCATCATTCAAATAAAGTCAATAAAGTGAGCAATGGATTCAGATCCACTTGTGCCAGGTCATGTGACCAATTTGGGAGTGTTTCCAATCCATTACTAGGGATGTAATTTTTCACAAAGTTTCTTCTCAAAGATAGCAATGAATATTTTCAACAATTTTCTTCTTGCTGTAAGAAGGTCTTATTCTGTGAAAAAAAAGCCATCTCGTTGTTTTGTGCAGAAATCAATGCTTTCTGTGCAGGAAGGAATCTTTTTAGTTCAAGAATGAATGTTTATGTGTTGAAATTTATTTCCTATGCAGAAAATCCTGTTTTCTGCACAGAAAATATGGTGATTTCTGTACAAAACAACACAGACTGTTGTGTGACAAATGTGTTTTTGTTCACTGGTATGCAAGCATATATTACCTTGCCTACTAATGGATATGGCTGAAGGTGAGCCAATGGATACGACTAAAGTTGTACTTCGGATTCCTTAAATTCACTCCTCACCCCACATCCAGATAGATTGTTATTATTCCTTTGCTACCCGTGTTGTTATGCAGTGAAAGATTTTTGTGTTTAAGTAATATACCCAACTCACCACTAAATTTGTTTATGTTTATTTATTCATTTTGATAAATCTGTCATTGGATTAAAAAATCAGAACAGTTTCTTAAAGAGCACAATTGACTAAGCGCTTCCTCAAATGTTACCTGCCTTTTGTCAGATGATGGGCATTCATAGATTTGGGCCTTGTCTACACTGTAATATAGAACTGAAGTTAAGTGGGGTCTACACTGACATAGATGGTGCCAATACTTTGCAAGAAGAACTAATTCAGATCAATTTGAGGAGTCTTTTGCAGGGTTGACATCAAGCTTCTGTTCTGTTGTTTAAAAACAATTTGTTGTTTCAATATGGAGACACTTTTCAAAATGATGTTCCACACCTGCCCAGTCTGCATATTGAGATTTCAACACCCATCTACTTTCTCAAACTGTAGTTCTCCTGGTGTTTTGGACTTCATGTCCTAGAAATTCCAGCCAGCTTACCAGTTGTTAGAAATTGTGAGAGCTGAAGTCCAAAACATCTGGAGGAGCACCAGTTGAGAAACTTTGATCTACTTTAACTGGACCTTAATAGAAGGCAGTTATACCTGGAGTGGGACCAATGACTTTAAGCACACCTGCAAGGCTTGCTTATAGCAGGTGTACTTAAATGTTTATGCAGAGTATATGGCTGGCTGTGTATATGAAACGTGATTTGAAATTGTCACATTCAATTATTGTTATGCTTTCTGGGTGTCATAAGCATTTGTTTGTAGTCACACTATAAATGTGTGCTAAACATTGAGTGATTTATTTGCACCATAGCTTCAAAGTATGGCAGAATCCCCATGGGTCTTGTTAGAATCTAGTTTGTACCTGTGACTTGGCATGGATTTTACCATGATTACCCCATTCTTATTTCTGGAATACTCCTAGTTCATATGAACTTGTTTATGAGTAGCATCCAAATAAGAGTACTTCTTTTCTCACTCCAAAAGGAGGTGTGTTGAACATTTTTTGTCACCTGTTGTTGCCAGTTTTTCATTATATATTGGTAGTTCAATCTGCCAAATGAAATTTGGCCCGCTACTTCCAACAAGTTGGCAGTGGTGTAGACAATAGTCGAAGTCTCAGTATATAATATTCCTTACTTTGATTATAACAAAAAGAGCTTCCTGGAAAGAATAATTAATTCAATAGGAGAGTCTTGTAGACATTCACACAGCTTCTGTGTTGCACCTCCTCGCCCTCCTCCTCCTCCCAGTCTTTCTCAGACATCTAGGAGAAACATAAGATGATTTGGAAAACTGATGATGCACCCTGAAAGCCTTTTTTATATCCTTCAGTTTATTTAGATTAGATAAAAACTCTGATTGGAATATATATCTTCAGTTCCTTCTATTAGTATGGGTCATTCTAAGGGTCAATCCCCACAGCGTCTCAAAGAGCCCAAAGGAGCAGGATGCCACCCATCCCCTCCCTTTCAAGCCCCCCATTCCCCTCAACTTATCTGAGGATTATGTCAGCAGCACAGGCCCCTCAGGAGAGCTCTCCTGGCATGCTAAAATGACCTCCTCCCCCTTCTACACCTCCTGGTGCATCATTTTTGCTAAGTGCATGGCACAGTGAAAAAAGGTTTGACCAATCCAAGCTACCAGTACTTTCAAAAATTTTTTCTTGCATACAAAGTATTTTTCAATATTTGTTTTGCATATAAAATGTTTTGAAATATAAACCTATATATTTGTAAATGTTTATTTGCAATATTCATAAAAATATTTGTTTTACATATGAAATGTTTAAAGGTAATATAAACTGATACATTAATAAAACAAACAATAAAATAAAGCAAACAAGCTAATAAAATAGATGTTTTATATATAAAATAAATATAGAAGAAAAATATATAATAAATGTTATTTTGCCACTATCAAATTGGCTTCAATGGTAATAAAATAACATCTTTGTGAGAAAAAAGTAAAAGTTCCTTTTCTTCCCTTTAACTAAATTTATTAAATTAGGGATACCAATCCACAAATATGTCTAACTCCCCTGTCTCTTCTCCTACATTTCTCTTTGATTTAAATCTTCTATTTTATTTTGTCTGGGAAAGTAAATTACACATTCCTTGTTTATTCCTTGTATTCCTTGTCTGTTCCTTGTATTTTCCTTGTTTATATTCCTTGATTTCTAAGAAAAGCTTAGAAAGTGTTCTGCTATTACCTAGGAAGGGTTCCAAATGGAAGACAACATTGTCTACTCCTCCCTTTTCCCTAAATGTTGCACATTTATAACATAAAAGCATCATTTGGAAGCCCCCCCCCCATCAGAAGGGTGGGGACCTTTTGACCTTCTAACATTTTGGACCACAACACCCACAGACTCTTACTGTTGGGAATGCAGGCTGTGGCTTCCAGGAAGTCAATTTCAAAACACCTGAAGAGCTACAAGTTCCCATTTACTGTATTCCAAGACTCTAACGCAGAGGTCCCCAAACTAAGGTCTATGGTTCGGATGTGGCCCTCCAAGGTCATTTCCCCACCCTCTGCCCTAAACTTTAGACTTAGGGTCGTCCTAAGTCTGAAACGACTTGAAGGCACACAATGACAACAATTCTAAGTAACTTGACTATTTCATCATCCAAAAGCAGGCCTGCACGTACCATTGAAATACTTGTGGGTTTATGTTATTCTTAATTTTAAATAGTGTATTTTTCTTTATTTTATTTTTTGCACTACAAATAAGATATGTGCAGTGAGCATAAGAATTTGTTCATGTTTTTTCAGACTATACCCCCCCCCAACAGTTTGAGGGACTGTGAACTGGCCCTTTGCTTAAAAAGCTCTTTAAAAACTTCCTTTGGGGCCCAAGACTTATAGAGATCTATAGTTATTCTCCACCAAACCAGACTTTGAAGGCTTATAGCTTCTCACCTTTCCAAAAAGGTACCTGCATCCCACAATCTCCTGCTTCTACTACTGCTCATCTCCCCCCCCCAGCACATTTATTCCCTTCTAATATTATTCCTGAAGTCTGACACAATTAGGCCCACCACAATTGTACTGATGACAAAGTTCCCTTTTCTTTTTTACCTTCAGTGATGAATTCAAGAACAGCAGCAGCAGCTACCATAATAGTATTGCTATGGTTCTGCAGAATATTCAAAATGCTATGAATACGTGATTTTGTGATCTTTGTTCAGCCTTTCCCAACTTGATGTCCCCCAGATGTATTATACTGCAGATCATCATTCCAAACAGATGGGAAGTTTTGGGCATAGTGGGAGTTCCAGTTCAACACATAAGAAGCTTATAAGGTGACTTCACAGAAACTCAGCAAAATAAACCAGTATTATTTCCGTATTACACATTTAGGACAGAGAAAGGAGAAGACCTGTATACCTAGTATATTCCAAGGGCAGGATCTGAAATGGAATCATACAGATCCATAACTTAGTTTCCTAGTGTCATGTCAGGTACTACTGTAATGTAATGAATGGACATCTAAATATATTTCTCTTGGGTACAAAAGCAGTCGAAGTGGCCTCTGATTGGTTTAGGGACTGTTTGTCTACCACATTTTATTTTCCCCATTCATTTCTTCATTCTGTGGTTTCCATCTGGATCAGGATTCACTGTTTGTTGGTTTTTTAATAAAATAAACAAAATGAAAAATGAAAAGATTCCTAGGGGTTCCGGTGAGGAAACTGCTACATTCCATCTAGCTTGAGCTAGATGTTATCTAAAGGAGTATAATGCTTCTTTAAAATCAGGATCTCATTCAGAATATCTGACTCTAGGGCTTTCTGTTATCCACTAAAATTTCCTGCTGATTCATATTAGCCAAAATACTGCAATCAAGATTCATGATATGCATTATTTATCAGTGAGATAAACAGCAATGAAACCTTTGGCAGTGTCGCTTTCTCTATGTGCTTTATATATTTATTTATTCATTTATGACATTTCTATCCTGCCTTTCTCGCTCCAGTGGGGACTCAAGGTTGCTTTACAACAGGCAACAATTTGATGCCATAAAACACAATGTACACTTACATAAATACTGAAATAGAATTTAAAAGTACATTAAATCCATTAAAACATTTAAAAACAATACATTAAGAGTTAAAAACGTAATCTAAGAAATATCTTGCAAATTTGTAGACATCTGTTCAAAGTTGGCTCACTTTTCAAACTACAGTTTAACTGAGGATGAGGTTGAACATCTCCCAAATTATATATGTGCCCCAAGACGCAGACAACACTTGGACGTACTGTGTCTCCTTTAACATTTGGGAGACAGACTTCTAAAGGAAATAACACTTTATTCAGATATTAGAGCCAAGCATTGCAAGCTGATCAAAGTAACAGATCAAACCGGGTATGAATGGCAGTGACGTCACTAGCCTGGCTTTCCCAAATGGAATGCCTAATGGTTGTGCATTTATTGTATAAAAATTACAAGCTGGTGAAAAGAATTTTCTTTTCTTTTAAAGTGAAACATGGCTTGATTGCTCCTTTTCCAAGTTAGCTTGCTGTTTTCTTGAGCAATGAGCCTTCATTGTTCAGAACTACAGGCAACTTGCATTTGAATTGGCTTGGCACTTTGCGTACTTTTGTAGGTCACAATGCCATTTTGGCTTTGATTGGCCTCAGCATGTATTCACTGGTTACACTTAACCTTTTTCTTGATTATTTTCCATGACATATTGAACATGTGCATGTACGTTTTTTGTCTAAATTAATAGGTATGTTTTTTTTTCTTAGAAAGGTGCTTGTGTGTTGCTTGGGGTGTTTGTTCTGTTGAATTTTCTGTGATCAGCCTAATGAATTGCTTATCTTGGTGAGTCTCTTACATTTTGAGCTCTTCAAGCTGTGGCTTCTAGATTGTCGTAGGGCTGAAACAGAAACATATTTCAGATTTTATTCATGCATTTTGTTTTTACATGTTACAGTGCCTAGGAACAGCCATTTACAGCAGCTGTCAGTAACAGAAAAAGTAGTTCTTCTTACCAGTGAGTGGTTCTCCAGAATGTGAAAGAGCAAGTAGTTACTGTTGAACTATTGCCAGATACTTATTGTGCAGAAAAAGAGAGCTTCAATTGGCACTTTCTTACTATGAGAACAATATATATTAAGATGCAGGAGATAATTGTATGACGTGTCTGCACATTAATGTGAAGAACAATCTGATGCAAGACACAGAGAAGAAATAGATTTTATTTATTTCATATCAAAAGCATTGCATAAATTAGTATAAAACTGATAAAAATAGAAGGTGCGCAGGTGGCTAAATACCTTTTGACCAAAAACGGGCAACAGCAATGGCATTGTCTATAGCCTCCAACAATTTCTTCTCTGTACTTGAGGCAGGACACAGTGGACAAGCATACAGATGTGGAGTTGTCTGTTCTGCTCCGCAGTCACACAAGGTTTGGGATTCTTTTAGGTAGTGCCATTTTGCCAGGTTGTCTTTTGATCTGACCACCACGCTTCTGAGTCTATTTAGGGACTTCCAGGTTGCCCATTCTTGATTTGCCCCTGGAGGAAGACCCTCGTGGGGGGTCATCCAGTTGGGATTTCCTGGTTTAGCTGCCCAGATACCCTTGCTGTTGTTGGGGGGAAACCAAGAGGAGTGGTAGTTCTCATAAAGCTTTTCCTTGATTTGAGTCTGCTGGGAGGAGGCTGGTAGCCATGTAGTGGATGGCTTTCACAGTGTTCAACCTTATTTCTCTCACATTTAGCAGCAACTCCCAATCGCACATTGGGGGGGGGGGGGGAGGAGGAGGAGGCAATGCTAGCTATCCTGTGATTATTCTGCATGCTTCGTTCAATGCTACATTCACCTGTTTTGCGTGGGCAGACTTATGCCAAACAAGACAGGAATACTTGGCAGAAGAAATAGATGAAATATCTTCAAAAATCCTAAGATGACTTTCAGTTTGCTAAGATAGATATATGACCATAACAGTGATGTTACAATCCTGTGCGCACATGTATGTGTACTAGATTTATGGGTGCTCTTGTACATCAGTTCTTCTAATGTTTGTATCTCGTATGTTATGGCATTTTGTAATATATACTAGGTTTTATATTGCCTGGTAGGAGCATATCAGATTTTATGTTAACTCCCATACCTTACCAATTGTTTTCCAAAAAAAGTACAATGGGCCACAGGAATATGGTTCAAGTCCCACACTCTCCCCCATGGATTACAATGTCCATGGATGGTCAAGTCTCATTATATACAATGGTGTATTAAAAGAGCATCCCTTATAAAAGTGATAAATAAGGCAAATGCAGGAGAGAGCCTTAGGATTTCTGACAGAATGTTTTCATACTGTGGTTGATTGAATCCGTGAATACAGAACTCATGGATGTGGATTACCATATATTCTGGCATATAAGACGTCTGGGTGTATAAGAAGACCACCAACTTTTCCGGGTAAAATATAGAGTTTGGGATATATTCGCTGTATAAGACTACCCCTCTTCTAATGCACACCAAATAAAAATTTAAAAAGCATCAGATATCATTTCAATATGGTAATTTTCCGATTACTGTACCTCCTTCTCTGCCTCTCAGATCTTGCACATGCACACCTGCACCACTTCATTGCAGTCTTCAGGAGCGAGGTCTGAGAGGCAGAGGAGGAGGTATGGTAATAAGATACAAGAGCGGGCCAGACAGGTAAAAGAGGTGTGCTTGTCTGGGCCCAGAGCCACTCTATCTCTTTTTTTCATACCCCGGGTGCCCCGGAAGCTTGCAGCTTGCTCTGCCCTTTACTTACACTCTGTGAGGTGCCCCTTCACCTTACCATCGGGACCGCATTAAGTCCACAAATCCTGGTGAAAGGATTTTCTTCTACCGTACTTATACAGCGTCACCCTTAATGCTTTCATACAGTCGCTGCATACGGCAGGGACATGGCCATTGCCATTTTTGAGCTTCCCCCACCATATGCGGCAACCACAGATTCTCCAATCCAGATAGGAAGTTTCAGCACCCACTCTATAAGATGACTACGGCGTATGCGACTACTCCAGTGTATAAGACTACTCCCGTGTATAAGACTACTCCCGTGTATAAGACTGCTCCCGTGTATAAGACAACTCCCGCATATAAGACAACCCCTGACTTTTGAGAAGATTTTCTTGGGTTTAAAAGTAGTCTTATACACCAGAATATATGGTATTTGTTTTTGTGCAAAAAATAGATTAGAAGTATTATTGTGCAATTGATCATTTGGGTTTTTAGTGAGAATTCTTTGTCGTTGACTGATAATTATATTTTTATCATATAATATCCATATTTTAAAAATAATTTTTAAAATAATATTATCCATCTTTGTTTATAATGAAGGTCTTCCTAATAAGTAAATGTTCTTGTTCTTTAGATTGCACACACATCAATATACACACATGCTGAAAATTTTAATCTTCCAGAGCAACTTGTTTTCTATCACATTAACATTTAAGATTGAGGGTCTATTTTTAAATCATAAAAGCCATCTTCAATTCATGTATACAATTAGCAACTGTGTTAATTTTGGATTACTAATTAATTATAATGTATAAAATGTGTTTTTCTTCCTTCCTCTGAGAATCTCTTAAAACATAACTGTTATGAGAAAAATATTGCCCCAGTTTCAGCTGTAGTAATGTTTATAGGGAGAGTGATTGTATTTAATATGATTGCTAAAAGTGTTAAATTGCACAGATGGAGATATTAAAATGGGATTTTGTACTTTGTTTCCCTGTAAGAGGCTCTTTCATACCGTAGCAGTGATAAATACACTGTTCTTCCATTAAAACTTAATTTCTGTTGTTGAGAAATATTGTTTTTAGCAACAACTTTTAATGTAATTAAAAAGCTTGATTGGAAGCATCCTTCCTTTGTGAAGGTCAGGATCCTAAATAGCTTTTTGCCTATTCCATATATACACTGACCCTCACCTCCCATGCCCTGGAATTTTACTTTATTCCATAGGACTTCCCACTTGTTGTTTTAACTTGAATTCCAAATTGCAATTTCAGATTAGGTGGAAAATATTGTTCAAAATGGAAATTGGGATCAGAGAAACACATTTTCAGTTGTGGAACAGGCCTTCATATCAAATTTGTAGATTATTTTAAACTTTATTTGAAGACATATATCCATTTCTGCTTGTACACACTCTGTTATATCTGCAACAGCACAACATCTTTGGCAAAATGCTTCTGAGCTGCAGCCCTTCTCAGGGAGTCATAAAAAAAAATTAAAAGCAAATTTCCTGTAGATGTCCCACTATACTTTTTGTGGTTCCCTTCTAGCCGCATTAACTAAAGCTTTCTGGACACCGTGGGACCATTTTCCAGTACTGATAGCTCCATGTGTAGACTCTTCTTGAAGTACTGGGACTTTTAATCCCACTTCTTTACTCTGGACTTTACTTTTAATCCCACTTCTTTACTCCCACTTCTTTACTACTGCTCAAGCAGGGAGCTTTGAGATGGTTGAACAGAAGCTATCTGAAGCTCTAGGTGCTCTTACTGCCTATTACAGGGGAAACCAGCTGATCCCCAACCCATCCAAAACACAGACATGTGCCTTTCATCTCAAGAACAGAGAAGCATCCCGAGCTTTGAAGATCACCTGGGAAGGAATCCCACTGGAGCATTGCAGCGCACCCAAATACCTGGGAGTCACTCTGGACCGTGCTCTTACCTACAAGAAGCACTGCCTGAACATCAAGCAAAAAGTGGGTGCTAGAAACAATATCATATGAAAGCTGACTGGCACAACCTGGGGATCACAACCAGATACAGTGAAGACATCTGCCCTTGCGCTGTGCTACTCTGCTGCTGAGTATGCATGCCCAGTGTGGAACACATATCACCACACTAAAACAGTGGATGTGGCTCTTAATGAGACATGCCACATTATCACGGGGTGTCTGCGCTTTACACCACTGGAGAAATTACACTGCTTAGCCGGTATTGCACCACCTGACATCCACCGGGAAGTAGCAGCCAATAGTGAAAGGACCAAGGCAGAGACATCTCTAGCTCATCCCCTTTTTGGGTATCAGCCAGCATTTCAACGACTTAAATCTAGAAATAGTTTTCTAAGATCTACAGAGGCACTCGCTGGAACACCTCAGCAAGCGAGAGTCCAAAAGTGGCAGGCTCAAACCCAGAACCTCAACCAATGGCTGATACCAAATGAGAGACTCCCCCCTGGGCACACAGAGGACTGGGCGACTTGGAAGGCTCTGAACAGACTGTGCTCTGGCACCACGAGATGCAGAGCCAACCTTCAGAAGTGGGGCTACAAGGTGGAATCCTCGACATGCGAGTGTGGAGAGGAGCAAACCACTGACCACCTGCTGCAATGCAACCTGAGCCCAGCCACATGCACAATGGAGGACCTTCTTGCAGCAACACCAGAAGCACTCCAAGTGGCCAGATGCTGGTCAAAGGACATTTAATCAACTACCAAACTCACAAGTTTTGTATTTTGTCTGTTTTCTTTATTCTGTTAGAAATGTAATATAATTTGACTGGTTGTCCTGATAAGACAAATAAATAAATAAAATAATACTCTGGATTAAGCAGTTGTCTGTGCTTGATCCATGCACTTCCTCAGTTTGTTATCCAAGAGTATTTTGGTAGTAACTTCATGACCCCAGCTCTCTCTTTTTATGGTTCTTTATATCAGGCTGGACATTTCTTCAAATAAATGACTGTTCTCTACAAGGAATGATATGTTTCATCTTTTTTGTATGTATGTCCTCAAATACTTGGAATTATTTTCACTATATCTTCTTTCACTTATAAAAAATAGGGGCACTGAATGTTTGTGGATGGTTATGCATCAAGAAAAAAGACCAATTTGTGTTAGTGAGTGTCTCTACTGACAACTCTTATATGAACATGGTCACAATGCACTGTCTGATTGTGGCATTCACTCTGGGGCAGTTAAAACTGGCAAATTGTATGGATTTAAAGGGGACTAGATAAATATAAAGGGAACGTTTTCATCAAGGGATGATAAGTTAGGATGTAGCTATATTGCATCCAGTGCCAGATGGAAAAGTATTAGTTTGTGTATCAGTTGTTGGGGAGTTCAGTGATTGGCATGTAAGGTTTCCAGAGGCAACTTACTGACCAGTGTGTGAACAGGAC
The DNA here is from genome assembly GCF_037176765.1 of Anolis sagrei. Classification (NCBI taxonomy): domain Eukaryota; kingdom Metazoa; phylum Chordata; class Lepidosauria; order Squamata; family Anolidae; genus Anolis; species Anolis sagrei. Next base: position 66,234,816 of record NC_090022.1, on the reverse strand, counting down.
ATTGGACCAGATGAGTTCCAGTCTGATCTAGCATGTTGTGTCATTTTAGAGACATTAAAGTAGACAGCTCTGCTATAAAGGGAAGAGATGGAAACAGGGGAGCCAGTGTGTAGCTAGAGCACTCTGATACCATGGCAGGTGGACTCTGGAATTCCCTAGGAAAGGTGCTTTGTCCCATTTCTAGCATTTCTTACCATTAAATAAGTGTTTTATAAGCTTTTGGGGGCACTTGGATCCAATGGAAAAGGTATAAATGCTTTTAATAATACACAAGAAACAATATGTTGGCCAACATATTGGGCCGACTCTCTGGGATGGGTTTTGTCGTGGCTCCGATCCTTTCTGGAGGGTCGATCCCAGATGGTGAAGCTGGGAGACGCCTGCTCGGACCCCTGGCCTTTGACCTGTGGGGTCTCGCAAGGCTCTATTCTGTCTCCCATGCTTTTTAACATCTACATGAAACTGCTGGGAGAGGTCATCTGGAGTTTTGGAGTTAGGTGCCACCTCTATGCAGATGACACACAACTCTACTACTCATTTCCACCCAATTCCAAGGAGGCCTCTCAGGTGCTGGACGAGTGCCTGGCCGCTATGTCTATCTGGATGAGGAGGAACAAGCTGAAGATCAATCCCGACAAGACAGAGGTCCTCCTGGTTGATCGTAAACCTGACCGGGGTATAGGGTGGCAACATGTGTTGGACGGGGTTACACTCCCCCTGAAACCACAGGTCCGCAGTTTGGGAGTCCTCTTGGACTCATCGCTTACGCTTGAGGCTCAGGCGTCGGCGGTGTCTGGGAGGGCTTTTGCACAATTAAGACTCGTGTGCCAACTGCGACCGTACCTCGTGAAGGCTGATCTGGCCAGCCTACCTGCGTGACCGCATCTCCGTCTACGAACCCACGCGTTCACTTCGTTCATCTGGAGAGGCCCTGCTCGCGATCCCGCCTGCATCGCAAGCGCGTTTGGTGGGAACACGAGACAGGGCCTTTTCCGTGGTGGCCCCCCGACTCTGGAACACCCTCCCCAAAGATCTTATACAGGCCCCTACATTGGCAGTCTTCAGAAAGAATTTGAAGATCTGGCTGTTCCGATGTGCCTTCCCCGAATAGGAAATCTCCAATACCAAGTCCCAGAAGCACTTTATTAGAATTAAGATTGCCACACACTGCACACTGCACTTGCCCTATAATCCTTACATATCACCTGTCACATCAGCACTTTTAATCCTGTACCCTTTACTCTGGCCCGGCCCAGTTTTATTGTGTTTTGGTGTATTGTTTATAGCTTGTTGTTTTGTTGTTTTAATATTGCTTTAATTGTTTTAATTTGCTTTAGGTGTATTTCTTATGTTGTGTATTGAGGTCTTGGCCTTTGTAAGCTGTATCGAGTCCTTTGGGAGATGCTAGTGGGGTACAAATAAAGTTTAATAAATAATAATAATAATAATAATAATAATAATAATAATAATAATAATGGCCTGTTGGTAGTAAACTAAAAGCTAGGATTTGGCACAAGTATTGAGTATTGATTTCCACAGACCTAATTGTTATCCAGTCTGTTAGAATTGTACTTCAAGTACTTTGAACAACTAACTGGTAAGAAGAGTTTATTAAAAAAAATCACCTTTCAGAGTTTGATGCTTTTGTGATCTAATATTCAGTTTTGTTCTCCCATCTATTTTGCCTCTTTGACTCATTTTTCATTCTTTCCTCTCTTCCCCCCTTCAGTGTACCAATGCTCCATAAGGCATTCCAATATCCTGCTGAGAAATATTGTAGTGTGTCATCATTTTTTCTCCAAAGACATCACCTTTTGAAATATCTTCCCTTATCTATCTCCAACAAAGAAGAAATTTGTGTCTGTATGTGTTTTGCAAACCATTCACTTTTACCTTATTAAAACCCCAGATATATATAGGGTTAGTTTAGAGTCAGAATGTTGCTAGATTTTCTTCATATGCTAAAATTCATTATATTTTCTAGCTCTTTTTAGATAAAAATCTGCTTACTGATCTATACTTAAATATAATTGTGAGTAGTGATTTTGGGGATTCTAGAGTGTAGGGATGTTGCATATAAATATAACTTCTTGGGAAGGAATTTAATATCAATAATTCTTCCATGTGTTCTTGCTACAGACATGTTGCTTTTTTACATTCTAGATGTTTTGAATTATGATTCCTCACTGGCCCTATTTTTTTGGGTTATGATTTTCATCAGCTCAGTTGTGGGAATTATGAAGCTTACAGTTCAAAATGATCGGAGGCTGCCACATAGACAAATATACAATCATCTTCTTGGGGAAATTGAGTTAATTACATATAGCTTGGTCTCAATGAATTGGTGAGCCAACCACCTGAATACATTCCTCTGTGAACTCTGTGAACAATTTTCTTGTCCAAACATGTTTCTGGCATTCCCACATCATTCTGATGACAAGAAGCCAAGAATATTGCACCACATAGCTATAGCACAAGCACTTTTTTGGGCAGAGACACAAACATGTAATCCTTTCTTCTACTTACTACAATCCCATGACATATCTGAAACCTCATGTTCTTTGAGATAACGTGTTTCTATTTTATTTCTGAGAATGCATTGTTCCCATTACAACTTGAGTTTGCTTTATCTGAGATCCTTGGAACCAGATGTTTTTCAGATTTCATTTTTTTTGGTATTTTGGAATATTTGTATTTGACTATACATAAGGGATGGGGGAAAGCGGACTAGTCCCATGTCCAGGTCCCACTGAGTTCTTCCTCAAGGAGGCCTGATGAGGGAAAGAGAAGAGGGGAAGGGGACAGGACTTCACTTATATAAGACCCCTGTAAAAAACAGATGTCCCAGATACTTCTCCAGCTGTTAGCACTTTTTCTGGGCTAGTAATGGTTACCTTTTAGTAAAGTAGGTGGGAAAGGAGGGGAAAATCCTCTGCTGCCTGTTCTGTCTGGGTTGGATGCAGGCAATGGCCAATGGGGTCACACTGCACTCATCCTTGTGGCTCTTTGCAGATCACCTGCCACACCATGCATCACTTTCAGCCAGGCATAATGGATCACTTATGGTGGAGTCTGCTTTCTAGAGGGACTTGCATCCACTCCCTTCCCCTTCTTCTCTTTAATCCATTAGGACACCTGAGGAAAAACTTAGCAGGTACTAGAAAAGTGCCCAATTCTCTTTCCCCAAAAGGTAGGTGGCTGGCAGCAAAATATTTTTTACTTTTATTTTGGTTTATGGATGGTAGACAAGGGAGATTCAGCCAGTACTAAAAGTACATTATGGACTATATCAGGTATTTTCTGATTCTCCTTTGGCCTACCTTTCTGCAATGTTTGTTTTACATAACACTACACATTTTGCAATCTTTTGGTTCATCTATGTAATGACATTATCTAGTCAGTGGCTGGAACATTTTATTGGAAAGCATTGCTACTCAAAGTGATGGCCTGTGAGTGGTACTGATCTATGAACCATTACATCTTTGCCCAGTGGGAATTTCCAGGAATTCATTCATTGTATTTATATGCTGCCATTCATTCAACATAGGACCATAGGCATCACACAAAAACTAAAACAAGATTCAGGGTAGCTCACAGGCAATATGACATGTGAAGCATTGGAGAAAATATGTCTGGGCCAATGTATCATGTAGCTTGAGAAGCAATGTTCTAATGGAACAAAACAACCACAAACAAATCAATTAACTTCACATTTTAATTGTTTATCTTTCTATTGCAAAACAGGGAATTATATCCAAAAGTCACTGACTTTGAAACTTTAGACTGGAGTCATATGATCTGTCTTAATGATTTTCTTTATCATCACTTCTGATTGACAGACTTTATACTGATTTTTGGGTCTTTTTTCTTTTCTGTGTACTTAATGTGTTGTGTGAGTCAGACTGCAGAATTTTAAAAACTGGACGATTGTTCCCCCCCCCCCCTTTATTTTCATTTGCTTTCTTTAGCTTTCCCATATTTCAGAGTGCCTCCTTTGCACTTCTGGCCAGACATACAGAATAGTGCATTTGTATTTTGGGTATCTAAATCTCACAAACATTGCTGGTATTGAATCTGGGATCAGTGTCCTTGACTATTATAATGTCTAACTCTCATTTGACCCTTCTTCCTGCCTGAAATCTGATGCATCAATCATTCCCCAGGATCTAGGCTGGATCTACACTTCCATGTATTGCAGTTCAAACTGCATTATATGTTCATTGTAGGCCAATATAATGAAGGGCAGGACCTTTTAGAAGAAGAAGATCCAGCCTGAGATAAGTATTTGGGCCAGCAATTTGTTGCTTATTCTTTTTTTTAGTGCTGTTTTGGATTGGTTAAGTAGGTTTTTAAAGGTTTTGACAACATAAATACAAGTACATAATTGTTTAGAAATATCCTCAGGCAAGAGCTACAAAGGCAGACGTTTTCCTCACCCCACTGTCAGAGTTGCAATCTCTAGGTTCCTGTAAAGCATACACCCATTTGATTTTGCAAATAATTATTTTAAAGTTACCTTATACTGAAGACCACAATATCGTTTTTGAATTATTAGGAAGACAAATTATATTTGTTGTTATGGGCCTTCAACTTATTTCCCATTAATAGCAACCCCAAGGTAAATCTATCACAGGGTTTTGGAAACATTTTCTCCCCGAAGTTTATCTAAAGTCAAAGCTATCAGATGAAACAAAGTTTTGTTTCTATTCTCCTCCACCCCTTTCCATAATTTGTTACTGCACTTTTTTCATTTTCTAGGATACAAGAGGTTGACTAATAAACTCAAGGAAAATATATTGCTATTATATTTATTTATGGCCCGCTTTTTCCTATATGGAGCTCTAGGCAGCTTACAAAAGTTGCAAGCCTCAATCATCATGAAACCAATATTTCATAATATTGTAGCATAAATCCAAGGATGATACTCCTGCAAAATCTCTTCCTTCTCTTGTAGCTCTCATATGCAATCCAAAAGTCTTTCCAGTCAGGCAGAAAGCTGGTTGCAGCCAACTTCTTTGATACCCGCCCTCTCTCACTTCAGCCTCCCACATCTTTCACTTTCCCCGAGGTTCTGTGAAAAGGGAAGGCTTTTCCTCTTGCAGGTTGCTGCAGAGAAGGAAGGGCTGGGCCATTATTTCCATTGCACAAGTATCAATGTGCCATGCAGCACTAAACACATTCCATTCCTTCTGCTGTTCTGTGGCATTTTTCTGTTGTGTGCCCTGGGAGAACACTGCATATCAACATATTTAAGATACACAATTGAAACCCTTTGTCATATGGTCTGCAGTTGATGGTGGTTGGTGATGGAAGGGTTAATGTGAGTATAGTTCTAGAGGGTTTGGTGATTTGTAAGTAAGAATTTACAGGTAAAAGCAATTAGGGGTAGAGGTGTGCAGGAGATGGGTTGCAGCTGGGTGTTACTGGATTTAAGGAGCTAACTTTGAGACTTATCTTTGGGAGAAAAGTATCTGTTGCATTTTGGTGGTGGATCCTGCTGGTTTCCCCCCCCCCCCCAGGTCTGTTGGATTTTCGATATTTTGACCTGTTTCCTGTAATCTTGGAACCTTGAACCTTTGGACTGGCTTTTGACTATGGTATAGACTCTTGATCCCTGGACTCTGTTATTGAACTCTTGGCGTTTGACACTGGACTGGACCCTTTTGACTACGAAGTTATTTTTGCTATCCTTTTTTGTTTATTCTATAGCTGAGTGCTATCTTTTTGTTTTATATTTTGGTCTGTTAAAACAGCCAGCAAGTAAGTGCTGTTTTAATTAAACTGTTTGATAAAACTAGGGTTTTTGATTCATCTACCTAAACAAGGTAGAGCCCTGGCAACGTGACACCCTTCTTACCTGAACATTTTTGCAAGAAATCAGATTGGTGGGGACAAGCAAAGGCATCTCTATTATATCTGCATGCATTTAAAATGCCTAAACTACAAAGATGCAATAGACATGTACAATTCCTACAGGACCCAGTAAAGTCCACAAGACTTTTTTTGGGATTGCTAGTGGCATCACTTCACTTTTTCCTGGTGTGAATATTATTTCCAGTGGGATGCCTGGCTTATATTGCCATTGCATTTATTGATTGTGAGGTTTGTTGTTGTTTTGAGTCACATTCAGAGACTTTTCTATCTTCTTAGATCCCATAAAAATGTTCACTAAGTTAGCAATACTTTCAAGGATTCAGTCAATAAAGTATCAGTTTGAGACTTTCTTGGGTGTTGCTCCCCTTTCCCCCTTCTTTTTCTAAAAAGGCCCTGCACATCAAACTATTCCCCTCAGATGAATCCTAGTGTAAGGCTGGATCTATACTATCAAATAAGTTAGTTTGAATGGCATTATATGGTCAATGCAGACCTGTATAATGCCATTCAAATTGCTTTATTTGGCAGTGTAGAACCAGCTGGAGGGAGGGAAAAAGTGTTAGCAGGCATGTGTCAGGGGATAGCAACAGAAGAAATTCACTTGTAATGAGCAAGTATGAGTTGACTCGACAAGCCACAGAAGCTATCTGTTCTTGGGAGATGAACAAGAACTGTTTGCAAGGAGTTATGCAAGAAGTCATGGATGAATAAAAGGATCTGAGATCAAATCAACCTGAAGCTACCTTAGAAGCTAAGATGGTCAAATAGTGAAGGACTGTTGTATTTTGGACGTATCATGAGAAGATGTCACTCACTAGAAAAGTCAAATATGCTTTATAAGTTTGAAGGCAGTGGGGGGGGGGGGGGAGAAATACATTATAAATCAATAGATGTTATCAAGGAAGTCACAGCTATATATCTGCAAGGCCTGCACAGGGCTGTTGGAAATAGGGCAACTTAAAGGTCTCTTTTATAGGGTTGTAGTAAGTCCAAATTGACTTGACAACAGTTAACAAGAATAAAAATACTCTTGCAGCAATGGTAGTATGTAGTGCAATTTAATATTTTCTTTATCCAGTTTGCCACCCTCCACCATCCTTGTACATATCCGGCCAGTTCTTGAGTTACAAACATCTAACTTACAAATGACTCAATTAAGAATGGGGGTGAAACAACAGGAAGTGAGATAAATTTACCCTTTGGAACAGAAATTCACTCCTGAAATAGTTATTATGGGGAAAAGGTGTCTTACTGGAGCTTTATCGCCAGTCCTTGTCTCCATAGCAAGCCAAATTTTTCAAAATCCAATTATACATGTGGAAGGTCCTTGCTTCAGTCTGTTATACCTGGGAAAAACTTCTGTTAGAAACCCTGAGAAGTGCTGCTAGTCCATGTTGAGTAGCCTAATGGCCATTGGTGTGATCCAGTGTGAGGCAGTTTCTGATGTTTTAAATCAGCTGGCCTTCCTTTGTTCCCTCCCACTCTTCGGTGAAGTGATTCCCTCCCCACCACCCTTCAGATTTAAGGAGCTTAAAAACAGTTTATTGGCTGACGGGACTCTCCTGCTATATGGGATCAGGATGAAAGGATGGAATCAGTCGCACTTTTCCTAAGGAGGATATAGACTGCTTTGTGATGCTTAAAGTAGCATCTGCTAAATCTTCCTAACTTGCTTTCTGCTTCATGATACTCTTCAGAATTAGAAGTGGATCTTTTGAACTGTGTAGTCTGAATTCATAGAGGTCAACAGTCACAACTGTCAGCTTCCTGTAGAGCGCAGGATTGTCCATTGCTTCCTCATAGGATCCTGCAAGATAGAATATCTTGGATGCTGCAAAAGGGGTTTTTGAAATTTATGTAACTGGCAACCTAGGACTGCTATTCATCTCTGTGGTTTATTTATTAGAGTGAAGGAACACAGCCCATCCTAACCAATGCATTTACTATTGTGCACATTAAATCCAGAAATGCTTTTGTTCTTTGTGCAAAACTGCTCCACTGCCTATCCTTTGTTTTGAGGTTAGTGAACAGTTAAAAAGCTAAAGAGAGGGTGGAGATCAAACACTCCCTCTCTAAATAAGTAAGGTGTGCCTCATCATAACACAGAAAGTATCATTGCTTTTGGAGAGTGCATTCTAAGGTAAGATGCTTTTTATGGCAATCTAAGTAACCTTGCATATTGTTTATCTGCTTCATCTATTTCCACAATTTATCTGTCCGTTCAGTCATCATTTTATCACTTTTTGGTTCCTGAAGTGTTCAGTCATAGGGATTTCATAGTTACATGAGGAAAGCACATGTTGATGGCACATTTAAGGAAACTATGATGTCGAATAACAAGACCAGGAAGAGTGCCAACTAAATAAGGGAATGACAATTACATCTTGGTTTGGTTTGTAAGTGGTACTATGTGTGTATGAACACCTCTGCAAGGAGATAACTGATTTTACTTTGAAAAATAGCAAAACAATGCTATTGAGAAATACTTCATTTGGTCACTCTCAGGGAGAAAACAGCTATCTTTCATCATTAGAAAGTCTGTAGAAGTTTTTGTATAATGGCTGAGGATAGAAATTAAGCAAAATGTTGCTATTCCATCCTTCTGCTTATCTCACATATTTGATAGTAGGTGATTTAGCAATTTTTGTACCAAGCTGAAAGGAGGAATTAGAAATGTAATAAATTATATTGCACAGTCTGGGAACATCCTAAAAGACATCTTTTGGGTCGGTATATAAAACCTCGAAATAAATAAATAAATAAATAAATAATAATTATATGTTTATTTATACCACACTTTTTCTCTCCACATGGAGAATAGTTTGAAACTACAGTGGAAACATAAATGAATGTTAACCTGCTATGAATCTTGAAATTCATAGCTGTCTTTCATAGCATTCTGCCAAGTGAGTTTTCAGTGGACAATTGTTTCTATGCACCTCTTTTAATATTTATTCAAGACAATATGGACTTCAAAACAGTTGTGAAAACTAACCTGCACAAAATTCTGCAGTATATCCTCAACAAGAATCAGCATGTGGAAGTGACTTGAGAAATTTGGGCACTGAAGGAACTTTTGGGGGGAAGGGGTATTGGGGGTGACACCCCCATTTTGTTTTTCCTTTTGTAACTACACTCCTGCTTTAGTCACAAAGGTAATTTTACTGTTTCTTGATAGGATATTGATAACAAATAGTGTCATTGAAACTTGTATTTCCATTTCTTTATACACACTGACTAACAAGTAATATTATTATTAAGAACCAGCAGAGTTTGAATTCCTGCTTGGCCATAGAAACCCACGGAGTGACCTTGGGCAAGTCACACTCTCTTAGCCAGAGGCAGCAATGGTGAACCTCTTCTGAAAAAGGCTTGCAAAGGAAAATCTAGGATGGGGTTGTCATAAGGCAGCAGTAGTGTCAGTCAAAATGATCAGCAACTTTTTTTGCCAGAGTCTTAACCAACATTTCAATTCTGGAATGTTTCATCATTTCACTTACAAAATGTGAAGAATAATAATGATAATACAATAAGCATGTGTTTTTGTTTTACATTATTGTCAAAAATCACTTGTTGCTGCCTCACAATTAAATAAAAAGACCACAAGGATAGTTGAAACTGGAAAAAATGTGTGTAGATGTATGTTTGCATGCAGCAGAGGAGAAGGGTCAGGGCTGGGGACTTTCCAGATAACCCTTTCTCTTCCCCCTGTCTTTTCCCCTTATTTCCCCCCCCCCCTTTTTTCTTTTTCCTTCCCTGCTTTTCCTTCCCTGATGTGAGCTTCCTTGGCCTTCCTTGGCAGTGGGTTCCACCTGTTGCTGTTATTAATGAGGATAGATGGGAATGAATAAAAGCACGTGCCTGTTGGAGGAGGGTCAGGGTTCAGCAAAACTTTTTATTTGCTGTCCTCACAAAAGGGTCTTCAGTGAGCCTAATAAATTTTAACAGTCAACTTGAATGAACTGATCCATCCTGGCTGAATGACACAACTGTAAGTCTGAGTTGACTTGAAGGCAACAACAAATATTGGTACCTCTTTAGGGCCCCCTGGTGGCACAGTAGGTTAAACCACTGAGCTGCTGAACTTGCTGACCGAAAGGTTGGTTGTTCGAATCCGGGGAGCAGGGTGAGCTCTCTCTGTTAGGCTCAGCTTCTGCCGACCCAGCAATTCAAAAACATAAAAATGTGAGTAGATGAATCGGTACCGCTTCTGTGGGTTGGTAGCGGTACTGTTCAATGGCTACTCATGTCTGTGGTGTTTTTCATTCCCAGCTATCTGTTTTAAAGGTGTTCCATAATTTTTATGATAGCTAGGGAACAGTCATTTAAATACATTTACTCACCCATTAGTAGCAACCAGTTCTTAGGAGTGAAAATTGTATCTTTTCTTATCACTTTTTAGACCTGAAATGAGTATCTTTGGCAGATCCAGGGGCCAGTTTTTAAGGCTGTTGGGATTAAACAGAGATTCTTCAAACAGAAGGACACAATATGGTTTGATTAATGTGCTTTATAAGCAAATTTAGCATTGTGTTATGGCTAACTGATATTGTTAAGTTTTGACTTCCTTTTCTTTACTAATAATATTATATGGGATTACATAATGTTTCTTTTAATTTGTATACCATTTTCTGTTGTAGAAAGAGCCTATAGAGCAAATAAGTAGAAATATAATTATGAAAGTCGGAAACCTCTTTCAATTAGTAATACAGCACACCAGATTCCACATAGGGGTTTCAGTATTTAATCACCTCTTTATTGTTTACTTTTAATATAGAATACCATAGCATCATGTGCAGTATATAGAAGATACAATTACATTACATTATATGTAAAATCTTTTCAATTTTCCCCCAAAACGTCCTTAAAACATCTGCTGCCTTTGTGACTTTTGGCTCACCCTGTATAGATTGGTTGCCTTAATTCAGACTGAAGTCATAATGTGATGCTACACATCAAATAAGTGTCATTTCAGACTTCCTGCAAGTTACTAAATAGGAATACATAATTCGAGACTTAATTACTCTACCTTCTATTAGTTTTTGCAGAACAGGATTTGATTCATGTATGACGGATTATGTGGCTCTCCAGATATTGAGGGACTGTAACATCTAGCATTCATCATCATGGGCTCTTACGGCTAAGCTTGATGAGAGCTGCAGTTCAGATACATCTGAAGGGTCACATGATCCCCATCCGTAAAGAATCTGTGTTCCTGCTTTATTGAAACTCTTTTGGTTCTCATATGTTTGCTTCAGAATGTGTAATTGCAGAATATGCTGAGATCATTAAGGGCATTCCCAGGCTGTAGTGACAGATTAAACAAATGTTCTTCCACAAAGAGGGAGTGGTGAAAGGAATATCGTAATACATGCTGAGCATCCTTTACCCAAAATTCCAACATTCAAAACACTCCCAAATCCAAAATACGCCCCCCCCCAATGGCTGATATGGTAACACCTTTGCTTTTTCATGTTCCATGCCCAAAATTATTAAAAGTTTGTATAAAATTACCTTTCAACCATTGTATGAAGTGTATATAAAACATGAATGACTTTCATATTTAAACTTGGGTCCCATCTCCAAGATACTTGATATTTATTTATATTCAAATACAAGTGTTTCAAAATAAAATCAAGATAATTGACACTTAATATGTAAGACATTATAATACAGTAGTACCTTTAAAAAGTATATTTAACTGTCTTTAAAAATGTTCTTTGTATGGGAGAAAAAGTGAAAAGGATACTATCCACCATCAGGTCCTTTCTCTCTTGTTACACTCTCACTGGAAGCAAAATGAGGATCAGCAATAATAACTTGGGCTGCAGAACAAAATCTGTATACTTAGGGATATTTACAGTGAGGTATGCCCAAAGCTAGATTTTCTTCCTGTGATTGTACTTCAGTTGCCAGAATCTATCAGGCATAATAGGTTAAGCTGGTTTGAAGATTCTGAGATTTGGAGTTCAAATCAGTAACTTTTCCAAACAGTGACTCATGACAAAGTGCCATCCAATAGGGCAGTTCAGAAACTAGCATCTTCTAAACCAGGGGTGTCTAACCCATTTTTACTGAGGGCCACATCAGCCTTATGTGCTGTTTGTAATTGCAAGACTGTATACATGTTGTCCTGGCATTGAAAGTCTTGCAGGCAACATTACATCGTGGGATGGATTTGGCTCATGGGACTTGCATTTGACACGTGCTCTAACATCACACCCCAGTGGCATCCAAAGAATTTATAGAAAACCAAGATAAAATACATAAACTATAATGCCATGTTAAAAGCAGTACCAGCCACTGTTCCCAGACTGAAATTGGAGGTGCCTTCTGTTGCTGTAATGGATGTAGAAGAAGAGTTCCAGCAGCGGTTCCTTTTTCTTAGGACAAGCAGCACCTGCAGAAATATCATCTTCCACACAGCCTTTAAAGGTACAGGAGCTCTCTCCAGTTTTCAGATTGGTAGTCTTTGTATCAACATAAAATATATTTAAAAGGCAAAAATATTAAACCCTTTCTCTGGCTTTAAAAGGTTAACGATATTAGCATCAGAAGTGCCACTGCAAACAAATTACTGTGTAGTGTTATGAACTTTGAAGTTCAGAGCAACACGTAAGCAGATTATTATGAGAGCAGGTATTCTTTTAAATACCACAATAGCAATTTTTTATAGTTTTAAAGTTAAACATTAACCCTTCAAATTGTGTTCAAAACTTAAAATTGGGAGCCGGTGATATTTGTTAAGTGTGGTCTAATATGTTCCCACTCAGTGGTTCTAATGGGGATGTATTCTTTTGTCATCACCTCTGGGATGAGACAGATTGTTATATATAGTATACATATGATAGATGCAAATATAGAATTTCTGTACTTTACAGTTAAAGAAGAGTTTCCATCTAAACAAATGCATTCTGGCAAGTTTGTCCAAGTATATCACTTTTTATCTCACTCTCAAAAGAGTACGAGTACCTGGATTTTTTTAAATAATAGTCACCACCGTGTAAGAGTCACCCCCCCCCATTTTTGAGGTGATAAAATTGGCATTTTGCCCAGGCAAGTGAGTGAATGGTGTGACGTGTCCATGCACATGGCCCCTTGGAACTATAGGACTTCAGTCACTTGGCAGAATTTATTCAGGGATATTGTGGGAATAATAATAGAGAGCACACAAATTATTGTACTTTTTTCCCTTTTTGAGAAAAAATGGGTGTAATTATTATGTGATTAAAAAATCCAGTTGCAAGAATTCATTCGGCTGGCAGCTGAATGAAGCTTCATTGTTTGAAGGGAGCAAGCACACAGGTGAGTGAGGCTTCTCCCACTTGTGCACCTGCTCCCTTTCCAGCTACAGGGCTTCATTCATCTGCTGGTCAAGTGAAGCCATATAGCTGGATTTTTTTCACCACATAATAGTCGCACCACACACTCTTTTTTTGGCCAAAAAGGATTTTTTTTACTATTACATGGTGAAATACATTAAATTATTTTCTCCCTGTTATTATTCTCACAAATGCTGCTGAATCAATTCTGCAACATTTTGCCAACACTCGTGGAGGCCTCCCACTTCTCTGATTTGTTCACATCACCACTGCTGCATGATGATGATGATGATGATACTACTACTACTACTACTACTACTAATAATAATAATAATAACTTTATTTGTATTTCACACTATCTCCCTGAGGGGATTCAGGGAGGATTCCAACATAACAATGGCAAACATTCAATGCCTAAATAAACTGTACCATATTACTTATGGTACAGTTTATCTCTTCCACCTTTCTGAACATGCAAAAAAAAGTCAGCTTCTTGGGAATAATGGCTATTGAATATGACTTACTTGCAAATAGACTTCCTTATGATTAGGCAGCTCAGTGAAATAAGCATGAAAGTATGATTTGCTATAGACATCTGGTTTTAGAGGTTACTGATTCATTACTCTGTCTGTTTCTGTAGGGTCCCTAGTTTAACTAGTTTCACAATAGTTTTCAAAATGACCTTTACATAATTGTGTGTCACACCAAATAGCCTTAGATATTCTGGCCTTTAATAAAGTGGAGGGCAGACTGTCTCTGTAAAGATAAAAGTCTTTTTTGCCAAAGAATGATGGTATCTCCCCTAACTACAATTCCCAAGATTCAGTAGCACTGAGACATTGCAATTGAAGTGTTGTCAAACTGCATCAATTTTAAAGATGTATCCCTAGACTCTGGCATTGCTACCAGATAAGGGATATTTGCAGTGAGGCAATAAAATGAATGAATGGGCTGCATGGGCAAACCTAAGCATGAATTGACTCTTCAGTAATGTTGAGGATTATGACACAATACCACTGTAGTAAATCGCACCACTAAACAAGAAGACAGTAGTAATTTTCTAACAAGACATAGCAATTACTTAATCATATTTAAAATCTTAAAGATTTAATCTGAGTAGAAAGAACAAGACATTTACCAGAAGTAAAGCCTTGTTTAAACATTTAGTGTGCAATTTGTTGCTATAAAACTAAATGGGCAAGAGCATTTACTTGGGCTGGATGCTGATTTTTTAAAAAATAAGCAGATAATTCTCTGCCACCGAACTAATATATTGGTTGATTAATCAACTGAAAAAAATTAAAGAATTTCCAATTATGAAATACTCAATGCAGACTGATTTCTAAAACATGCCAAAGAGTTGAGAGTTTTTAAAATTTAAATATTTCACATTGTTAACAGGCAAAGCAACCAAGTGTTTCTGGATAGTCCTATATAGTTGCCTTTGACAGTTAATCCCATTGAGTTATATAACACTTACTTAAAAGAGTATTTGATGGCAATCTTAATATTTTTATTGTTCCCTCTAATCTCAATCTCTCATCATCACCATCATCATCATCATCATCATCATCATCATCTCTCTCTCCAGCACTTGTCCACACACCAGTAAAACAAACATAGATATGGGCATAAATATCAGGTGCCCAAACCCTAGTGTAATTTGAGTATTTTTACATTCATGTTGTGTTGCATTTCAGTGTACCACATTGTAGTTATAGTTATTAGACTAAATCTTCAACATATTGACTACTTCAAGCATTTAATGTAGGGATGGGAAATGTATAGCCAGTGTCCCAAATGCAGCCCCTATTGAGCCAAATGTGGGGTCCTTCAACACAGCCATATAACCCAGAATATCAAGGCAGATAACCCACAATATCTGCTTTGAACTGGAATACCTGAGTTCACACTGCCATAAAATCTAGTTCAATGTGGATTTTATACAGCTGTGTGGAAGGGCCCATAGTTTCCTATGATGCTATTCCTCCTCTATAGATCTCTGCTCCATAAAGCTTCCATCTACTCTTATAAATAAAACATTGACCAAGATCCATTCCTCTGCATGTGTTGGAAGTAATCCATTAACATTTTCTCCTTCTAGTCATATCCAATGGTGTTAAATTATATGGCATATTGTTGGATACTTTGATCCTCACAACTGTGTACACAGCTTTTTGGAGTACAGCCAATATTGTGAATCTAACTGATGGTAACTGGTTGTGAGCAACTCTCAGTATTAACATATTTATTTAGATAGTGCCATTTTTCCATTCCCATATTAGTCCTCATCTACACTGCATTATATGGCAAGTTTATACTTATATAATATAGTTTCAAATTGCATGATATAACATTGTAGATGGAGCCTGATACAGGAATGGAAATAACACCACCCTCTTTATGTTGTTGTAGTTTCCAATATTTGTGGTTATGTTGGGTTGTGCTGCTGGAATTTATAATCCAAAAATATGCAGTGAACTAGGTCTGTTTGATTTTTACAACTTGATAAAGATGGAAAAAATATTCAAACACATTCAAAAATGATGAAAAAGCATGTTTTTGAATGTGGAGAAATGGTGATGAGAAGAAAGAATATTCTCCATTTGGGACTTCTTCTGCACAAAATTCACACATGGTTGTTTTGTACCCAAATCAGTATTTCATAAAATCATATAGCTGGAAGAAGCCCCAAGGTTCATCTAGTCCAACCCCCATCCATGCAGGGAAAACATTAATTAAAACATTAAAGACAGATGGCCATCCAGCCTCTATTTAAAATCCTCCAGAGAAAGAGACTCCACCACACTTCCAGACAACATAGTTCATGGTTGTAAACTTCTGTTGAGCATTCTTTTTTGTATAAAAATACAGTAGAGTCTAGCTTATCCAACATAAATGGGCTAACAAAATGTTGGATAAGCGAAAATGTTGGATAATAAAGAGGGATTAAGGAAAAGCCTATTAGATGTCAAATTATGTTATGATTTTACAAATTAAGCACCAAAACATGTTTTACAACAAATCAACAGAAAAAGCAGTTCAGTACATGGTAACGTTATGTAGTAATTACCGTATTTACTAAGTCAGCACCAAAACATTGCAATGTGTTGAAACAGCTGTGGATCCAAGCAGGAGGCAGACTGCATTGGATAATAGAGTGTTGGATGAACAAAGGTTGGATAAGCTAGACTCTACTGTATTTCAGTGTAGAAATGTGCATTAATTTCTGCACAGAAATGCAGTTTTCTGTGCAGAAATGCTGTTTTTTATGCAAATCAATCTTGTGCAAATGTTATGCAGAATAAATTCCCAATTAAAGCATTTACTGCACAGAAAACAGATTTTACTGCTCAGGAGTTGAAATTTGTACATTGAAGTGTTTTCCATTCAGAAAAAAAGCTGTTTCAATGTTGAAAATGTTTATTTTTCTGTGCAAAATAACCATATACAAATTTTGTGCAGAATAAGTTCTAAATTACGAATAGCCTTCAAAACCAATGTGTTTTTGAAGACCTTTGAGTACATCTACAGTGTAAAATTAATGAAGTTTGATACTCCTTTAACCACCATGGCTCAGTGCCGTGGATTGATTGAAGTTGTACTGTTACAAGATCTCTAGGCTTTCCTGTTAAAGGATGCTGGATGCTCACCAAACTATAACTTCAATGATTACATAGGATTGAGCCATGGTAGATAAAGTGGTGTCAATCTGCATTACTTCTACAGTGTAGATGCTCCCTTTGTCACATTTCACATTGCAAAGAAATCATTGTTATCTTCAAGAGAAAAGGTAGTGAAGAATTACATTACTATGTAATGTTTTCACGTGTTTCATGTGGAAATAACAACTTAAAATTATTAGGCCTGAAACTTTCAAGCTACAGTTCAATATATATTTAATTGGAAATAAATTCCATAAATCTCATTGAGGTTTACCTCTGAACAGATGTGCTTTACTTTATCAAGCAATGTTCTGTATGTTTCAAAATTGTACTTATTTCTAAGCATGGAAGTGCTAGAAAATCTTGAAGCACCTGCCTTTCTTGCTCATGTTAAAATCACAGATGATTTGAAAGGGGGAAAATAGACTAACATTTGAATTAAATATGTATGTAGCACATTTCATATATGTGATGAGCATATAATATAATAACCTTTTCTTTTCTGTCATGTTAAAAAAATAAGGATGGACCAAAATCTAACCAAAGTTAACTGCTTTTTGGTGTTATTAAAGTATTACATTCATACATTTCTGGAACTTTAGAGTATTTAACTTTGGCTTTTGGTATTGCCATGATTTTACATGCAATTTGAGTTTTCTAATTAGCTAGAAACTCATTACATCTGTATTTGTCATACAATCTTATGAATATTTGGGCTTTCTTTTTGACTTTATACGGCTAGCTCTTGTTATGAATGCCATGTCAGTATGTGGTGTGCCAAACAGGTTTTCCTTCGTGATTTAGTTTTTGGACTTCAATCAAAGAAAAGCAAATTCCCGCATCTGTGGCTAAATGCTATGTATCTGGATAATGTTTGAAGAGAATTTTGATACTCATTGCACACCAGAAATGCATACTGTGAGCACAAGGCAGTGAATGGTTTTGGTATTGTAACATTGATGGTTTGTTATTTTTGGGCATGGCATTGTGTGTTATGCAGTGACAGCACATTTCATAATAATCTAGCTATTATTAGCACTACCAGTAAAGTGTTTGCTCATCATGCAAATTGTTGGCTGCAGTTGCCAAGTATCTCTTACAGAAGGGAATGAACCAGTTTAGTGGAATACTGATTCCCACACAGACACACACCAAGTCCAGTCATCCTGCTTGCTGGAGTTATTGTTTTATCCTATATCAAACAAGGGAAAAATCCAGTCTTGTGCAAAGTACAGCTGTGAAAGAACACTTACAGCGAGCATTTTCCTAGATACCATTTTTCTGTTTCAAAAGGAATGTTTAGCCCTACAGCTTTTAGTACATTGGCATTTGGCAGTAACAAAGTTTTAATGGAGGCAGGGGGAGTTTTGAATGAAAACCAACCTTATTAGCATTACATACTGGATTATTTCACAGCATTTAAAATCAAAAGGACCATTTTATTCTTTGCAACAGAGATTTAGAATTTCATCAAGAGACTATGCAGAGAGTTGAAGGTGGATGAGGATGAAGGTCCCATTGCTCATCTCTCAGCTTAAAAAACAGATAGCCAAAATGGTTAAATTTCAAGGCTAGAATGAAAAGCTTCTAGAACAGGCATGGACAAACTTCCACCCTCCAGGTTTTTTGGACTTTAACAGCCCGTAGGCTGTTAGGAATTGTGGGAGTTGAAGTCCTAAACACCTGGTGGGCTGAAGTTTGCCCATGCATGTTCTAGAACCTAGATAAGGCACCGTCTTCATTTTATTTCCCATAGCCATAGCCTACTGGACCATGAAGGAATAACATACATATTTTTCCATCCAGGTACACCTCCCCAAGCATTTCCAAGAATGTATTTTGCAAGAAATATTCTGTCCTCAAATACTCAGTGCGTTAAAAATAGTATGGTACAAAGTCTACTCTTATTCATTGGCTGGCATTGTCAAATAGACAAGCAGGAAAAAAATCCTGACAGTGGCATTGTTCTGTAAACGATTATATAGTGGCTGGCAAAAGACATTATGTGACATTGCTTTGTGCAAGTGATTGTGCAAACAGACACCTTGAAACTTTATGGAAGACCTTGCTCAGGAGACTACAATTCATATAAAGAGAAATAAATTTGGATTTAAATTCTCCTGCATTAAATTAGGGAAAGATGTTCTGTGTAGTGAGGAACACGCCTGTTTGTGGAGGGACATATATGGTACTCATTCATTATTGGTTAGTCTCCTGATGTTATGTAAAAGGTGTTATATTAAATAATGGCAATACATTTATTGTGTTGTTATGGGCCTTTAGGTCATTTTGACTTATGCTGACCTGGTTATGAAGTATTCTCAGCAGGATTTCTTCAAAGGAGGTTTGCTATTGCTTTCCCCTGCAGCTGAGAGTGGGAATGACGTGTCCAAGATGACCCAGTGAGTTTCCATGAATCCTCGTCTCCCTTAGTTCTAGACCAATATTCAAGTCATGATCATACTGACTCTTAATTACAGTAAAGATTACTAATGAGTTAGATGGTATAATCCAACTAACAAATAGTTAATACAACACTGTTGTGTACCATGACTGTAGTATTATCAGATAAGAAAATTATGGTACTTCTGTAAATAAAGCAGGAATGTAGCTATAAGGGGAAGGGAAAATGAGGATATTGCTCCAAAGACGAACAGTATCCCCCCCCCCCCAAATTAAATCTTTCTTCAGTCCCCAAATTTATAGTCTTGCCATAACTTAAAACTTCAGTTGAACATTGAAAATCTAGGCCTAAATTCTTTTAGTCCTGACTACAATTTATCATTGAATCAGGAGAATTTACCTACATATGGACACACAGTTTGATACTGAATGGGTCCCTCTTGCCACAGAATACTCATTCAAAGAAAAGTAGCCCAAAAAGTTACAAAGGGAATGCAAATAGACCAAATGTAAAAGATCTCTAGGTGTGGATAATTTTCAACTGTTTTACTTTCTACAATGCTAGAAATTTAGAGAGTGAAGGAAAAATGCATTTGGGTGGGCAAAAATATTATGTGAGTGGAATATCCTTATTCTGCTTCCTTCCATAACTATATCACACTGGAATGTATTATTTATTTCAAACATTGGGGCAGCAGGTGAGTGAGGGGCTGCTCGTCTTGTTTCATAGCCCCATTTAATTCTGTGGTAGTGATTAAGTATTCAAATACAATATGAAAATATAGAATTTAGCACTGTCCATGGCTTCAGGCACCCATGGCTAGTATTGGAATGTATGGAGGGATTCTTGTACCAATCATTAAGTAATTTCAGTTCTGCTACATGGAATTTCTCCTGAAATTCATATAATCTGGGAATCATTTTAATCATTCTTTCTTGCTAGCAGCTGTCCTAACTTCCACCTCCCCCCCCCCCCCCCCAACCCGGCCCCGCTATCATATTCTTCTTGGATTATTAAAGTGGGTGATTCTCCACAATGAAGGTTTACTGACTGGGAAGACAATACAATGCCAATTAGCCAATCCAATTTAGTTATCCCATTGATATTACTGATGATGGGTGAAGGCAATTATGAATGAGGGAATTGTATTTGTTTGAGTGAAGGTAAAAATTAGATACTGAAGGCAAAATTGTAAACAGCACCAACAAGGAGAAAGAAATAAGAGAAGTATAAAGCAACCAGAATGGATATTCAAAGAACTTTTAACTGAGTTAAGATTTAAAAGAGACACCCACAAAAATGCCCAGAATGTTTACTTCTCCATAATGAGAAATCTGGGAGGAATTCAAGCAAATTGCCAACATATATAGGTAAAAGGTTTGTAAGGCTAAAGTGCAAAATGAGCTCAGGTTTGTCAGACAGATTTGAAACAATAAAAGAGGGATCTTTGGTTATATCATAGAATCATAGAATCAAAGAGTTGGAAGAGACCTCATGGGCCATCCAGTCCAACCCCCTGCCAAGAAGCAGGAATATTGCATTCAAATCACCCCTGACAAATGGCCATCCAGCCTCTGTTTAAAAGCTTCCAAAGAAGGAGCCTCCACCACACTCCGGGGCAGAGAGTTCCATTGCTGAACGGCTCTCACAGTCAGGAAGTTCTTCCTAATGTTCAGATGGAATCTCCTCTCTTGTAGTTTGAAGCCATTGTTCCGCGTCCTAGTCTCCAAGGAAGCAGAAAACAAGCTTGCTCCCTCCTCCCTGTGGCTTCCTCTCACATATTTATACATGGCTATCATATCTCCTCTCAGCCTTCTCTTCTTCAGGCTAAACATGCCCAGTTCCCTAAGCCGCTCCTCATAGGGCTTGTTCTCCAGACCCTTGATCATTTTAGTCGCCCTCCTCTGGACACATTCCAGTTGTCAATATCTCTCTTGAATTGTGGTGCCCAGAATTGGACACAATATTCCAGATGTGGTCTAACCAAAGCAGAATAGAGGGGTAGCATTACTTCCTTAGATCTAGACACTATGCTCCTATTGATGCAGGCCAAAATCCCATTGGCTTTTTTTTGCCGCCACATCACATTGTTGGCTCATGTTTAACTTGTTGTCCACGAGGACTCCAAGATCTTTTTCACACGTACTGCTCTCGAGCCAGGCATTGTCCCCCATTCTGTATCTTTGCATTTCATTTTTTCTGCCAAAGTGGAGTATCTTGCATTTGTCACTGTTGAACTTCATTTTGTTAGTTTTGGCCCATCTCTCTAATCTGTCAAGATCGTTTTGAATTCTGCTCCTGTCCTCTGGACTATTGGCTATCCCTCCCAATTTGGTGTCGTCTGCAAACTTGATGATCATGCCTTCTAGCCCTTCATCTAAGTCATTAATAAAGATGTTGAACAGGACCGGGCCCAGGACGGAACCCTGCGGCACTCCACTTGTCACTTCTTTCCAAGATGAAGAGGAAGCATTAGTGAGCACTCTCTGTGTTCGTCCACTTAACCAATTACAGATCCACCTCACCGTAGTTTTGCCTAGCCCATATTGGACTAGTTTCCTTGCCAGAAGGTCATGGGGGACCTTGTCGAAGGCCTTACTGAAATCCAGGTACGCTACATCCACGGCATTCCCCGCATCTACCCAGCTTGTAGCTCTATCGAAGAAAGAGATCAGATTAGTCTGGCATGACTTGTTTTTGATAAATCCATGTTGACTATTAGCGATGACTCCATTTGTTTCTAAGTGTTTGCAGACCGCTTCCTTAACAATCTTTTCCAGAATCTTGCCCGGTATCGACGTGAGGCTGACCGGACGGTAGTTGTTTTGGTCATCCTTTTTTCCCTTCTTGAAGATTGGGACCACATTGGCCCTCCTCCAATCTGCTGGAACTTCTCCCATTCTCCAAGAACTCTCAAAGATGGTTGCCAATGGTTCCGAAATGACTTCCGCTAGTTCCTTCAATACTCTGGGGTGTAGTTGATCTGGCCCTGGGGACTTGAACTCATTAAGAGCGGCCAGGTATTCCTGGACGACTTCTTTCCCAGTAGAGAAAGGAAGTAGAGAAATATCAGTAGAGAAAGGAAGAAAAAGGAAATGGTAGGCCTCTGTGTGAAGATGTTGAAATGCTAATGTGATAGGGGAAAGGCAGAGTTTCTCAACACCTCCTTTTTCTCGGTCTTCTCCCAAAAGTAGATTGGTCTTCAGTCTGAGCAATGTGGTATGGATGAGGTAATAGGGGAAGTGCAACCCAAAATAGGTAAAAAAAGTAGTCCAGGAATACCTGGCTACTCTAAATAAATTCAAGTCTCCAGGGCCAGATGAACTACATCCAAGAGTATCGAAGGAACTAGCAGAAGTAATTTCAGAACCATTGGCAATAATCTTTGAGGATTCTTGGAGAACAGGAGAAGTCCCAACAGATTGGGGGAGGGCAAATGTTGTATCTATCTTCAAGAAGGGAAAAAAGATGACCCAACCATTTACTGTCCAGTCAGTCTGACATCAATACCAGGAAAGATTCTGGAGCAGATCATTAAGGAGCAGTCTGCAATCACTTAGAAAGAAATGCAGTGATTACTAAAAGTCAGCATGGATTTCTCAGAAACAAGTCATGCCAGACTAATCTTTTTTGATAGTTACAAGTTTGTAGATGCAGGGAATGGTGTGAATGTAGCATATTTTGATTTCAGTCAGGCCTTCAACCAGGTCAAATGTGGGCTAGGCAGTGCTACTGTTAGGTGGATCTATAATTGGTTAAACGACCAAACCCAAAGGGTGCTCACCGATGGTTCCTCTTCATCCTGGAAAGAAGTGACTAGTTGAGTGTTGTAGAGTTTGGTCTTGGGCCCAGTACTGTTCAACATCTTTATTAATGACTTAGATGAAGGTTTAGAGGGCAGAATTCAAAAATGACAGTAACACAACCTCTGACCTCACAACCTCTGAGGATGCTTGCCATAGATGCAGGTGAAACGGCAGGAGACAAGGTGAACATGAGCCAAGAGTGTGATGCAGCAGCTTAAAAAGCCAATGGGATTTTGGGTTGCATCAAAGGGAATATAGTGTCTAGATTGAGGGAACGCTATATCCAGGTGGTTAGCTAAACTTTTCCAAGAGCCTTATCTAAATCAGGATACTTGGATAATTGAAATAAATCACACCCAACCTATCTTGATAGTATTCTAGGCGCCTCTGTTATCTCTTGTAACAATAGCAGGATCAGCTTCTGCAGCTAGGTGTGTGACTTTCCTCAACAATCCTTGAAGTATGTTGAAACCACTTTCAAATCACCAAATCTGACTTCAGGAAGTCATCTTGCATCCAAACTAGCTCTGCCTATCTAAAACACAGTGAAGGTTTTCTTTGATGTCAACTCTGCCTTCTGGTGGACACAACGATGTATTTTCTGCAATATTTGATCACTTGAACATATTTTTAAGAAGTCCAAAAAGCAAACCATGATTTCACCATTTTATATAAGGGGTACAATTTTAATATGCCATTATATATAACTGGACTTGAACATCCACAAATTTGGGTATCCATGGAGATTTTCGAACGAACTCTACCCAATTTAACAGTAGCCTTGTCTGTCTCCTTACAATGGGCAAGGTAAGCAAGAGTTGCCTTTTTTGGAATCCCTTACTGAACATGTATGAATAGCAAAACAGAGAAAAAAGGGAATAGCAAATCACTTCACCAGCATATTTAAAAAAATCCTTGATATAAGCTTGCCCACCAAAAAAATGATCCTATTATGCATTTGGAGAAAAACTTTGAAGTAGTCTCCAGTAGAGCCAAATGTTTCGGTTTACTCATGCAGTGCTTATTTGACTGGGCTGCTTCATTCCACATGTTCATATCTTTAGTTCTGAATAAAAAGCCTACTAAAAACATGTTCAAGCTGCTCTTTTTTGGCTGGCATAGGAAGCTATTCATATTCTTTCCATATTATTTTTACCTCTGGCTCCAAAGTTTCTGCTAAAGAAGGAATGCCCAGGAACACATCTACTTGATTAACTAAGGTATACTAAGAGTCTAAAATGGGCAATGTAAATTGTCACCATCACAAATACATGGAATATTTGATAGATGATGAAGGAAGTATATATGCAATCTTGATAACTTGTTGGAAATATTTTTAGTGGGCATTCATGCAGAAACACTTTCCTTTGTAGCTAGAAAGTTCATCTCAGTGTTCTGAAAATGGCATAATCTCTCCATGATTGCATAAATAACATCTCTATGTGCTTTGGTAAAGCTGACAGTGGTCCCTCTTGATTCAAAGATACTCTGGCCATGTTGCTCACATTCTTTAAGACACTGGGAGGGGGACATATTTACTCTTCATTTTAACATTCTACCAGCTCAGACCCTCCCTTTCAATCGCATGCAAATTAGCATGTTGGCAGCTTTCAAGGCTTGGCAGCTGAGTGCCTTACAAACCCTTGCCAATGCAGTGTAAGACACTCATAGATTTACTCAGCCATCTGGATGGATCTGTATTTTAATGATTATTTGGTAATTTATATACATTCTGAGCTCTTTGGAATTTTTATGGAGTATTATTTTTCTAATCAGTATTTGGAAAACCATTACCTTGAAGAAGCCCCAGGAAATTGCTTTCAATTTCTGATTAATAGAATTTAAAAGACTGGCTTTGATTTATGCCTCTTTATTTCAGCAGTGTGGTGTTTGGAATAGTAAAAGGCTGTTGGCCATCGACGATTGTTGCTTCTGCATCATCCCTAGTTTGCTTCCCTTTTTATCCAAACTGTCTGGTCATTCTAAATCCATGTGTGTGCACTAGGAAATCTTTTCTACACTTTGAAATGGGCAGTTGGTTATATTAATCTCAGTGCTTCTGTTGAAACAATATATTGGATTCTGCTTGATGATAAAGGTAAACAGAAAGAGAAAATCATTCTCTCTTAGTTTGCTTTTATATTAAAGACCAGGTCAGCTTGAGAAAGAGATAAACAGAAGCAGCTACTGTAATTTTTATGGCATTTTTTTTATCATGATGAAAATAAAAGTAGAGAAAGCAGAACAATGTGGATTTCTTTTTTTTCCTTTGTTTTAAAACATTTAGCATGAAAATATGTACACTTTTGAAGGCAGAGAAATCACAGTAGAAAACATAATTTATATGGACAGGATATTTTTTTGAAAATAAATGTAGAATATTCTGTACATTTTGAAATAAATTCCTCAGGGAATAAAGTATTAGTTTCCCATATTATCCCAGTGGTTTCTGGTGTTCTCCTCTTTTGTCCATGTGGCCAGAGAATGTCCTTACCTGGTTATAGGATGTTTAGATACTGGCATCACTACAGAAAGCCTGTCTTGCATGTGGAGCTTCATGACCCCCAGCTCCTGCTTCTTTACACGATGCATTAATTGGCCAATATGCATTATACTATACATTTAGAACATTATAAATGCACAGTGTACATAACTGAATCTAACAGCTGTACGACGGATCACAACATTTTGCATCAAGCAGATAATCATCTTGATTCACCAAGCCGAAGGTGGCAGCAGTGATGTAATATTTTACTGTTTCTTTAAGGAAGCAATCAGTAATTTTAAGTTTTCTTCCATTTCTCTATAAAAC
This sequence comes from Anolis sagrei, assembly GCF_037176765.1. NCBI lineage: Eukaryota > Metazoa > Chordata > Lepidosauria > Squamata > Anolidae > Anolis > Anolis sagrei. The sequence goes on along the minus strand of NC_090022.1, from coordinate 66,208,933 downwards.
AGGATAAAAATACAAAATGATCGTAATGGATGAGAGAGCTGGGCCAAAATTAACAAAATGAGTGTCAGTTGGTAGAAGTGTAAGGTATTGACTTAGGCAAAAGTAATGAAATACATGAATATAGGATAGGTGACACGCGGCTTGACAACAGTACATGTGAATAGGAGCTAGAAGCAGAGCGCAAGCTGAACTTATGGCAGCTAAAAAAGGCAGTGTGATTCTAGGCTGCATCTATAGGAGTATAGTGTTGAGGTCAAGGCAAGTAATAGCCCCACACTATTTTGCTTTGATCAAGCCTCACCTGGTACCCTATGTCCAGTTCTGGGCACCACAATTAAATAAAGGATATATGGGCCTGGAGAAGGATGACTAATGTGGTAAAAAGTCTGAAAGTTAAGCACTATGAGAAGTGGCTTAAAGAGCCAGGCATGTTTAGCTTGATGAAGAGAAGGTTGAGAGGGGACATCATAGCTATGTTTAAATCTTTGAAAGGATATCATATTGAGAAAGTGGCGGGGGCTTGTTTTCTGCACTCTAGAAACTAGGACACAGAACAATGTATTCAAACTGCATGAAAAGAGATTCTGCCTAAACATTAGGAAGAACGTCCCAGTGTCAGAGCTGTTTGACAATGAAATACAGTGGTCCCTCACTTATTGCAGGGGTTACGTTCCAGGACTACTTGCAATAAGTGAAATTCTGCAAAGTAGGGATGCCCCCTCCCCTTCCCTCCTTGCCCTCTTTACCTTCCTCTTCCTTCCTCCTCCTCATTGCCACCTGGGCCTCTTGCCATGGCTTGGGCCCCGCACTGATTCCGCCGCCTCCTCAAGCAGCGGCAAGAGGCCCAGGTGGCGATGAGGAGGAGGAAAAGGAAGGTAAAGATGGCGAGGAGGAAAGAAGAGCCACTTAGGTAAAGAGGGTGAGGGGGCGGGACTTCTTCCCTCCTTGCTACAGTGTTCCCTCGCTACTTAAATTTTGATTATATATTTTTGAAAACCACGAAACAGTGAGTCTGCATTAAGTGAACCACGAAGTAGCGAGGTAACACTGTATGCCGCCATAGAATCTGGTTGAGTTTCCTTCCCTGGAAATACTAATCAGAGGCGGGATAGCCATTTGTTGGGAGTGCTTTGACTGTGAATTCCTGCGTAGCAAGGGATTGAACTGAATTGCATAGGTCTCTTGCAATTCTATGTTTATGTTTATATCAGCAGCTGCAAACTGGCTTTGAAATCAGCAACATGAGAAATGTGAAAGGTTCAGAGTTTTGCTTTCCAAGGGAAAGAACCTCATTGAAAGTTCAGAGGAAGGTTTTGTAGAATTTTTTGGGGCTAACTCTAGTGCTAGTGCTAGCAAGATGACACAGCAAGGTGTGTTTGTTATGGCTAATCAGCCATTCATTTCAATGGATCTGCTCGAAGTAGGACTAATGTTGGATTTAGCCCATTACTAAAAATATTCAGTTTATTGTCATTTTAATGCATCCTTCACCCATTTTTCATTTCAAAATGTAGCCCCTTTGATAACTAAAGCTGTAAAATTTGTAATGACATATTTTGAAAAATTAAGCCATTTGTTCTATTCCCTGTAATATTATTATTTGAATCACATAACAAACACACAAATCCACTCTGATCCCGCCTGCTTATTTCAAAACAAATGAATACTGAGATTTCAACATTAGCAAAGCAGAACTACTTATTTTTCTATTTATTGACATTCCTTTGTCTTATAAAGTGCATCATCTTCTTTCTAAGTAGGAAGGAAGCTGTGACAGAGTAATTTAAAGCAAAACAAAGAAATTATTATTTGCTGTACTAAAACAGTACTTTCAGATTTAGGTTGAGATCAGAGGTCATTTGCTTTATGCTGCGAAAATAAATAACAACAGATTCCTTTGCCAAACTGCACACTTCTAAATTGGGTACAGAAATAATGTAAGAAGCAGGAATCCTTGTTTTTCCCCCCTAACAATGTGGATCAGGGGAATTTTGCTAGTGATCCTTCAGTGCTATATATGCTCACATATTTATAAGCAGTTGGAGCTATGAATTGCAGTGCTGTGTGAAGGCAGTGCTGACTAATCCTTATGTCAGAGCTAGAAATTACATAAGAGCTCTGATTTCTTTTCTTTCTTTCAGGCTACACTTGTGCTAGAGGCTGGAGGCAATTTATAAACATTTTTAAATGGAAAGAGAAATGTTATCATGAGCTTTATTCTAGGAGCTGCTTCAATTCATGCAGTGGTTGTCAACTTTTACTCCTCTAGTTGCTTTGAATTTCATTTTCCAGAAACACTAGCATAGCCCATGGTGAGGTATTCTGGAGATAAAGTCCCAAACATCTGGCAAACCAATGGTTGAGATCCCTGGTCTAAAAGCGTTCTAACACATCCCCATATCAATTAGCTTCATAGATAGGATCAGTCCCACTCCCCATTTTGGCCAGTGGGTGGGAACATATGATAAATTATATGCCCAAGGCGTTCTGGTTACTGTTTTTACCTATCCAATACCATTCTCTGAGCACACTCAAAGTGTGATGCTGGGTGGGTAGCCACATTTGAGAACTCTCCATCAGCTGATCTCCTGCTGTAACATGTAACATATTATGTAGAAGGAAGGTAGTTGACGTTCCTCCCTGGAGCAAACATCTACCCAGGCCTTGCTCTGTGGGGCCCTCCAAATGAGGTCCTTGGTGGATGGTGGTTCACAGAAAAACACTGTCCACATTTCTGCTGTTGAGAATGTTGCAGTAGAAGACATGCTTGCTGTGGCACTCTGAAGAAGGTGCCTATCCAGTCTGAGGTTCCATTACTTCACAGAGCAAGTTATTAGGAAGGTAGGCAAGTAAATAGTGGCCTCTCTAGAGATCCCATAGGCCCCGAAATATTGTTCTATGTCTCTTTTCCCTCCAGAGAAAGGATTTTGAATAATGAGGCTCTGAACTCAGCCTGTGCTGTATTAGCAGCATTTCATCGTGCAAAATGAGAAACTGTTTGTTTCAACCAGATAAACAAAAAACTAAGCCTGAAGCCGAGTATTTTCAACCTCACAGAATAATTTATTGGCTCATTCAGCTTTGGCCAGTAAATGTATCAGATGCTACCATAGAAATTCAAAGACGAACTTAATTAGTCAAATGAAACTTTCCCACATCAGCTTAACTTGACTACTTATGGCAGCACAATAGCAATTTTGAAATGTGTACAGATATTATTATTATTATTATTATTATTATTATTTAAATCTCTCTTCCCAAACTTAACTGTTCCAATTGTGGAGCCTTGCTGTATGTGGATGTCTTGTTTTAGCTTCCCCTCCCTTTATGAAGCAGTTGCCCTAATCGCCGAGCAAGAACGTGAGAGTAGTGTTCATTTCAGTCACAGCAAACTGCTAGCCGCCTTGGCAGCATTCCTGGACTTTTCATAAAAGAGATTTTGGGATCGAATGAAAATTGCATATCTTGTTCCATGGATTTATAAGGCAGCATTATCAGTGGATAATGCTAGTCATGCTCTGAGCTTTCTGCATTTTACAGTCTGCCTTCTCAAAGCAAAATATATGTTATTTCCCTGGGGGATATGCTATTAAGTGAATCCTGACCATGGCATAAGCATAATAAGAGGTATGCCATTCTGCAGGTAGAAGAGCTGTCTTTTTTGTTGGTTAATATTTAATTGAAGGTCAAATGAAATATTAAACAGGCAAATTATTTAATTGTATGTGAGAAAATAACATCATTGCCTAATGTTGGCTGACAAAATGACATGGCAGTATTTACAAGAGCTGGAACAAATATTATACAGAGTGATGGACATGTGAACCAAAGGAAATCTTTCTAAATACAACATTATGTCACTTCATTATAGAGAAAGGTTCTGTGAGAAACACTGGTGGATTTACGTCCTTTATTTGACATGTCAAAAATGATGTCCTCCATGTCTACCCAAGGTTACTCCAAGGTTCCCCAAAGTAGCTGTGCTCCTTTTTGTATAGATGCCACTAGCAAGCTTACTGAAAAACAAAACAACCTGATCTGATATAAAGCAGCTACTAGGGTTGCTTAGATGCTACTGTATAAGATGATGCTTCCTGTCGTAGCTGACGTAAAGTACTAATGAAGGCTCTAAGGTTGCAACTCCATTCTGGAGTAATATGAAACATGTGCCTCTGTCAGGTCTAATATTTTCCTGAAACTGGAGGCAGCCTTGTGAAAAATAGGCAATGCATCAGAGCTCATAAATGTACAAAAAGTATTTTGAATTTTGTTAGATGTTAGAATGATTCATATTATCATGAAGTTGAACTTTTTCTGCTTAGAATTTCCTGCCATTTCATTTAGTAAACTTCTACTTTAAAAAAAAGCCAAAGTAGAGATAGAATATCCAAAGGAAAGAGTTCTCTCTTCTACCCAGGGAACTGCTCATATTATTGGGAAATCAGTTTCACTGGAGGACATATTAACTCCCCCCCCCCCCCCCCCACTCCAATGTTCTCTTCAAGGTTGAAATTATTGTATAAGTCTGCCTAGAATTAGGAGTTTCCAAGGTATGGACAAATGGCAAGAAGAAGGGGAAAATCATTCCTCATACATTTCCAATCAGATCAGCAGTCCTGCAGAGCTGCCTTGAAAGTTCCAAAAATGCAGGATACCTTTGTCATGGCTGTCCCTTATTCAGTTGAATCCTCCATCCCCATCTATCTCTACTCCCATCCTACAAGTGAATGTGTGAACAGAAATGTGAAAGTAAATATAATTAACAATTAATACTTGTTTTTGTGGAACCAGTAGAGGAAAAAATGGTCATCAATAAATTCTATCAAACAATGGACATCAAATTTATTTTCAGAGACTTTCCCTGGAAAAATAGCTGTTTTGGGTCTGGAAAGTCATCATCCTTTATAGAAATTCTCTTGTGTGTTTCTCACATCCTTGGATACATTTTATAAAAACGTAGTAATATTTAGCAGAACATAGCTTACCTACCATTATCCAGAATATATATATATATATATATATATATATATATGAAAAGGTCTGTTTATATTGTTTCAAATGACAAAACCCTTTGCAAAGGTTTATGGGTTTTTAAGCTATGTACTGGCAGAAACCTTTTTTATGCAAAACAAAACCCTTTAATCTCAGTTAAACTCTTGAGTGGCAAAGTATAATAGATGGCTTCAGCATAGCTGTGCAGAGTTCATTAGCACCTTCCTGGGAAAGAACATTTTTTAATATGTTAAGTAATTGCTTCTTCCCACTGATCATCTGTGTGCATGTCTGAATATCTCACATTAAAGTCCCATAAAGGTAGTTAGGTTTGCCTGTTTGGCATTTGCAAAGAAATATTCAGCTCTCCTGCTAAGGGTATCAAGTGTGCGGGTGAGTCAGATAACAGGTGGTGCTGAAGGAGAGCAACGTTTCCTGTTCATATGACACAGTGGACTTGCTGGTTAGCCTAAAGCACTCAGGTGTTTTCATCTTTATTCTTGTGTTTGTGTTTATCTTCACAAGCTGTTAAAACGGCAAAGTTTAGTTTACTCAAATGCACTCCTGACTGAAATGAAAAAAATGACCTTTTTCAATTTCATTTTTTGCACTCAAAAATGTTTTTCTCTATCTCTAATGGACAAAAGCATAAATAGCAATAACCAGTTAATTTTTATTACTTCATATAGTTTTTACAGTGTGTGTTTGTGTGTGTGTTTTCTTGGCAGATGAAAGATTGATAGAATGGTCTGAACAAGAGCTTCTACCAGAGACACATCTAGGTTGTTGGGCTAATGGTTTACTAATTAATATTCATGAGCCATCTCATTTAGCTGGTGCTCTTGGGACTTGATTAAAGTAAGGACTGCTGCAATTGCTAGTGGAGCTGGAAAGAGCTTTGTGGGTGACACAGCTAGCCGGTGGGCAATCTGTGGAGCCAGCTAGGACAATAATCTTGCAGCAGCAGCATCAGCGGATATTGTCAACCCCTCTGCATTAGGCCTTCGGCATTCGAGCCCCCCTTAAGAATGGTGTGATGGAATCAATTTCGGCTCATCTCACTTAATCTTCTTATTCATGTTTTGCATTTGTTTTCTAAGGTCTGAAGGAAGAGATGACCATGTAGATGACAACAGACTGGATGCAGCATAATGGGAAGCAGTGAATGGGGTGGAACTGGCTTGCAACCTTGAAAACAGCCATCGCGTGGACTATCTATCACCTGGCCGGAGAGACACATCCAACGGTCTTTGCTTTCTCACCTGTTATTACTGGAAGCATAAAGTGGATCCCTTCCATTATTTTGTCTGGGATTTGAATTTCCATCCTTGCAAAATTTCCAGTTGTACATTGCACACAGAACGGAGCAATACTACCAGCAACAATGGGTGACATGACAAATAGCGATTTTTATTCAAAGAACCAAAGAAATGAGGCCAACCATGCAGGAGAATTTGGGTGCACGCTTGAGGAGCTGCGCTGTCTTATGGAACTTCGAGGAACAGAAGCAGTAGTAAAAATTACAGAGACATATGGGGACACTGAGGGCCTATGCAGACACTTGAAGACGACGCCAATAGAAGGTAAGGAATGTTCTATTTTCCCCATGGAGTTTGAAATAAAGGTTCTTCTTTCATTATAAAGCAAAGTGTCCCTATTGAGGTTTTGACCACGATGGTGGTACATCCAGTAGAAGAAAATACCACAGAACACATGGAAGAAACCCAAAGACACTGCATCAGAGAGACACAAAAATAGTTAGCTGTTAATGCTTGTGCAAAGTGGGAGTATAAAAATACCAAACAAGTTAATTTGATTTCTGATTCAGCTATAGTTGCAGAAGAATGCATAAGAATAATTCCTTAAATATTTGGCTTAATTGTGTTCTGGGCCATACTTACAATATTGCTAAGCAGATCCAAATATGTGGTACACTTTGTTCTCTAACAATATTATTTTACATTTATGTCCACCCCCTCTGTCTGCACAGCTGAATCTGCTTTGGATATTTGAAACACAACTATAGTTTATGTCCTAGTGTCCCGGATAGCCACACAGCCAGCTGTTCTCACAAAAACCCTTTGGACACTTTATTTGTTATATTCCACTTAATTAATTATGAGCAATACAAGTTTTATTTTAGAGGCAAACATTTAATATGAGTTCTGCCATTTTGTTTTTTTCAATATGGAAAGTCATTTTAGATGTGTCCAAAATGTTTTAATAGGCAGCATTTATTGAGTAATTAGCAGAAGATCAAAATTTGTGCATATTTGCCTTCTATCCCAAATAGCCCAAGACTCAGAAAGCAGTCATTCTGCTGATTAAACTACTGCTTTAAAAACTAAAATGCTGTTGGATTCCCAGATTGGTAATTGAGGATTGAATTTGGCTGTTGTAGTAATGCTTGATTTTTGAGGGCCAAATGGTCATCTGGCAAATGACATTGTAATTTGGTGAATGGCTTGAACAGTGAAATCAAAAAATGCAGAATAATCATTGCACAGATGTCCCTGCATAGTTGGCATTATATTTTGTACTGTTACACTGGTGGACATCAGTTGCCTTGGCAAAATTTAGAGATAGGAAGTCTTGTCCCAGTTTTAGTTGAAATTTCTGTCATATAAATATGTATAAAATGGCAATACAAAACTAGCATGAGAAAAATGGGCAATAGATCAAAACTTTTTGCTTTGTGAGCTAGGCTATGTAACTTCTGAAGTATTTTTGGAGCGACATAGATTTCTGAAATATCACGTACTTCATTCTGAACATCAGACCAACATTGCATTATGAAACAATCAAGCTTTGGGGTCTGAATTAAAGAAAGATCTGTTTTTATAACTGAAATATTTTGAGTTGGATTTGACATCACACTGGGGAAAGAGGGCAAGGAAGCAATCTTTGATGATGCCTTTGCCTTCGAGAAGCCTCTTGACTCTTGGAAAATTTGCTGCAGAAGAAGGTGCCACATGACAGACTCAGTGCAATGGGCTGTTTTGAGATGGAGGAATTGGCAACTGTTGTATCCTGCCCCCCCCCCCCCCCGCCCTGACAGGATTTTGGCCATGTGTAGAATGCCCAATCTGGATCCAACCTGATATTACCGTGTTTAGTGACATACAATACATATTATTATTGTAAGCAGTTATGGCCTCTTTGTTGTAAAGTACCCTATTACTGTTTTTCTACTGAACTGTGCAAACTAGTGATGCCATTAGACTCTACTTCCCATAAAGTCTAACCTGTAAAAGGACAAAAATAAGAGATGATAGGTATTACTGTCACAAATGGAGGATGACACATTTCCCTTCTACAGATGTTGAAGACAGGGAAAAACAACCATGCAGTAGCAGAAATAGTGTACACTTTATGCTATGGAAATAAGAAATCAAGTATTGTGTCATGAAAAATATTTAGCATGCCCATTGAGAGAATTATATATTATATTTAAAACGGTGCTATAACAATATCCAGCCATAACAATATCTTCTGAGGTAAGCTGAAACTCCTGGGATAAGTGTGTTGTATAGTTCAAATTCTCAGTTACATAATATTATAGCAGCTGAGAGCAGAGCTATAGTGCAGCCTGAGAAGAATTCTGTATTGCATTATTTACGGAAGAGGCAATGAGGAAGAAATATAATCCCGCTTAGCCGAACAGGCTATTCAGTTCCCTACAGTCTGTTATACAAAGTAGTTCAAAAGTAATCTGTACTTAAGGTAAGACTTCCAAATTCCACAAATGCCATGAATTATTGGGGCATTGAGAATTACTGATGGAATTTCAAATTAGCCTCAAGGATGGTGTATTCCAACATTGTAGATAGCAGAGGTATACCTACAGAAGTATTTGCTTGGCATTTAAAATGTTAGATAAGATGCACACATGGAATGAAAATGTTAATTATTCCTAGATACAGAATAGGAACCTTTACAGGTAGTTTCACATAATGAATGAAGAAATATTATCTGTGAAAACACAATAAATATGCTCAAGTCATAAAAAAAAATTTATTCCTTTAGGTACATAATGAATGATGGTGAAAGCTCAATACTACAGGAAGGGAATAATAAGCAAATAATTGCTGATGGACTGTTGACCCAGGAATGAAATCAGGATCTAGAAAACTCAGTGTATGAACAATTTGAAAGTATGTTTTAACTGTGAATGGAATGGGGAATATTTCTGGGAACAGAAGGGAATATAGGTTTACCTCAGGCTATTTTACACTGTGCTAGCTTTTCTTATACTAATGTATAAACTGACCTTATGTATAACTCAAGGACAGGTTTGGGGGCCAAAATTATGGATTTTGATATGACCTATGGATAAGTCAAGGATCATTCTGTGGAGAGGGGAAAACACTGATGTCACCTCTGGAGACACTGATGACTGCCATTTTACTACTCAGACATTCAAAAGTCCAGAAGTGGTGCCTCAACGGAGAAAGTAGAAGAGATTGGTGCTTCTTTTAGGTTATTTCAAGATGGACTAAGCCCTTTACTTTGGCCATTCCATTCAAATAGTTCCTTTTTTGATCAGAGTGAAGGTATAGGACTTATATTGTCCCATAGATTTTGGGATTGATTTTTGACTAAAATAGCTAGTGTATAGGTTATTTGCTATTATTAATCTATTGTATTTTGATCTGTGACTGTATAATAAATTTTGGTTGGTTGGTTGATTGATGCTTGTTAGTTTAATGGAAAGATTTGTTCTCCTGTCTAATTTATACTTGTGCTACATTTAGACTTAGGAAGTGGTCTGGAATATATTCATTTGCCAAAGAGCAGCTTCATAAGAAAACTGTCTTGCTATTTTTAGCCATATTCCTCTAGAGCTGTGGTTCTCAACCTGTGGGTCCCCAGGTGTTTTGGCCTGCAACTCCCAGAAATCCCAGCCAGTTTACCAGCTGTTAGGATTTCTGGTAGTTGGAGGCCAAAACATCTGGGGACCCACAGATTGAGAACCACTGTCCTAGAGGTTGTAGCTTATTAGTGACCTTCAAAAAAGACAACACCAATACTCCCTAATTCTATTGTAGTAACAAATATACACTTGGTTGTTTTAGTACATGCTGTCTCAGTACAGATTTTGAAATAGTGCTGGAGAACAATTGCCATTTGCACAAGGTTTTCTAAGCTTCCGTGAAACTTAAGTCTTGCAGTCTGTAATGACACTTTGAAAATAGCCTTCCTCCTTCATGCACCCTAATGGCAATTAAGAGAATACTGAATGACATTCAATAGGACATTCCATTGCAGAATGTTGAATGATGTTCACTCCTCCCAGAACAACTGTGCACATACACTTCTATAGAAGAAGAACACAACCCCCTGAATATCCAGGGCACAAATATTTAAAAATACGAAAGTATCCCATTTTGATAGAATGAGTGTAAGAGATTGTATCAGACTGAAGAAAGATATTATGTGTTCATTTAATATTCATGTAAAATTTAGCACTAGTGTCTAATTCATTAAAAATTATTCCCATTTGAAATCAGGAAGAATGTTACTCATGGTAATAAATAACTGATTATTATTATTATTATTATTATTATTATTAAACTTTATTTGTACCCCGCTAGCATCTCCCAAAGGATTCGATACGGCTTACACAGGCCGAGGCCTCAACACACAACATAACAATACAATCTAAGCAAATCAAACAATTAAAACAGAATAAAGCAAAGTGAACAACGGCACAATATACTAAAACACAATAAAACTGGGCCAGGCCAGAGTAAAGGGTACAAGATGTGACAGGAGGTGTATATAAGGCTTCTAGGACAAGTGCGATGTGCGATGTGCAGCAATCATTGGTTCTGGTAAAGTGCTTATGGGACTTGGTAGTGGAGATTTCCTAATCTGGGAAGGCGCATTGGAAAAGCCAGGTCTTCAGGTTCTTTCTGAAGACAGCCAATGTAGGGGCCTGTCTAAGGTCTTCCAGAGTTGGGGGCCACCACAGAAAAGGCCCTGTCCCGCGTCCCCACCAAGCGCGCTTGCGACGCAGTTGGGATCACGAGCAGGGCCTCTCCAGATGACCGAAGTGAACATGTGGGTTCGTAGATGGAAATGCGGTCACGCAGGTAGGCTGGTCCCAAACCGTTCAGGGCTTTGTAGGTAAACGACTCCGGCCCTGTTTACCTCTCCGAACGTATTCTCCCCTACGAACCATCAAGACCACTAAGATCGTCTGGAGGGGCCCTGCTCTCGGTCCCACCACCTGCACAAGCATGGCTGGTGGGGACGAGGGATAGGGCCTTCTCGATGGTGGCCCCTCGACTTTGGAACTCCCTGCCATTAGAGATCAGAATTGCCCCCTCCCTCATGATGTTCAGGAAATTAACAAAGACCTGGTTGTGGAACGCGACATTTGACAACTGATTTAATTCTTTGCCAACATGAAAGGATGATGATGAATGGGATTGTGATGGTGTTGGACGATTTGGCTCTTTTAACTGTGATGATAATGTTTTAATGTGTATGGTGCTGATATTTTAATTGTGTAATGAAGTGGCATTGTGTTGTTATTGTATATTCTTTGTATGTTAACACATGTTGTGAACCGGTCCGAATCCCTCTTTGAAGGTGAGAGGGTCGGTATATAAAACCTCGAAATAAATAAATAAATAAATAAATAAGCACCTGCACCTTAAATTGGGCTCGGAATATAAACGGCAGCCAGTGGAGTCCTTAAACAGGAGGGTTGACCTCTCTCTGTAAGGGGCCCCAGTTAGCATCCTGGCTGCTGATCGTTGGACCAGTTGGAACTTCCGAGCCGTCTTCAAGGGCAGCCCCACGTAGAGCGCATTGCAGTAGTCCAATCTGGAGGTGACCAAGGCATGGACCACTCCGGCCAGATCCGCCTTCGTGAGGTATGGTCGCAGTTGGCGCACGAGTCTCAGTTGTGCGAAAGCCCTCCCAGACACCGCCGATGCCTGAGCCTCAAGCGTAAGCGATGAATCCAAGAGGACTCCCAAACTGCGGACCTGTGACTTCAGGGGGAGTGTAACCCCGTCCAGCACAGGTTGCCACCCTATACCCCGGTCAGGTTTACGATCGACCAGAAGGACCTCTGTCTTGTCGGGATTGATCTTCAGCTTGTTCCTCCTCATCCAGATAGACACAGCGGCCAGGCACTCGTCCAGCACCCGAGAGGCCTCCTTGGAATTAGGTGGAAAGGAGTAGTAGAGCTGTGTGTCATCCGCATAGAGGTGGCACCTAGCTCCAAAACTCCGGATGTCCTCTCCCAGCGGTTTCATGTAGATGTTAAAAATCATGGGTGACAGAATAGAGCCTTGCGGGACCCCACAGGTCAACGGCCAGGGGTCCGAGCAGGCGTCTCCCAGCTTCACCATCTGGGATCGACCCTCCAGGAAGGACCGGAGCCACAACAGAACCGTGCCCCCGAGACCCATCCCAGAGAGTCGTCCCAGAAGGATACCATGATCGATGGTATCGAAAGCCGCTGAGATGTCCAAGAGAACCAACAGAGTCACACTCCCCCTGTCCAGTTCTCTACGGAGGTCATCCACTAAGGCGACCAAGGCTGGTCAGTGCCGTGACCAGGCCTGAAACCAGACTGTGACTGATCTAGGTAGTTGATGTCATGTAAAAAGCCCTGGAGCTGGGAGGCAACCACGCGCTCCAGCACCTTACCCAAGAAAGGAAGGTTGGAGATCGGTCTGAAATTGTTCAGCACTGAGGAGTCAAGGGAAACCTTTTTAAGGAGTGGACAAACCACAGCTTGTTTCAGGAGAGATGGAAAAAACCCCTGCTCCAATGATGCATTGATGATCAACCCAAACCAGTCAACCAACCATTCCCTGGCCGATGTAATTAGCCAAGATGGGCAAGGGTCCAGAGCCGAAGTGGTTGCCCTCACAGCCCCAAGGACCTCCTCCAAGGTCTCAGGAGGAACAAACCTAAAAGAATCCCACAAAATTGGACAAGCAGATGCCTCAAACACCTCCTCTCGTACTGCGATGAAATTGGAGTTGAGCTCAAGGCGTATCTGAGCGACTTTGTCTGCAAAATGGTGTGCGAAGTCGCAACACCGAGTTGCCGGGTCGTCAAAAACCTCCTCTGCCACACGTGGCTGAAGGAGCTCCCCAACGACCCGGAACAACTCCAATGATCTATTTGCTGCAGACGCTATACGGGTAGTCGTATAGTACTCCTTGGCTACCTGTATAGCCACGGTATACGCCCAAAGAGAGGCTGTAACCCGTGCTCGATCAGACACGTCCCAAGATCTCCAAGTGTGCTCTAGCCCCTTCCTCGCATGCTTCATCACAGTCAGCTCCCCAGTGAACCAGGGAGATGGCTTGTCATGACGCAACGTGATGGGGCGTTCGGGAGCAATCGTATCTATCGCTCTAGTCATTTCCCTATTGTAGAGATCGACCAAGGCGTCGACAGGATCGCCAGGCTCCATGGCAGGAAAAACCCCAAGATTCCTCAGGAATCCCTCCGGATCCATCAGTCTCCTGGGGCAGACCATCTTAATTTGTCCTCCACCCCTGCGGAGGTTTAGGGTCACAGAGAGCCTAAAACTGACCAGATAGTGATCAGACCATGACACATGAAGGATGTTTTGTTCTTCCACTTTGATCATTCCACTGTCCGCCACAAAAACTAGGTCGAGTGTGTGTCCAACCTGATGGGTAGGGCCAGATATAATTTGTGATAGCCCCATGGTCGTCATGGCGGCCATGAAATCCTGAGCTGCACCAGTCAAGGGGGTCTCAGCATGAATGTTGAAGTCTCCCAGCACAATCAGGCGCTGGGAGACCAAGGCCGAATTGGAGACCACCTCTGCTAGCTCAGTCAGGGAAACTACTGGTTCGCGGGCTGGGCGGTACACCAGCAGAAACCCCACGCTATCACGATTCCCCACCCTCAGGTGGACACACTCAAACCCAGATGCTTGCGGAACAGAGCATCTGACCACGGCGATGTAATGCCGATAGACAACTGCAACCCCTCCTCCCCGCCCCCCCCCCCAGCCTGGCTTGCTGATGCACTCTGAAGCCCGGTGGGCACAGCTGAGTGAGATTTACACACCCCAGCTTGTCCAACCAGGTTTCGGTAATGCATGTGGACATTATTGGATTGATCATAATGCAGTAGTGTTTTTTAAAAATATATGAGGCAATCTAATGCTTTTGTTATGCAGTATCTAAATTTCCGTGTTGAATGTCAGTGTCGAACCTTTTGGGATAAGTACAGATGACAAATTCTTTATCTTCATCTACTATCTTATATATGCGTTTGAAACCTATGCAATCAGTCTTCCATTTCCTGAAGATATTGTTCCCAATATATACTGAGAACGTTCAAGTCCCATATATAAAATATGAATAAAATGGTTGAGAAACCAGACATGAGTTAGGTTGGGCATCACTGTGCCATGAAAAACCCCTTGCAGATTGCTTTGAGAACCAGAGTAGTAGTAGGGACAGTGCCACTCCATTCCTGGCTCTCACCAGAAATGCCATTGCAGTGTTGAAGAGCAAGTGGAGGGGATGGTCAGATCCTCAGCTAGTTCAATATATGTGTGAGGAACATGCAGATCTGACAGGCCAAGTATACTGTGGCTCAGAGCTGCAGAGCAATCTCAGCGACCATTCACACTTTCGATTTTATGTAGTTTCAAACCAGTATTGAAGAAAATGGTTTCATTACATAAGAAATCTTGGAACCACTCTGAGGCCTGGATGGTGATTATACAAAATGTGATTATACAAACACTGATGTGCATTAAGGGCTGTCTTTTGTGGGAGTTTTTTGCCTGGCTGTCAAAGGTTGAAGCTAACTTCAAACTGCTTTAAATGGTAAACGTAAATGGGTTCTCAGCTTCTGCTTTTGGCTTTTCATTTCTCCTTCCTAAATATCTCTGTCTAACAATGAATACAAGTTATGAGTTGCCAAACGGGACTGCTGCATCTAAACAGTCATAATACACATTTTTTTGGGTATTCAAGGGATAGGGACAGGAAGGAGCTGATTCATCATCATCCTTCCACCTCTATCTCGGTCCTCAGACTCAAGGTGGCCCAGAAAAATTAACATAGATGCAGATGTAAATTCACATTATTAAAACATGCAAAACTTGAACTATAATTAACTTGCGATTATAGCCAAAATAGCTAGTTTTTGTGCAGCAGCTGAAGCTTACAGGCACAGGATGTTGTCTCAGTTTTAAAAGGTAGTACCATTGTATGTTAGTTTTTATCACGGTAATACAAATCTTTAATACTTATTTAATGTTTATATTTAACATTGCTTTTAAAACTCTGTTTTAATTTTTTTAATTACCCTCATTGTTTGTTTTAGTGGTGGCCATTGATCTCTCTCTCTGTGTGTATAATATCTATCAATAGAATAGTTAAATGCTATATATGTTAAAAAGCCCAAATATGGGCAATGCAATGGAGTCAGTTCCCAAACATCTACTGAAACTAAAAAGTCTTCACCAGAACAACACCATAGAAGATATTACTATATTTTCTCTAGAAAAGATTTCAGAATGAGGGAACATCCATCTTTATGGCTTTTGTTGTTGTTGTTGCTGCTATGGGAATGTTTAAGAGTTTTAAGAGAATGGCAAATCCTGGAAATCTTGAAGTCTGAACAGTTTTATATGGAATATAATTCTTTATGTCTGTTTTAGTCAAGGAAGTAGTTAATGGTTGGTCTACTGGCTCCATAGTGATTTTCCAGGGGGAAAAAACATACAAAAACCCCAGCTATAACTAATGGGGACAAATATAGTGTCAGTCCATGACACATTAAAAACCTGAGTCTGAGCCATATATTTACTCATTTCAAACATTTATATCCCATCCTTCTAAACCCCTGAGGGGGGACTCAGGGCGGCTTATAATGGCAACAATTTGATGCCAACACATACAAAAACACAATACAACATGATATTTCAGAGTAGGTAGAAACATTAGGTTAAAATCAATTTAAAACATTATTATATATAGGCTTTTAAAAGTCATTTCCAGCTCTTCAAGGGTATGGGTGGAGCCCCCAATGGTGCAATGGGTTAAACCCTTGTACTGGCAGACTGCTGACTGACAGGTCAGCGGTTCAAATCCAGGGAGAGAGGATTGAGCTCCAACTCCCCATGCAGGGGCATGAGAGAAGCCTTCCTCATGGATGGTAAAACATTAAAAACATCCGGGCATCCCCTGGGCAGCATTCTTGCAGATGGCCAATAGTCTCACTCCAGTGACTTGCAGTTTCTCAAGTCGCTCCTCACACACACACACACTCTCTCTCACACACACACAAAGGGTAAGGGTTTAATTTTTTAAATGTAAACAGTCTGGTTGGTTTCTTTTGGTAAAATTACTTTAACTTGCTAACTCATAATGTGAAAACAAGACATCCATTACTTGTCTTAATGATCCAGTTTGCAGTTGTGTGAATAGAGTTCCTACATGAGATGAAATAATCTCCATCCGTTGTTGTTTAAAAATATTGGGTAGCTGATATTTCTCTTTCAGTGTACCAAGTGAAAATGAGTTTATTTCAAAGAAAACAGAGTGCTTTGAATGCTTTTGCTTTGGTGCAACTTATTAATGAAAATGAACCGATTAAAGAAGGTCAGACTGCAGTTCCAAAGAGGCTTAATTCACACTTTCTGTGGTGTCCAAATATTTGAGGAACTAATTAGACAAGTTATTGCTCATTGTTATGCTGACGTTTCAAGACAGTACGTCTGAAAGGTGTGGCTGTAATTTTTCAAGATATTATCCTAAGTGGTCCCTGAAAACAAATATCTTGAAAAATTCACCAGAGTTCCCTGGTGGCACAGAAATCTATTAGCAAGTCAGAATATGATTCAAATTCCATTAAAAAGGAAAGTAGATCTTATTGATGTGAGTGTTTATGGCTTCTCTGCTGCTTTTCATGTTTACATGTTTGTTTTTTCAGGTGTAAATATTTATAGCCTTTATTCTCCCAAAGCAGCTTCTATATTGCATAGAAATGAAAATGAATAGACATGTGGTAAAACTTCCAAACAAAATTCATTGTTAATAAGAGTAAATAAGCAACTAAAAATAACAGGAAGCAAGAAAAGTTAATACAAAACTAAAAAACATTGAAATACTTTAATTTGACAGCCTCTAAAAGCTATCCTGAGAAAGCCAGAAAAGCAAATGAATCTTTAGGATTTGTCTACATATTTGGAATCCTAGGATCATAGAATGATAAGAGTTGGAAGAGATCACAAGGGCTCTCCAGTCCAATCCCCTGCCATGCAGGAAAAGCACAATCCAAGCACTTCATTAATTTAATTCCGTTTATATCCCACTTTTATCTCAATAGGTCACCCCAAATATCTGTTATGTTATGTTTAAGCCAGATATATTCAGAATAGATCCACATTTAAGAAAATTTGGGCTCCCACTCTTTATTCCCTCCCCCCCAAAACATGCAAATTATTGCTTTAGTTGTTGATTTCAACAGAAAGGCAGCTACAGATATGCATGTAGGTAGCCCTGAAGGTAACTTGATCCAAAACTAAAGGTTTAATTGATAAACCCAGCACTTTAATTTGTTCACATGGGTAAACACTTGCCTCAAACATAACCAATGCAGTATAGGTGTCATGATACTGGAGCAGTCACATTCTGCTTCAGCTGAAGTTTCAAACCATCTCTAAACTAATTTCTAAAGCACAGTGCAGTAGCCCAGTATGCCTGTCACTTCTTGTGTATGTGTGTACCAACATGTGCCAGCAAGTCATCTCTTGTTTACTCTTATTTTTATGACTTTTTTTGGAGAGGTCTCTTGGTGCCCCCATGCACGCAGACACCCAATTTTTTTTTGCTGTGAGGACTTAAATCCACTTTGGAGCAGGTTTACTTGACCCGCTCCGAAGCTGGTTTAAATGATTTCTGGAAGCACCTTCACCAGTTTGGTAGGCTCAGCCTGAGCTTGTGCTCTACTGGTGTAACCTTACAAGGCTAGGGACTGCCGATGGACTGTCACCTTGTCGTGGTGAGGTTCCTGCAGGTTCATTGTGTGTTCCAATGAACCTGCGGGCACAATGACTGGAGTCGTGCACTCCCAGGAGTGGCCACCAGGGAGGTTCCAGACCAAGCACAGTCCGAAGACCCAAAGACTTCAACGGCGGAGCAGGCGGAGGATAACATGGTATATGTTACAATGGCTGTGAAGGCAAAAGAAGGCTGCAACAGATTGAGAAGCCATGGCCATTGTGTTAAACTACACCACCAGTGGAACCTCACTCTTTGCAGACTGTGTGTTGATCAGTTGTGCACTGACACATTAAAAAAACTCATGCACAGGCACCTTCCAAAGAAAATAAAAACAAACCAACAAAAGTCCCATGGTGATCAGTGAGTGGTGATGGGGGCAGGACTGTCTAGTCACAGACTGGCACATGGCCGGTGGATACGGACTCAGTCGTTCTACCTCAAGGTCCGAGGCAGTTGAGTAGTTCGGCAGCTGTATCCATGACTGAGCAGCCCTTTTTAGGATCCACGCTGCTCACCCCACACGGAGAAGGGGGTGAGCCAGAAAAACAAGCTCAAGACATCATGGAAGCACCCCCTGTCAAAGCATTGGCACTTCTTAGACTACGTAATAACACGTGCCAGAGACCGCCGTGACGTGCTCCTCAGAAGAGCCATGACAGGTGCAGATGACTGCTGGACAGACCACAGGCTAATCCAATCCATGATGGCTATCAAGATCGCCCCCAAGCGCAGACTCCAAGGAAGAAAGACAAGGCTCAAAATGAACACCCAAGCCCTTCAGGAGCCCTCCAGATGAGCCCTTCTCCAAACAGCACTCAAATACCATCTACCCACAGAACACCCCGAATATGTTGAGGAACATTGGAACAAAAAAGACCTCCATCATCCAAGCCTGCGAAGAAACTATTGGATATCAAACCAAGAAACATCAAGATTGGTTTGACGAAAATGACAATGAGATCCAACAGCTAATTGACAAGAAAAGGAAAGACTTCCAAACATGACAGAGAGACATCAACTGTGCTGCTAAGAAAAAGATCTACGCCAGTGCAAAAGCTGAGGTCCATAGAAGGACAAGAGAACTCAAGAACATCTGGTGGACAAAGAAGGCTGAAGAAATCCAACACCTGGCATATACCCATGATGCTCAGGGATTTTTCAAAGCCACAAAGGTCATCTATGGACCAAGAAACTATGGCATACAGCCTCTATGCTCATCAGATGAAACCAAACTCCTGAAGGACCAAAACTCAATTGCACTATGTCGGAAAGAACACTACCAAAGCCTCCTGAACTGCAGCTCCAATGTGACCGAAGAGGTTCTCTCACAAATCCCGCAACAACAAACCAGGGATGAGCTTGCAGCACTGCCTAGCTTGGAAGAAGTCAGCAATGCCATCAGACAACAAAAAAAAATAACAAAGCCAGTGTACCAGTGTGGGTGACCAAGAAAATCCCAGCAGATTTCAAGGATGCCACCATCATCACCCTCTTCAAAAAAGGGGAAAGAACAGACTGTGGAAACTATCGAGGTATCTCCCTTCTAACCTCAGCTGGGAAAATCCTCGCAAGAATCCTTGTAAGCTGCCTTCTACCCCTCTCAGAAGACACCCTCCCAGAATCCCAGAACGGCTTCCTCCCCTCCAGAGGAACAGTGGACATGATCTTCACTGCATGACAGCTCCAAGAAAAATGCAGGGAACAAAATCAACTTCTGTACATGGCATTCATTGACCTTGCAAAGGCATTCGACACAGTAAATTGCAGCGCTCTCTGGACCATCCTCCAAAAAATTGGTAGTATCTTACAGCCAACTTATAGTATGGATATTATTGCAACCTGACATAGATATCACAGTTAGGTTGCAGATATCCTTTGTTGGAGTTAGGAAAAATGGAATAAGGGTTTTCATCAAGAGATCGGAAATGAGAGGCACAGGTATCATTTGGATTGTATGAAGCAGTGTTCTTATGTTGTTTCCATGTACAGGTAGAAATGTGAGGTACAAAAAGAAAGAGGAGAGAAGAGATGCTTTACTGGGTGCAAATAATGCTTATTTATTCAGTATTACTTTCATTAGGAAGTCACAATATATTTGCTGACTCAGACTTTTTCCACTCAGATATATAAAATCCACATTGAACTGGATTATATGGCTGTGTGAACTCAGATATTCGTCAAACCAGTTCAAAGCAGATATTGTGGATTACCTTCCTTGATATTCTGGGTTATATGGCTGTGTGGAAGAGCCCTGAACATTCTCTGATTTGAACTGGATTATATGAGTCTACACCTCCATATAATCTGAATTTTATATGGCAGTGTAGAAGGGGCCCTATATGAGAAGGAGAATTTAACTTGTAACCCTTTTTGCAGTATGACATACCTACAGAGCATTCCTTCATATTTTAACTAACTGATATGTACAGTTTACTAGAAACATTGCAGTGATACTGCATAAATAAGCATTATTTGCACCCAGTAAAGCATCTCTTCTCTCCTCTTTCTTTTTGTACCTCACATTTCTACCTGTACATGGAAACAACATAAGAACACTGCTTCATACAATCCAAATGATACCTGTGCCTCTCATTTCCGATCTCTTGATGAAAACCCTTATTCCATTTTTCCT
Source organism: Anolis sagrei (assembly GCF_037176765.1). NCBI lineage: Eukaryota > Metazoa > Chordata > Lepidosauria > Squamata > Anolidae > Anolis > Anolis sagrei. Next base: position 66,188,278 of record NC_090022.1, on the reverse strand, counting down.
AACTCCAACAAAGGATACATAATGAAACAAATGAAACAAAAAGAGCAGACCAGCTCTGAACAAAAACCTTTGTTTGCACAGACAGAACTTGCAAACTCAGAAGGTTAATAAAACAATGAACTAGAGGACAAGGTGACTGTACGTCATTGTTATAACCAAAGGTGTATATGGAAACCAGAGTACGTCACAACAGTTAGTACATTCCTTCATATTTTAACTAACTGCTCTTTTTGTTTCATTATGTACATTTGAAATTGATGAACAAAATCAGACAAAAGGTTTTTTTAAATTCTTAGAAGAAAAAATATTTTGAAAGGAGGAACTGAACATGCACAAATTAATTCCTTGTACTAAGACTATAATTGTAATAGATTAAGGCTGTTGAATTAAATGGATTTTTTTTTAATATACGCAATACATGTGCATTCTGTACTGCAAAGGAATTCATTTCAATGGGCTTCTAAAGTGCACTGATGCACTCTTACTCAAATAAAAAAATGGGCAATTTGCCTGTGGAGCCTTTCCATCTCCAAAAAGCATTACCTGGCACCTCCTCTTCTGTCACTATGACACCAGCTCTGTAACTGGTGGCTTTCATTTCATCAAAGGATCTGAATCTGTGCGGGGAACAAGACTCAGGCCCCTTCTACACTCCCATACAAAATCCAGATTATTAGCTTTGAAGTCGATTATAAAACAGTGTAGATTCATATAATCCAGTTTAAAGCAGAACATGTGGATTATCTAATTTGATAATCTGGATTATATGGCAGCGTAGAAGGGGACTCGGGGCCCTTCAAGACAGCCCCTATATCCCAGGATCTGATCCCAGGTTTTCTGTCTATCCCAGATTATCTGGCAGTGCGGACTCATATAATCCAGTTGAAAGCAGAAAGCCTGGTATCGGATCCTGAGATATAGGACCTATCTGGAAGGGCCCTCAGTTTCTTGGGAATCTTGGATCAGCTTCAAATAAAACCCAGAGTGGATTCACTACTTTACTGACTTGAAAGCCACAGCTGCAACTGGCACCTGCCAAATCTTTTACAATTTGGCTTAAAGCTGTTATTTTCTGCAATTTGGGCAGGATCTACATTGCCATATTATCCAGATTATCAAAGTAGACAGTCCAGATTATCTGCCTTGAACTGAATCATATTAGTCTACACTGCAATATAATTCATTTCAAAGCAAATAATGTGGATTTTGTATGGCCGTGTAGATGGAACCTTGGTTTTCGGTGCTGTATTGTATTTTGATTGCTAGGTGTTTTGCTGTCTTTTATTTAGCTTTAGATAACCTTGAGAATTTGCTGTGGCATGACTTATAAGTAAAGGTAGATAAATAATAGGAAAGGGGTTGATGGGGTCAGTTAGATATAGTTATGTATTGCTTTCCTTTTTCAAAGAACTCAATTTAGAACTGTCCTTGTTAGATTTGGCAAGGAAAAATACATCCCAAAATATGAATCGTTCTGTTTTACCAAAAGAACATTTGACTTTGTAGAACAGATTGCAGTTTCTGAATCAGAAGGGAACTTCAGGTACTCCAAGAAAGCTTTGTGAATTGAAAAAAAATTAAGTCTTTTGTCAAGGCCAATGTGTTCTTTGTAAGCAGCTGTAATGACAATAATGGGCAGTGGGATATATGGATTGGGGAGACAGCCCTATTATTTTGGTAGAAAGGAAAGCCACAGAGTGTTGGCTATTCCAGAGCAGTACCTTACTGGGATGGAAATGCTACTACTCAGTGTCAGGTTGGTGAATGGAAAAACATTATTGATCCAGGACTGGATGAACATACCAATCTGGTTTGTATTTCAGAGACTGGGCTGGATGAAGCAGGGGCTAGCCTCTGCTTCATCCAGCCCAGTCTCTGAAATACAAACCAGATTGGTATGTTCATCCAGTTAACTTCTCCCAGCTTAGTTTACAGGGGCTTCCTGTATTACAGTAGTGAAGGCCTAGGGTAAAGGCAGTGTTGCTGCAGTCTATTAAAATTCCATCTCTCTCACCACAGTCTATGTCTCTTTTCCATCTGTTTCCAATAATGTTGGCAATAAAAGACTGTATGAATGCAAATTTAAACTGTATATAAACCTCACTTGCCTCGTTTCTAACAAACTTCACAACCTCTGAGGATGCCTGCCTTAGATGTGGGCAAAACGTTAGGAGAGAATGCTTTTGGAACATGGCCATGCAGGCTGGAAAACTCACAGCAGCCCAATGTAAACTTTCTCCCTTCTGGGAGAAAGGTAACATATTAATAAACAAAAGAAACACCAATGAAAGCAATGCAGTTTAAGCTGTCAATCCAGTCAGCATGATGCGTGACTGTCAAGAACTATATATGCACCAGGAATTCCATCTGATCACCATTTAATAACTGGACTGTTGACATAAGTGTGCTCATTAATGTAATTGAATTAGCAATCATAAAGAAACAAACACTCTTATTTCTTAAATTCTAAGATGAACTTTTTCCTATAAAAACATCTCTTAAAAATGAGGTGTGTCTACAGTCCCTTCTACACTGCCATATAAAATCAAGATTATCTGTTTTGAACTGGATTATATGCAATGTAGACTCATATAATCCAGTTCATAGCTGATAATGTGTATTATTTGCTTTGATGTCTGGATTTTATATGGCAGTGTAGAAGCGGCCTTAGAGTCACAGATGTACAATATGTATTTTTGTTGGTGGTGTTGGTACAGAAATTAGGGTGTGTCTTACAACTGATGATGTCTTACAATTGAAAAAAAAATGGCATATATGGGAGATTTTAGTGGTGTCGTTCTATTCACTTCAACGGGCCTGTTTAATATACAGAAAAATTAATTATTACATTTTTTGTTTGTTTGGGTTTTGACTTGAATGGACTATAAATACTTTCCCCTCCCATCATGTGTTTGAATATCCTGTTTGCTTGTGAAACAGCAGATGATAGAAACTTTTAAAAAAAGATGCATAATGTCTTATGTAGCATTAAAGTGACCTGCTTGGTTACAAAGCATTCATATATTTGCCTTTCAGCAGCTTCCACTCACACAAATTACAGTTAATATTACAAGATGGATTAAGGACCTTTTAAAAAACATCTATAGCAGGCAACCATTAAACAATCATCTTATGAAACACACAGCTTCTTCACTTGGACTCAAATCTTCAACATAATTTGTACGAAGCCATGTCAGCGAATGTCTGACGTGATTTATAATAACTTTTCCTAGTGTGGACAACTATTTTAACATCAGCAAAGTATAGAGGCCTCTTAAGGGCAAATTTATGTCTCCCCCGCCCCATGCCAAACATAGACGTTATTTTTAATTCCTGATGTTAATCCTATTCAACAGTGACATCGGTTTGTGGCATGTTTTGTCATGAGATGCCAGCAGTTCTTCATACTGTCCCAGTTTTGTAGAGGTACTGTTTTCTGTTGCTATTAATGCTGATATGACTTAAGAACTCAAATATATTGAAAAGACAAATTTGTTTATTTTTGCTGTATATAGTAACACCAATGTCTTTTTGCATTTTCTTTTACTGTTGCCTCTTTAAAAAGTATTTCCATGCTTAGCAGCTTAGTGCCTTCAAGTTAAGACAACTCTATCAATTTTCTAGGGCTTTCTTAACAAGGAATACTCAGAGGTCATTTTACTGATGCCTTCCTCTGAAATGTAGCCCACAACATCTCCTATTCATTGGTGGTCTCCCATCCAAATACTAACCTGGTGTGGCCATGCTTGGTTTCCAAGATTAAGAGCTCCCACAGTTGAAACCAGAGATGACATAAGATGCATCTTATCATAGTACCGTGACTTGGCCACGGTAGTCCACGCTCTGGTTACATCCCGTTTAGACTACTGCAATGCTCTCACGTGGGGTTGCCTTTGAAGACGGCCCGGAAGCTCCAACTGGTCCAACGGGCGGCAGCCATGATACTAACAGGAGCGGGATGCAGGGAGTATACAACCCCCCTGCTGTACCAGCTCCACTGGCTGCCAATCTGCTACCGGGCTCAATTCAAGGTGCTGGCATTGGCCTATAAAGCCCTAAACGGTTCCGGCCCAAGATACCTAACTGACCGCCTCTCGACCTATGAACCCACGAGGACTTTGAGATCTTCCGGGGAGGCTCTGCTCTCGATCCCACCTGCTTCACAGGTACGGCTGGCGGGGACGAGAGATAGGGCCTTCTCGGTGGTGGCTTCTCGGCTGTGGAACACCCTTCCCGTGGACATCAGGCTAGCTCCCTCCCTGATGATATTCCGCAGGAAATTAAAGACCTGGCTGTTTAAGAAAGCGTTTGAACAAGAAGTGCAATGATTGGTAATTTGACCATAGGAATGGAACAACGGAAAATGATACTGGATTGTGGGTTTGACGATGAGACGACACGGAATGGCTTTTGTAGTAATGATGATGTTTTGATGAGGATGTTTTTGATAACGATGAATTGTGGATTATTTTACACTATGTCTTGTATTTTGCACCTTGTTTTCTATGTTGTACACCGCAGTGAGTCGCCCCTGGGCTGAGAATTGCGGTATATAAGCAAAGTAAATAAATAAATAATATGCTGATCAAAGAGATGGAAAGTGTTGCTGTATTATTATTCAGTTCTTTCCTTGGAAAATAGAACTCCCTGGGCAAGTTTTTTGACAGCGGTGATGATCTTTGAGCACTGGGCATGAGTTATGACCGGAGAATGAACGTTTAAGACCTGTGTGATTTATTCTGTTTATTGAAGCATTCACTCTCAAATCAAAGGTCTTGTTTCATGCTTCTTGCAACCTCAGAAGAAATTGAATGAAATTGGTGTGACCCATACACAAGATTTGTATTTTCTAGAGGTTTTAAATTCTTGGATATAAACTTAATTTGGCCTATAATCTGATATTCAGTTGGTTTGATCACTGAAATTTTGTGAAAGACAAGGACAAAGTATTTGACTGATAAATAATGGGGATGTTAAGGGAACTTGTAGCACCTTAGAGACTAGATGAGAGAATGATGTTGGTAGCAATAATATTTCATAGACTTCTTTAGATGGATGGAGTGAAGACTAGAAAATCCTTTTGCATACTAATATTCCAAACTAACACAGATAAGGCTCTGAAGCCAGACAGCATTTGACTCTTATTAATATTCCCCTCTACCCAATATTACATTTGGGAGACTTTGTGAATTGACCTAAAGCTATGTCAAGGATAAGGTTTGTGGGTAGAATATAAGTGGGGAGAATATACACATTGGCACTCTTTTGGTCAAGGCTGACATTTCTGAATGGCCTCTTTAGGTCTGGCAACTTGGAAGGCTGTGAAAGAGCTCACTTGGGATAACCTGGGGGTTTCCTCACTCTTTTAATGTCCAGTGGCATGAGAAGGAGGACCTGAGGTTCACCCGCCAGAGAATAGCATCATATTACTCTTCAGGTTCAGGCTGAGGAGGTGGTCACAGATAAATATCTGACCCTCATCCAGACACACATCAGGTTCTTCCCCCAATTCTCATTGTACAGTACTTAGGTATAACTTACGTGATCAAATGGGCTTTTAGGTCAAATAAAAGGTCCCTTGTTTAAAACCAAATTGTTGCTTTGGCTCATTATTTCATAGATCATCAAATGATGTGATGGTTAGACAATGACTTAGGAAGTGAAATCTGCATCAAAGCAGCTTTGCCTGGAGAGTAGTAATGTGCATGTGAAACAGCTGTCGGAGCCAGCAGACAAATTACCTCGTCAGATCCTGGCTATGATGGTTCCTCTATGACAGGGGTCCCCAAACTAAGGCCCGCGGGCCATATTCGGCCCACCGAGGGCATTTATCTGGCCTGTGCGGCCTGGTCTGGCGCAAAGTCCCTCACCGCTTGCATCAGCGGCGTTTTTCTCTCTCTCCCTCTGGAGCGGCTTCAGGCGGGGGCGCGCCGGGCCAGGCTTCTCCCTCCTTCCTTCCTTCCCCTTCCCCCTTTCTCTCCCCTTCCCCTTTCTTCTCCCTTTCCCTCCCTCCTTTCCTTTCCTCCCCCCTTCCTTCCCTTCTTCCTTCTTTCCTTCCTTCCCTCCCGTGTGGGAGGGAGAAGCCTCCCGGGTGGGGCCTCTGGGCTAGGAAAGCTGGCATTGCTTGGCCACGCCCACCCAGCGCTGCCTCTGCCAATCGCAGACAACCTCCTTGCCTTCAGAATGGGGAGCTGCTCAAAGGGGGGCTCGACGTGGTGGGAAGACTGCAGTCACTTAAGAGCCATATGGGTGTGCTTTTTCTAACTTTGTTTCTTTAAAATAACTTTTTTGGCTTCAAAGTTAACTATCCTGGCACTAATGATAATTAATATTGAATGTAAAAAACGTATCACGTATAGATTTGCTTGAAATGCAACTAACACAGTGTAAATTCATCGAGAGTTTGGTCCAAATCCATTATTGTTTGAGTGCACAGTGATCTTTGGATGTAGGTGAACTACAACTCCAAAACCAAAGGACACTGCCCACCAAACCCTTCCAGTATTTCCTGTTGGTCATGGGAGAACTGTTTGCCAAATTTGGTTCAATTCCATCGTTGGTGGGGTTCAGAGTGCTCTTTGATTGTAGGTGAACTATAAATCCTAGCAACTACAACTTCCAAATGACAAAATCATTTTTTGAGTGAAGGACATACATTGGGTTGTTAGGTGTCCAGTGGATTTTGAGTTCTGTTAATCCCACGAACGAACATTTTTATTTATATAGATTTATTTCCTACATTTATGTTTTTGTGATTAATCACTATGCTTTATGTTCAGATTGTAAAAAAAACATCATGCATATCAGATATTTACATTACGATTCATAACAGTAGCAAAATAAGACATGTGCAGTGTGCATAGGAATTTGGTCATTGTTTTTTTTTAAAACTATAGTCCGGCCCTCCAATGGTCTGAGGGACAGTAATCTGGCCCCCTGTTTAAAAAGTTTGAGGACCCCTGCTTTATGGAGAGGCATTACTCTCCAAAATTTCCTCTTTCTCCCATGTTTGGAGAGAAAGTTCCTAAGCCACTTCGACTCCAGTTGTGAGTGGGACCCCTGCCCATCACACAATGTAGCTGGCTGGTGGGGACATGCTTAAAAGACCTTGTGTGATGAAGTGGTTAGTCATGGATTCTGGTGTGGATCATACAAATGCACATAGATCTGTGCAAAGGCAGTTTTTGTACTTAGTGGCTGGTGAAGATATAAGCAACTAGCATGAAGCGTGTGTGAAACAAAATACATTTTTGTTATTAAATCTACATTATTAAATCACCACTAGAAAAAAAATCCATGCAAAATTCCTGCAATTTACTTTTGCCAGTTCTACCAGTAGATCCTCCCTCTCTAAGGACATCAGGCATGCCCCAACTTTAGCAGTCTTTAAGAGGAGCTTGAAGATGTGGTTGTTTCAGTGTTCCTTCCCAGAATAAAGATCCCATAGCACTTTGTCCTCCAAAGCACTTTATATTGTTTTAGGTCTGCTCGTATGTTCCCACAAACCACCCCATCATTTTCGCCCATGTCCAGCATTATTTTTTTTAATTTTTTTAAATTTAATTACATTTGGCCTACCCATGGATTTTAAAGTGTGTTGTCCTATTGATAATGCTTATGTTATTGCTTTATTGCTTTGTTGTTTTTAAATTGCTTGTATTGTTATTGTTACTGCTGGTATTGTTGTATTTTGGGCTCGACCTCATGTAAGCCGCACCAAGTCCCCTGGGGAGATGGTAGTGGGGTATAAATAAAGTATTATTATTATTATTATTATTATTATTATTATTATCCTAATTATCTTCTGCCTGCTTCAGCCTTAATGAATCAACCATTCTCAGAGTCTAAGGAGCTCATCTGATAAGGAGAATTTAGCATCTTATGATGCTTTTGACCTGTCTAATTGATGCAAGCGCATGCTGGCCACCACACAATATTGTGTGACTTTCGGGAGAGGCCCCGCCCCAACCGGGGTGAAAGCATTGTTGGACATGAGAGGAGACATGATAGCCATGTATAAATATGTGAGAGGAAGTCATAGGGAGGAGGGAGGGAGCTTGTTTTCTGCTGCCCTGGAGACTAGGACGTGGAACAATGGCTTCAAACTACAGGAAAGGAGATCCCACCTGAACATGAGAAAGAACTTCCTGACTGTGAGAGCTGTTCAGCAGTGGAACTCTCTGCCCTGGAGTGTGATGGAGGCTCCTTCTTTGAAGGCTTTTAAACAGAGGCTGGATGGCCATCTGTCAGGGGTGCTTTTAATGTGATTTTCCTGCTGTTTGGCAGGGGGTTGGACTGGATGGCTCATGAGGTCTCTTCCAACTCTATGATTCTGTGACACTTTCCCCATGACATGGGAAGCTTCCCCCATTTGTTTCAATTCCATCGTTGGTGGGTTCAGAGTGCTCTTTGATTGTAGGTGAACTATAAATCTTAGCAACTACAACTTCCAAATGACAAAATCATTTTTTGAGTGAAGGACATACATTGGGTTGTTAGGTGTCCAGTGGAGCTAGCACGCCTCGTGGGAAATGAGGAATCAAATGAGGAAGTGTTGCTGGGAAAGCAACACTTCCTCATTTGATGGGGAAAGTGTCACCAAGAGGGAGCTGTGCGTGGGGTGACGGATTCTCCCTGCTGTCCCTCTTCCCTCTCGGCAAAGCCAGGTGAATTGGGATGCTTCACCTAGCATTTGTTATGAGACCCTTCCCTCCCCCCCCCTCCAAAATTTGCTAATGTATTAATTTGAAGTTGTTAATTACCATGAAGTCAGTATTGAGTTATGGTGACCCTATGAATGCAAGATCCCATGGTTGCATTTACAGTGTAGAATTATTGCAGTTTGAAACCCCTTTAATTGCCATTGCAGTGCTAAGGAATCATGGGAAGTGTAGTTAAGTGAGGAACCAACACTCTTTGGTAGGGAATTCAGGTCTTGCAAATTCAGGTTTTCTGCACGGGAAATATTTCCCATGCACAAGATGCTGTTTTATGTGTAAAACAACTGCATGCAGATTTTGCATGGAATAAGACTCAAACTGTCAGGATTCCTGTCATTTTCGTATTCTTCTTGTAAAGGTTTCTTGACACTCCAAAGATGTATTTTCCAGGCTTTTTTCTAATACATTTGACTATGTAGTCCAATGAAACCATAATGGATCATGAAATGGCTTGAGCAATGATGCTAGAAGTATTTTGTGCAAGAGAAGTCACATAGGGTCTGACACTTGTACTGTAGAAACTGAATTTCTACAACTCCTAACATCATTAGGATATCATTTCAAATAGAATTTCAGTCCCAATAAATACTGTTTTTTTTCATTATGTGAAATGTTTTTCTCACTTTGTGGTTTTTTGAGTTTTTTATAGGTCTGTTATTATATAAGTTGCTTCCACTTTTTGAAGTGATATCTTAATTAGCAAAAACTGAAATGGGAAAAAAGGTTGTTAGAAATACCATTTTCTTTACAGAAATTTTAACAGGAAAAGGATATGATTTCTGTCACTGGAGTTACAATTTCATTATGTAGTCGTTTGTAGTTGTTTATAGCTAAACTGTTCATTTTATTCCAGAGGCTTTCAGGATTTTCCTTACAATAGTGAAACTCATAACTTTCTGTTACTGAAGCTGGGAGTTTGGGCCAATTGCTGTATTTATTAGTGACTTGGTACAATGCCTAGAATCTAAAAAAAAAAAAATCCCAGCTTTTTTTGTCAAATACAACAGAAAACCCAACCCATCTGTCACTGTGCTGCAGAGCAATTACTAATACATTGCTGTCATCCTCAGATCTTGACAAATACAATTTCTTTGGCAAGTAATGATTTTTGCATACAAGGTATGGAACTAATGTTTTGATTTAGGTTTTCATTTTGATTCCATGTACTTGTCTCACTCTTGCCAGATGCATTGGAAGGAAAATCAGTCCAAATTGAAGAGTAAATTATTTTGTCTCTTTATTTTACTATTCAAATAAAAATGCTTGTTTAGAACCCTTTCAGGTTCACTAATTTCAGGTTCATAGAATCATAGAGTTGGAAGAGGCCCTAAGGGACAATCTAGTTCAACCCCCTGCCATGCAGGAACTCACAATCAAAGCAGCCCCAACAGATGACCATCCAGCCTCTGCTTAAAACCCCCCAGAGAACAGGGCTCCATCAGACTGTGAGGAGGCAGCATATTCCACTGATGAACAGGTTTTACCATTAGGAAGTTTTTCCTAATGTTTACTGGAATCTCTTTTCCTGTGGTTTTAATCTATTGCTTCATGATCTAGTCCAGGGGTCCTCAATCCAAGGCCTGGGGGGCGGATACAGCCCTCCAAGATCATTTACCTGGCCATCGCTCAGGGTCAACCTAAGTCTGAAACGACTTGAAAGCACATAACAACAACAACAATCCTATCTCATCATCCAAAAGCAGGCCCACACTTCCCATTGAATTACTAATAAGTTTATATTTGCTAAAATTGTTCGTCATTTTAATTATTATATTGTTTTAAAGTGTTTTTTGCACTACAAATAAGATATGTGCAGTGTGCATAGGAATTCATTCTTTTTTTTTTTCAAATTATAATCCGGCCCTTCAACAGTTTGAGGGATAGTGACCTGGTGCTCTGTTTAAAAATTTTGAGGACCCCTGTCCCAGTCTCTAGAGCAGCAGAAAACAATCCTCTCCCTTTCTCACTGTGATATCCTTTCAGATATTTAAACATGGCTATCATGAGTAGATTGGTACTATTGCTTTCCTCAGTCTAGATGCTGTCCTCCTGTTGATGCAACCTAGAATTGCATTGGCTTTTAAAGCATCACACTGTTGTGGTGTACTGAGACTTCAAGATCCCTTTCATATGTATTGTTTTCAAGCCTGTACATTTCTCTATTTTGAAATTAATTTTGTTAGCTTTTGCCATCCCTTGCATCTGTTAAGGTAATTTTGGATTCTAAAATCAAAATTGACCTCTATGTTTTATTGAAACATTGATAGATTCTGTAAAATCAGTTATTTTACCAAGTCCTGTGCAACAAGATCATATTAGGTTTTAAAGAAATTAACAAGAATTCAGTATGTTTTAGTTCCAGTTATTTCAGTGGCTGTGCTAAACTCAACTCTGTCTCCCTGGCTGAATAATTTTTGTTGTTTATTCATTCAGTTGCTTCTGACTCTTCATGACCTCATGGACCAGCCCATGCCAGAGCTTCCTGTAGGCCATTGCCACCCCAAGCTCCTTCAAAGTCGAATCAGTTATTTCAAGGATAACATCGATCCATCTCGCCCTTGGTTGGCCCCTCTTCCTTTTTCCTTCCATTTTCCTCCGCATCATTATCTTCTACAAGGTGTCCTGTCTTCTCATACCACTGCTTTAATTATGTGGATCATGGTTTCCAGTGTGATGTCTCTACTCTTAACTATTTTATTGAGATTGGACATTGCTCTCCTCCCAAGAAGTAAATGTCTTCTGGTTTCCTGGCTTCAGTTAGTATCTGCAGTAATCTTCACACCTAGAAATACAAAGTCTTTTTCTCCCTCTATTTGCCAGTTATCAATCAGTCTAGGTAATTTTTTCACGTTTAACTACAACCCAGTTTTTGCACTTTATTCTTTAGAAGGCTCCTCAGCTCCTCCTCACTTTCAGGATTCAAAATGTATCATCTGCACATTTAAGATTATTAATGTTTCTTCCAGCAATTTTAACTCCAGCCTTGGATTCATCAAGCCCTGCACATCGCATAATGCATTCTGCATACAAGTTGAATAAGTCAGGGGAGAGTATACAGTCCTGTCGTACTCCCAATCTTGAACCAGTCTGTTGTTCAATGGTCTGTTCTTACCATTGCTACTTGGCCGTTATACAGATTGCTCAGGAGACAGACTTGGTATCCCCCCACCACCAAGAACTTGCCACAATTTATTATGATTCACATAGCCAAAGATTTTAGAATAGTCAATAAAACAGAAATAGTTCCTCCATTATCCAGTGGATTTTGGCGATTTGTTGTCATGTTCCTTTTCTAAACTCAGCTTGAACTTCTGACAACTCTCTCTCCATGTATTGCTGGAGTCTACTTTGCAGGATCTTGAGCATTACCTTACTGGCATGTGAAATAAGTGCCACTGTATGAAAGTTTGAGCATTCTTTAGTATTTCCCTTTTTGGTATGGGGATGTAAGTTGATTTTTTTCCCATTCTGATGGCCATTCTTGTGTTTTCCATATTTGCTGGTATATGTCATGCATCACCTTGACAGCACAATCTTTCAATATTTTAAACAGTTCAGCTGGGATCTTGTTGTCTCCTGCTGCCTTGTTAATAGCAATGCTTCTTAAGGTCCATTCTACCTCACTTATCAGGATGTCTGGTTCTAATTCACTCACCACACTGTCAAAGCTATCCTCGATATCATTATCTTTATCTTTATTATCGATATATTTCCTATATAGATCTTTTGTATATTCTTACCACCTTGTCTTGATCTCTTCAGCTTCTGTTAGGTCCTTGCCATCTTTGATTTTGATCATATTAATATTTGCCTGAAATTTACCTCCAGTGTTTCTAATTTTCTGGAAGAGGTCTCTTGTCCTTCCTATTCTGTTGTCTTCTTCTACTTCCATGCATTGCTTGTTTAAAAATAGTTCCTTATCTCTTCTGGCTGCAGCTCTTTGGACCATCTGAAGTTTCCACACACTCTTCAGAGGCAGCCCCATGTAGAGCACGCTATAATAATGCAGATGTGATTTAACTAAAGCATGTACCACTGTGACCAGATCTAGCTTCTCAAGGAACAGGCACAGTTGGCACACAGGTTTTAATTGTGCAAATGCCCCCTTGGCCACCTCTGACACCTGGACCTCCAGGTTCAGAGTCGAGTCCAGGAGGACCCCCAAACTGTGGACCTGTGTCTTCAGGGGGAGTGTGACCCCATCCAGCACAGGCTGGATCCCTATTCCTTGATTTGCCTTCCAACTGACCAGGAGCACTTCTGTCTTGTCTGGATTAAGTTTCAATTTGTTTTCCCTCATCCAATCAGTTGCTGGTTTAGGATCAGGACAGCTTCCTTGGCTTTAGGTGGAAAGGAATAGTAGTGTTGGGCATCATCTGCGTATAGGTGACACCGAACTCTAAAACTCGGAATAACCTCTCACAGCAGTTTCATGTATATGTTAAACAGCATGGGAGACAAAATGGAACCCTGAGGAATGCCACAGAACAATGGCCAGGGGTTTGAACAGGTGTCCCCTAGCACCACTTTCTGGGTACAGCCCTCCAGGAAGGAACAAAGCCATTGTAATATGGTATCAAAAGCCACTGAGAGCTCCAGGAGAACCAACAGGAACACACTCTCTCTGTCTAACTCTCTATGTAGGTCATCCAACAAGGTGACCAAAGCTGTCTCTGTTCCATAGCCAGCCCTGAAACCAGATTGAAATGGATCTAGATAATCTGTATCAAAACCCTTTACGATTCCAGTCCAGTGTATCTGTCCGAACGTATCTCCCTCTACGTCCCACCCCGGAATTTGAGATCATCTGGGGAGGCCCTGCTCTCGACCCCACCGCAATCACAAGTGAGGCTGGTGGGGCCGAGGAGCAGGGCCTTCTCAGTGGTGGCCTCTCACCTGTGGAACTCACTCCCGGGGGAAATTAGGGCTTCAACATCCCTCCTTTCCTTCAGGAGGAAGGTAAAGACTTGGTTGTGGGACCAGGCCTTTGGGCAATCTGACAACTAGATATGGACAACCAGATGGATAGGACTGAAAGGACTGACAATTGTGGAATTGGAATTTGAACTATGAGATTGCAAAACGCTGACCGTAAATGAGGAGAAATGGTTTGTATTGGTTTTATTGCTTTTACTGGTTTTATGGTTGGTTTTGCCTTACAATAATTATTGTTTTCTGTCAATTGATGTTATTGCTAGAATTGCTGTTTTCTGTTAACTGACGTTATTTGTCTTATTGCTGTTATGTGATGTGGGCATTGAATTGTGCCTTGCTTTTGTAAGCCGCCCTGAGTCCCCTCCGGGGTGAGAAGGGTGGAGTAGAAGCAACCGAAATAATAATAATAACATCATTCAGAAATCCCTGGAGTTGGGAAATCCCTGGAGTGGGAAGTTACCACATGTTCCAAAACTTGCTCAGAAAGGGCAGGTTGGACTCTGACCGATAATTATCCATTATAGAGGGTTCAGAGATGGCTTTTTTTAAAAAAAATAAAGGCATCACAACTACCTCCTTAGGCAAGTTGGAACCATGCCTTGTTCCAAGGAAGCATTGACCAACACTTTCATTCACTCTGTCAGTCCCCTCTGGCCTGTTTGATCAGCCAGGAAGGACATGGATCTAGAATACATGTGGTAGATCTCACCTCTCCAAGGATCCTGTCCACATCCTCAGGTTGCAAAGGTATGCAAAAGACTGGACAAGCAAGAGCCAAATTTACGTCTATTGGAACTGTATCAATAACAGCATCCAGTTCAGAACTGATCTGAATGACTTCATCACAGTGAGCTGCTAAATGGTCAGGGATTTCTCCTTGAGGACCAGTATGTAACAGCCTTCTGATCCTCAATACAGCTCAGCTGGATGGTTCCTTTCAGATGCAATGGTAGTACCAAGAAACAATTTCTCTGCTGCCTCCAATGCTGCGGAGTAGGCTTTCAAATACACTCTAGCCCATGCTCGGTCAGATTTGCTTTGAGTTCTCCACCAACATCGCTCTAATCTCTGTCTCACTCGCTTCATCGCTGCCAATTCTTTAGAAAACCAAAGGGCTGGTTTAGCTGCTCTGTGAGAGGGGACTTCCTGAGTGATCGTGTCCACCACCCTGGCCATTTCCTCATTCCAGAGGTCAGCCAGAGCTTTGACAGCATCACCTGCCAAAGTGACAGGAAAATACCCAAGAGACTCCATCCGGATCCATAAGTCTCTTGGGGTGGACCGTCTTTACTGACTACTTTAAAGTTATGTAAATTATTATTGTTATTATTATTATTATTATTATTATTATTATTGACCATAACACCACAGTGTATCACAGCAAACAAGACTTATATGCTCGATTTTGTTTCACAAAATCACAAGTTGAACACTTCCCAAGCGTCCTGGACTGTGATTTATTACTATTACTATTATTATCATTATCTTTATTTTTACCCCACCTTTGTCCCCCATGGAAACGCAAGGTGGCTAACAATCTAAACTAGACAAGTTTTAAGAGAGCAATACAAATGTTAAAAAACAAATACTGAGTAAAAACAGAATTAAAATACAGTAATTACACAAAAATGGCCTTTAAAACTTAAAGGCCATCCACCTCAAATTCACCCAACCTCCCCAGAGACTGACCCTTCCCCTTCCCTAAATGCATGTTGGCAGAAGAAGGTCTTGACCTGTGATCACTACTTTTGCTTTTTTAATATTCAGTTGTAAACTTGATTTTACACTTTCTTGCTTGACTTTTTTCAGTAATTGTTTCAAATCTTTGGTATTTTCTGCATATGTTTACACCTCCAAGCCCCCACTCCTTTTTGTCTGAGTCTAATCCAGCTTTAGATATAATATGTTCAGCATGTAAGTTAAACAAATTGGGTGATAAAAACGCAGACTTGCTTGGTCCACTTGCAATTGTATACCATGCATTTTTATATCCTGTGCTAACAGCAACCTCTTGTCCTGGGAACAGGTTATGCACTAGAACAATCAAATGTGGTGGCATACTCATTTTTTAAAGAATGATCCATATTTTACTTTTACACAATTAAAGACTTTGCCTTAATCTTTTAAGCACAGCTTGATTTTCTTTTGAAATTCTTTGGTGTTTTCCATTAGCTATCATATCTGTTGACAGGTTTTAATTAGAACTAGAGTAGATTCTGTCTGCGTATCGAAGCAGCTCTATTGGTAGGCCATCTGTTCCTGGTGATTTTTTTCTCCCAAGTGCAGCTTCCACTTTATTTCATATCAACATTAGACATTGTGCTACTCATAGTTGTCTCTGCTGTATCAAAGTAGCTCTACTACTGTCATCTGACGTACCCAGCCATGAATGACTCCGCCCCCCTGGCTGACTTAACTCCATTGTAGCAAAGGCAATATTTGCCCATTGTGCATCACTTACTTTTCCTCTTCACCCTGAAGCCCTTTATTTATTTATTTATTTATTTATTTATTTAAAAGTTTTCTATACTGATCTTCTCACCTATAAGAGGGACTCAGATCCGGTTCACAACATGTGTTCATATACAAAAATACAAACCACACAATGCATCATCATTACACAATTAAAAACATATTACAATACAACATCGTCATCATCACACTTATATAGCCACGTCGTCAAAGCATTCCTGGTCATAATTCACAGTTATTCATTCTCCTTCCATGTGGACCAAAGTTGACTCAGTTATCAAAGGCCGCATTCCATAGCCAAGTCTTTGTTAGCTTCCTGAACGTCAGGAGGGAGGGAGCAGTTCTAATCTCCTGTGGGAGGGAGTTCCAAAGCCGGGGCGCCACCATCGAGAAGAACAATTACACACTGTACTTTTACTTCCGCCCAGGCTCTGTGGCAAAAGGAGAAATCAAGTGGCATATGCCACAGTGGTGGCAACATGGGAGGATTTCTGTATTGCCTTTGCTACAATGGAGTTAAGCCGGGCAGGGGGGCGGAGTCATTCATGGCTGGGTAAAGAGGCATCCCGTGGCAGCTTGAGAGCAAAAATACAAATAAGCAGTGAAAATGAATTGAATATAACTTTCTTGGGTTGGAAAGAAGGGGGAAGTGATGGAGGAACTAATGAGCAACAAACAAATCTTCAAAAGGTAAAGATAAGCTTATGATTTATGAATGCTGTCGGAGGGTTGAAAACGAAAGTGAATGAGAATTCGCCATTACTGAGCATACAAACATAGCTGATAAACAATATCAGCAGCTCAAACAAGTTGATAAATGTCCAGATAATTACAAAAAAGAGTTTAAGTAATAACTCTAATTGAAATTGGATTGTTATAACAGACTATAAAAGGCAGTAGGTCACTAGGTCCTTCCTTTGAAGAAGCAAGCGGAGAGAATTGTGATAAGCAGAGTAGGAGTGAAGGCTGCCCTGCAAAACTGCAAAACTACAAAGGGGGAATGTATTGTCGAAGGCTTTCATGGCCGGAATCACTGGGTTGTTGTAGGTTTTTTCGGGCTATATGGCCATGGTCTAGAGGCATTCTCTCCTGACATTTCGCCTGCATCTATGGCAAGCATCCTCAGAGATAGTGAGGTCTGTTGGAAGTAGGGAAACGGGTTTATATATCTGTAGAATGACCAGGGTGGGACAAAGGACTTTTGTCTGCTGGAGCTAGGTGTGAATGTTTCAACTGACCACCTTGATTAGCATTTAATGGCTTACAAGTGCCTGAGGGATTCTTTTGATTGAGAGGTGATTTGATGTGCCTGATTGTTTACTCTCTGTTGTTTTGCTGTTGTAATTTTTGAGTTACAAAAATTTACAAAAAAATTTACAAAAAAGTTACAGAAAAGGGGGGAATTTGAATTCAAGTGGGAGTAAGAACTCCCTTGAATCACAGGAAAAACATAAGCATAATCAAGACTTTCTTTTGGGCTATGCAGAGTGGAGTAAAACCAGTTAATTAAGGCTTTATAAACTCTATAAACAATTGGATGGGGTGAATTTGACTGGTGTTTGAATTAGAAGGAACAAAAACAAGAAAAGGAGCAGGAAAGCCCCCCAAGCAGGAATCCCCTCTGGGTACGAACAAAACCATCAGATAGAGCATTTGCAAGGTTAGAAAGGGTGACCCCAGAGACCCCAGTGAAAACGAGGTCCTCCTGCAACCAAGGGCAGACAGCTACATCAACTACAGTGTATGCCCCCTTCTACTACATCTACTTCCATATTGCTACCGTCCTTAATTACAGGAGTTGAAGGAAGTATTGAAAAGAAAGAAATGGATAATAACCAGTTGCTAAGCAAAATAACAGAACTAATTAAAGAATAGGGCAATAAGAAAACAAGGGAATTGAATTTGATGTTTGAAAAAGAGAGATAAGGAAACAAGAGAGAAAGAATGATATTCAAGCTATGAAACTGGAGATCCAGGCCAACGCTAAAGAAATGAAGGAGCAACTGGATGCAGAAAGGAAAATCTCAGATGCCAAATTTCAGACTATACAAAGAACTCTACAAAAAATATATGGAGAGATACAAACAATTAAATCAGAAGTTGAAAAGAACAAACAAGAACAAAAAGCACTCAAACAACAAATTCAGCAAAGTGACAACAAACTTTCATATATGGAAAAAAAGTTTGTGTATATGCAAGATAACCAGAAAGTAATATTGTTATAATTAAAAAAATTCCAGAAGGGAACAGGAAAGAAGATTTGAAAACTGAAATTTTGAAGTGGTTGCAAAAAGTTACACCAATGTTAAACTGGATGGAAATGGATCTAGAATGAGTTCATCGTCTTCTGGCTGGAAGAAATAAAATAACACCTAGGAACATAATAATTCAAGTTCATAACTTTTCCAAAAAAGATTTCTGGATTCTTCCTCAGTATTTTCATCAAAATTTGAAGATGGAAGAAGCAAAGCTAGAAATATTCAATGATTACTGCCCTGAAACTAAAAACAGGAGATATTCAATGAAGCCAATTACTATTCAGTTCATGAAGGCTGGAATACTGTATACCTGGGGATACCCAACTTTTCTCAAATTCCAATGGAGAAGCAAGAGGTACAGAATTGATTTTTTTGGAGGAAGGACTTCAACTATTGAAGGAGCTCAGCATAATAAACGAATGGAAATGGAGGAAGGGGGGGATATGGGGAGGAGGGGAAGTGGAGGGGAGTGGGGAACGAGAGGGAGGTGATTACAAGGGACAAGGGTTCACAATGTATCAAGCCACAAAAAAGTTTTTTAATGGAAATGGAAATTATGTCCAATAAATTAAAAATATCAACACTGAACAACAGAGGTTTAGGAACAGTAATTAAAAGAAGGAGGATTGAAACCCTACTGAAGAATGATGCAGCAGAATGGTGTTATCTTTATACAGGAAACACACCAGAATAAATGAGGTTCGAATGAATTAAAATTGAGTTGGATAAGAAACTATGAAAGATCTTTTGGGTTGTCAAAACCAAGAGGTGTAGCTATAATAATTGCAAAGAAATTTAACTTTGTAGTAAACAAGGTATTGAAAGATAAGGAAGGTAGATATATAATAATGTATGTTGAAATAGGGGAGGATAGATATGTATTAGTAAATGTATATGTACCAAATGTAAAACAGTAAGTTTTTTATGAAAAAGTACTAGGTCAGATAGAGAACTATCACCAACAATATGTAATATTTGAAGGGGATTGTAATTGTTATATGGATAAAGAAAAGATAAACCTACGCAAATGACAAAAATTAGAAATATTGAAACAACGGACTTCATTGGAGTGATGAATACATGGCAATTAAAGGATATGTGGAAACTGGAAAAGGGAAATGAAAAAAAATATATACATACAACTCAGCTGTACATAAAGTTTATACAAGAACAAGTTATATTTTTGTTTCTAAAAACATGTTAAGTAAATTGTTAAATGCTGATATTGGAATTATCAAGATTTTAGATCATGCCCTGGTGTCAATTGAGATTGCCTTGAAATGTGCTTATGATAAAATGAGGAGGTGGAGATTGAATACCAAAAATCAGTGAAATCAGAATGGCAAGAAATTTGGGGATTTAATGAAAGAGACATATCCAAAAAAGTGCTATGGAACACAATGAAAGCGGTGGTGAGAGGGTTATGCATAAAAGAGAGAATTAATATCAAAAAAGGTAAGAAGAAAGGTAAGGAATCTAGAAAAAGAAATAGAGAAGCTTGAAAAAGAATATGCAATAAGTATTAGCACTTCACCATAATTTAGTGCTAGTATTAGGCAATTCCACCACACCAAAAAGGTAGTGGTTTGGAGAGTAACATTCATGTATCCTTCAGCATTTCAGAGAAGAAAGCTGGGACAAATGCAGCTAAACAAGATCAGAGTGTGATCAAGATGGCAAGGGTTATTAATGGGAAAAACATAAAAGCTAGGGAAGATTACAGCAGTTTGCTTTTTTCAGCCTATGAGTACATCAAGAAGCAAAACCCTTTTACTTGTGGCAGGCTTTTGACCACAACTGACTGTTGTATAAGACTATTAATGTGTGTGTGTGTGTTGTCTACTACCCCCCCCCCTTATGATATATTAAAACAGTTATTTTTAAAAAATACTATATCATATGTAACTATTTTTCATTCCCCTTTAATGTCATGAGTTATTGGTTTGTAACTATATTTTATTTTTAATCATGTTGTAAACTGCCTTTCAATTTCTACCAATACGTTTCATGTTCAGTTCTGCCATACAAGCATCAACATGCATTAAAGAAATGAACCACTTAGTTCCCCTGACTATAGTTCCATTCATCTTTTTTCATTTCTGTAACTGCTGGAGTTCCAGAGAATAGAGGTGGAGAAGGAAGTAAATGCACAAAGATCTCAGCTGGCAACTGTGCAGAGAAGAAAAGAAGGAAGAGGATATGGTCTAAAATTGTGATGGCAGAAACTCATACTTTATTTCTTTTATTCTTAGGTCATTAAATGCAGGCGTTTGTGGCTGTCTCATTCCAAAGCCTTCTAGGTTTGGTCTCTTCCTGTGAAAGGTTGGCTGTCACATACTTTGAGATAATTTGCTACTTCTTTAACAACTCAGACTGCAGGTGACCCTAAACACATAGGAGTTTCTGTAATATGCAATTTCTCCTAAACTAACTGAAAAAAAAATACTCCTATTTTCAGGACTAGATAGCCAAAGAGAAAAGAAAGTGAGAAGCACAGTCAAACATATAAAAATTTCAGCTATTATATTTTTGAAGGCTTGAATAGATGGAACAATATCATACTATTATGATGTCCTCTGCAAGAACATTTCTTTTATGATGTAGCCAGATATGACAATACAAACATTTTGAATAACAATGCAAGAATCACTCAGGCAATATCAAAGCAACCAGATTGGCTACAAGGTGAATCAATTTCCAATATGCAACTCCAAAAAAAGTTATCTATGAAGAATAAAAGTATAGTAAGTCACAATTTTCAGTTTCTCAATGTCTTCTTCAACACATAAAAGCCTGTTAGAATTTCACTGGATTATCAAAATACAGCACACTGACATGAAACATAAGTTGCTCCTGCTTTCCAGAAAAGGACATTCACATAAGCATTAAGGAATGTACACCATCAAAGTTCTTATCCTTGAAATTGGTATAAAAGTTAGAATGCAGAGTTTTCATTTATGAAGGTCAAAGGAAATGAAGGACTGAAAACAAATCAATCTTGTTTTAAGAGCATGAAAACCAGAAGTACTTGGAGCACTTTGTCTGTGATTCTGAATTTGCTTTTGCTTCAGGACAGCTCTGATGGTGGCTGGAAAGATCTGCATAGATTAAGTGGGTTATTGCTATAGGGACATCTGAATGTGGATGGGAAAAGGAGGAATGATGGGATAGAGTGATGGTGTGATTGAGATCCCAAATCTTTGGGAAATTGATGTTCTTTTTCATATTATGGCATTACAGGTTGGGTGTCCCTTATTTGTATTTTTTATTTTGGAGTTGGGAATACCTGCATTTCCATATATATACATTATGAGACATATTGAAGTTGGGACCCAGGTCTTTTGTTGTTCATTCGTTCAGTCGGCTCCAACTCTTCGTGACCTCATGGACCAGCCCACGCCAGAGCTCCCTGTCGGCCGTCACCACCCCCAGCTCCTTCAAGGTCAGTCCAGTCACTTCAAGGATGCCAACCATCCATCTTGCCCTTGGTTGGTCCCTCTTCCTTTTACCTTCCACTTTCCCCAGCATAATTGTCTTCTCTAGACTTTGCTGTCTCCTCATGATGTGGCCAAAGTACTTCAACTTTGTCTCTAGTGTCTTTCCCTCCAATGAGCAATCGGGCTTTATTTCCAGGTCTTTTACACAAACTCATTTATGTTTCATGTACACCTTATAACCTATAATTTGATATAATATTTTAATGCTGTATGTCACCATGCATTAGTTGTGCCTCCTTTTTGGCCCTTAAACAGATATTCTTGCCTTTATCACTTACTAGTCGTAGCTGTGATTCATTGGCCCAAATTTTCTGCTTCATTCACTCACCCTCATCCACACTTCTTCAGCTACAGTGCTTCATGTTATTGAGTCTGAAAGCACTGTGTTGAAGAGAGTGACAATACCGGCTCTTTTCAATCCAGTGCTTTTGGACTTAGCTGAATGAAGTGCTGTAGCTGAAAGGGGAGAAGGTAAGTGGTTGAGTGAGGCTACACTCACCCGCATGTCCACCTTTCCACCTAAGGCCCCCTTTTCAGCAAAGGATTTGCAGGTTTGAGCATATTGCAGCCCTTCTAATTGTACCTGAGGCCCTATTATCCCCTGCTATTGTCTATGTTAATAGGAGTTGGAGTCACAAAATGTCTGAAAAAATTGTAATTGCCAATCAGTTAGCTTTGTTCCAATAATTGGTAAAGAGTGGTCCTCCAGATCCTGGACTACAATTCCAGTATTCCTCATCATTAGACATCATGGTTTCCACTAATAGGAGTTGTGATACAGTAATATCTAGAAGGCTGCAGTTTGTTCTGTTTAGTTGGGAGAGTGGGATTTGAATTTAGATGCGAAGCATGTGGATATGTTTGACTTTTATTTGTCCTTTAACCTTTCCCCAATCTCAGAGCCGCAAGTGCTGTTGAGTTGCAATTCTTATAACTCCTCCCCCTCCCCCCAAGTCGGCATGGCAGATAATCAAAAGCAATGGGGCTTGCCGTTCAATAGCATCTGATCAATGGATGGAGTGGTGTGTGATATGGTATTCCAGATTATTTAAAGAATAGT
Organism: Anolis sagrei; assembly: GCF_037176765.1. NCBI lineage: Eukaryota > Metazoa > Chordata > Lepidosauria > Squamata > Anolidae > Anolis > Anolis sagrei. The sequence continues at coordinate 66,165,336 of NC_090022.1, read as the reverse complement.
TACAATTATACAGTCTTACAATTACAAATGGTCCTTTGAATACAAAGTGAAAATGATTTTACACCTCAAAGTGAAAATGATTTTGACACCCTGGAGTACAGTATCTGTACCCTTTTAAAAATTATTAAGCAGCAGCTGAAATATTTAACTACTTATACAGAACCTCGACATTAGTGATCTTTTGGAAAGTGGAGTGGGAGGAGTAAAAGCAAAAGATCGCTTCTTTGTGCACATGAGCAACATTCCTACTTAGAAAACCTTCTCAGAGGTTTTAAAGAAGCATTATAACAAGCACAAATATTTGTAGTAGGATTTTCACCCATATAAATTGCCTGGCCTTGTCATAAACAAGTGTGGGGTGACAAGTTCCAGAAAAAGATCAAACAGCTTTATCCATTTGCTGTGTGACTTCAGAAAATTTCTAAATTATAGTTATCCTAAACTGAACCTAGCATAGTGTTTTCTTGGCAAGATTTGTTCAGTGGGAATTTTTTATACCTTCCTCTGAAGCTGAGAGAATAATCCTTGTCCAAGGTCATGTAATGGTTTCCATGTTTGAGCGGTTCAGTGTTCAAACCAGTTGTAGTCCAATGCGCAAATCACTAAATTGGGTTGTGGGAAAATAGGTTTTCTAAATGAAAACAAAAACAACTCCCCAAGATTGTTTTTAAAAACCTTGTGATGATTCCAGTCTCATGGCTTGTTTGAATGGATTTGGCTAGACCTTACATATTTAGTTCTGTGCCTGCTCTAATATTGTCCAACTTGATATATTTGAGAAGTTTTGAACCATAACTCCCATAAGTTCTGACTAGCATGGTCAATGATCAGAAAAGCAAGGAATTATATTCTGAAACATCTATGGGGGTAAATGGGAAGTGATTCCTTGCATAAACAGCTTATTATGCATCCTGCTACAGCAATTTTAGACAAAGAACAAACAGGGCCAGGCTTTAGCACAGCCGGTTAATCACTAGCAGCAATAAGTCTTATCAATCAGAAGCTTGACAATTTGAAGCCCTGGTCAGGGTGAGCACCTGACCTTCAACCCAGCTAACTGTCCACCTAAGCAGTTTGAAAACAGCTGTGAGCTGTGAGCTGTGAGAAGAGAAATTAGGCACCACTTAAGCAGGGAGGTATTTTACGGCACCATAAAAGAAATACCAGAAGCATACAAGCAATCAAAGGAAGGAGGAAGTCTGTGATAAAGGCTTTTTGTCATACAGGATGGTGCAACAGCACCCCCCTGTGGCTGAAATTGAGCACAACCTCCAAGATGCCGAAGTTGTGAAAATTGCTGGCATAATAACTCTACCTGTTGTCTGTCCTGTCTGTTTAATGACATTTAATGTTTGCTGTGTATGTGTTCTGTGAACTGCCCTGAGTCCCCTTCAGGGTGAGAAGGGTGGAAGGTAAGTGGTGTAAATAAATAAATAATAGTAATTTCTCCTGAATTGACCCTTGCACATCTGCCCAATTATTTGAGAACTCTGTTCTAATTCTTCCATTTAACTTAACTAATTGAACCAGGGGATTCCTTACTTTTGTGCATACAATGATTCTTTCATATTCATTATTTTCCTAATTTTATGTCATTTTATTTCCCAAGGCATTGGCTCATTAATATAAACACAACTGCATAGATTTTTAAAAAAGGTATTTTGTTTTGCTAAGGCTGTCATGATAAAATATTAAAGTGCTGTAATTATTATTAGGGTTCACAAATTTGTTCCCATCATTGTTGTATTCAGCTGCAAAATCATACTGCATATATTCAGAAAGGAGATAGATTAGGAACTTAGTAGGGTTGATATATCCTCCAACACTTCACAGATGAAAACTGGGATGTGTAGCAAAGTGATATCAGCATTATTAATGGGGAAAAACATACAAGCTAGGAAAGGCAGTTCCAATTTGCTTTGGTTGAGTATTCTGGAAGGTCAAAATTGTATCTCCTCCTTTCCCCTGTTGATTGCAAACTACTTTTGCACTTTGAATTCAATTTTCAGCAACTGAAGTAAGTTGAGGACAAAGGAGGAAAGTGGGCGGGGGAGAAAGAAACTGGAACATTTTAAAAGCAGTTGAAAGAATGGGATGAGAGAGAATTCATTCAAACAATCGCTGACAAATTTGTACAAGTCATAGTAGTGAGTTGGAATAGAACACAAGGGCCCTCCTGTCCAACCCCCTACCAAAGTACTCCAAACCGATGGCCACTTTCCTGCAAAAAGAAAATCCTCCTCCTCTTCATACATACACAATTCTAAGAGAAGACTTCTTCTTTCACAAGCAAACTTCTTTCCATCTGTTATTGGATTCCTGATAGAGTTGTGCATAGATTGTTCTATGGTAAATATACCACTTTTCATAGAATCATAGAATCATAGAATCATAGAATCAAAGAGTTGGAAGAGACCTCATGGGCCATCCAGTCCAACCCCCTGCCAAGAAGCAGGAATATTGCATTCAAATCACCCCTGACAAATGGCCATCCAGCCTCTGTTTAAAAGCTTCCAAAGAAGGAGCCTCCACCACACTCCGGGGCAGAGAGTTCCACTGCTGAACGGCTCTCACAGTCAGGAAGTTCTTCCTCATGTTCAGATGGAATCTCCTCTCTTGTAGTTTGAAGCCATTGTTCCGTGTCCTAGTCTCCAAGGAAGCAGAAAACAAGCTTGCTCCCTCCTCCCTGTGGCTTCCTCTCACATATTTATACATGGCTATCATATCTCCTCTCAGACTTCTCTTCTTCAGGCTAAACATGCCCAGTTCCCTAAGCCGCTCCTCATAGGGCTTGTTCTCCAGACCCTTGATCATTTTAGTCGCCCTCCTCTGGACACATTCCAGCTTGTCAATATCTCAATATTTTGAGGCAGTCTTAGGCGAAAGAACTTTGTTTCCTAACTCCTGTGCCATATAGTGGATTTCTTTAGTGCCAGCATCAGTTTTATGGAATGAGAAATGATTTTGAATAGGAATGTGTACAGGCCAGCATCTTCTTCTCTTTGCTGCACTGTCAGTGAATATTCACTGCCACCAAATCATTAAAGTCAAACAAAAACAAAAAAGAAGCCATACACACCTCCTCCAGTGTTCCCAAAATTCCTTTCCGAATAAATGGGATTAATATTATAAGTCAAGTGTGAATTTTAGACAGGTTTGAGCTATGACTATTTCGTCTTTGAAGATCTGCTCCCTGAGTTCTTTAGCTAATACTGATGCTTTTTCTGCTGAATCTAGCCACTTGGATGCTGAAAAGAGGAAAGAGACAAATGAGCACTGCTTTCAGCATGCACAAAAAATGTGGGAGAGGCATTTCTGCTGCTGAATTTACAAGCCCCAGAAGCATTCCTGTTGCTAAACACACAGCTCCCTGAAGATATGCGAATAAAATAAGATCTCTTTAATTTACAAATTTACCAGCTTACCAGAGATTTATGCCAATGGGAAGTTGGGATTTTCCTTCCACAGAATTTTGGATCACTTAAAATAGTGCTTAGTTTCATAGAATGTGTGGCAACCACAAGATTTATTCAAGTCTCAATACTGTACTTTGAAAAATGAACAGTGTGCCTAAATGGCAAGTCAATTTTTTGAAAAATCTCAAGTTTTGCCTCCCACTGATTACAACACAGTTTTAAAAAAGTAGAGGTACTTTTTTTCCTACTGGTTATTATTTGAATAAATTGACATGCATAACAGTCCTTTGGACAAAGATAATACCTGCCCATTTTCAGACAAATATTTATGTGTGGTGGGTGTCGTTCGACATAATTTTAAAGTGATTTTTTTACGTGCTACAGATTGTACTTACTGCTCTTCTCAGTTGCAACGTGAAATGGTAACTTCAGCTGCATGATAGTTGCAGTTGCAAAGATTTCATGCATCCATTCCTGTAAAGAGATAAATCTAGAACTTGCCATAATAGCCATGCATCTCTAAAGTCACAACAAAGGTAAAATTAATCACACTATACTCTATTCACATTCCCTAAATAGAGTCTCTTGTAAGGATGCAGTTGTCCATTTGGAACCTAATAATAATAATAATAATAATAATAATAATAATAACTCCACCACCATCTCCTTGAAGGGACTTGGAGTGGCTCACAAAAGCACTCCAAGGTGCCACATATAAAATAAAATTACATAGCATAAAAACAATACACAAATTCACTGAATACAAAGCAATGGACAACATCAAATGATAAAATTAAAATTTAAAATGTATAAAACACAGTACTACCTGCGGGTCACTGGGCTTCTTCATGTAATGAACGAAAGTGCTGAAGTAACAAATGGTCATCACATATCACATATCACCATAGTAGACTATTCCATGTCAAAGGCCCATTTAAAAATCATGTTTTTATGCTCAATCGGAAGATTTGGAGAGTTAGGGCTAACCTAATATCTCTAGGGAGGGCATTCCAGAGCTGGGGAGCCACCACTGAGAAGGCAATTTCTCTCATCTCCACCAACTATGCCTGTGATGGGACTGAGAGAAGGGCCTCCCCGGCAGATCTCAAGGCTCACATCGGTTCATAGAAGAAGATGCAGCCTCAAAGATAGATTGGACCTGAAGCGTACAGTGTGCTAAACTGAAAGGGCTAGGGGTTTGGGTTTTTGAAGTGGGTGGGTGAGGGGGGGGGGGGGTACTGGACCATATAAAATAATAAGGTCCATTTTATGCCCACTACTTTTGTTAAAGGGGAGGTAGTTGATAAATGTTCCTTATTGTCAGTGCAAATCTGCAGTCAATTGAAATTCTGAATGATAAATTATAGATGAGTGTACCTGAGGGGGCTGAGATGACTGCTATCAGATCTGCGCGATGTTAGAGTTTGAAAGGGATGCCTGGAGAAAAGGAAGTCTTCAATAATTAACCAACCTGTATATAGGATGGGAAGACAGCCTTGGCCTACATACTGTGGGCACTTTCCTTTATGTCAACGGGAAGGCAGAGAGTGTGGTAATTGTGTGTCATACACACCAATGGAAGCTGGAGTGCTCTTCCATTGTTCTGTATGCTCATCTTACCTGAGTATTGCACTTTATGGCATTTTTCTTTCATTCTGAGGCACTGGAGTTCATGCGAGGTGAAGGATATATTAAATGGCTTCACTAGACCTCAGTGCATTTGGCTTGTTATACGGCAAGTGGTTTCCATAATCTGCTGTGCAGAAATGAAGTAACTTTATAAAACTCACTCTGCTGATGGATCTTTCGGGGAAGGATTACAACGTATGCTTTCAGTTGCTTACATCTCCACTGAAGAAACTGGAGGATTTCATGATATGATGTTTGAGACAGCTTCATGTTTGAGCCTTTTCTGTGGATTTTGAGTTACTTTTGTGACTGGGGAATTTATTTATTTACTTTATTTATATACTGCTTTTCTCAGCCCTCAGGCGACTCAAAGCGATGAACAACATCGATACAAAACATCACGAGACAAGTATAGGGGAATTAAAAACAATTGTACATAAATAATTAAACATCAGAATAACAATCATTAGCGCCTCAACAGTAAAATCAGAATCCAGTCTCATCATCCTTTATTCCATTCCTGTGTTCAATTACACTGTTTAGTCAAATGCTTGTTCGAACAACCAGGTCTTCACTTTCCTCTGAAACACCAGCAGGGAGGGGGCCGATCTGATATCTGAGTGGTATACCTGTGGCTTATACCACAACATGTTGGAATCTCGTCATAGAATGAGCCATTGCAAAAGAAGAGAAACAGTTCTCTCAATCTGTGAAAGCAGTATGCAGGAATGTTGAGTCATTTGAGTTCCCCCTTCTAGCAGTCCGCTCAATAAACACAGGTGCAGTATTTTAAAGTGTTACCTGAAAGAGAATAAGGCATTGAGTAACCTGGATCATGTATTTAACTTTTGCCCCATTCAGAAAATTATTTTAAAAAGCAGCAGAAGACATAAGATAGACTGAGAGCTTACTTTTGAAAGTCAGCCACGCTCACTTTTCCTATTGACAATTCATAAGCTTGAATTACCTAGACAAGGTGGAAGTGCTCTTCACATTTTTGATGTTTTGTTTGCTCGTCAATTTTTATTCCTACAGTTGCACACACACAGCAATGTTCTTAAAGTTCACCTTTCAATGACTGTTACTAACTCCTTTAATAGCATACCTATTGTTTGATAGTCTATAGTAGTTTGAAAAGTACAATTATACAGTCTGTAGTTTGTTATTTGAGTACACATTAAAAATATCTTTATTATTATAACACCAGGTTGGCTGAAGGTTAGTATTGCTATGTATGTGTTCCACAGTTAGAATATTTTTGTTGATTATGTAAGAGAAGCATGTTAGCATTTAGCTGTACTATCTTTCTATGTGTGGCTGGAAATATACTCAGGAATTGGTTTATTTAAAGTTCTTTTAAAATTGTAATTAATCCTTAGTTGGGATGTACCTGCTCTTCTGATTTATCTATATTTGGTTTATTTGTATTTTCAAACTATCATAAATCATCTTGTAATGTTTTTCTGGAAGACATCAGCCTATTCAATGTCTTAAAAAACCTTTTACAGAGCAATTTTGTTAATAGAGTGGTTCGGGTGGCAATCATCCTAAGCTTAGAAGCTGTTTTCCCATTTGGTTATATTTCTCTAAATATGACATCAGATTTAATATGGAATTGGATCACGAGTCTACTATTTTCTTTCCCCCACATGCCTCATTTTGAAAGTATGGCTAAATGGTCTCAATATTTCAAACAAAATGGTGTTCTTAACTTGTTTTCCTCTTGAATTTGTTTACAGTTATACTTTGTATACTTCAGCGAAAAAGTGTATTGACACAGCAAAATGTGTAACTGAACACCCCAAAGACTGAACTCATTATTCATTTATAAAACAATTATTTCTGATTAATATAGTAAAATCCTAATGTTGTGGGTTTTTTTTTTGCTAGAAACAATGCTGTGTCACATATTAATGGACCACAGTGTGAATTCAACGCTACTTATCATGTCTGAACATTAAGAATGTAATCTCCCACCGGGGAGATAGGGCAGGATATAAATAACATTATTATTATTATTATTATTATTATTATTATTATTATACTGACACAAAAAGACAGTATGTCACAGCAAACAAGATATATATGCTGGATTTTGTATCACAAAATCACAAGTCGAACACTTCCCAAGCATCTAGGACTGTGTGATGTATTTTCGAATGATGCACACAGATCCAAGTAAGGTGGCCTTTTGCAGTTGATGGATTGTGATTTTGTCAATTATTATTATTATTATTATTATTATTATTATTATTATTATTAAAGTATAGCTCATGAGAACTAGGAGATGCAGGAAAATGATAGTGATCTTGTAAATTAAAAGTTTGTTGAATAGACATCATTGGTTCATGCTGATATTCATTCCAATTACATTGAAATGATACACATAGGCATTAATTTCTATAAGCAACTTTATTCTAACTATTTTTGCAGTTCTGAAATCCTAGTCTTGTGTCAGGTGCTGCTCTTGTGTGAGAATATTGTTCTTTTGGTAACATAAATAATGCTACTTGCGGAATTCATCTGGACTTAGAACATGCAGTGTTATTGACTAAAATGTTTTGATTATTGTAATAAGATTTCTGGTAATACCTTGCACTTTTTTTGATTAGAGTAGGTCTTTAGATGTTTCTCTCAGTCAATCACAAAAACTTCCTTTCAGCTGATAAAAATTAAGTTTCTACTGCTGTAGGACCAGAAGCTATGTCTGTCAAGCCTTAGTTGGGAAAGGCAACTGCAGTTGAGACAAGATAATGGGTGCATCTACACTGAAGAATTAATGCAATTGGATGCCACTTTAGTTGTCATTACACAATACTATTGAATCCTGGGAAGTGTAGTTGAGTGAGGCACCAGCACTCTGGCAAAGGCTTTAGATTTTGTAAGCTTCCAACTCCCAGGATTCCACAGCATTGACCATGTCAGTTAAATGGTGTCAAGCTGCATGTTGTAGATGAACCAAATGTCTGGCAATGTAGATAAGGCAAAATCTGTCAGAACCCTGGACAGAGCAGTGTTGAAAGGTCTGTTTGGACCATTCTTCTAACTTAAACAAGGGAGAGCTATTGCCTCACTGTGATACAGAGGCCCTTTGAAGCCTTCTAAATGCTGTTTCCTCACCCCACAGGATTGTTTCTGCCCTCGGTTCCTATGTTACAGTGAGAATTTGTTTTCCAAGTGAGAAGAGTTGTGCAAAGTGGCTTCTTCCCACTGGGAAGGTCTGAGAGCTAGAAGACAATGACTTACTGAAAATGCCTCTTCCTTGTCTATTTTGTCCTATGATTCTGAGTCAGTTTCAGGCTGGAAAACACGATGCATTAGGGCTTGCTTTGAAAATAATTTTCACTATTTTCACAGCCAAAATTAGATTGCATCTTCATAGCAGAAGGGGGTGTTGAATGGCTCTCTGTAAAAGAGGATATGACCCCAGATGATAAGGCCTTCATTTGGATCACTTGCAATCATTTCTGTCTTGTGCTTGGACAGTAGCAAGTGAGCAGGATTACAAGCAAACACTTCCTGTGCTCACCACTTTCTATGGAAGATTTGTGGGTATGGTGGCGAGGTGACAGATTCAGTTTTAATGATGATCACTGTGGGATAAAGGCAGGAGGAAAGATGTTGCCTAAAGTCAAGAAGAGTAGATAGCCATATGAGTGGTGAAAAATTGACACTTCCACAATTGTAATTTTAGGCACACCTCAACCTGTCTGAATCTATCTATCTTTATGAACCATCACAAAATTTAAGATCAACTGGAGAAGCCCTGCTCTCAATCCTAGCACCATCGCAAACATGACTGGTGGGGACGAAAGACGGGGCCTTCTCTGTGGTGGCCCCTTGGTTGTGGAACTTCCTTCCCAGTGACATCAGACTGGCCCCCTCCCTCCTGTCTTTAAGAAAGAAACTAAAGACCTGGTTGCATGATTTTAATCAAATGTTTTTAATGTAATGTATTTTAATGATCTGTTTTAAATGTGTCTATGACTGTGGTCAGCACTTGAATGAGTGCTTATTGTAAAGCCACCCTGAGTCCCCCCCCCCCCCCGCCCCAGGGGTGAGAAGGACAGGGTACAAATGTACAAAATAAAATAAGTAAATAAATATTTATCTGACCCTTCATCAAAAGAGCTCATTTTAATATCCATGGTATCATGCTCCACTTTTCAAGCTTAGATTGAGAGATGGGGATTGCCCAAGTTAACCCTGTGAGCTTTGTGGCAGAGTTGTGATTCAAACCCAGGTATCCCCATTTCCTTTCTTACATGGTACCATACTAAGAGAAGTAGCAAGATCTGGCAAGAACAGGAATTCTTGATTCCACCTCTGAAGTACTAGGATAAATGATTATGTAAAAATAAGTAGCACTGTTATCTTTGGTAGAAAAAGATTCCACCTGATGTAATGGTGACCTTTGATAGTGTAAGAAAGCAAAACAAAATGACAATGAAAAGAAGCTAAATGGTCCCTGTTTTTGAACAATTGATTTATTTCAGGATTACAGTTTCTGAATACCAATTTGTAAACACCTGCTGTCAAAAACTAAGCAATTTAATCTATTACTTCTTTAAAAATAAAGATATTTTTTTATCTGCAATGATAATGGAATAGTAAAGGAAGTTAATGCATGCAAATGGTAAGGCTGGTGACTTAGCAGTCCTCCTCCCACTTTGGAAAATTGCCTTTTATTTAATTAAGACTCCCCAGGAGGTTGATGCTTTCCTCTTACTGGGAAAGCAGCTGTATTGCACCGATGAATCCTCCAAACAGCTCAATTCATCTGTGACTGCTGTGAGTCTTGGCAGAAAAATGCTAGAAATGATCATTGTGTTTTTAGCAAATAGTTGCCTTTAGAGGAGTTTTGTCAGTCATTAGCACAACTATATCTTACAATGGACTTTTGATTTGAATGTTTATTATCAATCCCACCTACCCCATGTTTAGCAGTCTCTTTTGTAGAAGAACTTTTAATGTGCTCTTTGAGACTTTATGGGCTTGATTGTCCTTGTGGATATTTGGTTCCAGAAAGAGCAAAAACTACACATGCACACAGCAAAGTATACGCAGCAGATATATGTTGTTTCGTAAATAAAATGTGGATCTCCCAGTGAGTCAAAAATGTTCAATGACAGTTTCCTTAATGTAATTGCAAATTTTATCGCAGGGAGTGAACAGTGGAAAAAATTCATTTCTAAAGGCAAGACTAAAATAGGTAAAGATAAATAAAATTAAGATTTTCTTCTGTGTTTTTGTATATATGTGCCTATAATCCACGTTTGGATATAAAAAACCCCTCATGAATGATATGGAGTTTTCTGAAGCAAGTTAAAATTAGAGGTAGTTTTGCCTGCTCTTTCCTGTGAAATATAGCCTACAGGTAAATTTGTGTGTGTTCTATGTGAGTAGTGCAGTTTTAAATTTACAAGCTTAAAGTGACTTGATTTGGTTTTCTTCAACATTGGATACTAGTAGAACAGATAAATGTAATCATAAGGGAATGATTCTATATGGCTATGTGGATTATGATCATTATTACTTGCAATTTTTTTTATTTTTGATACTGTCTGGATTTGTTATGTTGTCTATAATTTCTCCTGAGTAACCCAGTCCATTTTGGATTATTGTAATGTACTCTACATGAGACTGCCTTCAAAAAGTAGTAAGGTCTCAAAGAGCTGCAACCATATTGTGGATGGGTTGGCTGTCGGGAGCACACATCTCCTTTGCTACAACAGCTCTTTTACTACAACAGCCCTTTAATTTCTGGGAATGGTTCAAAGTGCGCCCTATATGGTTTGGTTATTTGAAGGACCATATCTCCCTTTGAACCCCTTTCTACAATCACCTAGACAGGCCTTTTTCTCTGGCCCAAAACCTTCCCAGGCTCATTTGATAGGGAAAAGAGAGAGAGCCTTCCTGGTAGCTTCCAGACTCTGGAGCTCACTGCTTAGAGAGGCCAGCATGGGCCAGTATGTGTTCTCCATCCACTGGCAGGTCAAACATTTTTGCATCATCAGGTTTTTACAAACGGACTAAAGTTGGGCTTGTCATGCTGTGCAGTGGTGTTTCGAAGGTTTGTATATGGCCTTTTACTGAATTTTCATGTTTTGTTTAATTGCTTTTGTTTAATTGCTTTAAAATAACCTATAATTATGCTTTTTTAAAAGGACTTTTATTAGTTTTATTTTGTATTGTTTTAAATATCTTGTTAGCCACTTGGAGTTCCATTATTGGAGAAAGATGAGATGTAAATTAAATGAATAAATACATTCCTTTTGCTGTGCTACTTTTTATTTCCATTTCTGAGCAGACATATAAATAGTGTCAATTGGAGTTGATTTTGTGGTTGATATGTATATGAGTTTTAAGATCTTTCAAAACTTGTTACTCTGTGTCTCTGAGAATATATTCACCAAGAATAATCTTCCCCAAACACTATTTTGTACACATTCCACCAGAGTCCCTTTTTGCTGAAAGTTCCAGTGAGTTGTTGGTGTATGTATATTACTTGAGTAATCATGTAATATACATATAAAAAATCAAGCTGTTAGTTTCACTGTCACAGATGTTTTAGGTCTGAAAATGAGTTTCCATATGGAATATTTTGTGTTACCATCTGTGATAATTTGTAATTTATTTGCTTTGCATTTGTTTATAGAATAAGTCAGGGTGATGTACTGATTTGAGTGTTAGAGTAGGACTGCAGGAGATCAAGGTTGAAATCCCTACTTGTCTATGGCAACTTACTAGATAATTTAGACAAGCCATGTTGTCTGATTCTTGTGATTAACTGCCATCTGGTCATCCTCAATTTATAGTAACCCTATGAATGGGAGACATGTAAGACAATCTGTTATAAATTGACCTGATGAAGTCCTACAACAGCTGTGGCTTCCTTGGTTGAACCAGTCCGATTGTGATGCTGCCTTCCTCTTTTTCTGTTACCTTCTGCTTTAACAAACTTTGGCTTATTTTTTAATGTGTCATATTGTGTTGTGATATAGCCAAAGTACAATGATGCCAATTGGGTCACCTTGACTTCTAGAGAGAATTCAGTGTTGATTTGCTCTGGGACCCACTTGTTGGTTACATGAACAATGCATGCTATCTCCCCAGCACCTTGTTTTAAATTGGTTGGTCCTCTTTGTGTCAGATCTTTTCTTTTATCAGCTTTGACAACCTTATAGGCAAAGGCAAATGAAATCTGAATGACTCTTGACAAGGAAGCTCTATGATAGTTTCTGTAACTTTGATTATACTTGAAGGCACATAATAATTTCCTAGAAGAGCTCACACAGATACACAATGAGTACTGAGTTTTCAAAGACAACTCCAAGATTCCAGTCTCCTTAACCAAGGGTTGACTTCATTGAATGTGAGGAAATAAGCCAAGTGAAATTTTAGAGGAAAAAGCTATCTGAGTTCTATTTTGGAGGTGATGGCTATTTCTTTTTTATTCTTCATTTCTTTATTGAAAGAAGTTTAACTTAACAAAATTCAGTAAAACAAACAAAAACATATGCAGTTTCAACATTCCTTAATAATGAATGCGATGATGCAAATTTTGTCAGCCCTCCGCACTTACAAATTGATTATACACTGGTTATTTGCTACTGCTTTAATAACACTGGTGTTCATCTTGAGCTGTGGTCAAATATGGAGAAAAATCAAACTGGTGGAGTGGCTGGGCATGGCCCACACATGTTTTCCCGCTCATTCACTTAGGCAGGAGAGGAGAAGGGAGTGGGACGGGAGCAATGGGAGGGTAAATGGTGCACGAGTCTCTGGGATGGAGGAAGGAGAAAGATTTGGAAAGGGGAGGATGAAACAGGTATATGTGAGGTAAGTCTTATAATATGGCAGGTATATGTGAGGTAAGTCTTATAATACTTGTTAAGCCACGATCCACCCTGGCTTCCGCTGCCCCTTTCCACCATCCTTGCTTTCCTCCCATCTCCACACGCATCATGTCTATCTACCTGTCCTTGCTCTCTTTTTCCTTCTCTACCCCTCTCTTTCTGTCTATCCTGGAAACTTGCATACCACTCCCCCTCTCCCCTTATCCCATCCATTTTCTCCCTCTCACACAAGTGAGTGAGCCAGGGACCATGTACACTCTTCCTCCTGCTGCTTCCCCATCCCATACTCTTCCTACTCGAGTAAGTGAGAGAGGAAACTTGTGCACATTTTTTTCACTTGCTTCCCTGCCACATCCCCTTCTCCGTTCCTGACCCCATGAGTGAGCAAAAGAATGTGAAATATTCACATATGAGGCATTCACAGTTTCCCCTGTACCCAAAATCCCAGTGAAAGTTGAGGATTGACTGTACATACTTTTCTTTTGCCAGCCTTCAAGTTAAGATGCCATTCCAAAGACCATTACAAACACTGGATGGATCTAGATCTCCCATTCTGGAAACATGGTTTTAATGAGCCACTTGGGACATTGGGCCATGTTTTTGCCTCTCTCTGGGCTGATTAAGGCCCAGGTGAAGCCTTTCTTTTCCAATGGGAAGTGACTTTAAAGTTGGCTTCTGGATCACTTCCTGTTTTTTTAAAAACTTAGAGACAACCTCTTAAGAAAAAATTATATCTTCAAAGTGGCCTCTCACACAACCATATAACCCATAATATCAAGGCAGATAATACACAATATCTACTTTGAACAGAAAATGAAGGACTCCTTCCCTGTGTCCTGGAAACATTTTGGGACAAGTAAGTGTAACATATTGAATGAACGCGATTTTATGGAGTGAGCTGATCTATGTAGGTAATGTTCTAGCAGGGTATCCAAAATGTAATGTAAAGCGAATGTCCAAAAGGGCAAATTCACTGAAATTGAGGCTCACTGTAGCAATATATTGATTCCATTCATTGAGGTCATTTGTGTTTTAAAAGATCTACTCTGCAGTAGTATATTCTAAACTCAACCAAATTAGTCTGAGCTATTTTATGGTTTATTTCATCACTTTCCACACTTTCATATTTATATTAATGGGACAGGTACATTTGATAGACTGCATATATGTGTAATTTGCTTCTGATTATTATTGATCCTTATTACAGAAAAATGCCATGCAATCCTGCTAGAGAATATAATTTTTATTTTATACATCTATTTTAATAAACCCTACATTACTCAAAATTTGTTTCATATTTTTGAAGCTGATAGAACTGTACATCCTGTGCCCTGCTAAAACACAAGGTCTATTTTTTTAAATGTTATGGCTTCACAGATGATGACTTATTTATAGAGAAGTCTTTTAGATCTGCAGTGAGAGGCTGAATTTTTAAAAGCAGGGTGTATGTTAGAAGCTAAATAATTAAGCTCAATGCCTCTTCAGCATTTTATTTCTCATATTAAATATTGCATAAGATATTTCTCCCAGGAGGAATCAAATCTTTAAAACAAGATGGGATTTTGAAAAATCACAATTTTGTAGGATAAAATTGGTTTTAATCCCTGTATTCATGGCAGAGAAAGATTTGTGTTAGAAACCAGAACTGGACTCTTAGCCATTGTAGCACTTTAGAGATTGTTCCAGAAACCCATGTTTTCCACCTTAAATTCCCATTCTGTAAAATAATACTAACTTCAGACTATTTTCTTAGCTTGTGATAGGGCTTCAGTGGCTGGTGAAACATGGGTGTAAATCCCCTTCTTTCAATCATTCCTTCACTATACAATTTTATCTTGCCCTTCAGCACAAGTGCTCTTACCTTGGTAAACAAAACTGAAGTTTTTTCTCCACTTCTCCTATTCCTGCACTCCGCCCCCCTCCCGGTAAGGTGAGTTAGAAGGTGATACCATGACCCAGTGGATTTCATAGGTGAGTCGTAATTTGAACCTAGCTCTCTCTGATCCTAATATAGTTGACACATAACTGTGTTCTGACTATATTGACTCTACATATTGAATCCATTCTCTCTGTTATTGTTTTCCCCCCCCAGTTTGCATTCTCCTTTTCTCTCTCACCAGATGGCCCAAGGAGGCTTAGAAAATTTAGAACTTGGCCAAAATGTACATTATGTAATTTTAAAAAAAGTGTAGACATTTTAGTCAAAATATAACCCTCTCCGCCCCCCCCCCCCCACAAAAAAAAAGACCCTGGCTTATCCATGGGTTAATGTGAGCACTCTACTGTAACTCTTACTTGTTTTTTTTAAAAAAGGAATAATCATTTTTTCTTAGTAGAGTGGTGAAAGGTGAGAGCTTAGTATGTAGAGGAAGAACCCAAAAGAAGCACTGACCCCCTCTACCCTCTCTACTGTATTTAATAAAATAGAATAGCTTTATCGTCATTGCACTATTTCACAATGAAATTAAATGCCTTCCCCAGCACACATCACAGACAACACACCCATTCCTCCACACCACAACCACCACACAGCCTCCAATGCCACCTCAGTACAAAACCACAGAGTTCAACATAGTCATAACTCTAGGATAAATGCTATCTTCTGGTACCACTTCTGACCTTTTTGAATGGTGGGGTGAGATGGGGGAGGGAAAGAAGAGAGAGGCAGCACTAGCCCCTTCTTCTCTCTTCTGAATCCATGAATTAAACAACATCCATATTTTCCCCCAAACCTGCCATCAAGTTATACATGAAGTCATTTTATTTTATTTTATTTACCCTATTTATACCCCACCTTTGTCTACCCCAAGGGGGACTCAAGGCGGCTTACAACAGAGGCAATTATTCAATGCCTTAAATCACATACAATTCCAAAATATTAACATTAAAAATTAAAAATGCAATTAAAATTAACACATATTAGATATTTTAAAATATTCCATTCCATATTAAAATCCTGTCATCCATAATCGTAATACAAGCTGTTCCATAGTCGATGCACATATTCCAAATCTGTTATTGCACTGCACTGTTCTCCGAAAGTCTGATCCCACAGCCAAGTTTTTACTTTTTTACTTTTCTAGGAGGGAGGGGGCTTATCTAATGTCACTGGGGAGGGAGTTCCATAGCCAAGGGGCCACCACTGTGAAGTTCCTCTCTCTCATCCCCACAAGTCATGCTTGCGAGGGGGGTGGGACTGAGAGCAGGGCCTCCCCCAACAATCTTAATCTCTGAGGTGGTTCAAGAGAGGAGATATGTTCAGACGGGTAAACTTATACATGAATATATATACTACAAACAATGCTATTAAAACAGAAAATTAAAAACAATTGAACATACAAAAACTATTACAATATACCATGCCACTAACAATACTCTTTTATCATTTTCTTTAATCAATCAAATGCCCACCTATATAAGAAGGTAATCAGGCATCTTGTAAAAGGGAGGTATCTAGCCTGGTAGCAGCCACTAAAAGACTCTCTCTTCCTATCATCCAAAAGTTTCTATATATATCAAGTGCATACTTTAAGCATTCTCCAAAATGTTGTTGTTCTTCATTCTCCTGTGTGTATATTGTGACACATGCCTTTCTATGACTTTTACTCATTCAGCTCCACCCAACTCTAAAGAAAAAATATTTTTCTCATTGAAATAACTTGTTTGATTCTATCACTACCTTTCATGCCTGGATGTGTCTCCCAGAACTCCTCCATGTGACATTCCTCCCGTGAGCTCACTTTTTTCCAGGAAACCTTTGATCCTTATCCTTGTCTCTACATTGTAATAGACCAGAGATTATATAATTGATGTAATCACATAGTTTCCTTGCTCATTTTTTAATTTATCCCATTCTTTTTTCTGGTTCCTGTTTTCATACTGTCATTCCTTTTGGGTAAAAAACTATTATTTGTGTTCTCTGTGAAGAACTTCATAAATACTAACCTGTTTGTTTATTTACTTATTGTATTTATACCCTGCTTTTCTTATCCCGAAGGGGACTCAGAGCAGCTTACAGATTATGGCAAAAATTCAATGTTGCATCATACACACAGCAGTAAATATAACATCAAATGATAAAAAAATTAAAAATATAAACAGTTAAAACATATAAGTACAATAATTCAGATTAAAAACATACGTAGTGCTGATTCTTGATTTTCCATATTTCTTGATTTTTTGTTGTCCTCACTGGGTTCTCAGTGAGGACATAGGCTACCCTAGCAAGCACCTGGAGAATAACATATTCTAGCTACCCTAGTAAGCACCCGGAGAATAAAATATCTTTATCCCAGTGTACTTCTCGTGGTCAACTGGTTCAAAGGGATGGAGGAATATAGCAGTCCCAGGGACACTGAAACCAATATAGCAGTCCCAGGGACACTGAATTCAAAGGGCTTCCCATTTTAGACTGATGTTGAAAGGTCTGGAGCAGTATCTGGTTAAGTCATGTTGAGATAGTCTAGCTGGAGACCATGAGACATTACCATAAATGTTTGATTTGGTTTCTACATATCTGTAGTTTTATTGCAGGAATGGGTTAAGTTCCGGGAGACAGAGGCAACCCCCCCCCCCAAAAAAGCAGGTTGTACTAGTGTATTTCATTACTCCCCTAATGACATACTTTATTTTGGCTGACTTTCAGCCCATTATTTTTATTCGTGGAGAGATTGTGGGGTCTCTTGGGCACTGTAAGAAGAAAGTCATTACATTTTCATGAGGGTTGGCAGCTTTTGTGCATTTTTTCAGGCAAAACAAAAAAAAGAATAAGAAAACCAGCCCCCTCAAATTAAAACATCCTCTTCTGGACAGAAGAAGTGCATGTCACTGACAGGCTGTACTTTGCTCATACTTGCCCTATTTTTGTTACATAATTGTGCAGTTTGTTAATCAAGTGTGGTTTGGGTTGTTGTAGGTTTTTTGGGGCTATATGGCCATGTTCTAGAGGCATTCTCTCCTGATGTTTCACAAGCATCCTCAGAGGTTGTGAGTTCTGGTTTGTTTATCTAAATATTCTGGGTTGGATCCAAATTTGGAGGGGTGCCATTTGTCTTGTTAAAGCGGGATCCTTTCATCATCCCCTGGAAATCTTGTACAGAAGGTTAAAAACCTGTGATGAAGATGAAATAGTTCATGATTTATCCTAAAATCAAGCACGGCAGTTTTCATGAGAACATAGAATCATGAATCAAAACACTCTTTATTCCAATTATTCTGCAATATTCCTTCTCTAAAGTTTGCCCCAGATTGTGAAGTTCTGACTTTATCTTTCTTCTGTAAAGCTCAGGATCCTGTATTCTTGTGCCAGCAATGTCCTTAAATCAGAGAACAAGCCACTAACCCACATGTTGTTCTTCAGTAATTTCAGAATCCTTCCAACAGGAATGCGGTTTTGATTTTTATGACTTACTCAGAAGATATACAGTTAGCAATTCCCATAAACGGTGATGAATGGCTTTGGAAATTGCAGGGTTGGACAGAGGAACAGGTCAGCTTGAGCCAGGCCGCTTAGGTGTGTGTGAAATTTCCCCTAGAATGGAAATGAACTCTATCCTTGGCACCTGAAATAGTCACAGATATATCTTTGCATTATGAGCACATTGTATCTTCTATGGTTTCCTTTGGATGGATGAAATTACAACTGCCTGAACATATTAAGCTGTTGATAGTAGGAAGGATGCCTTTTGCTTTAATGGCAGCAGCCTTTGGAAATAAGCTGTTTCAGCCTTTATTATGGCCTGAAACACTCAGTCTATGTCAACATGTACCCTACGGTTCTGTTGCTGCTGTTTGCTTTTGCAGTACCATGAATGATAGAAAGCTTTTCACAATGCATCAGAAACAAAGTGAATACCTAGAATATTTCCATATTAGAGGAAACAGTGTTGAACAGAGCAGCTAACAAGGAGAGTAATCATAAGAACATACAATGTGGTTTATCTTTGCATATGAAATCCAAACAGTCATAGAGAGAAGTGCATCTTGAACTGACAGAGTAGTAGTGGTGGTGGTAGTAATAATAACACTTTTAAAGATATTCTGCCCTTCTTCCCCAGAGGACTCAAAGTGGATTACAACATAGAAACAATTACAGGCAAGCATTCAATGCCTTGTTACAAATGAGAATACAGTGAAACACAAAATAATAAAATAGGTTGTCTAATAGACCTTAATTTATCAAATTAATTGTTTCACATTTTCTTCTTTAAACCATTAGGATTATTTTATTACTTCCTTCCTGATAATATTTCTATTTATTTTACAGAAACAAAAAATTCCACTCAATGCATGAATGAATGCAATATTCATAGTGGTCCAGGGAAAATATCCTTTTGAAAGAGAAAAAAGCCATATCATTGGTTATATAAAATTCTCATGAGAAGACCATTCTGAAGATTCCCAGATGAGATTAAGAAACTGTTTTCTTAGTTTTATGGAGAGACCCATGGAACGTTGAGCAAAATGCCTCACTCTTTCTCCAGCTGTCACAAACAGACACATAATTGAATATTTATAATTCATTGACAGCATTTATTCTGCTTTTTTCCCTCTGAAATTTTGAACTTTTGAAACACTAAGATTTTGACAACCAAGAACCCTGGCTTGATATTTATAGGATGTGTATAAGTTGAAGCAATGGGGCGTAGGCATAGCAAAAGCATTAATTCATAATTATGATTGATCTTTGTATTATCCAACAAGCAGTACATAAAAGGTGCTAAAAAGTTATGTTGTTGTTCATGCATCACAGTGTGCTTCTTCTCCAGCAACATGTTTTCCCATTCACTGCTTTAAGAGTTTGGCTCATTACTTGGTTTTTTACTAGAGTATTTGATGGCTCTTGAAGAGCTTGTTGCCAGTATATCAAAGACATTTCTGTTGAGGAATTTCCTTGATGGAACCTCACCTCTTCACTGAAACTGTATGGAGTTTTGTCTTTGGACATGAATGATAAGACCAGTGAATAGGGTTTGTGTGTATGTGTATGTGTGTGTGTATATATATCTTAGAGAAAATTTAAACCATAAAATTCTGGCAAGAGACACCATTATTAAGAGACACAGAACCAAATGAATTAATATTTTTATGCAGCCCTCTGTACCAGTTTCATCTCTGCCTAGAATGCCAAAGTTGTTATTATCAAACATAGATGATCCATGCATGCATATTGGTATAAACAAGCCAAAACCCCAACATCTCTTATATAAGATTTCTTTATTCTACTTTCAAAGATACAAAGATACAGCTCTTATATCTTTGATCATCTTTTACCCAAAACACAGACCATTTACCTTTGTTTTGGTCAAGAAGAATCAAAGTTACTAAGGACAGAAATGAATGAGTCACTGGAGAGAAGAAGCCAGCAGGGCAGTGTGATATGAAGAGTGGAACAGGGCAGGACCTTTTGTTTTGGTGCAAATTAGATTGGGAGGAGGAGAAAGAAAGACCAAAAGAATGTAGGAAAAAACAATAATGGAAGAAGGTGAATGATAAAAAAATAATTATTGGTTTCAATATATGGTTAGCCTCAACTCAATTAGAAACATTGAATCAATTATTTAATAGTGATTTGACATGTAGTTAAAGCCTACTGATTCAATGGGCCACCTCTAATTGGAATTCAGGCCTTATGAAATGAACAGAAGCTTCTCAAAGGGAGGCAGTACACAGTGTTGTAGCTATGGAATATTAATCTGAACTTAAATGGTGTAGGGTGTAGAGGTCTTTAACTATTAACTGGTATTACTTGCTTCAAAATGTGGAAAAATAACCCTGTTGTGTTGACCCCTACTACTAATTTTTCAGAATGTAGTCCAGGGCATCTTCCCCAATGCCCTATTCTGATAACATGTTTTTCTTCACTTCATTCTTAATTCCCACCATATCTCTGTTCCGACTAGTTCCGTGGATTTTCCTGACTACGATTATGCCATAGAGAAATGTCCTTGCATGCTTCCAACTGGCTGTTGTAAACAAAATATTGGATGATGATAATACTTATTTATATTCTGCTTCCCTTCAATTGGCACCAAAAGCAGCTCATAATTTAAAAAATATTTTTATTTATTTATTTATTTATTTATTTATTGTATTTCTTTACTGCTTTTCTCACTCCTGGGGCGACTCAAAGTGGCATACAATATAATAAATGGCAAAAATTCAATGCCAAAACATACATATAAAAACCAATACATAACATATCTAAATTAATAACAAATAGCTATGAATTAAAACCATTAAAATCTATATAAAACATCTAACGTTGACATAAAATGTATTAGGCATTGCATCAACTTAAAAGCACACACAAACTACATATTAAAATAGAACTATTTTTTTGTTATAAAACAATTCACATTTAAGTAAAGGAATACAATTGTGTGTGTGTGTGTGTATACATATTCCTTAAACCAGTTCAGCTAAAGCAATGCAGCACATAGCCCATTCTGTAAAACGTTTGGGCTGAATAAAAACGTTTGTCTGCCAACAGAAGGACAACAAGGAGTGGACCATACTGGACCTGATTAGAGGATCCTTTTTCATTCTAGCAAGATTAATTATTTCATTGTACTCTTCTCAAATCTGAAATATCTTGCAGATGGAATGAGATTTAGCACCTGATAGAGATAAAACTATAAGAATAACAAATGCCTCCGATCACCATGAATTGTGGAATTTGGAAACAATTAGGAATATTACATTTGCAGTGACATGAAGTTATTTGGATGTAAGCGGAGTGAACTGAAAGCCATCTTACTTTAATATATGTAATAGCATGTTATGTAAGGTAGGCTGCTGATTTTGCAACTTTCCTTTGTAGTATGAATTTAAGAAGAATGGTGTGCAATATTCTACAAAATGGCTTTAAATTTCCTTTAAAAAAATCATTTCAAGGTACATTTACAAGAGAATTGACAACTGCAGCAGGTCCACAGTACACTTTTATGTCCTGGTTCCCAAAGTGGGCTGAATGTACTACTGAAAACCCAACACAAGCTGAAGTAGCTAAAATTGGGTATTAATTGTGGTCAAATCGTATAGGGAGGCCTTTAAACCTATTTCAAAAATAAATGGGAGTTGTATCTGGAGGGTCCCAAGAGCAGCAATTTGGGGTGTTCTTCCTTTTTTGGAAGTACTGAGGGCCACATAAGCATTTTTAGGGTCACGCTTAGCTCATCCTTGGTTAGTAGATATGCTTACCTGTGGTATTATTAAAGCATGAACTCATTCAAGCCAAAAATAGGTATATGGCAGGGGTCACCAAACTTTTTAAGCTGAGGGCTGGTTTATGGTCCCTCAGACTGTTGCAGGACTGGACTTCATTTGAAAAAATGAATTCCTATGCACACTGCACATATCTTATTTGTAGTGCAAAAAAGCATGAAAAAACAATACATTGTTTAAAATGAACAATTTTAACAAACATAAACCTACCAATATTTTAATGGGAAGTGTGGATTTGCTTTTGGCAGATGAGATAGTAAAGTTAATTAGGATTGTTGTTGTTGTGTGCCTTCAAGTCATTTCAGACCTTGGGTTACATCTGGACCATGGGCCTTAGTTTGGGGACCCCTGGTATATAACCTGAGAGAGTAAAAGCCATTTTATGCATTACACCCCCCACTGGTATTGAACTAAATCCAGTATTAATCCCAAATACAGTAGACCTATGAATCCATGATAATTCAAGAAGAGTTCATTATCCAATTCCCATGGATATAACAGATCTTCTCCAGCTATGGGTAACAAGGCACTAGAATTAATGCAGTTTGATACCACTTTAGCTGCTATGGCTCAATGCTGGGAATCCTGGGGTTTGTAGTTTGTTGAGATAAAGATGGCTAAAACTATAAACTTCACCTTGATTTAAACAAGCAATGTAATTGAGAAGGGTTGTTTTCCTGTTGCTGCTATTGTTGCAGTTTTAAGTCAAAACGTTTTCCTGATCTTCTAATCACCTGTAGATTTCAGTGTATGTTCTGTCCATCCCAGTTTAGCTATAGCTAAAACATCATTTAGAACTCACCATGGAAACGATCTCAAAAATAAAGTACAGATGTTTAATTTATTCTTATAAACTATAACATTGTTGGTGAAACCATGTTCCATGAACGCCCCCCTTCCACAGTTTAACTGGTCTGTAGCAAAACCATTCTTCCACTGAAAGGAAGCTTGTGGGGAGGAAGCTTGTGGATATAATCTTGCTTAAATCCTTGCTTAAATACAAAACAACCTGGAAGGTTGCACTAGATGTGGGCATTTTGGTTTTTTAGTATAGTTTAGTATCAGTCCTGTCTTGTGATTTGAAAAAGGACTGCAACCCTGTACACATATGCCTAGATATATATCCTACAGAACTCAGTGGGACTTGCTTCTGAGCAGAGACCATCCATACTGCAGAATTATAATATTTTGATACTACTGTAATTGCCATAGCTCCATGTTATGGAATTCTGGGGTTTGTAGCTTGATGTGGCACTAGAGGTATTTGACAGTACATATCTAACAAACTTAAAATTCCCAGAGTTCCATAGCATGGAATCATGCTAGTTAATATGGTGACAAACTATCATATTTTTGTTGCGTGGCTAGATCCTTAGGCCCCTTCCACACAGCTGCATAAAACCCAAATTGAACTGGATTATATGGCAGTGTCAACTCAGATAACCAGGAGGTTGTAAATTTGGGGGGGGGGGGGTTGAATGCTCAGGTTAAAAAAAACCTGGTTTACTCGTGAATTTTAACTGGTTAACCAAATCCCCATGCTAAGTCTATGAGACGCAAAAAATTAAGAGTCCCTCCAGAACTGCAAGCACTATCTCAAGCAAATATTGACAATTTATTCACACTGTCATTATTTGCAGCAATAGCCAATGTAGCGAAGCAACCAAGTTGGGGGGGGGGGTTGAATGCTCTCATTAAGGAGGCCAGACTTGGTGGAAGTGGTTGACAGGGGAGGAGCTGCAGGCTATGGAGGGCTGCTCTTCCCTCTGCTGTGCTCTTTGCTTCAGCGTGAGCTAGGAGGCAGGTTTCAACCTCCCCCCCCCCGAAATTTACAACCCCCCCCCCAAATTTTCAACCCTCCCCAAAAACTTTTTCTGGCTATGGCCCTGCAGATAACCCAGTTCAAAGTAGATATTGTGGATTATCTATCTTGATATTCTGGGTTGTATTGAAGGGCCCAAAGTCTACTGCACTTTTAAGTCTTAGTATAATATATCTACAAAGAAACAGCACTATATCTAGGAAGCTCTCAGACTTAAATGATCCAATGCTTATAAAACTGAAAACAAAGGCAAAGTAATAGGAAGCTTGAAAACTTTTGTGAGGTTGAGGTAAGTGAGTTAAAAAAAGTGCAGACCAATTTGGTGGCTGTCCCTTGTAAGTACCACTGGATGTACTTACTAGGGAAAGCAAGGTAATTCTCCACATTGAATAAAAAACATACTTTTCTTGACTTTTGGTGCTTCAACTCATTTGGAGATTGATGAATATTGGAGGAAAATATATTGAAAGTCTTGAATGCAGGATGGTTTCATGCTGCAACCCTTTCCTTTTTGTAATGTTTTAATTATTGTAGGATTCCTCCGGCTGTCCCTGGCATGCAGAGAGTTCCCTGTATGATTAATTCTGTGTTGCTCTGCTTAGTTTTATGACAGCCAAATTAATGCTGGAAATATGTGAGTCACTGGTGTAAAGATCCCTGTCAAGGACAAACCAAGGACATAAGAGGATGTAAGATGAATGTATGACTCGAGGAAGCTCATGGACCGTTTTAAAAAATATCCTGTTTCAGCACTGAGGAATTTTGTCCTCAAAAGTGGTACAGGGAAATAAAATAGACTTAGCTTTATCCATTCTCTTTTCAAGTCTGTCTGTGAGAGTCCTCTTCCCCCCTCCCCAACACTTTTATAATATAATGCAAGCTTCTGGCTGAATTCTTTGGCTTTCGGCCAGAGTAGCTGTTTCTTTTTATTTTTTTTATAAAGTAC
Organism: Anolis sagrei; assembly: GCF_037176765.1. Classification (NCBI taxonomy): domain Eukaryota; kingdom Metazoa; phylum Chordata; class Lepidosauria; order Squamata; family Anolidae; genus Anolis; species Anolis sagrei. The sequence continues at coordinate 66,140,439 of NC_090022.1, read as the reverse complement.
TGTCTATTTATGGAAAGGCTGACAATCCAATGAAGGGGCAGGCAAGGCAATGTTCATTTGTTTTTCCATCCCCCTCAAGACTTCTGCACAACTTTATTCTTTTTCCCCTCTAGAAAGCAGTAAGGAGAGGCATGTAAAGATCTCTCACTCTAAAACACTACCATCTCCATAGCCAGTTCTTCCAAACCCAATCCTTTCTGTCTTGAAACATGTTTTCACTCTAATAAAATCCTTATCACCATTGAATATGGTCTTTCAATAAAGATTCCATAATAGAAGAAGAGAAAAAAATAGAAAAATAAAAACGGTACTTCTATCAGTAGCTGTCCAGTCAGGAATATCTGATTATATCTCATTAAATGTGAAGAAGATGCTGTTAATAATATCACAAGGCACAATATAGACTATATGGTGAAATTAGTATCTGGTTTCCTGTCGTCTTGTCCCTCCTTGACTTCTTCACAGGGTAGCTCCACGCATTGCCACAGTAAACGCATGAAGTGTGAATGTCAGACATGCGTTTGCTCATAGCTTTTAAACACCTGGACACCTACAGCTGAGAACCTGGTACTCCCTGTAGCTTTAGCAGAACTGTTCTGGCTTACCAAATGAAGCAGAGCACAGCAGATGTGAGAATTAATTAAAATATGAAGACACTGTAGCTTTATTAATAGTAGTGATTATGTATGCAGCCCTGCACTTCGCCACATGTATACAGGCATCTCATCTATTTGAGTGCTGCACTAGACTCTTCCAGGGACCAGAATAGCTCAAGGGGGCACGAGGATTTTCAATGCAATCCAGCCAAAGGGTCAGATTGGAGAACACCAAGCAATTTGCATCCTGAGCAGAACCAGGAAGGCTTGCAGATAGGAATACTGTTGATCAGTGCTAAATCAAGGGCATATCAGCCATGTCCTATAAATGTTTCTGCAGGAAGAAACTTTTATTCAGATATTGGCCTCCTCCTCCTTGTGCACGATGCAGAGTAAGGCTTAGAGGGCCGCATTAATAAAAAATGTTTATCCTTCAGTGACACTGAGACTGTAAATGAATAATGGCAGTTCAGGTTAAGAGGCCCTGTCACTGTATCCTTCAGCTCAGGAACACTGCTAAACAGAATGCTGCATTGCAGCTAACCTTTACATTTTTAAAATAAGTTGTTTGAATGTACCTTTTAACATCAGTGTAAATATTGTTTTTTTTAAAAAAAAGCAAGAGAAAGGGAGAATGGTAAAATATATGGAGAAAAAAAGAGAAGGAATGAGATAATAATGGCAGATTAATCTGATAGAAACTAAAACCTAGGGAGAGAATAGATAAGTAAGGTAGGAAAGACACAGAGGTTGAAAAGTTGCTTTTTTACTATAATTCCTAGGGCTTTCAGAATTTTGGGAGCTGTGATACAAACATATTGGAGCATAGCAACCCTGCCAATATTATGCTATAGTTTTAAAATGTATAGTTTCTAAAAAAAAAAAAGAGTTATTTGCAGTCTCCAACATCAATGGTAGGTTAAAAAACCCAGTTGTCTTAGGAGAAGCAAGGATGTAGTTGACACATGATCTTGACATGCTTCTAAAGAAATGCAGTGCTGGTGCATGTTTACTGGGAAGTCGGTTGCTTTGTATACCATGGGGCTTTTCTCCTACTAAGATTGCTCAGAATTGCCGCCTCAGTAATAAAGCTGAGCCAGGCGAAGTGCCAGTCCCATCAATTTAATTGGCTTTTGGATCCAAGCCATAACAAGTTAAAATAGCAAGATAGAATTGATTAAAAGCTGTATGATCACATGGGATATATAATTGGTCCTGAAGGGATGAATGTTGGCACCCAAAAGAACTGTGTCTTGCATACGCGTTGATCAGTCTCTTTGTTTTTGGTGTTTCGCTTTTTCTACCTTCTATATTTTGGACAAATGCTTTTTTGCGCTCAAAATTCTGTAAGCACGAGTCTAAAAAGCTGAACAGCTTTTGATCATACATATTATACTGTTGCCACAATCAATAAGGTGCCATTTCACCCCAGCCATTTTTGCTGATCTTATCATACTTTAATTTGTTCAAAACCTTGCTTTGCTGCTACTGCTGATTCTTCTGCTTCTTCTTCTTCTTCCTCAGCAAACATCTTACTCCCAGAGTTGGACAGTACCGGTGGTGTTGGTAATGGGATTCTTTTACAGTCTAATTCTGTATTTTAAAAAAATATATAAAATTTAGTTTAAGGGGTAGAAAGATGATTGAATGAGTAAAATGACAGGAATTCACCAACAAGGATATTTTCTTTTTCTGGCATCTTGTGACATTCTTCTCTGTCTTCCACTCATCATGTTTGGACTGATATCCTCCCATTTCTACATAGTGTCAAAAAGAGAAAATATAAACTTTTCACTCAGAACATTTCAAACTCTGAGATGAATGATATGGTAAAAAATATCAGGCAAGGCAGCAGGTTAGGATTACATTTCTGTAGAGATAATTAAAAGAAAAATTGATAGTTGGCCACCAATTCTGGCAATTAAGATCCAAAAACTTGCATCCCACCTGGCTGTGGAACAGCTATCTTTATTCCATTTATTTTTAAAGGTAAGTATAGCCCAGTGAACTACTTTTCAATTATTGAACATAATGGATCAAGTTTTATGATAGACATCTCTTCCAAAAATGTGAAACTTGGTTGGAAGTTGAACATCCTAGATGATAAAACAGGAAGGTTTAAAAACAGACTACTATGCCTGAAAAGATAAAATGCCTTTGGATTGCTGTGAGTTTTCCAGGCGTTATGGCCATCTTCCAGAAGCATTTTCTCCTGACGTTTCACTCACATCTGTGGCAGGCATTCTCAAAGGTTGTGAGGTCTGTTGGAAACTGGACAAGTGGGGTTTATACATCTGTGGAATGTTCAGGTGCGAGAAAGAACCCTTGTATGCTTGAGGCAAGTGTGAATGTTGTAATTAGCCACCTTGATTGAAAACTCACAGCAACCAAGTGATTCTGGCCATGAAAGCCTTCAACAACACATAAAATGCCTTTGTTTTCAGCCTTTAGAGATCTCACATATGCCTCTGATTCTGTCCCTAGAGATAAATTATGGCATCAACTTGATCCTTTAACTGTGCATTGGTTTCTATTGCTTCTCAAGTACAAGCTTCATGAATGTTCAAAAATCAAGAATTCTAACATCTAAACAAATAAAGTGAAGCTGCATACTTACTTTGTTTTTCTGAATTTCTAAATAAATGTGTTAGTCTCAGTCCTTGATCATCCAGATATTCACCCCCCTGGACCAATTCATAGAAGCCTAAATGCATTACTAGATGATGATAATCGCTTCCATTTGTTTGTGTTTCTAACAACAATAACAAATTTATTACCCGCCTCTCTCCCTATGATTCATGGACGTATATGAGTCTGCACAATACTCTCATAATGAATGCTTGCATCTAATCTATCAGTAAATAAAAGTCATGGTCAAAAGATATCCCTTGATGAGAACCTTGATTTCCAAATGCAGAATGACTCCCATGTTTGTAAGGCAATGAAAGCTCTGGGTTTTAGCTTCAACCTTAAAGCATCTATTGAAGGTACTTTGGACAGGGTTCAGCACCTTGGATAACTCCTTGGATAACTTCCCTGCTGAAGTAAGTCCTAGTAGGAACAGCTACAAGTAACAATCTTATAAATACTTTTTGTAGACAGAAACCCTTTTGAATTCTGTTTAGCATAAGCACAGGATTTTACATAGTAGCATCCCTTATCTGGAAATCTGAAATACTGAAAAATTGCTCACATGGGCGGCTGAGATAGCAACACTTTTGCTTTCTCATGTTTCAGTGCAAAAGACCTTCACAAAAACAGAGGTAAAGACTATTACAGAATTAAATCGCAAATTAAATGAAAATAATGTTTGCAGCCAATACAAACTACGTTTCATACAGCATCTTGTTCAATAGAAATTTTCCAGTTATAGAAGTCCTAAGACTGCAGGATTTAGAAGAAGCCACAGAAAGCTTGTCCACTTTTAACAGTCTGCTCAATTTTTGTCAGTCTTTGGAGCAACTATTTTCACAGCAACTACTCTGTTTTATGCACAGTTGTAGTTTGTTTATTCCTGGAAGACTTAGATTTGACTCTATAGCAGTGTTTCTCAACTTTCCTAATGTTCTTTCCTCATGTTCTCATGAACCCCAACCATAAAATTATTTTTGTTGCTACTTTATAACTGTCATTTTGCTACTGTTATGAATCGTAATGTAAATATCTGATATGCAGGATATATTTTCATTCACTGGACAAAATTTGGCACAAATACCCATATGGCCAAATCTGAATAGTGGTGGGGTTGAGGGGAGGGTTGATTTTGTTATTTGGGAGTTATAGTTGCTGGGATTTATCATTAGCCTACAATCAAAGAGCATTCTGAACTCCAGCAACAATGGAATTGAAACAAACTTGGCACACAGAACTCCCGTGATCAACAGAAAATACTGGAAGGGTTGAATCGGCATTGACAGTGAGTTTTGGAATTGTAGTTTACTTACACCCAGAGAGAACTTTGGACTCAAACAATGATAGATTTGGACCGAACGTGGCACGAATACACAATATGTGAAATGTGAACACTGGTAGAGTTGGGGGAAAATGGATGTTACCACTTGGGAGTTGTAGTTGCTGGGATTTATAGTTCTACCATCAAAGAGCATTCTGAACCTCACCAACAAGAGAATTGGGCCAACCTTCCCACACAAAACCCCTGTGCCTTGAAGAAACTTGTCTGCACATGCGCACTACAGGTGCCATGTGCCAAACATGCTGCTTGGAGTCTCAGAAACAGCCCTCCCCTTGTTTGAGAGGCTGGCCAATCACAGCGGAGGAGAGCTTTTGGTGGGAGGATTCACAGTCTGTTTCCAAAAAGGAAAAGAGGGGTAGGCGGAGAGATCTTCAGCCTTCTCTTCCAAAAAAGTTCCTAAGACCATCATAAATAATATGTTTTCTGATGGGCTTTGGCAACCTCTCTGAAACCCCCTCATGATCCTCCTCAAGGGTCTCAACCCCCAGGTTGAGAAATGCTGCTCTATAGGTTTATACAGATTTATTGTTGTAAACATCATTCATTTTGTATTCATGTTCTTTGTTATACTACACTCTGAGATAGTGTCTGCCATTTTCCTGCTACTTTTGTTATAATATTTTTGGCAGTGTTGCATGTTTGCTTTCTTGGTTATAAGTTGTGACATCCTGTTTAGTCCTGCACATATTCCTATTCCTATGTTAATCATATCGACTAAATTGTTCTCTCTCTTTAATATTCTTTATCTTTCTTTTTGTGATTTTTTTCTGGTTTAGTCATCTGTGGTTGAGACACTGTCCTATTTCACAAGGCAATGTACAAAACAGTGTACAGTGCCATGTACAGTGTTCTGTATTTCTCTACATATATAATGCTGTAATAAATACTAGTTAATTGTGTAGGAATTTTGTTTTTTTATGTAGCAGCAAAAATCTCTACCCACACCCTTCAAACAGACAAACAAAAAAGCTCCAGATGGAAGATATATTATGTGGAAAAGTGTGAAAGAATGTATGGGTTGTAAAGGAAGGAGGCCTACAATATGTGAAATAATGACATATATGTAACAGTATCAGATTTACAGTCAATAGTGGTACTCGAAGTGGTGGCCTATGGACCAGTCCCAATTTGCAGAGCAACAGCTGCCAGTCCTCTGAGAGTTTTTGAGGAAAAAAGAAGCAATTGTAGTCAATGGAAAAAAATGTGGTGCTAGTCCATGGAAAACTGGGAGAGAAACCTTACCATCTTTTACATCTGATAGTTAAGCACTGACCTCTCTAATCCTCTTTCTCCAATTTTTATAGTCATAGTTAGGATTCAAAGAATTGCAGGTCAAATTCTATTTGTTTGGGAGATATTTGAGTTAAGGCAAAATACATGGTTTAGTACTATCATCAAAAGACACCTCTACTTTTTCATTTGAGTTCAGAGATCCTCTTGAAAACATAGATATACCCATTCTAGTTATGAATTGCTTAAGGCTATATTTTAAGGAACTGTGTTTGAATTACTAGAAAAGATTACTAGATTCAGACCATTCCTAAGTAAGAGTACTTTAAGGTAAAGGTTTCTCCTGACATTAAGTCTAGCAAGTTCAGCAGCTCAGCAGTTTAACCCAAGTGCCACCAGGGGAGCCAAAGGTACCTTAAGAGGGCACCAATTCCACACCCTGTTTTCTATCTCCTCCCTGCATATAAAGCTATTAATTATAATTTACCTTCATACATAACTACTGGATTGTTTGGTTTCTAATTTAGTTTTAATCCACTACAGTGTGTTGACTTTTTATTGTTATAGAATAAGTTACATGTTTGTTCATGCTTTGCAGTGCAGTAGCTTTAAGTTAACATTAATAATTGAAGATGCACTTTAAAAAAATAATCTTACTTCAGTTTCACTTTTGGAAAACAAGATCCATATGCATCATTTTCAAATAATTTTCATAAACAGTTTTAGACATACTGCTCTTACCAGCAGTTGCACTGTAAATGTTTTTTTTTTCATTTTGGGGAGTAGTTTCTCCTAAAGTATACAGTATAACACTATGTGAAGTCATCTTGTTAGTGTCACTTCAATCTGTTGCTGTGAAGTTGTTTATAATAACTTTTCCATATACTATCAGGGCCTAGTCTACTTTTTTTTAAAAAAAAATGAGCTGTGCAATAAATTGTTCAGTAGCCAGAGGAAGTGACAGAATAATTAATTATGTTATGTCTTTTGTTTCTGTGCTAAGGAGAAGAGGGAGTGCAGGAGGGTTTGAAATGTATTGCTCCAATGAAGCCTCTGGCTCACAAAGGAGTGAAGATAATATACTATGCAAGGCTATAGGGCGCAGTTTCAATTGTTCAAAGTAATCTTAATATATCATCTTCCCCCATAATTTCAAAATAGATTACAAGATAAAATTATTCAGATGTTAACAATCCCCCATGTAATTTTTTTTCCTATAGGCATGTTTCATTGTACTAAGTATCCATCTTTTAAAGTATTAAGTAACAGAAGTAAATATTCTGTAATGCGTGTTGCATTGTGGACATCTGATAACATTTAGGCAATTGTAAAAATTATAGTATTATTGTTATTCGGCAATCCTGTCAGTGTGATGTGGCAGATAAAAAAAGTCGAAGTGATTATTGGCTGCATCAATAGAAGTATAGTGTCAAGATTGAGGGAAGTCATATTATGCTTTGGTCAGACCTCACCTGGAGCACCATGTCCTGTTAATGGGCACCACAATTCAAGAAGGATATTGACAGGCTGGAACATGTCCAGAGAAGGGCATTCAAAATGATCAAAGGTTTGGAAGACAAGACCTGGGAGGGGCTTGGGTATAATTAGCTTGGAGAAGAGAAGGTTGAGAACCTGAATGTTCCCTCCTCCTAGTCTTAATAGCTGCAGTATGCTACTTCCCTGTTGAATGTGATGAATCTTCATTGTGCCACCCTTTAAGTAACTAAATGGGGTGTTAACACCATACAGATGGTCTTGTGGGGATTGGTTTAAGTATTACATAGGATTTTGTAGTGTGACTAAGTAGTACACATGTCAGCACAGTCTTGTGTTAGAGGAACATGCATCTGTTTGGATTAGGGTTATGAAGAATACTCACACATTTTTCTGATTGATGAAAAAAACCTATTTTGGCACATAAAGATCTAATGTTGAGAAGGTTGTCTGCTCAAGCAAAATTTATTTTAAACCTTTGGAGCCCGCCACCCCTCAAAAGAATCAGCTTGTACAAAAAACATTTTATATTTTTCTAGGTAAAAAAAAAAGTTTGTATAAATGTTTCTTTGAAAACAAAAAAAAAAATCAAATGTGCAAAAATATTAGAAGAATGAACTCAAATGTTTGTAACTTTTGAAACTCTTTATTCTTCAGTGCACGAGATACATTGGATTACAAAACATCAGAAAAATTGTAGTTGCATTAGTGTTAAGCCCCATGAAAATTCTGGTCAGGAATAAGCAAATCTTTTTATTCCTAGTGTGGGATGAATAGATATTCTACAAATACGTTCAGTGTTGTGTAACCTAAGAATGTAAAGCTCCATTCTGACTGTCTCTTGGTCCCTCTTCTTCCATTACTCATTCAATGGCCATAATGCTTTGTGAATATATGTTGGAGGAAGCATGAGAAAAAATAACAGAAGAGGCATATAATATTTTAAATGGTGAACTTGCCTTCCTCATCATCACCAACAAAAGAATTTAAGAAGCATATGGACAGGGTTTTTTAAAAATGTAGAGCCTAAATACCAGGACCAGATGAACTACATCCAAGAGTATTGAAGGAACTAGCAGATGTAATTTCAGAACCGCAAAAATCTTTGAGAATTATTGGAGAACAGAAGTCCCTACAGACTGGAGGAGGGCAAATCTTCAAGAAGGGAAAAGAGAGGACCAAAATAATTACTATCCAGTCAGCCTGACATCAATACCAGGAAAGATTCTGGATCAGATCATAAAGACCCCTTCTATACAGCTGTATATAATCTATATGATCTGCTTTGAACTGAATTATATGGCAGTGTAAACTTAGATAATCTAGTTCAAATCAGATAATCTGGATTTTCTGCTTTGATAACATGGATTACTTGGCGGTATAGAAGGGGCCTAAGGAAGCAGTCTGCAAACACTTAGAAAGGAATGCTGTGATTACGAAAAGTCAACATGGATTTCTCAAAACAAGTCATGCCAGACTAATCTTATCTCTATTTTTGATAGAGTTACAAGCTTGGTAGATGCAGGGAAGGCTGTGGACGTAGCATATCTTTATTTTAGTAAGGCCTTTGACAAGGTCCCCCATGATCTTCTTGTAAACAAACTAGTAATCTGTGGGCCAGTTAACAGTATTGTTAATAAATTTATTAATAAATTTATTAAGTGACTGAACTCAAAGAGTGCTCAACAATGGCTCCTTTTCATCCTGGAAAGAAGTGATTAGTGGAGTGCTGCAGGGTTTGGTCCTGGGCCCAGTATTGTTCAACATCTTTATTAATGACTTGGATGAAGGTTTACAGGGCATGTTTATCAAGTTTGAAGATGACACCAAATTAGGAGGGATAGCTAATGCTCTAGAGGACAGGATTAGAATTCAAAATGACCTTAAATGGGCCAAAACTTACAAAATAAATTTCAACAAGACAAATGTAAGATACTACACTTAGGCAGAAAAATGAAATGCAAAGATACGGAATAGGTGACACTTGGCACACAACATCTATGTGAGAAAGATCTTGGAATCTTTGTCGACAACAAGTTGAACATGAGCCAATAGTGTGATGCAACAGCTAAAAAAGCAAATGGGTTTTTGGGCTACATCAAAATGTCTAGATTAGTGGTTCTCAATCTGTGGGCCCCCAGGCGTTTTGGTCTACAACTTCCAGAAATCCCAGTCAGTTTACCAGCTGTTAGGATTTCTGGGAGTTGAAGGCCAAAACATCTGGGGACCCCTGGATTGAGAACCACTGGTCTAGATCAAGGGAAGTCATGTTGCTCCTCTATTCTGCTTTGGTGAGACCTCACCTGGAATACTGTGTTCAATTCTGGGTACCACAGTTCAACAGAGATAGAATCATAGAATCATAGAATCAAAGAGTTAGAAGAGACCTCATGGGCCATCCAGTCCAACCCCCTGCCAAGAAGCAGGAATATTGCATTCAAATCACCCCTGACAAATGGCCATCCAGCCTCTGCTTAAAAGCTTCCAAAGAAGGAGCCTCCACCACACTCCGGGGCAGAGAGTTCCACTGCTGAACGGCTCTCACAGTCAGGAAGTTCTTCTTAATGTTCAGATGGAATCTCCTCTCTTGTAGTTTGAAGCCATTGTTCCGCGTCCTAGTCTCCAAGGAAGCAGAAAACAAGCTTGCTCCCTCCTCCCTGTGGCTTCCTCTCACATATTTATACATGGCTATCATATCTCCTCTCAGCCTTCTCTTCTTCAGGCTAAACATGCCCAGTTCCCTAAGCCGCTCCTCATAGGGCTTGTTCTCCAGACCCTTGATCATTTTAGTCGCCCTCCTCTGGACACATTCCAGCTTGTCAATATCTCTCTTGAATTGTGGTGCCCAGAATTGGACACAATATTCCAGATGTGGTCTAACCAAAGCAGAATAGAGGGGTAGCATTACTTCCTTAGATCTAAACACTATGCTCCTATTGATGCAGGTCAAAATCCCATTGGCTTTTTTTGCCGCCACATCACATTGTTGGCTCATGTTTAACTTGCTGTCCACGAGGACTCCAAGATCTTTTTCACACATACTGCTCTCGAGCCAGGCATTGTCCCCCATTCTGTATCTTTGCATTTCATTTTTTCTGCCAAAGTGGAGTATCTTGCATTTGTCACTGTTGAACTTCATTTTGTTAGTTTTGGCCCATCTCTCTAATCTGTCAAGATCGTTTTGAATTCTGCTCCTGTCCTCTGGACTATTGGCTATCCCTCCCAATTTGGTGTCGTCTGCAAACTTGATGATCATGCCTTCTAGCCCTTCATCTAAGTCATTAATAAAGATGTTGAACAGGACCGGGCCCAGGACGGAACCCTGCGGCACTCCACTTGTCACTTCTTTCCAAGATGAAGAGGAAGCATTAGTGAGCACTCTCTGTGTTCGTCCACTTAACCAATTACAGATCCACCTCACCGTAGTTTTGCCTAACCCACACTGGACTAGTTTCCTTGCCAGAAGGTCATGGGGGACCTTGTCGAAGGCCTTACTGAAATCCAGGTACGCTACATCCACGGCATTCCCCACATCTACCCAGCTTGTAGCTCTATCGAAGAAAGAGATCAGATTAGTCTGGCATGACTTGTTTTTGATAAATCCATGTTGACTATTAGCGATGACTGCATTTGTTTCTAAGTGTTTGCAGACCGCTTCCTTAACAATCTTTTCCAGAATCTTGCCCGGTATTGACGTGAGGCTGACCGGACGGTAGTTGTTTGGGTCATCCTTTTTTCCCTTCTTGAAGATTGGGACCACATTGGCCCTCCTCCAATCTGCTGGAACTTCTCCCGTTCTCCAAGAACTCTCAAAGATGGTTGCTAATGGTTCCGAAATGACTTCCGCTAGTTCCTTCAATACTCTGGGGTGTAGTTGATCTGGCCCTGGGGACTTGAACTCATTAAGAGCGGCCAGGTATTCCTGGACGACTTCTTTCCCAATTTGGGGTTGGATGTCCTCCAATCCCTCATCCACTCCATCTTGCTGAGGTTGAAGACTCTCTTTTTGTGAGAAGACCGAGGCAAGGAAGGCATTAAGTCGTTCTGCCTTTTCCCTATCCCCTGTCAGCATTGCCCCAACTTCTCCTTGAAGAGGTCCTATCGCCTCCTTGTTTTTCATTTTTCTACTGACATAAGAATAGAAGCCCTTTTTATTGTTTTTAATGTCCCTGGCAAGTCTGAGCTCGTTTTTTGTTTTAGCCTTGCGGACCTTTTCCCTACAGGTGTTGGCTATTTGTTTGAATTCTTCTTTGGTGATTTCTCCCTTTTTCCACTTCTTGTGCATGTCTCTTTTGTGTCTTAGCACAGTTAGAAGTTCTTTGGACATCCATTCTGGCTTCTTTGCACTTGTCCTATTTTTCTCTTTGTTGGCACGGTTTGCAATTGCGCCTTGAGTATTTCACTCTTGAGAAATTCCCATCTATCCGTAACTCCCTTGTCTTTTAGTATCTGTGTCCACAGAGTGCTGCTCAGCGTTTCCTTCATTTTTTGGAAATCAGCTCTCCTAAAGTCCAAAATGCGGGTTTGACTTGTCTTAGTTTCGGCCTTCCTTTGTACCTCAAATTGCAGGAGCACATGGTCACTTGCCCCTAAGTACCCTACTACTTCGACCGCATCGATCAGGTCCTCCGCATTTGTTAGGATGAGATCAAGAGTAGCCAATCCCCTTGGCTACCCTTGACAAGCTGGAGGATATTGACAAGCTGGAGGGTATCCAGAGGAGGGTAACTAAAATGAGAAAAGGTCTGGAGACCATGCCCTATGAGGAGCATCTTAAAGATCTGAGGGTGTTTAGCCTGCAGAAGAGAAGGCTGAAAGGAGACATGATAGCTATGTATAAATAAATGAAAGGATGTCATAAGACAGGGGGAGCAGGCTTGTGTTCTGCTGATCCGGAAACTAGGACTCAGAGCAATGATTTGAAATTACAGAAAAGGAATTCCATCTGAGCATTAGGAAGAACTTTCTGACTGTAAGAACTGTTCAACAGTGGAATTTTATGCTTCAGTGTGTGGTGGAAGCTCCTTCCTTGGAGGCTTTTAAACAGAGAATGGAGAGTCATCTGTCAGAAGTCCTTTGATTGTCCTTTTCGTGCGTGGCAGGGGTTTGGACTAGATGGCCCATGTGGTCTCTTCCAACTCTATTATTCTATTATTCTATCCAATGGAACCAAATCCTGTTTGATCTTGGAAGCTAAATAGCAGCACCCCTTGTTAGCACTTGGATGGGAGAACACCGATGAATGCCAGGTTCTCTAGGCCATATTTTAGAGAATGGAACTGGCAAAACCACCTCTGTGTATTACTTGCCTAAGAAAATCCTGTTAGATCCATCACGTCTTCTTAAAGACTCAAATACACACAGAGATTTAAAATATAGGATTTTAAACTACAACTTTCAGAGTAGCCTAGCTAGCATAATTAGTGACTTAGTGTTTGCGATAGTCTAGAAGACAGGAAAAGTGAGTTGTTTGGATTAGATTTCCCCGAATACCCCAGACAATATGGCTAGTGGCCAAAAAGTTTGGGGCATTCTGGGGGAAGTTTTAAAACTTTTTAAAAAAAATTAGATCTGCCAGAAAGCCCTTGTTACTCTGCCCATGCCATATGTTATTCTGAGAACTGTAGTGTGACATAGTAAGAATCTACAGAGGAGAAGCTTGTATCTGAAGAACATGCACATTAACAGGATTTTCTGTGTCTAGTGCCCTTCACAATAAGAGGGCGAATAAAGGTTCAACTGATGATTTGGAGACTGGTCTTTTCCTGATATTGGGAATTTGTCCACTGTGTGATCTTTGGATCACTCAAACCAAAGGTAATTATTCTGGGACAGATTCAGTTCACCTTCAGACACAAAACGTTATTTCCACATGAGATAATATTACTGACATAATTGATAGGACTGGTAGATGAGAACTGGATATTACATGCCATATCACATGTTTAGAAGGTGATACAGAAATCCTTAATAATAAATAAGGGAATGAAACCTCCACAATACTGGAAAGTCCTTTGATTTGCTTTTTCACCAGTTCACACCAACCATGTAGTGCCTCATATGACTCCTGGGAACTGAGCGACCCTTTTGTAGCAGCATGGTATTGTGGGCTCCAGTAGGTGGGATGAACTGGTAAAAGCCAAGACTTACCCAACTGGAAAAGCTCTCTCTTAGTATAAAGGCATTACTGGCAGCAACATTTGATTTGTTATTGGAAGCAATTTATAATCCATGGTGTTTTGAATTCTCTTCATGTCAGTAACATGCTCAGTTAATCATTTTGTTACTCATAACTTAATCACTTTTGTTTCCTAGTATGTTATGTGGGCAACCTGGGGATCACAACCAGATACAGTGAAGACATCTACCCTTGCGCTGTGCTACTCTGCTGCTGAGTATGCATACCCAGTGTGGAACACATCTCACCACACTAAAACCGTGGGTATGGCTCTTAATGAGACATGCCGCATTATCACGGGGTGTCTGCGCCCTACACCACTGGAGAAATTACACTGCTTAGCCGGTATTGCACCACCTGATATCTGCCAGGAAGTAGCAGCCAATAGTGAAAGGACCAAGGCTGAGACATCTCCAGCTCATCCCCTGTTTGGGTATCAGCCAGCACGTCAACGACTTAAATCTAGACATAGTTTTCTAAGATCTACAGAGACACTCGCTGGAACACCTCAGCAAGTGAGAGTCCAAAAGTGGCAGGCTCAAACCCAGAACCTCAACCAATGGCTGATACCAAATGAGAGACTCCCCCCTGGGCACACAGAGGACTGGGCGACTTGGAAGGTGCTGAACAGACTGCGCTCTGGCACCACGAGATGCAGAGCCAACCTTCAGAAATGGGGCTACAAAGTGGAATCCTCGACATGCGAATGTGGAGAGGAGCAAACCACTGACCACCTGCTGCAATGCAACCTGAGCCCTGCCACATGCACAATGGAGGACCTTCTTGCAGCAACACCAGAAGCACTCCAAGTGGCCAGCTACTGGTCAAAGGACATTTAATCAACTACCAAACTCACAAAATTTGTATTATGTCTGTTTGTTTGCTTTGTTCTGTTAGAAATGTAATATAATTGACTGGCTGCCCTGGCACGAAATAAAAAAAAATGTGGACATTAAATATATAATATATGCTTCAAATTATTTATTAATATTATTGCATTTCCCCCATCAATACCCTTTATATTTTAGCAAGATTTTTTTCAATTTTGCAGCACCATTGAACAAATAGTTGTCAAGGAAATATATTCACACAAAAAATATCTAAACAAAAATATGTCTTTGTCATATATTAGCTGAGCCTGATCTTGCCAAATGAAAATAATAACAATTGGGAGTTTAATGTGTAGAGAAATGTTTATTATAAAGTGTTTATTATACTGTGTTTAAACTGTATTTATGTTTTACATGGGTTGCCATGGCCTAGCTGTGAGAGATAGGTTGCCATGGTGACAAGGCAGAAGAGGAGGTGGGCGGAGCTTAAGGAGAAAAAGGTTTGAAAGTGACAGTTAATAGTCAGTCAGGAGGATGAGACCCTGAGAAGAGGAGCAGAGTCAGTTAGGGCTCTGTGTTGTGAAGCAGTGTAAATTCAGTTAGTTCTTAGTATTTGTGAATATTTCTTCAGCAAGGGAGCTGAAGGTGAAACCTCGTTAGATTGCTTGAGTTAAAAAGAATCTAACGGAGGGGGTTTTAGGATCGCCAGTAGTGAAAGACTGGAGATCAGTGGTTTGATCCGGTATAGGACAAACAGTGTGAATATTCACAACAGGGAACACTGAAATAATAAAGCACTTCACTGAAGAAGGAGTTTATAAGATTGTAACATCAGAAGCCTGAATGTATCTCAACCAAGCCATATTGTAACCATCAAGCATGTGCCAAGTTCAACATCTCAATATTGCAACAATTACGCTTTGTTAACAATAAACTTGTTCTCTTTGTTATTTTAAACCTGCCTCCTCCATTGATTTTACGTTTGGTGCATTCCACTCTACCAAAGTTACCTCACAACGCAAATAGGGATAAACAGAGACTTTAATACCAGCGTCTCTATATATAATGGTGGCAGTTTAATCTAGCAGTCTCGGAACTTCCTTACAGTTAATGGTGGCATTAGGAGAATTAATACTTCCTCACATTTAGTGGGATTAACAGCGTCCTTACATTTTTTTGGTGGCATTGGCACGTCTTTACAAATGTGTTATAAGTGCTATGTTAGAAAACGAAGTTGATCTGATTGTTAGCTAACTGGAGTGTCACCCTTAAACTATTTCTGTTTCATTTATTTTCAGGATTGCCTGGCACTGCTGCTGACTTAGATAAAAGAAAGCTAATTTTTGGGAAAAACTTTATACCTCCGAAGAAGCCAAAAACTTTCATACAGTTAGTCTGGGAAGCATTACAGGATGTGACTCTTATCATCTTGGAAATTGCAGCCATCATATCTCTTGGACTCTCATTTTATCATCCACCTGGAGAGGGAAATGAAGGTAATATTACTTTTTAATACTAATTCTAATGCCACATATTTAAATTTCTTAGAAAATCATGTCTTGTATTCTAAATTCTCTCCACTCCTTTTTGTCTCCCTCTCCCCTGAATATTTCATATGAAAAAATTATTCTAGTGTGTATGACTTGATTTATCTCTTAATGCTTTATCATCTCTCCTAATTTTAAGTTATAATGTTAAAGCCACATATTTAAAACATCTCAAAGAGCTTTCTGCCTAATGTTTTTGTGTTGGTGTGTACTGAAACTGGATATGAAAAGCTGGAGTAAGAAATTGGGGGGGGGGGTGTCCAATTTTGTTGGACTGCAACTCCCAGCATTCCTATCCATCATAGCTAATGATGGGGAATGAAAGAATTTCAAGGACATTAAGGATATTGTGCAGAGAAGAGCAGTCAGGATTATCAAAGATCTGGAAACCAAGCTTTATGAGGAACAATTTTGGAAGTGGAGATGGAAGTAATACCATGTTTTAATTATCTTTAAAATGTAGAAGATGGAGGATATTTTCTTGTATTTTCCTTCACAGCATCAGGTTGGACTGGATGGCCCTTGTGGTCTTTTCTACCTCTATGATTCTATGAGTTTGTTTTCTACTCCAGATACTAGAGTAGAAAGCAGTGGATTAAAATTATGAGAAAAGAAATAACAGCTAAATATTAGGAAGAATGTAGTGACGTTAAGATCTGTTGGCACTGGAATACATTGCCTTGGTGAGATGAAGAGGGGGTGGACTCCATCTGTGTAGATCTTGAAGCGGAGGTTGAGTGGCAATTTTTAGAAGAGCTGTATTGTGTATTCCTACATGGCAAAAGGTTGGATTAGATAGGCCTTGCCAGTTCTTCCAACTCTCATGCACGTGATGATCTTAACATACAAACATTTACTATTGAAATGTCACCACCACATCATTAATACATCTTAGCAAACTTTGATTTCTGTTCCAGAGTTTATTTTTATTTTGGTACACCCACAAGTAGGGTGTTTAGAGAGTTGCTGTAGTTTTTTTCTTCTTATATATTTATTCTAGAACAATCCAAGAACATATACACACAAACACAATGAAATTTGATAGGACAATCCCTTATGATAGAGAGAAGAAGAATTGAGATGATTTCCTCTCTGTTTTAGTGCTCACCCTGAAGAGTCCACATACAGCGTTCACACTTAGAAAGCACAGTACATTTACAAGGAAGGTAGATGGGTTCTCCTCATAACATTAGGGCCAGTTTCTGTGAGTGCTGTTATCAGTTGCACAATATTTTGAGCCATACTACAAAAGTCACAGGGCCAGGCAGCACTGGATATGGATGCATTGTCCAGCTTTTATATGGTAATTCCCCCTTCCAATAGGTTTTAAGCTTAAGTCATCTTCTAGGCTCTGGTGACTCCTGTTCTTCAGTCAGTATTCATCACACAGGTGGATCAGAATGCAAATTTTGATTCTTAGGCCAGAGGAAAACAAAATGCACATAGAAACACATCCCATAAACCAAGAACTCAAATTACTCCAGACTCTACTCAATTGTATGGAAGCAATCCTTAGATATGTCAGAGAAAGCACTGGACTTTGCTGTTACCGTTCCCTTAACTGGATGCCTTATTCTACACACAATTAGTATCTTAAAATCATATGGTCTCTTTTTATTTAAAGATGGTGATATTTTCCAGGACAGTGTCTACATGGGCCAAATAAAACAAACTCATTTTGAACCTTCTGCAAGCAGTCCATATGACGTATGGCTGGTTCCACAGCATTGCTGCCAGCCATTAGTCTAGCACAAAGAGAACTGCAGGTCACTCTGTAGCTTCCAGGAAACTCCAGAGTGAACCAGGTGTTTTTGACACATGAAGAGCTGGATTGGCAAATCAGGATCCCCAGGTCAAAAAAAGACACGCAACTCTGTTGGTAACTAGAAGCAGCTGCCCAGCAAAGCCTTACTGGTGGCATGACTTTTAGTGATCACTCAGCTGGGCACCCTTTTGTAATCTCACCAGAAATGATGTTACTAGTGAGGCTCTGCCAGGGAGCTGCTTTTGGCTAGAGGAATAGCAGTATCAGTGTGCTGTGAGTCCAGCTGGCCATTTCGATTCCAGAAATGTTTTGAGATGGCCCCGTGCTATTTCTGGGGCTGCTCTTCAGCAGCATAGATTTTTGAATAAGGACTTCTGAGCTCTGATTCCTTGAAAGCATTGGGTATTATCCCAAATAATTTGTTGAACTGAAAAAATGTGTCTTAATCCTATCATGTTTATTCATACCTTTGGAATAGGAGCCCCTGGTGGTGCAATGGGTTAAACCCATGTGCTGGCAGGACTGCTGATTGAAAGGTTGGCGGTCCGAATGAGGCAAGCTCCTATCTGTCAGCTCCAGCTTCTCATTTGGGGACATGAGAGAAGCCTTCCATAGGATGGTAAAACATCCGGGCATAACCTGGGCAACGTCCTTGCAGATGGCCAATTCTCTCACACCAGAAGCGATTCCGCAAGTCGCTCCTGATATGAAAAAAGTACATTTGGAATGGATTTCTATTCCTTCACATGTCCCCAAAATCCGTTCTAGAGAGTTAACGGATCCCCAGATCAGTTTGAGTTATAGAGAGAGATATGTTACCAGAAATTATGTTATACCTGCCCATACAATATAGATTTAACCCAGTGTGTTGATGTTTGTGATAACAAACATCGATCTCCACCTATCTTCATCATATATGGAGAGTGAACTGACAGAAACTCCTTATTGGGGGTATATATATGTGTGTGTATGTGTATGTGTGTATGTATGTGTGTGTGTATATATATATCTGTCATTGCTTCGTATTTTAATACGGGTTGTATTTTGAAAGCCCTTCTCACTATATTCTCTCTTCCATGTATGTGATAAATTGATGTTTGATACATAAAGTACACATATTTATAAAATTTTGTTGTCTCCTCTCCCATCAAGAAGGATGAGTTTTTCAGAAGCATTACTAGCCCGCTCCCAATAATATATAGAATCTAACTTTAGGAAATATGTAACTTTAAGTGAGAAATGATTCAGAATTAATTTTCTTAAGCAAATGAACAGCTGCAGAGTAACAGGCGGTGATATTCAGCAGGTCTCAGTAGTTGCAAATAAACTTTTCTCCTATTTTTAAACCCTTGGTATTAAAAGGGAAACTTAGAATATTTGCTCTCATAACAGTTGAGTGCTGGAAATTCATTCTTTTCTCTCTTTTTTGCCTTTTTGCTGGGTTATGATATTTTATTTCCCATGGGAAACTGTTGCACTTTGCAGTTGACAGCTTGGGAACTGTGAAGAAACAACATTTAGCATGAGAACTATAAGAGCCTTTCCTACCACCC
The DNA here is from genome assembly GCF_037176765.1 of Anolis sagrei. Lineage (NCBI taxonomy): Eukaryota > Metazoa > Chordata > Lepidosauria > Squamata > Anolidae > Anolis > Anolis sagrei. The sequence continues at coordinate 66,121,273 of NC_090022.1, read as the reverse complement.
TAATAAATTAACCTACTGAAATATATTTTAAGTGTTTGTTTTGCCACATTTTATGTCATACGTATATTGAGAAAAATGCATTACTTTAGATGACACGTGCTTTTTTTATACTTGCCTAGATTTTTACTCTGATTTTTTTCTACAACTATTTGGAACTAGATAGTAACCCTAAACACTAAGGATAGACAGAATGAAAGATAAATTTATTCTTAATATTTATTTATTTATTTATTTATTTACAGTATTTATATTCCGCCCTTCTCACCCCACAAGGGACTCAGGGCAGATTACAATGCACATATACATGGCAAACATTCAGTGCCATAGACATTTAACATATTTAGACAGACACAGAGGCAACATTCCAGCTTTCCGGCTTCGTGAGGGTATGCTCAGTTCTGGCCACAGGGGAAGCTGTCGCTTCACCATCCACTTGTGAAACCGAGTCCTTGATGGAGTACTTCCTCATTCTTATGCACAATGCTGGAAGGTTTTTTATGGCATCGTAAATTAGTTAAATTAGCCTCCCCGCCTCAAGCAGTACCTACATTTCCTACTTGACAGATTCAACTGTCTTTCATGCTGCATAGGTCATCAGCAAGGTAGACTATTAATGGTTGGGAGCTCACTTAGACTTGGGCTGGCTTTGGACTCATGACCTCTCAGTCAGTAGTGATTTAATGTAGCTGGCTACTTATTAGCTGTGCCACACTCCTGTTGGGTTTTGTATGGCATTATGCATCACCATAAAAGACTGTCCTCCAAAAGTATATGTTTATCCTTACATATGTATGCCAGTCCCATTCAGCGAGAATTACATATGAGGATATCTGTATAGAATTGTACCATAAATGAGTAATAACCCTCAACCTGACTTTTGATGTTTTTTGTAAAATTGTTTTACATTACAAATTCTTTGATATGGTTTTCTGAACTGTTTGAGGAGAAAAGGTTGTCATTCCCACATATCTTGGTAATCTGACAGAACAGATGGAAAGCAAATTGGCTCAAAGAAGCTCTACATTGCATTAGAATAACCTGTCCAACCTGTCCAGGGCCATCCCAAGAAGTTTTGTTGAATAGGTGAAGGTTAAGATGGTGCCTTCGGCCATTCCATGTAAAGAAGGAAGTCAGATTGGCAGTTGATCTTCATTTCTTTATTGAACAGTTTCCTTTGCTGAAGGGTATATGGCATGCCATAGATAAGATCCCTGTTCCCTACCACCATCCTGCCACTGATCCTGTCCCCTCACCCAGCCTAAATCTGGGACACAGGATAAATTACATGCCACAGGTAACAGTTCGGTCCTCTACTACAGCCTCAATACTATTCTCCTTCCTCCTTCCCAAATCTACTGCTTGAGCCATCCCACTTACTCTGTCTAATATTAGAGATCTCCTGGGGTTCAAATTATGCGGTCCATTTTGGCACATGGGAAGGAGGATTCACTTTTTCAACCACTCTGCATTTTTGCAGTAGTGAATAGATGATAGGCATATGGTATGTGTTTAAATATGAGATAAATTAATTGAAGTGTCAAAACTATTTTAAACTTTAATGGAATTTTGATATTATTAATATTTATGGGTTACCATTGCAAAATTCAGTAATATTTTTTAGAATACAGATAAAAACACATTACAGTTGACCTATGCATAGAACAGATCATACTGAATCTGTTGGTTATTTGCATCTTAGCTATATTATGATGTGTTTGGTGTGCAGAATAGTAGAGAGTGGTAGAGGAAGAAATAAAAATTATATTTGGAGATGAAGTTGTCTCTGCCAAACAGTAGTTCTCTGAAGACTCAGAAGTGCTCAGCCCTGCTACGTGAACACTTTTAAATGTATTTCGGATATGGAAGTCATGAAGTCATCTACCTAACACTGAATTACAGCCCCTGCAGTTTCTGTATGGATAGTAGTCAGTGATCACTGCCCACCTATATCCACATACTTCAACTTCTATACTTGCAGTCAGGAGCCCCCAAAATAGAGCCCCAGATATGTAAGAGTAAATTCCATTGATCACAGTTGAATGGACAAGAATAGCATTTATTGAAGTCCTAGAAAATGTGAAATCTGAAAGCAGGATTTTCTCTGCTGTGACTCATGAGAATGCTGTAATGGGTCCCTGACGTGACACTGCCAAAATTAGGACAATAGTGCCACTGGAGCTGCTTTGATGTCACTATCTCTATGGTTTGAATCCAGTAATGAGAATTTCTGTGTGGTGGCTGTGTGTGGAAGATGTGAGACATCAAAAGCCAACAGGTTTAATTGCTTTTTTTTTCTTATTAGGGCTGAGCAGGTGCGATCTGGATTTCCATTCAGTTTCATGCCAGAGCTTGAATGAGAAATTTGGTAATAAGGCAGCCTTAATGCCTCTGCCTCCACTTCCCAGAGTTTCTGTGTTTGATGCTACTGTTACCGCTGGCATGTAGGTTGAGCTCTTGAAGTATAGACTGGACCAAAGTGGTGTACTGTATACTTCAACTTCCTTGTGCATTCTGGATGTGGCTTCTTTTGTTAAAATAGAATAATAATAGGATGGCACTGCATGCTTTCAGAGTATTTCTGACTCCCATTACAGTGACATTTCTCATTCCTTTTTAGCTTTGTTGAAATCAAATAGTATTCATTTTGTTTTTTCAGTGATACCTGAAACATCATGAAGGGGCGTAGTTTGGGAGACAATTGTGCCAGCAGTTATTCTTAGACACACAAGCACGGATAAGGTTAAAGCAGAGGGAGCTGGCAAAGAAAAGTGTACTCCTTTGCCTCCCTTTCATGGCAATTGTCCAAATGGGAAAAACTCAGAACAGTTGGAACTCAACATTTCTTTCATGTGCTTAAAGCTAATGTACATTTATTGTTGTTAAGCGTTAGTGTGGCATTGTCATTTGCATGCTAGGTAAGAGTCCAGGAGATCCACACTTCGTAGTGGAAGCCCACTGGGTGACCTTGAGCAAGTCACATCTGTCAGCCTAAGCAGAAGGCCATAGCACACCTCGTCTGGACAAATCTTGCAGATAAAACCTTGTAATAGGGTCACCATAAGCTGGAATCTATTTGAAGGCACAAAATGTTAACATGTACCATATATTATGGTGTAAAGACTACTTTTTAACCCAAGAAAATCTTCTCTAAAGTCAGGGGTTGTCTTATACGTGGGGTTGTCTTATACATGGGAGTAGTCTTATACGCAGGAGTAGTTTTATACATGGGAGTCATCTTATAGAGCAGGTGCTGAAACTTCCAATCGGATTGGAGAATCTGTGGTTGCTGCATATGATGGGGGAAGCTCAAAAATGGCAATGGCTGTGTCCCTGCCATATGCAGCAACTGTATGAAAGTATGAAGGGTGACGCTATACAAGTACGGTAGAAGAAAATCCATTCATCAGGATTTGTGGACTTAATGCAGTCCTGATGGTGAGGTGAAGGGGTGCCTCACCGGGAAGGTGTAAGTGAAGGTCGGAGCAAGCTGCAGGCTTTTGGGGTAACCGGGCTATGGAAAAAAGAGATAGTGTGGTTCTGGGCCCAGACAAACACACCTCTTCTACCTGTCTGGCCCATCCTTGTATCCTATTACCATATCTCCTCCTCTGCCTCTCAGATCTCGCTCCTGAAGACTGCAGTGAAGTGGTGCAGGTGCGCATGTGCGAGATCTAAGAGGCAGAGAAGGAGGTACAGTAGTAGGAAAATTACCACATTGAAATCAAATCTGATGCTTTTTAAATTTTTATTTGGTGTGTGTTGGAAGAGGGATAGTCTTATACGGCGAATATATCCCAAACTCTATATTTTAACTGGAAAAATTGGGGGTCGTCTTATACGCCCAGTTGTCTTACCTGCCGGAATATACGGTAAATAGTACAGTGCATAAACCAGAATATTTAATATGTGGAAAAATGCTTTCAATTTCAAACTGTAAAATTGATTCTTGCAGTAAACCTGCAATGATCATCGATTTCATTTTTGCATGTCACAATGAGACTTTAAAATTTTTCCTTCTGCTGGGTAGAAATGGAATTACAGTTGACCCTCCACATTTGTGGCTTTGACTTTTTGGAAATTTGCTCATTCTCGGATTTGATTAAAATATTTTCTCATGCAATCTTCCAGTGCAACCCTATAGTCAATTTCACCAGATCCTAGAGTAATGCTAGAGAACGTAGAAATTCCTAGAGAAAACGCCTTCCTAGGAATCTTTAGTCCTCCAGTGCAACTCTATAATCAGTCCCTATAGAAATTGACCATGGAGTCATTCTGGAGAACCTAGCTATTCCTAGGGTGTTACTCTCTTAAACAAAATAATGACAATTTTTTACATTTGTGGTTTTTCACTTTTGTGAGTGCCCCAAAACCTAGCCAATATGGAGGGCTGACTACACAGCATTTTATATATTTATTTAGCACATTTATACTCTGTCCTTCTCAACCTCTGAAGAGGGACTCAGGACGACTTCCAACTATTCGATGTTGATACAATATAATAACATCCTATAGATAGTTTTACATCAGCCAGAATGATTCACCTAGTGCCAAAATAGCAGTTAAATTAAATTGATTTATTCCTCAAATGCCATCAGTTACTTTAATTAAAAAATTAATTATACATACTTTTTCCACTTTCAGTAAGCATTCATGTGTGATATACATATAATAGCTTCCTTTTAAAAGACATCAATAAATAAATTTACTGTGGTGGCTGATTTGTTTGATGCTATTCATAAATTCATAAGTAAGTAGATTACATGCTATTTTAAATACAGTTCAATTGTAGGAGACAATTCTTTGCTAATGCTACAAGTGTTACTAAAGAAGTTTGATTTAAATGGTCACAACAATTTAATTCACTCAACAATGTAATCAATATTATTAAGTTACTTGTAACTATGACTACTACATGCAAATGAGCCAAAATATATTATTTAATGCATTCATATGGAGCTTTCTTACCATCCTGCTTTTCAAAATATTGAAGAAATGCTTGGATTTGTCATCTGTCCTCATGAATGTTTTTTAAAGGAGGACGGAGGAGATGCAATAATCTGGTAAATCCAGGGAGAAGTCAATATCTCATAATGTCAGAGGGACAGCTGTAGTATATCCTACCTTAAAGAGGGCCTCCTGAACCCACAGGTGTGTGGGAATTCCACTCCCATTGGTAATGTCCCCATTGGGGACACAGTGCTCCAGCATGTGATTGGTGGACACTGGGGGAAACACTGTCTGGACTCATTTCAGTCTGGTTTCAAGACAAAGCCTGGTACCAAAAACAGCTTGGTTGTCTGATTTTGATGACCTTCTCTGAACAAACGACAGAAGTGGTATCTTGCTGCTCCTGCTAGATTGCTTGACAGGTTTTGATATCATTAACTACTGTGTTATTTCCAACCCCTTTTCTAGAGTATAGCCTTGTGGGATTGTGTTGTTCAGCATATTTCTGAAGCTGGTGGGTGAGGTTGTTAGTTGTTTGGGTCCTATCAGAATGCTATGCCTGGATGCTATTTAATGGATTAATTGTGGGCCAGTTAACTGAAACTGAGGTCCCTTCTACACTGCCATATAATCCAGATTATCAAATCAGATAATCCACATTATGTGCTTTGAATTGGATTATATGATTCTACACTGCCATATAATCCTTCTACACTATATTGTAGTGTAGAAGGGGCCCGAGGGCCCATCCAAACAGGCTCAAAATATGGGACCTGTCTGGGTTTTTATCAGGGCCATTCAAATGATGCCCCCAATAAAAACAAATTAATTTGGAATAACCAAATTATTCCAAATTAATTAAATAACCCATTAGATCCAGGACTTCCTGAAATGCTCAGTCTAATGGGGTATTGGACCTGTGAGGACTCACTTCTGGGTAGTCTCACTCCCCCCCCCCCCCCAGCCCCATCTTCCTTCTCACCCCTCCCCCCCTGGTCTCCGGGCACATCATTTCTTCATGTTCTTCTGGCACAAGGAGGAATATAATGGCATCCATGTAAGTTTCAGAAACTTTTTAGGGGTTCTTTTGGGGAGCTTTGCAGTGCATGCAGTTATCACTAAATCCACCTACAGGTGGACTCCATGAGTTTGAGTGCTTGGTGTCACCTTTGACTGTTTCTCCGCCTACAGCCTTTTCTAAACAAGGGAAATTTAGCTGTAGAAGTTAATGTGTTAATAACAACAGTGTGGTCTGTCTTTGAAGATGACCTGGAACCTAAATGAGTGCAAAATGCAACCGCTAGACTCTTGACCACAAAGTCATATAGAAATTGCATAACATCAGTTTGAAAGGAATTGCCCTGGCTACCAATTCTAGTTTGAATTCAAAGTGTTCTTGGTAATATTCAAATTCTGAATGGCCCGGGATCCCAATAAAAGAGAGCTCTTCCCCTGTATGCTCTTTCCAAAAAAGGAAGGTATTCTGTCACTCACCAGTGACCATGATTATGGGATATCTTTAGGGGCCAGATCTCCACCAACACTGATATAAAGTGCCAAGTAAAACCAAAAGTTTTTATCAAGGCCTTTGAGGTTTAACAGATCCAATCAAAATTTGCATATGACTTTAAAAAGACTAATCTCATTAGTTTTATACTAACTTGTTGACTTAATATGCTTTTAATCAATTTAAATAATTTCAATTGTTTCAAATGTTGTTAAAGTGATTTTATTGTATGCTATCCTGAGATCCCATGACATAGTGGAAGGTACGTCTACTGGCAGTAGTTCCCATCTGATCTTGGAATCTAAGCAGGGTCAGATCTGATTAGTGCTTGGGTGGGATAACATCAGTGAATACCAGTGCTGTAGGTTATATTTCAGAGGAAGGAACTGATAAAACCACCTCTGAGTATTCCTTGCCTAAGAAAATCCTATGAAATCCATGGTGTTGCAATAAATTGACAGGTGACTTGAAGGCACGTGCACACACAAAGACAGAGATTTTAATAAATAATAATACATATTATATGTCAATGTTATTTATTTAAGGAAATTGCAAATGCTTAATTAATTGTTCGAATTTCCTTTCACCCTGTGTTAAATTCAATTGGAAATTATAACTTTCAATTAAATAAGGTATTCCTTATAGAGATCACCCCCTTTCATTGCAGCAATCTCTGGAGGGGAAAACATGTCATAGATTAGATCTACACTGCCTTATATCCCCGAATCTGATCCCAGATTATCTGCTTTGAATTCAATTATATGAGTCTACACTATCAGAATTTGGGATTAGCATATCATCTGGGATCAGATCCTTGGCTATAGAGCAGTGTAGAACCAGTTTTAGGCAGTTTACTAGCTTTTTGGAATAAATTTCAAAGGATTTAGGAATGAAGGTCCTTGCTCACATTCAATGAGGAAAATGTTTGTGGCTTGGAGGTCTTGGGGAGCAGATCAGGAATAGTCCAGGCTCAGAGCATTTTGGGCCCTTCCACACAGCCATGTAACCCAGACTAGCAAGGCAGAAAATTCCACAATATCTGCTTTAAACTGGGTTATCTGAGTCCATACTGCCATTTATTCCAGTTCAAAGCAGAAAATGTGGGATTTTATTCAGCTGTGTGGAAGGGGCCTCTGTGTTTCACCATCCCCTAATTTACATAATACAGGCATGCCATAATATGTATGCATTGGAAGAGTCCATCTTTAATTATTAATTAGTTTACTGTTTTTTATTTTTCTGTATCCTTCTGGGGCACTTGTCCAACTTGTACAAGTATGTGGTGCAGTTGTGTTCATCATTTGTACATCTAATCCATTCTGAAGTGGTAACTGTTTATAAATTCCAGGGGAGGAAAAAAACAGAGTCACAAAGCTTCTTTGTTTTTCATGCATAATACTTGATTCTCTTGTATCTAGGTTGCATTTGATATATTATTAATATTGCATTTAAAAATTCAAAGTATGATAAAAACGTGGGCATTTATTTTATTAAAAAATCCAATCTCTTTCTTGCTCTATTTTGCTGTCTCTCAAGCCTGCGCAACTGCATCAGGAGGAGCAGAAGATGAGGGTGAAGCGGAGGCTGGCTGGATTGAAGGCGCTGCCATTCTCCTCTCTGTCATTTGTGTGGTACTGGTCACTGCCTTTAATGACTGGAGCAAAGAGAAGCAATTCCGTGGGCTTCAAAGTCGTATTGAGCAAGAACAGAAGTTTACTGTCATCCGAGGTTCACAAGTAATTCAGATCCCAGTAGCAGAGCTAGTAGTTGGAGACATTGCACAGATCAAATATGGTAAACCTTCATATATACCTTCTGCAAAATACAGCCAAAATCTATAATTTTGTCATGTGGGTTCTCTCAGGGTCCTTCTACACTTCCATATAATCCAGAATATCGAGGCAGATAATCCACATTATTATCTGAGTCTACACTGCCATATAATCTAGTTCAAAGCAGATCATCTGGATTTTGTATGGCAGTGTAGAAAAGGCCTCAGGCTGGTTCCTCACTGTCGTATACAATCCTGATTATCTGCTTTGCATGGGATTGTATGGCAGTATAGACTTGTACAATCCAGTTCAAAGCAGATAATATGGATTATTTGATTTGATAATCTAGATTATATGGCGGTGTAGATCCAACCTGAGTCTACATTGCTATGTAATCTACTTCAAAGCAGATAATCTGGATTTTATTTTGCAGTGTAGATGGTGCTTCAGTGGTATTGTGAAGGGGTTGGTTTCCTTTTTTGTCTTACATACAGCTCTGAAGCCTGTTCTGGAAAACTGCAAAACATCTGTAAAGTCAGTTTATATACTATGGACCCATTTACACTGTCATTTAAAATCCAGATTATCTGCTTTGAAATTGATTATATGGCAGTGTAGAGGGGCCGACATTAAGGGTTGCTGGGAGGAAGGGGCTATTCTTATGTTGCTAATAAATTGAATGTTAAAAAAGCACTGAGTTCCCCAACAAGAATATTTTCTCCATCTCCAACTGAGAGAGTTTCATCACCTCTTCCTCTCTCTGACCATATTGCATTGGCTTCCTCTGTAGACATGAATGCAACCTATAGATCTGCAGGAAATTCATTGGGTTATCGGGGGCCCTTCCACACAGCCCTATATCCCAGAATATCAAGGCAGAAAATCCCACAACATCTGCTTTGAATTGGGTTATCTGAGTCCACACTCAGATAATGTGGAATTCTCTGTCTTGATATTTTGAGATATAGGGCTGTGTGGGAGAGCCCCTGGTGTCTCCACATCTATAGCAGGGCATACAATTGTAATCCCTGTCTGTGGTTAAAATCGCTGGAATAGAATCATATATAGGGAGCATATGTTGCCTTTTGAGGGACATAAATATGAAATAATTGGAGCAGTCATAACTAGATTTCTTTAGCAGATGGACAATCCCTTTTGTAATGGCGTACAAAGAAAGGTGATGCAAAATATGTGTGATGAAGCATTACTGACCCCATAGTGCAGGGGTTCTCAAACTGTGCTCCTCCAGATGTTTTTGGACTTCAGCTCCCACAATTCCTAACAGCTGGTAAACTGTCTGTGATTTCTGGGACCTGAAGTCCAAAAGACCTGGAGGAGCACAGTTTGAGAAATACTGCCATGGAGAAATAACGGGTGAATAAGTTACTAAGAATCTGTTCACATGGTACATTTTTTCATCTGAACAGCCAGATTTTGTATTTACTTACTTACTTACTTACTTACTTACAGTATTTCTATTCCACCCTTCTCACCCCACAGGGGACTCAGGGCGGATTACAATGTACACATATATGGCAGACATTCAGTGCTAAAGACACACAACAGATATAGACAGACAGTCAGAGGCTATTTAACATTCCACTTTTCTATCTGCCAGGGGAGCTGTCGCTTTCATCGTCCATCAGCAACTCTGATGAAGTACTTCCGCATTCCCAGCATGTTTTTGCTGGAGTGCTTTGCTGGAGTCTTTTTTATGTCCTTGTAAATTAGTTAAATTAGCCTCCCTACACATAGGTGGTACCTAATTTTCCTACTTGACAGATGCAACTGTCTTGGGCTGCAAAGGTCGACAACAAGCTACACAATTGGTTGGAAGCTCACTCCGACCCGGACTGGCTTCGAACTCATGACCTTTCTGTCAGAAGTGATCTTAATGCAGCTGACACTCAGGCAGCTGCGCCACAGTTCACATATTACATTTAGTGTAATATGTGAACAGGTAGCAATTAGTACTATAGTGATGTCTGGTGAAAATTAGGAAGAGCTTCCTAAGGGAGAAAAAGTGTCAACTTTAATTATTGAAATATATTGGAGGATGTGTTTGAAAATTCAGGCATCATATGTCCAAATCTTATTTTTCCTCCTTAACTTGTTTTGAATAATAGGTGACCTCTTACCTGCTGATGGGGTGCTTATTCAAGGAAACGACCTTAAGATTGATGAAAGCTCTTTAACTGGAGAGTCAGATCAAGTTCGCAAATCTGTTGAGAAAGATCCAATGCTTCTGTCAGGTGAGTTTTGAATTTTAAATTAGCTTCTGTTAATTAAGGATTGGGAAGTATTCTTTTTATCCACCCATCCCAGGATTTTCCATCTATATATTCAAAATTATGCAGTTTAGTTATTTCTTGATTGGCAAACTGACTGAATTTTTTAATGTTACTTTCAGTGAGTGTTTTGCTTTGTTGATCCAATCCCACATTTGCAAAGTCTTCTATTAAATCTTCATTTTAAATATTTTATTCTCCAAAGAGTTTCCCTTCAATTAGTTGTGTATTGTGTCCTTTGATCCACATCTGAGTGCACTAAGTACCATGACTTTTGATAATTATTATTCCTATTTTTCCTTTTTTATTCCTATCATTTTGTGGCCGTTAGATATATTTCAGCTGAAATAGCTATGGTCCTTTCCAGGCAGGCACAAAATGTGGGACCTGCCTTGGGTTACAATATAAACTGGGATTTCCTAGTTTATTCTGGAAAATAAAACGCCTGGAAAGATCTGAATCTTAATGCAATGTTCAGATCTTTCCTGGTGTGGGTCCTATTGGGATTGATTCCCCAGACTGCTTCTGTGATCTCCACTTATCTGGCTGCATGCTTGGTCCCCTAGAGCGAATGCTCCTGGCATGTGAAAATAATGCACTAGGAATTTGGAAAGGGGAGGAGGGTTAACTTGGGAGGGAATGTAGCCTCCCCTCCCAGGAAAGACCAGTATTAAGGTGGATGTGGGCCTCAATCCCAGGAGGAACTGGGATAAAATATCCCAATTCTTCTCAGGATTGAGGTCTGTCTGAAAGGGCCCTGTATCATACGGTTGCTTGAGTATTTAACAAAGTGAGAGACTGTATCTCATTTTCAATCATCAAATCGGTGTAGATATGTTTAATTAACTAACTTCTGTATTATAAATGTCAGGATCCACTCCTGGATATAGTCAGTTCATAGGTGTAAGAAACTTTCAGTCAAGAAGGGCATCAATCATGTGAATTCATTGAATATTTTGCAGATTCCCAAATATACAACAGAGCATTTTTTCTTCATTCAGATATTGTATTTTCCTCAAAATTTTCTGAGCTGAAATAGGAAATGAGACAATTGCCCTTGTAAACATTAAATTACTTTATGCTATTGAGCAAATGAGCAATCCTCCCAGCAGTGATAATTCAGCTCTGCAAGTAGAAATGGAGGTATCCTGGCAGGATAACACTTTGGCTGTTAGAGGTCCCCTGACCTTTCTGCAGGGAGTTTTCTGTCCTATGTTTTTCTTCCAGTGGAGTGTGGTAGAATAGAGTGGGTTTGGAAACACAACACTTTCATTTCGTCATGTACTCATGTGCTTAGGTTGGCCCTAGGGCTGTAATTAATTCCCTTCCAGTTCATTCAGTGGGAAGCATTATCTCCTTAACCAGGTAGGGAAATGGCAGGATAGGCATCGCATTCATTACTCAATCAGTGGTCCTGCTCCTGCCTCCTCTCATTTGACAGTGTAAGGTAGGGTTTTTCTGCCTGGCTAAAATTATTTTTATATATTTTTATATATATATATATATAGGAGGAATACCCATTAAATTCTATGGATTTTATTTCCCAATAGTCTTGTTTGCAGTAACATTATAAAGTATAGATTGGCAACAAAATTAGTATACTTTTAAAGATGTTTTCCCAGGAATATTATCTGAGGGTCCTTCTGACCCAATGTGACTCCACTCAAACTGGCTTCTTAGCTCTAGAAAAGCCCCAGAAACTATTGGGTCAGTGGATGTTTTACATATCCTGCTGCCATTGTAATATGCTCCTGGCCAGGAGGTTTGTGATTACTTTTTATAATTTCTAAAGCTTTCTAGGTATCACTTGGAAGGTAGACATGTCGTCCTTGATTAATATGTTTTCTAAAGCACTTTATATGACTTTAATGATTGTAGCTCCGATCTCTAAGGATTTTTTTGTTTTGTGAGATATTGTAAACCAGAGAGCTCTGCTGCTTGACCACTCTACAAATCCCAGATTCCTACAATACCTCCATGACAGCTTTTTTTTTCCTTGATGAGAAAAGGTGGCTTGACCTTACTGGACACTCTTATTGAAAAAAACTGTTAGTGGCTGCAAGCTTTCTTTTTACCTGTCTCGGACTAAAAAGTTGAGTCTTTTTAAAAAAAATAGTTTTTGTTTTTCGTAAAATAGATAAGGACAATGACGACCAGAATCGATAGTACTTGACAATGTGGAATGAATTTATGGACTCTGAGATGGCGAACGCTGCGCATTAGATTGTTTTTATTGTTTTTATTGATTTTGATGTATAAACTGACTGTCTTAATTGTTATAATTGCTGTTTACATGTTTTATCCATTGTTATGTTTATGCTGGCATCGAATTGTGCCTTTGTAAGCTGCCCTGAGTCCCCCCTCGGGGGTTGAGAAGGGTGGGGTAGAAATGCGTGAAATAAATAAATAATAAATAAAATGTATTCTGCAAAAAAAGTTGTATTTCTCACAAATAATGGGTTTTGTGCAAAATCCAGTTTGCCAAGATGTAATTTACATCCAGATAGTGATATCAAAATATTGCAAAAAATTAACTCCAAATGCCTCTTAGATTGACATCTTCTGTGATGTGCTTTGAAAGTAGTCACTGTTTACTAATCACAGGATGAAAACAAACTCCTAAGCAAAACTCCCAGCTATGAGTGGACTCTAAAACACTGAATGCTGAGCCAACATGTCTTGCAGAATGCTATTTACTGGAAGCACATCGTTGGTAGAGCAGTCGAGTGTAATTACTTTGATGAACCACTTAATGTTTCTATTGCCATTAATATTTCGAAGGTTACTTGGATAACTGAGCAAAAATGCATAGGATCAGGCTGTCAGTTTCATCAAAAATGCTTAAAAATGGGTTCATGCAGTGGAAAAGATGGGTTGTTGTATTGTCAAAGGTTTTCATGGCCGGAATCACTGGGTTTTTGTAGGTTTTTTCGGGCTGTATGGCCATGGTCTAGAGGCATACTCTCCTGACGTTTCGCCTGCATCTATGGCAAGCATCCTCGGAGGTACCTCTGAGGATGCTTGCCATAGATGTAGGCGAAACGTCAGGAGAGAATGCCTCTAGACCATGGCCATACAGCCCAAAAAAACCTACAAAAACCCAGATGTGTTGTTGTTTCTCATGATACCTAAAGCGTTGTGTTGTCCACATGCATGCATAAAGGGGTTCCTAATTTGGAAACTGATCAAGGGCCCTCATCTGGCCTTGGTGTGGCCTTTTCAGAAGTTTGCATCATTGATAAAGAGAAGAGAAATCCTAGCAGATTGTTACGCCTAACCATAAAGTTTGGTGTTTTTGCACTATACTAAAGATTCATTTGTTAGCATAGAGCACTGCTTCTTAAACTGTGGGTCCCAACCCCAAATGGAGTCCCCTTAATCTCAATATTGGGGTAACAAAAAGTGCAAAAGTAAAAGGTTTCTGAATGGCACCTAGACATGTAGACAAATCTGTTAGCAACAACATGCAGGGTTTACTCTTCAGAAATCGCTTCAGTTGTACTTCATAAAAAGGAAAATTCACCTGTTTTGACAAGTCTTGCAAATACTGATTTATTACCAGTAAATGTTTGATTTTTATACCTATTTTATAGACCTTTATATCAGGGTTTGCTTAAAAATGACCATGCAGAAAGGGGTCATGAAAAATTTCTTGAGCAGAATGTGATTGTGAGTGGAAAAGATTTAAGAAGCCCTGGCATAGAGAGTATTAGAAAATCATCAAACAGGACAAATTAAGTGAACTCGACTGCTGTTGAAAATCCTGGCTCCCTCACTCTCTGAGGACCCTTCTATACAGCTGTATAAAATCCACATTATCTGCTTTGAACTGGATTATATGGCAGTGCAGACTGAAATAATCCAGTTCAAATCAGATAACGCGGATTTTCAGCTTTGGTAACGTGGATTATCTGGCAGTGTGGAAGGGGCCTGACTTGCAGTTGCATGTGACTTACATGCACTATTAACTGTCCCAATTTGGTAAGGATAGTTGAGATTAATCCTCTGTCATCCTACTTTTCATCTACTTTTAAAATGTCTAGTTTCCTTCTCTTACACTCACTTTCTCTTCAGCTTACTTCAATAGCAGAAAACTGAGTTCAAAGTACAGTATGCACTCAGTAAATGAAGGTCCCTTCTACACTGCCATATTATTTCTAAAGCAGATAATCCATATTATCTGCTTTGAACTGGATTGCATAGGTCTATACTGCCATATAACTCAGTTCAAAGCAGATAATCTGGATTTTATATGACAGTGTAGAAGGTGCCTGAGAAGAGAGGAGGTAGCAGGATCTTGCTCTTCCCAGTAGGCTCAGACAAAAGCAAACTGTTGCAATCTCTCTTAGGTTCTGTGTTTTATTAATGACTTTTGCCATCTTGACTACATTCAGAGCTTGCCTGAACATATATCTCCCAGCTTTCCTCCGTTAAATGTTGGAAAGTATGGGTTTGTCCTGTTTTAATTCTTAAATTCCTGTTGCATACTGAAAATCCCTATCCAAAACGTAAGTGTACTTTTAAGTGTGAAAAGATGTTAATGGAGATCCTCAGAGGCCCTGCATGGCTATCCTGAAGTTTGGGGATCTCCCTAGGAATTATACTTCTCAATACCTTCTTTAAGCTTTATTAAGCTCTTGAAGCTGAATATACCTAACATAACTGCTCCAGACTGTTCTTTCTTAGGAATGCCCTCAGTTTTGAACCGGAGTGTTCTTGAATTCCAGTACAGCTTTGGCTTCCAGTGTTACGATCACATTTGCTTCTCCTGATTGATTACTGCTTCCCATCTGTGATTCCACACTACTCACTCATGTTTGTGGTGATTGTATTCTCATTAGAAGCAATGTTTTGGCTGCAACATATTTTGGATTGCCAAATGGGACCAGCTAAATGTATCAGGGTTTTAATGTTTCCAGCTCATTCTTTTCCGTTTGAGTTTTTAGTGAGGAAAAACAGTAGGAGCCTGGTCTGTTCTACTTCACGATCTGGCGTTTCAAGTCACTGGCTCTCCACATGTGCTCTATTGCCATAATCAGTGACAGAACATGTAGCATTTCATGTAGGAAGCCCTGGGTGTCACTAGTAGCATTTCAAGAAATTCAAAAATGGAAGTTCGAAAGATCTGTAGATAGTGGGCAAATGCTGTTAATCAGAACAGCTCATGTGGAGCTAAACAGAAGAATAATATCTGAAATTCATCCGGTGGTGATGCATTTGCTGGACCAACTAAAATGTATGCTAATAATTCTTAGGAGATGTGATGTGGGGGGCCTGACAATTTTTGCTTTTTGGTATTCCAGGCACTGCTGAACAACAAATTTGTGCTGGTTGGCTGCAGTTGGTTCTTTCGTTTTTGGAAATAATAACAGTTTTGTCATAGTGGCTCACAAATTGGAGAGAGATGCAAAAACAGTTTTTAGAAGAAGGTGTTTTGTAATATCAGATAGAAAAGCCATTCCATATCTTACTGCCTTTGTTCCTATGAAGCATTTTCATCTACGCATAGTTTGTATAACACGCAAAGCAAAATGTGGATACTGCTGGGAGTCATATAGTGAGTCTGTTTTCCTGCATGGCAGGAGGGTGTTGGACTGGATGGCCCCTGTGGTTTCTTCCAACTCTAGGCTTGAGTGAAACCACAACACCATCATTTTGGATGTTCATTTTTTAAAATAGACAAAACAGCTGTGCATGCTTCAGCACTTGTCGGCTTTGTGGCCTTTATTTGCATTATGTCAACTTTTCCATTATAAGTTATCCAATAACAAATACACTTAATCTTGTAGATGAAAACAATCTTATCACCAACACTACCACCATCATCTCTGCAAATATATGAGGGCATAGATACAAGTACTAGATAATTGCATATAAACCAGTTTTGGTAGAGTAGTCTTGCATTTTTCCTTTCTCAGAAAATAATAAAGTTCCAGAAACATGGTGGAGTTGTGTCACATCCTGGCAAGTATTTAGGGGATATTTAAGTTGGCCGCTACTGAAAAGGCTGTGGTTAATTTGGTTTTGATTCTGATTTCCTGTGGATGGAACTGCACTCCTGGAATATTTCCTCTGTGGGAGAAGTGAAGTTGTTTTTCACTTATTCTAATTAGATTTTTCTTGATTTGGAACCATTACCATAGTTTTACAGATATTGAAACATTTTAAGTACTTATTACAACATAATTTTGTAATGTAAAAGACAGAAATATTAGGAATACTATCCTCGGCTCCTCTTTCTTGATTCTTACAGTTATATGCTTTTTGGCACAATACTGTAGGCTGGATAAATGCTTTGTTGGGCTTCTGCCTAATATTGGCTATTTCTGACTCATGCATGGGGTTGAAAAGCAAGCTTTTATTTATTCTTGCATTTGCTAAGAATAGTTACAGAACAATATAGATGGTCCAGTAAGCCAGCTGCTGGTAAAAATGTATGTTCAAATACTTTTAAAAAACTTACATTGTTGACTTTTAAAGGGTTCAGTGATAATTGGTCTTAAATAATCTTACTCTTGAATAAGTAGCATTACAGATCCTGCCCCTCTTTATCTACCATTGTTTCCACCCTCCCCAATATTTATTAGAACAATATAAAACATCATAATATTATAAATAAATTATTATTACATCAGGTAAGCTACATACCTGATGTACCCAACCAGTTTTAATCATGAATTTTAAACTCGAATCCTGTGTTTTAATCTCTGTCCTGTATATTCAGTATGCATTTTATTGAAATACATTTTAATATGTATCTTTTATAGAACTACATTTTAATATGTGAGTTTTTAGAATCTTTGCAATGTTTGTGCGTTTGACTGTGCTGTAACCCACCTTGAAGACAGGAGCAGAAGACAGAAGCAGAATTCAAAATAATCTTAACAGATTAGAAAGATGGGCCAAACGTAACAAAATGATGTTCAACAGTGACAAATGCAAGATACCCCACTTAGGAATAAAAAATGAAATGCAAAGATACAGAATGGGGGACGCCTGGCTCAAGAGCAGTATGTGTGGTGGAGGCTCCTTCTTTGGAAGCTTTTAAACAGAGGCTGGGTGGCCATCTGTAGGGGGTGCTTTGAATGCAATTTTCCTGCTTCTTGGCAGGGGGTTGGACTGGATGGCCCATGAGGTCTCTTCCAACTCTATGATTCTATGATTTGAGGAGAGGCGACTAAGAATTATTATTATTATTATTATTATTATTATTATTATTACCTATTTTAAGCACCCCATTCCACTTTTTCTTTTGTACATAAGGATAAGTCATTTAGACACCCAGCAAAAAAAAAATCTTTGCAAAGATTTCCCCCCATAATTTCAAAGTTTTATTATTTACAAGGAGCCATTAATACAAAATCATGTCTGAAGGCCCTTCCACACAGCCCTGTATCCCAGAATATCAACGTAGAAAATCCTACAATATCTGCTTTGAACTGGGTTATCTGAATCCACATTCAGATAATGTGGGATTTTCTGCTTTGATATTCTGGGATATAGGGCTGTGTGGAAGGGCTCTATATCACTGGAATGGCTTCTGATGATATAATTAAGTGATATACATTATCAGCCACCTTGAGTCCCATCTGGGGTTGAGAAAGGCAGGGTAGAAATGTGGCAAATAAATAAATAACATATACATTAAATTATATAGCACCTTCAAAATACGTGGAGTTTTACAGTGTGCCTTCCCAGAATAAGGAAATATTCTCCCAGCAATATGCCCCTAATTGCACCTTATTAGTGATCTAGGACTGTCTGTACACCCCATTCTTTTCCGAAATTCTATCCTACTTATATTTCACCTGGTCTTGTCCAACATTATTTTTAAAATTTAAACTATTACATTTGGCCCAGTCATTGCTTTTTAAATGTTATTGTGTTATTGTCGATGTTTACTGCCTATTTTTTGTTTATGAGTTTTATCATATTGTTTTGTATTACTGCTGTTGTTGTTTTTTGCTGATGTATTGTGGGCTCGGCCTTATGCAAGCCACACCGAGTCCCTTGGGGAGATGGTAGCGGGGTATAAATAAAGTTTATTATTATTATTATTATTATTATTATTATTATTATTTATTACAAGTAAAACAGCCCCAAACAGTGGGGCCGTCCAAAGGTATACAATATTCAAAATGGTGAGATAATAAAATATAAAATTATATAAGACATTTGTAAAACAAATTATCCATATAAAACACACACACACACCCACACACAATGTAATATAAAGCAAAATGACCAATACTAAACTAAAATTCCCAAAGCTTTGGAAAACAAGGAAGTTTTTAAGTTTTTAAGGTTTACAAATTACAAGGCTAAAAGCAGGAAGGCAGTTTCAAAAGTATAGAGCAGTGAGTGGAAAAGGACAAAGCTGAGCCAAGAAAAAAAACCCCTTGGTTGGTTGGGAAGCCTGGGATTCCTAGAAGGTAAATCTTGAACAAACAAATAAGGGCTGAAAGATTGAGGGGAGTTAAGTTGTATACAGTTTTAGCATGAAAACAAGAAACTTGTACTGAACCCTAGAAGGAATGGGCAGACAATGGAGACAATACATTAGACAATGGAGACATTATAAAAAATGGGGTAACCTGATCTAAACAACAGGCCAAAAAGTAACGGTTGCTTACAACTTGTCATTTAAATGCATACACACATAGAAAGAAAGAGAAAATGACAGAAAGTAAAGGCGCTATTTCTAGATCAAGGTGAAACAAGGGAATTATTCTTCTCTTATTTGGGGAGGTGGGATAAATAAATTTAATTTAGCCTGCTTGCTTCAATCTAAAAGGTGGATATACAAAAGGGGGTGGATTTGGCACCACAATGGCTAGGAAGGATGGAGGAAATGCACACACCTCCTGGACTATTTGCAAATTTCAACAAAGCAGGTACGATTTGCGAATTATAGCAATCTGCTATTCTGCTTTTTTAGTTGAATAGTTAAACAGACCCTATTCTCTTGCCTGGAGATGGCCCACCATTACCAGAGAGTCAGTGGCAAGCTTTGAAGTTTGGCAGCCCTACATCTGACACAAACACAGAGTACAAGTTGAATGAGTATTCCTTATCCTAAAATCTGAAACATGCCAAAATTTTCTACATAGATAGCTAAGATGGTGATAAATTTGCTTTCTGATATTCAAAAACATTGTTTCATGTGCCAAATTATTAAATATATATATTGTGTGTAAAATTACTTTCAGACTATGTATGTATATGTGTAGACTTGGGACCCATCTCCAAGTTATCTCCAAAATTTGCAAAAACCCCCCCACAAAAACAAAAACATAAACAAAACAAACCCAGAAATTCAAAACCTTTCTGGTATCAAGCGTTTTGAACAAGGACTAATCAACCTGTAATAAACCCAATAACTAATCCCTATAGTAATAGACAAATTGAATCATTTGCTTAATTGGAAACCAACACTTAAGACAGTGCCCATTGATTTAGTGGGTCTACTCTGGTTTGGACTAGCAGTTGGATTTAGGCCATGTTTCCTTTATGTTTTAAACATTTATTACTTGGAAACTAATGTAGATGAAAAGCTACACCTGATCCTAAAATTAGCAGCTACTCTTCTCTATATTTAGCTTGGAAATGACATACAATATACACAATTCAAACTGATGTTTGCCACTGAATATTTAAAGTAGTATTAAAAAAGTAACATGAGTGATGAATGAACACTGACTATCAATGAACTGTATACAATGCACCCCCATCCTGAAGTTTCTTTACAAGTTATCAGCCATAGCAAAACATATGCATCTATTTAAAAATCTAAATATTAATAATCATAATAATAATAATCATCATCATCTTTATTTATATCCTGCCACCATCTTCCCGAAGGGTGGCTCACAAGGCACTCCAGGTGCACATATAACATACAACAGTTAAAAATGGTACAAAAGTATAAAACAAGTCTCATGAAATTATAACAACAACCCCCGTAAACACATGTAGCATAAAATCAAAATAATACAATTTTAAAACAATAGTGGATAAACTGCCGTCAATTCACAAGGTGCCAAGTGTCAGCTTCATATGGGCCCATACAGCCTACTCAAGGTCAAAGGCCTGTCTGAACATCCATGTTTTCAGGTTGGAACAGAAGGATTGAAGGGTGGGGTCATATAAACTATTAAAATAGATAATTTATATTATAGTGAATTATTAAATAATATGTTAGATCCCACTCTGGGTTCCACTATGGGAGAAAGGCGGCATGCATATTATATTAAATTAAATTAATAAATCAAATAAGCATGCCTTGAAACCTTATACTGTGTTAGATCTTGGACCATTTATCTAACCAAACATAAGTTCTCAACAGGGGTCTTTCATATTATTTTCAGTGGTCACTTTTAACTGGAAATGTTAGTGTCTGAAGAGGAGATTTTATATATTCTAACACATAGAGTCAAGTATTCTTCTATTGATATGCTCTCCAACAGCTTAGCCCAAATCTGGCACCAACAGTTTTGAACAGGCTGCCAAGATCCCAGTATCCTGGTGGAACTCACTGGAGCAAATGGCTGCTCCAGGTCCCTGGAACTGAATTATTGTGTACCATTTTGGGAAATTTAAATGTTCATCTGCTGCAATAGCCACCAAATAAATTCACATTCATGAAATCACCATAGTGGGAAGAAGGTACTTTGGCAAGAGTTCCCTCAGAACTGTGGAACCTCACAACCTTCTCTGAACCCTCTTCTGGATCTGCCATGGACCTGAATAAAAATGTAGATTATAAGTAGTTATGTTTGAAGAGATCATTGTATTTAAGAGTCCTGGCTGGAAGAAAAGTAGCTGAGAGAAAGCTGTGCATAGCGAAGAATGGGGGAGTATGGACTTGAGAATCCTAAAATCAAGAGATGTTAGTTGTCTGGTCACTATGCTTTATTAGTTCTCTAAACAAACAAATAAATAAATAAAGTGGCTATATTAAGGAATCAGGTCAGTTACTGCCTGGAGAAAAAACAAGTCAGATTCACTTTTGGTTCTCTGGCAGTAAATGTTCCAGTATGCGTTTCTTATTAAACAGAAAGAGCATAAGAGCAAGCTTCCAACCTGAAAGGCCCCATGCTCTTTCGATTTCACTGAGCATGCAGATAATGTTTGCCTTCCATTTGCACTCACTTTTCAGGGAAAGAGTTTAGCTGCACTGGTTATGCCACATATTTCTCTTTACTTTAATCTTATTGTGACCATAAGATGATGTTTTCCCTTCTATATATTTACACTCATGGTTTCTATATTAACAAGTTTTACTTTAGAGGTTATGGTGTTTGCTTTTCATTTGTGGATCATTGTGAATGTGAGCTAAATGTGGAGAAATAGTGCAAGGAAGTCTATTCCATATCAACCAAGGATCAAACCCCTTCATTCCCTCTTCTTCATGCTATGTAGAGGAGAAAATATTTCTTAATATAGGCCCCTTCCACACAGATGTATAAAATCCACATTGATTTGGACTATATGGCAGTGTGGATTCAGATAACCCAGTTCAAAGCAGATATTGTGAATTATCTGTCTTCATATTCTGGGTTATATGGCTGTGTGGAAGGCACCCCAGTTTTTCCATTGGCCCTTTTGATGATACAGTGTAGACTGTGGTATAGTTTCATTTTAGAACGCCTTAGTGAAGCATCCACAGGATGAAAGAACTGCTCATTCCAAAACGTTTGGAACATTAGCATGCCAGCTAATGTATTGCTGTTAGTGGTGTAGTGGTTTGAGTGTTGGATTAGGACTCTGGGAAATAAATCCGCACATGGAAACTCCACTGGGTGACCTTGGTCAAGTCCCACCCTCTCACCCTCAGGAGACAATGCAAACCTCCAGTGAACAAATGTGGCCTATAGAAAGTCATCTTACAATTACCATAAATTAGAAATGGCTCAAAAGGATACCACACTAAACAGTAAGAAGAAATTAATTCTAAAATAATTCCATAATACCAATCTTTTTAGAGAATTTATGATATAAATTTGTGTGAGGGATGATTACTTTTAACTTTTGTTATTAATAAAATTTCTACAAATGGCCAAACACTCCCCCTTTCTCAGAATATCCCATCAAAGCAACAAAGCAATACACACCAATATCATTATTCAAATGTTAGTATGTTTCAGCAATGATCTTCATTCTAGACATAGAGGTACATGCCTTGGACACATTCCATTTGATTTTGGATACAATTCAAAGGGCTGCTTTTGACTTGGATTTGTTCAGTGGGAGTGTTGCCTTTGCTTTCCTTTGAGTCTGAGACAGTGTGACTTGCCCAATATCACCCAGTGGGTTTCTATGGCAGAGTAGTTTTCATAGTCACAGTCCAACACTCAAATCACTCAAAGTACTGCACTACAGTGGTTCTCCTAAAAACCTCATAGTCATATTGTTTTTAACTGTTGAGTTTCATTTGTAAAATGGAACACACATTTATGATATTACTAATAAGTAGCAAAAGAAACCCTTCTTGCAAAAGGTTAGGTACCATTTCACAGTGAGAACAGTCCAGTTCATATTTCCTGAATATGCACAAGAATCACACATATTTAGAAATATAAGGGAAGAGATTTGGTCATATCCTTCAGTGAAACGAAGAACACAATTTATATGTCTTCAAAGGTGGTGATGAAGTTCAAATCTTCTAGGGTGTTTTGCATGCCCCTTCAGAAATTCCAGTTGGAAACACAGTTCCCCTTAGCCTTTAAGTGTTTTATGTGAGCTATCCCTCTGTTTCACACGTCTTGGTGCAATGAAGTTGCTTTGCAAAAAACAGAAGTAAAAGAAATTGTCGTCATAGGCACAATGCAATATTAATGAATGCATTAAAAATGTATGTTCCACTTTAGTATTGTTTAAATACTATACTATATCTGAAATTACACTTGGATGCTTAAAGGCAGGAGATAATATCAGAAAACATCTCAATATCTTTTGAGAAAAGAGTTCAGTATAGAGACATAATATTGCTTGCTCTTAGCATTAATTAAAATAAGAGGGCCGGGGAATGCAAGGAAATTACAGAACACAGGCAAGACAATCCAAATAGTTAGCTCTTATTAAATAAACGTCTAAAGAGATTGGTAAACCTGATTTTGCGACCCCTAACCTTTCCTTGTGACCCCGATTTAAAACAGGATCACAAAATTCTGCTGAATTACGTAGGCTGTGGCACTTGGAAGCATTGAAGATCAGACAAAAACAGAGAAGACAGCTGTCAGTACCCTCTCTCCCCCATACATCCAGTATTTTATTTATTTATTTATTTATTTATTTACAGTTCTTATATTCCGCCCTTCTCACCCAGCAGGGGACTCAGGGCGGATTACAGTAAACACATATATGGCAAACATTCAATGCCAGTTTGACAAACAACATTTAACAGACAAATACACCGAGGCTATTTAACTTTTTTCTGGCTGCCAGGGGAGCTGCTGCTTTTCATCGTCCATCAACGACACCGTTTAATAATAATAATAATAATAATAATAATAATAATAATAATAATAATCTTTATTTATACCCCACCACTATCTCCCCTGTGGGGACTCAGAGTGGCTTACATGAGGCCAAGCCCGAACAACATATTACAGTAATAAAATCAAAACATAAACAACAAATAACAACAACATCATCAAAATTACATTTTAAAAAACGTAGTCATAAAATAACATTCTAATAAACATAATCATGATAACGATAACAATGGGTGGGCCGCATATACAGGATAAAAACAATTAAACTGAAATGAGAGAAAATAGGAGCAGGACAATTACGGGGTTTAATAAAATACATAGAGTTGTGAGGCTAAACATCCCATTTGGGGGCGCGAGCTCCAGTAGCAAAAATGTTGGGGGGTGCAAAATGTCGTGGTGTGCACCTAATCATCAAAGGCGCAGCGGAAAAGTCAGGTTTTAAGGTTCTTTTTAAACATTTCTAGTAAAGGGACTTTCCTGATCTCTCCAAGTAAAGAGTTCCAAAGTCGGGAGCCACTGAGGAGAAGGCTCTCTCCCTTGTTCCCACAAGACGTATATGGCTGCATCACAGATTTCTAGGATGTCATTATAATATGAGCAGTTTTATTTATAACCTATACTTGGCTATGGAAACCCACTGGGTGACTTTGGGTAAATCCCATTCTCTCAAGTTCAGAGTGATGCAAAGACAAATTCATTTGAATAAATCTTGGCAAAGGGAACTTCATGATAAGTTCCCTTTAAGATCATCATAAGTCGGAAATGAGTTGAAGACACACAACAACAATTTGCCTTCAATGTTTTTTTTACCATCATCTTTTTAACGTTTCACGTTTTAGCCTTTTTGTGAACCATCCTGAATACCAATCTGGATGAAAGGCAACAATCAACCTTTCTATATATGTGTGATGCCTTGCATTAATTGTTTTAATTATATTTAGGTTTGGTTTATTACTGAAAGGTGTCTTTGTTTAGTTTTGTAGAGAAGCAGGATCAAATGTTTTTATAAATAAATAAATGGTTCTTTGTCTGCTCTTTAGAATGACATTACTTGAACCAGGTTTGATTTCTTATGGTGCATATTTTTTACTTTCTGTAAGATCCTTTATTGGTTGAGACTGCAAAAATACAATATTAAAGAAATGCATGGCAGCATGAAAGCAGCCATGCAAGACACTGGTTGAGGGGTTGGGGAGGACAATTCACATCCATAAAAGTGGTCTTTTTGGTGACAAGCATCAATCAACACAATTCTAAATGTGAATGTTATTGAATTTATTTTTTTAAATGTAGAGTTATGTCTAGTGATGGTGCCTTATTTTCATTCTTTACTGTTACAATATTTTGTTCCAGAATATTCTCTTTTATTACAGGGAGGACCACAACTCTCAAAAACACTGTGGTGGTGGTGGTTGTTGTTGGGGGGGGGGGGGCTCAAGAAGATATGAAAAATTGGTGAAGTTCAGGTGGTCCTGCTCAAGTGGAAGTCCTTCCCTAGACTGCATATGATCTGCCATGTATTTTGCATAATCATCATTATATTACCATCATCTTTTATTTATATCCCACCACCATCTCACAGAGGGGCTCATGGTGGCTCACAAAACACTCAAGGTGTGACATGCAAAATACAAGTGCAAAACAAAACATATGAGCAGACAATAAACAATCAACAATCATATATATTATTAGAGAGTCTAAACATGGTCGAAGGCTTTCAAAGTAGAAATGAGCAGGGCTTGCATTGAAGACTGTTCTGCCCCATTGCATTGAACACTGTATACAATGAACTCTGCAATTGCCACCTCCATGTTGCAAATAATGAAGCAGAGGGATTGTTGCCACTATTCTTGATATGAGAGATGTGGCTACAACCCAAAGGAAAGTTCAATATTCTTAAAAGTGTACTTATTTTCCAATTGGAGAGTGGTCTTCAATTTCATCACGGGCCACAGGTTTTATTTTTAACAAATAGTATTGTTTAAAAGTGTGGTCTTGTAAAGGACAGTCAATTCACATCTACCTTTACAAATCTTTTCAGGTACCCATGTCATGGAGGGTTCTGGAAGGATGGTTGTCACGGCAGTAGGAGTTAACTCTCAGACAGGCATCATCTTTACCCTGCTAGGCGCTGGTGAAGAAGAAGAAAAGAAGGATAAAAAAGGTACACATTTCATGTCATCCTATCTCTTAGCTTTTTCCTAAGAGATGTCTGTATTTACTTGAATTTATACTGATGTAGTCACACCTGATTATGAGTCCTGGCTTCTGAAGACCTTAATAAGTTCCATGGGTTAGAAGTACATCTGGCATTTTGAGAGATGCAAAACCTTTGTCAAGTTAGAGAAGTGAAAGGTAAGAAAGCGGTCCTAAATCAGCTGTATTGTGTACACTTCAGATGAACATCATTGTGTATTTATGCTTTCATAAGAAATTCAAATGTTCATTATTCAAAATTCATAACAAATTAAATTTTTTGCATATTAAATTCATTGTTCTAGTATAAATGAAATACATTCTTGTTCCAATACATTCCTGACTTCATTAAATTGTCATAAAAATGAAAATAAGCTCTTAATTTGTAACTATAAAATATATTTGCGTATAATTGTCCCCTGTATACATATATTTAGATTTATTTTATTTTATACTTCTATAACATGGTTTCTCCTTCTACTCTATACAGTATGCAAATGACACTGATTAATTTTTTTGTAATTAAATGGTTCCAAGCCACCTATCTGAACTCTGCTCAATAGTTTGATAGTTAAGGTGAATTTATTCAAATGTGTAGACGCACTGGGAGCAGTAGGTGCACTCAAATAAAATGATTTCAGCCATGAGAGGAAGGCAGTTTAATCAATGAAGCAGAATATTTGGATCTAATAGAATACCTGGAGGCAGGCTACCTGGGAGCTTCCCTTAATAGACTACCACTGGAAACGATGTTGTTTATGTTTTGTGGAAAGTGATGCAGATATTACTGCTATGTTTCCAGAGGCAGGCAGCTATTTTTATCATTTCATCTTCATGAAAGCTAAAGCTAGGGGTAACTGCTAAGACTACAAGGGTATATAGAAATTCATCATGGGTTTATCTTGAAGTATTTTTGTTGTTTTTATTGTTCAGCTGATTCAGTGTTATTGCTGGACTATGCTAATGTTGTACAATTGAGAAATTTTGTTTTATCGAATCATACATTAGTATAGTCAACAAATCTTTTGTTTAAAATAAAACAGATAAAATTATACTTTCTCAGATTTTTACCAATTTGTCCCATAATTCTAGTGTCCTTATGCTGATATTGCAGTCTGAAATCCAGTTAAGATGGCATGTATTGTGATTAGGATTTGGTAGCGCAAAGGAGAGAAGGAGGAGAAGTTCTCATTGAGCAAATCCACTTCCACTTGTGTGATTTTGTATTCCATCCTAGGTGTATTCAGATTGTTGTGTCCATTTTCTCTAAGTAAATTATGTCTTGCTATATGTTATATTAATGTGACAAGTGTAGCACAGGTAACCAAGTACGTTAAAGTTTTTTTTAAAAAAAAACATAAGTTTTAAAAAATTCTATTGTGAATATGTTTAATTATTTGGAAGATGTCTTTGGTCCCATCCTGGAAGAAAGGCATCATACAAACATAATAGACAAATCAGTCAATAAATAAATAGTTAACACATTTTAAAGAATCAACATTTAAAATAAAAGTCCACACTACATCGTTTTATCTTGTGTATCACTATATAAATGTGTATACTTTTTTTCTTTAAGTGATAACATCCCGTCTAATTATCAGTTGTTTTCTTCTTGGAATAGTGTGCAGTTCTTTTTTACCCTGTATTGTATTTTTTCTAATCTTTTTTTAAAAAAAAGACTACCCGCTAATTTACATTGTCAACAAAGGGATAGGTGTGGGGAAAGATTCATGTCTGTCATATAGCTTTCATTATACATCCACTAAAACGTCTAATGAAATGCTTTCAAAATTCATTCTCCAATCATTCAAGTAAGCCTCAGGCTGCATGGAGTTGCAATCTTCCAAGCACTGTTCCTGTCCTCTCGCTATTTGTTTAAACAGGACTTGGGCATAGTCCCAGCATGAACCCCTTTGAAACAGTCTGTGGTCTGCAGCAACAGTGCTCCTTAAACTATGTCCCTATTTTTAAGCACAAACATCATACATTAATTGTATGTATGCTTGAAGCTTTTGAAAGCCTACCAATCACATGTGTTTGCATTTCAGTTTTCTATAGCATATGCCTTTCTCCCTCATTAACATTCTGTAAAAATCATCATGCAGGTGTGAAACAGGAAGATGGACATCCAGTTTCAGGTAGAGTAAGAAACCTTCCATCCCAAAGGAGAATATGGGCTTTTTTTTGTAAAGGGGCTGTCCTGCTGATGGTGCTACAAATCAAAAAGAGAAAGATCTGAGTGAATGGTCAAGAAAACTTATATCTGCTATTTGGTTGTAATTGAAATGGGGATCTCAATTTGGACTACATTATCCTTCTTTTTATCTAATTGTTTTCTGATTACATCTCTGCAAATTCTTTATCCATTTAAACTGTGGGTACAAAGCACAGACCACAATCATTCATTTTAACTTTTATTGAACACAAGGTTCAAACCAGCCCAGCTTAAATACTCAAACTTTAAGAAGATGCAGTCAGGCCTTTGGTGAGTGGGTGCTGGACTGGCATAGGCAATATCAAGAGACACTGCAATTAGTAGGTATTGAGAGATTTCTCCTCGATGAATAGGAGTGGATCTATACCAGTTGTTCCCAACTTGGGATCCATGGACCACCAGTGGTCTGCAAGAACTAAAATATGGTCCACGGCCTCACCGTTACTTCACCGTTGTAACAAGAGTGGCTGGTCTCGCAAAACCCTCTTATAGTGCAGAGGCTTATTAAATATGGTTTTCTGTGAGCGAGCAGATGGAGAGTACTGGATGACATATGTTCTATATCAGAAACGAGAGCTGATGTGGTCTATCCAATGTAATTTTCTGAATCAGTATCCCAGATAACCAAACCAAATCTCAAGTTGACCAAAAAACAATTTGTGACCCTTTTGGTACTAACGTTGAAAAGTGGTCCCTGGTCAAAGTGGTAAAAAAAGGTTGGGAAGCACTTATCTACACTGACCCTCTATGCCAAGGCTGATTCAGCATGGTGTATGCTGGATAAACCCCAAGAGAGGTCAGATAGTCCCTCCCCCGGCCACTGCAAAGTTGGGAGCGGTTCCTGCTGTCCAGCAATGCTAAGCCCAGTTCAGTGTCATTGAAGAACAACCATTAATGTCTTCTCCCAGTGTCCATGTTGCAGTGGTCTATGGTTATGACATGGGTCCTCCCAGTCCCTTGTTGCCTGCAGTGTCATCAGCCAGGGTGACGAGGAGACAAGAAAGAAGGGAGAGGAGAAATGCCTTCTCCTCTCCCCCTCTTCTCCAGTCACCCCTTGCTCCTAGTCACTACAGACAATGGCCAACAGATAGGTTCTATGTTGCAGCCAGAGAGCACTGGGACATGGAAGATGGGAGTGGACTGTAAGTGTCATCCTGTGTCCCTCAGCTGCCTGAGCACAAGAATCAAAGGGTGGCAGTGAGCACAGTTGTATCTGGTTCTGCAGTGGACCCAGCCGAACTTCTCAGGTTAGAGGGACTTTGAATCCTGGGCCAGAATTTGGATCCCCCCCCCCCCCCCCCATTTTGAT
Source organism: Anolis sagrei (assembly GCF_037176765.1). Lineage (NCBI taxonomy): Eukaryota > Metazoa > Chordata > Lepidosauria > Squamata > Anolidae > Anolis > Anolis sagrei. The sequence continues at coordinate 66,091,543 of NC_090022.1, read as the reverse complement.
TAACACAGGACAAGGCTGTGTTGAGGTGGCCTTGTCTTGCAGTAACCCGGATTAGCTTCATTTGGCTGCCATGGAGCTGACCCAGGTTCATTCCACAGTATATTGTCAGTATACATGTACCCAAAGTCTAGTTCTTTTAAAAAATGTTGAATCCAGTGTTCACCAATTGCAGCAAATTCCAGACATTAGCTATGATCTGGGGAAAGGAGATCTCATTTCATAGGTTTGAGGAGATGATACATGTTGCCCACTACTGCATTGGTACCCACTATAATCACAAATATTACTAACTCACTTGGACCAGATGCCGATTCTTGACATGATTTGTGTGTCACTAAAAAGAAACCAAAATCATTTTTTCCCAGAAATATGTATACCTTTCAGAACCAAAAGTGTTTGAAGGCCCAAAAGTTAATTTTAAAAACTCAAAGAAAAAAAAGCAACGTTATTTCAGATCAGACATTCACTGTGGATTGTTCACTCAGCTCTGGCTCTTCAACATCTCAATCTATACAAAATCTTTATTAAACTTTCACTTTCTTCTGCTGTGAAGGAACATCTTGCCTGACCTATCCCTTCTTTATAAAGCAAACTTTTGATACCATAGAACTGTGATTGATTTTATTTTATTTTTCTATCTTCAACTAATACTAAAGGAAAGAAGAAGAAGAAGAGTACTGATAACAAACATATTTGATCAAACTTGAACTGACTATAGAAAGAGTGTCAAATATAGCTAGTTGATGTACTGTTGGGTTTCCCTAAATCACTGTTATACATAATATGGTAGATGCCTGCTTGGGAGTAAGTCCCACTGAACTCAGTAGAGCTTGGTTCTGATTAGGCATGTAAAGGACAACACTGTGAAATATGTGATTTAGTGTTTTGTTTTTAAGGAATGAAGCATTTTAAATAGGGTACCTTTTAGATGCATGTATAAAGTGGATTAATTCTCGATGCAGTAATTTAAATGCAGGTATTTAAATACTTTTCCCATAAGTTTCATTTAAAATCATTTTAAAAAGAAAGAAGGCAAGTGGAGAGGAAGAAATTGAAATACTATGTAAAGTCAGATTTCACCAACTGTGTTAACTCTGTTAAATGTCTTTCACGTTATTTTTTGTAATATTCCACATATGAGTTTTTGTTCCCCACTTTTGTAACATTCTTGTAATGACATTCATTTTTTAAAAACATTATGTTGCATACTTTAAAACAAACCTGTTTTGGAGAAGAAAGAAAAATGAAGCCACATTAGTCCATAAATGTTCTTGTTTCTGTCATGTGAATTTGTTCATATTATTATGATTTACTCTTTTTTTTCTTTTATTCATTATTGCTCAGTAGATTCTTCCCATACCTCCTTCCATCCTCCTTCAACTACAGATGGGGCAGCAGGTGCAAATGCCACTGATAATGCAAATACCAGCTTAGTCAATGGTACGTTAAGAACACCTAGCTTGTTTTATTTGACGGATTTCTCTCCTAACTATATAAGCTTCCCTCTTTCTATTCTGAACTGCACAGATGTTGTATGTGCATGTGATTACCATGTGAGAGCTCCTATTGTACTGCAGCTTATAAGAGATGCCACAAATCCCATTTTTTGTACTAGCCAGCCAAATCTTTGTTTCTCACTGAAGCAACAATGAGGCGAGAAAAAAGTAGGAATTAAGGAACCTTTTAATGCTGACCCAAATGATTTCAAACAACATACTAACATATCTCAAACCTGTTTTCCCCTCCCACAAGGTTTTCAGTGTCAAACTGGTCTTCCTGTGTGTTTTTTTCAGTACATATTTGAAAAGAGAGCATGATGTTGGATTATGTTTTTTGTCCTGTTTTTTCAATGTGGCACTCTCATAAGCATTCATAGTCTCAATGTAGTTTTTGGGAAAACAATCCTGCTGGGGTCAGGAATCTGGCTTGAACACAACCAGTAGCATTGTAGTGCTTTATTGTGCTTCCCACAAACTTTTGACTCAGCACTGAGCTAAGCATTTAGGTGATGATACTAGAGAACCAAACATCGCTGTGTGCTCCTGTGCATGTGCTTGGATATGGTTTCATATGTTGTTTTTCTTTTACATGTATAACTTCAGTTCTGAATTTTCAAATGTGGTTTTGGCTAGCTTTTTGACTTCATTTCTTAGCATGTCCATATGTTAAACTGCTTCATTAAAAAGATAAAGCAATAGCAAGTATGATTGGGTGAGTTTCAGTTTCAGTTTTGAAAGAATACTTACCTTTCTTAACTATTACAATATTTTCATGTGTATGTGTGCGTGCTTTTAGCATCTGCCGTATTATTTATTTTCCCATTAATAGAAACAAAAGCATAAATATTATACAATGTCTGTTCACGTGATTCATAGTAATGTATGTTTTGCATTCTTTAATTTTTTTAAAAAAGAAAGTAGAATGTGTTTTATGAATTCTTGCAGTGGTTCTCAACCTGTGGGTCCCCGGATGTTTTGGTCTTCAACTCCCAGAAATCTTACCAACTGGTAAACTGGCTGGGATTTCTGGGAGTTGTAGGCCCAAACTCCTAGAGAATCCTAGAAATTATACTCAAGAGACCCTGTTATCCTGGAGTGTAGATTGCCCCACACAGTAATTTTGCACTTTCATGAAATTTCAGTCCTCAAATTTCTAGCATTGCAGAGAGTGAGACATCAAAGACATTTAACACCCAGGATACTTACAGGATACTTTCCTTGGTAACTGTGCTTATTCCCTTTCTTCAGCTGCCTAAACAGTTTTTCTAAATATTCACATAACGTTAATGCAATGCTACAAATTTGTGGACTGAAAGAAAGTGTAATTGGGTGGTTTAATTCTTTTTGGGGGCAATGCCCTCATTTTGCTCCCCTGTAGCAACACCGCTTTCCCTGTTAATCTGCAGTGCTTACTTTTGTATCCTTTGGATGCAATTTGGTCATATTAGAGTGCTCTGTACAAGTGCTCTTAGGCTGAAAGGAAATAAATCACATATTCAGTCTATTCTTGCCAGATCCTGGGGCCAGGAAATGTATTGAACTCTTGTTTCAGCCGTGACCTTTGAGAGTGTAAGGTTTCTAAAGACACAAAAAGAGCACAAGGATAAAGAGACTTGAACTTCATAGGAAGAGGAATAAACTGAGACCAGGGCTTAGAATGTTATTTTCAGCCTATTTGCTAGTCCCAACTAGAATAATGCCATTGAATCAGTACTAACCAAAATGGATTCAGTTTAAAACAGGATCAGCAATTGTACTTAAATGTGTGCTCATTCAGATTTTACCCGACCAATGCATTTTTAATTGAGCAGAGGATTGTTGAATCATATCAAAACTATGCTTTTTTAAAGCTGTCATCACTTCTGAAGTCCATTTATCATGAGGCAAGGAGTGCTATGTGATGAAAATAAGTCTAAATATATTATAGCCAGTTTCACACTTCCTTGGATTCTAGTGAATAGGAATTCATATAATCTTTTTTCTGGTTCTGGATACACCCCAGTCCCATTTACTTGTGAATCATATTGGAATCAAAGTCTTTAGAAATTTGCAAGATCACACTCTTAATATTATCACAGTTCACACTCACTCCTCAGGGAACTGTGAAAGTATTTTAAAATGACAGTTTAATAGTTAACTGTGAAGACGGTCCCAGAAGCAAGAAGAGGGAGAGAAGATTGATGGGGAGGTGGGAGGAAGATTGGCAGCTGTCTTGCAAAGGTTGCACAGTGAACTATTTAATTTTAGTAGTGGAAGGAAAGTGGTGGAAGCTGGGAAGGGGAGCAGGAGAAAAAGAAAGGCCTTTATTCCTTTTTATAATTTTCCTTTATTCCCATAACATAGGGACAGGTCAAGGGAGTCCTTTTGGTTCTCAATTAATTCCATTAAAACTGCAAAGAGAAAGACATTTTCTTCAGCCATGGCAAAATGTTACCAAGTAGAGCGCTTTGAAATGCAAAGAAAGACCACTCCAGCCCAGAAGAACAAAATACTCCCAGAAATAACTTGCTCACCAATTTAGTGGTTCTGAGGTGCAAAAGCAGTTGCCACCCAAAAGATCTATAAACTGCCTGCAAAAATAAGAAATGGGCACAGAGTGATCAACTGGGAAGGATGTTCAACAAGTACAGGAATTCTGAAGTATAGCCTTTAGATACAAGGCTCAAAAAAGAGCCTCTCTCCACCAAAACAAACAACACCAGTTATCCTGCTTCCACACAAAATTTGAGAGTACCTACCATGAATTAAAATCGCAGGTCAATCTAGATGAATCAATATGGGATAAACCCATATTTGTTTAGACCTGAAGCCTTTAAAGAAATCAAAATAGAAATATGACAAACAAATCTAAATACTCAATTAATACTACTGAATAAAATCACTCTCTACTTGCTGCCAAACATCCATATGACTCTTTATCACCTTCACATTACAGAGAAAACATTTAAAATTGACTTTCCATCCTCCAGCCAAACACATCTACTTAAAGAATAGTTATCTTCTTATTACTGTCTTCTAAACAGTTCTAACTTCTATCTAACAAGTAAAACAAGTATAGTCTAATCCACAAATGCCATGCATTTTCATATTTTCCTTCTTTGTTAAAGTTAAGGGCTCACAGTCCTTAATAAAGTTGTCCAATGATTTCTGTTTTATTCAGTTAGATCTATCCCTCTGCTATCTCAAACATCTTGAAAACCCAATTTTCTTTTATTGGCAAGTTTGTATTTTTCTATTTCTTCTCACTCTAAGATCATATAATGCATCAGTTTCAAGATTAATTCGTTCGTTCATCAATCCCAACAAAAGTAATTCCTATTCATGATTCATTTTGGTTTCAAATATATTTTGCATCCTTGCATCAAAGCCCCAATATTTCTTAGCTATATCAAAGGTCCACATTTAGTAAAATGTACTTTGATGTAGTTCACATTTCTAGCATAGATTTATTGGCCCACTTATACATTATAGATAAATTTGTTGGAGTCAAATGTCATCAACAGAAACATTCAAATCAAAACTTAATATTCTTTTTAAAACATTTAGTCCATATTCTTTTCCAACTCTCAGCCCATCTGAAAAATTAAACTAAAGAACTTTGGATCTCTTTAGTTTCATTTTCCATTCCCCAGGAAGGTGTAGCAGGCCTATGGCTCCTATGGAGGATTTTTTTGATGTTGTTTTTAAGGGCAAAACAGGGAGCAGGAAGGGGAGGCTGCCTGAGTCTAGGGAGGTGGAATGGTTATGGAAACTGCCTGTTGCATGTGCAACCCCTGGAGACAGTCCCCATTACCTCCATACCTGGAAAGGTCCAGATTTTTCAGTAGATATCCAGACTTTTGCAGATATCTTTTAAACTTGGAACAAACCTGGATAATCAGGTTTTTCCAGATTGAAGTGGATTAGCCTGATTTATGCCTCAATTGCTGGTATTATGAATCCATCGCAGATATTGTATCACTTTGCAAAAACTGAATGAAAGCATTGTGACTTTCTATGCTTTCAGAAGACAGTTTTATCCTAGATCAATTTGTAACAAAACACAGAACAATATTTTATTGAAATCGTCTGTTTATATGATGATGCATTCATTTTATGTATCAGCAAAATGTGCATTCCATTCACACTTCATATAAACAACTGCTTATGGTACACAAAACGTGCTCATCCTTTCCTGTACATTGATAACAGCTAGTGAAACTGCCCCCTTTACATCAGCTAAGTAAGCATGCAAGGAAACAAGCATCTCTGTCCTAGGCCAGACCAAGAGAAACTCATGTCATGAATTATGTTGCTAGTTACAGTAGTAAATTTCAGCATATGAAAACACTGCATAGAGTCAACCTATAGCTATCCAGTTTCAGGTTGAACAGAAGCTTTGCTTTAAAATAGAGATATGACTGAAAATGACCCAAAATGTAATAACATTACATGCTTTCCTCCTCCCCAAAATCCCTGATTTGTTTCTGTTACATGCTCACAAGTTGTATCAGATTTTGTTGTGATAACATTGCTGTTTCTCCAGAATCATAGTCACTAGATTATGGTGACCCACCTTACCTGCAGAACTGGAAGTCCTTATAGTTCTTAAAGGAATGAATCATCTTTATTTCCTTATTTCCCTTTTCCTCTTTAAATTTCTCATAAAAACTTGTTACCTTGGCACATGTTCATTAGAGTTCTAAATAAAAAGATTGGATAAACAGATAAAATTGAATGAATAGAATATAATTTTAAATAATCATTTTTTTAAAAAGGTTATTTACAAAAATACATTTTTTTTCAAGTAGACCTTGTGTTTTAGAAAGTTTACCTTCTCCGAATTTAATATTGGAAAATATTTTTTGTGATAACAGATTAGAAATGAAGTCTTTTGTAAAGATTGCTGCTCTTATTGTAATTATTTGAAACATTTATATCTATTTTAAAAGTGCCAGTCTCAAAAATGCAGAATAAATGAGTACATACTTGTTTTCTGATCCCGAACCCTATCTATACGCTTAGAGCTTTATGCATGTTGTATGCTGACACATTCATTTCAATGGAGGAAGAAGGTAGGTATCTGAAAAACATGTGCATTTATAGCTGTTTCCTCTGTTGAAATAATGTGGAATGACTACTTGAATAGGTGGAGAAACTGTATGCATATTGTGTGGGAAATCACCAGATTGGATTGATTACTATCACTATTTTATTTGTATGGCATTTTATCTCTTTCAAATGTTACGTTGTCTGACAATGTGATTACAAGAACTGAATATTGTTAAGGATTTTAATTGTGGTCATGTTCCTCTGCATTTTAAAATCAAAATTCATTGTTTATTTAATTTAGTCATTGATAATCTTCGTAATCAGAGACCTTATAGATTTAGGTAATCTAATAGAAATCATTTGATTATTGGACATTCAGACTGAAATAAACTTCACCAATAACTTTCAGCTTAAATCCTTGTCCATTTTTACAGTATAAGGCAAAATCATAACTATATCATGTGTGTCATCATTCTGCTAGTAGATGTTAATTTATCATGATCTGAATAGATGTCAATTTATTACACTCTGAATAGTGTCTTGATTTTCAACAACAGGACTATAGAATGTCTTATCATTTAGGAAAATATTTGGGTATGAATTTTCATTCACAGCAAATGGATAATTAGGCAACATACTCACTCTGCTTTGCAGAGTGTGGACAAAGGAATTTATGAATGTGCAACTACAATTATTATTATTGTTATTATTTATATCCCACATTTTCTCTCCACAAAGAGACTCAAAGAAGCTTACACAAGGTAGTGACTTTGTGAATGAGTAACCACAAGGTAGTTTGCATCCAAATAAAATAGGGTAGAGTTGAAATTCTATTCATTCAGTTTGCATTTTAGTCAGAATTTAGCTAACTGCACTAATTCAAACTAGTGTCAATGAAAACTTAGGGCAGTTCTGCACAGATGCACAAAGCAAGCTCAATACGGACTCTCTCAACCACCTCAGAATTGGTGGGGAACCCCCACTGCCCAGCAACTCAAAATGTCCTCATATCACAGCTGGCCCCAGCTGAGACAACCCAATTTACTGGACTCTTGGGGCTCACTGGCTGGGGATAGCCATGACATAGGAGTCGGGAATGGGAGGGGACTGCTATCCTACATCTTCCTGCCTGATTCCAGGGAGCACGGAATGGTTGTCAGGATAGTTGCAGCCAGTTCCATTTAGTTCTACTGGATTGTTTCTAAGTGGTCAGTGTAGATGTCCCCTGAATATTCACTTTGCTAAGCTTTGCAATTCATTTCTTCAGTGAAACAAAGGACACACAGAAAGTACATAGGGAAAATTAGGAGAAATGCATTTTTGCAAGTGTTGATGTGATATATTTAAAGTAAAGCAACTATTCCTTAACATAATCTTGCATGAGCTGCCACTAATGACATTTTCTGCAGATTGGGTGTGCTGATTTATAGCTTATGCAAAATTAAGCTAGTTATCCTATATACTGTAGCAACATTTGTCAAAAAAAAAAAACAACAACAACCCCACACAACCCAAAACATCCAGACTGACTTATTCATGAGTTGATGTGACTACTGTACTTTAACTCCATCCCTTCTCTGATTAGAGTGGTGATAGACAAGAATGTTGTCTGTTCCAGGAGAGCCTAAAAGAAAGCCCCAACTTATCTACTCTCTCTACTGTTGTACCATGTATGTCCTTTTTCAATGCCTGGGTGAGGAAATGGTGGCAGCAGCCAGGGACAGCTGCCCCCCTGACATTGCACTGGTGCTTTCCCCTCTCCATGGAATGGCCCTTGACATATCCCTGGGTCATATCAAAATTCGTAATTTTGGTCCCCAAACCTTCCCTTAACTTATGCATTAATCTGACTTGCACATGGGTATATATCAGTGGTGGCAAACCTATGATATGCAATGCTTTTCTCTTCTGGCATGCCCCCCTTTCCCCGGGCTCACTACCCCTCACTCATCATCCCCCCTGCTCACCTACCCACTTCCCTGCCCCACTCCCCGCTCGACCCCCGCTGCTCCCTCCCCCCATTTGGGCATTCAGTCTCTAAAATGATTTCAAATGAAGTTTTAAAATGGAATATATTGAATTTGGAAATAATGCATTATAAGTAATGATGTTCTTCATAACACCTTATGTAGAGGTTAGTCAAATATTACTATGTTATTTTTCCAAACTAACTTAAGAACTGTTGACAACTTGTTAGTTAATAAGAAATTTTACCCATTATTTCTAAAATATTAGTGGGGATTTTTGAGTATTTTGCCCCTATTTTAGGTTCATTTTAATTTAAAAAATAACATCAATTTAATAAAGTGTTATTCACGAAGCAGGGGGCAATGGCTTCTTTATCAAAACTACTAAGTAAGAGCTATTTTTATTGCATTTTAATGCCCTAAGTTTCTAAAGATATCAGAGCCCATATCATCTTGGAAGCTTAGCAGGGTTGTCTTTGTTTAGGACTTGCTTGAGAGAGTGACTATAAATACTAGTGTTGTGCTCTAGCACTGAAGCACCTTTTCACCCAGCAGCACACCAGAATCCAGAAATTCTATCTAAAATGTTTATTAAAGAAAGCAGATAAAAAGAGAAAGAAGGACAATTCCAAAAGGGTCAGTAGAATAGAAAACACAAAATAGCAATAATACAAAAATGAAAAAGAGCATAAAATCATGAGAACAAAAATCCACAGCAGTACTTCAAACATAAATCCATGAACATGAAAACGGGAACTTTTCCAAGGTAAACCTTACAAGGAAACAAAGGCATGAACCAGACCAGGAAACTTGAGAATACTTGAATCATGAACTTGAGAGCAGAGACAGGAGAGCCATCTCCTATGGCAACATTGTCTCCTTTGAGAGACTTGAAGCCAAACCACTTAATTTAAGCCCATCCAGGCACCCATGAGATCATGCCAAAGACACCTGGACTTCAAGAACTTATCTCAGACTCTTTGGGAATATCTAGTTTGTTTCTTTTTCACTCCTTGTGTTCTCACGCCCAATCTAGTTTCCTGGGAAAACTCCCCATCTGTCCAACATCTTTTCTCAAGAGAATTTTTACTTTTCCTGGGAATGAGCACAGGAATCTAAAACATCAGCTTTATCTGTCTATAATTCTTTCCATTCACTCAAACACTCCTCACTTTGAAACCCACTTTGAAACCCATCATCTCCCTCAACCTCTGAGCCACTGTTAGCAAAATCCTCTGATGCTTGCTAAGCTACAACAATTAGGTGTTGTAGGCCATATTTCAGAAAGAGAAACTGGTAAAACCACCTCTGAATATTTCCTGCTTAAGAAAATACTATGAAAAACTTTTTTTTTAAAAAAACTTGTAATTTGAGGCGAATTTTATTTGTATTGGAAGAATGAAATCGACAGCTTCATCCCATCATTATGGCTTGTTTTTAATGGCATCTTTTTCTCCTGCCGAGGTGGATGAAAATTTAACTAATAGGTCCCACGTTCCCAATCAATAATACCACTAGTAGTTTCAGACAGGAATCATAGCACTTCTGGTTCGGCCATCAGTGAAAGTAGACACTTGAAACATAAAAAAAACACATAGCAAGGCCTTTGGGAAGAGGGAAGTTGAAGTTACCTCCACTGAAAATGTTTTTTTATTCAGTTCTTTGTCACACAGGGAAACTCTTTTCTCCATGAGTAATGGCTGTGGACTGTGGTCAAACAGCTGTACTGTGATCAAAAAGAACTGAGGCAGATGCCCATGTATGTTGGGGCAATGCCTTTCTCAGTTTTGTTTTTTATCAGCTGTAAGCAGTAATTCCCTGAATCTTGCATGATACTTTACCCGAGTTTGCATTCAGTGCCCAAAATTTGGCTGACTTTTTTTTACACATAGTTCAGGCATGTTTGGTCAGTGGTTTGTGTAAACAGGTAGTGAACTTCATAATGTTTCAGAAGATTGAAAATGTAAAGGATCCTGTAGTAGGTAAATCCACCTAGAAAGTATGCCCAAAATAAACTGAAAAGCATTGGCTAGGGTCCATGTTGAAAGTATTATACAAATAATCTTTCCTGGAAATTCTTATACCATTTTATTGTTTGTACTGTGCTATGGAGGAAGCATCAATGGTAAAATAATAAACTGTTGTAATTTTTCCCCTGGAAATGTGATCATGCATATAAATCCATCAACAGTTTGCACCAAAACTTTCTTTGAAACATGCTCATAACTTTTGTCAGTGCTTTTTAATTTAAATTCCTCCTTGTCATGTTTTGTCTGTATGTACTGATGGTTTACTGCCTGTTTCTTGTTGTTTGTTACCATTTTTACAATATAGGCAAAATGCAGGACGGAAATATGGAAAACAACCAGAATAAAGGTAACCTTACTTCATATTAAGGAAAATTACAAAAATGTATTTTGTTCAGCAAGTATATTAATAGGAACATGGGGAAGTGTGTAGTTTGAAAATAGCATCACTGAATATGCTTTAAATTCTTGTAGCCAAGGAAACACGGGAAATAAGCTATCCAATCCAGAGCACCAAGTGATACAAGAAACCTATGATTTTTGCTTTCTCGTATAGCTTGTCCTCCAGTGTGACTCTGTAATCAACTTCTCCAGACATGCTGGAGGAACTTAAAGATTTTTAATGAGAGCACCTTTCTAGGAATCCCTAGGTCCACAAGTGCAATCTTATAAGCTTCCAGCAGAAGTTCACTAGAGTTGTGCTGGAAGACTTAGAAAGTCTTAGACAGGTGTTGCCTCAGGTAAAAAGAATAGTAATTTTTTACCAGATGCAGGTGTTAGGTGTGCCTGCTCCTATTCCTGTTATATACTCTGCTGTGAAATGATACTCTGGTTGTTATTATGCAATGCTTGTGCAGCAGAAAATCCTAATAATGTCATCAAGAAACAGTGCTACTAATGCATTGTTGAAAACTTAATTTTGCAGTCTGTTGGGTATCTGGGGTTACAGAAAAAATCTTGAAAGCATTGTACCAAGGTTCTTCCCCACATGGATACATTGCTATATAATACTTGAGAATTAGTTCTTAAAGTAAAACATGTCTACCTTTTATATGTATTTCCTGTGTAAATGATACATCTAGATGGGGTTACTTTCTTTAATGAACAATTTCCTACTATTTAATATTGGCTTACTTCACTGATCTAAGAGCAATCTTTTGATATGATTTTTCCTTTACAGAGAGAATACAAGCAATATACAAAACTGAATATGATTTTGTATACATATATATCATTAGGGCTATATAATTAGGCTTGTGATTATCTGAAAGACTCAGTTGCATTAGAAAAAAATAACTTCACTTTCAGTCTTACTTGGAATTTGAACATTGTTTATAATCAATAACTATGTCTTCTTCCTCCTCCTGTTGGGGAATCAGAAGCACAGTGTTTGACTGATAAACACTGGGCACTGGAAACATCAGAATAACATCAGCTCGGCTATTACACATCTTCCATCCCTTTTGAGTGAGATTTTACAAGGAAAGTTTACAATGCACTTTGCCTTAGAGCATTTTTATTATCCAACAACAACAACAAAAGAAATATATAGGAAAGATGAATGAAACCAGGGAAGCTCTTATGATATAATTTTAAAATACATCAACTCTTCCATTAATTGGGGTAAAAATAGTATCATAGCTTGTAGTGCAAGTGCATTATTTTCCAACACTTACATGTTCTTATGACATCTTAAACATTAAAAAATTGTATTGAGGCATACACAGTCCACTTCAACATATGATGGAAGTATTACCTCATCTTGCATGAGTCAGTTACAAACACTGGGGTCAGGGGGAATTGATATGCCAAAAAGAGATGATTATCTTAAGAACAGAAGTCAGATGATAACTCAAATATTCTTGCATTGGTGAATTGATGAATGTAAGTGACTTAAATGAGGAGAAGATTTTCCCTCAGTTCATGAATGTTTACTAGGATTGGATCCTCTTCCTATAGTGGGAAAATATCTCAGAAACTATATTATCCAAATTCCTGCTGGTACTGCTGAACCAGTTTCTCAGTACAAGTGCTATAATTTTAAGTACCTATCCAGTTACTGCTTTAAAATGACTTTTAAAACAGCCATTGCTTTCTCAAATACCGGTAGTCTATATTTTGCTATACATGCTGTGCAGGAGTCAGTGCCTTCCTCATTTTGTTAAGTGGGCCTGTGTTAAGACATTCTTACATTTTAAGAATTTAAGGGCAAAATACCAATGATAAAGGTTTTCTTTATTTGTTTCTATTCATAGAAAGCCAAAGCCAAATGCCTATATTTACTGTATCCTTACTGTCTTATATCCTGGAGATGGAGAAGAAAAAATACCTCTCTGTATATTGTATTTAAACTCCTATACAAAAAATAAGATGAGACTGAAAATTTTTTGAGGCTTATGAGTCCATAAAAATAATCCTCTTTGTTGACTGTATTCTAAGGAATACACGATCTTCATAAAATGCAGAGATCTAACTCCAAAGGTCTTCATTTCTAATTTAAAGTTAGAAGTAATACTGACATTCTTAAATACTTTAATTTCTCCCCTTCCTTCTAGCCAAACAGCAGGATGGTGCTGCTGCAATGGAGATGCAGCCACTGAAAAGCGCAGAAGGTGGTGAAGGAGATGATAAAGATAAGAGGAAGGCTAACATGCATAAGAAAGAAAAGTCTGTCCTCCAGGGGAAACTGACTAAATTGGCAGTCCAGATAGGCAAAGCAGGTATGATGCACATTTCATGGGATTGTAATGAGGAATGTGTTGGAGAGTTCTTGTTGGCAATAAATTTTACTGGCAGCATAAGCACTAAACCCAATATTTTAATTCTCATGAAGTATACCCATTGATTCAAGTGTGACTTAACAAGTGTAATTTCTCACTAGCAGAAACTGCCAACTGGAATTAGCTCAGAGATCAGTTGCCAACAGGATGGGTGTGTTTTAATTTTAATAAGTTACCAAAATACTATGTTCTATATTTTTCTAATACCCCATCTACACTGATTGCATTGTGTGTGTGTGTGTGTGTGTGTATGTGTGTATATGTATGTATATATATATATACACACACACACACACACACACACACACACACACACGTATTATATGCATTGATAACCTTTATAAGAGGCACATTTCTTTAAAATCATTTTGCAACTGACAGGAAGTCTGTCATGAACAGAGACTTTCTATGGCTATCGAAATTGCTTATACAAAAATTATTGTAGCTTAGTCTCACATCATTTCAGATTTCCATATTCTCCTGAGCATTCTTAATATGCAGTGTGTGTGTGTGTTTATGTGCATGTGACTCTGAATCACATTTCCTGAATATAAGGATCAGAAATGCATTACAATAATACAGGAAAGTTTCAATCATTGATTCACTGTCCAGGAGTAAGTGCCATTGAGCCGTTGAGCTCAATACTTTGGAATATGGGTTTAAGATAGTTAAGATGCTGAAACACAGTGTTTTAGAAGTGTTTTTTCAAACAACAATTTTACACTAAAACTTTTGTTTTTGTGTCCTAAGATTTTTGAAAAAATCTTAAATTTATAATAAAATATACATTTTTATTTCTCTTTTTCAGGTTTGGTAATGTCAGCCATCACTGTCATTATTTTAGTATTATACTTCACTATTGAGAACTTTGTAATCAGCAAGAAGCCATGGTTGCCTGAATGCACTCCAGTCTATGTTCAGTATTTTGTCAAGTTCTTCATAATTGGTGTTACTGTGCTAGTAGTTGCTGTCCCAGAAGGACTTCCACTTGCAGTTACTATTTCTCTGGCTTATTCTGTCAAGGTACGTAACAATGTCAAAACCAATCTGAGGAGTAAAAAGCATTGATGCACAAATATTTTCATTGGTTATTAGAATTTTTAAAAAAATACACACACACACACATGTGCTTTGATTTGCAAAGCAGATAAGACTGCACAGTAACATAATTTAAGAAGTGAATGGAAATAGTTGTGTAATGATTCCTAAGGAAACTAGCAGCTTTATCATAGTGTTGATAGTATTAATAATAATGTAACAATACAAACATAATATTACTGAACTAAGTCTTTATAGAACACCAGTGTGTTAGAGTGGAGAAGGGTTGGACCTGGCGTATGAGAACTGGATTCACATCTCATGAAGCTCCTTAGTTACTGTTGAGTCAGTTGTTCTTTTTTGAGCTGACCTAGCTCACTGGGACACTGCTTAGCATAACAATCTCCCTTGAGAGAGAAAAAATGGGACATTAATAACAATAACAACACTGAGAAGAAGAGGTCCAGATGTAGTGGCTGGGACTCCAGTTCCAAGTCATCCTGGAGCAAGATGAAAAGTTGCATCTGGAATTAGGCTTCATACATCTCACAAAGCGGGGAGATAAATAAATACTGCCTTATGTCTCCATAGGGAGAAATTGTGGTAGAAATAAAGTAAATAATAAATAAAATAGTGATTTTTGCTGCCCTTTTAGAAATTACACAGTTGTGTGATTGAAAAACAATGCAAAGAATGAAGGAATATTTTGAACAATAAGGACAGGAGTTTTACAGAGACATAGTTTGCCAGTTGCTGGAATTCTCCTGTGTTGTAGGTCTCTTGATCAAGGCCAATATTATTTTGGTGAAGTGTCATGATATTTATGGTCTACCTTTCCATCAGGATCCCTCATTACTTGTTATAAACTCTTGCTTGTTGTATTTCTCCTTCTAAGCCCTTCTTTGCCCAGCTCCATGTGTCATTCATTATCAAAACAAACAAAGATAAATGAATGCCAAGTCAGCTCCTTTCTCCCTGCTTGATTTCCTGCTTCCACTAAGAGAAACCATTTATTTATTTATTTTCGGTATTTGTATACCGTCCTTTTCAACCCTGAAGGGGACTCAGGGCAGTTCATAGTGTTAGCAACAATTCAATGCCATTGATAAAAAACAGTATAAAATATCAATATTGAACACCCCCCCCCCCCCCGATAAAACATTAAACATTATTCACTTAGTTCTGAATAGTGAATTTGTTTAAAATACTTTTAAATCATCTTGAGTTATATTTAACCTCTACAGTGTTTTAAATTGAGAGAGAGAGAGAGAGAGAGAAGCCGAGATCCCGACACAATGTTTTATATATGGCAATATTAAATTAAATAAGTCAGAGCATTTGTGTAATACATCTTTTCAACTGGAACTCAGTTTACTAATACTGCCCATGGGACCCTGGGATCTGCATGCAGAATTTATCTGTTGCAGTTCTCTTGATATTCCTTAAATTATCTTTATTACTTCTGAGATTTCCTTCAGATGGTACGAATGCATTTCGTTTCTGCTATTTTTCTGAGGAAATGTAGAATATGTATTGACTGTTTATTATTCTACAGCATCTCATACCTTTTCATTGTGTTCTTTGTTTTTCATTTAGTTGCATATGCATATGAGAAATCACATAAATTTATCATCTGCAAGCACTGTTTGTTTGGTTACTTCCAGCATCTGACAATGAAGATATATCCTACTGATAATTTGCATATTAATCCAGATCCTAGCTAATATAGACCATGTAGCTATGCACTGCATTTAAAACATGATTGGTTTATAATTTCCATATTGTTCTCTATTTAAACCCCTACTGACTGGCCAGTACTCCTCTAGTCTGTTATTTTGATTTTTTTTAGTTTTATAGACTTGATTTAATATAGGAAAAAAGTCATTTTTCATTTCTCTTTGTCATTTAAAAATCAGAAGAAAAGTCCAAATTAAAGGGTAAATTCTACATCAAGGTTTAAACTGATGCAGTATATATTTTATATTTTGTATAAAAGCTCTGTTTACTTGTAATTAAGCCCAGGTGTTTTCAGTGCACTTTTGTGACGGCGCATGTGGCACCACATATATGTAGTACTGTTAGTTGCAGGATTTAAACTGTCATTTTATTCCCGTCTACCTTGTATATGTATAGTTAAATTTCATTGCTTATTATAGCTGTCAATTTATTGTTGTTGTGCACCAATTGGCTTGTTTCCCCAGTTCATTTGTTTAGGCTCCGCCCCTTCCAAGGAAGAAAGGAACGGTATCTCTCTCACCTTTTTTACCTCAGAAAAAGACTCATTGGATGGACATGTGCAAAGCTTGGCCCAAAGCCCCTGGTCAAGACATTTTTTACCACCAACTCTTAGGTTTTTTACCCCTGAGTTTTTACCCCTGTTCAAATCCCCTGAACGACATTGTGAAGATCTCAGGCGCCTTCATTCCGGTTTTTTGGCACCATAGGAAGGTCTTGTCCTTCAACATAGGCCATTGAACTGGGGTTGTGGTTTGCTCCGGCATTCACAGCCATTGAGAGAGAGGGAACAGGAAAAGCTTCTCAGCTTATAACTCCTAGGACCCTGGACTTTAACGTTTGTAAAGTATTTTTCCCTGTTGAAACATCAAGTTTGTGCCTAAGAAAGAGAACTCACTGTCAACAATAAACACCATTTTGAGTTACCTGTTGTGTTCTGGTCCTTGGGAGTTCCAGTTTCCCTAAAGGAGGACAAGAAGCAATCCCCTGAGGAAAGATGTCACGTCCATGCCTCTTTCTCTAAGACCCCCAGGCGCGACGGCACAACTTTGCTTCTATTAAATATATAGGGTTGTAATTTCTCATTATTTTTATTCTCAAAGAAAGCACTGATAAATTTTAGGATTTTCTTCTTGGTGTAAAAAAAGTTTTAAAAGTGCAGTTTTTAAGCTGGTTCATAATTTCTGATGTATTCTGTTCAAAATTCATCAATGACTGTTTTGTCTAAAAAAAATTATACACAGAATATGACACGTATAATAATCTGTACAGAAATATTATTTTTTCACAAAAGGCTGTTTCCTGTGCAGAAGATATTATTTTTCATCCAAATCATTCATGTATTAATTTTGTGCAGAGATGGTCCTGTTACAATATTTTCTGCACAAGATACAGTTTTTTTTCTGTGCGCGCGCGCACACACACACAAAGATTTCTGGATAGGTATTATTTTCCATTAAAAACAACTGAATGTGAATTTTATGCAGAATACATCCCAAACAGTGCTATTCGGATAAGTTTAGAATTCTTCTTATCAGTGTTTTTGGATATTTCAAAAACAGGCTTTCCACAATTTCTCTATATTTTTTGAATATTTTTCCATCCCTATAATTGTTCTTAAATCGTAGGTGATTATTTTTAATTGCTTTGTGTCATTTTCCTTCAGCCAAAATCTGTTTTCTGATCTATATTTGTTTTAATACCAATTTCTGAAGACTGTAGTTCAAAATTATAATTTAACATATAAATCATTACCACATGTTCCCTCTAAAGACATGCATAAAGTATTTGGTTTACATTTTATTCACATTAATCTCTAAATCACACAAACTTCTAGAAATGCATTCTGTATGTTTGATATTCGTTGTGTGTGTGTGTGTGTGTGTGTGTGTTACAAGGGAAAATATAATTTGAAGAAAGATTACGGCATATGTCCCACTTTTAAAAATGATGATGCCTTTTATTAGCATAAAGGATTTTCAATCTATTTACCAAAATAAGCTCTTACACATATTTTTTTTTCTTTAGAAAATGATGAAAGATAACAATCTGGTCCGTCATTTAGATGCGTGTGAGACTATGGGTAATGCTACAGCCATCTGCTCTGATAAAACAGGGACACTAACAACCAACCGGATGACAGTAGTACAAGCCTATATTGGAGATGTCCATTACAAAGAGATCCCTGACCCAGATTCCATTGCAGCCAAAACTCTGGATTTGCTGGTTCATGCAATTGCCATCAACAGTGCTTATACTACAAATGTTCTGGTAAGTAGGCTTTTCCTTCAGACAGTTAAGACACAGAAAAAGAAATCTGCAACAGTTTTGGGACATAATATTAATATATATTAATATTGCAATTATTTTTCAAGCGGCTTCACATAGTAAACGTGGCTTGATTTTTAAAAATAAGAAACTGTTATTATGCTCTATATTTCCTAACTTGCATTGAAATCCTATACCTACTACCCAGCACTTACTTTTCATTACCACTGCAAATCATATCATATTTTTCCTTGTATGCATAAATGAATAATTGAAAATGAGTTTTTCAATACTGTGCTAAATTATGAACGTTTTGAAACGTTTTGTAATGATATTACACATTTTGTACAAAAAGCTCCACTGGCATCAAAATCTGAACAGAAATGTCCATTATGTGCAAAAAGTAAAAAGCATTTTTATACAAAATTTTTAATATTTACACAGGACACAATTTTCAAGACATTTTTTTTTCACAAACATGAAATGTATGCATGTAAGGTGAAATCTGCTTAATTTACTACTTTCTGGATATTCTGTTTGGTGATTCAAGTCACCCTTTATTCTTGGGGCCAAGAAAAAGTATTCTTCCCCCTTTGGTCTCATTGTGCATATATGGGATTATGATGCTACTTTTACCATAGAGATTTTTTCCTTAAAATGGAATTGCAATTAGTAAAAAGGTTGACCATTTTATTTTATTTTATTTGTGCTCCTGATCAGTTGCTGTATGATGTTAATCTATCAGGGATCACTCAGTAAATACTTTTATTAGCATTTTTGCAGAGCATTTATGTATTTCGTATGAATTATCTTATTTTAATTTCAATAAAATTGTGTAAATTAAGGCTAATTATTGGTAGATATTGGTAAACCATATTCAACCCTTTCTGAAGTTCCTAAAAGTCATCCTAGTCATATTTTCATACCTGCAAGTTTGCAGGTCTCTCCTTTTGATGTGCTGGGAGTAAAAAATGTTATTTCAGGCTCCCAAAAGGTTTGGAGGTGGATAGCCTGCCTACTAGTGGCTCCTAGTAATATGATTCTCCCTTTCTGGATTACATTTTTCTCACAAATGGATACCCAGCTCTCATTCTATATGTGAGAGGGATCTGGCTGTGACATCTGTCACCACATTGATTGCCAGGGTTGGTTTGTATGATCTGACTGCCTGGGCAGGTGTCTCTTCCTCGCTCATTGCTTTCTGTGCATGCCCCCTGAAGCTATGCACTCAGTGGAAGAGGATGATCAACCCAGATACGAGGAGTGCAACGTTCTTTGATTGCCTGTACATATGCATGACTAATTGAAACAAAATATTTATGAGAATGAGCAACTAGACTCTCTCCCTCTTCTCTGGGCAGAATTTCGTATCCTTTCAGAAGAAGATATGAGAAATCATTGAAAGAATATTGGGGTGGGGTGAAAAGTGCTTGCAAAATGCATCCACATTCACTCTAGTGCAGTAAATAATACCTTAGGAGTATGTGAAGTATTATACATTAATTATCTGTAGATTCATATCTATTTAGTCTTCAGTGGATGAAAAATGCTAAATTTAGAAATCCAAATTAAGAATGTTTTGTGAACTGCCTGGTTTCATGCAGAGTGATCAGAAGATTGCACACTTACTAAAATAGAATAAGATGATGTATTTTCTGAAAGACATCTAAAGATGATGGATGCCACTATCTCCAATGTGGAAGTTGTCCAGTGTGTCCAGTAAATCTATACTAAGTTTTATGTGAAGTGCTCCAGTTTTAAGAGTGCTGTCCAAGGTTCTGACTCCTAAAATAGTTTCATCATGTTAGATAGCTCCCAAGCTTATAAAAACCTGTATGAATTCTTTGCTCTTTAAGCAGTGGGGCCAACAACTATCTCTGCACCTATGCTTTTTCTTCGGAACAAATACTATTAGCAAAGATAATTAAGAAGTCTCATCTAAGATTGAGATGGCCCACAATAATAAAAACATACAAATAATCAACTGAATAATATTACAACTAAGTAGTCCAAGCAGCAAAATTACACAGTTGTTGTTGTTGTTGTTGTTGTTGTTAACTGTGACTTTGACTTATGGTGACTTTGTGAATGATAGACCTCCAAGTCCCTCTATCATCAAGTGTCCTGCACATGTGTAATGATATAGGTCTCTATGGGTTATGTCCCAATTGATAACCCAGAACTGGTAACAGTCTTGATTTTCCAGGTGCTGAAGTGGTGTGAGGTTTGATAATTGACCCAGTGGAATACTGAGCAGTCCTCAAGTTCCTTTATTTGAAAAGCCGCACACCAAAGGAGATGTTTGATAAGATGAAAAAGGTTTATGGTGATGATTCCCCATCATATGATACATTGCCAATTCAAATGTGATTGGATTTTAGTGCAAACAGCTCCAATTCCAAGGCGACACCACTCTGCTATTGCTGAACACACCACCCATCAAGTGGAGCTCGCCATTTTGGAAAATCACCACACGACCACTTGCTGCCTAGCCCAAAATGTCAAGATTAGTGTGGGGTCCATGGAAAAAACCACATGCATATGATATCCGCTCACTGGGTACCCCGGCTGTTCGCACCTTTCCAGAAGCAGGAACGAGTCAAATGCTCTTAGGCTCTATTATTGATGTATCATGGAAACCAGGAGGACTTTTTCAATAGACTGGTGACACAGGATGAAAGCTGGGTCCATCACAATGATCCTGAGACTAAAGTCCAGTTGATGCAATGGGAAGCATCATGACTCACCACCTGTAAAGAAAGCACATGCCCAACTCTATGCAGACAAGGTCATGCTCACAATATTTTGGGACCAGCGTGGAATAGTATTGATGGATTTCCTAGCAAAGATGACCATGATCACCGGGGCATACTATGCTTCACTGCTTCAGAAATTGTGGGAGGTCATCTAAACCAAGAGATAGAGGTGGCATGCTCACCAAAGGTGTCTGTCTTCTGCAAGCCAGTGCACAAGTTCACAACTCACATGTTGCCCAAATGGAAGCATGCTCCTGTGGCTTTGAAATTTGACTGCATTCCCCTTATTCACCCAACTTCGCATCATCGGGCTTCCACCTCTTTCCAACAATGATGTTATTTTTGAAGAGCAAGTATTTTTCAGATGATGTGACTCTGATTTCCAAAGTCACAGCGTGGCTTTTAGGAGCAACCTGTCGACTTCTACAAGCAAGGTGTTTACAGTTGATTAAAAAAGATGGGAGAAGTGTGTGTCCCTAGGTGGCACCTATGGAGAGAAGGATTAAGAACTAGGACAAGTTTCATTGCTCTCAGTCCACAGGAAGTGGGTCAGGGGAAATCTTTAATGAACTTTACCAAGTACTATGTCTTTTATAACAAGTTGTGCTTTCTCTTGGTATGGGTCAACCTCAGTTTAGTAATTTTGGCTTGATTAGCTCTAGGATCCTCTTGTTTGAGTTTTTAGCAGTTTATGATTTGGCAGAACTCTTCTGCAGCACAACATCTCAAATTAGTTTATTCTCTTTCTATCCACTTTTTTCACTGTCCGGCTTTCACAACCATACAAAAAATGAGAAATATGATAGCATGATACCCTAACGTTAGGGTTCAATTATATATCTTTACATTTCAGCAATGGCATCACTAGGCTTGATGTCACCTGGTGTGGATTGCACCTCTGGATAAGTCTTGCCGAGAAAAACCTATGAGAGTGTCATCATAAGGTGGAATTGACTTGAAGGGTGACAACAACAACACAGTAATAGATTAGAAAACATTTTTATTTGAATAGAAATGTGAACAAGGAAATAAGAATTAGGCTTACTTGTGAGTTACAGTAAGCACTAGCGTGAAAACTGGATAGTGTATTTGTAAGTGTTCCTTGTTACCTAATTGCATGATCAGCAAGACAAGCTGAAATTCTCTCTTTTACCCATTCATTAAAGCTACAGGGGCCCTCTCTAGTTTTCATTCTGACACTCTATGTTCTTTGTTTTAAGGAGGAAAATGTCTTAGATCAGATTGCCAGGATAGAAATTTGAGAGAGCTATTACAGTATATTTAGAATGGTTCTGTGAAAGAGGGAATTTCAGCAGGTATTACTTCCAATGCAACTAGTTAAGGTCTCACTCAACCAGAAAACAAGCAACACCAGCTGAAATTTCCTTTTCTAAAAAACCATTAAAAGTGCAGAAGCCCACCCAAGTTTGAACTCAGGCAATCCTTCAATCCTAGTAGAGATCAGGCATGTAGCCGGGGGGGGGGGGGGAGAAAGCCTTGGGGGACTTCAGCCCCCACCCTGAAATTCTCATGGTGGTTCACGAAAAGGCCTTACTGGTGCATTATTTAAACTGTTATGTTTATTCATAGCATGATCTGATCACCATACTCAATATATCCCATATGCATGGGGGTATTGGGGTAACAATACAAAAGGTTTGCTAGGGTAGACCCTCTTTCACTCAGACTCAGCCCCCCCACCCGAAACAAACTCAGCCCCCCCCCCCCCCCCCCCCGAATCGAAATCCTGGCTACGGGCCTGGTAGAGATGATGAAAACTGCCCACAATGAGGTAACAACAAAAGTTGACTTTCTAAGGGGCCTCTGATTGGGAATGGTGGTCACCAACTACAGTGTCGAGGGTAACTATGGTTATCCGTCATTGACTCTATTCTTGGCTGCTTCTTTCCACCCTGGCTGTGTGGAAATGTGATTCCCAAGAGGCATGTGAGTGAAGGATGAATGTGCAAGTGGCAGGGGAGACGTTTCAACTCTTTGGCTATGAGTAAGGGGGCTTTGCATAAAGGGGCAGGAGACAAGAATGTCACCAGATTGTTGAAAAGCTCATAATTCTTGCCACTGAGGGAGTCCAGACAGGAGGCACAGAGCTGCTGTTCTTTGCAATTTGATGGCTCTGGAAGGGTCTCCTTCCTTCTCTTCCTCTTCCTGGTTGAAGCAGCCTAGGTACTTTGCTTGCTTCAACCATGGAATATTTGCAACTCATTGCAGAAATAGTGTCTCTAGGGTTGGTGCCACCTGCTGTGGTTCGCACAGCCACCTAGTGATGCATTTCAGGATCTTGTCTATTTCTTTCATATCTGCTTTTCCAGGCCCTAGTCTTCTTCTGATTTCTTGACTGCACTCTGCATTCTCATTAATGATTAAATCAAGTATTATACAATTGATTCCAGATTGAAGCACCAAAAGAAGAGGTTTACCCTATTTAGTGTGTTTCCAAAGAAAAATGTTTCAGGCCTCTTCATTCCAAAGTTCAGTCTAACAGCCAGTAACCTTTTTTTTTTGAAAAAAATACAGGGGGGAGAGGAGTTTAAAAATGTGTGATAAAGGTTTCATGCACCACCACCATTTCTAGAAATCCCAGTTTTATGTTAGAAGCCAGCAGTTTTACACAAAGTAGCCTATCTGAAAATGACAATGCAGGTGGAGTTTTGCTAATAAACATTTCTATTAAAGACAGCCTCCATAATGTTCACACAGAAAATTATTGCATCTTTTCTATACAGTATAATTTTGTGGGACACTGCAAGATAGCAAGTACAGGGGAAAATTCTTGCCACTGTTTTATTCTTCCTGACCCACTTCTCCAACTGCAGGAAAACCCATTTTCCAGCCAGAAAATGATTAGCAGAAAATATTCTTTGTATCCATACTGATTAGTAGTTTGGAAATGATGAAGTATGGCTTTTGTAAATGACAAAAAACACTCTATGAGAGCCAACAATTTGCATACTAGCAAATTGACTAATGGCTTACAAAGAATAGTTCTGTCTCCTGAAAATGTAATCAGAAGGCATTGGTCAGGTGCTTTCAAATTCAGTTGTAGTATTTGTCAATAGAAAAATATTTTTGTGTTTGCAGCTATTAAATTGATTCCATTTATGGAAAGCAATCATAGTTCTGATTTTGCATTTTGTATGTATTGTGTTATTTCTGAAAAACTATATTATCTAAAATTCATGAACCTACCTAGTTGTTTTGATGATGAATGTATGTGGGTGGTTGTATAATCATTTGCCTTTGTAGTGAAGGCAATGCTATATTGACAGTTGCTTATTTCAGGGAAGCAAGTAAAATGACATGTCAGTAATCTTGATCCATTGTTTCTTTCACAGTAAGTTTTCTATGATGCTGACTTATTCGGGTGATTATAAAAATAGATGAGTTTTCAAGGAATATCGTGATGTGATTATAAAAATAGGCTTATTTTTTAATGAGACCTAATATTGCTTTAAAAAGCAATATACATGATTTTATACCTTGGAGATTATGGAGGAGAATTATGGTTATATTCTTTCTATATTTTGCCAAGGGTTTTATTAGAATTGGGATAGATCCCTTGCAAGGGGAAAGGTGGGATATATACATTAAGTAAAATAAATAAAATAACCAATAGATGGCACAAATGGATTTTTATATGCAGTTTGCAGTTTGTTTGAGGAGTTGTCATCTAGTTTCAAAATCAGTTAGACCAGTAGGTTCAAGCTATGCTTCCTCCAACTAGACTATAGACAGTGGTTCTTGATCTTGAATGTTTTTTATTCACATTCCCCCTTGAGAATATATATAAAAAAATATGCAACCTCCCCTCCTTCCGATATGATTTCAGTGTAACAGGAATGAAACTGAAGGGGGAAATGTTCTCAGTTTGCAAACTACTGAAACCTGTAAAATGATCCATGAATCTGCAAAAGATCTGTGGCTCACAACTCAAGAACATATGAACTATCATTTCTATGCATTTCTTGTGAAAGAACAAGACTTTGTTGTTATTGTTAACTGTTGCTAATTCAACTTTGAGTTATAACAACACTGTGAAATTGAGGCCTCTTTGTCATACTCTCCTCAACATCATTGCTAAGGTCTATGGCTTCCTGGATTGAGTCTATCCATCCATAATGTGGCCTTCCTTTTTTTCCTACTGTTTTCTATCTTACTAAACATTTTTGTATTTTCTAGCAAGTCCTGTCTTCTCCTAATATATCCTAATAAGTGTGACAGCCTCAGTTTAGGTCGTCATGGCTTCTAGGAAAAGTTCAGGCTTGATTTTATCTAACATCATTTTGTCTTTTTACCAGTTTACAATATCTGTGCAACTTTTCTCCAGCACGACATTTCATTCTTTTAGCACTTTTCTTCTCCAGCTTTCACAACCATACATATTAACATGAAATGTTAGAGCATGGACAACTCTAATTTTAATATTCAGTGATAAATCTCAGTACATCCAGATCTTAATAAGCTCATAACTGTCATAGTCTTCTGGTTTCTTGACTGCAGTTGCCATTCTGGTTAATGGTATGGAAATGTTGAATGATTTCAGTGTCCTCACTGGCTACTTTAAATTGATAATGATTAGGTTAAGCTATATGGGCCTCTCCAGAATTCAGAAAAGTTACTTTTCTAGGCTACATCTAAAACATCTCAACAGAGATTATCACTAGTTTAAGAAACATCAATTTAAACTATTTGCATGCATTTCTTAAGAGTTCTTAGATAGTCATAGAATATAAAAAGATAAGATGCCTGATGCCAAATTATATGAATCAGTTTTTGAAATTCAGGCCTTTCAAAAACATTATTCTTCAGAAACCATGTGTTTGGCAGCAGACAATTTCTCTTTCATGCTGCATGGTTTTCAGCTATAATCAGCAGCTTAATTCACATGATTCACATCATATGGCTAGACAGACTTGGATGTATATACTAAATTTAAACTCATTAACTATTAGAACTACTTATATCTGTGGAGTAACAGTAAATGTGCTAAGCGTGCCTTCAGCTCCCTTAGCAAAGGCCTTTCATTAATGTAATAGCCTTTACCAGAAATGAGGAAGTATGTTGACTTGATTTTCAAAAGAAAATGATGGAAAGCTAATTATATTATTTCCTTTTCATTTTAATGGTCAGGCCTTAAAAGCAAGAAATTGTTGCATGTTGGCTTTTTCTGTTGCTGTTATTTTTATACATGAACTGGGAAAATTTTAAAATCTTATCACAGTCATGATCAAAATTCCTAGTACATGACCAGTTAAAATTAAATTTAAATCATGTCAAAAACCACAATCTGCTTCTAAAACATTGTTTTTGGAGGAACAAACTGCATATTTTGTTCAACGTGAAATTGTATTTAACATCTCTGTTGAGCTTTAGCAGCCTCATAGATATACACCAAAGAAAGAGCAAAATCTTGAAGAGAAATTTAATGCAATAACAGGTACAGCAAAAAGCAGATGTCCATACATCGCAAATCTGATTCTGATTCAGCCAAACTAGCACAGGTATACACTTTTATTTTGGAAGAAAACCAGATATTTTGTTTAAGATAGTTTAATACCCTTTTCCATGCAGACACCCCAATCCATATTTTTGTTTATTTGCACTTTAGAGAACATATGAGAAGGAAAACTCTGGTTTCCTCCTAGTTTGTCTCTTTTGCCTGCATCAATTTATTTATAGAGATTGTTCATGCACATGCCTTCGCAGGGAAAGTGGAGGCAGGTTCTGAGAAATGCAACAGAATTTTCTGATTTACCTTGGTTTAGCTTAGCCCATCTGATGCATCTACGTCTCACTAGTAGCGGTGGTCCAGTACCAGCTTAAACCGATACAGAACTCATTCATTTAGGAGAAATGCCTCTAGAACATGGCTCTATAGCCCGAAAAAACCCACAAGAACCTAGAACTCAGTATCTTTTTTGGTTCTTGTTAAAGTTCATACTAAAACTGGGGGAGAGGGGGTTACACCACACCAGTAATATCAGATCCATCTTTGTTGCACTGCTATGGCAATGAAAGCAAGCAGTTATGGTCAATGAAAGTCAACAGGAAGAAAACCAATTCATTTGAAATATGGTGCCCTCAGAAGCAGACTACAGGGAATATTATGGGCTGTCAGAAAACAAAATCATGTGTCCTAGAGCAAATCAAGCCCAAACTTTCTATGGAAACCAAATGACTAAACTAGATTATCAAACTTCAGACATATAATGATCCATTGGAAAAAAATGATAATGTTGGGAAGAGTGGAAGGCAGTTTGAAAAGATGAAGATATTTTACAGTTGTGTTGATTCTATAAAGGAACCGCATCTTTCGGGTGCAGGACTTGAGCTTCTTGAAGATCATTCATTGGGTTGCCATAAGTTCAAGTTGTCCTGATGGCAGATAATAGCAACAAATTCAGAAACACAATTGAATTGATTACAATAAGTCTTGCAGATATATCCATTCTTTCTATTTATTTATTTCATTTGTATACCGCCCTTCTCACCCCAAAGGGGACTTACGGCAGCCTCACATGAAGGCAACAATTCAATGCCGTAGAATATACATACAGAAAAATAAACATATATATTAAAACAAGAAACTAAAAATACACTTAACATTAAACATTAAAACAATTATTTAAAAACCATGCAGTACAAACTTGTAATTCAAGACCGAGAGTATAGCCATGGGTCCTATTATAAAATGATCAACCTCTCTTTGAGGAGCTGTCTAGTCCATTTCAAAGAATAAAATGCTAAGAAGAGAAAGAGCAAGGGTCTTGAATAAAAAGATGGGGAAGAAAAGGTAAAATTAGTGGATCAAAATATGCTTTTTCAGGTAGATTGATGGAGTTAGTATTCAAATGTCCTTTATATAGTCATTGTAACATCGCCACTTTGGGTTTTTATGTTGCCCACTGACAGTTTTTCTCCATCGTGGTGAGATGTATCAAATTTTAAAGTCTTTTGTTGCATGTAGTTCTCCCCCCCCCTCTATATATACATATACATACATATAAATTAATCTGGAATTTATGCAGACATTAGTGAATAAAACATTCTGGGAGTGTGGAAACTGAGAGGGAAACACTTGTATATCATTAGTTTCTGCTATGATATATTGCATAAACAATTATATATCACCAAAATAAGTATATTACAGTAATAAATAACCAAGCAATCTAATGGATGTGGTATCCCACCTTATATAGAGACTAGCTGTACCTGCCACACGTTGCTGTGGCCAGCCTTCCCTCCCTCTTTTTATTCTTTTTTCCCCTCCTCCCTTCTCTCCCTCTTTCTGTCCTTCCCTTTTTTCTTTCTTTCTCTCCTTCCTTCCTTCTCTTCTTCTTCCCTTTCATCCCCCCAACTTTTCTTTCACTTCCTCTTTCTACCCTTTCTTCCTGCTCTCCCTATTCTTGGACTGCAAGTCCCAGCAGTCCTCCTGATCGATCTATCTATCTATCTACCTCCCTCTCTATCTCTATCTAATCTAACTATCTGGAGGATTACTGGGAGTTGCAGTCCAGGAATACAAAATTGGAAATATTCAGAGATTGGGATGCTCTCAAAGAAATCCAAGGAGAAGAAAGCTTGCAGCTTGGAAGCAGTGCATTTGGATCATCCTCCTCTTCCCCTAAAGGGCCTGTTCTAGGGGATGCTGGGAGCTGTAGCCCAGAAGAGAGTGTGTATATGCTATTGTGTGTTTTGTTTTTGTGCATGTGCTGTAGTGTCTTTTTGCTTTTTTGTTTTTTAAGTTGATTCTGCTGTGTTTTTAGTGCCTTTATGAGTAATGGTCACTTGTTGGCATGATAGGTGTGTTGTGTCCAAATTTGGTGTCAATTCGTCTAGTGGTTTTTGAGTTATGTTAATCTCACAAATGAACATTTTATTTTTATTTATATAGATTGTGAAAATGTAAAATGTCTGTGTTCATTTTAATTTTGAAAGTTAAAAGACTTGTAGCAGTCTAAAATAAGTGTCAGAAGATTGCTGACTTGGCAGACAGATTGTTTTTGCTAAATAATTACAAGAGAGGAAGCGGCACTGTCAATTCACAAATGATATGCTAAAGTTTAATAAACACTGTGATCAGATTGTTGTTCTGCAGCTCATATCACTAGTTTAGCAGACCTCTTAAAAACTGCCATGTTTCCTTGTTTAGAGCTATATTTATGTATGTGCAAGTGTGATGAGCATTGCAGTTTGAGAAAAGGTACTAAGTAAGGTGAAACTCAAAAAAATTATAAGGAGTGAATTGAAGAATAGTTGGATATTGAGAATTTGAGGAGAATGCTAATTATTCAACTACAAATACTCTGCTCTCGATGTTACTTCTGTCTTTTGAATTATTAAACTGGAAAACTCTTCTCAAAGATATGTTTTGAAACCAAAGTCTTGGTCAAATGTGTAAGCATTTCTCCATCTTGCATTGTAATCAGAGTCCTAGCCTTTTGATCATAGTTAGAGACGGCTTCAAAGTGGGAAAAATAACATAAGCAACTCATCACTGTTCTGATATTTTGCAGCATTAGACTAAAGATCGGGTTTTGGTGTTGAAATAGAGTGAAAATTCTAAAAGTATAAGTATGCCTTCTCCTTCTACATTTTCTCAAAATACCGTATCTGTTATGATGGGGTTATGTACTTGGGCAGGACCAACTTCATCCTGTGCCACATTTCTTAAGACTGCCTTTAAATTGGCTTTTATTTGGATATTCTCAGTAGTCAAATCACGAGTCTAATAAAATGGACACTGATTCACAAGAAAAAATACTCCAAATTAAGCCTTTCAGGGGCTGTGAGATTGTTCTCTTAGTGTCAGAAGACTAAGACACTATCTAGAAATTTGAACTCTCTGAGTAAACTACATTAATTTAGAATATTTGGAAGGTCAGGTAAAGAGAAAAAACAAAATCATGGCTTCATCTGGCAATGTCGCCTAGGTAGTAAAAATATATCTAATATAGTGTATCAGTAGTCCTTGTTATTATCACTTTCATCCTCCTCTTCCTCCTTATCCATTTTATAATTTGGATTAAAAGATGGTGGCTTTTCCCAAATCTGTGGGATTTGTATTGATAACTACTGGTTCATAGCTTTCCTTCTGACAACTATACTAAACTCATTTAATTATACTAGGATATCATCTACACTGCCAGATTAAATCCAGATTATCTACTTTGAACTGGATAATATTAGGCCCCATCTACATTGCCACATAAAATCAAGATTATCTGATTTGAACTGGATTTTATGTAGACTCAAATACTCCAGTTCAAAGCAGATAATGGGATTATCTGATAATCTGGATTATATGACAATGTAGATCCAGCGTTAGTCTACACTGCCATATTATCCAGTTCAAAGCACATCTGGCAGTGTAGGCGGGGCATAGGTTAGCCATAACCATTTCTATGTAATATGCAATTGTGTATTTAAATGGGATGTTTGTATCATGGCATAGCATAGTCTTATTATAATCTATAATTTTTGTATTAGCTTTATCGTAAAAGAAGTGGATGTTCCCTTGTAGTTTAACCTTGGCATCCTTCTCTTCCCTGTCTTTTCCCCAGTAGAAGGGAAAACAATTGCAGAACAGCCTTTACCACAAGGATGGGGTGGGGAGATGTCTGCTTTTCTCTTCTTTAATCCCGCATCTAGAAAACAGCTTTTTGTTAATTATGAATAAAGTCAGGATGGAAGGGAATTATGTGGCCAGTGCTTCCTTCACCAGTGTTCCAGTTAGTATTTCAGGCTTCTGCAGCTGCAAAATAAAGTTGGCAGATGGCTGATTGCCTAATTGTGTGGCTAGCAAGTCCCATTCATGCCAGTGGTTTACTCTAGATAGGACTATAATTGGATTTAGCCAACATCAAGAAGTCTGATGTCAGGCAATCTCTGTATGCTTCTGGATATGATGAAATAATCATCTGAAGTTCAATCCTCTTTTTCCTTAGCCACCCGAGAAGGAAGGTGGTCTACCTCGTCAGGTTGGCAACAAGACAGAATGTGGATTACTGGGGTTTGTCTTGGATCTAAAGCAGAATTATCAGACTGTCCGGGAACAGATGCCTGAAGAGAAGCTTTACAAAGTATATACTTTTAACTCTGTGAGAAAGTCAATGAGCACTGTCACCAAATTGCCAGATGACAGCTTCCGAATGTACAGCAAGGGAGCTTCTGAAATTGTCCTAAAGAAGTATGTACTTGTAATTTGTCCCTAAATTCTTTATATCTATGATTCCAGTTCTTGTGCTTCTATTGGTTCACATCCTATTACCACATTCAGATACATATACACACAAAGAAACTACTTCAATATAGAGCAAGAAAATATACAGCACATAATTTAATTTAATAATGTTCTTCTGAGTAAATTCCTTAGAAATAAATAGGAAGTATGCAAAACATAAATTGAGTTCATGGCAGTCTCTGTTCCTTTAAGTGCAATTATTTTGTAGGAGTACATTCTGGCAGGTAGCAGTTATGTCCTGCCAACACCCCCCTTTTTTCCTTTGACACATTGTACTGTTGTTGAATGAATTCTCAGAAGTCTTGCATAGTTATTTCTCCATTGTTAGAGCAAGGGCCAGAGACTCCAGGTGCTATTGACCACACTGGCTTGGAGATCCTGAGAGCTCTTGTCCAAAACAACATATTTTCCAAGCTCTGAAGCCAGCATCTGGAAAAGTCACAATTGCCTATTTTTTATAGAAATATAAAGGTGATTAGCTGTTGTACTTTCGAGTATGTTGTTTGGGTAAACAAACAGTACAACATACCTGAAAAGAAACTCTTTGGAAGCAGTGATCTGTAATGTGGCTGAATATATGGGGATGTCCAGGATACAAACATCCCAACTACTACATATTCAGACCAATCCCTAAACAGACCTATGACTATTGTTCCTACATTTACTGATTGGCATACTATTAGTGGCTTGCTAAAACCCTTTGAGTGATATTGCAGAGTTTACTTGGAATGTGGACTCAGCGCTTCCATGTTCCAGATCAATGCTTCAATTGCTTGATGCAACTTTCATATACTAGTCTTTCTTCATGTTTATTCAAGGCTTCCCAATAATGATTGTTCCAAAAAAGAGGTTAAATATCCTGTCCATAAATGTAAGTCTATCACTTAAGAAGGAGAATTCAAGGTGCTAATTAACCATAACTATAATTCTGAATATTCCAAATACTGCATATTATTTTTTGCTATCCTTTGTCCATTAGTATATTTTATAGCTGTTCAATTGATTTTGGAAATCTTTCCTTCCAGGTGTTCTAAGATTCTTAATGGAGCTGGTGAGCTTCGTGTCTTCAGACCACGTGATCGGGATGAGATGGTAAAGAAAGTGATTGAACCCATGGCCTGTGATGGTTTGAGAACCATCTGTGTTGCTTATCGAGACTTCCCTAGTGAACCTGAACCAGATTGGGAAAGTGAAAATGACATCTTATCTGACCTGACCTGCATCTGTGTGGTTGGCATAGAAGATCCTGTAAGACCAGAGGTATACTAGACTTAACTCTGATTCAAAGAAAACATATCTTAACTTTGTTCATCAAGTAATAAAAGTCATATCCAAATAAAAGATCAGCTAAAAATGTTCAGATGTTCTTTATTTGACAAAAATGTGCTTCCTATGGCTTATTTTATTTTGATATAGTTTTCGCATCTTAAAAGGCATCTTCCTTGCCTTTTTAGTGGGGACTTTTTAGTGTTTTTAATCCTTCTCAATGCGCCATAAAACTGCAATCTGATACTGCAGCCATTTCCTCCTTTAACACTATGAATTAATAGATAGACCGCAGTGATTTCCTCAAAGATAAGACACAGAGGAAGAAAGCTGAAAAAGACCACAAATTTAATCATTTGTCAACTCCTTTTTAACCATGAGACATTTTGGAGGCCTTTTTTATAGTATACCCAAAAAATCAACAAAAACTCCAAAGTAGTCACAAGTGGCCATAAGCTGCAAATACAGGTATTTCTTATGTTGAACAATGAGGGAGGTAAGGTTTTTCTTGGCCACTTAGGAGACCATGTTGGAAAGAGATTCATAGATGAATGAGTCAGGGATCTGTGTTACAAGTGTTCAACATTCTTATCTGAGCCTGGCTTAGAAGAATTTCTGGTTTGTTGGTTTGTTTTTGGAAAAAGTTAAGAAGTTTAGTAGAAGGAATTCTTATATTAGTAATTGAAAGGGAAAGCCTCACTTGCCTGTGAGAACTCAATCTTTAGGTGAAGTAGTACTTTGAAATGTCCCATAAGTAGAAACGCTGTTATTTTTCTTACTTTTCTTTAACCATAGTATACTCTTAAGAAGGAAATCTCTTAGATGTTTTTACAACATGTGATTTATTTTTTGAAACATTTCTATTCATCTAAATATCATGAGATCTTGGGGAAGGGTGTACAATTAAAATCAATATAACATTAAAATGTAACAAAATAATTTAAATTTACTTTAGACATATTTAAGTATTAAAATCTTAAAACAAGTATCAAATTAAAACCAGGTGCAAAGCATTTCGAGTGAAATTGGTTAGGCCTGGAGGCTTTAATAAACAGCTATGTCCATACTCAGCACCTAAGTGAAGGCATAAAATAGAAAATGTTTTATCTACTTATCAAGTTTCCATGATATTTTAGACAGTGTGTTTCTTGTCCCTTTAGTACAGGGATTCTTAATCTTCCTGTCTGGTTAGTACAGGTTTTACAACTTTCTCACAATTTCATTTTTAACATGGTATGTACACATACCATTGTTATAGGATTGTTATCATGTGTGATCTTGCATTAGGTTCAACAACTACCATAATTTCAAAGTATGGATGTGCATAATCAATTTTTGAGATATGCAACAACTGTTATGTGATATGAAATAGATACTACTGTAATTTATTGCATATATTCGTAAATGAAGAAAATGCTAGATTTCAATTAGAGGTAAGAGAAAATAAAGATCATAATTTGATTTTTTTTTCCAATTCACGCTCACAGACCTACTGAAATTTTCCCACAGACAAAAACTCCTTCTTTAGTACATTGATAGGATGGAGGAAACGAGTGAAATCTTTGCTTATTTTGTTCTTGCACTCCAAAATGAGTAATTCTGAAAGTTTTCTCCCTGCTTTCCAAGCTTACACAAATTGAGAACAATCGCAATTAGTTTTTTTACATCTTTTTTCATAACAAAATTAATTGCATAGAAACTTTCTTTGAGGGGCAAAATACATTGCTATTTTTATGCCTCAGTTTCTGGATGAATTTTAGTAATTTTTCACATGAGAATGAGTAACAGTCCTATAGCCATGTATAAATATGTGAGAGGAAGCCACAGGGAAGAGGGAGCAAGCTTGTTTTCTGCTTCCTTGGAGACTAGGACGCGGAACAATGGCTTCAAACTACAAGAGAGGAGATTCCATCTGAACACGAGGGAAGAACTTCCTGACTGTGAGAGCCATTCAGCAGTGGAACTCTCTGCCCGGGAGTGTGGTGGAGGCTCCTTCTTTGGAAACTTTTAAACAGAGGCTGGATGGCCATCTGTCAGGGGTGATTTGAATGTAATATTCCTGCTTCTTGGCAGGGGGTTGGACTGGATGGCCCAAGAGGTCTCTTCCAACTCTTTGATTCTATGATTCTATGATACAGTATCTGCAGTGAAATTCACTACACATTTTTACTCGCTGGCAGTTTCTACTTCTGCAAAAGAAAGAAAGATATTGGACTCCCGTATATAGATTCATGCAGACATTTACAGCATGTCAGAAAGCTCTTGAACCAATCAAACATAACAATGGTATGAAACTTTTTAGAATTGCTCTGTATGTTGACACCAGTAATGCTTTACGGACTAATACCAAACTGCATTATATCCCATCTGAGAGTTTTGTTATTCTCAACAATCTTGTGGTAGTCACAAAATGAATGGAGCAGCTCACTTCCAGGTAGATGAGGGTGGGGGATTCTTTTTAATAACTGACATCACTTGGCAAAACCCACTGGTAAAATATTTCATTCTAACACAGCTGCTTTTCCTATTGCTAGAATTTGTGCAACCTGCTTGTGTATGTTTTGTGCTCTTGTTTGAAGTGAATTTAAAAGTTGTCTGTTAGGCACATAGGTTTAGAAGCTTTTATATCTATATAAACTTATATGTGTGTGTGTGTGTGTGTGTGTGTGTTGGGATTCTACATAATGCTAAAAAGAGAACTCACTAACAAGGAATGTTGTAGGAGACACAAAAATATGTGTCTCGTGTTGAAATAAAATGCCCTAATATATTGTGAGGACAAGGACAGCTGTGTAATCTGTGTAAATTTATACTGAAGACTTTTTTTTTAAAGAAAAGCCCCACAGAGTTTATATTGAATATTCTATGAACTGTTTATTAAAATTACATTGGATTACAAATTCACAAAAGACCTTTTGATAAAACATTATTTTAGCAACACAAGTGTTATTTTCTATAGGAGCTATTGAGACTGGAATCTTGTAACATCTTACCAAGATTCAGAGGACAGCCTACTGAATGCAGTGGGACTGGCTTCTAGGTGGGCATGTACAGCGTTGCTTTTTAAGAGCAGCATTGAGGCTGCCAGTGGAGTATATTTCTTTTAATGAAATATACTCCATTAAAAGAAACTAACTACAGTTTGAATTGAAGGAAAGATCAGAAGATATTTCTCTTGCTATTGTAATATATTACTTCCACTCCACAAATTAAAAGATTTTTTTTAAAAAAAAGATGTCATGGGTAATTGTCACTAAGTATTTCTTTATATAAGTGTTATGAAACTTGAGGATAAAGGTATGTGTCCTGGAATGACACATTTGTTGCATAAAATGCTACCTTTTTCCAACAGAAAAGATAACCAGTGTATTTAATTAAATTTTCCGTTGTAAGTCCCTATCTGTCCATGCAATAACAATGCCATATTCTGATAAAACCTTATGTAGTTCAGTCTAATAATTATGAGAAATCCTTTAACTCTAAAATCTCATACATACTTCTAATTGGTGAAGATGCCTGTTAAATACTGTCTACCACAGGCATGAACAAACTTTTTAGAGAGGGGGCCGCAGGCCGGGCTGGGC
Organism: Anolis sagrei; assembly: GCF_037176765.1. NCBI lineage: Eukaryota > Metazoa > Chordata > Lepidosauria > Squamata > Anolidae > Anolis > Anolis sagrei. The sequence continues at coordinate 66,055,332 of NC_090022.1, read as the reverse complement.
TGGAGGCGGGGAGGCCAAGAGTTGGTGTATTGGGAGTGAGGGTGGTTGACGTGAGGGGAGGCCAGAGGGTGGTTGGCATGTGGGCAGGAAGGAGGCAAGAAGGTGCAAGGCGGAAGAGAAGGGAGGAAGAGAGAGAGCACAAGGCAGAAAGCAGAGAGAGTGAGGCAGAAAGGAGGGGGTGAGAGAGTGTGTGTGAGGTGGAAGAGAAGGGGGGAAGAAAGAGAATGCGAGGCAGGAGTGTAGGGAGGAGAGTGAAGGCATGCCTGGCAGCAGCATTTCCTCCCTCCCTAGTCTCCTCCTCCTTCTCACTCCCTTCTCCTTCATTGGCTCCTCTGCAGCCTGCCTTCCCTACCTGCCTGCCTTGCCACTGGGAGATGTGGACCCTTGGAGTCACTCCTCCAGCCTTGGCCCAGCCTTGTCAGGCTACCTCATCTTCCTGCCAAGAAGAGGGTGTGATATGTGGCTGGCTCCAGGAGCTGAGGTCAGAATAACGATCCCAAAGGGCGCATCTGGCCCGTTGGCCTGGGTTTGCCCATGCCTGGTCTAGCATGATCTTTGTCTTTCACCCAAGTTGTCTGGATAGCAAAATGGCTAAGAAATGTTGAGAGTTGTAGTTTTTTCAAGAGCCATTCAAAATACATCATTTTAATTTTAGAGTTGTATGTATCAATACACTTGCACAAACATATATACATGTGTATATTAGGCCTGGGTAACAACGCAAAAATTTGTTTCTAAAATCGATTGGTATTTGGGGGGTTTTTTTGTTTCGATATTTAAAATAATTACAAAATTTTCCTTTTAAAAAGTTCAATATTTACGAAATTTCGTAAATGGTAAAAAATTAACGAATCGATTTCCGAAACAATAACGAATCGATTCGTTAATGGCGGACGCGACCGCGAAATACGCTAAAAAACCTCCAAAAACTTCTGAAGCTTCCCTCTCCCTCTGTTCTTGACTGTTGGTGTGATATTATAATTTTTTTTCACTAATTAAACCATAAAACTGGCCCAGACATGTGGAAATAATAACGAAACGACCTCAGAACAATAACAAAATGAATACAATAACGAAATACGAAGCATTTACAAAACGTGTTTAAAAATTCGTTTTTTTTAATGATTGCTCCAGAATGGTTCGTTATCGTTTTGTAATTGGAAAAATTAACGAATTATTAACGAATTACGAATTAACGAAACGAAACCGGCCAGGCCTAGTGTATACATATAAATCAATGATTAACAAATATAACTTAATAAATTAGCAAAACATTTCAGCTTTCATCTTCTTTGTGTGCTAAAAACAAACATACTATGAATTTGAGGTTGTACTTTAGAATAATCCGTTACCAATATTCTTAAGTGGATGATGGTATTTTGCTTTACCTACTGGATTGAGATCATGCAATGCAAAGGTCTTAAGTCTGCAGATCCAAAAATTCTCTCTCATATTCAAAGTAATTGAAAGAAATGGCATCACCATTGCAAAGAAAGACAAAACAGAGGGGCTGTGACGTTTTCAGTTAAAATGTCTAATAACTGGTTGCCCATACTTTGTAGTCAGGATTGCAGACTTGTGAGTCCTGTAGTGCGTAGACAGGTCCGCAGTTGTTTTTACTGCATACTGAAAATGACATCCTATATGTTTGTATTCTGTCATGTTCCTGGAATGCCTCTTGAAATACATATAGGTCAGGCAAACCTGCAGTCACAGGAGCAGGTCCAGAATTGCTGACTGGCATTTCAAAGATTGTTTTGACTAGAAATCTAGGTAGATTAGTGCCTTGCAAAAAAGCTATTAAGTATTGAAGTGGAATTAAAAATTACAGTTATCCCCATCTTTTATATGGGTTAGAGCAGGGGTCCTCAAACTAAGATCCGGGGGCTGGATGTGGCCCTCCAAGGTCATTTAACCATCCCTCACTCAGAGACAACCTAAGTTTGAAACAACTTGAATGTACACAAAAACAACAGCAATCCTATCTCATCAGCCAAAAGCAGGCCTACACTTCCCATTGAAATACTAATAAGTTTATATTTGTTAAAATTGTTTTTCATTTTAATTATTGTATTACTTTATAGTGTTTTTTGCACTACAAATAAGATATGTGCAGTGTGCATAGGAATTCATTCATGTATTTTTCAAATTATAATCCGGCCCTCCAACAGTTTGAGGGATAATGACCTGGCCCTCTGTTTAAAAAGTTTGAGGACCCCTGGGTTAGAGGTACAAGTCAATTTTCATTGCAGCTGACCAATAGAATGTCAACTTGTATATGTAAAGATCTTTCCAAATGCCCCCCTCTCACACACACTATAAAAACAAAGAAATCCTTAATACATATTTAATTTGAAATATATATTTAATGCATGGGATATATTTTATTAATAGCTGCTTTTCAATTACATACATGGATTATTACACATATAATTGATCTGAAAGAGCAACTAAATTTATAGAGAAAAGTGCTCCAATAATGTGGTTATTACTGTATAGTACTAGCAATAAATTTGTCATCTGTATTGAAAACAGGTTTATTGCAATAAATTACATGAAATTAAATGTTCCTCAATAGCCCTGTTATTCTTACATATTGAAGAGAATTTCTTAAGAATTCTTTTTTATTTTCATATAGCTTGAAGACATATTACTTACAGAAAGAACTTGACTTCAATATACATATAGTCTTGAAATATTTGTAAAGGTTGTGTTGAGAACTTTCGTATTCTCCATGAGTTATTATCCTAGGAAAATAATCTTCAAGTTTACCACTTTATCCAACCATTTGACTATATTCATACGGGGGAAAATTATATGAGTTTAAATCAGACATCAGAAAAGTTATCTTTTTTAAGGATGTATCAGCATAATAAAATTAATGCAGTTCGACACCACTGTAACTGCCATGTTATTGAATCCTGAGAGTTGTAGTTTTGTGAGACACCAGCATTCTTTGGCAGAGAAGGCTAAAACCCTTGTAAAACTACAATTCCCATGATTTCATAGTATTGAGCCTCTGCTGCTTATGCCCCGGTATGTCCATTCCCCAGCACACGTTAACTCCATGTGCTTACCAAAGGAGCCCAAGCTGCCAGGCAGAAGAGGGACAGCTGGTCGGCTAGCCGACTTGACTCTATGGCATCTCCTATCTACCCAGTGGCATCTCGGAGCCTTTGAGTACAGCATTGGACAAAGCGCAATAGTGGGGGTGCCTGTTTACAACCATGGAAGAGGTGATGGGGTCTGGGCCCAGCTTTGGGTCCCAGTCTGAGGATAGAGGGTCAGTATCCAGGCCACGGTCTGGTTGTCTTGCCCCAGGTAGGAGATAATCTGTCTACTACCTCATTTTTGATGTTTCATTCCTGCTGATCACCGTACTGATGGCCATTAGAGATAATTTGGGTGGCAGCCATTGGGTTCCCAGCGGGAAAGGCAGTATTGATGTAAACTGCATTTTTGCCCAGGGTGTGCTCTGTCTGGCAGCCATCATAAGCCACCTTATATCCTTTGACAGGCTATGAGCAGTCCAGGAGCTGTATTTTGTTCAAGTATGGTGTAGATGCACACCTGGACTGCAGCTCCCAATTTTTCCCAACAACCATTACCATAGGATATTCTCTAGGAGCTGTAGTCCATAAGATCTCTTCATAAGCTTTACTAAACTCAGCATCAAATTGTGTTTTTAAGTGTAAGGACTTAGGAGTGCATTTGCTGTGCTGTACGGGACAGAGTACTGTATTAGCAATGGAGTGGTGCAGTGCAGTTCCTTGCTTATCTTTAAACAGTGATCATGGTGGGACAATCCATCACTTATTACCTAACCTATATCACAGTAGTTTATGAAAGGGAGGAGAGCGGAGAACACAAAATGTAACCCACCTTTAGCTCTATGGAGATAAAATGGAATATGAATATGACAAATTAGGTGTGTTCTAAATTGCACTTCATTACTTGATAGTGGTTCTGTGTTATAAGTTGGGTGATCACCTGTTTTATGGTTCTAGACATAAATGGAAAAGATACATGTACTATAATTCAACAGTCTATGAGGTTTTTCATCTTTGAAAAACATCAAGACAGTCAATAGATGCATCTGGAGACAAAAAAAAACTTTAACTTTTTTTCAAAAATGGTTTTTTACTATGGAGGACCCAGGGAGCCCCAAACATGGTTGAAATCTCTTCTACACTCCTTATAATGCATTTGGGTAAATTTGGAGAAATATTAATTTGTTTAATTTTTAATGTTGTAATGTCTTGATTTTATATTGTTATGTTGCTCATACACATTGGTTTTGTATTTTAGGTTATTTTTTCTGATTTTCTATTGTGTTTTTGTGTTATATTGTGTATATTGTATTGATGGGTGAGGCCTCATGTAAGCCACTCCGAGTCCCCTTGGGGAGATGGTGGTGGGGTATAAATAAAGTTTTATTATTATTATTAAAAACTTTCAAAACAAAATACTTTGGACCCCGAGGACCACATAGGTCTGAGGGCTGCACTTTTTCCAACCAATGAAATAAGGGATTAAACTACCGATAGTAAAACAGTAATAATATATATTGAAAATATCAATTGATGCTTCCTTTTAATGTTATTATTATTGGAATTGTTGATCTCATATGATTTAGTAATTGGTTACTTAGTATAGCTTAACTGGTGATTTGATACTTTGTGACATTTACATTTATTGATCAGGTACTCAATGATTCTATTTTGTTCTATTGTGAATTAATCACAGTGGGATGTTAATCACTTTTAAAAACTAAACACATTATTCGTTATGCATTTCATTATTTCTAATGGGCATGAAAATAAGTAAGACTAATTAGACTGATGCTTATGCATAAGTACCCTGAAGGCACCAAATGCAGTTTGATCTGGGAAGCTAAGCAACAGGTTTAGGTCTGGGTGAATACTTGGCAAAGGGACTACCAAGGAATACCAAGGGCAGTAGTCTGTATTTCAAAGTAAACCAATGGCAAACAAAATCTGCATTTCTTGCCTAAGTCATGACAGGCATACACACATACATAATTAATCTGATAACAGAATGCTGGGTATTCCATGAGAAACTTTGTAACATGCTGAATTGTACAAATATTATTTAAACAAGATTTTTATCGGATGTATATTCTTTCCTGTGTAACATTAAGCACCAAAATAAACTTAAAGAAGATGGAAACTTCATGTTTGGTTTCATGTTATTCATTTTAGCATTTGATATATATATATATATATATATATATATATATATATATATATAATTAATTAATATGAATCTACAGGGGGGAAAAGATTCCAGCTAAGCATTAGGAAGAACTCCCTGATGATAAGAGCTGTTTGAAAATGAGAAGGGATGCCTCAGTGTGTGCTGGAGTCTCTTTCTCTTGAGGTTTTCAGATGACCATCTGTCAGAAGTGCTTTGATAGTATGTTCTTGCATGGCAGAATTTGGACTAGATGGCCCTTTTAACTGTGATATTCTATTATTTTAATCTAATCAGATTGTTTCTTGTAGCATCTTGCATTTCCATTCAATCTCAATGTGTTTTTTTAGGTCCCAGAAGCCATAAGGAAGTGCCAGCGAGCTGGAATTACAGTCCGCATGGTCACTGGGGATAACATCAATACAGCACGTGCCATTGCCATAAAGTGTGGAATCATTCACCCCGGAGAAGACTTCCTCTGCATTGAGGGGAAAGAGTTTAACCGGAGAATCAGAAATGAAAAGGGAGAGGTAGGTCATGTACAAAATAGAACACAAATGAATCTATATAATTATTTATATTTTATGAGGATAGTGAAATCTGTTGTGTCACATTATCACTGTTTTCTGTATGGAAGAGATGGCATTGTGTCTGAACATTTCACTTGCCTTACTAGATTGGTATACATGTAATGCCAAATTATGGTTTGATTTTATATGAATAAGTATTATCTTTGTCTGTTTTCTCCTCCATTTCCATTCTGGTTTAATGAGATATATCCAGTTTTATAGAAATCACAGGTTATTCTTGTGTTTCGATTACCAAATTATAATTTGCAGTCCTTAGAGTGAGAATTCAATCAGAGTTTACCAGATCAGAGAAACTGGAAAGGTGGGAGTAAATGATTTAAACACAATATTGGAGATGAAGGAAGTATGTGCCAACAGTACCTGTATTGACAAAATATGGACAAACCACAATTAAGAAACTGACAGATCTGACTATCATACTTGTATAAATATGTTACATTTCATTCTATAACAATACTGTGTTGGGCACAAGACTTTTTAAATATTCTAGTAGAATTTCTTACAGAAATTCTACCAGATTTTTAAGATGAAATTGAAGCAAATCCAGAAAACGTCTTGTAAAAAATTTATCTACAACGTTGATCCAGGAGAACAATTTTGTATTTCAGTAGGGAAAGCACAGAAATAAAAGTAACCTTAACTGCATGAATTCAAGGTTAGATAAATATAGAAACTTAAATTAATATCATTCTTCCTTACCGTTTTATTCAAGCAAAACAAGGAATATCTTTATCATTAATTACTAGTCCTCCCCGTGACATAGTAATTTAGTTTTTAGAATTAGTGTACTTCTTGAGTTCGGGTTGCCTTTTAGGAAGCTGTTTTTATAATACGGAAAAGCTGGGTTACATTAAGTTTATATTTGTCTTTATTTGCCTTTAATGACTATAGTAAAGGGTAGGGTAAAGGTTTTCCCCAGACATTAAGTCCATTTGTGTCTGACTCTGCGGGGTGGTGCTTATTTCCATTTCTAAGCCAAAGAGCTGGCATTGCCTGTAGACACCTCCAAGGTCATATGGCTGGCATGACTAAATTGAGCGCCGTTACCTTCCTGTCAGAACAGTACCTATTGATCTATTCACATTTGCATGTTTTTGAACTGCTAGGTTGGCAGAAGCTGGGGCTAATAGCGGGAGCTCAAGTTGCTCCCTGGATTTGAACCTGTGGCCTTTCGATCAGCAAGTTCAGCAGCTCAGCAGTTTAACCCACTGCACCACCGGGGGCTCCATAATTAATGACTATATCTCAATATTAATAGCAAGTCAATACAGAGTTTGAGATATGGTGTAGCATGTGGTATAGTATTAGTTAGGCCTATTTTAATAGTAATTCTCAAGCAACCAGAAACTGCATTTATCCTGCATCTACCAATTCCTATGAGTGCGAATCTGAGAGTCTACTGTAGCTCAATCCCCTAAATAATACTCTGTCTTTGTTCTATGAATATCAATGCTTTAAAAAAAAATGACTCCCTAGTACATTAATAGATTTAAAAAATCTAGTTGCCGCATACTGTCATGACTCTTTTGAAGTCATGCCATAAATGATATGGCTATGGTTCATGAACTACCAAAGCTAATGCCGTCGTTTTTCTAGTCTTTATTTTTAGATCTGATGATGATTCAAATTCTGTTGTGCACAATTAAGATAGATAGATCTGAGGTTCAAATTAAATGTTGTATAGACTCAAAATACACTTGGAAGCAAGTCTCATAGAGTTAAGTAAGTATGGACCAAATTGCAGCCTTAGTGCGTTCATATAAACATGCCAGCAGTTGTCTACTCTGTATTCCATCATTTGTATTTAGTTAGCTTACTGTATGTTTATGACACTTAGAAAGGTTGGTGCTGATGGTATATATCAGAACAGAAGCATATTTGCCAAAACAATGGAAAAGCCTGAGATAGACAAAGCAATATGATGGTGTTGCCCAGATGAAAATGACAAAATCAAGCTTGCTTGGATGATAATTCCTGACAATGGGAGTAAAGTTTAGCTATAAATGAAGAATAGCAGAAAATCTTGGGGAGCTCTTGCAGGAAAATAGGCAAGATATAGTGTAGGGAAATGCATTGACCTTAATGCCATCCATTTTCAGCAGGATACTGGAATACTGAAAAGCTTCTGAAAGGTTGTCATCATTGTTATTTTCAGATTGAACAGGAACGCATTGACAAGATCTGGCCAAAACTTCGGGTTCTTGCTCGTTCGTCTCCCACTGACAAACACACTTTGGTCAAAGGTAAATGTAGTTTACCTGCATGTGTACATTACTTGCCCTTCTTGTATGCTCATTTAAGTATCTCTTTTGTCATTATGACTGCTTGGGAAAATGTGTCTTTTATTAGAAAGAAGTGCAGATTAGCTTTTCCAAGAAGGCTTGGGTTTAACCTCTATCTTTTAGTTCCAATCTCCATCCATTATGAAGGTAAAGGAGGCTTATTGTATTACTCTCTCCTTTCCTTTTGTTGCCTTCCCTACCAATGACCGGTTTTATTGCTTATGTTGCTTTGTAATGTGCACCCTACATTGATGTTGCACCATAAATTAATGATAATAATAGTTTCAGCATGATCAGTAACAGGTGTAATGTGTGGGCTTCTTGTTTCTTTATGAAGTTGAGGAGTAAGCTGCCGACTGGAAAACAATCTATTGAAAGCTACACAGATGCATGTTTGTAAAAAACCTAACATTATGTTATTCTAATTCTAGCATTTCTATTTAAAGAATGTCAACTAGCAGGATTATTAATAATTGGAATAGAAAATCTTCTAATCAGCTCTGAACATTCATTCTTCTAGTTAAGCTACTTGGTGTCTTATAACTACTGTGCCTTTAGTATATGATTTTGGCAGAAATCATAGAATCGTACAGTTGGAAATCACATAAAGGCTTTCCAGTCCAATGCTATTCTGCCATGCAGGAACACACAATCAAAGTAGTATATTCCACCGTGTAGCAGCTCTTACTACGAGAGGAAGTTTTTCCTAATGTTTTGGTCCTAGTCTCTAGTGCAGAACAAAACAAGTTTACCCCTTTCTCCATATGACATCTTTCAATATCTGTCGTTTCACCCCTTAACCTTCTATTCTCCAGGCTAAACATACTCACCTCCTAAGCTTCCCCTCATAGGACATGATACCTAGACTTTTTATCATTTTGGTTGCCCTCCTCTGAACACATTCTAGCTTGAAAGTATCCTTCTATAATAATCATTATTATCATCATCAACATCATCATTATAATTTTATGTGAAATACACATATTAAAATCCATGGAAAGATTAAAAATTATAGTGAATTATTGTGCCCAGGACACAGTATTCCAGGTGAGGTCTAACCAAAGATGTATACATAGGAGTATTGCTATTATAGATCCCACATCACACTATTGACACATGTTCATCTTATTATACTTAGACTCCTAGACCCCCTTCTCATATACTGTTGTCAAGCCAGGTGTCATCCTCCCAACCAGCCTAGTGTAATATTCTACATTTCTTCCTGTTGAAATTCATTTTGTTAGTTTGGGCCCAACTCTCTGTTAAGGTCATTTTGGGTTCTGATGCTATCCTCTGGGGTGTTAGAGATCATTCCCAATTTGGTGTCATCTGCAGACTTGATAAACATGCCTTCTATTCCGTCATCCAAGTCATTGACAAAGATGTTGAATAGCACTGGTTATAGGACACCCTGTGGCACCCCACTAGTCACTTCTTTCCTGGGAGAAGGGGGGGGGCATTGGGCATCAACCTTTGAGTTTGCCCAGTTAACCAATTTCCAATCCACCTCACAATAGCATCATCTGATCCACATGTATATAAGAATATGATGGAGAAACATGTAGAAGACGTTACTGAAATCATGATATGCTACATCTACAGAGTTCCTTTCATATACCAGAACTGTATTACTATCATAAAAAGATAAAAAATAATCTGTAGTGATTTATTTTATTATTTTTTAAAACAACGAGTTAGTATTTAGTGTTCATGGCATTCCTGCCTATGTTATGATCTTTCCTGATATTGATGTCAACCAAGCAATAATGTTTTCCTCTTTTTAAAAATGAGGACAATATTTGTCCTTCATCAGTCTGCCAGGACTTCCCCTGTTCTCCAGAAATTCACTCAAAGACTGTTGCCTATGGTACTGAGATTAAGTCTTCCAGTTATAACTGAATGTAATTCATTTGTCTCTGAAAACTTGAATTAATTGAGAATAGCCAGGAACCATGTACTGCCTCTTTACCTATTCCATTCTTCATCTCCACTTCTGCATCATCTGCTCTATTTTCCCCAGATTTTTTCCACTATTTTCCTTTTGCAAGAGGACTGAGACAAAGGTGTTGAGTAGTTCTGCCTTTTTTCTGTCCCCTGTAAACATCTTGCTACCTTCTCCATTTCTTTCTCTTCATTTTGTTACAGACATATCTTTAAAGAGCCCTTTTATTGTTTTTAACCTTTTTAACAAGCTTGAGAATGTTCTGATTTTTCCTGATTTTTTCCCATACACACTTGCTATTCATTTGATGGTTCCCCCACTTTTGATTTCTTTTACATGCCTCTTTTAAGTGTTAGCTCCCATGACACTTATTTAGACTTCTATCTTATTTCTTTAGACATCACCCATATTCCTCCTGATTGGAACCATCTGAAATTGTGCTTTCAATATCTCACTTTTAAGAAAACCTCATCCATTATTCTCAGAGGAAGTTGCGTAATATTTCATGGCCCCTACCTGAATGATTACCCTACTAGTATCCACCTACTTGTAGCATCACCTTTCATTTTATATTTTTTAGATTTTTATGCTGTTATTTTTAAACAGAATTTAACTGCTTAATGCATTTGATGAAGCCATAGTTTATTTGCTTGTTGAGAGTTGTTTTTATCTGTTTTTAAATTTTATTTAAATGTTAATTTAAGATGCTATTTTATATTGTATGGAACATTGAATGTCTGCCTTTTTTGAAAGCCAGCCTGAGTCCCTTCGGGCTGATAGAGTGGGTTAGAAATAAAGATTATTATTATTATTATTATTATTATTATTATTATTATTAAATTCTATCCTTTTTTTAGTATCACTGAATAACATTCAACATTTCACTGTTTACTGAAAATCAGATTTCTTAAAATCTAGAATGCGTGTCTGACAATGCTTGGTTTCTCTTTTCTACTATATAACAAACTCCAGGAGAACAGCTGAAATGTCTTATATAACTATAGTTAGAGCTGCTGTGAGGACACAGAGCAGAGAGTCAATTAGCCAGTCTAGTGGAAGAAGATTTCTTTTTGTACTTTGCTTGGGAACATATTTTAGCTTTTGTATTTCTGAAGTCCTTTTAAAGTTGCACAAAATTACTTGAAACATTAACTTCTCTGGACTAAGTGTGTGTATCCTAACTGATTGAAGGGCAAATCAGGTTGTCATCTCTGATGCGTAAGAAGTGCTGTTGGATAAATAAAAGAACCACATGCATACGTATTCAAAGGAATCCTTCTATATATATTGAATGTTTAGTCATAATACAGTTTGCCATGGGGAGGGAGCTTTTCAAATTTAGCACACCATTTCTTTTTTGCATGACAAGGACTCCTTAGGTGGAAAGATTTTCCGTCTCATTTCATCTTGGAAAGGGCTGGCAAAGCCAGCAAATAGTTAGCAAATTCATAAATTTAAATAAAATGGCACCTAGTCCCAAACATTTGTTTAAAGTAGTATTTTATATTTGCTATTGAGTTTACATTAATTACAATTTGCCTGAATGATATCAGGATACCAAGCAATCTGGTTCTGCCCTAAAATTAGCTTTGATATAAATATTGTAACATAAACAGCAGTTAGATTTAGTGGAACTTCTTATTAACTAAATAATATTTTTATTTGAATTATTTGGATATTCAGTTGTTTCTTTCAATAAGCTACCACCTCATGGTCTAGCCTCAAGGACCTTGCATGTGAACAGCTTTTCTCACATGCTTGTGTTGTCTCTAATCTGTGCATAGCCTTAAGTGATGCTCTAATGTGCCTGCTACTGTTGACTCATTATCCTAACAAGTGTATAGTATTACATGTTATGCAATTACATTGGGATGTGTCCTCCGGAATCTGTTAATTCTGGCATAGAAAATCTAAAAGGACAGAGCTTTGTTTTTCCAAAGAAAGCACCAAAAGCTGATTTGTCATTTAACAATTTGTCATGTATGTAAACATTGGTCTTGAGAAGCATTAAAATTTAACTGATTTCAGCCAATGTTTAGGTATTTATATGTGCCTTTTAAAGAAATTGTGCTTCTGCTTTTTCCCCCTAACTCCACTAAGGTCTCCTACTCTAACCTCACTTACACTTTGATGCCCTCTGCTGGCTTTTTCTCAGTATACTGACTATACTGAGATATTTGCATGAAAATGTCTTTGGGAAAGAGAGAATGAAAGATTTCATACAAGAGAACAGATATCACTATAGAAGCAATATAAGTGCTGCACATAGCAAATCCAAATATTAACTTCAAAGGCAGCTTTCAAAAGCAAAGTATGGCTTCTAGAATATTTAGCTTTTGCTGTATCTTCTTATATACTGTAAGGGATGTAGTTTATGCCCCTGTGGTTTACAACCTATGCATGAGAGAGATGATAAACAGGAAGGAAGGAGAGAAAGCTTGATAAAGGAGTAGCAAACTGATATAGGGAACTGCATTGTGACGTTAATTTGTCTGTGAAACAGGTACTGTAAATTACCAGAAAGCAGGCTACATTAAACAAATCTCTGAAGTAGCCTGAAAGTAGACCACAGATGTATATAATTATAAGGACTTTAAAAATGGCTATCTATGAAGAGGTTTTTGTCTATGTGAATAATCAAGGAATAGCATCCAATCATCAGGTAACAGCATCAAATTCTCATTTTTCTTTAACGCGTTTAATGTAATTTCTTAAAATATCTTGCTGTATGTTTCAGGTATTATTGACAGCACTCAGGTAGAACAGAGGCAGGTGGTAGCAGTGACTGGCGATGGAACGAATGATGGACCAGCACTTAAGAAAGCTGATGTTGGCTTTGCAATGGTATATCTTGCACCTTTTCTCTTATCATTGCATTTGTTGTAATAGGGGTATTGTGGTGTGAAAATAGGTCATTTTAGAGTGGGGTGAAATATTCCCCAAACTCCAGATATGCAGTTAATATTATTTCTCCAACCTTCTACTGGTGTGATGCAAGCTTTACTTTTAAGATGTCATTTTCTTTGTGGAAAACAAAGATATGAAAAGTTACTTTTGTGGAGCACAACTGTCAGAATCCCCCAGCCAGTAAACCCACTGATCAGTTCCACTTCTCTAGATAGTGAAATAAACGTATGAGCTCTACAGGTTGAACAATCATTATCTGGAAATCCAAAATATTCTAAAATTGCCCGCATAGTTGCCTGACATAGTAGCATTTGGCTTTCGGGTGGTTCAATACACACAAACTGCTTCATACACCAAACTATTAAAATATGGTGTATAAAATTACTTTCAGCTGTATATGAAATATAAATACATTTTCTGTTTAGACTTGGGTCCCAATATCTCATTAGGCAAACACAGGCATTCCAAAAAAATCCAAAACTCTTGGTCCTGGGCTTTTCATATAAGGTATACTCAATCTGTATCATTAGAATGGAATTAGGTCATAAATGCTTCATCCAATTTCTATACATACATTTCAGAGTAATACCACTAATGTAAGAAGTTTGATATCAAACTCATGGTTTGATATCTTGACAAACTTTAGATATTACAGATTATTAACATTTTCTAATTCAGTTTTCAAACCACCTTAGTGAACTGTTGCTAAGGAAAAGAAGTCAAAAAGCCCATAAGTGAGTACCATGATCCTCAAAAACTTTTATTTATTGACAGCTATCTCAAATTATTTTGGACGTGTTTTTCTTCACCAAATCATTACTGCTCATTCTATTAAATTATTCCTGTCATTTCTTCCACATTTTTAGGGTATTGCAGGAACTGATGTGGCAAAGGAAGCCTCAGATATTATCCTGACAGATGACAATTTCAGTAGTATTGTGAAAGCTGTAATGTGGGGGCGTAATGTCTATGACAGTATCTCCAAGTTTCTGCAATTCCAGCTCACAGTGAATGTGGTGGCTGTGATTGTCGCTTTCACAGGGGCTTGCATTACCCAGGTAAGGCTAAATAAATAAATGTGTGAACAAAATGGATAAATGTCATCACAATTCCATTACCAGCAGGTATAGCAAATCATTATACATTTTTTTCTGCAATGGCAAAGCTCATATAGATCCTAATATATGGGTCTCATTCAGACTTTACATCTGAACCTAACCTAAACAAAAATTATGAGCATGACAACTGGGGTAAGTCAATTTGTGATTCACCATATCATTTATTAACTTACGTATGTATGTATGTATGTATGTATGTATGTATTTATTTATTTATTTATTTACTGTACTTATACCCTGCCCTTCTCACCCCTGAAGAGGGACTCAGGACGGCTTACAAACTATGGCAATAATTCAGTGCCAGATTTAGACAATATCAATATTAGCAAACCACAATATTATAAAACTGTAAACATCATATAAATATCAATTAAAATAGTCTTTCAAATGATTAAAACATATCAAACATATCAAAAGTCTAATGGGACCATGATGGATAAATGTGTTAAAAATATCCTCCATCCCTCAAAACACTTCTTCCTTAAATGTATTATTTATTTTCATTTACTAATTTTCATTACTGTTCAATTACTGTACAAAAATGATATCATAGATTTCAAAAAGTAATGTTTTAAGTATAGAAGCATGAACACAGTGGACCCTTTTCACTCTCGCGCACTAGGTAAATTCAGCCTCTTTGAGCAAACTCATGAATAAGTCATTAGGTATACTGTAAAGAATAAGTTTACCTTGTCATCATGATATGGCCAAGTGAAACCTGAAGCTGTCTCTGTTAGACGCCACAAAGGTGAAACTCCTCCCAAATTACTCCTCTAAATTTTTCAAGGTGTCCAAAGGTTATAACTATTTTGTTCTTCAAGGGCCTTCATTCCTCTGAGCACTGAAAACCCAAGATATTGCTGTTGATACTGCAGCTAAATATAAGCAGAGATGCGAAAATAAAATTGGAGATGGGGAAAAATCTGTTCCCAAGGCTAGTTTACATCAATTTTCCAATCTGTAGAGAGATCTGGCAGATAGTTTTACGAAATTCCTGGAAGCACAGTGGCATATAGTACACTGTAAAATTCCTCTTGGACCAATAATTTTAAGTAGCCCCTGATATAGAAAGATCAAACAGAAGCATAAATGGAACAAAAGTTTCAAAGCATGCTGAAATGTTGTTTTACTTAATCATTTAAGTTTAGAAATGAGCCACACATACCCCAATGGGTGTAGCTTAGCAGATAGCTCTTTTTCCCCTACCTCAAGGAGGAAGGAAGTCCAGTCATCTAGGCATTTATTTTTCTCCTTTAGGATTAATGTGGAACCTCAGATCATGCAAAGCAATACTGGAGAAAAAAAGTAGGCTCAATCATGGAATAATTTCAAAGGTGCAAAATTATTAAACTATTAGAAATCTCAGGGAAAACACTCTGACCTTACTGTAATAATAATAATAATAATAATAATAATAATAAGAAGAAGAAGAAGAAGAAGAAGAAGAAGAAGAAGAAGAAGAAGAGAAACAACTGGAAAAGCTGACACAATATGAGGATTTAAAGACTGAACTGCACAGACTCTGGCACAAGCCAGTAAAGGTAGTATTGGTGATCGGCACACTGGGTGCAGTGCCTAAAGACCTTGGCCTGCACTTAAACACAATTGGCACTGACAAAATTACCATCTGCCAGCTGCAGAAGGCCACCTTACTGGGATCTGCAAGCATTATTTGCCGATACATCACACAGTCCTAGACACTTGGGAAGTGTCTGACGTGTGATCCAATTCAACAGCCAGCAGAGTGTCTGCTGTGGACTCATCTTCTTGTGTTTCAAATAATAATAATAATAATAATAATAATAATAATAATAATAAATAAATAAATAAAAAAGATCATATCCTCAGCTGCTGCAAGAAGATCGCACAGACAGACTACAAGCAGAGGCATAACACCGTTGATCAGATGATTAATTGGAACTTCTGCCACAAATACCATCTGCCAGTGACAAAGAACTGGTGGGATCACAAGCCTGAAAAAGTTACAGAAAATGAACATGTCAAACTATTCTGGGACTTCCGAATTCAGACACACAGAGTTTTGGAGCACAATACTCCTGACTTCATGATCGTGTTTAAAAAACAAAGTATGGATCGTTGATGTTGCAATCCCAGGTGACAGCAGGATTGAAGAGAAACAACTGGAAAAACTGACATGATATGAGGATTTAAAGATCAAACTGCAAAGACTGCCACAAGCCAGTCAAGGTGGTCCCAGTGGTGATCACCCTAAAGACCTTGGCCTGCACTTAAACACAATTGGCGCAGACAAAACTACCATCTGCCAGCTGCAAAAGGCCACCTTACTGGGATCAGCATGCATTATTTACCGATACATCACACAGTCCTAGACACTTGGGAAGTGTCCGACGTATGATCCAATACAACAGCCAGCAGAGTGATCTTGTTTGCTGTGGACTCATTTTGTTGTGTTTCAAATAACAACAACAACAACTGAGGGGGACATAAGCCATATTTAGGGGTTTCTAGGATGCTTTAGGAATGTAGGCTGCTTAAGGAACATTGCAAGGGGCCTGGAGCTTGGTAAACAGGATGGTTGACCAAGACAGGCTTCCTCCAGCATAGCTAACTACTTGATCACAAAGGTATATATTAACCCATAGTTGCTGGGAACTGGCTGACCACAAGGTAACGGTTACCCCATGGGCCTCTGGAAAACAACAACTGACCACAGGGTACAAATTCACTGGTAACTGACCACAGGGTTGACCACAAGGGGCATGTTTATGTTAAAAGAAATGTTTGCTTAATGTTATATCTAAATAAGGGAAAAAGGGAACCTTGAAAGTTGTCAACAAGTAAGGTATATAAGTCCAATGTTCGTCCCAAGTCGGGGTGGACAATTTTGTACCGGCATACTGTGTGTTATGCTGCTTGTCCATCTTCCTATTGCGCAATACGAATAAACCCCGTTTTGCCCTAACTTGTTTGGACTTTGCTTCATCCAAAGTGGTTCAGCCAAGGACCTGGTTGGTAAGATTTGGGGATTTGGGAATATTGGCAATTTTCCCCTTACACAACAACTTGAAATATGAAGGAACAGTTCAACATGAACAATGTTTTCTTGGGAATTTTTCATTCGATCTTAATAGCTATGGTTTAATACTGGACTAAAATATATCTAGTGCGCTCTTGTGACGTGCTAGGTGCTGTTGTGTGCAGTTGCTGGGTAGGTTTTCTAAAACCGCTATATTGTAATTGGTACAGTGTAAGTTTGTTTTCATGCCAGATTGCTAATTTCAAATACTGAAATCTAGTCCAGTGTGTTGTTAAATAAAGTGTTGTCTTTGGTTGATTTTTGAATCCTGAAAGGAGCAAGATTCCCCTGCAAGACCCCATGTGAAAAACTAGCAAGTGCTGAGTTCCATGCTGAAGCTTTCTTGTCTCTTCCTCTGTGTTCAGGTGTTCTCTGTGTGTATGACTGAGCAGTGTGCATGCATAAATTGTGCTTCTGAAACCAGGGAGGCATTATCATTACAGAAAAGAATTGGATGAACTATTAAGAGTACAAATGTACTTTCTTGAAGGATCTTGATAAATAATTGCTAAATAATATTGCACACATTTATTTTATGTCATTCATTCATTGACTACTTAAAAACTAAAGGTTACTTTCTAACAACAGAATGATACAAAATTACTATGGTATTCTGGTGTTCACCCAATATCCAAGATAAATGTAGGTTTTTTTTCCAAAACTGCATAATGTATAATTGAGAAATTCATAAATTATAAAGATGGCAGAACTATTGTGATTATAAACATTTTCCTGTACCAGATGTGACAATATATGCATGACCATAGGGGAGCAAATCATCTTTAGATTTTATGGATACTTCTGCAGCAGCTGTGCTCTTATATGGGAACTCTCCCAGGACTAGATTATAATCTAATAGAAATTTGACAACAAGAAAGCTCCCAGACAACTCAGAACAGTTGTGAAGGGATCAGCTGTAAACTTAGAGTGGGTTTACCTCCTCTGCAGCAATGGATCCAGCAACTACCCATGTGCTAAGTGACAGTCTAGTAGTTACGTGCTTACACAATATACTTAACATTGATTCTCTAGGAAAATCTTCACAACATTTTATGCTTGAATTGGTGCCTTTGCAATTTTGGTGTTAGCTACTCTCTGGGAGGGGGAAGCTGGTACAAATCATTTCATATCCAGTCTTTGTACATATTTTGTGTCTCAGGCAGAATGTAGGAAGTACACTCAAAACAGACTGTCCCTTGAACATTTGGTAGATAGAGGAAAGGACTTGGATTACATGTGTGGTTGTTGCTTACTATTCGTGATGTGGTACGAGATCTTGTAAGAGCTTAGAACATCAATAAAAGGTTTTATAGAGACCTGCCTCACATGTACCAGCTAGTCTTGTGATGGCTGCCAATCCTAGCTGAGAAGCGGTGGAGCAAGAAAAAATGATTTTGGTCCAAACCTGCTCTTGACTGTCCTTCATAAAATATGAAAGGCCTCCAATATTTTTACACAATCTAGAATTGAACTCCTTGTTACTATCTTTCATAATTAGTATGCAGATAATAAGTGTTGCCTTTGAGCATTGACATTATTTCCAAACTTCCTTAGGATCCACATAAATTTATTGTGAATGTGTATGCAATTGCTACCCTCCCCCCAAATTATGCCATCTAATAAGGGATGAAGGAAATATTTAAAGTCCCTGCTCCTGCTCTTGTGTAAAGTGGACAATTGACTTTCCTTTGTGGCCACAAAGTCACAAAGGTCATCTATGGACCAAGAAACCATGGCCTCTACGCTCATCAGATGGAACCAAACTTTTGAAGGACAAAAAAAATCAATTGCACTACGTTGGAAAGAACACTACCAAAGCCTCCTGAATCGCAGCTCCAATGTGGCCAAAGAGGTTTTCTCACAAATCCCGCAACAACAAACCAGGGATGAGCTTGCAACACTGCCTAGTTTGGAAGAAGTCAGCAATGCCATCAGCCAACAAAAAATAACAAAGTCAGCAGACCTGATGGAATCCCTGCTGAAATCTTTAAAGAAGGTGGACCTAAGCTGACACGCCAACTCCACCAGCTCATAGAAAAAGTGTGGGTGACCGAGAAAATCGCAGCAGATTTCAAGGATGGTCACCATCATCACCCTCTTCAAAAAAGGGGAAAGAACAGACTGCAGAAATTATCGAGGTATCTCCCTTCTAACCTCAGCTGGGAAAATCCTTGCAAGAATCCTTGCAAGCCGCTTTCTACCCCTCTCAGAAGACACCCTCCCAGAATCCCAGAATGGCTTCCGCCCCTCCAGAGGAACCATGGACATGATCTTCACTGCACGACAGCTCCAAGAAAAATGCAGGGAACAAAATCAACCTCTGTACATGGCATTCATGGACCTTGCAAAGGCATTCGACACAGTCAATCTCAGCGCTCTCTGGACCACCCTCCAAAAAACTGGGTGCCCAAACAAATTTGTGAACATCCTGTGTCTCCTCCATGATGACATGATGGCAACAGTCTTGGACAGCAGTGGCTCCCAAAGTGACCCATTTAAGGTGGAATCAGGTGTCAAACAGGGATGTGTTATTGCCCCAACCTTATTTTTCATCTTCATCGCAATCTACAGACGTCACATGCAGCTCCTGGAACAATTCCATCAGCGCTGCCTTCAGAAAATCCTGCAAATCTACTGGGAAGACAAGCGGACAAATGTCAGTGTGCTGGAAGAAGCAAAGACCACCAGCATTGAAGCGATGGTCCTCCGCCATCAACTCCGCTGGACTGGCCATGTTGGCTGGATGCCTGACCACCATCTCCCAAAGCAGTTGCTCTACTCCAAACTCAAGAATGGAAAACGGAATGTTGGAGGACAGGAAAAGAGATTTAAAGATGGGCTCAAAGTCAACCTTAAAAACTCTAGCATAGACACTGAGAACTGGGAAGTCCTGGCCCTTGAGTGCTCCAGTTGGCAGTCAGCTGTGACCAGCAGTGCTACAGAATTTGAAGAGGCATGAATGGAGGGCGAAAAAGAGAAACGTGCCAAGAGGAAGGTGTGTCAAGCCAACCCCGACCAGGACCGGCTCCCACCTGGAAACCGATGCCCTCACTGTGGGAGAAGATGCAGATCAAGAATAGGGCTCCACAGCCACCTACGAATCCACCCCCAGGTTACCACTCTTGGAGGACCATCATCCTCAGACTACGAGGGATCGCCTAAGTAAGTAAGTAAGTACAACTGACTTCTCTCTTTTTACAAGTCTAATGTGCATTTTTGTTAGATTCCAAAGAATAATCAGGAATGAGAAAGAGCCTCAGTGGAAATTTCACTCCATCAAGTGCCAAACGTAATGTGTGTTTAATGCTTAAGCTGGGGTTTAGAATGAGCTTTTACACTTGACTGAATCGTGCAGTGCAGTAGATGATAGATAATTATTAGAGGCACCTTAGCAACATAGAGTGATTGGCACTGTGAAGTAGTGAGAACATGCAGCTGCCAAAAGTGATGGTTTCCAATTTTACCTGTGCAATTTAAAGGATGGATGAAAGAGAGAGATTTGCTTTTCATTATGAACCATAATCCCCTTGGTTTTTTTTTTTTTTGGAGGGGGGGTTTACTGACACAGCAGAGCATTTTTTAAAAGCTCCAAATATTGATTTAGATGGAAAGGAAAGCAGACCTCAGGAACAAACACTTTAGGGAATCATTTCATTCTATTTGGCTAAACCCCTAATTTGATAACTTGAAATGCGAATTCTTTTTCTTTTCACCATCCCGGGAGCACCCATGTGGTGTCTTTGATAGACCAACATGCATTATTTAATCCCTTGGTAAAGTGACTAGATAAACACTGATTAAGGATTTTCAGACTATATCCACATCTCCAAGTGATCTACAGTCTTATCTTAGATTTTAGCTCCTATTTTAAATGTTTGGCTGAGACTCTGCATCAGAGGCGTAGCCATAACATCATAACTGCATTGCCTGATCTGATTTCAAAACCCAATTTAGAAACCATGCAGCTGCCACAAATGAAAGAATTCTGCAACATTGGTAAGTGGGGTACTTCAGGATGATGTGTCCAGCCCTCCTCCCAGCTGCAACTGACAGTCAAACAACAAATTGCAACAGGTCTCCACAGTAAACCTTGCACTTGCTCCTTGGACCATCACTCACTTGTGACCGGGTACAGGTCATGCCACTTTGCCCTGCCCTGCTCAGATACTACTTTTACAAGCCCAATTCCATAGTTGGAGTGATTGCCATATTACTGAGACATCAAACTCTGCATTGCCACAGGAAGATTGTCCTTGGTCTTCGGCGCTCTATGAATAGTGAATATCATTGTTTTTCAGAGGCCTATGCACACAGGCATCCAACTGAATATTGACTCCTTTGTAAATATGCAATGTAAGGTATTTTATTTATAATAGTAGCTCATTGTAAGAAACTTTCCTTCAAACAGTAGCATGATTCTGGTTATATGATTATAGAAAACTGAATTTGTTGTTCCAGTTATTTACAAAAATAAAATATAAATTGATTTCTATTTGTTATATCAGAATACCATAAGTTGTTATAGCTCTCAATGAGGAATGATATAAGAAATGACCATTATCCACACCATAAATTAATAAAATACATTTAATAGTAATGTATTTTCTCGCTTGAGATGTTAATTAGTTTGCTTTAACTGATCTGTACTGAGGCACTGTTTGACTCCCTAACTTTACCTGTTCTTGATTCAGTGAGCAAACAGCTCCTTCTAGTGGTTCTTTGTATAGTATTGAAAATGAATACCTAAAAACCCCATGGAAGCCTTGACAATTTAGAAAGCAGAATGGATGTCTTGAAATTCCATTCATTTCTCAAATTAAACCAGTCTTCTATTTGCAGAAACACTCCTATCTCTTTGATTTGATAGTTACTTTAAGATTTTCCAACTTCTGTCATTATTATAGTTGCAGGTGGTGGGTCTATTGTGTTCGTATATATTATCAGATGAAACATTTAATCGTCCCTCATTCTTTTGCAGTAGTGTGATAAGGTTTATGTCTCTACTGGGAAATTGGCTTTTGTTGCTTGAGGTGCAGATTTAGATACCTGCTAGTTATTGAAGTTTGACTTGTTCTCTCTCTAATCTGTCTCAAAAAGATGTCCAGAGGCTTTATAAAATAAATTAGAATTGAAAAGCACTTGTACAAGGAAATACTTTATATGAATGTTTCAGAACAATCAACAAATGAATCTTGTATGAAGATATATTTCCTTTTGTTTAATTTCTCTCTTTAGGACTCTCCTTTAAAAGCTGTACAGATGCTATGGGTCAACCTGATTATGGACACCTTTGCCTCTCTTGCATTGGCTACGGAACCTCCCACAGAATCCCTCTTACTAAGGAAGCCGTATGGTAGAAACAAACCTCTTATCTCACGCACCATGATGAAAAACATTCTGGGCCATGCTGTCTACCAGCTCACTCTTATTTTTACTCTTCTCTTCGTTGGTAAGCTCAATTAATTTTCTTTCTTTTCAGCACTTAAAACAATCTATTGCATGTACTGTTGAAGGCTTTCATGGCCGGAATAACTGGGTTGTTGTAGGTTTTTTCGGGCTATATGGTCTAGAGGCATTCTTTCCTGATGTTTCGCCTGCATCTATGGCAAGCATCCTCAGAGGTAGTGAGGTCTGTTGGAACTAGGCAAAAGCGTTTATATATCTGTGGAATGACCAGGGTGAGACAAAGGACTATTGTCTGCTGGAGCTAGGTGTGAATGTTTCAACTGACCCACCAAGAAAATCCAACAAATGCTACGTTCAGCAAAGGACAAGATGGATCCTTTCACTTCTGCAGGAGTCTACTGTGTACCATGAGGCTGTGGACAAGTCTACATAGGGACCACCAAACGCAGCACCCAAACACAAATCAAGGAACATGAAAGGCACTGCAGACTACTTCAACCAGAGAAATCAGCCATAGCAGAGCACCTGATGAACCAACCTGGACACAGCATTTTATTTGAGAACACAGAAATGCTGGACCACTCTCACAACCACCATGTCAGACTACACAGAGAAGCCATTGAAATACACAAGCATGTGTACAATTTCAACAGAAAGGAGGAAACCATGAAAATGAACAAAATCTGGCTACCAGTATTAAAAAACTCTAAAATTGCAACAGCACAACAACAGAGAGGAAGCAGGCAGGGACATCTAATTACCTCTCAACAAAAGTTTGCTCCAGGCACAGTCAGGCCATTGTATGCTAATCAAGGTGGTCAGTTGAAACATTCACACCTAGCTCCAGCAGACAATAGTCCTTTGTCTCACCCTGGTCATTCCACAGATATATAAACCCTTTTGCCTAGTTCCAACAGACCTCACTACCTCTGAGGATGCTTGCCATAGATGCAGGCGAAATGTCAGGAGAAAATGCCATATAGCCCCAAAAAAAACCTACAACAACCCAATCTATTCCATGCTTGTATGATCTAATAATATGCTGTCATACAACTGTATTCCCACTACAAAGCATTTCAGATGCTCATGGCATGCCATTTCTCAATCATGATTGAGGACCCACATGGCATTCTTTCTATATATTTTTCAGCAAAGTAGAAGTGAGCCGTATAAATTAAACACTGCTGAAAATAATAAAGAATCACACATACTGGAAATACCAGTTGGTCCTAACCTAGCCCCATCTACATTGCCATATAAAATCCAGATTATCTGCTTTGAACTGGATTATATGGCAGTGTAGACTCTCATAACCCAGTGAAAATCTGGATTATATAGCAGTGTAGAAAGGGTCCTAAAGCTCCTTCCTCTTTCCACTTTGATAGCAAGTGGAAAGAGGAAGCATTTATTATTCCCAATTGATTATTTATCTCAAAGGTTCTCATCACAGAATAATTTCCAGGGAAAAGTTTCCACAACATCCACATGCACACAAGCACATAAATATGCACATATGGTGTGGAAATGTTAACCATATAATTGTATCATGTATCTCATAATCTTTGAAAAGCCATTTAAAGCCCTTTTCCCCAAAGGTTTATGTCATCTTCATCTCATGCCTGTATCTTATCTCATATTTGAGATAATACAAATTTCATCTACTTTTATCCATACTGGTATACTGCAATCAATCATGTTAGATGGGCTAAATATAGGATGTGATCTAGTTATTCTTCAAAGGCACTGACAGCCCTGATGTTTAGTGGAATGGGCTAACAATTGAGTGCTTTGCTAAGATTGCTTCTATTTCACAAAATCTGTTGCTTCTGAATCAGCCACAAGTGATTCCGTCAAGGCAAAATAAGACAAATCACCTGTGTTCATTTACTCATGTCCATTTTAGTCAAATAGAATGCTCCACCTAGTACTGAATCAGATCTTTCTCACTTGAAATGGAAATGATATGTAGTCCAGAGACTGATTGAATGAAATTGCAACAACAGTCATGCCTCAATGAAAGAAAGTTATATAAGATATGTCATTTAGATTTTTGTATGTGCCCTTAAAGTAGTGTTCTTTCATCTTAACTATTTTGCTAAGTCTAAAGGAAGTAAATGCTATGTTATTTTCTTTACATTATTGAAACATTCCAATAAAATAATTTCCACAGATTTGAATGTGTTTGAATATAACATTAAAACCAAAAAATGTGGTACTAGATAACATTATTTAGAGAATTGTGTGTGGGGGGGGGGTGGGGGGTGGGGGGTGGGTCCAGAAAACACACATCACAGTTCCTGAGTTGCAAACATCTGACTTATAAACAACATATAGTTAAGAAGAGGGGTGAAAGTAATCTACCCCTCAGAAGGGAAATTCACTCCTGAAGAGTTATCATGGAGAAAAGGTGTCTCCACTGAAGCTTTATCACCAATTCTTGTTTCCACAATAAGTCTTTTTTTCAAAATCCAATTGTTACACAGATAGAAAGTGCAGTGAAATCTTCTTAACAAGGGAACTGGCAGTAAAACAAACCCCACAGGATTTTAAACCCTTCCCTATGCTATTCAAAGATAGCTAGATAGATAGATATGGCTGGAGTTACACTTAAAAATGTACCGGTTCCGATTTACAAATACATTCAACATAAGAACAAACCTACATACCCTATCTTGTTTGTAAATTGGGGACTTTTAGTATCTGTCTGTGCTATAAAAGCTGTGGTTTCATGATGACATCTGAGAGGCTATTATTTAGATAACTAGAAATGAGTGTTGGATGAAATTTCTGCTGTTCTATTTATAATTAGGTCATCAGTTACCTGAGTACCTAGGAAGAAAAATAATTGACCTCACAAGTTGTAAACTGAGTTGTAAGGCTGATTATCAAATGTGCTTAAATGCTCCTTTGGTTTTTGAAAACTTCTCTGGAAAACACTGAAATAAGCCATTTGAGTCAAATGATATAAGAATATCCATTCTGAATGAGAGGGAAAAAATCTATCTTGTCCATTTGGCAATGAATACCTAAATACTAGGTAGAAAACATAATACCCTCCAGATGTTCAACTGCAGCTCCCAGCAGGCCCTGACCAGTTTAGCCAATGGAAAATAATGTTGAGAGCTGAAGTTCTTACCATTGCATTATAAAGTCTTTGCACATAATCACATGTTGATTAGGTTGAATATTGTTTCTGTTTGGTCATAGTCAAGGCTTTATCAGAGAGTCTGAAGTCAATAGCTTACTGCTATTGTTTCTGCTCGGGAGATGTGAAGCAAAGTTGCAAAAGATTTATGGAAGCCAAGAGAAAGTACTTCATCATGCAGTCATGTATTTTATGGAATTTTCCATTACAGCGTAATAATTATATATATATATATATATATATATATATATATATATATAAATTTATTATCTGCCTCTCCTTGCAGTTCAAGGCAAGGTGCAACATAGTTAAAACAGCAAAGTAAAACAAAGTATTATTTAAATACATATAACAAATACAGGTAAAATGCAGCTGTAAATTCACAAGTTAAAACTGACTGGATAGGCTTGCCAGAAGAGGTAGGTTTTAAGGTGTGTCTTCAATTCTGACAGCTGATTTAGCTGTCAGAGCTCTTCTGGCAGGTCGTTCCACAGTCTTGGGACAGCCAGTGAAAAGGTCCTCTGGGTGACGGTCGCAAGTCGGGTTCCAGCTGATAGGAGTAGCCATCCCCCAGAGGACCTCAGTGTTCGGGGCAGATTGTATGGGAGAAGGCAATCCTGAGTTAACCTGGATTCAAACCATGCAGTCACCATGCCCACATCCTATAGTAGAAAATTCCATAAAATATGTGACTACATGAAGTACTTGCTCTTGGATTCCATAAATCTTTTGCAATTTTGTTTCACATCTCCTGTTTTTAGTATGAACTTATGTGAGGATGCTAAATATATCTTTGAACACCATGATTCTGATTCTGATTTTCTTTAAATAGTAGTAGTTGGTCAGGGACAATATAGATTTGTAAAGAAGCATCCAGCAGAAGCTTGAAATTATTTTGTCCTGAAACTGAAGCTGTTATCATATCATGGCTGCTAACAGTAACAAAGAATAAAACAACTTACTGCTATGATAGAAATATCAGTTTGTGGAAGGGTTGTGAATGTTTAGCTGAAAATGGGCAGGGTAAATGTGTTGCTGTGCCTCAGTCCCAATTCAGAATATTATTCTCTGTCCAACAGAACTGTAATCTTTTCTAATGGCTGAAGCTGCAAGTCATGAACTTCATCTCTCTGCCTCCATAACTACAGCTCCCTGCACTAACACCATATTGTTACCACCTACTCACTTTCAGATGTTCGTTGGGAATTCTTCCCATTTAGATTTGCTTAACACCAAAAATAATTAACTGGGTAACTCTGAATAAAGTTACCCTTATTTTATCCCCTCTTTTGGGTTTGGTGTCTTTATTCCTCAGGTTAGATAGCAATACTTCTGATGAGTTTGAAAAAAATATTTGGTGTCCACCACTCTGTGTGTTCCTAATTTTATTTTTATTTATTGATTTTGCTTATTATTGCATTGGTTTTGCTAGGCTTTTTTTGCTTTTTTCATCCTCATTTAGATGAGACTTCTATATTATTTTAAAAAGAAATATTGTCTGTATTTTTATAGTTTTATTCTTCCCATTGGCCACAGTGACATCTTGAACTTGTTTATAAAGTCCTTATCTGTGGCACAAATTCTCAGTTTTTATTGTTATGGTTTCAGAAAACATTTAAGCACCCTATGGAGAAAATTGACCTTTTTCTTATTTTCCTTCCATTTCCTGTTGTCTCCTCTCCTACTGCTACCATTTCTAAAAATATCTCCTTTCAGATTAGATGCACATTATGGATAACTTCTGTCTATTCATAAATGTTGCATTTAACACTGTTCTCAGCTTAAACTGTGATCAGATTTTGAATGTCACTCAAGTTTAACTCTAGTTGCCTCTTTCCAACTTCTTCTACTGCCAGGTTCTTCAAGACATTCATTTCTTGGAGTAGGGATGTCTGCCTCGTTGCCAGAACTTGAACATGCATTTACCTAGTAAATGTGAAGGTGGTTGAAGTCATTCATATTGCAGCCTTTTCCCCTTTTAACTACATTTCTGTGATTTCTTTTTCTAGCTCAAAATTATCCTCAAATGCTTGATTGGCTGTAGTTCATGCTAACATATCTCCAGTAGTAAATAACTTGTGTTCTTAATAATGTTCATTCCAGAATGATTCTTTAGAGAAATGTATTCCTTGTAGGAATTCTAGTTTATTAATTTTCATGCCTTGTTAGATATCTGTTCACTGAAATTATTTTTATACTGCTTGTTACACTGACCACAATATCACCTTATTCTGTTTTTCTATACTATCTGCATTGTCATAATGTTATTCTCCTGCTTATTTCCATGTCACAAAGATTCAAATGTGGTCACCATATCTGTTTTACTGCTTAGCATGAGCCATTGCAGCTTTTTCTGCTTAGAAATTTATAACATTGCTATATATAAATGCTGTTTTTTCTTTTCCAAATGCTCTCCTGTGCATGTTTCTTTTATGACCCCTTTACATACCTGTCAAGTTCTACTCTTTCTCTCCTTAGATGAATAGCTAGGGTATGAATCTTCCTGAAGTAGATCTTTCCCAGTTCCTTTTCATTTTTCCTAGAATTCATTTTAAAACCTTGTGAAAATGTAAATATTTGTGTTAATAAATGAATTCTGCTAGGCTGCTAATGATTGATAGTTTTTCTTGCTGTGGTGGTTGTGATTATGACTATGACCTCATTGAATACTGTTTTGCATGTTGGACTAGGACACTGAAAGACCAGAGTTTGAAGCTCCTCTTTGCCATTGAAACATACTCGGACCCATCTTCACTGTGATATAATGCCATTTGAAACTGCATTACATCGTCAGTTTAGGATCCATATAAGGCAGTTTCAAATGCTATTATATGGCAGTCCCAGTGATCTTGCAAAAGTCTAATTCTCTCAGTTTGAAAGGAAGGCAATGGCAAACCATATCTGAAGAGATCTTGCCAAGAAAACACTATTAGATGCACCTCATAGTTACTATAAGTTAAAAATGACAAATCCAACAGCAGTCTAAATTGACAAGCAATCTAAATTACATTATAAACCTTTGCATTAAAACATAATGTGCACTAATTGTTTTTATATTATATTTTTTGTTTCCTCCGTTTAATCAGGGGAAAAAATGTTTGAAATTGACAGTGGCAGGAATGCTCCACTCCACTCTCCGCCTTCTGAACACTACACCATAATCTTCAATACCTTTGTCATGATGCAGCTGTTTAATGAAATCAACGCACGCAAAATCCATGGTGAAAGGAATGTTTTTGACGGCATCTTTAGAAATCCTATATTTTGCACTATTGTACTGGGCACATTTGCTGTTCAGGTAATCATTATACAGTGTTAGCGCAGCAAAATATAAGTTTTTTCCACACCTCTCCAAATGATAATCTTTGAAAAACCAAAAGTTTTGTAATATTACATATGAATAAATTGCTCATTTGTTGATGAGTTAAGGAGACATTCTGATTTTTCCTTTATTTCTTTCTGTTTTCTGATTGTTTCAGTTTAATCTTTCCTTTACCATTATCCTCCAATTTCTTTCTTTCTGTTCAATTCATTTGATATTTCTGTTAGGTGTTTCTTAATAGCTTCATTTGCTAGTTTTGCCCTTCTACAAGAGTTAGCTTATGTGAAAGAAAATGAAAAGAAGCAGAGATGCTATAATATATCCCTTAATAATAATAATAATAATAATAATAATAATAATAATAATAATTTTATTTTTGTATCCCACCTCCATCTCCCCAAAGGGACTCAAGGCCGCTTACATGGGTTTACAAGCCCAATCAAATTCTTCTCATTGGTTAATGATTTAAAGCATATCTTGTTAATATTCAAATAGTGCTATTCAAAAGGATATTAATAAGTCACCTTGGTTAAAATAAATCTCAAGAGGATAGACTTTATTTGGTAAATAAAATGTTTCTTATTTCTTGGCCATCTTTTAAAAAGATCTTAAACATTCAATGTAACGCCCAATTTTGGAGGCTTTGATGATAGCAAAAGCAATACTGCCAAAATGGCCTGTCATAGATCACATGAAATAATAAGTCTGTAGTGTTGGTCTGGTTTGGTCTAGTTTATACTAGACCTGGTTTATACTAGACTTCTTAGACTTGTTTTCCATCTCTGCTTAATAAGTACATCTTATAGCTTTTTAAAACTGTTTTACTTTTCTTGCTCCTTTGCAGATAGTAATTGTACAGTTTGGTGGGAAACCTTTTAGCTGTTCTCCTTTGGAACTTGACCAGTGGATGTGGTGTGTATTTATTGGATTAGGTGAACTTGTATGGGGTCAGGTAAGCATAATTTATTTTATATTGATTATATATATATTTCATTTCTGTTCATATGCCCTAAATCAGTCAAATCAGCCTGAAAATTTTCTAGCTCAAAATGTGCATGGAAATCCATATACTAAAATATCTCTATGCAGCTATAGGGCTTCTCCAGGAAGATAGTGTTGCAATAATCTACATGATTCTATTGCCCTCATTTGGTGCCCCATCCCACATATTTGTGGAATTCTTGTGGTCTATCAGCTGTTTCCCTTGCTTAACTCATCACTAGGCTAGTATTGGTGTATCCTCAGTTTGTTTTAATGGGTGATTTTGGTATCTATGCTGAGAATGCCCTGTCAAGAATGGCTCAGGAATTTGTATTCATCATGACAAACATGGGGCTGAATATGGATGTTGCTGGAATTATTGTGGACTTTGTTTCCTCTGGAGTGAGTTAATGGTGATTGAGCAGTGGATGAACTTTCTATAGCCATGGACAGATGACTGCCTTAAATCTTATTTTATGCCTTTACATGGGTGGAGACCAATATAGATAGTCAACCCTAAGTATCTGGTTGGTTTCCTAATGGTTTTTTTTTGGGGGGGGGGGGCAGGAGGGGGTGTCATTTCAGCAAGAGATTCAGTCAGAGAACTGACTGATCTCCAGAATAATGAAATAGATAGGATGCTACAAACAAATACTTGTGAGCATCCCCTTTCACAGAATGGAGACACACCAACCTTTGGTTTGAAACAAGTGAGGCAGCGAATAGAGCAGCACTGGTGGAAACTATGGAGCATAGGATGAGGCTAGAGGCTCTTTGTAGACCTACCCCAGGGCACTAAGCAGCATAAATCCCTTTTTCATCTGTGCCACCACTGCAACTGCAAAGAGCCATCCACTGGAAGTGTTCAGTGGTCTTTCACAATATGGGAGAAGATAATTCATGTTAGACAATTTGTCCAGTACTTTGCAGGTAAAGTTGTTTCTTCCAGCTCTTCTTTATAACACTTTAGACTCCCAGTGAGTTCATACCTTCACCATAGTATGTAGCTCTTTATTTGCTAATCCTTGAGTCTGTCTGTTTCTTGAACTGGCAGCAATACCAACATCTTCAATGCTCCTACTCAACAACTCTCTCTCCAAACACTGCAATTCACTCTCTGGTCTCTTTAAATGCTCTAACTACAGAGAAGCTTGTGTTTCTTTTATTACTCTTCAGCTACTCCATTCTGGCTTGCAAACTACTCAATAATAACCAGATGGTTGAGTCCTTAATGCTTGTTTCTTGAATGGTGCTGATTCTTATAATCACTTATTGTCACTTCAGAAATGATAATGTTACAAAACTCTGACACTTAATGCTTACAGTAAGGAGTCCCTGATTGAATTAGAATTTACTGAATGCCAGCTGTAAATATTTATATTTATTTGGGTCCAAAGGCCCCAAAGCATATTGATATGTAACTAGATCTAATATCAGATTATTACCTTTATATCTAAAGTACTAATTGCAACTTACAGCAATGCAGGGGAAGCTAATATTTCTGAAGATCAGTTTCAAGTATTATCAACTAATATATTCAAACTTCATCCTTAAATGCCATCCAGAGAAGATTGACAGGGACAGAAGTTCCAAAAGAAGGAGATGAATTAATCCTGTAATTAGAACATGTATAAGAAAGACATGGCACTAAAGCAAATGAACCCAAGTTCAAAAGCAGTGTGAAACTGATGCTTCTGAAAGTCTCACTTAAAAGGAAACTTCTAAGGCGCTTACATTTTTTATATTTTTATTATTGAAGTTCTGTTGAAGCTTTCCCCATTCCATTTGAAACTAAGAATAAAACTTGCTCTTCTGCCCTGAAAGATCCACTTTCTATTTTCAAAATCTATATACTCTGCAAGACTGTAGCAATGCCCAAGTGGTTATCGTTACGGAGGAGAGCTTGACTTCAGTTAGAAACAGACTAGGAGGAGTGCTTCAGAAACTGGAGTTTCTTTCTAATTTCTCTTGTCAGCTAACCTGGGAAATGCATGTTACCTTACAGCTGCAAGATAGGACTTTTTATTGTGGCTTTTACAGTTTAATTGTCTCGTGTTGGCTTCATGTTGTTTAATGAAGTACACTGCTTTTGTGATCAGACAAGTGGGGCAGCAAGAAAGAATGATATGAAAAACATTTCCAGAAGGCTACCCCCTGGAGTCATATTTCTCTGAGGTTCATGGCTTTTTGAAGGCAATAATCAGGAGAGGCATAGCCTTTCATCTTTCTGGCCTTTTATGTCAGTTAACGAAGACTCTGATTTCTAAAAATTTGGTGATTTTTTTATAACAGTCTATACACTCAAGAGGCCTTCACCATCTCAAGGCTAAAGGACTTTTGATTATGGGAATTCCATATCAAATGATTACAGATGTCAGTGTTGTCCTTGGTCTTCAGTCGGCCTGTGTTTTGCTTTGCATAATATATGTAAGATTTTTATGTTCTGTCATTATGATGGCTCGAAATATCTTTTCAGGTCATTGCAACCATCCCAACAAGTAGGTTAAAATTTTTAAAGGAAGCAGGAGGGCTTACACTAAAAGAAGAAGTGCACGAGGAAGAGATGAATGAAGACGTAGAAGAGATTGATCATGCAGAGAGAGAACTACGGCGGGGACAAATCCTCTGGTTCAGAGGGCTAAATAGAATCCAAACCCAGGTAAGTTGTGCTAAAATAATCCTTCTGTGTGTCTTTGTAAAGGAAAAAAAATGCACAAAGGTCATTGGGTTTGCGTGGGGAGCTGAGAGTACAAGGTTTTTTAAAAAAGAAAAAGAATGAAAACCTAGCATCCAAATCATACAAAAGCAAATCGGTGGAATTGTAAAAAGTGAGGCAAATTGAATATACAAATTGAAATATATGCAAATATATACTTAGTTTTCTGATTTGTTTTATTCACCCAGAAACAACATTGACAATATTCTAATGTATACAGACGTATAAATAATGTTCTATTCTTATTTCTCGAAAGAATGGTGAATGGAGTCCCTCCAGGAGTGAAAACGGCGGTATATAAATACTGTAAATAAATAAAATAAAAAATAAAAAGCATTTTTCATGAAAAAAAATCTTATCAAATAAGAAATCATATCTTCAGAATACAAGAAATGGATTTTGTGGGGTAGAAGGCAGATAAATGTTAGTGGTCAACCTTGAATGGCTTTCACCTTTCTTCATCTTTTCAGGAAATTATTTGAATATATTAAATATTTTCCAGATATTGCTGCTTTGTTGCCTTTATTTTAATACCAGAATGTTAAATTTTCCCATTCATTACGAATATCTCACTTTTTAAAACCAAAATAAGAGATACAAATGTGCAACCTCTATGTTTGTGAGTGAAAGAAAAATATGAAAATGAATGAATTTATTTTACAGCAAAATATACTTTACAAACAAGATTGTTATTCAGACATGTAAATTTCAATAATCATTTATCCCGCTTTCTGATTGAGGATGTTTGTCATTAATGTAAATATGAAGTTATCATGTGAAATGCTTTCTGGTGAGAATGGTTTTGTTCAGAGTTTTGATAAGGTGGGCGTTCAATTAGTAGAGAAATAGACTATAGTAAAAACTCTGCTTTGCATTTTCAGAGAAGCTTTTAGGTTCAGTTACCTGTCCCAGAAGCCTTAACTTTAAAAAACAAGCAAACTGACCTTATTAAGATAAATGGGCAAAAGTATGATAAGTGGGACCCTACGCATAGCTGGAACCTGTACACTGATTGCACAACGCATGTCAGAATTAATGAAGGGAAGTCCACTTGGACTGCTCCCAGCTGCTGGGGCTGCTTTCTTCGAAGGGCGGAAAGTGTGCTGGCAGCTGGGGAAGGTTTTTAAAATGCCCTAGTGCAAACAGAGCGGCAGGAATCAGATTCCTTCCTTCCCCTCTTCTTGTGCTTTCCCCTGCCTGCTTTCTGACAGTGGAGGAGCCGGGGCTCTGGGAGGGCAGAACACGTAAGCTGTAGACCCCCTCCTTCGCAGCTGCATCTCTCACTTGCTGCACTGTCTCACACACATGTTCCCTTCATGAATTCTGACTCATAGTGCACAACCGGCGTAGGGTCCCAGCTATAATACTTTTGCTGATAAATGCAAAGGAGTTTTCAAAAGGAAAAGATTTGCTTTTTGTTACCTTTTGTTTTTGTTTGTGCGAGAAAGGTACTTGATGCACAAAAAAACCTACATGGCCTTTGTTGGTGGTTTTTTAAATCATTAATTTATATATATATATTATCAAATGCAAGAAAGGAGAGGGAAATGGTATGGTAAATACTCTTTAGGTTTGTGCTTACGACTGAGTAAATTTGCAGTATCCTCTGGGTAAGTAATTAAATGAAGTTCTGTAGGGTTGGATCTAGGAGCACTCTCCAACAGACAAGGTTCTTTAACTATTTGCCAGTTGGGGGCTATTATCAGCCCTGACCTACCTTCTAAATGTGAATTATTTTCTTCCTGGTGGCTGTAGGAGGAGTTTTGTCTCTTGACATTTCTATCAGGATGTCTTTCTGGTTGTGGTGAGTGTAAACAACAAAGAGCAAATTCTGCTCTCAGATTCCCTTGTAGATTGAGAAATAACCTTTAGTTCTTCTATATATCTTTAACCTCATAATCCATGGAAAATTCTTGTTACTGTTCAACAATTAAACAAAAATAAACTATAATAATGTTTTCTTGCTAACCATAATTCTTCAGTTTCCTTTCTACTTAGATATAGCCCTAATGTGATAGGAGCCATTGATCTGTTCCCTACCAGTAGGTTTTTGTAATTACTTACTCCCATCCCTTTTGTGTCCTATGTGTTTTGTGTTCATTGGACATCAGTCTGCAATGAGTCTGGAAAGGGTTTTGTGTGATGTTTCAGTGGATCCTGGGGAAGCCTCTTTAAGTTGGTAAAATAAATATAAAAGCTATTGCTGGAACCAAAAGGGTTAGGGTTGCTGGAACTTTCAGGGCAGCAACATCTGGAGAGCTCCATGATTACAATCTCTGGGTAAATCCAATTAATCCCAACTGAAGTAGACCCATGTTATGTGTGAACTTTTATATCCAGTCATTGGATCTACTTTGGTTCAGCCTAATGATTGGATTCTACCCCCACCCCCTTGTTAGTAAATATCTGTTGCTTTGTTCCTAAATTTGTTGGCTTCAGGTTCCATTGTGGGGAGAAAGGCAGGATATAACTCACACAATAAAAATATAATATAGATCAGTGGTTCTCAACTTGTTGGTCCCCAGATGTTTTGGCCTACAAATTCCAGAAATCCCAACCACTTTACCAGCTTTTGGGATTTCTGGGAGTTGAAGGCCAAAACATCTGGAGACCCACAGGTTGAGAACCACTGATATAGATGTTCTCTCAAGTGCAAGTCTAGTTCCATGAATGCTCTTAATTTATTTTAATTTAATTTTTCTAACAGACTTTCCTTTTCATTTATTTTTGTAAGTAAGGGTAGTTCTACTCAGACACTAAAATCAAGTTAGGAAGTGGATTAAACCAAAACGGTTCTGCTGTAGAGCACCTAATCACCCTCGGAACTGGTTCGAAGCTAGCATTGTGGCCACAGTATCTGCTGATTGCAGATTGGAAATGAACCCAGGAATATTATTTTTTCTTGCCCAGTCTGCTAAGATGTGCATCACCACATCCATTTGGAATCAGTGCTATGGGAACAATGAAAATGGTTGGAAAGCAGGAGTTCCATGGGAATTATTATGTGGTTTCTACTCCTGGGAAAATAATTGATTACCTTCCAGTCAGCTGTGTTTTGGCATTTTTAAAAAGTGCTTCAGTGCTAGCAGTGTTCTGATGAGTGTGCTGCATTTTATGGTCCCAGTTCAAGCCTGAACAGTTTTTTAAAAACACTGTCTTAAACATGTGTACGTTTTGGGGAGTATATGACTCTCAGAGGTTGGGAGATTCTTCAGGTTCCTCAGGGTTATTTCCTATTTTGAGAAAGAAAAGAAAGAAAAGAAAGAAAGAAGACTTCCTAGTCATAGGAAAATTAGGACAGTCTTCTGAGAATTTCATGCAGTTGTTGGATTTTTTTTAAATACATCTCTTGCAAACACAAACAACTTTCAGTAAATTTCCAGTCACTCAAAGATGTTTCCATACAGAGTAATGGGGGGTTAGTATTGAAATATAGGTAATAATCAGTTACCTAAAAAGCAAAACAAAACATTACATCTTTTTCTTTTAAAAGCAAAGACAAAATTATACCTTTTAAAGTATTGTCTTCATTGGCTTTATACAAAGGGTAAACTTTCAATAGGATCTGCCACCAGAATTGCCATTGTTTTTTTTTCTCGCTGTTTGAAATTCCATCTGTTTGATGCCACTTTAGCTGCCAACATCCTATCAAATCTTGGGATTTGCAGTTTTGAGAGATACTTTGTAGAAGAAAAGATGAATACTTCACATAACTACAAATCAAAGGATTCCATAGAATGGTCATGACAGATAAAGTGATGTGAAAGTAACATAATTGTGTAGTGTAAAAGAAACCCAGTGCTACTTTCCAGTAATGATTCAATAAAGTGAAAAATATATTTAGCTACTCTCCTCTGAAGAAACAGCCAGTCACATCTTTGTGATATCAGTAATGAATGTTGATCTGTCTTAAATTTTATCCTTTCTTTGATCTGAATGTCTTTTTTATCATGTAGGCACACTGTGAAGGTATCATTTTTTAAAAGAAAGTAGAATTGTTAAATTGATTTTAGAATATTCATTCTGTAATATGTGTAGTCATTGCTTATAGAGACTCTCCGGGCCCATCTACATTGCCATATAGTCCAGTTTCTGCATCTGGGTTATCTGTTTTGAACTGGCAGTGTAGATTAGTGTAATCTAGTTCAAAAGCAGATAACCTGGATTCAGAAACTTGGTTATATGGCAATGTAGATCCAGAAAACTGAACTAGCTCTATTGGAAATTGCGTTACAATTCTGCAATAGAATGGTTTAAATCTGTATTAAATGGTGCACTAGGATTTTTTCTTCTTCTGGTAATTAAAGCTTCCATAATATTAGAAATGCAATCTCCATGAGCCAAACTTGGTTCCCAGTTACTATTATCTCCCAGTATGTATTCCTTGGTACAGTATTGTACTTTTTGAATTGCATGGTCTGTCAAGGCACTGAAGAGTAGGAATCCTGAATTAAGCATACATATATAGAGCAAAATATAGATAACCACAATTGAGATTGACAGCTAATTATTATCTGGTCTCATGTATGTAGCAAGGCTTTCAAGACAGCCTCTTCTTTAAATATGAGTACAGGCAGTCCCCAAGTTGCAAACAAGGTTCTGTAGAATTGTTCTTAAGTTGAATTTGTATGTAATTTGGAACAGTTAAAATTTAAATATAATTCCTGCCATATATGTGTATACATGCACAAACACACACACACAGAGAGAGAGAGAGAGTGCTTTGGATAGCATAGGGAAGGTGTTTGCTTTGCTGTCTGTGCTCCTGTTGAGAAAATTTCACCTCTCTTTCTGTCCCTGTGATAACTGGTGATAATTAGTGATAAAGCTTCAGTGGAGACACATTTCCTCCCATGACAACCCTTTCAGGAGTGAATTCCCCTTCTTATGGGTAGATTTCTATCACGTCCTGTTGTTTCATCCCCATTCTTAACTAGGAGTTGTTTGTAAGTTGCATGTTCGTAACTCGGGCACTGTATATACAAGATGCTGTTATTCTGTAATTCCTGTGTATCTTCCCATTGGTTCCAGTCACCATTCTCACACTCCACAGTATTTTGGAGATTCCCTTCAAAATTGAGTTTGGTTCTGTGTAGACATACTGATTCCTGTACAGAAATTTTCTCACCCATAAGGAACCATTTTGTGGGTGTCTGTGTGTGCATGTAGCTACAAAACTACATGCAGATTTGTGTAAAATAAATATCAAAATGTGAAGATTCTCACCACACCATGATAATGTTTTATTATTAGTGTTTTTGAATAGTGTTTCTATTTAATACTTTCCAAGGGCAAAAAGGGAGAGCCCACTTGCAAGCCAAGAATCCTCTCCAGTAGATGGTTCTTCCTTCCCTCTATCATCATTTTTATCATGCATCCTCTTTTCTTTTTTTTTTAAACCCTCTTCACACAATGCACAGTGTATAATGGTTTCTGTAGTGAATTTATCTGAGGAATATACTGGAAATTTGCAATAGTTCTCTGATGTTCTTTTCTCATATTTTCTTTCCTACTAATGTGGAGGGCTTGGAAGAGGAACTTTGTTGGACTACAACTTACATGAGATCCCAGGCAGTATGGTCAGTGACCATAATGGCTGAAGGATTCTGGGACACCCCCCCCCCCCTCCCGCGCGCTTTTCAAAAAAAGAATTACTTTTCCAAGCTCTAGCAAAATGTCATGTAACCATATTATAACACATCTTACACATCATATAGATAGAACTACCACATATTCCACACCTGTCACATGTGTTATCTAACTGTAATTCTGATAGCAATGTACGGTAAGTCAGTGTTGTTATCCCCCACATCACAGATGGGGTAACTGAGAATGAGAGAGTTTATGTTAGTGAGTTTATGGAAGATTTATAAACTTCCTGATGCATAGCCTAGCCAATAAGGAAATCCTGTGAGGTGTCATCTTTTTCAATTGAAATTTTTAACTTGTTGCCTGCCATTTTGACCTTAGGCACCACAATATGTTGATGTATTTGATAAGAGAAATACATATTTAAATTACAGTATTTATAGCTGGAAAACATTTTAAGAATGCAGCTTTCATAATTAGTTTCATTTCTGGTAAATGTTTAAAATGACTTTTTTTCCTTGGGATTAAACTGTATACTAATTTTACAAATGAACCCATTAAAAAGAAAACTGATTACTGTCACAGTGACTGATTTGTATGGCATATATTAAGCAACAAGTATGCTGTTATTTTATGCAATCTTTTACACACTAATCTGGGAGTAAATTCAATTGAATTCAGTGGTGCTTACCTTAGAGTAGACTTGCATAGAATTGCTATTTTAAGGTATTACCATATATTACGCAAGATTGGGAAGGACTGATTTTTCCCCTCATTTGTTGGGAACCACATGCAGAGAAATATTATGATAATACTTTCATATGTAGTCAGCTGAAATGTATGTGATTTTTTTTGCTATAATAAGACAATCTATTGAAATCCAAGGTTGGCAAAAATGCACATAGTATTATTTAGGACTGAATCTTTGGCCCAGTCACACTACAGAATTATAATGCTACTATTCCATTGTAACTACCATGGTTCTGTCCTATTTAATCATAGGAGTGGCTGTTTTGAAAGGGGCATGGAAAATTATACGCTAGATGCTCCTCCAGTGTCTCAGCAGAGTTTTAACTCCAGGTTTCCATAGTCTGCAGCCATGACAGTTAAAGTCAAATAATAATGCTATAATACTGTAATGAAAATAGGCTGCCATTGAATTAATCGGATGAGTCAATAGCTCAATGCATCTATTGTAGTTGGAAATTCCGATAGGTTTAGACTGTTCTTTTCTATCTACCAGAAATTTGTAGCCATACATTGCTGCAACAGCACTAGGATTGCATAAAGTTGCTTTGTACAAAAACTGCCCATCGTTCAAATTTTTTAAAGGTGCTTTTATGCCTTTGATTTTGGAAATCAACTGGAGATTTGTGCAAGCTGTGGGGGTAAATATTATTCCTGCTGTCAGTTGCATAGCTGTGTCCATTCCTCAAGCAACTTGTCTCGTTCTTTCCTCCATTGCAGATCGAAGTAGTCAATACTTTCAAGAGTGGCACTTCCTTTCAGGGGGCTCTCAGGAGACAATCCTCCGTCACAAGCCAGAACCAGGATGTAACCAATATTTCTAGCCCTAGCCACGTTTCGTTATCCAATGCTCTTTCCTCTCCTACCAGCACACCTGCTGCGGCGGCTGGGCGTGAGTGTGAATTCTTAATGCATCTGGGTTCAGAGATGCCAACTTACCTAGCAGTCATTCAAGACTGAGCCACTGACTAAGTCTTTCCCTATCTTTTGCTATCCTGAGATAAATCACATAGGTGAACTGTGTATGCTGACACAACATAGGAACATTTTGCTGCACTCTTCTTTAAAGAGCCTCATGATCACTAGCAGAGTCTGTCTATAGGGTCTTGCTATTCTTCAGTCATGAAATGAACACTAATTTCTCTCAGAATGTAATGCCTCTGTATGACATTTCTGAAGAGTTCATCTGCTCACAGTTCTTCTCTCAATCTGCACACTCTGTTTTAACTGTCGCATAGTTTTTCTGAGGATGACTTCTCTTATAATAATTCAGTCTCTAGTACTATCCGGCAATAAAACCTTAGAAAAATATATAAACTCATGCATGCTCTAAGTTACTAAATAGTTCCCAAATTTACTATTGAACTAATGCATTTAAGTACAAATATAGTTAAATAATTTAAAGAATATATTTATTTAATAAACAAGAAAAGTTCCATAATGTATTTATACCAATACTAAAATATTAAATTAGGAATAAAAGAAGCTCTCTTTGTGAGGCTCATCACCAAATTTCACAAACAGGGTTATTAACACTGACATTCCTTATCTGCATCTTAAACTTAAAAACATTTTTGGAGAGAAGAAAGAGAGAGAGAGAGAGATTAAAATAAATACACAGAGATAATATTTTCTTTTTGTTCTCTTTGCTCAGCTCTTCTCCACTGTGGGTTAGCTGGCAAACTATTCAGTTTTGTTCCCCATTCTGTCCTGTGAGCTGATGGTTAAGATCAGTCTCTTGTATTCAGACTTGAATTGGCATATTTTAGTGCAAGGTATCTTGGTCCTCCATGCACAGTTTCTGTTTCTGGAATGGCAAGGTATAGTTTTACATTGCTGTAGAATTAATGTCATTTCTGGATACTAATTAATTAAGAGTCTTTAAAATTGCTTTGTATTCTAATCTTTAAAAAGATAAGTATATCTCCCATTAATTTCTAATAGTTATCTTTAAGAAAAAGCAGTAAAGGGAGAAGGAGTTCTGATCTTCTTCCTCTCTGCACCCAATCTGGATTATATATAGAAGATAAAACTTTTGGTTTTTACAGGCTTTTATATCTTTTAAGCCTATTCCCTTTGTCTATATCAGGAATGTGTTCTTCCAGAAGGCTTATCTAATCTTACATATTATATCAGACCTCCACTTCCAAAGCCAAATTCAACCTCTGAAGCTGAGGTCCAATTTTGCATCTGTTACCTTCTGTTCCTACTAAAAGGTCTACAGATCTTGTACTGGTGGTGCTAAGGCACCAAACCAGAAGAGGTTAAAAAACAAGTAAACTGAGAGTGTTGGCAGACTGGAGGAAACTGTGGATGCCAGTTTTTTATACTGAGGTTCACTGGAAAAGAGTTCTCCTGGAGTACCTCTACTACTATAGTGTCTGTGGCTTTTGCAGCCGATGAGTAGTACTTTGCCTGAGTATCATCTGTCAGCCATTGTAAAACCTAGCAGCACCATTCACAAAGGAAATAATTTTCTTAAAACCAAAATTAAAGAAAAACCTCAGCAGATGTCACTCCTTTTTTCCACATGGTTGAACACTGAGTTCCTCCGACCTAGGAATACAATTGTCCTGCCAAAAAAAAAACCCAAAAAACAAAAAACCATTAAGGCCTGTAATCAGATATTGCTGTTGCAATATTTTAATTGCTATCAAGATCAATGAAATGATAATATTTAGCATTTTACATGTGACATAATTAAATAGTATATCATTCTATCCCATTGAGAGTAGGACTGAAGCAAGATAAGCTTTGCCAGATAGTGCTTTAGTGTTATTTATATTAGCTGAGCGACAAAAACTGTTTCACTTATAGTCCTGAATTCTTTTGGTAAACCTGGTTAGAGCTGAAACATTGAATCAATGGGATTTACCTTTGAGACATTGATTCAATGGATCTACTCTCAATGGGGCTAAACAACAGAATTTTATTCATAGTTACACAAAAGTTGCAGGAATCTCATATAAACATGATTTTACAATTGACATGGATGGTTTACATTCGGTTTTTCTGACTAATAGATCAGCCATTTCCCTCAGCAGAATGAGGAGCTGGACAGTTTTCTGTGAGCCTATATTTCCCTATGGAGTCTCAATATGTGATCCAGAGGGTTGTGGGACCCTTCAAAACAGAGTAAGAAAAAGTTTTAGGCACCCTAGTGAGGAGGACAGATAGAGGAGTCCCCCTGCATAAGTGAAAGTCTGTTCCTATCAGAGAATTTTGCTTTCTTTGATATATACAGACAGCAACTTTAAATTTATGAGACAAAAATGCAGTATCTTTTGTATGGCGCTGTCTGGTCAGGGGTCCTTTAAAGTTGACTTTAAAAAAACAGAGTAAAAGACAGCATAACAGACACGAGACCTAGAGAATTGCATGCTCTGTCTTTCCAAACTAATATCACTCTGATGAAAATTTAGGCTGCAGCTGGCATGAGAGGCTAACTTTACTTGAGGGCCCAGAGATGATTGCAAAAAAGTCTGTGCATTTCTCCTTCCTCTGTCATTTAATTTTCTTTATCACCCTATTCTGGTGGATTGAAAATCATGATATTTTTGTTTTAATTTTAAAACTGTAGTTTATATTATAATAACACATTTTCAAAATAACATTTTGAATCATATATGGCACTTTCTGTAAAACATTATGGTTATATGGTTTGGCATACAAAGACAAAGAAGCTGAACTGTTAAGTGATACATATTTCCTTTATTACTAAACCTGAATGCTGCCTAGCTTACCTGTTAAAATAAACATTCCTGAAATAATTTTCAATCTTGATGAAAAACAAGGAACTATGCAATGTGGTTGCCTTTAGTTTCCATTAAATATACTCTATATGCAAATGTGTAAGTTTAGAAATATTAGTCAAAAAGTCAACACAAAAATGTGGGTGTACTTATCGATGGGTCAATGGGAATACTGTACCTCAACTCTTTCTTTTTTTAAAAAAAGAAGCCACTTCTTTTCCCAAGTAGCATGGCAAAAGGCAAGAGCTTAGTGGGTTCCAGGAGAATCTAAAACACCACTGACTTCCCTCTCCGCCATGGTACTCTTTCTGGCCTGAAGTGACATTGGTGCTTTTCCCTCTATGTGGAATGACCCTCAAATTATCCATAGGCCACAGTAAAATTTTGGCCTCTAAACCTTCATTCAGCTTAGTATATATGGTAGTTCTCTTCTCGCACTTTAACTAAAGGAAATTTAGTTAAAGTTGCCCACCTAGTGATCTTCCATTTAGTGGGCCACTTTGCATCAACTATCACAAATAGCTCAGGGTGTGTGTATGTGTGTATATGGGGAGGGGGGAGAGGCAGCAATTACTTCTTTCGTTTTTCCTTTTTTTTTTTTTTTGAGGCCCAATTTGGTAGAATTTGGACATGCTTGCAACTTTTATAAATAGGACACCAGACACATCTGCTATAGGCAGCAGAATTCTTCCAAATGTCTATTACATAGAAAGACATAGAGAGGCCCATTTTTATTTTTACTCCTTTTGAAATATGTTCAGAATGTTAAAAACAAAGTAATTTATTCACCATGTGGAGACTGCACATGCTTTAGCTGTGGTTTGGTGAATTGGCTTGGAAAACTGGCAGAGTAGTCACAAGATTTGCCCCACTTGTACAAACAGCACTTATGTGGTGATGCCAGTCTATATAACCAACATAAGCGCATGGGTGTACTGTGAGAGTGTATTGTCCGAGAGAAATGCTGTTCCATGTTTTAAATATTCAGAGCATATTTCAAATGGAGAGGAAATCTGCATCAGTTTACTCAGCCCTTGTAGTCTTGCCTTTGCATCGCCATACCTCTAACCAAAAATAGCAACTGTTAATCCTGAGTTGGCATCTCTTGGCAAATTGACTTTGTGTTTACAGTATAAACTAATCTCCTTACTGTCCTTTCAAAAGAATTGAATTATTTGCTTTCTCAGTGCCCTACTCTCTACTTTCTGAATATTAAATGTGTTTGTTTTCCCAGAGGGCTAGAGATCACTGGACAAAAGGGTTCAGCAGGAGAGAGTGAAATAAAAAGAGGTTGTGAGTCTTTAACCTTGAGCCTGACAATGAATGTGAACCAAACTCCAAATACTTGGCTTATATGAAGCCAGGTAAACATTCGAGTATAAGCCCATATGCTACCTGCTGTAGTCCAACTGAAAAGTGGCCCTGTGTGTTTACATGGCATTATTGTGTCAGGAGTGATATTCTATATACTTTAGCAGGATGGGGTTTTTCTTCTTTTTCCAAAGATGGTAAAATCTGCAGTATCTAAAAATTATATTTATATCCTTTCTTTGCCAGATGCAACTAGTCTCACTTTCAGGGTGGGACAAAACTGAAACATTCTTCATTGCAGCAGCAGAGAAGAAAGAAGTGGAAACACAAAAGCCATGTCAAAATGTCCTGATGTGTTGTACCCAAATCCATCCAAGAACCTTTGTTAAGAGCAGTTTCTTTTTTTTCCTGTTGTCTTCATTCTTGTAAGAAAAGGGAGCTGTGTAACTCATTGTTCGTCATTCCTTCGCATTGTCCGTTTCATAAAATATGTTCATTACATTAACACCATGTAGTTGATATCTGTTTCTGTTTTGGTATTGTCCCCACATATGCTTGTAGTAAGCAAGCATAGAAACAGTTCTTTAGAAAGCCATTAAATCTTGACTACTTAAATAAATAATCTCATAGGCTGCCACTTCAGTCTTCAAGTCTCAGTTCACTGATCTAGTTAAATACTGATAGATAAATGTATCTTTAAATTTAACTTCAGTAGAAACTAGTTATGAAAATCAGAAAGATAAAAATAAATGCAAATATGTTAAATATGATTATATATCAGTGGAACCTCCCTTTCCTTCCCGTCTTTCCCCTCCTCTCTGCTCACATGCAAGTTTTCTTTTGCTGTTCAGCATCTTCTGGCATGTAGAGATTGCTTCCAGAAGGTGAACCTATGTAGTA
Organism: Anolis sagrei; assembly: GCF_037176765.1. NCBI lineage: Eukaryota > Metazoa > Chordata > Lepidosauria > Squamata > Anolidae > Anolis > Anolis sagrei. The sequence goes on along the minus strand of NC_090022.1, from coordinate 66,010,352 downwards.
GTACACGTATCTAAACATTAGGAGTGCAATTCTTTTTTACATTTCATTTTTGAGGGAAGGAACAAGTAATCTTACTAATTTTCTTCCCACTGCAAAAAAAAAAAAAAAGCCTTCAATAGCTGTGAAGCTTTTGAGGCTTTAGCATTCTTTCAGTTTTGTTTTGGTTTTGTTTTGTTTTGGAGAGGATTGCATTTTCTCTGCAGGAGAAAATGTTGGTTCCTATAGGGAAAAACATGCCAAGTTTGTTCATAAGATTATCTTTCACAGTCTAAGAGTTTTCCAACACTTGAGAAACACATTTTTAATCATTTGAAAAATATTTTCAAATATGCTCATCATCCTTACTACATATGCCACACATCTGTAACCTGTTGGGAAGCATGCAGTGTGTTTCTCCCAGCCTAATTTCACTCATTGTCCTAAATTGCCCTTCAAAAAGAGCCTTTAATATTGAAAGTAAAAGAAAAATGCTTTACTCCAGCAAACACAAAGAATAAGCAAATGCAATTGAAAATGCAAAAGAAAACAAGGAAGTCTTAATCCAGACACAAATTCAAATTTCTTACAAGGTCCTCAAAAGAAACACCAGTCTTCCATCAGACAACAGATGATGAACTAAGTTCTTAGCAGCAGACACAAAGCAGAATTCCATAGGAGTGAAAACAGCAGTATCAGGGTTGTTACCAGGTAAAGCTGATAATCCTGCCTCCGATTTATAGCCCTGAATTCCCTACGCAGGAGGAGGTAGGGTGTCTCCTAATTAGTTCTGCATTTTTAGCAGCTATTCTGGCTGTACAGCATCTGTGCTCTGTCTCTTTTCATCTCTCTAGAAATGTGGGCACTTTCAAACCCTCATTGTATGATTCTTCTTCTCCCTCCAAATCCTGAGCACTTTCTTGCTCCCCTTCCTCTTCCGAAGATGAGGAATCCCCAACACTCATGTCTCTACACCTTGATAGGAAAATTCTTTAACATTTTATTTTATTTATTTATTTATTGTCATGTCAGGAGCGACTTGAGAAACTGCAAGTCGCTTCTGGTGTGAAAGAATTGTCCGTCTGCAAGGATGTTGCCCAAGGGACGCCTGGATGATTTGATGCTTTTATCATCCTTGTGAGAGGCTTCTCTCATGTCCCCACATGAGGAGCTGGAGTTGATAGAGGGACCTCATCGGCCTCTCCCCGGATTTGATCCTGCAACCTGTCGGTCTTCAGTCCTGCCAGCACAGGGGTTTAACCCCTGCGCCACCGGGGGCTCCAACATTTTATTGGGAAATTGTAAAAAAAGAAAAGAAAAACAGGGCATGATCTTTTTATTGTTAGTTTCACTTGACTGTTCCCAACAAGAGATAATATCACTGGGAAAATAAAATATATGAAGCTATATATTCAGGGCTGTTTTATATGCTGGGGACAAATAGCTGACATAATGCAGTGGACTGTTGCTGTTAAACATCTTTAGCCAATAAGGGAATGTCATTATGATAACAGTTGGGCTTTTAAGTTATTAATAACTTCCAAGTCCTAAAACTTTAATAATTGCCAGCCTCATGGTATTATTGTAAAATTAAAGGATGCATAAGATTTTACACATTTACTTTCCTTACCTTATCATCAACTTCTGTCTAAATATCCTAAAGGCATGAGATCACCACTGATCCTGGAGGCTAAGCAGGGTTGGTCCTGGTTAATACCTAGGTGGGAGACTGCCAACAAATGCCAGGTGCTGTAGGCTTTAATTATGCATAATGCTGCATATATACAATACTTACATTATGTATATAGTGCTATATATAATTAGGTTCTGATTTTTTCACACAGATGGTTTATATTTTTATGAGATACAGGAAGCCTGTTCTTTAGAGTTTACTTTATCACAATACTTATTTACATATGAAAGAAAGACATTGAGTGAAAATCAGTCTATGTGATCCTGCACACTTACTTTCCTAACATCCCCCTTCCCCTTTTTCCGATATTCCCTTTCATTCCAAGGCATGGTCTACTAATGTATGGCAGGGATTGCTGGCCAAATTGAGAAATAGTTTGATGAATACGCCAGTGCTCTTATCATAAACTTTTACCAAAAAATCACTGTATGAGTACTTCTTTTAGGCTACATGAAATGTTTTCCCAAAGAAATCCCCAGTCTGTCATAAAGAGCAGTATAACTTGAAAATGTCCTCATTGGCCCATTTACTTTCCAAATCAAGGGCAATCCATCAATTGCCTAGACTCCTCTTTGCAATAAAAAAAGGCCCGGAGTTGTGCTTAACTCTGTTTTCCCTCTAAACCCCAGAGTGATATCAGGAGGCAACCATCACCTATCCCTAGGCAGATGATGGAATATCAAAAACTGGGAGACTGGAACCAGATTCCTGTTGGTGCTTTACACTGATGTAGTGAACTGTTTGGAGGAGGACATAGGGAAAGGCACAGAAAGGAAAATGCACAGAAAGCTGGCACTGTTGGGAAGGAACCTGACTTGATTACATCTAACAACTTTCTCTCCTAATAATAATGGCTTTCTTTGCCTTGTCCCATTGTCATAGCACCTTCAACCATTTGACTCAAGATGCTGGCCATTGTAACATTAATTACATGATGAGAGATGACAACAGCTGTTTCCTCTTTATATTACTCCTACTAAGAATTGAATCAGCCACAAAGTAATTACCAGTTACTAAAAGACAATTTCTGCTTGTGGCTCCTGCCTTGTGCCATCTTTAAAAACAAAATTGAACTAATGACTTCTGCCTTATCTCTGTCCCATTCATGGTCTCTTGGGATTTAACCCTCTGTTTAGATTTCCAAAATCTAAGCATTCTGCTGCAGCATTTCTCTAATTTCATTTGGACCAGTATATTCTAGCAGTTTCAAATTATTTTTGAAGGATGCATGCAACTTTGGATTAATAGGCAACAGAGTTTTTAAAATAAATGTTTCAGACCATGACCATTTCCATCCATTGAAGAACCCAATCAGTTCAAATGAGAGCCCGTGGCATGCCCGTCACATTTCTGCCTAAAGCATGTGTCAATGATGTCACATTCAGGTTAGCATCAATAGACGCCTCTTTGTAATTAGGAGTTAAATGGAAAGTCCAACAATCCTAGAATTCATTTAAAGTCATAATACATTTTTCAGTAGTTCACAACCTTGCCATTCTGTTTTTTCCCGTCAAGAAATGCTGTCTTTTCTTACCAGTAACAGTCAATAGAAACCTCGGCATTGGCAAGAGAAGAAATCTAAAATGCGTTTCCATGTCTGTGATGGAGGACCACATGTCCTTTTCCTGACCCAAACAACACGCTCTTTGGCTCTTGCAGTTCACTGCAGGCACAGTGGATTGGTGTGCTGTGCTGTCATGACACTGTATTTATCAAGTTGTGTGACTGATTTCTCCCATGTCCATATGGTTTAGTGAAAAAAGGCAAAAAAAATGTCTTGACTTAACTAAATGGACATTGAACAAATACTGCAGATGAGGCATAAAACTTTACCACCTTCAAATTTACTTTATCAATTGCTCTCACAAGGGGGACATTAAAATGAAGAAATCCAATGCTTTGTGATTAAATTCTATGAAACTCAGCAACCACTATATAATTTCTTTAGCGTGACTTGTTTATTAAAAAGTTCTTTTAAAGCAAATGGCTAGAACAGTGGGTCTATACTCGAGTGTTTACCTCACATATGCATGAAGTAAAAATAAAAAGTTGGATCAACGATTACATGTTCACATTATCCAGGCTTCCAAGTGTAGTTGTTGTGTGCTGATTAGCTGTGTTTATGTGATAACTGTGATTTTTTCCTGTATCGCATGCTTTTGCCTAAGTAGTTTTGTCTGCTTGGCTTTTTTGTTGTGCTCCTGGCTGCTACATTTAGTTTTTTTTTAAGTATGTATTGTTTCCCCTTACATTTGGCTCCTGTGTTTGTCTTTCATACCTATCCATCCAACTGTGTCTGTGTTTTGTGCTTTCTCGTTTGAGATGTTCAATTTGTTTTGTGTTCCTTTTTCTATATATACTTGAGACGTTTAAAACAACAACAAAAATGCTTTCTTACTTACTCACTGCAAAACTATCAACATGCATGATTCTACATTTGCATTGGAATTAACATGGCTTGTCTTTTACTAGGGATGTGCCACATGAGTGGATGTTCGCTTTCTTTAACCCGTGCGCTCCATCAGTTCTGGACACAGTTCTGATGGCTTTAAACTCATATGGTTTTAACATTGCAGCTGATTCAGACATTCAAAATGCACAAAACTGAGCCACCCGTTTATGCATTTGGCATCCAGAGACTATGGACTACAGCTGCCTGCTCTGCCGTAACCATGCACCACATTTTTCACCCCTCTTCAAAAAAAATTATATAAATCACAAGGCAGTGATTTGGTGAAAAAAGACAGTTACCACTGACATCTCTTATCTTTTCCCTCCTCTCAGATCCGCGTCGTGAAGGCATTCCGTAGCTCTCTCTATGAAGGTTTAGAAAAACCAGAATCTAGAACCTCCATTCACAACTTTATGACTCATCCTGAATTTAGGATAGAAGATTCCCAGCCCCATATCCCTCTCATTGATGACGCAGAACTAGAAGAAGACCCTGCACTCAAGCAAAACCCAAGTCCACCATCCTCACTGAACAAGAACAATAGTGCTATTGACAGTGGAATAAACCTTACGACTGACACAAGTAAATCAGCTACCTCTTCTAGTCCAGGAAGCCCTATCCATAGCCTGGAGACATCCCTTTAGCTGAAAAGGTCACTGCAAAAATAATGATATAAATAATAAAAATATATATATACATAAACAGATACGTATAAACAATGCTGGCTGAGAAGCTGTTTGAACTGCTGTTTGCAATGGACAAGGGGGGGAGTGACTCACCGATTGCAATGGTTTGGGGGGGGGGGGGAATGAATGGCTGATTTACATCTTCCCCTCTTAATCCCCTCTTCCTCCTGCAGAAACAAACAAAAACAATACAAATGCCCTCCTGCATGAATGTACTCCCATTTCCAAACTTCCCTTCTTTTTATTCCATACGCAGGAAATGCAGAGAATTTGTCTGAGGCAATTTATCCAATTCACTGTTGTATGAATTTTTTAAATGCTTGTGTGGCATGGACTCAATTGTATAGATTAATTTAAATAACCTTTTCAAAGTTGCAAAGCTTAACTTGCACAGTAGATTTGCACCAGTTGGACAGAGGAACCTAAAATAAGCATTTATGAGACTATATATAGAGATATATAAATAATATATTATAATGATATATGTGTATATATCCATATCTATATATAGATATATAGATATTCATATATATATATCCATATATATCCATATATATAGCTATAGATATACACATATATATGCATTTCTTTGTTGGCATGTTGCCTTTTTGTGCTCAAATTGCTCTATTTTAACTTATTTATGTCCTAAAAATAAAGAATGTAATTTGTTTACAGAGTTGTAGATAATAAATATCCTTAACTATTTAGGATTAAGACAGCACTTCCTGCCGAGATAATATACAAATTGCTCAATTGAATGAAATTTCTGCAATATGGCACCCTGGATGTTTTATTACAACTGTGATCTGATTTTGCCTGATAAGAGTTCTTTTTGTTTTGTTTTCAGTTTAATAATGTAGATATTGCTAGCAAATAACAAAAGAAGCCAAACTATAACACACTGGATGTAGCATTGTGATCCTGTACAGGGAGTGATGAAACAGAACGGCTTCCTTTGTTTTAAATACAAATTTACATGATCAGGTTTTTTGCTCTCTCTCTTTTTTAATGAATTGTTTGACTTTGTTTTGATGCAATACATAACAACGAGGCCATTTCCTTATTTAAGTGGCTTCTTCAACATTTTTTTAAAAGATTATAATGCAGCTCAGTGGAGTTTCTGAATATCAGTTCAAAACTAAGCTTTATTTGGCTTTGTATAGGGATCAAGCTAGCGTTGAAATATTGTGTGCTGATTCTGTTCCATTAGGAATTTAGGCTTTTATTTCTTGTCAAATATGGGCTGTTGGCATTTTGGATGAGAGCCACTATGGTTTATTGCTTTCACTGAAAAAGAAAAAAAATCATTTTATGCACTATGTAGACCTGAATGAAACTTATGAAGTGTATACTAAAATGTGCTTTGTGTGATTATTTTAAAACCAAGTTTGTCTTCCTATAGTCACATAACTATAATCCAAGAATGTTTTTCCCCCATATTATTCTGCTTTCCACAAGGAAGACCACTGAGAACATCTGCAATATTGTGGGAGACTTTTGTTTTCAAGATGGTAACAGCCCTGGTAATTTAGAAGTTGATATAATTATTATGTCAACTACTTGAACACAAAGCACTTTGTGGATCATAGATTTTTCATAAAATGACTTTTGTATTTAATACAAAGTTTGATTCAAGACTTTTCAGCATATGATCTTTTCCATAAAACTGTACAGTGCAAAAAGACATTTTGATTAATATACAATCAATTATGCTAGAAAGGTTGGGCGAAAGGCCCCTTTAATGAGCTTGAAAATGTTGTTATCACATTGCCTGCTGTTTTAAAGTTGGCTAATAAAGCAGAACAACTCTGTAGTCAGAAGAACTATTGCACGCCAGAAACCCTTCCAACAAGATGAGATTCCTGGTTAAACCACAGTTTGGAGTGGCTAACGCTCTGAGGTTGTACAGTGACTATTCAGCCAGGTAAAGTGCTGACCAGCTTGAATTGCCAGCTTCTGGACTTTCGGGAGAAGCTTTTAATGTCTCTTGGCTCTGCAAAACTCACACTCATCCAGACGTCTGGCAGAAGACCTCATCTTCCCAGGCTTAAACAACCCTCTTCTCAACAGACCATTTCTTAACTCTCAGAGCTGGCCTAAGAGCCAAACACAGCAGCTTATGATTAGAATCAAACTAATGGAAAGTTAGTGAGGGTTCAGCCTTGGACTACAAATAACACTGGCTACCTTTTGTGTAACACTGTGGTTCCGTGTTCTCCTTGGGATAGCATAATTGAGAAAATAAAGTCTATATACAGGGGAAAGCATGTGGCTTCGGACTCAAGCATCTCCAAAACCATGGGTACTGGATTTTATCTTATTTCATCATCTTAATATGGATGATTTGCCTTTTATTTTAAGTTTTTCATCACATTCTTTTTAAAAAATCATTTTGTGTGTGTGTGTGCATTGTAATACTGCTTTTGAAATAACCATTAGGGTACCAGTTGCAGACTTGAAAATACTGTTTAAAAACACAAACACTCCATTCTGTACATATATAGTTAAAAGAAGGAGAAAGAAAATAGAGCATATATTATTTGTGATGCATAGGAAACTTTGGATTCTGTAAACAGAAACCGTGCTTTATGTATATGATAAAAAGACTTTTTTTAAAAAAATGAAGGAAGATGAGCTAAAACAACTTTTCAGTTATGAGCTGTGTATATGTTCCCTTTCTATATTGCTTGCCCTCTTTGTGACAGGAAGAATGGATCAAAAAACCAAAATGATCTATATGTTGAAATTCACTGCAATACATAAAATGCTTGCTCTGGATGTACTGTACCTAAAAGCATGAGATTTGTGGAAAATTACAGCAGTACATTTGGCAATCCATCCCACTAGGGGCTATTATTCCTATATGTTTATTCATCTGTTTTTATGAATTTTTTAAATCTAGACAATAATTGTAAATAAAGAACTTACTGTCTCTGTTCATTTAATACTATGCAAAAGGTTATGCTTTCTATTGTTATTCCTACAGTGTGATGCTGGAATGTTTGTGGTTTCAAAAACAAACAAACACAAAAGTAAAATATGTGATGTAAATTATTTTATAGTTTGAAACAAAATGATAATGTTTTACTCTTGCTGCTTACTGTCTAATAGATATCTCCTAGCAGGAGCACAAGTGGAAACTAAAAGGAAAAATATAATAAATTCACAAAGCAGCATGAACAATAAAGGTCTGGATATAACATCCTTCTTTATTTCAACTTTCAGTGGATACAACACACAACATTTAAAAATCACTGGATCATGCAGTCCCTGAAATGTCAGATATTTTTTGGATAGGAGAAAAGAATATGTTGAATCAGAATTCCTGATAAGTTATGGATACAAGGGATACAGCTGGCCTCCTTATGAAGGAAGGGGCCTGTGGTTGTGGGTTAATAGAGAGGACTTTTCATTGAACAGTATTTGAGTATCTGGTTGGTAAGCCATGACCTGCTCTCATCTAGATGAGTATACTAGGTGGATTTTACTGAAACATAACTGGTGAGGAGGATTTCCCCACTGATCAAATCCAGCTATGAAGTAAATTATCTTCATGATTTTGCTATGCCAAGGGAAGAAGTTTACTGTGGCTACTAGTTAGCATCCTGTTTGTGGCTTACACCATCATAGGTCACTTTTTCAGTCATTGCAGGGGTTAAAAGTGTACTGACGAGGCACAAAATGTTCCAAGTAATGTTACTGTTCTGCACCTGGCTCTATGAACATAGCCCGACAATGCCCCCTTCCTCTATAGATCACTATATAATAATATATAGTAGTAATAATAATAGTAGTAATAATAATAATCTTTATTTTTATACCCCACCACCATCTCCCCTAGGGGATTCAGGGCAGCTTATACAGGGACAAGCCCAGAATTACAGATTAAAACAGAGACACAGTTGAAATCAATTAAAAATTAGTAAAACATAACACAATCAAAAACAGCATCATAAAAACAATATGGCTGACATGAAGCTCATAGTTGAGATCAGGCTCAATGAGTGCAAATAATCCTTAAAAGGAGCAATGGAAAGTGCAGAAAATTGAATGAACAGGGGCTAGGGAATGGCCATGGGGCCTCTGCAGCTAAGAGGTGGGTTTAAAAGAATGCAAGAAGAGACATAGCACAGTTCCATGTATTGAAATTTTATCCTGCATTTTCCCATTATAGGAAAGAGAAAGACTATAATTAAAAAATTTGACTGAAGCAGGGTAGGGATAAAACTCCCACCACTTTTTGGGTAAGTGAGACCAATGCTGATTTGCTGTTTTTTCAGTAAGTGATTACTTTAGGGCTGCAATACTCCCCCCCCCCCCCAGATTACACTACTTCCAGAATGAATTGAGAGTTGCTGAAGCCCCCCACCAGGCAGAAGTGTCAATTGCAGAAGCATTTGGCTATGTCCCTGTAGCTAGGTGCAAAATGAGCACATCATCCACTGAGATCTAGTGGTCTCAGCAGATGATGTAATCATTTCACATCTGGCTAAGAAAGCATTACAAGATGTCACTCTAATATGTCCCACTCTCTTCCAGGCACAGAAGGATTGTGGGAATGGAGCTCAGTGGCCCAGTGGTAGGTCTAGGGACAGTAAAGTATGGAATTAAATTCTGCAACAAACAAAACTACACTAACAGATTGTCAGCTAAACAGTGCATGCCATGCCATCTTATAAACAGGATAATGCAGCCAGTGGTAGAACATTGATGCTGTATGCAGCCATCTCCCCCATTTTAATTCGTTCATTTTAATTGCTCCATTTTACAGTTTTTAGTGTGGACAAATATTTCAGAGAATCGTGAGAATATTAGGCAACTATTTGAGATGCAGGTTAAATATTAAATGTACTTATGGTCTTTACTGTTTGGCCTAAGTGAAAGATATTTTGAGGATAAAATCCTAGGCCTCTTCATGCTACATAGCTGCTGTATTATGATTTGACTTTAATTGCCTTGGTTGCATCCTGTGGATTACCCCTAGTAGTGCTCTCTCTTGATGAAAGCTCTAAGTGTTCTTCCCTAAACTGTAAATCCCAGGATTCCATGGTATATAGCCATGGATGTTTAAATGAAACCATAATGCAATGATATTATAGTGTGGAAAGCCCCTCCATATCACTCAGTGTACTTTTGCTGGATACTTCATCCTCCCTCCTCTACATAGAAAGCACCTTCTCAGCAGTGTAGCCATTTAGTAGACAGATAGTAGGTGGGAATTCCTGAATATGTCCAGTTGCAATTCTGTAGCTGGGAGAAAGGAGCAGTCATCGTCCCTTAAACATCCAAGATGATGACAGTTTCCCCATTCTGCCAGAACTGCTATTTGATTATACTCACTTTCTACTGGCTACTATACGTTCAACTCCACCAGCTATTAAATGACTTCCCTGTCCCTCCTGCATCCACAAAATGGCCACAGAGTCATATATTAGTACAGTAGGTCCTCAGTATCCATTGGGGTTGGTTGCAGGACCTTCTATGGATACCAAAATCCTAGGATACTCAGGTCCTATTGTATACAGTGGTGTAGTAAAATGGTGCCTTTATATAAGATTTCCTTTTTTAGGAATCTGTTTTGAAGTATTAGTTGAATCCAAGAATGGTTGAATCTGTGAATGAAGAATGCATGAATATGAAAGCTTGCTATACTGTGAAATTCCCTTGCAAGGCTAGAGGGAGTGTTGCACATAGGGGTACTGGATACCTCCTTACAAAACAAACATAAAAGCAAATATGCTCACATATGTACCTGGGCATTGCATATGAAAATCCAACTGATGTAGATTATACAATGGAGGTTATGGTGCTCTTATTTTTTCCTGGGCATCCATGTGATTTAAAGTGACTTATTGCGACATAAACTATGGCAGGAACAACCACTTTTGCTTATCTCATTTGAATGCTCAAGGGAGATGGAGCCTAAGGGAAAGTGAAGGTTATTAGAATGTTGTAATAATTATAATGACAAAATGGAATGTAAATCAGGTATAATGTTAGGTTAATATAAATATATATCATACACTAATTGTAAAATGCCATAGTTAGAATTAAGAACCCATGTTTATTTTAAAACCTTGGTTTTAATACATTAAATTATTATATTAATTACAATCCCCTTATGATTAAAATTAATACATATACATTAGTGATGATATTTCACTATATAATATTTTCATAATTTTAAATTAACTTGGAAAACCATGAAATATCAATTAATTTATGATGCCATAGTAGCACTGACAATAGCTTAGAAGCAGCAAATTAAAGATTTCCTGCTACAGTTGACTGGTGAAAGCGTTACGAAACCAAGGTTTCTGCTTGGCTGATCATTGACAGGGTTGACTTGGAGTGAGTCAACACTGCACTCTACATCTTGGTCTAGTTCAAAACAGAAATATTTCAGATTGGCCCTAAAGGCAGCAAGCCAGACCTGGCCAAACCTGTCACAGTATTAAATTGGCATTCTGACAGTATAGCCAGGCTGAGACCACTTTGGCCCCACTTGATTGTCACCTCATCCTTTGGGTCATTGTTGCTGCTTCCAGATAAACACAGAGCTCTGAGCTGCTGGCCATTGTGGGCATCTCACTCTGACATCAGCAGTGACACCCACATGACCAGGAAGAAGGAGGGGTGGCATAGGCATGATTCATCCTCATTCCCTGTGCTAATGAATACAGTGTAAGATTGATGGTGCTAGTGCCTCATCTTAATTATAGAATCATACAGTTGGAAGAGACCACAAGGACCATCTAGTCCAACTCTCTGCCATGCAGGGAAATGCAAAGCACTCCTGACAGATGACTATCCAGCCCATGTTTAAACATCTCCAGAGACTGAGGTTCCACCTCACTCCAAGGCAGCAAATCCCACTGTTGAATAGCTCTTACTATCAGGATGTTTTCCCTAATGTTTAGGTGGAAACTCTTTTCCTATAGTTTGAATCCATTGCGCCTTGTCCTAGGTTGCGTCTACACTCTAGAATTAATGCAGTTTGATACCATGTTTTTGTGTCACGGCTCAATGTTATGGAATCATGAGAGCTATAGTTTGATGAGGCACCAGCATTCTTTGGCAGAGCAGGCCAAAGATCTTGTAAAGCTATCACTTCCATCCTTTGATAGCACTGAGGCATAACAATTAAATTGGTCTCAAACTGCATTATTGTGCAGTTTTGCTGCAATCGTAGTCTCTGGCACAGCAGAAAACAAGCTTTGCTGGTTCTTCAATATGACCTGACCCCGCTATCCGTATATCTCTGAAGCCATAAGGTTTCTTGCCCATGTAGAATTTCCTTACATTGCTCCAGAACAATGGATTAATACATTAATCTGTTTGCTAATGTAAGTGGAGCTGTTCAATTTGGTGACAGGTCAGTTTTCACTTTTTTCCCTGGTGGAAGAGCACAAAAGTTTAGGGGTTGTTCTTTATTATCTCTAGCTCTCAGAGTTGCATGTCAAGTCACTGATTTATCTACCAAGTCACATTCCTTTTACAATTTATTATTAATAATATATTTGTATGCAGTTGATTTACAATGACTTCATCAGAGGGCATTCTTTGTTCAGAAGAGAATTTCCCCGTTGCCTTCCTTTGGGGTTGTGACTTCCCTGCCCAGTGAATTTCCATGGCTGGATGGGGATTTGAACTCTGTTTTTTCAGAGCCATTGTAGAGTACTCAAACCATAACACCATACTGGCTCTCATGTTTGAGGTAATTACTGACAAACACTATAGAGATAATGAGGAAGGCTAATTTCAGAAGGACATTAGCCTAGGTTGGAGATCAAAGCAAAAATGAAACTATGGAACCAAAGTATGATATATAGTAATTTAAACCAAATGTGAGGTTATTCTATATTTCTTCATGAAGAGTACAGTAAGCTTGACAAGAAAATTGTGTTTTACTAGGAAAGGATAAGCACATATTAAGATTTTACATACAAACAGCTGTATAAAGAACAAGTGCATTTAAACGAATACACTTATGTTTTCCACTTTCCTTGCAACTTGTTTTGTCACTTTGCAAGAACAATCAAGTTACACTAGAATGAAACAATCTCCCACTAGCTTTTAGAACTTGATTCAATTAAATGTGAATTTAATTTATTATTCATTATGCACTAAGATGCGTGTGACTCATTTTCAATTGTTTTTGCTTGAAGATTGAATGCTATTTTTTATTTATTCTGTGTTATTCAAATCACAATGTGAAATATCAAATTAAAAGAGCAATTTGCAACAAAATAAAATACAAAATATGCTTGCAGAGTGTACATTATTGGACAATCTTCTCAAATAGCATTGTATGACTATTCAATTATCTTCTGAATTGACTCTAATATTTACAAAACACATCAATGCCACTGGATCTAATGTATTTACTTACCCCTCAACTGAAGTCCCTCCAATTTATAGCTTATAGAGCAGTGGTTCTCAACCTGTGGGTCCCCAGATGTTTTGGCCTTCAACTCTCAGAAATACTAACAGCTGGTAAACTGGCTGGGCTTTCTGGGAGTTGTAGACCAAAATACCTGGGGACCCACAGGTTGAGAACCACAGTTAACAAGTCTAGAAATGTTACTTTTAAATCTGCAATGTCCAGAATCCTGTAGACAAGGCTTGAGAATTCTTGAAATTGTGATTCGAAAAGTAATTTTTCCAGATAATGGTTGGCACCATATTAGTGACATCACAAGTATAATTCCATTTTACACTTGTGTATGAATGCTTTTGGACACTGCAGGAATGGGTATTCCCTTTCTCCCTTGACAAGAACCCCTTTCACTATGTCAGTCTGATAGCACCCCAATAACCATTCCATTGTTGGTGGAGTTAGGGCAAACGGCTGAACAAAATGCCTATGTTCCCATAGCTAGATGCACATTGATTACATAATCTGCTGAGACTTATGAAGGACCAGATCTTTGAAGAAAATGTCCCTGGTTTGTTTCTGACAATGGGCAAATATAGCCAGGTGCTTCTCTGATCCTTTCCCTACTCTCTACCATCAATAGAATGGTTGTTGACTGAAGCTATCAAAATAGCATATTAAGTCCTGGGGATGGTAATAGCAAAGCTTCAGTAGGATTCACATGCTACAAACATCCATGTGGGCTTTTAGTCTCTGACTGTACATGACACTTAAACTATGTCTCGAGTTTTATGAAGTTTCACAATACAACATGATTGAACATCAGTTTGGGAAGGGTAGTGTGATTTCTGTTCTACACCAACTAGATCCTGGAAGTTGCTTACCAAGCAAGATGACAGATTTAATATAATGATATCATGTGCTGGAAAATAATCTGAAGTTATTGATCATAGCTCCTTCTTGGATCTTCAAAAGGTATGTTTTATCATTGAAGAGTGGGAAGACATCTGGTCATCCATTCACTGAAAGAGCAGATAAACCAGTTGATGATTCATTTCAAGTTGGAAGTTGTTTTCTCCTCTACCACTGAATATTGTAAGGTTTATCTGCTCTTCTAGACTCTTGCTCACTCTCTGATCAATGTCATGCATGAAAAATTACATTAATGAAGCATATTATTACTTTGTCTTTTGTACATCTTGGGCAGATGTCTAGTACTGGATCTTGGTATTTAGACACTGACCTTAAAATCCAGGTAATTAGGATTTCTGATGCAATATTTGAAATGTGATCATCAGGGAAGTATCACTATGAAAGCTTTCTGGAAGAATGAGAGCTCACAGGATGCTGTTTAGAAAATTTTAAAATCTGTCCATTTTCTTTTTGGTTGAGAGTTTTCCTGATTGCCTCCAGGAGACATAACCACCATTTGAAAATAAGAATGCAAAATAGGATGGGGCACACAATTGGTATACACAAGCAGTATGCACACAGGCTCACAGGGCCCTTATACAATACACAATTACATTGTTGTGATTCTACCTAAGTTATAGAATCCTGGGTTTTGCATCTTAGCAAGGTACTTGAACTCTTTGGCTGAGAATTCCACATGCCTGAAAGTCTCCATTCTGTTTCCTGATGTTGCACATTAATGTTTGCATATACAGTTTCATTCCTGTATAACTATATGCAATTAGTTGCCATGGCACATATGGTAATTTCTTTGTCCTTTGTAAGTGCAGCAGTCCCACTTAGTGTAATAAACACCTATATTCAGATATACATAGTGTGGTCCCTCTCTGCACCAAATGGTTTATGCCATGTCCCCTTCTGCTGGAAAGTTGGATTGAACATACAAGAATCTAAGGAAGGACCAGAACAATAATTATCTTCACCAACTAGGCAACAATGTCTAGTTTATATCCCTGGAAAGTGGAGGATGACCTCTCAGCTTCTCATCTCAACTGTCTAATCTTGGAAACCCCCGAAAACACTCCATTAGCAGACTGAGGGTCTGCTGAAAGGCAATGTGATATTAAGCAGGGAAAGAGGACAAAGGTGATCAACATTATGGAAAATGTGTAGAATAGGGGTTCTCAACCTGTGGATCCCTAGATGTTTTGGCCTTCAACTCCCAGAAATCTTAATAGCTGGTAAACTGGCTGGGATTTCTGGCAGTTGTAGACCAAAATATGTGGGGACCCACAGGGTGAGAACCACTGGTGTAGAAGCACCTTTGGTAGCTGAGAACAAAGAAAGGTATATCCCACAACCTCAGTATCCCACAGCCCACTTCATTTCACAGGATCCTCTGACCTGTGAGAGACTATTTTCAGTGAGTAATGGGGAGCAGTGAGATGTGGAGGAGGGTGGAGAGTCAGCTTTTGTTTATCTTCTGTTTGCTGAAATGTGAATCGAGTCTTTTGGAATAAATCCACTCAAACTGTAGTCCAGTTACACAATTTCTAGCCCTGTATCCACTCATGGCGTTACTGAGTTAGAATCAAACCCTACTTTCTTCCTAAGCTCAAAGGTTAATCATAAGGTAACGTGGACTAGTTTTTGCTCCAATTGTTTCCTTGTGTTTTGGTACCCTTGAGTGTGATTTTCAAGTATGTATACCTAGTTGCAGTGGATACTTTCTTCTAACAATATTTGATTATTGTTTGAGACTGTTTCTATAACCTCATGACTACTACAGAAGTTGTTCTCATGAATATGATGCCTTCCTTATATAAGATTTAGTTGCTTAGGACAAAAGCTTTCCTTAAAGGATCTCCACTTACTGCTCTCAGGCCAAGAAGATCTGATGGAGAAACAAATCCCAGAAATGCAAACTTCCCTTGATATCTGATGGGAGACTTAGGGCCCATCCAGACAGACCCCAAAATGTGGAGCATATCAGGCTTTTACCGGAGGCATCCAAACAATGCCTCCAGTAAAAGCAAATTAATTTGGGAGAAAGCACGTAAACGCTGCTTTGTCCTGAATTAATTTGATACCCCATTAGACCCAGGTCTTCCTTAAAAGCCAGGATCTAAAGGGGTATCAGGCCTGTGTGAACTAGCTACTGGGTAGTCCTGGGTTTTTCAGGCTCCATGAGCCTGGAGAAGCAAGAGGGCACCCCCAACCTCCCAATCACCCTTAAAATTAAGCACAACCTATCTGGCCACCATTCTGCTGCTCATTTGTACACACCAGGAGGATTGCTGAGGAATGGTGGCCTGGTAAGTTATTACATTTTTAAGGCTGGTCGGGGGGGGGGGGGTGTCTGCCTGGGTGCCCTCCTGATAGTTACCCCACCAGGAAAGCCTAGTTTTCTTGGGGGGGGGGGCAGAAATGTGTGCCACAGCGGATTTTTAAAACCTGGTTTGGCGAACATTTTTGTCAAGTCTGGAAGTGCCCTAAATCTTCAAAGTAAAAAATAACAACAAATTCCTGATGTGCCTTGCAGATAATTTCCTATTTAAAAAGCTAGAGGAAAGAACAAAGGAATTAATAATCCTGGACTCGATCCTAACCAATAGGGAGTAATTGGTCACCAGAATAAAAATTATTGGCACTTTAAGGGGAAATGACCATGCAATGCCTGAAGTCACAATTGATGGACAGGGCAAAGTATAGTCAGACACAGACCCTTGATTTAGATAGACATGCTAAAGAACAAAGACACTCACACAAAAACACAGTCACAAACAATCCCATGGAAGAAAAATTGGAAACAATGTGTAAGGTCAAAAGAATATGATATCTTACCAAACTGATAGCTCTTTGCTTAGAATAAAATCTTTTCTGGAAATATCTTCTTTCCACTCTTTTTCATGTGCGCTTGCTCAGGCTGGTTTTTCACTGCCATATAATGCAGTTTGATTGCAGTTAATCTGCATCCTAAAACTGCATTATTTCTTTAGTAGTTTGCTGGGACACTAGCACCCTTTAGCAGACAACTACAACTCCCATAATAGCATAGCTTTGAGTTATTGAAATTGGAGTGCTGTCAAACTGCATTAATTCCACAGTGGAGATGCGCTCAGTGTCTCTGAAGTCTACATGGGACACATTGAGCTTACAGTCCTCTTCTATGCCCTGAAAGGTCTGTGCTCACTTGACACATGGAAGGGAACAACTGTCAGGGAATTCATCCATAGGATAAGATGTTACTAAAGGTCTGCTACCAACTCTGTTTTGTCTCCATTGTTTGTCAGTGTAAGAATAAGAGACAGAAAACTGATGTAATTGTGAGAGGGAAATGCTTAACTTAAGTTGCTTTAAGAGAATACTTTTATATGGATATTTGCCAAATAAATTGCTCATTTTTAAAAGTATCTTATCAAGTGCACCAAATTGTTAATTTGACAGGAAGAATGAATCATCACAATGTGCTTTAGGAAACAGTTTGACACCACGTTATAAACTAAACAGATTTCACTTTCAACATCTTTTTGGATTTCTGGACATCTGCCAGCATTTTCACCGATGTATGAATTCAAGCTACAGAACCAATATCCCTCTCTGTATTGCTTTTCTGTATTGCTTTTCCTCTCAGGATAAACTTGTAGTTGTAACAGGTGGCATTTAATTATTCTCTTTTTTCTAACAGCTGAAAGCTGAGTCATGTCATACATTTTGCATAGGATAGCATCACTTGTCCTACATATTGAAATGCTGGTGAAACACTCTGAACATTTTATATCACTTTTGTTGATCACATACAGCTTCCCTCTCAGAAAATCACACAATAGTCAACCAATCTTCCTAAGTCTGTGTACTGCAGATCATTCATTAGTGGTCCATAGGGCACTGCTGATGAGAGACTGTTTATTAGTTGCTAGGATTCTTGCAAAAGAATGAATAATTCAAGTCCATTCTTAAATTCTTCACACAAGAGCACTGATTATGAACCAAACTTATAATTTAAGACCTTTTCACTAACCTGGGGTTTACAATAGATGTTTTGAACAACACATCAAAGCCCAGCATTCTCCAGAAAGTAAAGCATAGCGCATGGTGTACAGAATGATGAAGATCAGTACTAGCAGACCCAGAAAGCCAAAGCTGTGGTCCATTATTATAAATATGGGCCCTCTCATATGGCTGCTTAAGATAGGATAATTGCGATTCACAGGAAGGAGTCAGAAATAAGTCCATACCACCCCATATTGTGTTTTTCTATTGGACCATGGGGATTCATAACTATAAATGTAGGTAATTTAGCTGAATATTTTGCAGTAATGGTTCATTATCAATGCACAGAAGGAAAGAATGGTCTGTGCAAGCTATAATTAAGCCCAACTTCATATGGAAACTTATCTTAAGTGGATAATTTAATATCCATATTTTATATCCAAATAAAAAAGTGAAAACAATAATAGGACATAAAAATAATTAATGAAGAGAATTATCCTAGTGCTATAATAAAATGACAACCAAGAAATCAAAAAAGTCCAGGAAAATAATTTTCACCTAATATCTAAAAGAAACTAGCTCAGAAGCTTCTTGAGGAAAGAATTCTGAAATTTGGACTCAACTGTAACTGAGGAAACTGAGGGAGACTCAGATTTTGGTTATCACTGGCCACAGAGAAAGTCTCCAGATTTGATCCTAGAACTGGGTAGAATCATGCAGGAAAAGGTGATTCTGATGTTCTTCACATAAGACAAGATGATGTCTAATATATTCAGTTAGCACCCTGTTGGGAATTTGGATGTATACCCAGGAGAAAAGCATTTCAATAAGGAAAAAGATTGCCTTGGAACCATTGCACAAATAAACAAAACAGCATGGCCATTAAACAGTGGGCATGATGCACAACATTGCTGCATATTGCAATACAGGACATCTCTCCTGTTGTGCCAGCTCCACTGGCTGCCAGTCTGCTACCGAGTACAATTCAAAATGCTGGCATTAGCCTATAAAACCCTAAACGGCTCCAGCCCAGCTTACCTTTCCTAACATAGCTCCCCCTAAGAACCACCTTGGAGATTAAGATCATCTGGGGAGGTCCTGCTTTCAGTACTGCTTTCTCTGCAGGCGCGACCGGTGGAAATAAGAGAAAGGGACTTCTCAGTGGTGGCCCCTCGGCTTTGGAACTCCCTCCCCAGTGATATTAGATCAGCCCTCTCCCTCCTGGTCTTCAGAAGGAAAGTGAAAACATGGCTTCAGAGAATAATGCAGTGCAATAACAGATATAGAATATCTTCAATGTCTATGGAATGGACTTGGACTATGATTATGGATGGCATGGTTTTAATATTGAATGCAATGTTTTTAAATGTTTCATATGTATTTATTTTAATTTAATTTTAATTGTAATGTTGTTGGAATTGTATGTGTTCTAAGGCATTGAATAATTGCCTATATGTAAGCCACCTTAAGTCTCCTTCAAGGTAGAGAAAGGTGGGGTATAAATAGGGTATATAATAAATAAATAAAATACATAAATAAATAAATCTTTGTACAATGATTGCTCTGCTCAGCACTTAGTATTCCTATATTTTTAGGAGTTTTTTTATAGCTTTTATAGAATATTGATGCTGTAGTTTACGGTTAATGGAGTTGCAAGATCTGGTTTTATTGGGTTGTTGTAGGTTTTTTCAGGCTATATGGCCATGGTCTAGAGGCATTCTCTCCTGACGTTTCGCCTGCATCTATGGCAAGCATCCTCAGAGATAGTGAGGTCTGTCGGAACTAGGCAAAAGGGTTTATATATCTGTGGAATGACCAGGATGAGACAAAGGACTCTTCTCTGCTGGAGCTAGGTGTGAATGTTTCAACTGACCACCTTGATTAGCATACAATGGCCTGACTGTGCCTGGGGCAAACTTTTGTTGAGAGGTTTTATTGTTTTAAAATGATAATTCATGTCTTGTTTTTCAGACTGTCAGAAATAGGACAGAAAGAGCTATGAAGCTGGACATTGAACAGGGGAATCCAATTCCCTAGCTGAAGTAAAGGGAGGTTTGCCACCAAAGAACAGTCTTCTTCTTCTGGTCCTTACCCTAGCGAGGGGAATTTGGGTTGCCTTGCAAACATGTCCAGTGACCTTATGGCCCTGTAAGTTTTTGTAAGATTTGTAAAAACAACTACACCAAGTCCATTTTAAATCAGTGGCACTTTGCCATAATAAGACAGATACTATTTACAGTTTAATTAGGGGACTAAATTAGTGTATATAACTAAAATTTAGATGTATGAGGAAGAATATGTGGATTTATCTCAACTCTGGTGTTTATGGAGCATTACAAGATAGAGTTGGGATCTAGAGGTGGTGTTGAATGACAGCTCCCAGCAACCCTCAGCATTGATTATGCTTAATAGGATTGCTGGGAGTTGTCATGCAACAGTATCTGATCAACGATTCAGTGGCCATACCTGGTCTAGAGGGAAGGAAAGGAACATAAATGTAATCTGTGGGGAAATTAATCTTCTTCCTGCTGGCCAGGTGCTGGCTTTGAGTGTCTTTATATGGTGATAGGACAAAGAGTCAAGGATAGCATTAGTATATGACAAACATGCTGACTATCAGTCTTTATATCAGAGAAACCACCAGGGATAGTGTGTGATTTCATAGATCATGTCAAAGCCATGTTAGGAAGATGTGCTTGGAACATCATAGCCTCCGTGAATTATCAGTGTCATCTTAATATGCCATTGGCCAAACACATTCTTCTGCATATTATCTTCATCTTAAAATTTTAAGTGGATCAGAAAGGTGGTTAAAAGAAGAAGAAAAAACTATTTATGAAATTCAAGACCTTTTCAGTTATTATTAAGTGCAGATGTTTTGTCAGTCTTCATTTAATTTAGCATTTTAAAGTACAGATTCAGCCTCTCTTAACCCAAATTTCAAAATCTGAAATTATTCAAAACCCAGAACTGTCCTCATTTTGGATTTTGGAAATAGTGGCACTTTCGCTTTCTAATAGTTCAATGGACACAAACTTGGTTTAACTGACAAACCTATTAACAACATTGTGCATTAAATTGCCTTCAGGCTATGTGGCTACGGTGTATCTGAAATGTTAATCAATTTTTGGCCTTGGGTCCCATCTCCAAGATATCTTGTCATGTGTATATTCAAATATATGTATTCCAAAATATGAAAAACTCCAACATACAAAATCCTTCTGGTACCAAGCATTTTGAATCAAGAATATTCTGCCTGTACCTTGTTGTTCATACATGCTTCTTATTCAGGGAACAATTATTAATATTATTAAGATCTCCGTTATTGAAATGAACAGGGAACCAACATGATTAAATTGATAACAAATGTGAATGAGAGTGGTAACTATATGAAATGAATAGACAGAAAACAGATTTTGTGATATTTGAAAAGAACATTAATTTAAAACAGGTATTATAATCTAACCAAAAAGAAAATGTTTCTCCTTTACAACTTGCATGTGCAGTTGCTATTTCAGTGCTTGACTTAACCACATAGTGTCACCCTAGACCATCAAAATCAAATCTTTTATAGGCTCTGTAGTTTTGTAGCTGTCCGAGAAAGCTTTTACGTTTCATGACTAAAACATGTTTCTGGCAAAAGACATAATGAAATATGACAATTGAACTACTGAGATGTCTAGGCTTTATTCTGAGTGATTCCAAATTGATTTGCACAAGTTGGGAGCTAGTAAACTATGAAGAAATCCTTCCTTCAAATAATGTTATGCTCACTTAGTGATCTTCTGCTCATATAGTCTTCAGCCTCAACATTCAAGAGATAAAGTGCGTTATCCCATTTTCTAAGGTTTGAGATTTGGTCACTCAAGATAATTTTCATCTATACTTGAATTTAGGGAAGGTGATATAATTCCTAATATGAGATTTTGGGACAAAAGTGGAATCGGGGAATGTGCACTCTCTACACTTTGATTTCCATCCTTCCTTTTGGATGGTGTAAACTTTCAGATATTCTGCCTCTTGTACAGTTTATACAATTATATAATATTGTAACACAGCAAATGGTGTGAAATTATATCTCACTTAGAGTGCATCTATACTATAGAGTTAATGCAGTTCAGCACCACTATAACTGTCATGGCTAAATGCTATGGAATCCTGGGAGATGTAGTTTCATGAGATTTTTAACCTTTTCTGCCAAAGAGTATTGGTGCCTCACCAAACTACATCTCCCATAATTCCATAGCAGGAGCAACAGTAAAGGTAGTTAAAGTGGTGTCAAATGCATGTATTCTACAATGTAGAGACCTCCAAAGTTGCAGTCAAAAATGGCTTGAATCATTAGTTAGTTAGTTTCAACCAGAGTAGAACCATTGAATCAATAATGAATTAACATGTAGCTACATCCTATTGATTTAATGAGCCTACTTCTGGACAAAACAAAAATCCATTTTCTGCACAGAAAGAAAGGTTCCAGAAAATAACACTTCTTTGCAGAAAATTGTGTATTTTGAGAAATTAATAATTTCTACCATTTTCCATTTTTTATGCAAGCATCTGAATGGAGAATATTTTCCACACTGAATCCGGCACTGTACATTACTTTGTGTGGCTGTGCCATGCAAAATGTAGTTATGCTGTAGCCTGACACACTTGATGCAGGGGAAGTCAGGACATTTCTGTCAGTCTCATATGCAGAAGCAGCCAGAGGTATTATCCCTCTACAGATGTTCCCAGCACTAGTGGTATAGAAGAGCCTCCTACATAAACTAGAGACAGAAAATCCTCAATTTCCCCTGCTTCATGGGACTACTCTGTGGTCTTGTACATGGTCATTAAAAATAACAGGCTCTGCTGGGCAGATTGTAGAGAGGCATCTACTTGATAGAAGTCTTCTGATTTCCTGGGAAGTAGGGAGAAAAATAAACCATGTGTTTCGTATTGGAAAGAGGAGGGATTGATGCACTTGATCTCTTTACAGGTTCGTTTTTGTCTGCAGTGAAAGCAACTCTTGAAAACAGAAATCTCAACATATTGTCGAAGGCTTTCATGGCTGGAATCACTGGGTTAATGTAGGTTTTTCAGGCTATATGGCCATGATCTAGAAGCATTCTCTCCTGACATTTTGCCTTTATCTATGGCAAGTATCCTCAGAGGCAGAGGCGGCCCTAGGTAATTTTCAACGGTAAGCAAACAGTATTTTGGTGCCCCCCACAACCAATCATTGATATATATTTTCTGTTTGTAGTGGGAGTTCTGTGTGCCATATTTGGTTCAATTCCATCATTGGTGGAGTTCAGAATGCTCTTTGATTGTAGGTGAACTATACATCCCAGTAACTACACTTGCCGCACTTGCTCCCTTGCCTGGCCCGCTTTGGGTCCGGAGGCATGCCTGAAGACCCCGGCGTGTGCACCAAAAGTCACCTCTTCTCCTGACTTTCTCCTCAGCCATTGGGACCGAGAGAGAGAGAGAGAGAGAGAGAGAGAGGTGGAGATGACCACCTTTCCTGAAGGTAGGCGCAAAAACAAAGGAGGGAGCGGAGGTGAGAGATACCTCCAGCCAGAGGGGCTCTCTCTCTCTCTCTCTCTCTCTCTCTCTCTTGGCGCTCCTCAAGTGGCAGTTGAGGGGCATTTACAGAGGCGCCTCTGCGCGCCTGGCAAAAAAAAGTGTTCTGCGACCGCTTACTTCGCGTAATGGACGAGCCGCCCCTGCTCAGAGGTTGTGAGGTTGTGACCTTACAACCTCTGAGAATGCTTGCCATAGATGTGGGTGAAACGTTAGGAGAGAATGCTTCTAGAACATGGTCATATAGCCCGAAAAACCTACAACAACCCAGAAATCTCAATAGTTTCTTTTTCTTGGAAATATAGCTGCTCTATGGCTTGAATAATTGGGTTTAGAAGTACTCACTGTTTCATTTGTCTTTAATCAGGTTTTTTAAAAACATATTTCTTTCTGCCAGTCTGGATAACAGTAATCTATCTTTTCCTAAAGTAGAAGAGCAACCTGTGGCTCATAAGATTAATATGGCCTGTGGCAGTTTTCGACAGGTTCACAACCCCTGCCCCCAATATATATATTAGTGCTTAGAAAGTACAGATCACTCCAGAAGTACACTTTTTAAAAGGTAAAGAACAGTCTCATCTGAGCAGGGAAAGAAAAGATATTGATAGCAATGATCATCTTGGGTTCACATTTTGGAGTAAGGGAGGGAAACAGAAAGGAAAAATGTATTGTCGAAGGCTTTCATGGCTGGAATCACTAAGTTCTTGTGGGTTTTTTCGGGCTATATGGCCATGTTCTAGAGGCATTTCTCCTGACGTTTCGCCTGCATCTATGGCAAGCATCCTCAGAGGTTCACCTCTGAGGATGCTTGCCATAGATGCAGGCGAAACGTCAGGAGAAATGCCTCTAGAACATGGCCATATAGCCCGAAAAAAACCCACAAGAAATTAGAAAGGAAAAAGGTGTATGTGTGTGTGTGTCCACACATATGACATGGCAGCAGTATTGGTTTATGGAAAACTGAGTGGAATGGTGTAATATGCGTATGTGTGTATGGACAGGACAGAAAGAGAAAGCTATCAGAAGGTCTATATGAAACACAAATAGATTAACTTTTTCATTAAGAACTACATTCCTTTGCAGGGTCACCTCCTGGCAAGGCCCAGTGGCAGCTGAAGAATTAGACATCAGAAGGTGTGATGATTCCAATTAGGTGTTTATGCATATAAAATTTAAAGGACCTAGTAAGGGTGCTCGGCCTCTCCACCATCCCTTTAAAGTTTGGAGTAAAGTGCAAGATGGAGTCACTATTCTACTGACATAGGAACCACCAACAACCAGAACCACTTAATTTTTCTCTCTGAAAAATCCATACTCTACCTTTCTCTTTCACCATCTCTATCTTCCTCTTTCTTAAGGCAAAAGAAGGAATGTTGATGATCTTAAGAGAGAAAGAGACAAAAAGAAGACAGGCTGATCTAATGCCAGTGCCTGCTCCTCAGAAGATGACTGGCAAAAGTGTGCGGCTCTCAATAAAAAAAGATTTTAGCCAAAGTTTTCTAAATTTCCAGTTTGAAGAAGAACAAACTCTCTTTGTGTCAGGTGACTGAGGAGCAACAGTGCAGGAATAGTGGTTGCCAGTGTAGTCTGCTTAGTTAAATAGAATCTGAATTTTAAAAATCACTTGTAGGACAGTTCTTATGATGAGGGATATTAAATTGAGAAGTTGTATCCTCTCCTTCCAATAGGAAGCTGTGCCAGATCTTTCAAAAGGCCTTATGTTACACAAGACATTACAAGTTAGCCCTTCACATAGAAAATGAGATACAAATAGTAATGTAGAGCTCAGGATAAAATATCATTGCTTTTCTTCTGCCCCCTCTGGTTAATATTTTGTAATTATTTTAGAGTAGCAGCATTCTTTTGAAGATAGGGGTAGCTCTGAATCTCAACATCACCGACTTTTGCTGTATAGCTGAAGGTGACCCATTTTCTGTTCTTTTCCAAAACCAAAAATGACTCCAGGGGCTAAGCCACCTTTAAAGTAACAGCCATCCACGTAATTTTTGTGACAGCTAAATCTTCTCAGTTGTCTCTTTAAGCACTCTTGTTTCATTTTCTATTTGAAAAATGCATCCTCAGTGCTCTATGTTCCTTACCTTTTGCAAGGTGAACATGTGACATTCACTGAACTCTGGTGTGTTTTCATTAACTGCAACCTAGTTACCACCATATAACCACATCTAATACAAAAGAGGACTTGCGTACATGGAATGGCAGGAACAAACTCATCCCAGTGTAATCAGCAGAACTACTAATCATCTCACTCAAACACATAACACAAGTACACAAAATTGTTTGACTTTGACCAAGACATGAACATTGAGCCTTGTAGAATGAGCTATAGAGACATTATGTTGATGAGGCCTTCCTAACATTTAAGGCCATGTCTACACAAGTTGGCCGGTTGGCGGGGACGAGGGACAGGGCCTTCTCGGTGGTGGCCCCTCGGCTGTGGAATGCCCTACCCACAGGCATCAGTTCAGCTCCCTCATTAATGGCATTTCAGAAAAAAGTGAAAACCTGGTTATTTGAACAGGCGTTTGAATAGGCAGTGCAATGAATTACAACGAATTATAGGAAACCGGAACAATGGATGATGAGCTGGGATTATGATTTTAATTATGAGATGCTAGTGAGTTGTTTATTGATGTTTATTGATGGTTATTGATGTTAATTGCTTAGTGTATTATTGTGTTAATTGTTTTTTTAAATGGCTGTATGATGTTTGCATTGAATTTTTGCCGCTGCTTGTTGTTAACCGCTCTAATGGCTGAGAAGAACGGTATACAAATAAAGTAAATAAATTAATTAATTAATAAACCTGTACTTGCCACAAACCCAGCACTGGCAGTCTTCATGATGCATAATAACTTCCAGCAAGAACCCAGATGTTTAACCCCTACTCAATCTTTCTCCACATTAAGCAAAATTGGGGAATAATCCAGTCAGGCCAATCCATTGTCCAGTCTGTATGCACGCTGTTGTAATCACTCTTCCGCTGCACTGATCAGAGCTGCGAAAAGACTGAGTTCTACTCATGCTGCCATCACCATTCCTGCCTGAGCCTTGCTCTTATGTTTACATCTGTTGAGATCAGAATGGATAATCAAGGATGGACTGGACACACAGCCCTGAATTCAGTAGATACGTGTTGCACTTAGACAACAACAGGGCTTTTTTGTTCTTCGTAAAAGTGTTCGTGCACTTACTCCACTAAAGCTATTTAGAATACTTGGTAGCTATAGATGTCTTTCTGCATCCCTGGTGGTTTTATAAGGATATTCTGGTTTCCATCCACATACTAGCATAAACACCATGTTTAGTCACAAATCGAACAGAGATAATGAATCAAGTTGAGTTATTTCTGTGTTGGTTCACCATTTAAAAACTGATTTAATAGGTTTACTGCAGCTGGGACTAATCAGTAGCATAACTCGTTACATTTCGTGCTCCTGCTAAAACTAAATTCCATTATTGGATGATAAGTCAAAACAAGGGATGGATGTTTGCTTTGCATTATCTCCTCTTGTGGGCATTTTTGAAAGAAGGGAATCAAAGGGAAAGGGAAGATGTAGGGATGTAATCATTCAGCACCACACTTGTTGGTTTGTCTCTCAGGGAAGAACAACAAAACTTTTTTTAACAAAAAGGAAGGTGGCTCAGTTGAACCAACACAAGGGAACACTAGTTTTCATTGCATTCATCAGTCCAGAAGATGCCAGTTTTCACGTTGCCTCCTGCCCCAGTCAAGTAAGACTGTGGGAAAAGGGTAAGGGAGGACTTTGTGTGATTCCTCTGGGCAGCAATCCAGACTGTCCTTGCGACAGGGGACAACTCAGATTTTTACAGGCTGCAAGAATGAGATTCTATTAAGAAATTGTGTTTATTGTAATGCAAGTATTAGAAATAAAGAAGTAGTTCATACTATTCATATATTATTTATATATACATCTATCTATCTATTCTAAAAAACACTTTGCTCATACAACTTAAAAACATCTTGCTGTGACAATTTCAAGGGCTTTGATGTATCAACAACGATGTGTTTTGTATTAGACTATAAATAAGAATGCTGTGAAAACAACAGTCATCACAAACACAAGATGGTATTATGTAAGGTCTGTAGCTTTATTTTAACAAAAACTTCACTCACTTCCTGCATGTCTCTTGCTTTGGTGTAGGGGACAGTGTGTACTTAGCATCCTTACTGTTGCCTTGGGAATGAGAAATCACATGGTACACCCTGGTAAGGGAGCATGCTCAGTGAATGAATAAATAAGGCCAATTTTTCTTCCTTTGTTTTAAACTCTCTCTGAGATTTCCTGCTGAAAAATACAGTTGTGTGGAATGCTTGATTTGCATTGTATCAAGAAGAATGACACAACTCTGCTGAAGTTGGGATTTGTGGTCGCTTAAACCTAGATTAATGTAAAACAAAACCATTGGCACGGCCGTGGGAAGGTTCAGACTCTCAGCAAGGAGACTTTCCAAAATCTCCACACTGGGAAATTCTTCTTTTAAAGTGTGTGTGCATGTGCGTGCGCATGCACACAAGCGCAAGTTGGGGAACATTTCACAGCTATACATGCCAGCAGTTGTGCCTATCTATCAAAACATAAACACAAATTCTTTGGCTTTTTATAGTTGTACCACACACACACATCATCCAATTTGTTTCAACAAAGGTCTCTTAGAGGTTAAAAAAGTCTATCAAAAATTATATTGCCAGGTTTGTTTTATAAAAACCCTTCTCCTTTCTTTTTTCCTCCAGTCCCACCTCATCACCCTCTCTTTAAAGGCTGAGCTAATTCTTTTGCTCAAGACTCTCGTGCTCATTTGCATGGAAATGTGTGCCTAGAATTCCAAAAGAGACACTTGTAACTTTGCAGAGCTTGAAACTGAGCATATTCCGGTCCTCCAGATCCACGCTGATTTCCCTGGGGCACAAAATCTCTGTTGGAAGTGACTTGAATAAAGAGCCTTTTCCCGTGTTAAATTGAGGCCATCCTACATAAACAGTCAATGCTGGAAATTTTTCTTGTCCTGAAAAGAGCTGTTTTTCACAGTGATATTGCCCCCGAGTCTCTCTGAAGAGCCAGCTCTGCAAACTAGAATGTTTAACAAGTGTACTAATAAAATAGCATTTTTGTCAAGACAGAAAGAATTAGAGGAATGTTAAGATAAGGTGCCTAGTAGAATGAAGTCTTTTTATTTTAGGAGTCTTCTATAGTGAAGTCAAAGTGTTTAGGAAATGCATTCGAGTTTCTTGAATAAGAAACAGGAGAATGTAAGCTTTCCACTGCTTAGCACTTTCATATGTATATTCATCTTGCACATTAGTACATTAATTCTTGTATTGGACTGTAAAAGAGGATGCACATTTCACTCTGTTTTAATTTGCGCCTCTTTCCTGTATCGTCAGTCTTAAATGTCATTAATATCTTGTAGTATATATAAAAGTACATACTGTACTCTTTATAAATACACACTTAAATACATGCTTTTAAGCATGGGACAAAATAATATTCGTTATGATTCCTGTATGCCTCGGGGATGTGTTTCTGGACTTTCCACAGTTAGCAAGAATCATGGAAAATAGTAAACCATATCAAACAAATGGCTTCTGATGGAAGCACACCATAGAATCATGCTGCAGGACCTGGGACATGTCCAGGAAGGATGTCTTTCGATGTATTTTTAGGTCCTCCAATGCACCTTCATGGTCAACTTTTAGTGGAAGCATATCATAGAATCATGCTGGCAAATATCTAGAAAGTGCATATTTTATAAGATGCAGATAAATGAAAATGCAGGTATTGGTCCCGTGAATATGAAGGTCATGTAGTACGTATCTTTAGAGCTAGCATGGTATAGTGTGTCGTATGTTGAATTAAACCTCCAGAAGACTGGAGTGTAAATTCAGTCACAGAAATCCATTAGATAACCTTGGACAACATATACTCTCCCATCCTTAGAGGAAGGCAATGCAAAACCCCACTGAAGAAATCTTGTCAAAAAAACTCTGCTGCTGAGTATATGGCAAAGAGTGGTGTTGGGGTAGGGTCAGTGGCGGCTCAACCCATTATGCAAAGTAAGCATTTGCAGTATAGTTGATTTTGCCCAGGGGTGCTCTTGAGGCGCTCTTGGGGGAAAATAGACCTTGGCATATGTGAGTTGTAGTTACTGGGATGTATAGTTCACCTACAATCAAAGAGCATTCTGAACTCCACCAATGATGGAATTGAACCAAATATGGCACACAGCCATATATCCTCATCAAGTTTGATATCATGGAAGAAAATGTATAGTTTTCCAAGAAACCCTAAAAGGTTATGAAAGGTGTGGTGTTCTCCACTCTTACTCAAGTATACATTTGAATTTTAAAATAAATAAATATATAAGGAAAAAATATTGAAAAAGTGGAAAACATTTATGAATTTACTCAGGGTCTTTGTCTGACTACCACTGAAAGTGCATTGCTGGTAGTTTCGACAAAGAAGAATTGTATGGGATGAAAAGACCTTCAAAACATGCCCTGAATGACACATCACTGCCACAGAGAACAACCTGCAGATGGATGTACAGTCACACACTCAGAGAAATAAATTATTAATGAAGTTGATTATTTCCCATTTTACAAAAGGTACTGGTGACAGATTTGTCTAGGCTGTGTGATAAGGTCCTTAGAATAATAATAAAAATATCAGTTTGAGTAGCAACCCAGGGATTCATTCACAATTATAAGATGTGTTGCAATATTTGTGTGCTCCATTTCAATCCAAGAAGAGGGTGGCTGCACAAAAGCCCCCCTGTATTCAATCATACCAATGATAACCAAATGTGTTGTCAGGACTTTTCCAATGGGACATCTGTCTTCACAGTTGTGGTTTTTGCTGTCATGTTGGAAACGGAAACTAGTATTCTATATCATACAGATGGAGCATAAGTATTGGTTTATGCAATCCTAATCCCTCCTGTTCTTAGGCAGCTGCTTCCTTGTGCTTGGAGCATGTTGGGAAGAGGCAAAATAGGAGAAGAGCTGCCACTAGAAGAGAAACGGCATCCAGTGCATTTAAAAGGCTTGGAATAAACTGGAGATTAGTGTGAGCATTGTGCAAAAATATACTGCATATTTGTTTCTATAATATTCTCTAAAGACATTGCATGGTGAGATGGGTCATAAAGTTCCAATGAGACAGAACTACACATTTCACCTTCTGTAGGACTCATCTGAGTATGTCCACTTGATGGACAGTGGAGAGTGGGGGACAATAGAAGGGCATGAGTCCTCTGAAAATCCTGGAACAATGTTTTAATTGTTCATCCAGCTACATGGATGCTCCAGTGCTACCCCCTGCTGTCATGAAACAGCCATATTTGGGACATAGTTTAGAGGTGTTGATTTTTTTCTCTCTATAATGCTTCTAAAGAGGCATATGCTGTTGTTGTGATGTTATGATGGATGTCAATAGCAGGATGACAGCAAAGATTATACACCTGTGTACCCCTAGATTATGTGTGCCATGAACAATACAATTCTGTCCAATATTGTGCATTTAAAAAACTAAAACAACATTTTACACACCGTCCTATAATTGATCAAGAGGACAGACCATTGCATGAATTGCTGTCACAAAGAACCGCTCAGAAAGAAAAAGTAAGACAGCCTTTGCCTATGTTGAGAGTAAACAAACAGCTTGCTGAATGCTGCAGAAGTGCCTGTTGTTAGCTGTGCCATGGAACAGTCAGGGGAAGGCATCTGGCACAGAACATCATTGGCAGTGTTGATGGTTACCACAGTCTTGTTTCAGGGGCCAGGTCCCCATGTCAGTGGAAAGGCACCCTTGGTTGTGAACTTATGAGCCACATAAGATCCTATTGATCCTATACTGAAGCTACTAATTCATGTAGTGTTCTATAGTTTTAACATTTTGGCAGGATTCACCATTTTCCGGGTAGTCTTAAGTCTCTGAACTTTACTGGCAGCAGAATGAACTTCTATGTTTTTCCTCTTTCCCCTCTCTTCTAAAGAAACTAGCCAGTTCCTCTCCCTTTGAAAGTGTATTGTTAAGGCATTTTGTTCTTTCAAGCTCTTAGAAATCACTCCCCACAAAGACTTTTTCTGGTTTTTAATTCAACTGGAAAGAATGGTCTCTATTAAAAATGTCAACAAATACAGGGGAAGAACAAATTAGAATAGTAGGGGAAGTAGAATGTTTTGCAACAACTCCAAATGGATTGGCTCTGAACTTGCTCCTGGAATACTTATCTTTTAAGTTACCTTGCACATTTCTGTATTAATCTAATGATTATAAAAGGAGGTGGAAGCTGCACCATGAAAGTTATGTTTTAGTTGCTTAGTACAGTTGTGTTTCTCCTCTGTATTTTCAAAGTAATTTAACTAACCCAAGCATTAAACATTAAGCATACTCCTAAAATAAAATAAAAAAATTCAGAGCAGTCCTATGTGGGGAGGCTGACTGCTACTTCTCCAAGCCAATAACTTTAATTATTTTTAAAGAAATTTTTATTTTTATTTTTATTCTCAAACAAAATCTATGTGGAGCAGTAGCTACAGCAGTTTCATGCTGAAATAACTGAGGGCCCTGACTTTGGGGTCTTCTGTAGATATGGAAGATGTACACATTTATTGGATTTGAAACCCATGCCCCCAGAACTGTCCAAACATCTCATTAACAAAGTGATGGGCAGACACAACCTGGACCCCTCAACTCTACCCTTTGTCTCATGATTTGTCAATTACTGCAATGCCAGGAGAAGAATATTTGCCATTGTGGCACCCATACTAATGAGGTAGTATAAAAATAGTATATTTCTACCAAAATATAAAAACAATCTAACTATTGTATAATCTTCAAGTAAATTTTCTTCAAGGCAAAGGTAACTTCCTTTTTACATAAATCTTTTCCTTGCAGAATAATTCCTTTTTTTCTCATTCGCTTTTTACAGATATCATCAGCCATGCAAGAAAAATCAGTGTTGACAGTGCTTGGTAGTATGGGAATATATGTCAGTACATTTCTATTATTACACTAGCTTTATTTGAGAACACTGCATGCAATCTCAGTTCTCATCCACCAATAGTACATTGTGTCCAGCACAGGTGTGAGAAGTAATTAGTTACAAATAGTTTTTGTGATTAGTTTCCTTACCCAATAACTCAGGAGTAATTGCCCTATATATTCATGTATAAGTATAGAAATTTCAGCACAAAAATCAACCCAAAAAAAATCTAGATTGACTTATCTATGGGTCAATAGAAAAACATCTATTTCTGTTTTATTGACTATTCTACAGCCCTTGACAGTGTGGATCATAATAAATTGTGGAAAGTTCTTGGTAGTATGGGGATACCAAGCCACCTTGTCTGTCTCCTGAGGAATCTGTATGACGATCAATTAACAACAGTAAGAACAGACCATGGAACAATAGACTGGTTCAAGATTGGGAAAGGAGTATGGCAGGACTGTATACTCTCACCCTACCTATTCAACTTGTATGCAGAACACATCATGCAATGCGTGGGGCTTGATGAATCCAAGGCTGGAGTTAAAATTGCTGGGTGAAACATTAACAACTTTAGATGTGCAGATGATACGACTTTGGTGGCTGAAGCAAGGAGGAGCTGAGGAGCTTTATAACCAAAGTGAATGAAAAAAAGTGCAAAAGCTGGGTTGCAGTTAACCATTAATAAACACAAGATTATGGTAACCAGACTGATTGGTAACTGGCAAATAGAGGGAGAAAACATGGAGGCAGTGACAGACTTCTATTTCTAGGCATGAAAATTACTGTGGAAGCAGACTGCAGTCAGGAAATCAGAAGATGTTTACTTCTTGGGAGGAGAGCAATGATCAATCGCAATAAAATAGTGAAGAGTAAAGACATCACACTGGCAATGAAGATCCACATAATTGAAGCAATTGTGTTCCATGTAGTAACCTGTGGATGCGGGAGCTGGACCGTAAGAAAGGCTGAGGCATGGAAGATAGACACTTTTGAACTGTGGTGCTGGAGGAAAATTCTGAGAGTGCCTTGTACTGCGAGAAGATCCAACCAGTCCATACTCCAGGAAATAAAACCTGACTGCTCACTGGAGGAAAGGATATTAAAGGCAAAGACAAAGTACTTTAACCACATAATGAGAAGACAAAAAAGCTTGGGGAAGGTAATGATGATGGGAAAAATTGAAGGAAAAAGGAAGAGGGACCAACCAAGGGCAAAATGGATGGATATTATCCCTGAAGTGACTGACTTGACCTTGTAGGAGCTGGCAACAGGGAGCTCTGGCGTGGCTAGTTCATGAGATCACAAAGAGTCAGAAGTGACTAAATGAATAAACAACAACAAAATATCCTGGCCAAAGCATTTCTACGGTGCTGAAAACTTAGGCATTGGAAAATAAGGTCTGCAATGTTCTTCTGGTCATTTTCCAGAATCCTAATCTCCATTCACTCAGAAATGTTTCCATCTGGGGGGTGGTGGGGGTGGTGGTGGTGGTGGTTGCTGCTGCTGTATGTTATTTCCAACTTATAGTGACCTCGAGTCCTTCGGGAGATGCTAGCGGGGTACAAATAAAGTTAATAATAATAATAATAATAATAATAATAATAATAATAAAGTGAACCTGTCACAGTGATTTGATACTCAACAAGATTTGTTCAGAGGTGGATTGCTTTTGAATCAGGGCATGCCAGGCTGTGAAGTTGGAGTTTTGAAGAGTGGCACTCTCATACATAACTATGAAGATGGAATGCTATCATTGTAGTTATGTTGATCATACAAGAGTTCAAATGAAAGAATATTGGCCCAGGGCAGCTTCTTAGCATACGAATTTGGTTTGTGTATTAGAACTGAGCAGAATTTACAATTACTTAATGCAAAACAGATATTATGTGTTAGGATACCCTCAGCCTTCTTTCTTTCAGTAGCCTAAGGAGGGTTGAGGATAGGAAAGGGTGATTGTTTTGACTAACGAGGGTGATTGCTTGGTCTGAAAATCACTAAGAACCATACATGCCATACTAATAGCTGCTCACCTCTGATTTAATACATTATTCTTCAGATGACAAGGCCTCTGGAAGCCTAAAATATCCCTTCCTGGTACTCATCATTATCATCATCATCAACAACAACAACTTTATTTTGTACCCTGCCTTCATCTTCCCAAAGGGACTTGGGGTAGCTTACATATGGCACAATGTGCCTAAAACGACACATAAAATAAACATACAGTACAATACAAAATAAAACCAATAGCATATACTGAATACTACTTTATTCACTGGACAAGTAGAGTGGGGTTGTCAATAACATTGCCGAAACTTCTGAATTGGGTCCAAATTTTTTAATGTATTCATAAATGATATTAGATAGAATCATAGAATCATAGAATCAAAGAGTTGGAAGAGACCTCATGGGCCATCCAGTCCAACCCCCTGCCAAGAAGCAGAAATATTGCATTCAAATCACCCCTGACAAATGGCCATCCAGCCTCTGCTTAAAAGCTTCCAAAGAAGGAGCCTCCACCACACTCCGGGGCAGAGAGTTCCACTGCTGAACGGCTCTCACAGTCAGGAAGTTCTTCCTAATGTTCAGATGGAATCTCCTCTCTTGTAGTTTGAAGCCATTGTTCCACGTCCTAGTCTCCAAGGAAGCAGAAAACAAGCTTGCTCCCTCCTCCCTGTGGCTTCCTCTCACATATTTATACATGGCTATCATATCTCCTCTCAGCCTTCTCTTCTTCAGGCTAAACATGTCCAGTTCCCTAAGCCGCTCCTCATAGGGCTTGTTCTCCAGACCCTTGATCATTTTAGTCGCCCTCCTCTGGACACATTCCAGCTTGTCAATATCTCTCTTGAATTGTGGTGCCCAGAATTGGACACAATATTCCAGATGTGGTCTAACCAAAGCAGAATAGAGGGGTAGCATTACTTCCCTAGATCTAGACACTATGCTCCTATTGATGAGATGAGATGATGTTGTCTATGTACCTGCAAGTATGCCATTTAGTGTAGTTGAAACAAAAAATCAGAAACGATTGCAGTGCTTGGACTGGATAGCTCAGGGGGTTGGACTCTTCCAACCCTGTGATTCTGTGAATTACAAATGACCATTCCAAACTTGTACTGTAGAATATGAAACTGCAAACTGATGATCACTGAGACAAAAAAAAACAACAACATATAAATATGCTATAAACAATTATAAAGCATAACTGCATGTTTGGGATAAAGCTGAGTGACAGGTTTGAAAAGGCTGAATGCTATGAAAGTGGGCAGAGGAATAGTGATGTTAAGCTACATTTAAATAATTGATCACCTTCCTTAACCTTGGCAGGTATTTGAAAGCTTTTTTGTCCTGTTATAGATAGGGAAGAGACACTCCGCTTTATGCAAGATTCATTATCATAGTCCGTGCTATTTTTTAAGGGTTCATTTTCACGATATCTTTCTAGACAATATTGTGCTTGTTAAGTCTTAGTCAAATTCATGTTTCCCAAAATCAAAAGGACATTGGAACCAATTTTGTAAACACAATTTCTTTTTGATTGGTTGCTTAATGTAGACAACTATGGAAATCAAAAGGGAAAACAACACTTTGCAGTTCAACATTCTAAAATGTTTAAAAAATGTGAAATTTGGCAGATCAGCAAAAAGTAAGCAAATAGAAAATAGCACACCCACTATTCTTAAATGGGTTTCTTTGTGGTGCAAAGACACATTTGACTATGAAATTAAAATATCAGAATGAAGAGAAATAATAGTCAAAATGCCTTACGTAGGATGGGACAGGAACAACCTGTTACAAAGCAAATAAAGTGAGAAATCTTGCAATAGATAGATTGACCTCCTCTTTCCTGCCGACTGTATGGGAATCCCAATCTGACATCAAAGGTGCAACAGGGGCAGCAGCAGTGACATGGGGGCAAACCATCCCCTTAGCTGATCAAAGCAGAGAAAGGGTGATGGCATGGTATCCATCCGAACAGGGGATCAGGCCAAATCAAATCTTACCAAGCTATCCAGACTGCCAGAAAGCACCAGGACTTTGCCCAACTTTGTCTAACTCAAACTTGATACTCACTAAAAGTTGACAAATTGCTGTGGAGACAGAGACTGACTGATTTGAGCTAGATCCACTTTTGAGTCATGTACATTCTGCCATAACTGGTATACAGAGGCTTGGTGCTTTTGGTCTTGGAAATAATGCATATCCTTGTGACTACAGTAGGCACTGATAGTCATTTGATCGCAAAAGATTTCTCTATTTCTGTTTTAAAGCTGCTTATGCTGGTGGCAACCACCTCATATTAAGCAAATGTTCTGGTTTATCAATGACTGCATGAATAAGTCTGGCATAAATCTTGAATTTTTCAGATCAACTGGTTTATCTTGAGTTCTAGACATGTGAGAGAAAGAGACAGACAATTCTTTACATCCTAAGTTCTAGACATATGAGCGAGAGCAAGATTTCCACATTTACTTTCTATTGGCTATGCATTCAATTGATATTATTCCCACATTTTTCACCTTTCAGCTTTTCTTGAAATTAAAAGGCTCAGGTGTTTTAACTTTTTGTCATAAGTGAGTTATCCTGGCCTCTGATTATTTGATTACAACCAGACTCATATATGTAGTGTTATAAATATGTTTTATAAAAGTACTAAAATATTGATAACTTTGTTTTGTATTGCTCTCATAATAATTCCTAACATAATTTTTGCCTTTTCCACAGTACTTGCATAATTAGTAAACATCTCACAAGAAATCATTAGCATTTGACTGATAAAAATAGGAACATAATCAAAGCATTCCTTGGTAGACATCTAAAATGCCATTTTCACACAATTTTAAGAATTACTTGATTAAGCAATATATCTTAGATGAAGGTAATTATTTCACAGTGCTATTTATTTCTTAACTGTTGAAAGCATTTGTTGTGGACCTTGATTACATAA
The DNA here is from genome assembly GCF_037176765.1 of Anolis sagrei. Classification (NCBI taxonomy): domain Eukaryota; kingdom Metazoa; phylum Chordata; class Lepidosauria; order Squamata; family Anolidae; genus Anolis; species Anolis sagrei. Next base: position 65,972,711 of record NC_090022.1, on the reverse strand, counting down.
TTCCTTCAAAACCCCCTGATTTTTAATTTGATTGGATATATTTCTTCTTTTTGTTGGAGAGTTTAGCTCATTCATGTTGTTAACAAAACATCTGATTTCCATCTTACTAGTTTTCGTCGTCTTCTTCCACTCCTTCTTCTGTTTCTTCTTCTACTTCTTCTTCTCTTTTTTTTTAAAAAAACAATACCACAGTTTAAGCTAAAAACACAAGAAGAAATAAATACACTAGACAGAGGAATTTCATGGTTTCAATACAGATAAATTTGAGAATTTTACATAAAGGATAAGATTAAGGGCTTCATGGATAAAGAAATGTTTTGGGACAAAATATTGATGACAGAAAATAAAACAATTACAAAAATCAACAATAAATTATTAGAATGGTCCACAGAGACAGAACTAATAAAGGACTGCATGGTCAAATGGGCCGCAAATATAGGACATTCAATCAGTTTGGAAGATTGGGAGAAAATTTGGAATAAGAAAATAAAGTATACCTATGCCTTTGATTTGAAAGAAAACTGGTTTAAAATGAGGTATAGATGGTATATCACACCACAAAAGTTGGCTAAGTGTCATCCAAAAGTCAATGGCAGATGCTGGAAATGTGAAGAGCAAACTGGTTTATTTCTACCATATGTGGTGGACATGCAAAGTGCCAAAAACATACTGGAGAATGATACATGAAAAAATTGTGAAGATACGAGACATAACAATAGAATTAAAACCAGAATACTTTCTTCTAGGAGTGATAGATATAGAAATGGACATAAACAAAGATAAACTTTTCAACTATCTAGTGACAGCGGCAAGGATAAATTATGCAAGACTCTGGAGAACAAAGGAGACCCCCAACCAAGAACAATAGCTAATAAAGACCACAGACATTATGGATATGGATGGAGTAACCCAGCTACTGAACCAAAACAAAAATCTGAAGTAATAAAAAACACTGGACACCTGTAAAGAACTTTATAATTCAAGAAAACTTGAAATGGATTATTGAACTAAGATAAAAACAAGAAGACGATGCTCTCAATGAAAATTACTGCAAGGAAGACAGCAGACAGTGCATGACAAATGAACCCTACACACCGCGGTGAAGATGATTGGAAGCCAAAACCTTCAAACCACCTTCCCCAACCCCTCTTTCCCTCTTTATCCCCCCCACTCCCCACCCTACCCCAATTTGCCCTCCCATACTTCCCCTCACTTTATCCCATCCTTTTTTTCTATCTTCTTTTTAACATGTCCTTTGTCATAAAAGTTCAATAAAAAACTTTTTTTAAAAAACTGAGTTTAAATATATTGTTTGAAATCATTACAGTTGCTATTATTTTGGATTCTCTGCTGGGAGAAAAATGGCACGTATAATGAATAAATATGTAAAGATAAATAAATAAATGTCAGTGGCATATATTTACATGTGAAATTAATTGTAATGGTGGTAAATGAGATTTGGTAGTGCTCATTTTATACATTTTGCTCATTATGAAAACTAATCAGGCTGTTTTTGCTGTTAATGGTCATCAAGTCAGCTCCAGCTTATGGCTATCTTATGAATGTTACTCTATCATCAATAGCCCTGCTTAGGTCTTGCAGACTCAGGGCAGTGGGTTCCTTGATTGAGTTTCTCACATTTGTAATGTGGTCTTCTTTTTCTCATATGGCTGTAAACCGGGCTGAGTCCCTCAACGAGGTTGGGAAGCTCGGTATACAAAACTGTGAAATAAATAATAATAAATAAATCATACTACTTTTTACATCACCAAGCATTATTGTCCTTTCTCATAAACCTTGTTTTTACATGATATATTCAAAGTACAACAGTGTTAGTTTCATCATCTTGGTTTCTAGGGAGAGTTCAGGCTTGATAGCTCACTTATGACAACCAATGGCTTCAAGCTACAGGAAAGGAGATTCCACCTGAACATGAGGAAGAGCTTCCTGACTGTGAGAGTGTTTAGCAGTGGAACTCTCTGCTATGGAGTGTGGTGCTATGGAGTGTGGTGGAGGCTCCTTCTTTAGAGGCTTTTAAACAGAGGCTGGATGGCCAACTGTCGGGGGTGCTTTGAATGTGATTTTCCTGCTTCTTGGCAGAGGGTTAGACTGGATGGCCCACGGGGTCTCTTCCAACTCTATGATTTCATTTTATTTGTCTTTTTAGCAATCCATGATAGCCAGCACCACATTTGAAATAAGTTAATTTTCTTCCCATTAGCTTTCAAACCATATGCACAAATGGGAAATATAATGGTATGGATGGTTTTAACTTTCATATTTGATATATCTTTACAGTTCAGAATCTGATCTAGTTTTTTCATAGCTGCCCTTCCAAGTCATAGTCTTTTGCTAATCTCCATTATGACTAATGACAGAGCCAAAGTATGGATAATTTTGAATTATTTTTCTTCATTGTCTACTTTAAAGTTATCTCATATACTCATGTCCGTGGTCTAGAAATTTTAATATTAAAAAATCAAACCAAAAAACTGGGATCGATTTCTCCACAGATCAGTGTCAGTACTGTATCTTAACTCTTATGAAAAAATATCACCATCCCCTTCCCTGAGTAGATAGTACAGTGGTCTTATCTTGAGAAAACCTACTTTCTCCACTGTCACACCATTTTTGACCTTCTTGAATGCCTAGTTGGGGAAATGCGGCAATGGCCAGGAGTGGCTGGCTTCCCTGTCATGGCTTTCCTCTCTGTGTGGAATAATAATAATAATAATAATAATAATAATAATAATAATACCCTGCCACCATCTCCCCAATGGGGACTCGCAGCGTCCAAGTCTCATGTAAGCCACTTGATTTATCTATAGGTCATATAGAAATCTGTAGTTTTGGCCCCCAAACCTGATCTCGGCATATACATGAGGTTGATTTATACATGAGTATATATTGTAAACCATCAGTGCTTATTATTTTTGGCTTAACTGTAAATATGCCTTTGCACTTTCCACTTTGTCTTTCTTCAGTAATCATTCCAAGCCTTTTCTATTTTCTATTAGTAGTAAGGTGTCATTTGCATATCTTCAATTATATATATTCTTTCATTCAATTTTCATGCCTTTTTTTCAGAGTGTCCAATCCTGCATTATGTATTATATATTCAGCATACACATTATACAGGTAGAGTAATAAAATGCAGCCTTATCTGGCCCCCTTGCAACAGAAATTGTCATAATGGAGGTGTCTTGTCCTGAGTACATGCCATGCATTAGGATAATCAAATATTGTGATACAATAATTTCTTTCAGAGCAAATTTTCATCATCTATACCATCAACTTTTTTTTTACTATAAATGATAAACACAAGCTGATTTTCTTCTAAAATTATTTGCCCCCCTCCATTATCCAAGGTATGGTTGCAATATGATCCACTGTGTATCTTCCACATCTGAATCCAGCTTGGATATCTGATATTTCTCACTCCAAATATTGTAAAATTTTGTTGTAGAATTTTGAGCCCCACTTTGCTTTCATGGAATGATCCAGTGGTTCCTTCCATCCCTAGGTCCCCTTTCTCAGGGATTAGAATGTGTTTTGAAAGTCTCCTATCTGTGAGCCATTTTTTTTTTGTTTTCCACATTTGTTGACAGATTTTAGTTAGAATTTGAGTTGATACTGTCTCTATTGCTTGAAATAGCTCTACTGGCATGCCTCTTGTCTATGGTAATTCATTTCACCCAAGTGTATTCAGCTTAGCTTCCACTTCATGTTCTAAAATTGTGTGCTTCTTCCATTAATTAATCTATCATTTGTTTAGTTGTTCAGTGTATTGTTTCCATCAGCTTTATATTTTTCCCTGACCATACAATGTATTCCCCTGCTGGTCACTGAGTATTTCTTTTGTCTCTGTAGCCAAGTCACTGAACATTTATGTTCACAATTCTGAACCCATTTCTGTCTCCTTTTACTTTTGCTACTCATCTGCTTAAGAACTCCTTGAATAGTTTCATCTGTCACCCAGTGAGACGTCTCTTTCCTTTTGGCTAGAGATATTGTCTTTTTGTATTCTTCCTTCTCAGTGTCCTGGTTCAGTTCAGAGTTCTTCTGCCCCCCTGTCAATTAGCCTTAGTAATACAAACCTTTTTTTTTTTTTGCAATATTTTAAAATTCTAAACAGATGCTATTTGGTATGTCTTGTATAATGTGTTTTAATTGCCTTTTTTGATATTGTTGTGATAACCTTTACTATGTAAACCGCCTTGAGTTGCCATTCCGGCTGAGAAAGGCGGTATAGAAGTAAAGCAAATAAATAAATAAATAAAATATTTATATTTTATTTTAGCACAATTGTTGATTTAAGTTAGCTTTACTCTAATAAAGAGCAGTTCATGGTCTAGGCCACAATGTGTTCTTTATCTTGTTTTTACAGAGAATGAAGCTTCACAATTTCTGTTTCCAGTTATGCAGTCCATCTAATTTCTATATTGATCACTACATGATATGCTTGAATAAAATCACTTCTTTAGTTACCCGAGGAATCATTTTTGTGATGAACAAACTGTTGGCTTTACAAAATTCAAACTGTACCCTCCTGCTTCATTTCTTAATAAAAGGCCAATTATCCTACAATGCTTGTTTGTGGTCTGTTTCAAATCACCTATAATTACACACATGTCCTATTTTTGTGTGTCATCAATTTCTTTCAATTTCTTCCTCTTCTTCCTGTTTATTTGGAGCATAAATTTGGACTATATTAATGGGTTTCCCCCTATGTTTTATTGATATGATTGAATCAGTAATTAAGAAATCCCTTGACTACATTTGCTGCATCTATTTGCTATTGATGCCACCAATTTTTTTCTTAGATTTTAATTGCCTTAGTAATTATTTGACTCAAAATTATCTGACTCAAAATTCATGCTTCCCACATTCCATTTTCCTATGAACTTTCATCTCTGGTCACAACACCACCTGAACATCCTTTTACCTTGAATCCTGTTGTAGCATTAGCCAAGGTGCTATTCATGGTTGTCCTCCCCAGCAGCTAGTTGAATTCCATCCACCTGGGAGTCTCAACTTCTAGTTCTAGCTTTTGTTTTCATTTTGGATAGTTCTATAGTTTTTGCTTTTGTTTTCAGTTTGCATAGTTCCATAAAGTTTTCAAGGTCGAAGATTTCAGGAGTGGCTTAAAGTCATCTTCTTCCCATTCACACACTTTACTGCTGCTGCCAGTAGCTCTCTGGCACAGTAGCAAAAGCCTATCTGACATGGAAGACCTTCCACCACCTCTGCTACCAACAAAATAACTGCTTGCCTCACAGGAGCATGCAATCCCATCATTATGAAAGTTAGTGTCATGGTGGGAATCATGCTGTTTAATATTATTGCTACCAACAGGGTATTTGACTGTAATGTATATGTGTATGGTCATATTGAGGCTTTGTAAAATAGGTGAGGGGGGAGCCCCTTGTTGAAGATTAATAACCCCATAAAGTGCCCCCACAAACCTGGGATGCTAGCTCTTCAAAATTATACAGACTTCCCATGAGGACAGTTATGTTGAATTAATAGGCAAGGAAGGAGTAAATAACTTCCTTTCATTTAATTGTTCAATCTCCTTTACGCCACTTCAGTAGGGACTTGTTTCAGTCTGTAAATTAGCTATATCAAGAGAAAAACCAAATACAGAGGAATGAAGACAAAGAGAGAAATTATTTCTAATTTCTCTACAGTGGCAAATGATTTATTTAGTTTTATATTCTGTAAGGAAAATCAAGAGGATTGAATCTTATAAATCAGAATGAGTAAAAACTAAACTGAATGAATATTCCTCCTTTACAGTTTCAGGTAGCACTCTTAATAGTGCAGTTACATTCATGCTTCCTGGAAAAATCATTATGAATCTGTACTATTTAAGGAAAATAAAATCTACCTACTGTCTTCCCCCAGTTGCTGCTTTCGTGCTGTTTAATTGTTCTCCTCTGATCACTGCTGCTTCTTTGGGACTGGATTAGATGTCCCTGACATGCATTATCCTGCTTGATAGGGAACATAAAGTGAAAAGGGTGATTTGCAATAATATGTTAGTAATCAAGCTTGTCTATATGGCAACAATACTATGGGCACATCAGAATATCTCAGAGTGGAGGTAGTCTAAAGGGTGGTGGTGGATTGACAAAAAACCACCAAAAGGGAAGACATTGCTGAAATATTTCAGCCTATTACAAGGTTCTATGATGGCATGGTTCTTTGTTGGTTTTGCTCTAAGAAAATAGCACTTCTTGATATTTTTTTCATGAAGTGTTTTGTCCCACATAACTGAGTTTTAAAAAAGAACAACTTTGTTTGAATTTGTATCTTTACACACCTCTCAGAGAACTCTGGCTGTATCCTTTTATTCAGGTTTTATTGAACACCTAAATCAAAATCATTATGATCTACTTTCTTGTGAAAGCTGATAAACTCAGTAGAAAACTGCTCTTCTGGGAAGAGAGCAGGGGCTGTACATGTTGGGCAGTGGGTACTCTCTGTACTGTAGCTCAGCAGACAAAGCTGCATGCATAGTAATGCGCCTTCCCATCAAGTGTTGAGGGAATATTAATGACTTCTTCAGTAGGTTTGTAGCTTAGATCACACGGCCCCTTTTAGCTCCACAACAGTATGCTGATTTCTGTTTTTATAACCCATTCACACTGATAAGCTGATGTAATCGCATCCTTGGTGGTCTATCTTTCCTGTATGACTTCCATGAATGCTTTTATCTTCCCAGAAGTCAAAAAGGTCAAACAGTTAATGAACTTTTTAAAAGGGAATATCCAGTCCTATTCTACCTAGATACTTGGATTCAACAACATAAGTTTGCTATGCCAAGCACCTATTCAGTTGCCAACACTTTCCTGCTGAGAAACCCATTTTCTAGATAATAAAGTGAGCGTTCAAGTGTAGAAAGGGAAGAAAAACATGAGTTTTAAAAAGCCTATAACAAGGGTGGGGGAAGGAATGTTAAACACCAGCATGATGCTAGTCATTTCTGCTTCTTACTACCATTCTGTTCTAACGGTTTAGTATTCTAGTGAGCTGTTTTCAAGTCAAAACAGGAGGGATGTGATCTCGTTTTATAGCCATTAAGGAACAGTTACCTTTGACACAAGATCATACCAAACAACAGGTTGTGTATCACATTCTCAAAATGCTTGGGACCAAAAGTGTTTTGGATTTTAGATTTATTCAGACTTTGGAATATCTGTATCTGCATACATGTACATAATGGCACAACTTGAAGATGGGACCGAAATCTAAAGATGTCTTAATTAATCTTTTATATACACCTTATATATATGGCCTAAGGGTAATTATATACACAATATTTGTAATAATTTTGTGCATGAAACAAAGGATGAATCTACACTGTAAAATTAATGAGTTTGACACCAGTTTAACTTCCATGGGGAACACTATGGAATCATGGAAGTTATAGTTTTATGAGGACTTTAGCCTTCTGTGCTAAGGTGTGACTACAAATCCCATGTTTCCATAACATTGAGACATAGCAGTTCAAGTGGTGTCAAACTACATTAATTACATAGTGTAGATGCATATAATGTTCAGATTTAAAAAAAACACATCAAAAGCACTACCTTAGTTAATTTTGGAGTATTTCAGATTTCAGAATTCTGGATAAGGGATGCCCAACCTGTGTGGAAGGAAAAAGGAAGAGGGGTCGACCAAGGGCAAGATGGATGGATGGCATCCTTGAAGTGGCTGGCTTGACTCTGAAGGAGCTGGGGGAGGTGACGGCCGACAGGGAGCTCTGGCGTGGGCTGGTCCATGAGGTCACGAAGAGTCGGAAACGACTGAACCAATTGACAACAACAACAACCTGTGTTTGCATACATATGAATTTTTTCAGGATGTTCATATTGTGATAACCTGAATGAAGGAATTTTAAACTAGGGACATGAAAAAAAATATAATTTCATAAAGAAATAATTCTTCAACTAGTTTAAGGTGTCACTTTCTCAAAGGAAATCAATGCATTTCAATTAAACCCCAAAGTAAAATATTGTCACATTTTCTATGGAATGTGAATGTTATGACACATGATGGACATTTATATGAATGTCCATCATGTGTCATAACTTAAGAGGAGCCATGTTGGATCAGGTGAATTTGTACAATCCTCCTTTTGTCATCCAAGTTGGCAGCCACATCTACATTTTGTGTCATGTAGTTTAGTAGTTTCTACTCCAAGCATCAATAGATCTCAAAGGTCTTAGTCAGAGAGGCCTTTCCCCTAGGGGCAAATAAATGTATTTGTTCTGGGGTTTTTTCTCCAGTTGCTGCATTTTAAAGCCCCAAGTCAGTTCTTTTCTGCCTATGTGAAAGTGGGGAAAGAAAATTATTCCCTTATCTGCAACTAGGCAATAGGAAAAATGTTCTTAGTATGGAGAAGACAGCATTGTATCAACCCAACACAAAAGTCTCACAGATGAAGAATTTCATTCAAAAGGGGTGACCGTACTGAGTACTAATATGAGCCACGTCTAGATGGACTAAAAAATCCCAGGAAGTTCAGGATTTTTACCTTCTACTGACCAATTTTGTTTTGGGGATCCACATAATGTTTATTTCATCCTGAAGTATTTCCTGGAAACTTCCAACATTACCAGGGATTTTTAATTCCCTTCTGCAGACCACTTTAAATTCATTCAACATTTTATGAAATGAGATATATCTGTACTTCCCTGTGAGTTTGCACTCTTTCAGAACTAGCTGTTCTGAGAGCTATTTTTATTTTAAACACAGCTATTTTTTTTCTAAAACACATATTTAATAGAGATGAGATGAGGGAAAGGAGACTGCTAACAGTAAATAAAAATAACTTAATTTTTAACTAATGAAGCATTACTAAAGCACTTTAGTCTTTTACTATAACACCTGAAAAGAAGGAGAAGGGGAAGCAGAGGAGGAGAGAGAAATGTAAAATGGAAATTGGTGAAAAACAATTTGTGAACCTTTTCATAGCACTGGATATGATACATGATTGATGAGAAGAGAATGGTAACAAAGGAGAGAAATCCAGCATATTTCAAGAAAAAGCCTGGATACAACTCATATATAAGCAGATTCAATTTTTTTAAAAAAAGAACTAGAATGCAGTGGGAGGACTCCTATAAGGTTAATGATGTCTCCTAGCTCTAGAATTTGTATACCCTTGATCTAGACCAGGGGGGCTCAAACTTTTTAAACAGAGGGCCAGGTCACAGTTCCTCAAACTGTTGGAGGGCCAGATTATAATTTGAAAAAAAAAACATGAATGAATTCATATGCATACCGCACACAACTTATTTGTAGTGCAAAAACACTTAAAAACAATACAATAATTAAAATGAAGAACTATTTTAACAAATATAAACTTATTAGTATTTCAATGGGAAGCATGGGCCTGTTTTTGGCTGATGAGATAAGATTGTTGTTGTTGTTGTTGTTGTTGTTGTGTGCTTTCAAGTTGTTTCAGACTTAGGTTGACCCTGAGCGAGGGCCGGGTAAATTACCTTGGAGGGCCGCATCTGGCCCTCATACCTTAGTTGGAGGACCCCTGATCTAGACTATTAATAGGTTTAAGTTATTTTCTGTCTTTTTCATAATATGGAATCCAAGGTGCCTACCCATTCTGTGTGGGAAAAATAAACACATGGACCTAATCACATTAGAGAATGAATTCACTTTAAATCCGGTTGTTGCCTCCTGCAAAATTCTGGGGTTTGTAGTTTAGGAATGAGCCTTTAACAGCTTCACTAAACTACAAACCCCAGAATTCTGCAAGAGACAGAAACTGGATTGAAAGTGGATTCATTTTCTAGAGTGATGAAGTAGCAACTTCATGTGAGCTGATACAATATGTTTGCTTTAAGTAAAATTGTAAATTGCCTTAGGCAATTCTTAAAAAGATTTGTGAGTTGTAGACTAGGAAGATTTCCTCAGTGCCATCTAGTCTAAAGCCCTATCATCCATGAGAGGTGACCATAAACCTCTGTTGTAAGAAGCATTTTAAGACATCATTATTTAGCATACTACCTACAACCTGATATATATGTGGGGTGTTTTCGGTCCTGTTTTCATCTCTCTCTCTCCCCCCCCCCCCCCTGTTCCATTTGTTGGGAAAAGGGGAAAATATCTGCAGCCAGACGTTCTGTTTACGTTATGGGAAGATCCAGCCCATTGGCAACAATGGGGAAACTAGCAAGGTTCCTCTCTAAAAATCACTTCCCCAAGGTCAAACACAGGATTTCTTCACACTTAATTTCCAAATTGGGTGTTCCTGTGGGTGGTCTGCTAATACTCCTTCAGGAAGTGTGGCTCCCACTGAAATAAGTGTTTAAAAGGGGTGCCTTAACTCTGCTTTGGTGGAAGGTTCTTGAGGGCAAGTGACCCCAAAGAGAGTGATGCCTTAAGAAATATGATTTAAGTCTGCTTCAATGGAAGAGCAGCTTTGCTAAAAGACGTGTGATCTGCTTTCTTCCACTGATTAGCTCTGGCAAGTCTAATGCTGAAAAAGCCATGTATGGCTGCTCATGTCAATCACAGGGCAGCCAAATGTAGCTAAATTCAGCCAAAGGATCCCATGCCACATGGTCCGTTTTGGCTGGGCCTTCGGCTGCCCCCTGCCCAGTCCATTCTGGTGGTTTGGCAGCTAGACCTCCACATTTCCTTGAATCCCTAATCATGAAACAGATTCCTGCACACCCCTAATACATACAAGATGAATATTGATAAAAAATGATAAAAGACCAATTTGTGTCACCTACAACTCAGAAGTAAAACCACTCCACCATGTCATCAGTGATGTACAGCTCAACTGCATTATAAGATCTTTTTCACACAGGCCTTGGGTGGGAGAGCTATCATTTGGTTAGGAACCGTTTTAGACTCTAAAATAGCTATTCACCAGGAACAAGAAGTTGCCCAACTGAATCATAAACACAAAATATGGAACAGAGTGCCCTTCTGGTCTCTTCTAACTCTATGAATGAATGATTCTACACTGTGCTATCTCCTCAAAGAGCTAGTATCAGAACTTAGGAACTCATCAGGTGGGTATAGGGGTCTGTTTTCATGCACTGTGAAAATGGAGCTCCACAGGAGTCTCATGGAGACCATCACATGACATAAGGGCACTTCTGATGGGACTCTGTTACCACAGCACATGGAGATGGAGCCCTGCACCTGTCTTCAGAAGTCTGGTGTTACCTACTCCAATCGGTTTTAAGGTGGGAAAAAGTGGGGGAAGGATGGGCATCAATGTGGTAAGGACATGGGTTGGCTGGCCATCCCACAAAACAGGGAAAGATGGTGAGACAGAGGTGATAGGGTAAAATGGTTCCCTCCACTTTTCCTCACTTTCTCCTGCTCCATCCCATGAAGTCCTTAGTCTCAGTACAGTATGACCCCATTATCATGGATTCTATATCCAGTTTCACTTGCTCATGTCCCAAATATTCCTTCCACTGGAAGTATTTGTGAACCACTCTGGGCTCTTCAGTGCAATTCCAGTGCATGTATAATCAAAGAACATGCTTCCTTATTTTCCATGGTTCCAGATATCCTTGGGAGATGTTGGAGCATATATGGGGATTGTACTGTATAAGTATTATTCACATTACTATCACTACAGTATCCAAAATATGGCATTTTCATAATATTAAAACATACCAATTAAAGTGCTAATAATGCTTTTTGCAGTAATGGCTGCAATATATCAATATTCGCGGACATGTTATTACTGTGCTGCAGACATCTTATACATATTTTAAAGATGTATTAGCAATTTAAGCAGCATTTATAGATATCGTATCCCATGAATATTTTATTTTGCATCTATAGAAAGTATAGCAATGACCAACAGATGGCACTGTTGAAGCTTGCTCTGTTACTTAACACTAGCTCTTATAGAAATCTGAACACAAATCTTATATTAAAGTGGCTGGTATTTGCTGTTCAGCTGAAGGATAAAATGGTTAATTTAGAGCTGTATGTTTCAAATTGCTGGAATCAATCCACATCTGTATCCTAAAACATGCTTGATGCTGTTGGCCTAATAATGAAACATCATAGCAGTGGATCGAATGTGGTAGGAATCAAATCAAATCAAATCATTTATTTCGGTTATTGAGCAGCACAGGAAATAGCCACATTTTCATACAAACTTGGTATGTTTGGTACATTAAAAATATAAATATAACTACTGAAGCACAATATGGGTGAGGTAGGAAGAATAGAGTTGATCAAGATTTTATGTGTGTATAATACAACATGACTATGGGATTTGGGAGTCCTTGATATATCAGCCCCCAATGGTATTGCTTTCAGAATGTGTCCTTTGGCTTATAAGGGTGTGTATAATTCTGTCTTATCTCTTGTGTTGTTTAACATGTACTTTGGGATGCGCAGCTTTGGAAGAGCCGGAGCACCAATTGGGAGGGAGAAGGGGGGTTACATGTTCTGCCCAACAGACCAAAAAATATAATAAGATCTGAAAGTATCCAAATGTTTCTAGGACTGGAAATTCAAACCTCATTTTGATAGAAAATGATCATTTTGGGGAGGTAGGTGGTGTGTTTGTGTGTGTTTTATAGATCCTCCAAAAAGTATTGAGATTGCACCCACACTTTGCCTACCTCTGATCCACTTGAAATAAATCTTTGCAAAACGGCAGCAATCAGTTTTTGTTTTGATTTGAATTTTTGATTCCCCCTCCCCCTCATTTCATTCCAGGAACATTTGGAGGGGTGTTTTGATTCATAATTCGAAATCTGGAGTGTCTGAATTTATCCAAATGATTTTGAGGCTTGTTTTTGGATTCGTAAATGATTCAGCGTGGGGTGGGGTGGGGGGACTTTCCGCATTGTATTTTGGCAATTCATATCTCTGAATAGTTGAAATTGTCTGAAATCCAAAATGCACACCTCTAAAATCTGTACACGTGTGGAAGATCGTCTTGGTGTCTGAGATTAAGTTCTTTCTCTCCTGATCTTCTAATCTCCATAAAGCTTTGGAAGTCCTATACCATTGTCTGTTACACTGACTCTAATCACTTTTGATTTTTTGCTTTTGTTTGGTTCTCTCTGACTTATCTTAAATCCAAGTTTGTTTTGGAAGTAATATGATTGGATGTGTAACATCTGGATCTAACTTATGTAAAATTCATGTCCTGCTGTTCTGTCTCAGACTATACATAGGGACAGCACAATGGAAATCTTAGCATTAGCTAATCAGTCGCTGCTTTGAGTTCCCGCGAGAGAGAGAAAGCGGGATACAAATATTATAACCCTACCTTTGCAGCAAGTCCCCCAAAATGGCCATTTCCATCCTTCCAAATTGCCAGAGCTGGGGGTGTTGACGGCCGACCCAGAGCTATGGCGTGAGCTGGTCCATGAGATCATGAAGAGTCGGAAACAACTGAACGAATGAACAACAACACATTGCCAGAGAATGTGGAAATGAGCAGAGACATGACCTGCAACACAGGAGACTTTCCCCTCAACCCCCACCCTCCTTGCTAGATCCAGGAATGATCTGTTAGAAAAACCAGCCTCTTCTGGCAGACTTACACAGATGATTTGTACATTATCTAGTATCAATTGACTGTTTTAATATGTATTTAATATTATTTTGTTACTGATGTAATATGTTTTAAATGGAGTTATGTATCCATTCTATTGCTGTATTTTAATCTGCTATTGTTCCATATCTCAATCAATAGAAATAGGCAAGTCAGAATTTTTTATGATGATTTGAGGCCAAAAGACAGACTCTCGTGAATCCATCAAATGATGCAGAACTGCTTCCAGTGGTTGCCCATAGGACTCCAGCTCCACAGCATGTAGAAATGGGAGGATTTGAAAGATGGGCAGGAATAGACTTCACTTCCTGCACATAGAAACACTTTAAAATAGGCATTTTTCCTTGGGATGGGGTGGATTTCTCCATTTACACTGTTTTATTATGTGTTCATGTGGGTGGTGCTAATGCTCCTCCATGCTCCTTCTGTCACCATTAGTGATTTAAAGACCAGGTGGGTTTTAAAAGTGTACTGGTCTCCCTGACATGGGAGGACACAATGCTGCCCACCCGTGTGATGGGGAATAAAGAAGTTTGTTGACCTAGAAATGAGAGGAGGCAATTCTGTGTGATCAGGGTGAGTGAATTCTCCATCTTTTTAAACAACAGAACACCATGGAAAGCCACACAAAGAGACAATTTCACCCCCTCCCCCAGTTGTGTAATGAGATTAATGTCATGTTCCTGGGCACAATCCAAAGTGTGGTTTTGATCTTTAAAGCCCTACACAGCTTGGGTTCAGACTATCTGTAAGAATGTATCTCTCTATACAAGATGGCACAAGGTTTAGGATCTGCAGGAGAGGGCTTTCTTGGCCCCACCACGTTCATGGGCATGTTTGATGGAGACAAGGAGAGAGCCTTCTCTGCCGCTGCTCCCAGGTTCTGGAACTCTCTTTGTCAGGAAATCCAGTTGGTCTCCTCCCTGCTCTCTTTCTGCTGGCAGGCAAAGACCTTTTAAAAAAATTTAGATAGCCCTTTGAGTTTTAAATTATAGAGCAGTAGAGTGTATGAAATATTCTATTTCTTTAAACACAGTGTTCTATTTTTTAAAACTTTCATTAGCAATTAAATGTGTTTTAACTACTATTTTAATCATGGCTTTTAATAACATTGTTATTTTGTTCATTTTAATTCGTAAAATTGGATTTCTATTTAATCTTGTTTTAAGTTTCTGAAAGATGGGGTATAAATTTGATCAAACAATTAATCAAATGGACTAGAGCAGACTAGTTGAAACAGTGAGATTTGCTTACATCTCATTCAACAGTTGGGTTGTGATGAGAATAACAATCCTGCCTTGAATTCCTTGAGATAGGATATAATGGTAAATAATAAAAATAAATAATAATTGTGTAACACTTACAGTAGTTGAGAGTGAGAACATAAAACTGTATGAACTTGTAAGATTGCTCATTTCATCAACAATACTAATATACATACACTGGATGTATATTCTTGTATAGAATTTATGTTTCTGCCTCCCAATCTCATTCACTTTGGTAGCAGAAGCATTTCTGCTCACCAGGATCCAATTATATTTTTCCTACAAAGGAAAGTGGGAAAAAGATGGATTCAATCATAAGGAAGGTTTGGCGTATAAATTGTGAATGTGTGGATAGTTTGTTTTTTGCTTCCTGGGCAAACAGCAGCACTGGGGCTGGTTTATGTAATGAACCTGGCATGGAGGAAAAGTCTAACCACTCGCCTCACTGCAAGTCCTCCCTGCTATTTCTAATTCAGACCATTTGCCTTTATAGCCAATTATAATTTTCCTATAAAGGAAATTAAAAAGATAGATTGTGTCATAAGGAAAATCTTGCATGTGCATTTTTTTTTTTTTTTTTGCTATCAAGGGTCAGCTTGCATAGTGAAAATGGCATGGAGGGGGAAAGGAATGCTGACCATGACCTTGGCAGCAGTTCTTCCCTTCTATTTCTCACACAGACTTCTATTTGCAAAAAGAGTATAAAAAGAGATAGATGTATTGATGTATTTCATTCGCCATGCCTAGTTTTGCCCTCACATGCAAGAATAGAAGAAAAATGTTCTTTTCTGCCAGAATTCCATTTTGCTGTTTTGCTGTCATTTATTATTTTCCTATATTTAAGAGGGGTGGGAGTTCCACCCTCAACAGAAAACCAATATCAAGGTTTTTTTGTGAAGGATGAGAGTTTAGTCCAATGGTAGAGATTTATCGCTGCAAATATTCCAGGTTTACTCCCAAGGGAGACTTGCAAAACCTTCCTCACTGAAATTTTTCAAAGCTACTGCTACTCAGTATTAGTGACAGATAGAAAGAACCACTATCAAGATAGGCATTTTTCTTCTTCTTGTCTTGGCCATACAGAAAAAGCAAAATCTATATTACTGCAAGTCTTTTTTTTATTAAGCCAACCAAAGGGCACAAATTAGAAGGAAAATCCTTTCATGTTGACCGATGTCCAACTATTCTGCCACTAAATTTTTGTTTCAGCTTCTCTGTCCCACATGAAATACACCCCAGCCTAGTCTAACCTATGGCATACCTATCTCAATGTCTTTAGAAAATGTGCTGCCTGTGTTCAGAAATGTGTGATTCTTTAACTTTTATCATTTTGTCTCTTTTCAAATGGGAAATAGTAGAAAGTAGTGAGTCTGTAACTTCCATCCATTTGTCAACTATAGAAGATACATTTATTTATTTATCATGTCAAGGGCAACTAGACAATTATATTACATTTCTAACAGAACAAAACAAACAAACAGACAGACAAAACACAAAATTTGCAAGCTTGGTAGTTGATTAAATGTCCTTTGACCAGTATCTGGCCACTTGGAGTGCCTCTGGTGTTGCCGCAAGGAGGTCCTCCATTGTGCATGTGGCAGGGCTCAGGTTGCATTGCAGCAGGTGGTCAGTGGTTTGCTCTTCTCCACACTTGCATGTCGTGGATTCCACTTTGTAGCCCCATTTCTTAAGATTGGCTCTGCATCTTGTGGTGCCAGAGCGCAGTCTGTTCAGCACCTTCCAAGTCGCCCAGTCTTCTGTGTGCCTAGGGGGGAGTCTCTCATTTGGTATCAGCCATTGATTGAGGTTCTGGGTGTGAGCCTGCCACTTTTGGACTCTCGCTTGCTGAGGTGTTCCAGCGAGTGTCTCTGTACATCTTACAAAACTATTTCTTGATTTAAGTCATTGACGTGCTGGCCTGCCTGCCAGCTCCCATCATGCAACGCTGATCTTCTTCTGGTGGGGCTCTGTGCCTCAACTGAAATCCAAGTGTTGTAAAATGCCAATTCAGTTGAGGCACGAGAGACAACAGAGGGAAGCTTGGTGGTGACACTTCCCCCCAATGGGAAAGTGTGAGGGGCAAGGTGGGTGATGTGAGGCAAGGGGCAATGGGTTCCCCATACCCTATGCTGGGCCTGACTGGATTTGCCACAATCCATAGCGACTCCCCCTCCCCTCAATATGATGAGGTCCAAAATGAGGCATTTGTCACACCCTGGATCTGCTCAATCCACCTCTTAGAAGCCAGGATGGACAAGAGTTTATACTGTATATGGTTGGGTGAACAGATCCAAGAATCTTGCATGCCTTAGCAGGTCCCAGAAAATGAAACTGACGTCAGTTAACATGACCGGATGGATTTCTAGATGCTGCAAGAATGTGAAGTTGGTTTTGAGCGAATATGAGCAGTTTTCAGTTCCAAGTGCTTAGAAAATTTACAGCAGGCTCTCATTTTTTCTGTCTCTGAGCCTGATTCTAATTGGCCCTTCATCACCTGGAATACCTCTGTTAGGGAGCGTTTCAAGGATATGATACAAAAGATAACCTCATTGCCTTTGAAATTAAATGAGCTTATTTCAGGAGTGCTATTGTTGTGTATTCCTTACATGCAGGAAGTTGGGCTAGATAGCTCTTGAGGAAGCTTCTAACACCAAGAGCTCATGATTCAATGACACTATGAGTCTATGCTACACAAGTTACAGGTTGCATAGACCACACCATGATTATTACCCCTAGCATGTTACACCATTGCTTTTTGGTGATGTCATATCACTGCCAACTGTCACTTTGGCTAACTGGGGCCATTTTTACTTGTAGGGAGGAACTCAGGGAATGTAGGGGTGGGGGGCTCCAGGGAAGGTACCACATGTGCGATATCTTTGAGTGTACTTGGCTGGCATTATTACTATTTTTTATGAGAGGCAAGGCTGGGGTCTTCGGTAAGAGCATTTTGTGAGTCTTGTGGTCTATGCACCAGACTTTGTCCTACCTAGCTATTTATCAGATGTCTTAGAAATTATTTAAAATGTAAAACAGTATAATAAAATACTCATGTTTGACAGTCTTATTTTAAAAAGCAATTACAAAGTAGCAATGCCAGACTGAGGAATGTGATAAATGTTAAGCAGCAAAAATGTTGGATTAGCAGATACCTGTATGCTTTGAGGAACTCCTTGAGCTACTGTGACATACAGACTACTGTCTCACACATCAGATCCAGCAGGACATGTCTTATCCTTCAACTGCACATTAAGCCTCAAAACCATTGACAGGTTTGGAGGTGGGAACTAGTGTCTCCCACCAGTACATCTGCATGGAAGTGTTCCAGTGTTCCTATTTGTGAATCATTGCCAGCACAGGAGTAATACTGTGGGAATACTTGACAATAAACTATTTAAAATTATTTTAACAGAGAATAATCCCCACCATAATCTTGAAAGCATAGCACCCTTGCCGAATAGAACATGAGCTCTTTTTCCAAATAACATCACATGTTGCCAGAAAATCTGTTCATTGTGCAGTTAGTGTAC
This sequence comes from Anolis sagrei, assembly GCF_037176765.1. NCBI lineage: Eukaryota > Metazoa > Chordata > Lepidosauria > Squamata > Anolidae > Anolis > Anolis sagrei. Next base: position 65,954,337 of record NC_090022.1, on the reverse strand, counting down.
TGCATAACAGACAATAGTAACAGAAAACTAGATGACATTGAACATGTATGCCTGCTATTGTTCTCCTATGCAAATCTATACACATAATAAAAGTGAAAATGTGTGTATGTGGCAGGGGGTAGAGGTGTCTGTTTACCCAGAAAGAGCCCCACCTCCACAAACAGACTATAGTTCTCACTGAGCTGGAGATACCCATGGCCCTTCCAAAACTGACATTGCAGGTTACCATGAACATGTCCAAGAGCCCTGCCAATGTCCCCCACAAATGCCATCCTGCCCACTACCCAAGTGAAGGCTTTCATGCAGGGACCATTTCAGCCTAGATTTTCTGTTTTTCCTCCACCAAAGACACCTCCCAGGGTTCATTTCCCTCTCATTTGCATAACCCCGGCCACTGCCTCTTCCTTAACCTTTTCCCATGGCACATAGCAAAACAGAGGAATTGATCAGCAACTGAACATTCTGTAGGAGTTTGGGGGATTGACTCCACAGAGTGGAAGTTGTAGTTCACCCTGCATCAAGATACAGCACTGTGATACTCACTTCCTGAGACCACTGCGACCCACACCAATGGTTGATCAAGCCAAACTTGACACACAGAGCCCCCATGACCAACTCTACATCCTTTGGGAGGAGGATGGACCATGGACGATGGTATTTGCATACGGGAGTTGTAGTTCACCCACACTCACTGAACCCAGATGACATTGGATCTAGACTGAACTTGGAGCACAGGTAAAGAATGCCTTTCTCAAATAACCCGGGCACCGCCGGGTCCCCAAGCTAGTAATCCATATAATTGTATGGTATTGTGCAAGTGGCTACTCGTTTTCTGGGCCCAGAGTTTTGTGAAAGGCCAGAGCTACATCATTTCCAAATACCATCTGAGGTGTTTAGTTGAGAGACAAAGCAATTGCTTTTAGTAAGTAGCTGAGAGTGGTTTGAAAACAGCATCACATCCCACAGTGTTCATACATATCTCATTTCCCCAATGCTAAAATCATACAACAATCTTGCATATATTTGCTGGAATCCTACATGATCTATTATGCTAAATTAACTTCACATTGCCTAGCTATGTAACAGAGGTGCTAAGATATACCTTTCTGAACTGCAATGATTCACAACAAGACACCAGCAAGAGTCCCAGATATGCATTGCTGCCCAATGTGCATCAGGACTGATGTGATCTGCATCCCAACTTCTGCAGAATCTGAGTTGGAGGAGACAAGGGCCATCCAGCCCAACTCTCTACTATGCAGTCAAAACTCTCCCTACAGATGGTCATCCACACTCTGTTTAAAAACCTCCACAGGAAACTCCACCATATTCCGAGGGAAGTTATTCTACTATTAAACAGCTTTTGCAATTAGGAAGTTCTTCCTAAAGTTAAGGTGGAAAATCTTTTCCTGTAACTTGGTTCCATTGTGCATTCTCTTCACAGAGGAAAAAGGAAAACTATAATCTGCCTTCCTTACTTTGAACAAATTTTTAGTTGTTTTTACAATGCTGAAGAACATATGCAGCTTTTATGAGTCTATCACAGACAGTGTCCTTTACTTAGACTCAAGATCAAGTCCACATGTGAAAGTCAACAACTGTGGTTTTGAAGCTAATGAATCGCATGACGAAACATCCTTGACAGTCTAATGGATAGTCAATATCTTAGTGGTTTGAAGTATCTTTGGAAGAAATTCCTACTACACCTCTGTAAAGGGGATGGCAAACTGAATTATGGGTGTCCTATGCTGATATGATAGTGGGAGATGGTGGCAGGGTACAAATAAAGTTGTTGTTTTTCTTATTATTGTTGTTGTTGTTGTTGTTGTTGTTTACACCTCAGACATGAAAGAATAGAGATACGAGACTTTGTACCAACAGGCTCTTTCGCTTTCCTCATTGACCTTGGTGTTGACCTCAACTTTGAAATCCCATTTGAATCAGGATATTATTTTGCCTGCTCTTTTTCTGAACCTGAACTCTCCACTGGAGAGAAAGTTTAATTAAATTGACATGAAGTATGCTTTGTCATTTTACCTGGACAGAACTCATGATACTTCAAATTCAGATAGATACTTTCTAGCCTATGCTAACAACAAACTGGGATTACCAATGTCTCCTTAAAGACTACTGAAATGGATAGTGGCCACCATTAAACTGTGTTATGAGCTAGCTGGAAAGTGACCACCCGAATGTGTTAAAGGCACATGGGACTAGGGCAGTTTCCACCTCTGCTGCTTTTCTAAAAGGGATCCCATACGAAGCCATTTGTAAAGTGGCTACATGGAATTTTCCATCCACTTTTGTATCACACTATTGATTGGATGTTCCTCTCTGAAAGATACTTCCCTGGGTCACTCTGTTTTGTTATTATGTGTTTTGTGACTCCTTTTGCCTCTTAGAAGCAGTTTCAGGGTTGTTTGTGTATGTTTACTTCTATGCAGTGTTTTCACTGGGCAGATTGACTGAATGTATTCAATGTCTATTCTGGCTGTACAAACAATCATTTTTGACTGCATGGTCATTCTATATGTGATGTTCATTGATCGCCTTGTGTGTACTACCACATACCAATGAGTGAAAGGGGTTGGGTGACATGTTTCAAACCTTTATTTCTGTATTTTTGCAGATATTTTTCATGTTTCCTCTATTGATTATATGTTTACGTCAAATCTTGGTGGCATATATGTCGATACATGTAGTACTATGCTTTTCACATTGTTTTGTTACACTCTTGGTATAAGTCTTCTTGTTATGGGTACAGCATTCAGGGGCAGTTCAAAATGACATATTTCACCAAAATGTGCCAGGAGATGTTCCCCCGGATCTGATTTCTCCCCAACACCAGCCATGACAACCTAATTAACATGCTACCCTAGCCAATTCCCCAACTACCCCCTGCTAGTGTAAGATAAGCAAAAAACCAAAAACAAAACAAAATAAAAACCCAAACCCTAAATGGGGTGGAGGGTGGAATTATTAGTGACCAGTAATACTTACACTGTAGGGAAGTGGGAGGATGGGTCAATGGTTCAAAGAGGGAGATCAAAGAGGAGATAAAGTCTTAAATCGGCTTTGAACTTAATTCACCCCCCTCCTCCCTGTTACTCGTGTGGCTAGGAACTGTCTTTCTGAGAAGGGCAGCAAATTACGCTTCCCCAACATCCATTCTGCTCCATAGGGAGAAACCGCGTCGGTTAAACCATTAGAGAAATGCAGATAGAGATATGAATAGGAGCAGATAGGAATAGATTGAATCTTGAGAAGATGAGATGAGAGAGAGTCAGTTAGAAACAGAAAAATGGGAAGGTCTAGACACAGATAGGGAACTGATATTAAAATAGGTTAAACTTCCTCCCTCCTTTTCTTAGGTTTTTTGTGCCTTACCAAAATGCAACTCCATAGATTCCATAGCTTTGAGCCATGGCAGTTAAAGTGGTGCCAAATTGCATTAATTCTACAGTGTAGATGCACCCTATGACACTGAAATGGGAGAACCTAATCACATTAGGGATTCCTAATGCATCCTCTTCTTTAGCAAGCACTCCTTACATTTACATTCTCATTATGGGCCACCCAAAATCCTTTGGTGGGTTGCAAGCAGCCTGCAGGCCCTATGTTGTGCATGTCTGGGCGAGTTGATTAACTTGCTAGTTACACAATAAACCTTTATTGTTGTACAAGTTACTGGATATTGTAATTTAAGAATTAATAGCGAAAACATTGCCTCACTGAACCCAAAATTCAGCACACCTGCCTGTCCATTATAAGAATCAGCTTATGAAACATAGATCCAGGAAGCAGTTTTAAGAGTATAAAGGAAGGATGAGTGATGGTGCCCCAGGGATGGAACTGTGGGACCGACCTAGATAGGGATCCATCACACAAACATTCAAGAATGGATGTCTTTCTGTTTAACAAAATTAACAATAAACAAAAATATTTTGGGCCATACAGCCTGAAAAACTTACAGCAACACAGTTATTCTGGCCATGAAAGCCTTCAACAACATATTAAACAAAAATTCTAGGGGGAACAAGATTCCAGGGAGAACAAGATGTTTAAAGTGAAAAGTCGCACATTACAGTAGAGCACGAGTTTCTTAGATAACTGAAAGAGATGGATTAAGGTTGTGAAAGTCTGAGATAAATCTGCAAAGCAAGCAGTTATAAATATCAAATGTGCAAAAGAATGAGAATTTGTTGATGACCATCTCTATTATGATCATCTCAACCAAAAGAGCAGCTCTTCAGAACATTATTTATACTCTAATGAATCCCTTTGAAACTCCTGAATGATGTTAAGCTTTATCTTTCCAGGATGAACATTTTTAAAATATCATCAAAAAAAGTCATAAACTAATGTCAATAGACAGATTTTAAACTTTCAGCTTCATGTGCAAATAAAAAATCAGCCAAGGGAAGTTCTAGGCGACTGAGCTTTTATTGAAAGCAAAGCTAACACTCCTTGAACACATTCTCGCTATGGCACAAACATGGCCATTTGCAGATGGCCGATATCCTGTTCCATCCTTTGGGTCTATTGCCAGAAGCCTTGTAAAAACCAGGAGGATTACAAATGTGGCCGACTGTGGAAAGAAAAAGATCATTGAAGAGGACCCCCCCTCCCCAAAAAAAAAGGACAGTGGAGAAGAATGACAGTTGGAAAGAAGGTATTGACAAATCACAGATGTATTTGTGATGTGTCTTGAATTTCGTGACAGAACTGCTGCACAATTTCTTGAGATGATAATAAAAAACTTCACATTACTGTGTTTCATACTCGGAAAACCATCTCAAGATTGAAAAGAAAATTTAATCCATAGAGTAGTCCACACAAAAAGACCATTATCATTTGAGACAGTGCCACAGACACAGTTGTGACAGAGAAGTAAGATTTCTTCACTGCTACCATCTCCACAGACTAGATTTCCAATGGGCTCATGCCTATCTTAAGCTGGACCCATAAAGCTTACTCATTATTGTCTAACACCAGTACCAGAATTTATGCAATCACAATTCTTCTTTTTTTTAACTGGCATTTTTTTGGTTGCTGTTGTTGTTATTTATCTTCAAGGTGACTATGACTTATGGTGGCTTTATCTTGGGGTTTGTTTGGCAATGTTTATATAAAGGATGTTTTCTATTGCCTTTCTCTAAGGTTGAGAGAAAGTGACTCACCAAGATCACATGGTGAATTTCATGGCTATGCAGGGATTGTAACCTTCATTTCCCAGAGTTCTAGTCCAAACCATTAAATCATGTTGGCTCTTTCAAATTTCACTGTCAAAACTTAAAACAAAAACATACACTAATATTTTCAAAGAGTCTTTCTGGAATCTAGTCACTTTACCTTATTCTTTCATCCTATTAATTTAAAGCAGAGGCCATAGATTCTTAGGCTGAGGAAAGAAGATGAAACAAGTTATAACAATTTATCCCCCAAAATCTAATGAGACCAATACCAATTGACAGGCATGTAACCGGGGGGGGGGGGGGGGGGGCTTGGGGGGCTTCAGCCCCCCCCCCCCCCCGAAATTCTCATGGTGGTTCATGAAAAGGCCTTACTGGTGCATTATTTAAACTGTCATGTTTATTCATATCATGATCTGATCAACCTACTCAATATATCCCATATGCATGGGGGTATTGGGGTAACGATACAAAAGGTTTGCTAGGATAGACCCTCTTTCACTCAGATTCAGCCCCCCCCCCCCCCCGAAACAAACTCAGCCCCCCCCCCCCCCCCGAATTGAAATCCTTGCTATGGGCCTGCCAATTGACATTGACATTAATGTAAATTAAGGAGGAGGAGGAGGAGAATTCTGGCCTGTACGGTACATCAACAGAATCCCTGCTCTGTCCTGACTACTCACCCTTAGATAGACATATTCAAATGTGGCCGACTGTGGATGGAGTACATGGTCAGGTGGATTGACAGACTACTGTGACTCCTCCTCCCCACCCTCTGGGGTTGCCTGCTGCTGGACAAAGAAGCCTGATGAACAGAGCTGGGAGAGGTTTACCATCCTTCCCTTGTCCAACCAGGTATCTGTGATGCAGAGCAGGTCAGCATGCTCATCCAGAATCAAATTCTGGATGGCAGCTGTTTTAACATTCACCAACCTGGCATTAAGCAGCAGCATTTTCAACCGAGGGTCACCTTGGTTACCCAGATTATTTGCAATTGGAGACAGACCAGGGGTAGCAAAAAATCTCTCACAATCCCTTGGCCATCTCCTTCTGCCCTGAAACACTGTGATAGGAGCCCCCAACTCTATGAGACCCTCCCACTGCTCTCATGACACATCCCCCTTCTTCCTCTTTTTAATTGGCTACTAAGTGATGTTACCTACAATATTGCACAATCCTGAGTATTTGCCCTAGCATATACAGCTCCGCTGTAAGATGTTTCCTCACTGGGAGTTTGCTGGTTTAATTGCCTGGGTGACATATACCCCCCACCTCCCTCGCAGTATCCCTCCCTCTCCTTTAATACCCTCCCAGATCACCCGGACCCTACGAACCCATAAAGTCCTCAGACTCACAATGGCAAGGGATAATATAGTCCAAGGTCTACGCGGAGGGTGGAAAATATGATACAAGGTTCTTGAGGGGATGAAAAATAAACCTCCTTCTAGTGTCAACATAAAATCTCCGGCCATGTTTGAGAAGGTCCAATGACAACAGTATTTTATCGATGGTAGCAGCACTAATGGGTTAATAAAAGATAAAAGTTATCTCCAATATATATTCTTACTGTACAGCAAAATTATAAATGATAATCCTACTGTGTTAGATTTCCCCCTCCAAAAAACCCTAAATAATATTGTTAGCCTTTTAACACAAAGCATTTTAAAAGCCATTTCTTGACTTCTATTGCTTAGCCCATATTATTTCATAGCCAAAAGGCAGTTAAGAGATAAGCTGTACTTTTTAATTGAGAGGAATTCTTTAAAGTAAAATAATTGAGGTGTTGTTTTATCTTCAATAAGTCTTCATTAGTCCAGCTGTAATGGATGATCCACATTTCTATGGCTTTTGTCCAATCTTGTGCCCCATATGTTATCTTCCAAGGCAGATTCAGGCCTTTCAGCACAACTATAAAGATCCACCATGGAATATTTTGAATCAAGGTTTATGTTCATAGAAACCTTATTGACTTTAGTTCTTCCATGAGTTGTATTTGTCTTTTTCTAATGACCTTCTCATAGAAAATGTGAAAGCTAAAAACCCTATAGAGTCCTAAGTTTTATCCAACATAGTTCTTTCTATATCCTTGTATTTTAGAATCCAGAATAACAATCTGAGGTACCACCTTTTTTGGGCCAAGAGAGGTAAACTGTTACTAACTGCCACCATGAGAGGCCATTCTGATGAATTACAATAATAAGCAAAGTATCTATCTACAATATGTTGAGAAATATTCATAGAAGAACCCAAAATAGCAAGTCCTAGATGTTTTTCAGTTTTATTGTCATGTTTAAGATGCATTATATCAGAGGAACAGTCCAGAAGGCAAATGCCAGAAGTTTTTGCACACAAAGCCAAGGCAAGTGTTCCAAAGCTAAAGCACAAAGTTTAAACAATAACTGATTAGGATAGTCCAAAGATGTAGTCTAATCACCCCTGGTGGCTGGTGGCGGAGGCACTCCACTTTGCCATAGATTGTGGGGAATCCAGCACCCTATGCTCTGCATTGCCCAGATACAAGGGTGGGCAATCATATGGGGAAAGCATGAGCACACATGGTGCGTGCAGCTTCCCCCCATAGACTGTATGGCAACACAGGAGGTCTCCCATGTTGCCCTGCTCATAGCATGTGTGGGCTCTTCCCTCCTTCACCCATGTAGCTGTCATGGCATCATGTGATGGGAAATGGCTGGCTCTGTGGGTGGCTTGGGCTGAAATCGGGTGCATGTCACCAATTTTAGCCAAATGTGATAAGGTCATATTGTCCTCATCCACATGGGGAAAGCATCACTCTCCCAGTGAAGCTCTGTGTTCTGGGAAAGCATCCAACAAAGCTTCCACCCTGGTTGGGGGTAGGGCCTCTGCTGGAAGTCACACAATGTCATGTGATATCTGGCGTGGGGCTCCATCCCCAAGACAGTGTGGAAGCATCCTAATGAAGGAGACATGGGTATATAAGATTTATATATCCTATATGTGACTGCAGGTCCCATCTGTAAAGCATATGCAGCCAAAGGTGTACGGTAGTTACAGAAGGCAGCCGCTAAGCTAGAAGAATGATTCCCATGCTTAAATTCCCTAAGCTGTCACACTGTAGTCTTGCGCTTTCACTTGCAACAAAGAGATAAGTTGCTGAGGGCTAGGGCTCATCTCAATAAGGGCCAGGGTCACCATAAAGAGATAATGAAAAGTCCAGCTTATTTCAGTTTCTGTTGCTTTGCACATGTTTGTTTGCCTAGTTATAGAGAACCAATCAAAATGCATTAGGTAAACATAGGCCAATTAAGATGAACAATGTAAAACACCAATCAAAATGTGCCTTTTGGATTTCTGTAGAACGATAAAAGTTTGCAGCTCCCTTTTGGGGGTACAGTAGTTCTTTTATGTGTTGAGCACAACTGACAGCAAAATAAAAGCTAATTTTCAAAGAGAGTCAACTCGTGAGTGTGTTTCTTCTGCTTCATCCTCCTGGGTCTGAAGGGGACTCCTGAGAATGTGCAGAGTGCATGCCCATTCACTATGGACACTAAATTCCCTGTCTGATGAGGCTGCTAGTTCAATTATCAGAGTCAAGCAGGAGAATTACAGGATAAAGTCTGGAATAATATAAAACAAAACAAAATAACAGCCGAGGTCACAGTCCAGTAGTCAAAAGCCAGGAATACAGTGGTCACAGTTCATAAGTCAAAGCCAGGGATACAGGGATATAAACAGGGTCCAAAGCAAGAGTACAAGGAAACAAAGATTAAAGTCCAAGAATGCACTGCTAGGAGTGCTTGGAAACCAAGGGGCAGCAGAATCAGGATACAAAGTTGCCTGCTAGGCAGAGCTACTCCACAGAGGCTTCTTTATTTAGGGGTCCTCTGGGGCTCATCTCATCCAGCGTCCACCTCTAATCACTAAGGCCTGTGGCCCATTCATTGTTTCAAAGGATGGTATAAGCTCACTGGAGTTAGTGGGAAAAGACCGCTTCTGCTGGAAACCTTCCCCTGCAGTGGCTGAGCCAGGCCAGAAGGATTGCTGGCTGTGACACCTATCAGGCATGAGAAACTCTCTCATGTGCATTATTATGTTGAGAACAGTGCTTAGGGGGGGGGGGGGGGCTTAAGGAAAAAATGAATTGATAATTTGAGGAGAAGACAGATTGTTTTAATAAATAATTTTAAAATGAGCAACCTAGATCATGCATGGATGTTACTGAACACCTGAAATGGTGACACTTCTTGTAAATTTCTGTGCTACAGTTTTAATTCATTATTATTATTATTAACTTTGTTTATGCCCCGCAAAATCTCCCGAAGGACTCAATGTGGCTTACAAAGGCCAAGGCCGCCAACAACAACAACATACAATACACAGTAAAACTCATAAGCAAATAATAAAACATCAAGCAAACAATAAAACAATGACACCATGATGCAATTAAAAACCTAGACGCTGGGCCAAATGTAATGGACAAAATTTTAAAGTGCTGAGCCTGACAGGTAATATGTAGAGGTATTTGGAGGTAGGTGCAATGTGCAGATAATCCTGAATCTCTAACAAAGTGCATTAGGGACTTAAAGCCAGGAGTTTCCTATTCTGGAAAGGCACACTGAAACAACCAGTTCTTCAGGCTCTTCCTAAAGACAGCCAATGTTGGGGCTTGTCTGATGTCCTTAGGGAGAGAGTTCCAAAGTCGGGGGGCCACCACAGAGAAGCCCCTGTCCCTCGTCCCCACCAAACGCACCTGCGATGCAGGTGGGATCGTGAGCAGGGCCTCTCCAGATGATCGGAGGGAGCGTGCGGGTTCATAAACAGAGATGCGGTCACGGGGTGAACTAGTGTATTGCACATGTAGAGAACATCCCATTAATATCTGACAATGTTTGACTCATTAAACAACATGTAAGAGTGACTGCTGCAATCTAGTTAGTACGCTTTACTGGTGTCACCTTGCCAGCATTAGGCAGTAGTAGCAAGAGGAAAAAGCCTGAAGATGCTGTGTCCATGAAGGAAGTAAGGCATTTGGAGAACTAGGTTGCTTGATGCAACAGGTTTTGCTTGACTTTCCTTGCTATTGTTGCATGATTCTAGAACATAGTCAACTGAGCATATTGTATCAACAGGTTTACATATGAACACCATATTATTATGGTTGATGACATATTTCCACATTATCTCCCCCACAGGAGAAAATGGTGGGTGATGTTTTTGTTTTCTCTTGACAGCATTTTTGTTTCAATTTCTGGTTCTTAGTCCTTTCACTTTCTATCAATTTCAAGTTTCAATTTGTACCTTTCAGACACATGGACAATGTGGAATGCCAAGTATCCCACATCTTATTCCATTCTACAAATAACGAACATAGTACCACATCACATTATTTGTTGCATTGCTCATTAGATTTTGTAACTTTCGCTGAATAAAAATGTAAGCCTGACAAGGAATGAGTTGCTATTGAAATGTAACGCAATTACAGCTTCATTAATTGTATCCAATTGATTAATTAATTGATTAACTAAAGGAAACAACATGTTCTTTAAAACATCACTTGTAAAAAAGGGGGGGCTTATATAATGGCCTTACAGTTCAAGATTTCTAGTTTAAAATGTTTGATTTGAACTTTGTTACTTATGTTGATTGTAACTAATTACTTGCAAGCTCTGATATATCCCATCACTTTATTTTTGTCTGGCCTATGTTTGAAAAACCAAAGGGATTTAAAAAAGAGGATCTTCTAGTCTAAAGGAGAAAGATACCATTAGAACTAAATAACAACAATGACCAAACAAAATATTTCTGTGCCACAGATCACCCTCCATGCTCAAAACAGGGGCACATAAATAGATCATTATACCATAATATCCATTTTAGGTAAATGCAAAAGGCATGGTTTGATCTTTGATTTCCTTTAGAGAGTGAAAGGCAATATCTGATTTAAAACGCAAGTCAAGATTGTAGGGCTCTATTCCATCACCCCTGCCCACCTCAAGGTAAGGGAATTCAGACCTTCAACATGTTTTAATAATCAACATCTCAATTTTACTTAAATTTCACCTGAATTTCTACCCTGAGGAAAAAGAGGTATAGCCTGGCCTCATGCTTTGTACTATTGCAAATTGTTGGAGTATATATAGTAATTTACTTTCCAGCATGGGATGGTCATGCCCTAAAGGCATCAAATCCCGTCTGCTCTTGGAAGCTAGCCAGGGTCTGATTTGCATTGCAAACTGCCAATGAACACCAGGTGCTGTATGATATATTCCCATAAAGCAACTGGCAAGACCATCTATGAGTATTCCTTGCCTAAGAAAACACTATAAAATTTATAGCATCACCATGCACACACACACACATATAGGATATTTGTGATTGATGTAATACAATATTCAGCACAGAATTTTTTTTACCCTTGCTGAATGTGTCACTGAGCTTCTTCCTTGAGAGGAGGCTTGGATGAGACCAAAATCATTTATAGCTAGAAACAAGTAGATCAGATCGTTGGATGGAATTTTTACTTTTGACTGCGATTTTCCTGCTTCTTATTTATTTATTTATTTATTTATGCACTTGTATACCGCTAATATCTCAGCCTAAGTCGGCGACTCATTGCGGTTTACAACACTTAAAAAACAATATACAATTTAAAAGCATAAAAACATGAAACACGTATACACTACAAGTTATTGGGCCACCAATAACAATCCCAAGCATCTCGTAACTGAAATCGCAATCCAAAATTCATCGTCCATGAGTACCAATCCTTAGTCATCAAATTCGTCGCAATGGATTAACCGAATGCTTGTTTAAACATCCATGTCTTCAGTCTTTTCCGAAACACCATCAGCGAAGGGGCTGATCGTACCTCTATGGGGAGGGTGTTCCAAAGCCGAGGGGCCACCACAGAAAAGGCCCTGTCTCTCGTTCCCACCAGCCGCACTTGTGACGTCGGCGGGATAGAGAGCAGGGACTCCCCAGAAGATCTTAGGGTCCTGGTGGGCTGATAGGCTGAGATACGTTCGGATAGGTAAGTTGGGCCAGAACCGTTTAGGGCTTTAAAGGCCAACGCCAGCACTTTGAATTGAGCCCGGTAGCAGATCGGCAGCCAATGGAGCTGGTATAGCAAGGGAGTTGTATGCTCTTTGCGCCCCGCTCCTGTTAGTATCATGGCTGCCGCTCGTTGGACTAATTGGAGCTTCCGGGCTGTCTTCAAAGGCAACCCCACGTAGAGAGCGTTGCAGTAGTCAAGACGGGATGTAACCAGAGCGTGGACTACCGTGGCCAAGTCAGACTTCCCAAGGTACGGTCGCAGTTGGCGCACGAGTTTTAACTGTGCAAATGCTCCCCTGGTCACCGCCGAAACCTGGGGTTCCAGGCTCAGCGACGAGTCCAGGATCACACCCAAACTGCGAACCTGCGTCTTCAGGGGGAGTGCGACCCCGTCTAACACAGGCTGTAACCCTATACCCTGTTCGGCCTTGCGACTGACCAGGAGTACCTCTGTCTTGTCTGGATTCAATTTCAATTTGTTCGCCCCCATCCAGACCGTTACAGCGGCCAAGCACCGGTTCAGGACCTGGACAGCCTCCTTAGTAGCAGGTGGAAAGGAGTGACAGAGTTGGACATCATCTGCGTACAGATGACATCGCACTCCGAAACTCCGGATGATCTCGCCCAGCGGCTTCATGTAGATGTTAAACAACATGGGAGACAGTATTGAACCCTGAGGAACCCCGCAAGACAAAGGTTGTGGGGTTGAACAGGAGTCACCCAGTAACACCTTCTGAGACCGACCCTCGAGGAATGAGCGGAGCCACTGCAGAACAGTACCTCCAAGACCCATCCCCGCGAGGCGTCCCAGAAGGATACCGTGGTCGACGGTATCGAAGGCCGCTGAGAGGTCGAGTAGCACCAACAGGGACACACTCCCCCTGTCGAGCTCCCGACGCAGATCATCCACTAAGGCGACCAAAGCTGTCTCGGTACCATGCCCCGGTCTAAAGCCAGACTGTGCCGGATCCAGATAATCCGTGTCTACCAAGAATGCCTGGAGTTGTGAGGCCACCACACGTTCCATGACTTTGCCCAAAAAGGGGAGATTGGAGACAGGCCGATCGTTGACGAATTGAGTGGGGTCCAGTGATGGTTTCTTCAACAGCGGTTTTATCACAGCTTGCTTTAAGCTGGCTGGAATTTTGCCCTCCCGGAGGGAGGCATTAACCACCACCCTCACCCACTCGGCCAATCCCCCTCTGGCCTCCTTCAGAAGCCAGGATGGGCAGGGGTCTAGGATGCATGTGGTAGCTCTCATTCCTCCAAGCACCTTGTCCACATCCTCGGATTGAACCAATTGACATGAATCCATCAAAACCGGACGACGTCATATGTGTGGTAGAGAACCCAAGAGAAACAATACAACTATGGCTGGATAAAATCGAAAAATATGGGGAGGTTGCGGGACTCAAAATAAATAGAAAGAAAACTATGCTACTAACCAAAAACATCTCAAAAACAAATCAGAAGAAACTGGAAGATCTATCAGGAATAAAAACAGCAAATAAGATTAAGTATTTAGGAATCTGGGTCACTCAGAGGAATCTAAACCTACTAGAAAATAATTATATAGAAAAATGGAAGGGAATCAAAAAGGAGTTGGAAACATGGAAGAAACTAAATCTATCATTGCTAGGTAGGGTAGCAACTATAAAAATGAACGTCCTCCCTAAACTGCTCTATATCTTCCAGAATCTCCCTATTGTCAGAAATTTTAAGATCTTTAAGGAGTGGAACAAAGAGATTACAAAGTTCATTTGGAAAAACAAAAGGCCCAGGATTAAATATACGATAATGACAATGCCAACCCATAAAGGAGGATTTGGACTCCCGAACCTACAAGCATACTATGATGCCAGTGCACTATCTTGGATCCGCGACTGGACCAAACTACAAAATATTAAGATTCTAACTATCGAAGGGTTCGACCTCCGAAAGGGTTGGCATGAATACCTATGGTATGATGGGACCAAGAAAGAAGGAAACTTCGGAAACCACTTCGTGCGGTCTGCCTTGATTAAAGTTTGGGAAAGACACAAAAAATATTTTTTCCCAAAAACCCCTTTATGGATCTCTCCCCTAGAGGCGAAACATCGTAGACTCTTAGGATGGGTCTCCTGGCCCTCCTATAGAGATATTCTCCTTAAAAAGAATGGTTCCTGGGAGCTCAAAACTCAAAAAGAAATAGCTAAAAACTTTAAAAACATCTCGTGGCTGCAATATACCCAGATTAAGGAAAGCTACAAGGAGGACAGGAAGCTAGGCTTCGGGGAGGAAACGGATCTGTGGGATAAGCTCCATAAAAAGGGTAAAAAAGTTATAGCATTCATATACCGAAACCTACTGGAGTGGGCAACCGAAACGGAGACTATCAAAAACTCAATGGTCCTTTGGGCAAAAAATATAGGAAGATCCATCCACTTAAAAGAATGGGAGACTATCTGGGAGAAAAGACTTAAGTATACTTACGCCTCTGACCTAAAAGAGAACTGGCTGAAAATGCTACACCGTTGGTATCTGACCCCACAAAAGATAGCGAGAATGTACAATAACGCTGACAACAAATGTTGGAAATGTAAAGTCAATGAGGGGTCTTTTTACCACATATGGTGGCAATGCCCAAAGGCGAGAGAGTTTTGGAAGACCATTCATATTGAATGTAGGAAAATTCTTAAGTCAAATTATCCACTGTGCCCAGAAGCCTATTTATTAGGAATGTATGATAACTCTGTTTTTCCTGATACTAACTCAGAAAAGTTGTTTACTTTCTTAGCAACCGCGGCCAGGATGACATTCGCCAGCTTATGGAAGCAAGACAAGATCCCTACCATTAAGCAATGGCGAGATAAAGTACTGGATATCCAGGAAATGGACGAGCTAACGTTCTGGCTAAGACAGAACAACGGAAGAGGATCTGTGATGACCAACTGGAGCTTGTTTAAGACTTATATGGAAAAAGAATTACAGCAATAGGAAACTATGTATGACTGAAAATGGAGGATGAATTAGTTGCAATAGAAATACAGCACTATGAAATGATACAAGAATGAATGAAAATGAGGGGAAGTCGGTTTTAACTTTACCGAGGGGACGGGGAAGGGGGAGGGGGGGAGGAGTTGGGGGATCGCCGGGATTACTGTCGGTAGATGTTAGCACGATATGTCTGTTTTGTCTTCTGTAACCTACACTTCAGGTATGAACGTCATATGTGTGTATGTGGTATATTTCATGTATGTCATCTGTATGTATTGTATTATATGTCACACCCTTTTTTATATGATAAATTCAATAAAATATTATATTAAAAAAAAAAAAAAAACCGGACAAGCAGATGCTCGTGTTACATCCTCAGATACTGCCGTTAATATGGTATCCAGTCCAGAGCGGATCAAGGCGACTTTGCGAAGAACCGAGCAAAGGCTTCACAGCGAGCTGCCGAGTCATCAGGGCACCCATCCTGAATGGCGGGTTTTAATAGGCCTCTGATGACTCGGAACAGTTCGGCCGGACGGTTCTTTGCAGACGCAATAGTGGCCGCGAAGAAAGTCTTCTTCGCGGCTTTTATTGCCGCGGCATATGCCCTTAAAAAGGACACAAACTGTGTTCGATTTGACTCGCTCGGATCCGAACGCCACACGCTCTCTAGTTCCCTCTTCTTTCGCTTCAACGCTGCCAGCTCCTCGGTAAACCAGGGAGCTGGTTTAGCTCGGCTACTTGAGAGGGGACGTTCTGGAGCGATCGTGTCTATTGCCCTAGTCATCTCCCCATTCCAGAGAGCGACCAGAGCATCAACAGGATCACCAACCGAGGTGGCGGGAAATTCCCCAAGAGCCGTCAGGAATCCATCCGGATCCATAAGCCTCCTGGGGCGGACCAATTTAATGGGTCCTCCACCTCTGCGGAGGTTAGGGGGTGCAGTGAGTCTAAAGCTGACCAGGTGGTGGTCGGTCCATGGCAACGGAGAGATGGATAACTCCTCAACACCGCCACTTTCCTCCCATCCCTGACAGAAAACCAAATCCAATGTATGTCCAGCACTGTGGGTGGGGCCAGATACCTGTTGGGACAGCCCCATGGTTGCCATGGTAGACATGAAGTCCTGAGCCGCTCCCGATAAGGCGGCCTCGGCATGGACATTGAAGTCCCCCAGCACAAGCAGCCGTTGGGACTCCAACGCCAGGTCCGAGACCACCCCCGCTAGCTCAGTCAGGGAGTCTGTAGTGCAGCGAGGTGGACGGTACACTAACAGAATCCCTAATCTGTCCCGGTCACCCACCCTCAGGTGGACGCATTCAAAATTTGTTGACTGCGGGATGGGGGCCCTGGTCAGAAGAATGGAATCTCTATAGACCACTGCAACCCCGCTGGGTAGGTGGGGGGGGGGGGGGTTGAATTGTAGTGTTTAGATGGAGTGGAATTTAAGGTATATATGTCCATATTTTGAGTTAGCATGGGAGGTGATATGCAGCCTACATTTCTTTTCTTTGAGGGATTATAACTCAAACCACAATTTTCTACTTTGAACTAAAGTTTTATTCCTCTTTTGAAATCAATTTCATTTCAATTTCAATTCAAGACATTCTGGGTAACAGTATTATAGTTAAAATACTTCTTATATTGTTCTTATTTACAAATTCCCATTGTAATTTGTAAATCTATTGTTTCTGTTGAAAAGATAAAGCCCATGGCTGATTTTAAATTAACACACCCAAAGATTTGTAAAATACCCAAATCCAAATGCATAATTATTGACCACATGAAATGAATGATGGGGTAGTATAATTAGAAATGTAATTCAAAAAGAAACAGAGTGAGCCTCAAAGTTACTTCTTATTTTCCAACTACTGGATCCTGAAAAAAGAATTATCTACATTTATTATTATTAATCACAACTGATATAACTTATAGATCTTGATACCATAGCTGAAGTGTTATTTGTAGATCAAACTTTGGTTACTGTTCTATGGGAGGTATTCTACCTTAGGATATATCCTGGACATCTGTGGAACATACAGGAGTACAGCAATATCTACAGTACAAAACTGGAAAACCATTACATGGCAAGGTCAAGATTGGCTATTCAATGATAACAACACTGATTACTAGTACAGTAGAGTCTTGCTTATCCAACATAAATTGGCCGGCAGAATGTTGGAGAAGCAAAAGTGTTAGATAATAAGGAGGGATTAAGGAAAGGCCTATTAAACATCAAATTCTGTTATGATTTTACAAATTAAGCACCAAAACATCATGCTTTAGAACAAATCAACAGAAAAAGCAGTTCAATACACAGTAACGTTATGTAATACTTACTGTATTTACGAATTTAGCACCAAAACATCACAACGTATTGAAACAGCTGTGGATCCGGGCAAGAGGCAGACTGCGTTGGAAAATACAGAACATTGGATGAGCAAAGGTTGGATAAATGAGACTCTACTGTAAAATGTAAACTCATTGATTATTGCAATTTGTTTAACCTTTAATATGACCTATGAGGAACCTTAGAATTAATTTTTCTTCTGAATATTTTTGTTTCTATCAAACTAACAGGTTTTGTTGAAATGGCCTTGTTTCTGAATTTCAGGTTATTATATGGTGAATATAGTAGAATTGCAATGTTGTTTAGAAACTACTTTCCTTTGACTTCTTATGTGCCATTTTTGCTGTTATTGTTAACTGCCATCAAGTTGATTATAACTTATGGAAGCCTTATGAATGAGAGATCTTCAAGTCTCTGAGCAATGGTTTCCATGATTGAATCTATCAACCTCTAATGTGATCTTCCTCATTTCTTACTGCCTTCTATCTTATCAAGCATCATTGTCTTTTTCAAAAGAGTCATTTCTTCTCATGAATCGTCCAATGTACAACAGCCTCAGTTCAGTCATCTTGGATTCTATGAAGAGTTCAGCTTGATTTACTCCTGGCAGGCATGTAGCCGGGGGGGACGGGGACTTGGGGGGCTTCAGCCCCCCCCCCCCCCGAAATTCTCATGGTGGTCCGCGAGAAGGCCTTACTGGTACATTATTTAGACTGTTATGTTTATCCATATCATGACCTGATCACCATGCTCAATATATCCCATATGCATGGGGGTATTGGGGTAATGATACAAAAAGTTTGCTAGGGTAGACCCTCTTTCACTCAGACTCAGCCCCCCCCCCCCCCCGAACCAAACTCAGTCCCCCCCCCCCCCCCCGAAACAAAATCCTGGCTACGGGCCTGACTCCTGGATTCATTTCCTTGACTTTTTGAGGGTTCATAGTATCCATAAAACTCTGTTTCCATATCACATTTCAAATGAGATTATTGTCTTTTTTTAAGCTTTACTGTTCACAATCATACATAGAAACTAGAACATTTTGGTATTCTATACAATATATGTTTACATTTGAGGTTCTAATCTAGTTCCTTAACAGCACCATTTTCAAGTTTTAAGCCCCATCCACACTGGCCACAAAGGTCAATGTAGATGAGGATCAGCCCCACAACAGCTAAACACCGCATAAGGCTGATCCATGGCAGTATAGGGCAAGAACACCTTAATGTGGTCTTGCCAGGTGCTACGTTGGAGGAAAGTTCAAATTCTTCCCCAGAATGTGGTTGTTTGGTTGTCCCAACTGACTTGGGCCAGTTGGGACAACCAGAACTGGCAGCAACCATTCCAACTGTATTCCCCACACTTGGGTTGCCCAGGAACATGTGGTGGCAGTCTCCTCACCCCTTTCCCAATATGTTGCAGCAGTCTCTGGCTGAAACATGGGACCTACCTGCCCCCCATTATTTGGCTTGACATCAGCCAGGGATCTGGTGGCTTTATGGTATATTAGGTATCTTACCAAAGACCATAGGGGCAATATAAATTTTGTGTTTCTGTCAGAAGCTAAAGTGGGATGTAGATAGCCCAACACAGGCCTGTAGTGAGGGGGTGGTTTTAGGGGTTCAGCCTCCCCCCCCCCCGAAATGTTTCAGATTTTTTTTTTTAAAAAAACCGGTTTACTCATGAATTTTAACTGGTTAACCAAATCCCCATGCTAAGTCTATGAGATGCAAAAAATTAAGAGCCCCTCCAGAACTGCAAGCACTATCTCAAGCAAATATTGACAATTTATTCACACTGTCAATACTTGCAGCAATAGCCGATGTAGCGAAGCAACCAAGATGGTGGGGGTGGGGGGTGTTGAATGCTCTCATTAAGGAGGTGGAGATGGTTGACAGGGGTGGAGCTGCAGGCTATTGAAGGATGCTCTGCTCCCTGCTGTGCTCTTGGCTTCAGCGTGAGCTAGGAGGCAGGTTTCAACCCCCCCCCCCCCCCCGTAAAATTTTCAACCCTCCCCCCCCCCGAAAATTTCAACCCCTCCCGAATTTTTTTTCTGGCTACGGCCCTGGCCCAACATGCCTTTGGAGGCAATGTCACAGAGACTTCTATGGAGAGTCTCACAGTTTTAGCAATTTTGCTTGGGATGAGATTAGAAGACACAGCAGGGTTTCCAGGTTACTAAAGGGACAGGAGAGGTGAAATCTGAGATGGGTTAAAATTACTGAAGGATTAAGTTTTCTTCTGCCACTTCATAGAAACTGATTAGATATTATTTAATTGTCCATCTAACAACTAGTACAATTAACATGACAGAAGCTGTCTGAGCACTCAACAGAGGTCTCTTTCACATCTTCTTCTATAAATCATATGCTTTCAGATGAAATTGGAATTTTGGTCCCTGTCTATGGTTTTGAGAACAGAACTAGTGTGAAAGGGCTGGTCTAGATTTTTTAAAAAGCTGTCACACATTTTTAAAGCTGTCATACAGCTACCAAATATATTTTTGTACAACTAACTATGAAACACCTGTTTGTAGATATGTGTAAAAGGAAGGAAAGATTATGTAGTTACTGTAGACAGAAACAGGAAATGCTGCATGTCTTCACTGAAACATTATTGCTATTTAATGTATTGTCGAAGGCTTTCACAGCCAGAATAACTGGAGTGTTGTGTGGTCTGTACTGTATGACCATGTTCTAGCAGCATTTTCTCCTGATTTTTCACCTGCATCTCTGGCCCGCATCTTCAGAGGGTCTGATGGTGGTAAAGCAATTGGAGAATATATATCTGTGCATATCTATACCCCTCCATGGACATTCCAAGGGTATATATACTCCACTTGCTTCATCACAATCAGATCTTCTGAAAATGCCAGCCACAGGTGCAGGTGAAATATTAGGAGAAAATGCCTCTAGAGCACAGTCATACATCCTGGAAACCACACAACACCCCATAACTGTTGTTATTATATTTATGTCAATTCCCCTGAGCAGTCTGTTCTTAAAAGTCAATTAAAACAAGAAGGTCTGAACCTGTCTGCAAAAAGTTAGTAAAGACAGTGCCAGTCTAACCTCTCCAGGAAAGGAAACTTAGAGCAGTGGTTCTCAACCTGTGGATCCCCAGATGTTTTGGCCTTCAACTCACAGAAATCCTAACATCTGGTAAACTGGCTGGGATCTTGGGAGTTGTAGCCCAAAACACCTGGGGACCCACAGTTTGAGAACCACTGCCTTAGAGCTTGGAAGCAGCCACCGAGTAGGCTTTCCTTTATGTTCCCATGAAATTACCTTTGAGTGTGGCAAGATAGAGAGAAGGGTATGACTGCACAGATTGCAAAATGCAGGCAAATTTGCATAGGAGAATGAGATCCTTCATATAACCAGTGTGCCCTCCCACTGTTTGCCAGCGGTACAAGCCATAACTTTCCTTAATAGCATGCTTGCCTTTTTCTCACCTCTTTAGGGCAGTGTAAAGATGGGCCAACAACTTCTGCATGTGGCCCTCCAGATGCATTTGAACTGCAACTCTTAGCAACAGAGGCAATGGAGAAGAATACCGAGAGCTGCCATCCAACCCCATCCAGTGGGCCTCATGGATCCCACATCTAGTTCATTTTTTTCTGCCTAAGTGGAAGGTCTTGCATTTGTCACTGTTGAACTTCATGTTGTTAGTTTTGGGTAATCATCTTTAGAATCTGTTAAGATCATTTTGAATTCTACTCCTGTCTTCTGGAGTATTAGCTATCCCTCCCAATGTATTGTCGAAGGCTGTGTTGAACCTCACAACCTCTGAGGATGCTTGCCACAGATGCAGGTGAAACATCAGGAGAGAATGCGTCTAGAACATGGCCATAGAGTCCAAAAAACCTACAACAACCCACTATCCCTCTCAATTTGGTGTCATCTGCAAACTTGATGATCATGTCTTCTAACCCTTCATTTAAGTCATTAATATAGATGTTGAACAGAACCAGGCCCAGGACCCAGGAACCCTGTGGCACTCCTCTTGTCACTTCTTTCCAGGATGAAGAGGAAGCATTGGTGAGCACCTTTTATCAAAAAATGGTATCAGATTCAACTGGTATAATTTGTTTTTGATAAATCTGTGTTGATTATTAGCAATGACCACATTTGTTTCTAAGTGTTTGCAGACCACTTCATTAATGATATTTTCCAGAATTTCGCCTGATATCAAAGGGAGGCTGACCGGACGGTAATTGTCTGGGTCATGCTTTTTTCCCTTCTTGAAGATAGAGACCACATTTGCCCTCCTCCAGTCTTCTGGGATTTCTACTGTTCTCCAAGAACTCTCAAAGATGATTGTCAGTGCTTCCGAAATGACATCCGCTAGTTCCTTGGATGTAGTTGATCTGGCCCTGGGGACCTGAATTTGTTTAGAGCAGCCAAGTATTCTTGGATGACTTGGTTTCCTATTTGAAGTTGGATTTCCCCTCACCCCTCACCCACTCCGTCTTGCTGAGGTTGAAGATGACTTTTGTTTTGTGAGAAGACTGAGGCAAAGAAGGCATTAAGTAGTTCTGCCTTTTCCCTGTCCCCTGTCAGCATTACCACACCTTCCCCCTTGTCCCTGTTGAACTTCATTTTATTGGTTTTGGCCAATCATCTCTCCAGTCTGTGAAGAGTGTTTTGAATTCTGCTCCTGTCTTCTGGAATATTGGCTCTCCCTCCCAATTTGGGAGGGATAGCCTCACTTCTGGTGACCCTAAGGCAGTGTTTCTCAACCTGGGGGTTGGGACCACTGGGGGGTCATGAAGGGGTGTCAGAGGGGTCACCAAAGACTATCAGAAAACGTAGTATTTTATGTTGGTCATGGGGGTTCAGTGTGGGAAGTTGGCCCAATTCTCTCGTTGGTGGGGTCAGAATGCTATTTGATTGTAGGTGAACTATAAATCTCAGCAACTGCAACTCTCAAATTTCAAGATCTATTTTCCACAAACTCCACCAGTGTTCACATTTGGGCATATTGAGTATTTGTGCCAAGTTTGCTCCAGAGCCATCATTGGTTAAGTGCACAGTGCTCTCTGGATGTAGGTGAACTACAACTCCAGAACTCAAGGCCCTTCCAGTATTTTCTGTTGGTTGTGGGAGTTCTGTGTGCCAAGTTTGGTTCAATTCCATCGTTGGTGGAATTCGGAATGCTCTTTGAATATAGTTTAACTATAAATCCCAGCTACTACAACTCCCAAATGACAAAATGAATCCCACCCAACCCCGCCAGTATTCACATTTGGGCATATCAGGTATTTGTGCCAAATTTGGTCCAATGAATGAGAATACATCTTGCATATCAGATATTTACATGACAATTCATAACAGTATCAAAATTACAGTTATGAAGTAGCAACGAAAATAATGTTGTGCTTGGGGGTCACCACAACACGAGGACCTGTATTAAGGGGTTGTGGAAGGTTGAGAAATACTGCCCTAAGAACAGACCTATAATGGGGTTGTTGAAGGTTTTCATGCCTGGAATCGCTGGGTTGTTGTTGAGTTTTTTGGGCTATATGGCCATGTTCTAGAAGCATTCTCTTCTGACATTTCGTCTGCATCTATGGCAAGCATCTTCAGAGGTTGTGAGGACCTCACAACATCCGAGGATGCTTGCCATAGATGCAGGCAAAATGTCAGAAGAGAATGCTTCTAAAACATGGCCATATAGCCCAGGCCCGTAGCCAGGATTTCGATTCGGGGGGGGGGGGGGGCTGAGTCTGAGTGAAAGGGGGTCTACGCTAGCAAACCTTTTGTATCGTTACCCCAATACCCCCATGCATACGGGATATACTGAGTATGGTGATCAGATCATGATATGAATAAACATAACAGTTTAAATAATGCACCAGGAAGGCCTTTTCGCGAACCACCATGAGAATTTCGGGGCGGGGGGGGGGGGTACATGCTACATGCCTGATATAGCCCGAAAACCTACAACCACCCTATAATGGGGCTCAATCCACTTTGCCTGGCGAGGAAGAAGAGTGATACTAAAAAGAAAAATGGGTTCCCCTAAAACTGTGGAGACCAAAATCCACTCATTGTGGTAATGTGAAAATAACTAAATTAATTCAATGTATATATTACAAATACACATATCAAAAAGAAGAGGAGGAAGAGTGAGGCAGGAGGGAGGAGAAGTCTCTGCCTTCTCTTCTGTGCCCCACTTGCCAGACTTTGGAGAAGGGAAAAGGAGGGGTGGGCGCCCTGCTTTCCTCTGGGGCAGGAGAGAGAAAAAAAAGGGGGGGGCGCCTGAGCCCCTTCCCCGCAAAGGCACGTGTCGTGTTTGAAGCCCCTCCAAACCCGGCAGGGCGCGGGAAAGGCGAGAAGGCCGAGGGTGGTCAGGCGGGGCTCCTTCAGGTGGGGGCTCGTCTCTGCAGCTGCGGGGGAAGGCGGGAGAGGCGGGGAGGGCGGCGCTGGTGGGACAGACTCGGGCGAGCGAGCGAGCGGGTGGGTGGGCGGAGGGAGCGGGCGCGCGCCGTTGGCTGCCTCCGGGGGAAGGCTAAGCAGGCGCCCATTTCCTCCTGCCCGCTTTGGCCGCCCCGCCAGCATCCTCCGCCAGCCTTTGCAGCGGGCAAGGAAGGCGAGGCAAGGAGAGAAGCCCCTGCAGATCCCCAGCCTCGCCGCCCTCCTCCTCCTCCTCCTCCGTTTTCGGCGCAACAGGACGAAGAGTGGCGGCTCGGAGGCCAGGCGCGCGCCAGCAGCAGCAGCCCCGTCTCTTCTCCTGCCTCCGCTGAAAGGGCAGCGTCCTGGGTGAGTGGCCTCCTTTCCCGCCTTTTGCTCCCTTCCTCAATGGAGAGAGAGAGACGGTGGGGGGGCAGGTTTGCAGAGCGGAACGAAATCCCCCTCGGCTCCATTTCTGCCCACTGCAAGCCTTCCCCCGCCCCTCAAGCCGCTCTTTCCTGGGCTCCGCGTGGGGTTTGGTGCCCAGGTGGGAAGGGCTTCCCTGAATGCCACCGACCTACCTGCCTGCCTGCCTGCCTGCCTCCCTCCCAACCCCTCTCGCCTTTCCTTCCCTTTTCCAGGCTGGGAAGAGCCATGACCGCGGAAAAGACCATCCCCATCATCAACGGGAAGCCGGAGGATGCCCTGGACCCCGAAGCCTCCAGCACCACCTTGGTCCACAGCAACGACAAGAAGGTGCACGAGCGGGGCCACTGGAACAACAAGGTGGAGTTTGTGCTCTCCGTGGCCGGGGAGATCATCGGGCTGGGCAACGTCTGGCGCTTCCCCTACCTCTGCTACAAAAATGGAGGAGGTAAGGAAGATGGCACCTCGCCCCCAAGGAAGCTCCCCCACGTGCCCTGGGGCTGTCAAGGAGGACAAAAGCAAATGCCATGAGCACAGGGCTAGGATTGTCGAGGTCCAAGAGTGAGCTGCCCACCAGTCGGGAGGGAAGCAGTACAGAGTCATCTGGAGGTTGACTGATAGAAGCCTAGACTCTATGGCAGGAGTTCTCAACCTGTGGGTCCCCTGGTGTTTTGACCTACAACTCCCAGAAATCCCAGCCAGTTTACCAGTTGTAGGGATTTCTGGGAGCTGAAGACCAAAACATCTGGGGGCCCACAGGTTGAGAACCACAGGTCTAACATTTAGGGCAGGGGCTAGGTAAAGGACCTTGGAGGGCTGCATTTGGCCCATGGACTTTAGTTTGTGGACCCCTGCCCTACTGTAATCCTGCATTCCCCATGTTTAGATGGCCTGAGAACATAGGTTGGCTTCCAGGCACAACATGGGACCCATCTGTTCCCCACAAGTTGAAGGCCAAAACATCTGGGGACCCACAGGTTGAAAACTACTGCTCTGTGGACTCAGTGGGGCTGGAGTTGTTTCATCTGACACCTCTGGGAGTCTGGCTTTGCTTTCAAAGGAAGAGCTCAATTTTAGCTCTCAAATCAATGTTCTACGGCTTGCAGCTGAAGACTGTTGTAAATCTGAGACAACCTCTGAAAGAAAATGTATAGTCTTTTCAAAGAACAGACCAAGTATTTCCCCTGGCAAGAGCTTTTATAGGCAGGAGTGTATTTATCACATTGAGAGTGGACAAGAAAAAAGATGGATATGAGCTTGACCTATGTGTAAACAAAACATGTTGAAGCCCCCAGGGATTTGATTAAAGATTGTCTGGACTCCAAGGGTTTTTTGCCTGCAATATACTGTATTTGGAAGTCTTTGAAGTTCAAGTGAGTTTCTCATTCTAGGTTTTCATAAAAATGCCTCTCATACAGGCACATGTGATATGTTTCATACTCTGTTTAATGGTAGTTATGGAGACATATGCCTACATTCTCACAGTGGAGTAGAAGCATATTTATTTGGTGCCATGGTGTGATTGTTGGATTGTGACTTTGAAGAACAGGGTTCAGCTTGGAAACCCACTGGATGACTGTGGGTAAGACATTCTTTCAGCCTCAGAGGGAAGCAAAAACAAAGCCCCTTTGCATACATCATGCTAGGAAAACCCCATGATAGTGTCAACTTAGAAATGACTTAGAGGCACACAACAACAAATGCGAACTTCAGCAAGGCCCCTTCCATACAGCTGAATAAAATCCCACATTATGTGCTTTGAAGTGAAATATATGGCAGTGTGGACTCAGATAACCCAGTTCAAAGCAGATATTGTGTGATTGTCTTCCTTGATATTCTGGGTTATATGGTTGTGTGGAAGGGCCCTATAACTTAGGGCAGACCCAGACAGGCCTTTATTCTAGGAGAATCCACATTTTAAAAACCCAGATTTTCCTGGGGGCCTGGCCTGTCCACACCCACCTCAGAAAGCAGGCCCTACCCCCCCCTCCCCCAAAGCCCCCAGACCCCTTAGAAAAGTAAAATAAAGTTACTCAGCCTCCATTACAGGCTTCGAGCAGCTCTCCCAGTGCATAGAAGTGATGCACCAGGAGAGCGGGGGAGGGGGAGCAATTCCCCCCCCCCCCCCCACGCTATCCTGCCGTGTCATTTCTATGCACCAGGAAGGCTGCTCGAAGCCTGTAGTGGAGGCCAGGTAAGTCTTCATTACTTTTCTAAGGGGTTTAAGGGCTTTGGGGGAGGGGGTGGGTATTCCTACAGTTTACCAGGCTTTAGGGGAGGGGGTGGGTATTCCCACAGTTCCAGGCACCGGAAATAGTGGGTTTATCCCGTGCCTTCCAAGAAGGTGCAGAATAAATCCACTATCTAATTAATTCACTACAAACCAGGGTTTTCCTGGATTGTAGCAAATTAATTTGGAACTGTCCAGAATGTTGTCAGAGCAGCCCCTCATTTATTGTGGTAGATACCGCAATAAAAGTACTGTCTGGATGGGCCCTTAGTCTGTAGGAGGAGCATTTGGAACATGAGGGAGAGGTATGCTCCAGATCTGGAGATGTTGTGGAACTTTTCTAGAGCTGCTTGAAGTTTACTGGCCAATTCTTGAACACTCAAATGAAATGAATTAAGATTTATGCATCCATACCTCCCGCTTACTTCTTGGGAGGAGAGCAATGTCCAGTCTCGATAAAATAGTGAAGAGTAGAGACATCAGACTGGCAACAAAGATCCGCCTAGTCAAAGCCATGGTATTCCCTGTAGTAACCTACGGATGTGAGAGCTGGACCTTAGGGAAGGCTGAGCGAAGGAAGATCGATGCTTTTGAGCTGTGGTGTTGGAGGAAAGTTCTGAGAGTGCCTTGGACTGCGAGAAGATCCAACCAGTCCATCCTCCAGGAAATAAAGCCCGACTGCTCACTGGAGGGAAAGATACTAGAGACAAAGTTGAAGTACTTTGGCCACATCATGAGGAGACAGGAAAGCCTAGAGAAGACAATTATGCTGGGTAAAGTGGAAGGCAAAAGGAAGAGGGGCCGACCAAGGGCAAGATGGATGGAAGGCATCCTTGAAGTGACTGGACTGACCTTGAGGGAGCTGGGGGTGGTAACGGCCGACAGGGAGCTCTGGCGTAGGCTGGTCCATGAGGTCACGAAGAGTCGGAGACGACTGAACGAATGAACAACAACAACAACCTCCCAAAAAGGCAAGTTCCAGGCAAGGAGAAGGAAGAAAAGGGTGGTGAAGTCTCATGGCTTTAATTTTCCATCTGCAATTACCTTTACAAGGGACCAGGTACTATTTTCATTAAAAAAAATAACCAGAAAACCAGGGAGAGTGGTAGTGAATCTGTCCTTCTATATTTTAAAGAATTTGCTTATACTAAAGGCATTTCTCCTTTTGACAAATTACGCCTCTTGGAGCACATCTGATATATATCATTTCAGTACAACTCACTCCAAAATCACTTCCGTCAAATTTTAAATATTCTCCTTGTGGAAGTATGCTCTCTATCTCAAATTTGACAGGCTTTATCTCTCAGAAAAATGATCTATGCCAGTAACTTTCACCGATTCTGCCAAGAAGTGAAAAGGTTAGGGATGTTTTGAAAAACCACAACCTTCCTTAATTTGTAAAACCACCAAGCATAGAAATCTCTTCAGTTATTTGATTGATGTTTGGCAGTCTTCACATTCCACATTAGCAAGCGCAATATGACATATGTTGATTCCCTCAGCCCTATGGTGTACCTTATATCTCCTTAACCTGGGTCGACTTATCAATGAGCCAGTTTGAATACTATAGCTTAGCTCTTATCAGAAAAGAAACCATTCTCTTTTCTGAGTGATGAAAGGAAAGAGCTTAGTCCCTCTCAAGAAAACATAAAAGAAATAATGACTCCTCTGCTCTCTCCACTGTGGTGCTGGTTCTGGCTTTTTTTTAATGCTTGGATGGAGAAATGGCAGGGGTGACTAGGGCAGCTGGCCCTCTCAGTGAGCATTGGTGCTTTGCCCTCTTTAAAGAATGCTCCTTGACTTATCCATGGGTCATATCAAAATTCATAATTTTGGCTACAAAATCTGCTCTCAACTTATACATAAGTATATATGGTAGGTGAAGCCCCCGGTGGTGAAGTGAGTTAAACTGCTGAACTTGCTGACCGAAAGGTCAATGGTTCAGATTCTAGGAGTGGGGTGAGCTCCCACTGTTAGCCCCAGCTTCTTCCAACCTAGCTGTTCAAAAACAGGCAAATGTGAGTAGATCAATAGGTACTGCTTCTGCAGGAAGGTAATGGCTGTCCATGCACTCATGCTAGCCACATCACCTTGGAGGTGTCTATGGACAACACTGGCTCTTTACTTTAGAAATTGAAATGGTCATCACCCTACAGAGTCTGACATGAGTAGACTTGATGTCAGGGGAAACCTTTACTTTTTATATGGTAGGTACGGGCCAAGTTTACTCAGTGAGTGTCATGGCTTAGCAGGGACTTGAACCTCAATTTTTTGTATGACAGTAGTGAGATAAATTTATCTGTCAGCCACAGTCCAGTACAGAACTTATTTTGATATAAACTCAAGAATTCCCCTGGCCATAATGTTTACAGAAAGAAAACCACTGAATATTTAGAACACCCAGCATTGCTTCTTGGAGACAGAGGTCAGAATACATTTTAGTGTCTGTTGAATTTTCTACTCCCCCCTTTTTAACAGTAAACTATGCCATATATTAAATTTGCTCTGGAAACTGTTACAGCACTGTTTTGCTCTGTGAGTACTCTTGTTTGAAAAAAAAATCAAAGCTGTCTTGGTTGTGCAGAATTAGTAGCATGTGGCTTTGGATTTTGGCCAGAAATGTTAAATGGGATGGACTGCCATACTGTCATAGCATGACAGTGCTTACATTATTAATGGAAGAAGGAAGACAGAGTAGATTATGAGCCAAAGAAGGGACATGTGTACTGAAATAAAGCTGAGCACATGGAGCTATGAAACAGAATGAAATGTTACTCATAGTAGAGCTGTAGTGGAAATTAGATCAGTAATAAGAAATTACATGCTTTAGACATTGAATGCTCTCCAAAATACAGTGTTGTTATTTTTTCGTTAATTCATCTAACAATTTATGACACCCTTAAGCCAAACTTATTATGGAGGGTTTTTTTTTTTGCAAGATCTGTTCAAGTCTGGCACTCAAACTACTACATCACACTATACACCTGTTGTTGTTGTGTGCCATCAAGTCATTTTCATCAAGTCATTTCCAACTTACATTCAGAAGCCTTTTCCTCCCTCTGAATCTGAGAAAGTGTGGCTTGCCCAAGGTTACCCAGTAAGTTTCTGTGGCCCACATGGGGATCTGAATTCCAGAGTCCTAGCCTAGCATCCTAACCATTGCATTAGTCTGGATCTTTCTAACATTACATTTATTATCTTACTTGTGAAGATTTACTTCTAAGTAAATAGAATAATAGAGTTGGAAGGGACCACACAAGCCATCCAGTTCAAACCCATGCCTGCAGGAAAGGTACAGTCAAATCACCCCAAGGCGCAAGGTCCATTTTTGAACAGCTCTTACTGTCAGGAAGTTCTTCCTAATGTTCAGATGGAATACCCTTTCCTGTAATTTGAATCCTAGAGGCACTGATTTGATCTTCAAGAGACAGAAGTTATGCAAATATGTGCTAGTGGTTTGTCATAGGGTAACCAGGTTGGGTTATGGCATATTCAAAAGCTGGAGCAGTCAGGATTCCATCAGGTGTGCCCATGCCTTTGGAGACACTTGTAGTATCTTTTTCTATTGAGGCCCCAGATTTTTAAACACACGCACACACACACACACACACACACACATATATATCCAGCCCTGCAAGCACTGAAAATATTTAGATATTGCAAAAAGACACTGAACTCATGAGACAAGCATACCAAGCAGTACCAATAATGCCTTTCTTTACTTTTGAGTATTCTGCTAACAGTGGTAGGCCACATTCTTATTTGTTTTTTGGAATGAAAAGCACCAAAATAATTTGCCATTTTTGGTTTGCTACAGTACCAAAAAGTTCAGTGTGTAGGTGTGTTTGCTTTTTTGTATTGCTTTCTGTTGCTACATAGTGTCAGAACAGCAAGACAACATTAATTCTTTTGTTCTAGCCATGATTCTTGTAGGTTACTCTTAGTCTGTTTCTCAAAATGTTTTTATTATGACAGTAAAGAAATTGGGCACATCATTTTTATGCTAGTTGGGTAACCAAACCTTCCTTCTCCAAATTTATGGTTGTCAGGCCGAAATGAGGAATACCGTATTTTCTGCAAACTATGGTACTCTTTCTATTTCATCACACTAGAGAATGAATCTTACTACAGCTGCATTGGTTACCAATTGAGCACCAGATCACTTTCAAAGTGATGGTACTCACCTTTAAGGCCTTGCATGGTCTGGGGCCAATGTATCTGAGGGACTGCCTCACCCCCTACCAACCCCAGAGATCCCTCCGTTCTGAGGACCAAGATCTACTGGAAGTCCCCAGTGTCAAGACCTTGCGTCTAACAGCAACCAGACGCAGAGCCTTCACAGCAGTGGCACCATCACTCTGGAATACTCTGCCACCTGAAGTCCGTGCCTTGCGGGACTTACCAGCTTTCCACAGGACATGTAAGACATACCTGTTTCGACAGGCTTTTAATGTTTGATACTGCTGTTTTTAAATTGTTTTAAATTGCTTTTAAATTTTGTTAGATTTTAGCCATTCTTGTAAGCCGCTTCGAGCCCCAGGGGAGTGGTGGCATATAAGCTTAAATAATAAATAAATAAATAAATATGCTTTCTGCCTCCTGCAATATTCTGGGATTTATAGTTTAGTGAGGCTGTTACAGGCTCATCCTTAAACTACAAACCCCAGAATTCTGCAGGAGGCAGAAACCAGATTCAAAGTGGATTCATTCTCTAGTGTGATGAGGCCATTTGTCATTTATTTGACTTTCTAAGCACACTTTTTAGTACCTAGTTCAATATTTACCCAGAATTACAGTTACCAACAGTGTTAAATCTAGGAAGTATTAGATTCATTGATATTTTGCCATTTTACTAGCAACAGAATCGGGCCCCATTATCATAGTTCAAATCAGTCAATGAATGAAAAACCGAGTTTCAGAAAATTCCGGTGAAGTAGATCACATCCTAGGAAGCATTTATATTTATGTGACACAATTCATCAATTCATGCATGCTCTTTTCTATGTGAATATTGTAGCATGACGGTTGATAATGTGGTCAAAACACATAATTTTGCTAGAATATTTGAAGAGAGCATACAGAAACATCTTTTAAACATGACAGCCAATCCTAAGGATGCAGAGATGCAGCTTTTGTAAAATAGCTGAAAACACCTTTGAAAATCTGGCAGGCTGATAGTTTCAAAACAAAATGTCATCACAGTATTAGAAGCGTTTCCAGTAAGTGTAAAGAAGAATCAAGCCTGAAGAGGTGTTTGTACTTTTTGGCATTCTTTCAAAGATTTTACTTCCTTGATCTTTATCATTATTTTATAATTACCGTATTTAATTATCCACTCTGAGTTGTAAAACTTCCACATGTTTATTCACATTTTTGGTTGTTCTTTGGCTGAACTTCCTCCTATTTTTTTCTTTTACTTACTTATTTACTTACTTTGTTTTCTATCCTCTCCCTCACTGAGGGACCCAGAGCGGCTAACACTCAGCAATGATTCAATGCCATTCAACATAATACAATACTATTAGAAAATACACAAACTTGCAAAAAAAAATTCAAACAGCAATATATAAAACATTTTATCCTTTTTTCTGTAGATTTTTTGTGATTAAATATTATGGCTTGAGAAATTTAAAGACATTCTCAAGCTATACCTTGAGAAATCTCTAACAATAGCTTTCAGCCAGGTCTTATTGTAGGTTCTTCCAAAATGGAGACCAAGAATGGAAAGGATAATGTATAAAACATGCCTCTGTATATACTATTTTGCTTGTTTTTGGAAAAGTAAGCTGATAAAGCAAGTTGTATATAAATGTCATTACTTGTAATAGTATTTGGTGACTAGAAAGCCCTTACTTTTTTGCTAAGACATGCTGATATTTGCATGTGATGGGAATGAAGCCGATGCAGTATTATCACATATGGAACCAAATTCATTGTCTCAAGCTACTGCATACCATTCATTTTCCAGAATCATTTTTATTTTTAAAAATAATATCTTTAAGATAGAGTTTTGCATAGTTTTACCATTTTATTAATTAAAATCTTATTTATATATATATTGGTGTCATTACACTTACAGTTTATAGGACCCAATAAAGATATTTTTATTTTCAAAGCTGTTTATTTTCAGAGTTAAATAATGATATGGCATGTCTCATGAACAAAAAAAAAAAAGAGAATATAAGAACATTTAATGGTTTCCTTTGAAATTAGCCAACTAGCTTCCATGATCAACCATTGAATACTAACAGATTTTCATATGAAAATTAAGCTAGCATTTCATAATTCACCTGAACTAGTTATGCTTTTGTTAAGTTATATTGTTCATAATACACATTTGAAGTTGCTCTACTGACTTTCAGTGGAAGTCTTCTTAAGTATACTGGAACATGTGCTACATTAGTTATATGGATGCCATTTTTAAAATTTGCCTTTTTAACAGAAAACACACAATTAAAGAATAACATATACACAACGAACAACATAATTTCTCTCACCAACGTACAGTTCTACTTTAACTAAATGTAAATCTAAACTGCAAACATATATTCATAAATTAGTTTTAAAGTGGGGTTCCTACTCGCCTTTTTTGATTTCTCTATAGTTTGACATTCTTCTCTTCCACTTTATATCCAACAGGTTATTTACTTCTGCTTGTTTTTACATTATCAAATGGATATCCCAACTGTTTATATCTCTAAACTTGTACATGAAGACATTTTCTATCTCTCAGATATTTATTGATAGTAAAATTTCCATTCTTCTAAGAATGCATTTAGTGATGTATCCTTCGACAAAATTGTCAACTTGTCCATTTCTATTAGCTTCTATTTGGTTGGCCAATTTTTTTACAGTTGGTATTTTTGTTTTGTTTTTTCATTGTTGACCATATATAATTATTGCCACTTTTAACATTTACTGCAGTTCCTAACTCCTCTTCCTTTATTTCATTTGATCATCCAATAGTCCTAATAATAAGAGTTCTGTTTGAAGTTCATTCCTTGGATTACTCCATGAATTTCTTATTACATGTCCACCACATATGATAATATGAACCTTCACAAACTTCACATTTCTAACATTATTATTTGATCCTTCATACATTTTTGATATTGCGGAGCAGTGGTAAATGCCATCTAAATATCATTTTGTAAACATTATATTTAAGATTATTACATATCATACATTATAGTTCCTTCCACCAATTTCTCCTCAGTTCTCTAATTCTGTATTATAGTCAAAATTCTTTGCCCACTTAATAGTAATAGTAATAATAATAATAATAATTTATTTCTAGACCATCCTCTCTCCCCAATGGGACTCAGGGCGGTTCACATACATATAAAAGGCAAACATTCAATGTCATAATTAAGATCACACCATATCAAAAGACAGGAAATTAATCATTAACAGTCTTATTACAATAAAAGAATTAAGATTAAAAGTATAAAAGATACAAATACTTAAATAAAACATGATTACACCAATAAAATATAATTACACAAAATATGTATCCTAAGCAGTTAAAATGACAATTTCAATTAATCTTGATGTATTGACCATCTTTCATTATTTTTTTTCTCTGTTTGGAAAATGATTCCTGTACTGATATCCATAGCAAAGTTTTGGAGCATAATCCGGATTTATATTAACCTCAAATTGTCAATGGAACTCTCCTGACACAATGATTAGCAAAATCTGAATTTATCACTATTATTGGGATAATTCGGAACAGAAATAGCATTTGCAGTAGGATATTAATTTTAATTGATGCAGTACATCCATGTAATGATAGCTATACTTTGTTCCATTTTTATAAATCCTGTTCAATTTCTCCTCAGATTTTATTGTCGTTATTCCAGAATAAAACTGATTTTTACATCAACAATGATTAAAGCATTGTTTGAAAAAGATAGCACTGTAGTTTCCTTGTGCTTCTCAAGTGAAATGATGTAGGGACCAGCACAACCCCTCCCCAAATGTTTGAGGACCCAGTAGCATATTTGTTTATTCTTTTATTGGAAACTCTATGGGCCGGCAGCTGATGGATTGTGAACTGGCACTTGTTTAGGGACCATTAAATATGTATGACTGGTCTAGGACTATGAATGTATACTTGAAATAAAACATCTTATTTTTTAAAAACAACCAGTTGTAATCCTTACTAAATGCTTGCTTTCTAGGTGCTTTTCTCATACCCTACGTGGTTTTCTTTATTTGCTGTGGAATACCAGTGTTTTTCCTGGAAACTGCATTGGGACAATTCACGAGTGAAGGAGGAATTACTTGCTGGAGAAAAGTGTGCCCATTGTTTGAAGGTACACATTGAGTTATCATTCTTTTTCTCTTTCATGTTTGGTGCATAAATCAATGTAAAGATATCAATATGTGGAAATAAGAATTTATGGGTTTTGAAAATATCAGACAAAACAACTGGATATTTTTAATATTATCACCAACAAAAATATGTAGCTTATTAATTTCAAAGTGCCTACTTTTCCTACTGATGTATATTTAGTCCTGCATTGTATTTACTCTGACTTTATACCACATGACTGACCCAGAATGCAGAACTTCAGATCAGCCCTGGGGAAGTCTTTATGGCCAGTCCTGACTGTCCTCTTTCTGTTCTTGTTGGAGTGGTGATCACCAGCTGCAAAATGGCTGGTAGCTAGTGTTCATCACATGGAGTGACATTGGCCAGGATGCCATGGAGTGACATGGGAAAGGAGAGGGAGAAACTAAGGAATTGCCCCCTCCTTGCCCCCTCCCTTCTCTGATTCCCCATGCACCCTGACTAAGGTCACTCCAGACAATGAGTGATGGGCAACAGCCATTTCACAGTTGGTGGGCACCACTATGAATGAGAACAGGAGGAGGGTAGTAAATGCCATCCCATGTCCCCAGACCTAGGATTACATAATTGCCATGTCAAAGTGTGGCTGTTTCCAATACAAAAGTAGCCTAGAAGCTTGGTTTGTTCTGGGATTTTGAGGCAACCTATGGGTTTGTCTGGAGCACCTTTTCTTAACATGATTCTAGTCTGTATTAATTTGAATCAGCTCTGTGCATGATATTGATATCACAGAACTAATCTGCACCCCATTCAGAGTTAGGTGTCCCTGTGAAATGCCCATGGCCTTATCCTATTTCCTGCTTCTGTAGCACTGAGGTTAGGAATGTGAGATGATTCATATCTACTTCAACCATGACTTTATTGATGGTCTTAGATATTCCAATGTACTTCTTCTCATCCCATGTGGGTATGAGGATTATGATGTGGCATATCTCACAAATATCTATTAGTTAAATAACACAGAGATCTGGAAAATTTAGAAAAGCAAACTTTGCTTTTACACTACTCTGCATTGGTTCCTTCTATTTCATGGATTTTCAGGATCTCTTTGGCTCTCACAATCTCCAACAAAAATGTATACACTTAACCCATTATGTAGTTTTGTTATTTAATAATCATTGCTGTGTTTAATTCCACAATGTTAACAGATATTTTTTGAGGATATTCACATCAGCTTTAAAGATTAAAAAGTGAATTGTGTTTCCAAGAATTAAAATTTTATTCAATCTAATAATTCATCTTTGTAGTATATTCCTTGTGTGCCTTAGAAAAACTAATAGGGTCTATCTTTTTGTCTTTTTCAGGTATTGGATATGCTACCCAGGTTATTGAGGCACACTTGAATGTTTATTACATCATCATTCTAGCATGGGCTATCTTTTATCTGTTCAACTGCTTTACTACTGAGCTTCCTTGGGCAACCTGTGGACATGAATGGAATACTGGTATGGGAACTGTAACACTATCACTTTAAATGCAGAGTAATTTTAAATTAATGACACCAAGGGGTATAATTTTAGAAATGAACTTCATCGTTCAGATTTGTGGCACAGCATGTAAAATAGTGAAATATAGATTGCAAGATTTATTATTGTTTTATTAATGAATATCCATACTTCGTTTGATACTTTTTTACCTCACCACTTGTTTAACATTTTAGTTGCAATAGAAATATTGTTTTTAGAGTTTCTCCAGATGTTTGTAACTTAGGGACTGCCTGTCCCTAAGTTACAAACAGGAGAAATCATTTTTTTCTCTTCCAGTAGTAGCCTTTGAACATAGCAGGCCCTCATTTTTTTTAGTTTCCCTAAACTTAGAGATTATTTTTTGAGGTGCTCCAGATAAGAACCTATCAGAAGAGGCATATCCTTCTGTATATATCTCTGACTAATATTAATTCTTCTTTGTGTCTAAATAGGAAATAATTTATATCCTAGTATAAGATTTTTGAAATATATACAAAGTTTGTCTGTAACATTCAGCATCATAAATGAATTTGTTCATTGCATTTGAAATCTTAAGGACTATCCAAAATGCGATGTGTGTTTTGATATTCTTCATATGATCTCTATAATACTTTTATTTTGGTAAGAATAATAACCACTTACCTTGCTTTTTAATTCACCGAACAACTCTAGATTTTTGTTTAGGTCTCTAAAGTTTTGGTAAATTAAATGTCTTGTGCACATATTGGAGATGATAGCTGTGTGTTGTGTGCTCTTTGGCATCTGCAAAGAAAAGCATAGCCAGTATTGAACACTCTCCAAACGTTATGTGTCAGCTCAACAATAGAGAATGGCTTTGATCTCTTTCCACTATTTTGTCTGATGCCAGAGATTACAGTGTGCCAAATGGTAGCTTTCTCACTTGCCATATTAAGGCTATTATGGAGTGACTGCTGGTAGGAAATGATTCCTTGGCTAGTGATAGGCATTGGGAATTCAACTGCATTCAGCCATGTGAAACACGGTGATTGTTGTAATTCTCTAACAATCAGAGCAACTCAAAGTCTATTTCTGTTGTTTTAGAAACTAGATTGGCTCTTGTAATTTTAAAAAGAGCAAATTGTATGGGAAAAACATATATGTGGAAAATTACTGTGAATTGGTCGCCACATTTTTAAAAATTAAAGTGACTTTAAAGAATACAACAATATCATAACATTTTTTCTTTGTTCTTTTACAGAGCATTGTGTGGAATTTCAAAAACTTAACATGAGCAATTGCACTCAACAACATTTGAAGAATGCTACTTCTCCAGTCATGGAATTTTGGGAGTAAGTCAAAATCAGCATTAGTTTTGAATGGCATTCAACATCTTTTTGGAAAAAAATGTAATTCATTCCTGATTTGAATGAAATTATGAACTGACTAGCAAGATTTCAGACTGCTGACATTAAAATTCCAAGTGTTTTCACACAAAGTGAGATTGAAAATTATGGTCTTAAAAGCTTATAATATGTGCATATAGTCCTAACCAACTCATTGTTTTTCTGGGCAAATCACAGTGAACGGTTAAAAATTACTTTCCAGAATTCTGGCTTTTTGCAAAACGTATTATTGCTTGATATCTCTCACTTGGCAAAATAAGTAGTGATCTTTGTGCTTGTTTGTGAAGCCTTTGTGTAAGCAGAATTTCTAGTTTTCCTTTTTCCTGATAAGGCAGAGCCATGGGTACGAGTGCTTGTTGATGATTCTGGTTTGCCTGAATCAATCCCAAAGTCCTGGTTTTGTGCAACAATAAACCATGAATGAAAAGCTTGTGGTTTCTGTACCTGTTATTACTTTCTACAGGAGAAACACCTCCAATTTCCTAATTGTCAAGGCATTATTTTCCCAAAGCCTTGATGGTATTCCTGTACACCAGCCAGGCCACCCAGCAAGGAAAGCAGAATTATTGCTTCTAGCATGAGCTGTTGTGTTATCTATAGATGATAAGAAAGGTTAATTACTCCTCACTTTAAAATCATTAGGAGAAGGACAGACAATAATTTTATTTATATGTACTTTTATTTCTGGATATTTGTTGCTATGGGTTTTATATGTAGTGTTATAGCTGCCAGATTTTGGAAGATGAAATTCACATGCCCAAATTGAATGGAGCTTCTGCTATCAGTTTGCCCCTCTGCAGTTGTTTACAGTTGTGTCACACAACACTTACTCCAAATCTATTGGGGTGTGAGTTACTTATATAATTGTGTGTGTAACTAGTGTTGGAAAATGTGTTAATTAGTTACACAATTTGCTCTGTTACACAATTTGCTCTGAGCAGCTTCAACCAGGTTATGGAATAAGAACTGTAATCATTCAGCCCGAGCATCCAGTGTGATAGTGATTATTGTAAATGACAATAATTATGTTAATTTTTGTTGTCTGGACAATTTATTTGCAATAAGTTACTATCCTATGAAGGCCTAAATCACTGCAGCATTTATTTAGTTAGAACTAATTTGTATGAGAGAGCTACTAAGATCTCTTCTTAAATGATTGATGAGAAATGCAAGCTCCCATTTCAGCAAATGTTAACCAGGTTCTCTGTGATTTTTACCCCTTTAGTCATGCTGTGTTCAGTAGATATAATTCTCAGAGCAAAGGAGGTATCATATATTCAGAGAGCAGCATGTGGTGGAATGTTGACCTTGTGTAAATGCCACAGAAAAACAGACAAAGGGGTTAGGGAGCAAATTTAATGCTTGCTATAAGGCAAACACAGATGGCCTTATGAAATGCACAATAGCCATCTGTAAATAGTATACTGTAGATTCTCATGCTCAATCTACACTACCATATAATTCAGTTTGAAATCGCATTATCATCTGGCCTCTACTAGGCAGAGAGCCTTCTCAATTGTGGCCC
Source organism: Anolis sagrei (assembly GCF_037176765.1). Taxonomy (NCBI): domain Eukaryota; kingdom Metazoa; phylum Chordata; class Lepidosauria; order Squamata; family Anolidae; genus Anolis; species Anolis sagrei. The sequence continues at coordinate 65,915,025 of NC_090022.1, read as the reverse complement.
CTTATTACGGAATGCCTTGCCAGTTGAAACCCGAACCATCCGAGAGCTACTTGCTTTTCGGAAAGCCTGTAAAACCTTTCTTTTCTGACAAGCTTTCAATGGGTGAATAACTCGGGACTATGTATGTTCTCGTTTTTATTGTATTTTAAAGTTAGTTGTATTGTTTTAATTTACTGCTGTAAACCGCTCCGAGCCAAATTGGGAGTGGCGGTATACAAGTCAAATAAATAAATGAATAAATAAATAAATTATATGGTCAGTGTAGCCTCATATAATCCTGTTTAACTGCATTAAACTGTATTATATGAGTATACACTGACCATATAATGCAGTTTCAAATTGCATTATGTGGCAGTGTAGATCAAGCCAAAGGGCCCATCTGTAATTTTAGTGACAGTCAGTACACTTTTGCTGGTTGCCTGAGATGTTTGGTTGCTTGAGTTCTGGTTAAGTGAAAGTCTTCTGTAATCTCTAATATTTTCTATTGTTAATGGGGCTTTAATTACCATTGTTGCTATGGCACTTTCCATAATCCGTTCTTCATTGAAGAACTCATTGGCTTTTAGAGAGTTAGAATAAGGTCAGTTGTTTCTAATACATGTCACACCAGCAGCCTTTTTCAGAGGTAAACATTAACATTCACTGCAGTGGTTTTGAAAAGTTGGGAGCAGAGTCCTCACTGTTTAGTTGGGCTGAACCTGATTCAGCCATATTAGACATGACCTTTACCTTTGTTGCTTTTCATCACCATAGTGGTGGACACAGAACTCCAGAAAGCTGGCCATGGATTGGTGTATTTATAGATGTCAGCAAAGAAGCCCATGTGACTTGGGGGGGGGGGGGAGATGGAAAGGAAGTAGAAATCCCCCTTCTCTCTCCATGTCATGCTGACATTGGCAAAAGTGCCAAGTGAGGACCAAGAGCTCTCCAGAACTCAGTGGCTGCTATGATGATGATGAAAAATTACAGAGGTGAGTGTCTTCCCATTATCTCCACATTACAGAGCATGGAGAAAGTAAAATAGTGTCTCTGGCCTGTGTGAATAGTGGGGCTGGTTCTGAATTAGAACCAGCCCAGCTGTTCACATGCACACCAAAGCTGCTCTGCAATTTCAGGGAAGCTCCAAATAATTTCCTGACTTTACCTTGCATGTTAAGTGGCTTTGTCTCACATTGGAGTTGTGTCATGCAGACACCACAGAGTGGCTTGTGCCGTGTAGATGTCATGGAGTGATGTCTCACCCACTCCATGGTATGTGACTTGTGTAGACAGCCCTTTGTTAAAGATGCTAAAAGAATTAGTTTTGTAAACATGTACCAACTTTTACAGACAATACATGTCTTTTTGATGTCTATAAAAATGGAGGAAGACAGCATAGGGTTATAAAGATATTTTTTGGAAATTTATAGTCCAGTCACTTGTAATGAAGTTTTGCGAAAATATTGGAATATGTAAGAGGAGAAATGTCCTGTTTCCATGCAGGAAGAATTTGATTCATTGTAATATTGCATGGATAGGAATTCTTTTATGGCCTACAACAAGTAATAACTGTAAGGATTGAAATCAGTATCATTTTATTTTTCATTACTGAGATTTATTAAAAATTGTTGTACTTATGTTTGGCCCCATCTACAATGCCATATAATCTAGCTCAAAGCATTTAGTCTGCATTCTGAAATTGGATTATATGGCAGTGTAGACCCAGCCTTTTACTTTATATAGTCAGATTCATTTTGTTATAATTGCCATGACTTCTCAATGATCTTGTAGTTTGTATCTCAAAACTATTCTGATGTTGAATGTAGAAGTCACATTGTGATGGACTTGTTTAGTAATGGAAATGTGAAGGGAATTTGTGACTGGATGCAGGGGCGGCTCAACCATTACGCAAAGTAAGCATTCGCAGTATAGTTGATTTTGCCCAGGGGCGCTCTTGAGGCGCTCTTGGGGGAAAATAGACCTTGACATATGCGAGTTGTAGTTACTGGGATGTATAGTTCATCTACAATCAAAGAGCATTCTGAACTCCACCAATGATGGAATTGAACCACATATGGCACACAGAACTCCCATGAAGAACAGAAAATATATATCAATGATTGGTTGAGGGGGGAGGAGCGCACCAAAATACTGTTTGCTTACGGTTGAAAATTACCTAGGGCCGCCTCTGACTGGATGACATACAACCTGATGTCATCGTGATGGCTTGTAAAACTGGGCTACCACAGGTTCCTTGTGAGAACCTGGAATATTACTTTTTAGAAGTAATTTATTTATAACACTTGTTACAATGTTTTAAAGGAATTCCTCACTACTTGTTTACAGCATTTGAAAAATTATATTGTTTGTTACTTGTTGCAATGCCTATTACTTTTTTGTTACATGAAAAAACTCTTAGTATTATTGAGAGGGTGGCATAGACACTGAATATTTTTTGTCAAAATGTCTCATAAAACACCTAAAATGCCCTTAAAGATAACATTTAAAAGTAATTAAAACATTGTGCGAGCTAGTAAACTACCTCGATTCCTCCTTATTTTGTTGTAACTTCATTGCATCTTTGTTACAAAATAACATGCAGCAGCTAATTGCATTAATTCTAACTTTCCCCTTCCAAGCTCTGGAGTTAAGGAGGCAAAGAGCATCCCAATCAGCTCTTATTTCCTGTATAACAGGAATGAGAGCTGATTGGGATGCAAAGACCAGAATGACACTTGCCATTTCACATAAAAGCTTTTTCTCAGATTATCCATGGCAACTTAGGTATTTCAGCATAGTGGTGTAAGTGGCATTTTAAATGTTCATGTTTCTGGCTTACCAGGTGCTTTACATGGTGGGGTTCACACTCTCTTGAAAAGTGAGTGTTCATGGGATGGTAGGGGATCTTCTACCAAGTGAATGGGAGGGAACCCCTTGATACAATTTCTGCTTACTGGCTCCATGCAAGTCATTTATCACAGTCTTGAAATAAAATGTAGGTGACATGGTGGTGAGACTATTCCCAACTCAGTAGTCCCTTTTGTTAGCTAAGCAGCAACCTCAGCAAAAGAAGGCCTAGTTGTTAGCCTATTATTCATGTAGGAGGTGGCATATATTTCATGTTTTCAAGTATGGTCAAATGAGAAAAGCATTTGTTTTCAAAGGAAAGGAAACAATAGTCTGAATGAAGGTTAAAAACACTTCAGAAAGTCAGAATTTTTTTTCTGTTTCATTTGCAGTTATTTCATTGTGCAAATAACTGCAGGGGACACATTGTTACTAATCCTCCAAATTCTATAAAAAGTCATTAGTAATGTTGGGCCTGATTCTGGTGCACTTACTCATTTGTCTCTGGACTAGGTCTTTATTGTCCTCAGTTTGAAAAAAACATTGTGCCAGGCTAGACTCTTCAGTTTATGTTTAGTTCACAGGAGGCCATGTGAAAACATTATTTTATTTGCAGGCACACAGTCTGGGCATTTGCCCTGAAACCACAAAGTCTGTTGATTTTGTGTGGGGGAACTGAAGAGGGTAGAGCTACTTTATAATCCTGAGAAAAGGATGATAAGTTATAAGATATTAAGAGATGTAATATGACATTAATCAGATGTATTCCAAATAATACGCAGGCTCTTCATTAGTTCTTTGCACAGTGTCATTTTCTGAATAAGCAAACATATATTATTTTTCAAGATGGTTTGCTCATTCAGAAAATGACACTGTGTAAAGAACTGATGAAGAGATCTTGTCTGTCTGTCTATCTGTCTGTCTGTCTATCACATATTCTATATATGCACATATCCAAGGACGTATTTCTGGAAAAAGTGTTTGTGTGCCTTTGTGTGCCACATTTGCATGTGTGTTTGTGTGCATTTATCCAAAGACTGAATCTTAATTTTTTTTTCCTCCAACAAAATTTCTATATTTTTTCATTCAAATCATATAACTGAAAACAATAAATCTTTTTAAACATTGGAAACACAGAGTTTGAAACAAATTCTGAGTTATATTTGCGATTTATGTGATTTACTATTGTTTGTGACTAAGAGAAGAGTGCTACTGGAAGGAAATGAATAAAAGGTACAAAGCCTGCCTCTTAATTTCTGCTGAATTATTAAATTTTGCATCACCTGGTCTGGGAAACCTATACTATCCAATCACAGAGTATCTTGGATAGTATAGGATCAAAGGTATTTTCTGACTTTCTTTGCCCGTTCTCTTACAGGGAAGCAGGGAGACACCTTCAGAAAATGCTGGGGTGAAGTGCCAATAATTGCAGTACTGTGAACTACATACTCATGACTCAGCATCCTAAATTACTATAGCTGGAGATTCTGAACTTCAAGATGATTTCTTTCATCACCAGTCACTACTATTGGTAGTTAATTCAGCTGTGGGTGGTGTGGGGGAGACTGACTCTCAGTAAAATTTCTTTTTTTTCCTTTTAGCATTGAGATTAGGGAACAAATTTCAGAAATTGCTTCATTTTCTGTAGCATTTGTTCAAACTGAAATAAGGCCACTGAGCCTGTAACTTCTATTTGAAGATGTTGAAAAGGTAAAGGAACCAAAGTCACTTGTTTGTTTATATCTCTCTGATCCATATCTGTGAAAATCACCCCTGGAAACAGATGGAGTTGCAGAGGCAGAATTTGATGCCTGTCTAGTAAAACTTCAGGTTTTGTTCAGCTCTGCTCATGAAGCAGAAGCATTCTCAGGATCCAACCTACTTTAAAGCCCCAAAGGTACATTATACAGGCTTTCCATGCTGCAGTATGACCAAGCAGGATTGGAGAAACATCTGGCAATTCCAGAGGCACAATGATTGCAGAAGCACTGAGCTCTCCAAAGAACCTCAGCAGATCTCAGAGCTGTGCAGAGCTGTGAATTATTGTGCATCCCAGTGTGTGCCAGACTTTATCCAATCCTGGCTGTTTAAGTTCCAGCATGGAAGGCCTGTGTGAGGCTCCTTTAAGGCTTTAAAGTAGGTGTTGAAGTATATGGGCCGTTATGTTGGATCAAAGCCAAAATCATTTTCTTATATAGGAAGATAGGATATTTCCAATAGTTTGGACTCAAAGTTGTATATGCTTTAATGATGAAAACTAGCACATTGGTTCTCAACCTGTGGGTCTCCAGATGTTTTGGCTTTCAAAACCCAGAAATCCTAACATCTGGTAAACTGACTGGGATTTCTGGGAGTTGTAGGCCAAAACACCTAGGGATGCACAGGTTGAAAACCACTGATCTAGCATTTTGAATTGTTCCCCAAACAGCCAGCAAAGTTGTTTCATTGTCTGTATGTGTGTACCATGTGGTCCTTGTATCAAAACCCAGTCATTTTATCTGAAATGGGCATGCTTCATCCCACAGAAGGGACTAATTTAATTACAAATTTCATCGAATTTTGTGAAAACAGAACTTATAGATCCTTGTTGATTTTCAGCTGTACAGATATTTGAATAAAGTAGCAATTTCCCTCACACCTGCAGTGAACCACAAGTTAATTCTGGCTACAAGCTGAAGAAACACTCTGTCTGAATCAATAAGCATTTTATGAGCACATTCTAATTTAAATTATTTAGAATTAATTAATTGGATGACACTGGAATTGCTGATATCTTGATGCTAGTTTTGTTGCTCCTTGTGTTTAATAGAATTTCTTGTCACTAGTCTTAATAGAAACAGCAAGGTTCTTGCCTATCTTCTTGACTGGCATATTCTCTGAGCTTTCTATCAGGCTGGGAAAATAGTTTCTATTGAAGGATGGATTTCCTTCTGCCAGGCAATCTTAGTGGATTTTCAGTCACTGTTGCTTGTTTCTGTAAAGCTTCTCTGGAAATGATGTGAGTTGCTCTGTGAGAAATAAACCTATTTTAAAAGTTGTTACCTGCTTTGAGATTGTTCACCTTTGAATGTGGCAGGTGAAAATGCATTGCTGAACCAGTGTGGCCTTTTTAATTGCTGGTTCAATTATTGGTGCATGGAAAAATGTTGAAGGAGACCCTTTTATACATTTCTTCTAAGGGTCTGGAGAACAAGCCCTATGAGGAGCAGCTTAAAGAGCTGGGCATGTTAAGCCTGAAGAAGATAAGGCTGAGAGGAGACATGATAGCCATGTATAAATATGTGAGAGGAAGTCATAGGGAGGAGGGACCAAACTTGTTTTCTGTTGTCTTGGAGACTAGGACACAGAACAATGGCTTCACCCTACAAGAAAGGAGATTCCATCTGCACATTAGGAAGAACTTCCTGACTGTGAGAGCTGTTCAGCAGTGGAACTCTCTGCCCTGGAGTGTGGTGGAGGCTACTTCTTTGGAGGCTTTTAAGCAGAGGCTGGATGGCCATCTGTTGGGGGTGCTTTGAATGTGATTTTCCTGCTTCTTGGCAGGTCTCTTCCAACTCTATGATCCTGAAGGTAAATAAGTTGACAAACATCTGAAGAAGGAATCCTACGTAACAATGACAGTAGTAAAATAATGATTAACTTCTATCCTGTTTCTCGCAATAATGGGACTAGAATAAGCTATTTTTTTTATAAAAAAAACAACCACAATATGCCATTAGATTAAAAACTGTTTAAAAATGATAAAAGAATAAACATGAAAGCTAATTGAAATCAATTAAGCCATTTATAAACTTAAACAAAAAATTAAACATTAAAATTCATTTAAAATTATGCAGACTATCAATTTGTACATCACAGCATTAAATGCCCATCCCATTCAGTTTCTAAAAGCCTAAAATAAAAATGCTGTAACTTGGTGATGGAAGCTTAAGGATGGGGCCATCCTTGTCTCTTTAGGGAGGGAGTTCCAAGGACTAGAAACAGCCACTGAGGGCCCCCTCCCTTTGTTTCCACCAAAGAAGCTCGAGATGGTGATGAGACATAGAGAAGGGACTCTCCAAAGTATCATAGAGCTCTAATGGACTCATAAAGGAAAATATGGTCCTTCAAATAACCGGACCCAAGCTGTATAGGATTTTGTTGGTCAAAACCACAACTTTGAGTTGTGCTCAGAAAGGACCTGCAGCTAACATAGCTGCTGAAACAAGGGGGTTGTGTGTTCCCTGCAGCCGGCCCCAGTTAGCAATCTGGCTGCAGCTCTTTGGATCAGTTGAAGCTTCCGAACACTTTTCAAAGGAAGCCTCATGTAAATCAGTATCCCAGCATTGCTAGTAAATCTGCTGTTCATGTTTAGTTTGAGACTTTAGCAAAGTATTATACAAATGTTTTGAAATGAATGAATGCATGTGTTGGCAAGGATGAGCAGCACAAATGTCCTCTTTAATTTTGACAGTTTCTGTATCTGCTTTAGACAGAATGATTGTGTACATGCATCTTTTTATCTCAGAGCTGCTTAACATGTCTTTCCTCCTGTTGCTTGCAAGATGTTGCAAGCCAAATGCTGAACAACTCTCTCTTTTTTCATTAGAATTTTTAAAAACTGCCCCCAGCTTGACTTCTGTATTACTATATCCAACTGTTTTTCAAAGCCTACTTTCCTGCTGTGATGTATTCACAAGATGAGAAGAAAATGAAGGTGCATAAAGGCTCATTGACTCTTCATGCACATTTTTGCATGTTTCCTTTTATGCAAATTCAAATAACTTTTATTTTATCATGTTACTTTAGATGTTTATAGGTATACTGCATATTTTATATTTGCTGAGGAGGGGAAGAACTGGTATATTATTTAGGAATAGACTTGCCCTCTAGGCTACAATTTATTTTCTGTTTCACTTAAAGACAACACATGATATGTAAAAATAATTCCATTTGTGTGTTGAGGGAATCCCACTATATATAGCATGACTGTGTAGAAGTTTTGGATTACGTTTGAGTCAAATAATTTCCATCTAACCAGTTATGGTATGCTCCAAAGAAAAGCGGGAGTTCTGTTAAGACAGCCAGGTCCACAGCTAGTCTCTACACAAAACCTCATTGGTGAGTGGGGTGTCAGAATGATGGGTGTGAAAAACTGGGTATTTTAGGAGAAGAAGTGGGATTGAGTGACTAACAAGTCCACCTCCTAATCGTTTGACATGTTTTATGAATGGCTTTCTAGTTGCAGTACTTTTGGGAGATGGATCTGAGTTGCATAAAATATACAGGCACTTACTCTAATCCCACATTTTGTTATGTTTTCTAAAACAGCAAGAAGTGATTTAAATTTTTAGTCCAGAGTTATGATGTGATATTGAAGAAGCAGCCACAGAGCTTGCCAGAATTATTTGGCTCAAATGAAATTATTACTGTTGTTTCCATATCTGCTCCATATACTGTAGCAATCACTTTCAACTACTGCTATGCTTCAAACTGAGCGTATTTGAGTTTGGGGTCTCAATTAGTACTTTTGTGCCATTACAATTAAAAAATAAACTGTATAGATATGTCACTATTGCAGCTCCAGCTATGGTCAGATAGAAGCAAAAGTTTTTGGAGGCACCTATCATTTTATTAGAACAGTGAATGAAATGAAAGCCCTCAATTTTAGCAGTTGTTAACACCCCAGTGTACACTTTTTCTAGTTTGCTGTCAATAGGCTGCACCTCTCCTATACAATGTTAATACCAATTATTCAACACATCCATCTAGGGAGGGGACATTTTTGGCAATCCATGATATTTTTATTGCAATTTTAGAAGGTTTCAAAGGCAGAAAATATTCCTGCAGAAGGTCAGAGTTGTAGCTATGGATAGGCATCACACCTTTAAATAAGAATTCAGTCCTCCCCACAAATATCTAGCATTGCAGAGGTGAGATACTGAAAATTATTTCAAATCTTAAACTCTTGTACATTCTGTGTCTACATGCACATGGACACTTCGCCTGCCCCCTTTCTTTGAATGACTAAACTGTTTCTAAATGTACAAACTCAAGGTTTAAGAAACTGCCATGCTAGATATTTGCAGGGAAATTTCATTTGAGGCAGAATTCTTCGGAGGACAACACAATAGATTCCCCATTGTAGTTACACTGATTTGCCAAGCACATGCGAAACCATTAAAATACTTTTCTGGCTGAAACACTGCAGTCATCACTTCAAGTACCTGAGGTCCATCTTCATAAATCAGCCAAAGTACACTTCCCCTGGCTCTTGCCATCTTGTAGTCAAACACTCCATGGCACTTGTCAAATACTGGCAGGTGGCTCCTGTCATCTAACAGCAAAGAAAGAAGCATTTGCTTAGGTTTGCCTTCTCCCCACCACAGATCACCCTGGCCTATATTCCTGTCACATAAATATTGCATGCGGTTTTGCTGCCTTTGTGTTACATTCAGCTTTCCCCCAAAAGAAGAATAAAAAAAACATACATGGCTAATGTTTTCCTACTAAGGACATGTCTTGACACACTTTTTAATTCAGTATGGAGCCAGATGAGCTTCTTGATCATTTTATGACGCACGGAGCAGATCTGGCAGTAATGTAGACCCAGGCTGCTTATTCTTGAGACCATGTTACCTGAAATCACTGGATAATCTGTAGTTTCTCCCCAAGTCTGAATTAACCAGTGACTTCTGGGCCATCTAATCAACTATGCCACTTCCCATTCATGGATTTGATTGATATGGTCTTTCCAGGACCTCCAGTCAGCTCTCCAGCCAGCTTCCACCAGAAGTTGACAATCAAGTTGTACCGGAGGACATAGACATTTCTACAAAGACGATTTCTTTGTTAAAAAGAGAGCATTTTTTCTTTGCGTTTATTTCCATTTTCAGTGTGGTTCCTGCACCTAACATGAGTGAATGTGGAGGATTGACTATATTTACATATGCATTTTATTTATTTTTTTCTGTGTCAGGCTTAGGACAGGAATAAAATCAGATACTAAACTTGCATTACTATAGGGTTAATCATGAAGGAATTTAGGTTTTGGTATGCTTTGTCCTTGTACTGCCCAAATGTTATCCTGCCTGCTGTTCAGACCTATTCTAGTGGTTTTTCCAGTGTTTCTGCACAAGTAGAGCTATTTTACAAGTGAAGGATTCTGCTGGCATGTGTGGAATATTTGGCTGACATGGGGCACATCTGCTCTGACCATTTAATGCAAAGCACCTTTGAGTCAGTTCTATGGGAGCCAAACTATGCACAGAGCTGATCTGGATAATGCAGGGCAAGGCCACCTTTTGTGGCCTTGAGCCATATATGCTAGGATGATTTTACGCTTGCCTGAATTTTTAAATTTTATGTTTGCCTTATGTTTGTTTTAATTTATTTTACGTACATAGTTATATGTAGTAATTAGTTATTATGATTTCTTTGTGTACTGTATGTTGGCATTGAATTTTTGCCATTAGTATGTTGTAAACTTCCTTGAGTCCCCCCAGAGGTGAGAAAGGCGGTAAATAAATAAATAAATAAATAATCAAGTTGTTCCAAACATTGTTTGGAACAACTCAAGTTGTGAGTCGTTCTAAACATTGTCCCAGAATTCACAGAACAAATGCAACTTTGGGCTCATATAAACCAGGTAGAATTTGGACACAACTGTTTATGTGGCCACCACATGTTCCCCAGTCTTTGGCGGTCCAGGGACAGCAGGTGACACTCATCATCCCTTTGTGTACTCCTTGTTACAGCAGTCTCTGGGTGTGACAGGGATCCTGCTGATTGGACATCACTTGGAGTGATGTTGGCCAGAAGAGGTAATTGGAGAAAAGTAGGGGGAAATAAGGAGAAATTCCTCCTCTCCACCTTCCTTCTCTCTTGTCATTCTGGCACTCTGATTGACATCACTCCATATGACAGCTGACTAGCAGGACCCATATCACATGCAGAGATGGCTGCTTCAACAAAAAGGAGGAGAGGACAGGAAGGGTGGCCTCTGGACAGTTAGGACTCCCTCCCACATCTGCAACAATTGGGGTGATGGTGATTTAAACTGCCCTGAGAGAGATTTAGTATATGTCAGCCTGCATCAGCCCCAGGCTAAGGAGACAGTCCAGATCTGCCCATAGTAATGATTTTGTCATATCTTGCTGTCTGTTGACTGTTCAGCATAGGATTGCATTGTAAGTGGTGAGCAAATTCTAATGGTGTATCATTTGATTTCTCCATAGAGATAAATCTTTTTCCCCTGGAAATAACTTTCAAGTTGTGATCTGAATTTGGGAGAGTGAGTCACATTGGTGTCACCTGGTGTGGTTTGCATCTCCCTAGTGTGGCTACTGTCTACAAATATCGTTGAAGTGTATTACTACATTTGTATGTTGACACTGTGAGCTTTTACATAATGTCCCTTTCATACACAGCTGGATGCCTTCTACCTGTATCTAGTATTTCTGTATTTGTGGTAGTTGGATTGGAATGAAATAATTTCTGCCATTTCCCTGCAATCCTTCAAGTTCCCATGAAATTTGCTCCAAAAGATTGGAGGGAACCCTCCTGCATCACATGGAAGATGGGACATGAAAATGAAAAAATAAAGGGAACCTTACAAGTGGTTTTTTTTCTCCCCACTGCATGTGTTGAGCAGATGATGGGCAGAAGCATCTATTTTTCTCCATGTCCTATAAAAATAGTACTTAGGTAGAAGTACATTAAGAACTCATTTTTCCTTATAAAGCTGTTGAGAGAAAGAGAAAATCCCACCAAATTCCAACTGTAGTACTAGGGGTCTGGTTGAAACACTGCCGTTCTAAAAGTAAACCATCTAAACTTCATCCTCAGATGAATTGTCATAAAATGACACCTTGCATGGTGCTATAAAATAATTAATAGGCACAACAGGACTTTCCCAAATAGTGTGAATGTGTTATTTCACTTCTCCAGAGCATGAAACAATGTGGTAAGTACTTTGGTACATTCCTTTCTATAAAATGCTGGGAGTAATTAAACCTCTTGCTATTCAGGATTGTGCTATAGGCAGCCGAACATGCTAGAAAACCTTGTTAAAGACTTCTTTCTCAGGAAAATGCAGTGTACTCCAAGCCCATGGGAAATGTAATGCTGTAGCTATTTGCTCCAAATAAGCACACTTGTGGAAGATGAGGTAAATGCACCTTTGCACTTCTAAAGTACCAGTCTTATGGATTCAAATGAATAAGTTTTAACACAGTTATGTTTTATAAGTACCTTGGCAACCCTTAAGTTATTAGTATTGGACAATGTTGGGATATCTGTCATAAAGTCCTCATCTTATTCGTACCATCTTAACTTATGTTAATGTCGAATTTGGGTGTATGGTCGTGATCATATAGCTGAGCTTTCAAATAACCTGGATGCAGTGTAGGCTATTTCAATTTACTTCAATGTTGAAAGTACAAATGTAACTTAAAACAATAACATAAATTGCTTCATAATGATCACTGTAGATCTTAGTTTATGGGCATGATCATATGGAAGGTTCTTCAAATACCCCTGGCTCAAACAGACTTTAAAAAACAGACTTGTACTGTAATTTCAGTTTAGCATAGGGTAAATTGCACTAATCCAATCTATAGTTCAGCAATGATTCATTGAGGACCATTATTGAAATATTAATGACATACTATTTCTTAAACAATGGATAAGTTATTATAACTTGTATCTTGTCTTTCAAATCTGATGTTCAACATACCCACTGCATTTTGTAGCAGATGCCTTGATGGCTTTTTTTAAAACAACAATTAATACACTTACTGTTTATTCATTTTTGGGCACAATTCAGAGTGTTGGTTATGACCTAGAAAACCTAATTGGCTCAGCGTTGTTTGATTAATTTGTCCTTCATGAGCCTGTTTAAGTCCAAGACTCTTCCCCAGTTCTTTTAAAGAGGCTTCTGTAGGAACGCTATAAAGGCACCAGGATGTGGTTGTCAGCCCTAGCAGTTTGAAAACATGCAAATGTGAGTAGATCAATAGGTACTGCTTCAGCGGGAAGGTAACAGCGTTCCATGCAGTCATGGTGGCCACATGACCTTGGAGGTGTCTATGGACAATGCTGGCTCTTCGGCTTAGAAATGGAGATGAGCACCACACCCCAGAGTCAGACACGACTGGACTTAATGTCAGAGGAAAACCTTTACCTATGAGGTTGAAGTTTCTTCATTGTCAGTTGTGCTTCCAGATCACCACAACATTATTATAAACATCAGTAAAATTACTCCAAAGTCAGTTTGAATTATCTTTTTAATTTTAATTCAGATCTCCAAGCAAAATATAACTCTTCAAAACTAGAACATGATAAAACATATTTATTTGGGCTTTGTGGAGTTGGAGATGCAGAAAATGTATGCAGGATGTCCTGAGTTATACTCTTGAGATCTAGTAAAAGTGCAGGAAACAGAATCCTCCTAAGATCTTGTCTTTATGCTCTCTGAAGGAATCTGACAGGAGATTTTGAAGTAATTTTTGCTTCATATATTCAGGAACAAAACCTGAATTTCCCACAGGCTCATGACAGATGTTGTTTTCAGTCATTCATATCTTGAACATTGCTCCTCATAAATGTGTTTATTTCTCACTTGAAAAGTCTCCAGTGGTTTGGTGTGATTCATATGCATTTAGAATGATTGGCAAGTATTTAGAAATACCGGTTTAATCACTGATCCCATTTCCTGCCACCTTAATTACTTCCCCCAAGTAAAACAAATCAACAACCAAGTAGATGTCTTAATTTTGGAAGGGGAAGAAATTAGCAGGCAACAAATCAGCAGCCCCATGATCCTAGGCAAGAAATGACACTGCATATTCATTGCTGAGGAGTAACAGCATCTACCATGTTTTGAGGGAACCCTCTGCTACTTGCTATTTTTCTTTCCTAATATAAATGTCTTTTTGTTCAATGAAAGGAAAACATCAATGGAATGAAATGCAGTTCACAGATGAACTAAAGAAGCCTAAGAGTTAAGAAAGGGGTTGCTCAAGACAGTAAATTGGAGTGGGGTTTTTTTTTGTCGTGTCAAGAGCGACTTGAGAAACTGCAAGTCGCTTCTGGTGTGAGAGAATTGGCCGTCTGCAAGGACGTTGCCCAGGGGACACATGGATTATTTGATGTTTTTATCATCCTTGTGGGAGGCTTCTCTCATGTCCCCACATGAGGAGCTGGAGCTGATAGAGGGAGCTCATCTGCCTCTCCCCAGATTCGAACCTGTGACCTGTTGGTCTTCAGTCCTGCCGGCACAGGGGTTTAACCCACTGTGCCACTGGGGGCTCCGGGCTTGGGGGTACAGCCAGGGCTGTAGCCAGAAAAAATTTCAGGGAGGGTTGAAAATTTGGGGGGGGGGGGGGAGTTTTGAAAATTTCGTGGGGGGCTTTTTGAAAATTTCAAGGGGGGGGAGTTTAAACCTGCCTCCTAGCTCATGCTGAAGCAAAGAGCACAGCAGGGGGCAGAGCAGCCTTCAATAGCCTGCAGCTCCGCCCCTGTCAACCACCTCCACCAAGTCTGGCCTCCTTAATGAAAGCATTCAACACCCCCCACCCCCACCAACTTGGTTGCTTCGCTACATCGGCTATTGCTGCAAGTATTGACAGTGTGAATAAATTGTCAATATTTGCTTGAGATAGTGCTTGCAGTTCTGGAGGGACTCTTACGTTTTTGCATCTCATAAACTTAGCATGGGGATTTGGTTAACCAGCTAAAATTCATGAGTAAACCAGGTTTATTTTTTTTTACCTGAAAAATTTCAGGGGGGGGGGGTTGAACCCGTAACCCCCCCCCCCTCGCTACAGGCCTGGGTACAGCAGATAACTTAATTTCCCCACATACAACAGTGATCCTCTAATATCAGAGATATACACAGAGCTTACTTATTTTAATTTTAACAAATACTTTAAAACTTATATCCCATCAGTATTTGATATCTGAATTCTTTAAGAACATTAATTTGTTGACACTTATGTGATTAAAAGCACAGAAAATGAACACAGAAGGAAATCAGACCGAGTAACAAGTGATAGCATGAGAGCAAGTTGAGAGATGAAAAATGTTTAGTACCAGTTGGACTTGTACTGGGAAGACCATGGTTCATGTTTTTACTACACATGAAGTCCATTGGGAGATCTTCAGGCAATCATATGCTTTAAGTCTAAACTATTTCACAGGGTTTTTCTGGGTTAAAATGAGAAACTGTGTATGCCACTTCAGTCTTCTTAGGCAAAACCTGGGAGACAAATTATATATTAGGGGCATGTAATTTGTCAAAAACCAAACTTGTTTTCAGTCCCATTTTTGCCCCCTACCCATTCTGTTTCTCAGGAAGTTTTCAAAATTGGGAGGGAAAATACCATTTCGTGAACCATCAACTGGAAGTTCCATTTTCAATCCAGGAAGATCCAGCCCATTGGCAGCAATGGCAAGGATCCTCTTTCTGTCATTTTTATGGCTATCAGGATGGAAATGGACACACTTGGGGGTTTATGACTTGAAAGCCCCCAAGTTTCAGAACATTTGGATTATCCACTGATTTTTAGGAAATTTTAAAAATTTCTAATAAAATGCCTTTTTAAAAGCACCAGCAGCTCCCCCCCACCGCAAGATGTTATTTGAATTTTCATGGGTGTGGAAGGATCACATTAATTAGTACCACCTTTGCCTCTGCCTCTCCCATTCCCATTGGCTTTTGCTCCCCTCAAAGCTTGGCCAGTTGACCATCAGAACCACCTACACCACTGCCATGCCTCATTATAATTGTTGTAATTTTAATTATTATATATTTACATTTATATTTATTATATTATATTTATTATATATATATTCCTATATTTATTATGTGTAAGAGTGTGTGTGTGCACTGCAGAAGTTTGCTAGCATACAAAAAGCAGAAAAATAGTGATTTTTTTGGGGGGGGGGATTTTAAAAATAGTTTTTGAGGGAAAAAAGGCTCAGGCATCTGGCTTTGCACAGAACACACACATAAGCCAGAAAAAATAGGGGAGAGTGAAAGTGGTGAACTAACAAGAAGAAAGAAAGGGGTTTGTTTTTTTTGTAACTTTGTAAAAAAAAAAATGGTGGGGGGAGACAGGTTGTTATTTTTGGTCAATGAGTGACATAAGCTTTTTTTTTTTTTTCTTGTCGACTGCTGTGTATCAGTCTTTTCTTCCATTGTATTTGTACTGTTGTACTGTTCCTGTACAGCAGACCATCCATTTTATATGCTAAAAGACCGAAAATGTGATCCTTTCCTGCACTGTTGTATTTTACCTGCTCAAATGGGAAAGAGGAAGTGTATAGACAATGACTGATGGATATGGTTAGAAAATGGGCATGGTGGGCATAGTGCCTGCAAACCCTTAAGAACAGAACTGGCTAGGCTTCTGCCATTATTCAGAACAGCCAGAAACCCAGCAGGGGAGCTGAGGGGAAGGAATTAGACAACTGCTGTGTTGTGCCTGCTGAGAAAAATCACTCCTACACCCCATGTGAGCCTCCTTTCTCTTTCTTCCATGTATTATTTGCATAAAGATTTTATGGGGTATTGTACTTTATGAATTAATTATATGTCCTGCATCTTGTGCCAATGGCATCCTAACAGAAAGAGGGGAAACTGTACTTAAAGAAAGGCAAAGATTCCCTCCCCTCTTCTTGTTTGGAAAGCTTGGGATCCTGTTTAAAGTGAATGACAGAATGCATCTTTGAACAAGAGAACTGAAAAACTAAATACCCAGGCACTGTAAATTTCATGCCTTGTTCTTTCGCTTCCTCAATCAATCTGAAAACCACAGCTGAGATTTAGATGCCCTTGCAAAAAGATTTATGGTGCTTTGTTTTGTCCCTTAGGATGCTTCCGTATTGGATTATGAAACATGGAAAATGCCATATAGTTTTCTATACTCAGATTATTATAAGATACTCCAGTAAGCCACTGGTTAATAGTTTTTTTTATTTCTACTCTCCATTTTTAATGGCAGTTATGGGCTAGGAATATACTCTGGTGTCATGGGTCATTTTATAAATCAATTTGATTAGTACTAACATGCTTTTCTAATTATTTTTTAAAATGAAAATGTATAAATGCTATAGTACTCTAAGGCTATCCCATTAATTCTTAAAATATGTGAAACATATTTACATTCACTGTTGTTCACAATGTTGCTAAAGTGGCAGTAACTGAATTAGCATCATTGTATCAAAGCAAAGACAGGGAAGTAATATTGACCTGAAGCTGAATTCCAAGTTGGAAAGTGAGTTTTTGGGTAGAGTTCAGCCATGGTGCAGGTCTGACTTCGAGATCAGGGATCATGCTGAAGAGAAGGAAATTAAATATGGCAGGACATACATTGACTTTGCAATAATCCCCAGTGCAAGATGTTTTGAGTCTCCTTTGTGGAGAGAAAAAAAAGTATAAATAAACATAATCATCATCACTGTCATGGAGCCCCCGGTGGTGCAGTGGGTTAACCTTGTGCTGGCAGGACTGAAGACTGACAGCATACAAGTTTGGATCCGGGGAGAGTGTGGATGAGCTCCCTCTGTCAGCTCCAGCTCCCCATGCAGGGACATGAGAGAAGCCTCCCACAAAGATGGTAAAAACATCAAAACATCCAGGCATCACCTGGGCAATGTCTTCGTAGATGGCCAATTATCTCACACCAGAAACAACTTGCAGTTTCTCAAGTTGCTTCTGACATAGAAAAACAATCACTATCACAACAACAGCAACATATTTCAGGCTTGCAAATCTGAACTTAAATTTCTAAATATATAAATGAGCATCTGTATTGTGGAATTAATGCAATTTGATACCACTTGAACTGCCATGAGTCACTGCTATAGGAACATAAGAGTTGTGTAGTTTGGTGACCCACCAGCATTCTTTGGCAGAGAAGGCTAAAGACCTTGCAAAACTCCCATAAGTCTGTAGCATTGACCTCTGGCAGTTCAAGTGGAGTCAGTCAGAATGCATTAATTTCTAAAGCTTAGATGCGCTCTTAGTATTGGTGCAATGCTCATCAGCCTTAGCCAGTATGATCGGTAGTCAAAGAGAATGGGTTTTGTAGGCCAGATGTCTGGTGGGAACCTGATGAGGGAAGGCTAACATAGAAGATTTTCTAAGGGTGATTCCATACAGCATCAAAATGCAGATTTTAAAATGGGGGGGGGGGGAGATTAAAAAAAAAGGTAATATTGTTGTGTCCTTGAGTTCTAATACAATGGTCAAATAATATAGAAAAGCACTCTTTCTGCTCAGTGAAAAATACATTCTGATATCATTCAAATATAATGATGTAAAGAATAATTATTTGCATGTTACACCAATCCATCATGGCTAAATAGAGGCAGGAAAAAAATAATGAGTGGTAGAAGCAGTGAAAAGCTATTCCTGTGTATATATGAGATTTTGACTTCTTTTAAAACACAATACAATGAAAAAGGATATACACTCCACTTTAGTTTTTAAAAAAATACAAAATACCAAAATCTAGGAAGAAATCTAAATATGGAAAATTTTGGAAAGTCAGTACAGCATGCCCTTGATATTCAGCAGAATTTGGTTAAAGCCTCCTTCCCCCATGGATACCAAAATCCATAAATATTCAAGTCCCATTATATACAATGGTGTAATAAAATGATGCATTTTATTTCAAAAAACATATAAAATGACAAAAAACAGCTTTTATTTGGAGATTTTTTTTGGGGGGGGGGGGATATTTTAAAGCCATGAGTGGTTGAATATTAATTCACAGCTGTGTACACACACTAAAATAACCCCGCTAGAAGGAATATTGGGGCAAGTTATGTAAGAAGGAAGATCAACATGTACACATTATATTTTAGTACTAGGCCGATTCTTGTCTCTCCCCTGCCCATAACATTTTTTAAAAGGCATAATTCAGAGTAAGCGTTTATTTGCTTTTTCTCAGTTCCGTAACTATTATGAACCATTTTATTTTATTTGTGATTAACACTGACAGCTTCCAAATAATTATGATAAAAAGGTATCTATATATTACCTTGTGGCTAATATATGTTTGCTATTATATATTTTTGCTTTAGTTATAACCAAAATGTCTATAGTTTTACAGCATCGAATTACAGTTACCAGTTCTTTCCTATGAAAGATAGTCCATACCATTTGCTATTGGCTATATTTCATAGGAAGGAACTGGCCAAATCACCTTTGAGTATTCTTTGCCAATGAAAACCCTATGAAAAAATCATGGGGTCACCATAAGTACATCATAAGTGAAAGTACAAGTACACACTGCAAAACAAAGTATTTTTCCTATAATCATTTAAAATGATTGATTCTAACATTCTTTACTTCATTGTTATGTAATAATAGCTTCTGTTTAAAAAATAATCAGAACCAGGCTGCAGTGTCTTCCTTTCTGTGAGTTTTTGATGTCTGCTCATCCCAAAGTACAGAACCTGCATAAAACAGTCCAAACACACTTTCAATACAGCATGCTTTGTTCTAAGTCAGGGAGGTGAGGTCTCTTTTTACTATGTGTCTTTCACAGATGATTCTTTTAAGAACATGAGGATACTGAATTGCACAGTATTCAGTATCCTCATGCTCTCTTCTTTCAAACAGAAAAATAATGTAAGGATACTTTTCCTGACCATTTCAGATTGCTAAATGAAACTGACATATTTCAACATTTCACTCCAAAAATCTGATTGATACTCTAGTAGCACTAGAAACACTTCAGAGTTACAGTGGCTCAGGCCCCTTCCACACTACCCCTATATCCCAGGATCTGATCCCAGGTTATCTTCCTTGAACTAGATTATATGAGTCTACACTGTCAGATAAATAATCTCTAATAATAATAAACTGAATTTGATGTGTGGATCTTCTGTTAAGTAGAAATTTATCAGCTTTTTAAAACTAATATTCCAAGCTCATACATAAGATCTACATAGATAAAATGACAATCTACAATTGGGTGGATTGTTTGGAGACAAAACTACAGGGCTTATTTTCTTTACATGGCAGCATTTAAGTATGTATTCTCTTTGTCTCAGTCCTTCTACAGTTATCGTTTACTTTGTTTTATTAGGGCTCTAATAGCTGGTGGGTCTGTTTTATTTTAGACGCAGAGTGCTGGCCATATCAAATGGGATTGAACACATTGGAAATCTTCGTTGGGAGCTGGCGCTCTGTCTACTGGCTGCCTGGACTATCTGCTACTTTTGCATTTGGAAAGGAACAAAGTCAACTGGCAAGGTAAAAGTGGTGCTTTGGAATATTATCTAAGGGTTTGGTATATTGCCATTGTCACTTGAAATCAATGTTGATTAGCATGGAATTCCTCATCAAGGAATTATAGAGTTTTAAGAGACCATGCATGCCATCCAGTCCAACCTCCTGCCATGCAAGAAAAGCACAATGAAAGCATTTCCATCTCTTTATTCTTCTTGATTTGTAATATAGATTCCTAACCAAAGTCTTTCCTTATGCATGCAATTACACAGTTCTCTTTAAGGGGAAAACCAAAAGCAAAATAGGTGCAGAATAATTTGACCTTTTTGGTATGACCTCTTAGATTTGTAGCGTCCTTGCTGAGCAGCACTCCCACTGCTTTCTTGATCATTCTATTGCTTCAAAGATGTCTGAAACAAAAACATTTTGTTGATTTCTTAGCCAGGCTTAGCTCCTTTTGAATTTTAGCCTTTCTTGGACAATGTAGTGTCAAAGGCTTTCATGGCCAGAATCACTGGGTTGTTGTAGGTTTTTTTCGGGCTATATGGCCATGTTCTAGAGGCGTTCTCTCCTGACGTTTTGCCTGCATCTATGGCAAGCATCCTCGGAGGTAGTGAGGTCTCTTGGAACTAGGAAAATTGGGTTTATATATCTGTGGAATGACCAGGGTAGGACGAAGAACTCTTGTCTGTTGGAGGTAGGTGTGAATGTTTCAACTGCTTGGGCTGCATATTTGCGCTCTTCTTGTTGGTATCATAAAAATAATCACATCATTTTCCTCTTCCTGGTATATATATAATTGAATTGCCATGTGATTGTTCTACCTTTGCTGAAAATCAGCAGTCTTTAGTAACTTTCCATGATTAAGACACATGAAAAGGTTGCATTTAAATACTGTATACGCTCGAATATAAGCTGAGTTTTTCAATCCTTTTTTGGGCTGAAAAGGCCTCTCTTAACTTATAATGGGGTGAAGACTGATGTTGCCCCTGCTTTTAACAGCTCTTTCCAGCCATTGCTTGCAGTATATAATATATGTCTCTCTCCTCTTTCCCTTCCTTAACAATGTGTTTTCTTTTCCTAAGCCTCCCTCATTCCGCTTCTCCTCCCCGGCTGGAGTTGCCCATTTTGGAAATTCTTATTTTTAAAAAAGATGGAGAGAGAAAAGAAGGAAATGTTTTGAAAAGGGAAAGGAGGTGGAGCTTGTAAATAATATATAGATTTCACCCCTAGAAATCTTTGCAAGCCCTGTGTTATCTGTATATATCTATATGCATATTCATCTTACATATGCATTTCCCCTAAAATCTTTTGCAAGCCCAATTTCTGTGTATCTAAATGGGTCAAGCTAACAGAACAAAATTTACAGAGAACCTGGAAGCAGCTGTTTCCGATATTATAGGATCTTCTATAGAAGGCTATAATGCAATTGTATTCCCCATAGTCACCTACGGATGTGAAAGCTGGACCATAGGGAAGGCTGAGCGAAGGAAGATAGATGCTTTTGAACTGTGGTTCTGGAGGAAAGTTCTGAAAGTGCCTTGGACCACCAGAAGATCCAACCACTCCATACTTCAGGAAATAAAGCCAGACTACTCATTTGAGGGAAGAATAGTAGAGGCAAAGATGAAGTACTTTCCACATCATAAGAAGAAAGGAAAGCTTAGAGAAGACAGTGATGCTTGGGAAAATGGAAGGAAAAAGGAAGAGGGGCTGACCAAGGGTAAGATGGATGGATGGTATCCTTGAAGTGACTGGCTTGACCTTGAAGGAGCTGCTGGTGGTGACAGCCGACAGGGAGCTCTGGTGTTGGCTGGTCCATGAGGTCACGAAGAGTCAGAAACGACTGAACAAATGAACAACGACAACCTAGAAGGCTTTGACTTGTTTGTAGACCCTGTGGAAAGATCCTCGAGTATCTGTATCCCAAGATACTATCATACAAGCTACCTACCAGGCCTAAATGAAAAATTTCTAATTCAGATACAGGAATATCTCAGATTATTTCAAGAGAATCCATACAGTGATGAAACTATAGCAGCAGGCCACAAATTATCTACAGCCATAGCTAATGCTAAGAAAGACGGCTGGATAGAGCTGCTTGAGAATCCTGATATGTCCAAGAGTAGTTGTAGAGCCTGGCATTATCTAGATGTGTTAACTTTATATGTGCATTTTTGTTCCCTTGAAAGTGTTCACTGGCCTTCGCAAACCCTATAGATCTATAAATATGTTTCTATATATGCATGTTTCTCCTGAAGTCTTTGCAAACCATATATATATCCATTAATCTTTTAAAGCATTTTCGCCTTAAATATTTGTTAATTTCTTCTACAGATAAATAGCCATTTTCGCCTGCAAGCCTTTGCAGTCCTTATGTAACTATGTATCTATATCTATCTATATACATTAATTTTATGTATGAATTTCCCCCTCATATGTTTACAGGTCTTTGCAAATCCTATATACATATAGATATCTAGAGATTTCCATGTACCTGTATATCTATCTGTATACATTATTTTTATATATGAATTTCCCCTTACATGTTTACAAGTGTCTGCAAATCCTATACAGATATAGATATTGATATAGAGGTACATACACACACACACACACACACACACACACACTAGCTGTGCCCTGCCACGTGTCCTCCTCTCTTTCCTTCCTTCCCTTCCCCTTTCTCTACTTCTTCCTTTGTCTCCTTTCTTCCCTCCCAGTTTCCTTCCTTCTTTCACTTTTAATTTCCTTTTCTCCTTCCTTCCTTCTTTACCTTTTCCTGCCTTTCCTCTATTTTTCTTTCCTTTCAACTTTCTCTTCTTCCTTCCTTCAGTACCTCTTTCCTTCCTTCCCTCCTTCCTTCTTTCCCTCCCTCCTTCTCGCTTTCCTTCCTTCCCCCTTTCCCTCTTTCATTCCTTCCCTTTTCCCCTCCCTCCTTTCTTGTCTCCTTCCTTCCTGTCTGTTCTCCCCCAATACCATGGTAGAGTCTTTTCTAACTCTATTCTATGAGTCTATTTAATATAGCAATATATATAATAGTAATATATAAAGTATTGTATGTGTGTGTGTATATATATATACACACACACACACAAACATATAAACCAACCAGTGATCCAACCATCTATATGTGTGTGCGCGTGTGCGCGTATGCATGTGTGTGTAGGCGTGTGTTTACACTGACATATAATCCAGTCCTAAGTAGATAATCTGGATTTTACATGGCAGTGTGGAAAGGGTTACTTTGGGTGCATCTACACTGTAGATTTAATAAAGGAGGATGAAGCTGGTGAGTGCGGGGGGGGGGGGGGGGGAGAGAAAAAGGAAGGAAAGAAAGGGAGGAAGGAAAGGGAGGGAAGGAAAGAAAGGGAGGGATGAGTGATGGAAAAAAGGAAAGGGAGGGAGGAAGTAGGGGAAGGAAGGAGGGGAGACAGGGAGAGAAAGAAGTGAAGGAAGGAGAAGGAAGGGAAGTAGAGAAAGGGAGGAAGGGAAGCAAGGAGGGAGGGAAGGAGTGGTTTGGACTGGATGGCCTTTAGGGCTCCCTTCCAACTGATTGGCCATCTGTTGTGAGGGCTTTGATGGTGTCTTCCTTTACTGCCAAATGAGTTGGGCTGGATGGTCTTTGGGGCTCCTTTCCAAGCAATGTCAGTTTCATGTGTCCCTATTACTCCCATCATTCCTCTTTCCCGCATGCTGTGGGAGTGTGTGTGTGGGAGACAGAGAGTCAGAGTGTGTGCACAGAGTGTGACCCACCTCCCTCTTTTTTCCTCCCCCCCTTTCTTTCCTCCCCCTCCTCCTTCTCCTCAGCCTCTGCCTTTTGATCCCTTGCCTTAATGTTAGTTAGGGAGCAGCAGCCATTGCAACTACTGCTGCTTTGGAGCCCTCCTCCTCCTCTTCCTTTTGATACCGCGGCATATGAGCCACCTCACTACCACTCTCCCTTGCCCATTAGGACCCTTCTCCTTCTCCTGCCTCAACTTCCAAGGACTGCGAAGACAAAGGGGAAAGTGAAGTAAGGTGGCCTTGCTTGCTGTGTCCTCAGCACATGTTGTCTTTTTCCTATATTGAATTTAAAGGTGTTTTGTGAGGGGTTTTCAGTGATGGTCACTCCTTGGATTGTGAGGAGTCTTGTTGCCAAATTTGGGGTCATTTGGCACCATAGTATTTTTGTTTTTAAGGTACTCATTACGGACAGAGCATTTTCATATATATATATATATATATATATATATACACACGCACACACATACACGCATGCGCGCGCACACACACATACACACACACACACACTATCCCCTGCCATGCGTTGCTGTGGCCCAGTCTGGTGATCTGGAAAATAAAGTAATGAGAAAGTTTTAGTTTCTAATATATGTCATTTCTTTATGTTTGTATTGATGTAGAGATTGTCTGGTTGGCCTACTCTGGAGCATGCAACATAGAATTGTCCTTGTTTAGGGGTCCCTTTTAAATCTATGATACTATATCTCTCTGTGTGTGAGTCATATATCTCTCTCTATATCTCTGGCTGGATGGCTCTTTGTCAGGAGGACTTTGATTATGTTTTCTTGCCCTGGTAAAGGGAGTTGGACTGGATGGCCTTAAGTATTTTCTGTTGATCATGGGGGTTCTGTGTGGGAGGTTTGTCCCAATTCTGTCATTAGTGGGGTTCAGAATGCTCTTTGATTGTAGGTAAACTATAAATGCCAGTAACTACAACTCCCAAATGTCAAGGTCGATTTCCCCCAAACTCCATCTGTGTTTATATTTGGGCATATTGAGTATTCGTGCCAAGTTTGGTCCAGATCCAACATTCTTTGAGTCTGCAGTGCTCTCTAGATGTAGGTGAACTACAATTCTAAAATTCAAGGTCAATACCCACCAAACCCTTTCAGTATTTTCTGGTGGTCATGGGAGTTCTGTGTGCCAAGTTTGATTCAATTCCATCGTTGGTGGAGTTCAGAATGCTCTTTGATTATAGGTGAACTATAAATCCCAACAACTACAACTCCCAAATGACAAAATCATAATTTTTTGAGTGATTGTCACTCCTTGTGTTTTGAGACGTTTTGTTGCCAAATTTGGTGTGATTTCGTTCATTGGTTCTTTTGTTTTTAAGGTACTCATTATGCACTGAGCATATATATATGTATATGTATGTATATGTATATATTTAGAGAATAATTAGTTAGATAGTTAGATATATATGAATATAGATATATAGGGCTTGCAAATATTACAGGGGGAAAATGCACACACAAATCTATATAGACATGTCTAGATATGAATATAGTTATATAGGGCTTGCAAATATTGCAGCGGAAATGCACACGCGCACACAGATGTCTAGATAGATATAAACATAGATATATAGGGCTAGCAAATATAGCAGGAGGGAAATGCACATATATAGAGAGAGGATTTGCAAATATAGGACTGCAATTTATCCCTTTCCACAGAAAACCATTCAGATCCAAGGTCAAGTGGAACTCATCATTGGAGATGATTTTTAGGATACTTTTAGGATACTGTATACTTTTGTGATTTGTTATTCCTCCTTCCCTTTTTGTATGCATACATATTTTAGATAATATCCCTCGTTTTTGCTTGTGATGTTACAAAGTGCCATGTACAATTGTTGGAGCAGTACTATTATTGTTACTATTACTACTACTACTACAACTAATGCGATAGGAAATACTGCTTAAATGACATCCTGTTCAAGATGTATCACATAACACAGTGGTTCTCAACCTGTGGGTCCCCAGATGGTTTGGCCTACAACTCCCAGAAATCCCTGCCAGTTTACCAGTTGTTAGGATTTCCAGGAGTTGAAGTTCAAAACATCTGGGGACCCACATGTTGAGAACCACTGACATAACACCTGCAGTTTCCTGATAGTTTGGAGTTTGTATGAATGTGGAGAGTGACATGTTTAATTGAAAGTGTTGTTGTTGTTGTGAATGGATAATTCATTCCATTTATACTCTGCAATGGTATTGGCAGGCACAAGAGAACTAACACCATTTCACAAAGTAGTTGCAATAAATCAAGGATGGGCAACTACTAAAAGTGCAAGGGCCAACCTTTGTTCCCCATAGTAGAGCCACACAGCTTAACATTTACCAACATTTCTTCCACTCTCAGCATTTAACAGATGAGGTGCCAGATTGTCTTAAAGCAATATGATCTAGAGTTTTAAGCATTTAAACATTCTTTGGTTTTGTTTTATAAAATGGCTAGCTGAGCTGCCTTGTGTGCCATCTTTTCATATTTTGACCTTGATATTGGCTGTGAAACTAAACAAAAAGAGGGAGAGATGTTGTGAGCCAGAATCTTTTGTCAGTTGCAGGAGATAGTAGCAAAAGACAATGTTGTATTCACTCTTGATTAAAATTCCAAAATTGTAAATGTCCTCATGGATTCAGCTGGAATTGTGATAGCAGAAAGCAAAATATATTTCTGTTGTCACTTTTGCTAGTTCCTTCTCCAAACATTATTTTTCTCCTTTTTGTGCTAGTAGTACAATTTAGAGAAAAATGAAAGACAGGAAAATCTCCCAAGTGATACAGAAATCAGCAAGGATGGCGCATGTTGTAGTTTCCAAGAGATCCTGTGTATCTTCTGCCTTCTCGTTCTCCAGTAGTTCCATCAGAAGGAGTTAAGTTTTCCCTGCCAGCAGTTAAGACTCAGTCAGTAGTTCCACAGAGACTTTTTTTCAATAGTAGACTACATAAAGGCTCTAATGGATTCAATGAGGCATAAAGAAAGTGTAAAAGGACAGCAGAAGAAAATAAAAGAGAAAGATGTGCGAAAAAAGGAGAAAGGAACTAAGCCCTATTGTAAGGTCCCAGGAAAAGGAACTAGGCAGCAATGATTATATCTCCTGAAGTGTCTTTTGTTTCAGCTTGAAGTAATAGCAGAGAATAGTCCTTCATAGTGAGACTTTAACATGCAGCTCAAGATTTATCTCTGTATTCAGAGGAGGAAAGTAGAACGTTCATGCAGTGCATGCAGAGTTTTAGCCTGCCAGCCTCTTCACTCTGAAGTTTTAAAACATTCATTTTCTTCTTCTTCTTCCCTTAACACATTGCCGAGCATTTAAGGACATCTCTCAACTACTTGCTGTAGAAATCTGTGCACTGGACTGGAACATGTTTTTCAAGCAATAGTAAACTTTATATGCCCCCAGCCCAAAACTTCTATTTTGCAGGTAGTTGACTGTAATGACATACAGTTTTTGAAACTAGATTTAATATTTGTCTAATACTCATGAAAAGCAATACAAATTCATCTTTAAAGTTTGTCAGGATATGTTTTATTGTAAAAATGTCGATGTAGGGTAGTCTGGAGGTCACATCTTTTTAATGTGTATGTTAAATAACATTTCTGAGTGATGATGGGTGAGAGTGGCATCATGCCGCACACAGATATTAGTCAGTCCCAGTTAGCCAAGTATTGTAATTATTTGATTATTTTAGTTTTTCAACAGTATATTCATACCTTTATGCTGCCCTAGTTTGGCAGGGACAGCCCTGATCAATCCTCTGTCATCTCTCATTTTTCCACTGTCCTTTACAAGTCTCACTTGTTTTCAATTCTGCAGGAAGGTAGGGAAGGGATGGAAACTTGATCCTTCTCAGGAGACTACACCCAAAGCAAACTTTCAACTTCTCTTCATCAATAACTTTCTTGTTAATATTGTTTGTTATTTTGACTATACTCTGATGTTGCTTGGCCACATGTACCTCAGTTTTCTTCTGTGAAATGTTGGTGGGCATAAAGTTTCAATTTTAAGAATGTGGTATCTGGGGGAGATGGGGTGAAGTAAAATTTTGAACTATGGACCACGGATAAGAGGACCCATGCCTGGTGAGTGTTTCAGATCGAAGAACACACTCACCAGGTGAAGACAAGTTACAGAGGTTTATTTTCAATCTGCCAGAAAGAATGCAAGTATGGCTGATGCCAAAATGTACAAGCATAAACATAAATGCAGACAGCATGGATTTTTAAGCAGTTCAGTTTCCATTCAAGCTTCCTGTTCCATCCTCAGATTGGGTGAGAAAAGGGTGAGAGAATGGGCCAGCCTGGGCTCACTCTCTGATTGGCTGGGCTCCACCAATATCACTGGTTCCAGGCAGGGATTCCCTTCCAGCTGGGAGGGGATGGCTGTGGTTTCTGACAGCATAATCAGTTGTGGGGAATGCCCTTCTAGGAGGGGACAACCCTAGGAAGTTCCTGTGACTATATTTGGAGGACTTAGGGGGCTTCTGACTAGCATAATAGTCCAGCTTTGAGTGATAAAGATGAGTTTATGATACTAAACTGATCTCAGCAGGTCATATCACCCCAACCTTTGTTGAGGTTATGGTAAACTGCTGTCAATGCACTTGATTTAATGTGATCCTATCACTTCTCTTCATTTTTTATCTGATATCTTACATTAGACATTTAATGTTAGATATCTGAAACAACATTTCATGATAAAAGCAATTATAAGGAGATTTTTTTGTGTTTATTTTCTTTTGTATATAGAATAAACTTGTAAAGATACTCTACAGAATGTGAACTATTATTTTAAATCATTATTTTGCTTTTTTTAAAAAAATAATGTCAGTTCTTTATTACCTGTTTTTAAATTATGTCACATGTGTCATATGTTAATTATAAATTATTTTTAAATGCATAATTTTTGCAAGAACCTTTTTACAAAATTTTGAAATACATTATACAAAAATGCCTAAAATATGGCTGGAAATCCCTTTGATATACCAAAAAATAAAGCAACTAATACCTGTTATGGTTAAAAAAGAAGAAGAAGAAGAAGCAAATGCCCTTGTTATTCCAAAAAGTAACACAATGCGTGCAATATCTTTCTGTGTGAATGTTAGAGTATTTCTTTAAAGGAATCTTTAAACAGGCAATGAATTCCTATTGCAGAAGAGATGAATGAGCTTACATGGACGTTGAATATCAGGCATTCTGAAATTTGGGGCTGAAGAAATTTGGGGAGAATATGCATGCCTTACATAGACTTGTTCATAAGGGTGAAGTATTAGAAGCCAGGTAGGAAGGCAGCAAAAGGACCAATGGATGAAGGGGAACTGTGTGAGGCTTGCAAAGGGCCTGGCTTCACTCTTGCTGGTCAGCCCTTCTCTTACCTGCATTACCAGAAAGGAAGGAAGGGGATAGGCCAACCAGCAAAGTGGATGCTCAGCCTCTCCTATGTGCTTCAGGGCAGCCCTTTCTGGGCTACATCCAACTCATGAGCTGTATGTTCTGCAGGTGTGATCTATATTGGGAAAATAATGCAGTTTGGCACCACTTTAATTGCCATGGCTCAATGCTATGGAATCATTGGAGTTGTAATTTTACAATGTCTTTACCAAAAAACGATGCTGCCTCACCAAACTACAAATCCCATGACTCCATAGCATTGAGCCATGACAATTAAAGTGGTGTTAAAATGCATTAATTCTACAGTGTAGATGCACCCTATGTCATGATAGGGTTGGATGGAAGTACTTTCTGGAACTAACGGACTTCGTTGTAACTTACCAGTGACTTTGACTGAATCAGCCCACTCCAAGTAGCCACTGGATTTTTAAAATATAAAGAAGCATAAAGCTAAACTTTGTCTGAGCAACACAGTCTTTCTGACCTCTTGACATGTACTTGAATTTTTTGTTCTGCTTGCTATTCTTTTGTTGTCTTTGAGGTTTAGTTTGGTCTTCAAACTCAATTTCTACCTGAGCCTTTGATCTTTCCTCCTGATTTATCTTCAGGCTTTCACTGATCATTTTGTTTGTCCAATGGCTTTTATTCCTTACTTTCCTCTGATTGATTCCTGTGGCTTAGCTCTGACAATTGGAACATCAAGGTTTGCTCAGCTATTAAAGAAAGAAAGATGCCAGTCCAATAGGCCAAGGAGAACTTGTATGCTGAGGTGCTACAAGAACGCTAATCATAGAATCATAGCATACAGTTGGAAGAGACTACAGTGATCATCCAGACCAACTGCTTGCCATGCAGGAACTGAGTGGAAGTATGGTCAGGTAAAAGAAGGAGACTGGATGAAACAGTGAGCAGAAAAAAATCTTCTCTTCAGATATTACTGCATACTGACCTTGGCATCATGAAGCACCCTGCATCTTGCCTTCTTTATGACCTATGGTCTAGTGCAGGAGGAAATAACTTGGTGCCCTCCAGACCTTTTGAAGTACAAATGTTACATGCTATAAAGGAGATCAACGCAATCTTTGGCAGGGGGGACAAGCAATCTCACCCACTGCCCACCAGCGCGAAGGGTTAACGTTCAGCTGGACACTACTTTAACGATGATAAATGACTATGACCAGGGGGAAAGACTCTCTTATCCCACCTCAGTAATATATTTATTAAATGACCAACTGTGATGTAGTTATTGACCGATGTATTTGGTAGATTCGCCGCCACCACCTCAATTATATGTCTGAGGAAAACATAAGTGTGAATGTGAACATAGGTAAAGTTTGTTCAAGCCCTAAGTGCTTCTTTAATGACTGCTTCTCTTACTGACTGGACTGAAGGTAGATTTCTTTAGGCTAGCTGAGATCTAATAAGATACACAGACCGAGGTAGACACCAGTTTAAAGATGAATTATAAACAGGTTTATTTTAAAACTTGGTGAACAAATCAACTCTTCATAAGAGTGGTACAAAACCTTAATGCGTTTAAGAGGCTTAGCTGGTTTAGACAAGCAGTCTTCTCTCAATACTTTAACTTTTGTTTCCTGTGAGTTCCTTGCTTCACACTGGCCCTTACACTGACACAGTGTGTCCTTGAGAGCAGCCCACTGACTGCCTCACAGAGCAAAATATGCTTTCCTTCTCTGACCCTTCTTTGTACAGTGAACCAGGAACCTTTGCCTTTCCTATGCTCTAACTACAAGGCTCACTTCAAAAGTTCTCCCTGTCTAAATTCCTCACAGCTCCCTCTTCCTAAAATACTTCTTCACTCTACGATGTTTAAAACTCTACTCCCCCAGCTTGTCAAAAAGACACAGCCTTTTCCCCTCTAAAACCTAACTCCTCCCCTGACTGTTCTAGCCAATCAGGAGTTGGCTGACTCCTCCCTCTTGCCTCTTAGCTCTCTTGCCTATCTCTGAACATGTCAGCCACTGTCTTTCCTGGCTTCGGCCTTCCTGGCAAAAGGTTAGATTCATGACACATGCCTTACAAAACATGGCTAACAATCAGAGATTATTGAATTCCAAAATATCTAGAAGACACCAGGTTGACTGCACCTGGTTTAATGTTATGCATATGCATATACTGTGGGCCTTTCCCATCAATTGGGATTTGTTTCTCATATCAATTAGAAGCTCCTGGTGGTGCAGTGGGTTACACCATTGTGCTGGCAGGATTGTTGACTGACAGGTCAGTGGTTCAAATCTGGGGAGAGTGGGTTGAGCTCTCTCTGTCAGCTCCAGCTTCCCATATGAGGACATGAGAGAAGCCTCCCACAAGGATGGTAAAACATCAAACATCCGGGCATCCCCTGGGCAACATACTTACAGATGGCCAATTCTCTCACACCAGAAGTGATTTGTAGTTTCTCAAGTCCTCCTGACATGGAAAAAAAATCCATTATGTATACCAAAATCTGTGCATGCTGAAATCCCATTACAGACAGTCTCCAGGTTATGAACAAGATAGGTTCTGTAGGTTTGTTCTTAGGGTGATGTAAATTGGAACAAGTGCATTTTAAAGTGAAACTCCAGCAATTTCTTTTAGTTTTGGGTAGCATAGGGAAAGGTTAACACCTCTGACGGAAAGATTTCGCCTCACTTTCCGTCATTGTGACAACTGGATTTTGAAAATTTGAGGTTATCATGGAAACAAGGATTGGTGAAAAAGCTTTGGTGGAGACACCTTTAATCATCATCATCATCATTATCATCATTTTTATTTGTACCCCACCACCATCTCCCAGAGGGACTCAGGACAACTCACAAAGCACTCAAAGGTTTGATCACATAAAATACAGAAAATGTAAAAAAAACAATAACATAAACTTCACAATGCCCTTTTTCCTATGATAGCTCTTACAGGAGTAAATTTCCCTTCCTAGTGGTCAATTTCATTTCACTTTTTGTTGCCTTGGCCCCATTTGTAACTATGAGTCATATGAAAGCCGGATGTTTGTAACTTGGGAGCTGCCTTTATACACAATCGTTAAAATGTGGCCCTTATATAAAATGGTATAATCAAACTGTTCATTTTTAAATCCTATGTATGCGTATGTGGCATTGAATTGTGCCTTTTTGTGAACCACCCTGAGTCCCCTTTGGGGTGAGGACAGGATATAAATGCAATAAATAAATAAATATATTTTAAAAAATGAGAGGGATATTTTCAAGCTGTGGATGATTGAATCTGTGCAGGAGCCCCCAAACTAAGGTCTGCAGGCTGGATCCGGCCCTCAGTGATACTTCCCTGGTCCCTGCTCTAAATTCTAGAATGCTGCTGCATCTATTCACATCCTGCTGCTAGCACCACCACCACCTTCTTGCTCCTTAACTCTTCTTTCTGTTCCTTTCTTCTTCCTATCTCCTGTGAAAACAGAGGGATCCTCCCCACCCTCCTCTTGTTTCTTAAATCTCTTTTTCTTTCATCTCCTCTGTCTATTTTTCTCCTGAAATGGAGGGAACCCTTTCCACCCCTTTCTTGTTCCCTCCAAAACGGAGAGCTGAAGGAGAGGAAAAAGAAAAAGAATGAAAAGGTGGTAGGAAAAGATAGGAAAGAAGGGAAGGAGAAAAGGAAGAAAGAGAGGTAGGAAAAAGAGGGGACGAAGAGAAGAAAGGGAGAAAAAGGAATATAGATAGAAAAAGAAGATAGAAGGGATTTATAAAGCATGGCATAATAATTTGAACCTCGGACTGTAGCTCTGAATCCACTAGGTGACTTTAGCCAAGTCACACTCTCTCAGCCTAAGATGAAAAGAAAGGCAAGATTCCTTTGCATAAATTTTGGCAAGAGACCTCTGTGATAGGGTTGCTTTAGGGTCGACCTGAGTCTGAAAGAACTTGGAGGCAGACAGCAAAAACCACCACCTATAGTCTGCCCCCCCCCCCAAATTGTCTGAGGGACCATGGATTGACTCTCTGCTTAAAATGTTTGAGGACCCCTGAATTGTAGATACAGAATCTGTGAATATGGAAGGAAGCCATACATAGCTACTGAGGACTTATCTAAACTGTAGAAAATGGATCTGTAGATATTATCTTGGTTGCTTTCTCCTTAGTGGATATGCTAAAATGACTGTAGCTAGAACTCTTTAGATATTATATATATCTATTCTAAGCATTGATATTTTATAGTTGAAATTTTGTTTCATGTTTCAGATGGAGAATGTGTTGGAATGACTGGTACTCGTTTTTCAGAGAAATATCAAAACTACATTTTTATTAAGATGTGTATCCAACCCAGTTATAAAAGCAAAATTTTTTAAAAGAAGCATCCATTAGCTTAATAGTTTGTTTCATTGGTTGCTATTACTAGGAGAAAGAAATCTCTCAACAACAACAAATTTGTGTTTTAACAGTGTTTTATCTCTTGTTTTAACAATGTTATACTCCTGCTCAAACCACATTGCATTTCCCAAGACTTTGAATGATTTTCTTTTGTTAGAATGAAACTCATTCTTTATGGAGAGTGATATCTTTACTTTTTATGTCATGTATAAAGCAAGGAAAAAGACAGTATAGATAAAAAGGAATGTTGCAATTAACCAAAGTTGGGTTTCTTTTTTGTTTTCCCATCTCTCAGATGGTGAGAGGACTCAAAGAAGCAAAAATAATTAATTACAACAATACAAATTGACATCAGTAAACTTATATTGAGAAGAGTAAATAGAAATAAGAAAATATCATAAAATACTAATATTTAAATAACACATAATTACAACCCCCCCCCCCCCCACAAAAACACGTTCATACCGACATACATATGGAGGTAATCGAAAAAGCTTTTATAACAAACAAATATGGCATCGGGGAGCTTCCTGATACTGAGGCCAAACACAGCTTCAAGAACATATGAAGTATCACAAACATTCACAATGCCACAGTCGAAAAGGCATTGGGTACATACTAAAGAAACAAATGTTACTCGGATGCCCAGCATGTATAGGAACAGGCAAGGAATCATCATTACTTCTTTCCCCCATTAACACATGGGATATTTCCTTGACAGAAAGAGAACCTGGGAACAAACAAGTGATCGCATAGAACCACATACGGTTCAGTTCAGGAGAGTCTGTTCTCGATACTGAGAGTCCTGGTACCAGGGCTAGGGAGGAGAAGAGGGCAAAATCGCATGACCGAATGCCGTGTCTGTCCTATGCCTAGTGTCCAGTCTGTAATGAGACACAAACATCAAAGAATTGGCCCAAATGGCCGCTTTACAAATCGAGTCCAAAGGGATCCCCCTCAAAAAGGTGGTCGAGGCGGCCACAACCCTGGTTAATTGAACCCGAAGGACCGGTGGTGGCTGACAGCGGGCCAGCTGATAGCACAGTTCAATGGTCGAAGCAATCCAGTTAGATAAACGCTGGGATGATACTGGCAGGCCCAGCTTGTCCGGTGCATAAGCTACAAAGAGTCTCTGGGTCTTTTGGGATCGAGACGTTCTGTCCCTATAAAACAATAACGCCCTTTGAACATCGAGAAGGTGTAGCCTCTTCTCTGTCGGGGTGGACAGAGATTGAAAAAGGAAGGGAGAACAATGTCCTCATTAACATGGAAGGGGGAGACAATCTTTGGCAAAAACGATATATCCATGAGGAGAACCGCACTATCCACATGGAAAAGCAGGTATGGCACGTCCACCCTTAATGCCGCTAGCTCAGATGGAAGACGGGCAGAGGTAATTGCCACCAGAAACGCATCGACATTTAGAGAGCCCGGGAGATGCAGCGCCAACACTGATATCAGCCGGGTCACACACCAGTCCCAAAGGGTCAAGGAAAGCGCCAACAACTTCCTGGAGCCTGTGCCACCCTGTTTGTTCATGTAGTACATGGCTACAATATTGTCTGTGAGGATTTGGACCCTCCTGCCTGAGACCAAGGGGGCAAAGGCCTTCAGGGCCTTAAAAATCGCCAAGAGCTCCAAGTAATTGATGTGGTGTAACCTCATGTGTAGCATCCTCAGGCAAACATTGATGCATCCATTGTGAGGGTGATCAATGGAGGTTCTGGATGGAACGGAATTTTGCTGCAAACATTTTGCCAAACCATCCACCAGTTCAGGGATTTCCACATGGCCATTGGCGTCGAGAGATGTTTCGAGCCGTGAACCTTGACTGGATTGAAGTGGTCGAGGAACCATCTTTGAAGAGGTCGAAACTGTAGCCTTGCCAGCGGAGTCACCATTACTGTCGAGGCCATATGCCCCAGAAGGATCTGGACACACTTGGCCATTACCGTGCAGGCCTGTCTGCAGTTACAAGCTTCAAGATGGAGTGCCTGGAACTTTGCTTCAGGAGGGTACACCGACTGGGTCAGCGAATCGAACATGGCGCCGATGAACTTTATGGTGGATGTTGGCGTCAAGTGTGACTTCTTGGTATTTAATTGCAGGCCGAGGCTTTCCAGGAGGGAGAGGGTTTTTTGTATCTGGGCACTCAGAATCACCGGCGATTGCGCTGCTAGCAACCAATCATCCAGGTACGGAAAAACCTGGATTTTCTGCCTTCTGAGGTATGCGGCCACTACTGACATACATTTTGTGAAGGTTCTTGGAGCCATCACAAGGCTGAATGGAAGGACTTTGAAACTATACGTTTTGCCCGCAACTCGAAAGGCAAGGAAACGTCTGTGGCCTTTCCTGATGGACACGTGGAAGTAGGCGTCCCAGAGGTTGATGGATGCGAAGAAGTCCCCCGGCCGGAGGAGAGGAAGTATGGACGACACCATCACCATTTTGAATTTTTGGGCCTTGATGAAAGAGTTGAGATCCCTCAAGTCGAGGATGGGGTGGAGGGAGCCGTCTGGCTTGGGAACGGTAAAGTATCTTGAGAAAAAGGCCCGCCCATTCACGTACATTGGAAAGGGAGAAATTGTACCCTTTCGAAGAAGAGTGTTGATGTCAGAACCCATAAGCCTTTAAAGAGCCAGACTCAGTAATATGTCCAAAAGTAACAGTTTATTAAATCAAACAAAAGACTCAGAGACACTTACTTCAGTGCCTCTGGTCAAAACTGAAAAGAAGCAGCAAGATTTAGCTCAAAAATCCAACCACACATCTGAGGTGATGAGTCACCAGGCATCGATGCAGTATGCCAGTCGATCGCCGAATTGTGGTTGTTGTTGTGGTTCAGTGTTCTGACCTGCATGATGGGATTCAGATCCCTGGCTCTCCTGGCCAGTTTTCTGTGCCTCAGCCTTCAGTTGAGCCGAAGTGGTTCTCACAGGAAAGGAATGCAGTTGAAGGCCAGGGCGGCCAGGTGCCTTCTCACACTAATAACAAAACTCTTAGAAGGAGTTCACTGATCGCTGCCAGGAGAAGCTAGGTCAGCGAAGGGTCATGGGGCCAGTGTGGGAATTAGACTGTTTTGATGTTTAGAAAGCCTATTTAGTAGGCTTGGGCGGTTTCGTTTGTTAATTTTGTAATTCGTTATTAATTCGTATTTAAATTAGCTTACGATCCGATATTGAGCCATGCAGGAGTAATTAAAAATCGAAACAATTTTTTCAATTTATTTCGTAATTGTTTCGAAATTGTTTCGTAATTGTTTCGTAATTGTTTCCGTATGTCTGGTGCAAGTTTTAGGGTTGTTGTTTGTTTTATCAGTGATAAATATAAATTATCACACCAACAGTCAACAACAGAGGGAGAGGGAAGCTTCAGAAGTTCCCCCTGTCCCATTTGGAAGGTTTTTTTAGCATATTGCGCAATCGCGTCCGCCATTAACGAATCGATTCGTAATTGTTTCGTAATTGTTTTGCAATTTTACGAAATTTCGTATATTTCGAACTTTTTTAAAGAAAAATTTTGGAATTCTTTTAAAAAACGAAATGCAAAAACCCCCTAAAAACGAAACGAGTTTAGAACCAAATTTTTCTGTAGTTACCCAAGCCTACTATTTAGGGGTTTCACAGATGCTGTAAACCCGTCAATTCAACGTAGCTTGTTAGCCAACAGATTCATGATTTTGTTCCTGCATCGGGGCTCAAGGGGCTTGGACCCAGAGTTTCTCCGTGGGGCTATGGACTATGTTTTTGACCGTTGCTCAAAGGCTTGTGTTTCCTGTTTCATGATTTTTGCTTAAAGGATTGTGCCTTCTTTTTACCTGAGGATTTCTTGGAACTGTACTTTGCATTTACTTATTCTTTACCTTTCATTGGAACTGTTATTCAATAAACTATAAACTCTACAGCTTTGGTCTTGTGGTGCTTGGGAGCAAGATGAATCCTTCTCTGAGTTGCAACAGTTGTCAACGTTGAGGGCTGGGATGGCGGGTTGCTCAAGTTATATGGTGGCGGCATCTATACCGAATGAGGAGACGGTATCGTCCAGGGAAATGTCAAACCTCGGGTGGTTGCCTCCAGAAGCGTGCCTAGCTTGGGGTACTGCTGCTGCTGTGAGCGACACTGTTGTTGCTGTTGCTGCTTCTGCTGTTGCGGGCTCACAAGAGGGTGAAGAGTCTGATGGTATGGGTATTGCCGCTGTGAGGCCCCTTGCCGACATCGTGTATACTGGAACCAACATGTTCTTTGCGCTTGGACTTGATTCTCGATCCCACACTTCGCTGCCAGAAGCTTAAAATCTTGGTTTGCCTTCAGCTTATCATCAGTTCCCACATTGAACAACCCCAGTACATCAAATGGGAGGTCCTTGATGACCTGCCTAGATGAGGTCGATAAGCCCAAAGACCGGAGCCAGGCATGTCTTCTGATGACGACTGCATGGGCTATCATCTTCCCCGCTGTGTCACCCGTGTGCTTGGCCATCTGGATCTGGTGATGTGCCAGAGAGTTTGCTTCTTGCGCCAGGTTGGTCAAGACCGTACGATCTTCTTCCGACATCTGTTGGAAGAATGGGATGGTTTCCCCCCACAAAATCTGCTGGTACGCTCCCATGCACGCACCGTAGTTAGCCATCCTGGCCAGAAGGAGGGTGCCAGAGTAGTTTTCAGCCTACTGCGTCGAACCTTTTGCCTTCACGGTCAGACGGTGTCAAAATATTGTCGACCAAAGGATTGCTCTGCTTTCATGACTACCAAGTTTGGGTTGGGATGGTGTTTCAGCCACTCCAGGCCCTCATCATCCGTCCGGAACCATGCCTCAATCTTTTTTGAAGTAGGCGGTATGGATGATGGAGTTTTCTACGATGCCTGGATAATGTCCAGGAGGTAAGGGAGGAAAGGAAGTAGGGGTGCCGGTGGCACTTTGGCCTGGACCCATTTGAAAACAGTGTCCGTCACAGCCTTGGAAGTATGCTTTATCTCCAGGCCCAGAGTGTCCACCATGCGGGCCATCTGATCCACAAAGGCACGGACATTATCTGTCGGAGATGGTGGATCTGCCTCATACACATCAGATGTTGGAGATCTATGAATGCTCAAAGACAGCACCGAGCCGAAGTGCACCAACGCAGCAAGTTCGCCATCCTCTTCTTCTTTGGCCTTGGATGCAACAGGCGAGGAGGAAAAGAGGGGTTCCGGAGGTGAAGGAGACGGAGGGAGACGAGGTGAAGCCGGTGAGGGTGGCTGTTTTGAGGCTGAGGATTTTGCTGCACATGCCAATCTGGCCATTTGCCTTCCCCTCTCTGGGGTAGCAGTAGCAGTAGCAGGAAAAAGCTCTTGTCTGGCAGAAAGTCTAGTTGGTGGAGGTGGATTTGGCACCTCGATCACCGTGTCCATCGATATCACCGGTGAGTCCGGACGATCCCATTGGGACTTGGCCGGCAGTTGCTCCTCCTGAGAGGGCTGCGGTGGAGGGTTGGGCTGGGCCAGATGGATGGGGCAGGACCTCGCTGATGAGGTGGCTGATGAGTCAGTAGTTGTTCTGCTCGAAGATGAGGAAGAAGAAGGCTGTGGCAAAAACTTTTTGTACGAGGGACAGACAGCGGGGCAGTTGTGGCCAGGCACAATTCCTCATGCGCCCGTTCGAATGCAATGTGCACCGCTGTGGAAGATGGCAGTGTTGCTGTTGTCAACCTCGTGGAGTGTCCCAAACGTACTGTGGTGACAGAATTTGTGGATGAATGTCGTGCCCATACGGTCTCCGTAGTTACCGTACACGGCTGCTTCGACTGCCTCAAAACCTTTGATGCCGTCGACATTGTTGAGCGGGGCTTCTTTGGCGGTCTTTTGCCTGCTGTTGTTGGGCGGACCGAAGGGCCCGGAGCTGTCAAAGTCGATAGAACTGCTGATGTCGATGCAGATGGCATTACCGCTGTCAACGTCGAGGGCACAGCAGATGATGTCGATTTCGACGGTGCTAGAGATTGTTGGTACAGAAGGTACCTCAGCTGGTGAGCTCGATTCTTTCGAGACTGTGCCGTCAAAGCCTGACAATGACTGCAAGAAGCAGCAATATGTGCCTCGCTGAGGCAGAGAAGACACTTAGAGTGCTTGACAGAATCCGGTATCTGTCTCGAACACTGCATGCAGTGCTTGAAACAGGTCGTTGACATCACTGAGAAGTTCCGAAGTGAGCCTTGCGCCAGAAAAACGAACTGCAGAGCGTACGCGTGGGGTGCCTTTTATGCCATGCCGTTCACTGGGTGGGGTTACCGCCAAAACTTGAAAAGTTTAAACTAGAGAAGTTTTCCGTTGGTGCCCATGCAGGCGCAGTCACTCCACATGTGTGCATTCACAGAGACCACAAAGAAAAAAGAATATATAATGCCTGTTGGAAACATTTGAAAACTATGTCAACTGTGTCAAATTTGAAAGAAATCAGGCTCTATCAATAAACTTCAATGGACATTCAAGAGTATAAGTCCAGTCAGTCTTTTGTGCCCCATTGTGTTTCATATGTATGTTTCCAAACTTTTAAGAGTTGAAAATAACCTGAATTTTGTAATGGAACTAGAAGATCTAGGCTATCTAAAGGTTTATGGTACATCCCTCTGAAATTAGAGGGATTATTTTAAAAAACAAGATATTTCCAGGAGTTTCTCTCCTAAACCCTATAATTTTACTGGAAAATTTCTGGAAGACCTGAGAGTTGAACTTAAGAATAAAAAATTAGAGGAGGTAGAAACGGCTCTTTCTTGGAAGGAATGGATACAAAAATTTGATGGGCAAATTTAATAAATTAGAGCAACAAGGTGTCTTGAATTGGTTTGAGAGGCAGCAGCTATATAAATGGAAAAATGACTGGTTAGGTAAAAATCCCATATTTAGAGAGTTAAATAAAATGAAGAATGACTAGGTCAACTTTTTTTTTTCATGTCAGGAGTGACTTGAGGAATTGCAAGTTGCTTCTGGTATGAGAGAATTGGTCGTCTGCAGGGATGTTTCCCAGGGGATGCCCAGATGTTTTGATGTTTTACCATCCTTGTGGGAGGCTTCTCTGCATGGGGCGCTGGAGCTGACATAGGGAGCTCATCTGCGCTCTCCCCAGATTCGAACCTCTGACCGATCTGTTTTCAGTCCTGCTGGCACAAGGATTTAACCCATTGTGCCACTGGAGGCTTTCTGAACAGTAAGGCCTGGCAAAGAAGGCATGGGAGGTGGGGGTGGAGGTCATACTAGCTTGTAGAAAAAAGTCTGGGTCCAAAAGTGTAGTCATTAGTGGTTCATAGGTCAACAACATAAGAGACAATGTTGTTGTTGTTCATTCGTTCAGTCGTCTCCGACTCTTCGTGACCTCATGGACCAGCCTACGCCAGAGCTCCCTGTCGGCCGTTACCACCCCCAGCTCCCTCAAGGTCAGTCCAGTCACTTCAAGGATGCCATCCATCCATCTTGCCCTTGGTCGGCCCCTCTTCCTTTTGCCTTCCACTTTCCCCAGCATAATTGTCTTCTCTAGGCTTTCCTGTCTCCTCATGATGTGGCCAAAGTACTTCAACTTTGTCTCTAGTATCCTTCCCTCCAATGAGCAGTCGGGCTTTATTTCCTGGAGGATGGACTGGTTGGATCTTCTCGCAGTCCAAGGCACTCTCAGCACTTTCCTCCAACACCACAGCTCAAAAGCATCGATCTTCCTTCGCTCAGCCTTCCCTAAGGTCCAGCTCTCACATCCGTAAGTTACTACAGGGAATACCATGGCTTTGACTAGGCGGATCTTGGTTGCCAGTCTGATGTCTCTACTCTTCACTATTTTATCGAGACTGGACATTGCTCTCCTCCCAAGAAGTAAGCGTCTTCTGATTTCCTGGCTACAGTCTGCATCTGCAGTAATCTTTGCACCTAGAAATACAAAGTCTGTCACGGCCTCCACGGTTTCTCCCTCTATTTTCCAGTTGTCAATCATTCTTGTTGCCATAATCTTGGTTTTTTTTACGTTTAGCTGCAACCCGGCTTTTGCGCTTTCTTCTTTCACCATGATTAGAAGGCTCCTCAGCTCCTCCTCGCTTTCGGCCATCAGAGTGGTGTCATCTGCATATCTGAGGTTGTTAATGTTTCTTCCAGCAATTTTCACCCCAGCTTTGCATTCATCCAGCCCCGCACATCGCATGATGTGTTCTGCATACAAGTTAAAAAGGTTGGGTGAGAGTATGCAGCCTTGCTGTACGCCTTTCCCAATCTTGAACCAGTCTGTTGTTCCGTGGTCAGTTCTGACTGTTGCTACTTGGTCCTTGTACAGATTCCTCAGGAGAGAGACAAGGTGGCTTGGGATGCCCATCCCACCAAGAACTTGCCACAATTTATTATGATCCACACAGTCAAAGGCTTTAGAATAGTCAATGAAGCAGAAGTAGATGTTTTTCTGAAACTCCCTGCCTTTCTCCATTATCCAGCGGATATTGGCAATCTGGTCTCTCGTTCCTCTGCCTTTTCTAAACCCAGCTTGAACATCTGGCAACTCTCGCTCCATGTATTGCTGGAGTCTTCCTTGCAGGATCTTGAGCATTACCTTACTGGCATGAGAAATAAGGGCCACTGTACGGAAGTTTGAGCAGTCTTTCGCATTTCCCTTTTTTGGTATGGGGATATAAGTTGATTTTTTCCAGTCTGATGGCCATTCTTGTGTTTTCCATATTTGCTGGCAAATGGCATGCATCACCTTGACAGCATCATCTTTTAAGATATTAAACAGTTCAGCTGGGATCCCATCATCTCCTGCTGCCTTGTTGTTAGTAAGAGACAATAGTATTGAAAAAAAGAGACAATAGTATTGAATAGTAAGAGACAATAGTATTGAAAAAAAGAACAGGGCTCTGAAAATGCTGCTTTCGCAGGAAAAAAGGAACTCAGGCTCCACCCGTCACATTATATCATGAGAGGGTCAGTGGGGCTGGAGCCCCTTGATTAGAGAGCTTTTAGAAGAGTTCCCATTCAGCAGCGATGGCACAGGATGCAACATCAGGTGTATATTTCACAGAGACCACGCAGAAGAACAAATTGGTTGAAATAGTGCTTGAAGTTCTGGAGGAACTCTAATTTTTGCTTCTCATAGACTTAGTATGGGGATTTAGTTAATCAGTTAAAAATGTGAGTAAAAAACGGGTTTTTTAAACCTGAAAAATGAGAGGAGGGTTGAACCTGCAATCTACCCCCATTGGCTATGGGCTTGAGTCCAACACATTGAAGGGAAATGGTAGGGAAGACTGATATGCAGTTTTTAGAGAGAGGATTTCAGGAGAAATGTGCCTTGTACAGATTGCTTCCCATTTCAAAACCTGTGTTGAACTGCAGACAGCACCACTTTGCCTTATCTATGTACCCCCCAAGGAGAGTTCTATGTATCCAGCCCAAGGAGAGTTCTGTGTTGCTTACTTCTTTTTCTTTGCTGTTTCATTTTATACCAGCCATTAATTCTAAGGGTCCCTAAGGAGGCTAGGATGGCTCCCTCCTTGCTCTCCTTCTGCTAGCAGATTGAAACTATCTTATGCCATTGGACTAATTGGAATGAGCTGAACATGCTGTGCTGTTTTATGCCTTTTTACAGACTCTTTTAATGAATCTAAACGTTTTTAACTTTATAAATTGCCTGTCTTTTAGATAACTTTTATGTTTGTACTTTTCATTGATGTTTTTGTATCACTTTTTATTATATTGTAATGCTACCTTGAGTGCCCATCATTGGAGAAAAGATGAAATATAAACAAAAAAAGAACAATTATAGAAATCCTTCTGTGAGATTTTGCTAAGCAAAAAATCCAATGCCTTAGCAGTCTGGGAGCAAATATGTGGAGCTTACTGTTGAGAAGTCATGTAGACATATTTTATCCAGTATTTTTATATAATTACAGAATCTTAAGAGTGGATTGCCCTATTCATTCAGAAAATGAGGGTATCTTTACATTATTGGACATCTTTACATTATCAGACAACACTTTTCACCAGACTCCTTTAAAGTGTGATTTATCTGCATATGTGTACGACTTGATATGTGCCTGCTAAATAAAGACACAGATCAGAATGTACTCTGAATCAAAGATCAGATTGGCAAGTGGCCTTCGGCATTTTAAATATATAAAAACATAAAACTAGTTATGTATTTTTATAGGAAAAAAACCCATTTAAATACTTATTGAAATAGATGCTGAATATCTTTGATTACATCTTGAGTGTGTCTAGCAAATAATCACAGGGGAAATGACACAAGAAAAATGGACTTGTTTGCTAAAGGGGCGGAAGGTGTGCATGGAATCACACAGAACACAGACTTTTCTTCTTGATCTGTTGTCATCTCAGATGCTTCGTTAAAGCTATCTAGGTTGAATTGTTGGGCATTTCCCAGTGCATGAAATAAAGCATAATCTGCTCAAAAATAACATATAATAAATTTAACATTCCAAAAGGGCAACTGCTAAATGTGTTTGGGCATAATATAAAGCTGAGCAACGGAGTGAAGTTGTCTATAGTTTGCTCCATTTTCTTGATTTCTTCTTGATTTGAAGATGAAGTGATGTACTATGTGAGCATTGAGCTGACATGTTGTGTTATAGTGGCAGCATGAATTCTATTTTTAACTTTTCTGGTTAAATTCACCAGTTCTAAGTGCTTCTACTTTTCAACTTGTTCCTCTTGAGGTTTGTCAAACTTCTGTAATTTTGCTAGACAGTTAAAGCTGCTGTATTGCAAACAGTGTACCGTGATTTCTGAACAAACTAACCTAGAAGACTACAGTTAATGTGATGACTCTTGTGGTTTAAACACAGACAGGCTACATATTTGTTTTGGTTCCTCAGCAAAGACATTGACATTCTTGGGTGATGTGGAAGAGCTATTTTGGGCATTGGCATGCAAATTAATACACTAAGCAATTAGAGGCAATTAAAACACTACCTAGTGTAATTGGAAACTGTTTTGTTCAAACTTTATTCAGAGAAGCTTGACACGTTGGGGAAAAGAAACAAAGTACAAGAAGTTTCCAATGCGTATTGAGATATACACTGCCCAGTAATGGAACAATCACCCACCACAGCAGTAAGGCTTAGCTTGAAATCCCAGATCATTAAGTTCAGAATCAAAGAGCAGTAGTTGTACTTAAGGTGGGAATAAGGTAACACCATGGAGTATATTCAGGAAGTGGATATAATGAGCAGACTCAGGTTAAATATATTTTTTAAAATGTGAGATAAACTGTTACGTACTGTAGAGAAGCTGCACCTTTATTGGCACTGATCCTGATCAGGAGTGGAAGATACTTCATCTGTGTATGAGGAAT
Organism: Anolis sagrei; assembly: GCF_037176765.1. Taxonomy (NCBI): domain Eukaryota; kingdom Metazoa; phylum Chordata; class Lepidosauria; order Squamata; family Anolidae; genus Anolis; species Anolis sagrei. The sequence continues at coordinate 65,870,140 of NC_090022.1, read as the reverse complement.
GGGAGAGTGACGTATAGTTTCCCCACAGTACAGGACTTTATCACATGAAGGAGGCAAAGCATCATAGAAGCAGGATTGTCACCTTTGCTATTGGTCCCTATCACATGACACTATGTGTAGTTTGTTGCTGGTCTGCCTCCTCCTCATGATAGTCACAGATCATGCCATGTTTCCATCATGTATCTTGTGTGATGGGGCTGTTCTGCTTCTTTGCTGGCATGCCAGGATGCCAAAGAATGGCGCCAAAATGATGCCAAATGGTGGGATTCACTTCAGCTCCCATTTTCATCTCTCTTCTCCACTTCACCATCCCCATGCCAGTAATATTTTGATTTTAAGTTTCATTGGTAATTTCAGGAAGAAACTTAGCTGGAATTGCAAAATTGCCTTGAAATATTTTTTAAACTTTACAGTGGAAGCACTGAAAGGTATAGTTTACAAGGTTAGGTGGAAATATAACAGTGGAACTACAGATATACAATATGCACAATTTTACTCCTTTCGGATGATCTTTGGTCAACCATGCATTACTTTGTATCCATGTTCAAAACATTTAGTCAGTGTTTTAATACATGTTAATATTTCTTGTTTGTAATTATTGTCAAGTCAACTTTGACTTATGGAAACCCTATGAATCAAAGCTTTCTATTTTGCATGCAGCTTTATCATAGTACCACATTTCCAATTGATATGAAAATCATGTTAATCCTATTATACATCAATTAATGTTTTTTGTCATTTTAAAATTTCCCTTTTTAATATGAGTATAATTTCTAGTGAACGTACATGGACTTTATTTTCAGTTTAGTAAGCAAATATAGAAAGCTTTGATTCATTTTGTATGGATATTTTTCAGATTGTGAAGACCAAAAGTGTTTACAAGTGCATTGGAGGAATGAAGCAAATTAATTTTGCCCTTATTTATTTGTTTGTTTGTTTATTTTATTTACCGTATTTTTACCTTGCTCTGTCTCACCCAGACGAAGACTCAGAGCATTTTCCAAATTGGCAATTATTCAATGCCACAATAAACATAAACATACAAATACAATATACACCATACATTGAAATCAGTGAAAATCATAAAAATCATAATACATCAGTAAATTAAAATAAACTGTTAACACAACACAAGATCCAAAGTCATTGAATGATTGAGTAAAAGTTAATCAAAAGGGTAATGGTAAATGCCTCACTGAAGAAAGGATATTGTTTTAGCTGGCTAAAAATAAACATGTGTAAATGTTCCTACCAGGCTCTTACCAATATATTTGAGTTTAACAAAGATCCATATTCTCCATCACAGGAAACATAAATGTCAGAATGGGGAAAATAATTGTCATAGGTGAAAACATGTGTATGATACATATGTTGGTCCAGATTCATGAGTGTATGGTTCACTTTACAGTCCTTTCACAATCTTTTGTTTCTTAGATCAGAGAGTATCTGTATGCCAATCCGATCATGTTTTTCTTTCTCAGTTAGATATGTGCATCTAGTGTCAGTCCCTATAAAGAAATTATTTCAAGGAGATGAAAAAGGGTGTCCTGAAATGGGAACATTCAAGACGAAATCTATTAATTATCCTGTGTGGATTTTGTTTCCAAAATATACCAAACCCAAGAAAGAAAGAAAGAAAGAAAGAAAGAAAGAAAGAAAGAAAGAAAGAAAGAAAGGAAGGAAGGAAGGAAGGAAAGAGAATGGAGAGAAATGCAAGAAAAATGAGTTATAGGCAGAAATACATTGTTGGCTACAAGTAGAATATTATGTACAGATCAAAACTATCAGAATGTATCAAATCCCTTTGATACAAGGCTTGGAAAATTGCATTTTATAGCAAAAGAATTCACACCCTCAGTACATTTTTTATTCCTATAAATTTTGTTCATATTGATATGGTACTTTTTTGAAAACAAGTTCCAAAAATGTATTATCTCTTGTGGAACCATTTTTATTCTATTTATACCCTCTGGTAAATTTTGATAGACTAGCACAATAATTCAGATATTTTGTGATAGACTCCAAAGCTCCTGACCCATTCAAACCATCCAACTATGGTTGTTTTGATATGCAGTGTGCTGCCCAGAAGTGTAGTTTAGCAAGATATATAAACTGTTGAGGAAAACAGACTCTACAGAGAATTGTAGCTCCTTTATGTGTCCGTGCAGAAATTTCAAAAACCTATTGCACTTAAAAAAAATGAGCATATATAAAAGTTGGATTTGGCAGCTATGGTAAGGCATTCAGCTAGATTCTGGGCTTGGCAGTAAAAAGATTTAGAAGATGGATTAGGTTTTTTGATAATGAAGTTACTATAGCACAACCATACACTTAATTCTTTTTTCTCCATTTATAGACAGCTTGCCTTTGCAAGCTTGCCCCCTGAGGCTGACCGACTGTGTCTTTCCCAAGGCCATTCAGACTCTATCTACACACTGACCATTTAATGCAGCTTCCCAAACCAGTATTGAAAGAACTGTGCAGATGATTACATAGGAAATCCTAGAATCAATCTGAGGCTCAGATGGTGATTACACAAACCACAAAACACTGGAGCATATTAAGGGCTTTCTTTTGTGTGCTTTCATGAGAGTTTGCTGTCTGGCCACTGCAGTTAGAAGCTAGTTTCAAGCTGCATTAAATGACCAATGTAGATGGAACCCCAGTGAGGTTCCATGGCTGAGCAGGGCTTTGAACCTTTTACCTTGCAGTCACCTAGTTCAGCATTCAAATACTACATCATGCTATAGTTTTCAATGGATGGTGCTGGCATTTTTCTTCTTCTTTTATATACAGGATTATTAGTTTAGTATTGCTTTTAATGTGATGGTTTAATTATTTTGTTTTTCATTGTTTCTTAATATTGTGATTGATTTTAGCTGTGTTCTGTTTTAATCTGTGCTATAAACTGCCTTGGGTTCTTCAGTGTGAGGCAGGTGAAGTACTCAGTTTAACTCTTTTCCTCCATGAAAACTTCTGCAATTAAGAACTAGGCTGAAAGATGAGAATCACTTTATTTCAAGAACCTGTATAAACTTTATCTCAAAGAGTATAATCATTGTACTTAATAATTAATCAATATCAATATTCAATCAATCAATCAATGATTTATTACGGTCTTTGACCAGCACAGTACAGAATGGGGCATCGGTGCCCAAGGAAGGGAATCGCAGTTCCCAAGTAAATCAAGTATAAAAGCAGATTAAAAGCAGATTAAAAACATGTTATAAAAGAGACAAATTAAAAAGATAAAACAGACTAAACTTACAGTTTAAAGTGCATGCATGAATCTAAAATAGGGGGCGGCTAATAGCAAATATCAGACGACTGGGAAGCTATAAAAGGGATGAGAGGGGAGCATTTACAGCATTTCAGTTATTACAAATCATTCTATCTATATTCCCGGCAGGAAGTTGCCTGGTGGAGTCGGTCATCAGCCGTCTAATGTTAATTGCTGCTGCACAGAACTTGGCAACACTGTAGGTTGTTGCAGAGCAAGAGTCCGAGAGCAACAGGGAGGTGTAATATCTTTCAGTGCGCCCTGGATGTTTTAAAAGCCATGGAGTGATGAAATTAGCTCTAATGTCTCTATAGAACACACATTGGAGGAGCACATGTTCAGTTGTTTCGATGTAGCCAGACTCACACGGGCATAGTCTCTCCTGGGCAGGGGTCTTCCGGTACCTTCCCTCCAGTACTGCCGATGGAAGGGCATGGCATCTTGCCAAAGTGAAAGCTCTTCGGTGTTTAGGCACCTCCAGGTTAGCTAGGTAAGGCATGGGAGCGATGAGATATCTGCTATCTTCGCTAATGGTGAATGCTGGAGAGCAGGCTAAGTCTGATTGTCGCTCTGTATCCAGGATCCGTTGTCTAATAAAATCCTTGGCTTGATCCCATCCCATACCTAGCAGTTGTCCTTGAGAGAAGCCTAGAGTTGCGATTTTGATTGCCACTGCCTTATTCCATGTAGACTGAAATTCATCTCTCAGAGTTAATGGGGCAAGGCCACATGTTGAGAAAGACAATATCAATATTCATCAACATTTTATCTCATTTGTGAAATATCATTCAGTATTATTTATATTAGAGTCAGATCGGATTTTGAATCTCCACTCAGCCATAGAAACATACATGGTGTTCTTAGACAAGTTACTACTCAGATGAAGGCAAAGCCAAATCTGCTCTGAACAAATCTTGTCCAATCCCCCCCCCCCAAAAAAAAAACCACTTCATGATAGGTTCACCTTAGAGTTTTCATATGTTGTAAGGATTTGAAGCACACGACAACATCAACAATTCATATTTACTCAGAGGGCAATAACAAGTGCCTTGCTAGATGAATTTTAGAGACACTTTATCATCCCAATTCAATGTTTGGTATATGAAAGTAGGGCTGAAAAGACTGCTGAATGAAGTCAACTGAAAAGAAACATAGATAATAATTAATATAAAAAGGAAATGCAAATATAATTCAAGTCAGTGTGAAAATATAAAATATGTACAAAATAATCATAAAGCAGTTGTTTTTATTTTTATGTGCCGTCATGTTAGGTTCTAGTGGTGATAGATATGAAATATTTCTTAGAGTATTTAGGATTGTTTCTTCATAAGGAATTCATATTATAAGACATCCAGGAGTGGTTTACTGGTATTAGTAACAAGGACTAGCTTAGATCTTACTACCGTAGCCTTTTACCATCACCCCTTTACCATCACACCATAACACTGGCTATTGTTCAAGAATTTCTCATACCTTCACATAACATTGAAACTGTCCATTCTTTTCTACTGATGCAGCTTTTACTACTTGAAGAGATTGGCTATGTCTTTGAGCATTCCTCCTTGGATAATCATACTAAAAGTATAGACTCCTACTAGAGTTTAGCCTCCTGAATTTGTTAGTCAGGTTCTCAATCCCTCTTACTGTGTTAGAATGTGTGTTAGAATAATTTTAAAGCACCCTAAACTGAAAGTGTTCATTCACAGTACACATACCTATAACCCCAAGATCCTAAACCAAATCAGACCAAACCATTTGGCCTCAGGAAGATTCTAGTTCCAAATCATCGGAAAATAAAGTCCAGCTTTGTTTGACACCAGAGATGCCAAAAATGTCAGTGGAAAGCCCTTCCAAAAATGTGGGGCAAACACAGGATTTGTTTTTGGACTGCACAACAAAAACCAATTTGATGACCTCTAGGATAGAGGCCAGGAAGCTTTGTGATTAAGCACCAAGTGTGAAAATGCTGAAGGGTGTACTGGTTATTTAAGACCTGATGAATTTGAACATGCCTCTTCAATTTGTCTGGTGCCAGAAATAGCAGTGGCAATCCCTTCCTAAAATGTGAAACAAACACAGAAGAGGTGCAGTTCTGAATTTTCATTCTTTAAACAGTGACTTACAGCAGATATTTTTTTATGGGAAGCCAACAAGCACAATGCTAGAAAAAGAATATCCCATCATTTATATGCCCCATCCTACTCCTTTTGATCCTGGAGGACATAAACCTTGCATACTTGTCAGTGGCTGTAGTCTTCTCTTCTATAAGCTTGAAGCTATATACTATGCGGTGCCTTGTATTTTTGAAAAACTTGCTGCAACCTAAATTCTATAATAATGTAACATAAATTCCTTTGTTTTTACATCATAGGTTGTATATGTAACTGCTACATTTCCTTACGTCATGCTTTTGATTCTGCTAATTCGAGGAGTAACACTACCTGGAGCTTCTGAAGGGATAAAATTCTACTTGTACCCTGACTTATCTCGACTTTCCGACCCTCAGGTAAGAGCCAGTTACAAAAAATGAATTAACAGGAATGTAAACAACTTTGTGCATTGTGTCTTCTATTTGTCTTCTATACTTTTCTTTGATTTCAAAGTTTTCTTTGAGATCTGGTGGATAGTATTCTTCAATTCCAATATAGCAGTAGGGCCAATTTGAAAACATTTAATTTGATTGCACTTTTTGTTTCCAAAGATGAGTTATGAAACTTTTGGAATTGGATCATAGCTACATGAGCCAGCCATTAGGTGGTACTTATTAGCTGGTATCCTTTCATATAATGAAGCCACTTCACCTCCCTGCCCCTTACTCAATTCCGCAGCCACCTCTTGATAGTGCATGGCATTTTAAAGCAATCAATTACTGTTTGAACAAATGAGTCTTCATACAATATTTGCAAGGGGAAATGGTGGGAGATGTGAATAAATGAGTGGCAGAAGGAGAATGATGATCCTGTTTTGAATTCACCGGAACATGCAGGTAATATTGCAGTTGGAAAACTGGAGACAAGGCAGCTGTGATGGAAGCTACATGAAACTTCTTTAAATAATTTCTGACCTATCACTTCTGCCATGTCAGACTGGTTAATGTTCTCTAGGCCCTTTATTGGCAATGATACATAGTTCAGATGTAGCTCATAAAAAGGAAGATCAAAACTCAAGTACAGTATTTCTTTTCCAAAAAAATACCAATTTCCCCCCTTTTATCAACAATTTTTTTAAAAAACTGATTCAGATAGATGTAGCCTCTGTTTCCAATTTTACACTCTGGTACAGAAGTATATCAGTATAATGTATACTAATATTTTCATCCATTATTATGAAATCAATATTGTGTTTGCTTCCTTGTATTTCATATTCAGAGGGATTTTTCTACCCTCCTTTATGATTATAAAATCATAGCATTAGAAGGGGCCTCATAGGCCATTGAGTAACACTCTGCTCAGTGCAAACTTTCCACGTAAAGTATCCCCATGAGGTAGCCATCCAGTCTCTTTTTGAAGACATCTAAAGGAAGAGACCCCACCATTTCTCTAAGCAATTAATTTCATTGCTGAAACTAGTTTTAACTACACCTAAAGTGTTGAATGTGTTTTGATCTGTAACGCGTTCTATTCTGGTCTAACTTATTTATTACGTTTCAACTGTTATTTTTTAAATTATGTCTACTTCTTTTATCCCAATGTACCTTGTTTGTTTTAAACCTTGTTGTTAGCTGCTCTGAATCCCCAAAGGGGGAGAAAAGCAGGATATTAATAAATAAATAAATAAATAAATTCTACTTTCAAGAAGTTACTTCTAATATTCAATTGCAATCTATCCTCCAGCAACTTAAAACTATTAGACTTGATTTTTCTCTCTGAGCAGTAGCAAACAGGCCTGTATCCTTGTGACAGTCCTTAAGGCAGTAGTTCTCAACCTGGGGTCCAGGGATATCATTACAAGGGGTCCGTGAAGGACTGAAGAAATGTTATGATGTTTTTGAAGTTAAATCCAAATGAATACTCACAAAACAAGCAAATTGAGAAAAAAGTTATTATTGGTGTTATTATTATTCAATTTATGATTACTATTAATACGTTCAATTACTATTAATACATAGTATCAGTAGATAGAGATGGGCCCGGTATTTGTCTCATTTGTTTTATTCATGCTTTAACTTCATACAGTTCATTCAGATGGTACGAAATGAAAAACCCCTTCTTTAATGAAAGAAGGGGTGAAATGAAAGAGAAATATGAATTGCAACCATTTTTTGTTTGGTTTTCGGGCCATGTGACTTTCCTCACGTAACCCAGGTAGTCCTTCTGCAGAGGAGGAGGTGGTGGTGTTTGGGACTTTTGGCCAATCAGAGGCCAAGGAAACGAATGTTGCCAGACTATTTAATGGGATGACCACCTCCAAAGCACCCATTGAGGGTGTGTCCTTCAGTACTGCAGTTTGCTGGCCTGTTTGTTGTTGTTGTTGTTGTTGTTGTTGTTGCTGCTGCTGCTGCTGCTGCTGCTGCTGCTCTCCCTCCTGCCTGCAGTGCTTGCTTGCTTGCCTTCCTTGCCTAGGTTACCTTGCTGCCAGCTGATAGGGAAAGATTTATTTTTTTGCTTTAGCTTGGACGCTTGGCATCTTTTTGTTTTATTTATTTTTATTTAAAGAGGCTGGGAGTTTAGAAGGTGGAGGTGGGTTTGGGTGCTGGGAAATGTGTGTGGGGTTTTGTGGGGGATAAGGGGATCTCTTTATTAGCTGCTTTTTCTATTTGCTTTACTTTAATAATAGTTTTAAATCTTTGGGTGCCTGCCTCTGACTCACAGAATCTTAGTCACAGGGGATTCACTCCTATTTTGTGTTCTCCTCCCTTCCTCTCCTTTCAAAATTATTTAATAATAATTATAATTCTCTAATGTAACCAAAAGGAAAATATCCTTTTTATCCTCCCCTCTGGGTATTGTATTTTTTAAAAAAAATATTTTTCAAAGGAAAGAAAATTTTGGGCTTCTGTTGAATATCTTATCACTTTAGAAAACCACTATCTCTCTATCAAACTTTCAGCCTTTCTCTCTCTTTAAACCTGTCCCTTGAGAAAAATACTCTTTCTTTCTCCCTCGCCATCTCTGTATTACCTGGGTGGTTGGTTCCTCCTTCTCCTCTATACATCACCTCTGTTATAGTTTTCAAGAACTCTGTTATCATTTTCAAGTGCCAGCAGAGGAAAGGGGAGATGATTTAAAGGGAATTTTCTTTCTAGAAAAAAAAATCCCTAAAAATTAGGGGATTACCCAAACATTTTAAAACTTGGTGAGCTAAAAGTGGTCGATATGCCCTCCGTGTGTGGTGATTTTCACCCCTCTAGCCATAAAACAAGGGGAAAGGGAGCCTGGAAATCCTGCCCATTGCCGCCATTGGTCCAAAAATGTTAGTTCTTTTAGAAGCGGAGCAAAATGCCCATTCGGATAGGCACCCCGTATTTGGAAGCAGCGAACGAAAATGGGGTCAAATGAGTGAAACAAAACGAAATGGATAGTGATTCCATACAAACGCACGAGACTACCGGTAGATGTAGTAGCAGGATCATTAGTATTATAGTTATGACTATTACTGTTGTCATTATTACTATCTATTAATGTTATTACTTTTCTGCTATCACTACTATTATTATTAAATTATTAACTATTATTAATGTTGACATTCGTATTTTAAATTCTTTCTCCAAAGAGACATCTTTGACATTCATGTCAGTGTGATCGATTTGTCGTACTGGATTACTCTGTTTTTCAATAGTATATTTTTTATTTTTAAAGAACACTAAGATTGATCACTAGCAAAATACCAACTTTCTTTATAAAATTGCAATTTTCATAAAAAGTAATTTTTTGTAAAAAGTTTTACTGTAAGCCACCTTGGGATATAGGGCCTGTGTGGAAGGGCCCTTTGTTGCCTTTCTCTGAACCTACTCCAGTGTATTTACTTCGTTCTTAAAATACAGTGTTCATAACTGAATGCAGGATTCCAGATGAGGCCCCACCAATGCAGAATATAGTGAGACTGTGTTGCAGCCTAGCCACCTGTGTAACTCATTTTCACCCAAAATGAAGAGTTAATTAGCCCAATTATAGCTCAGCCAACAGGAATCGATTAACTAATTAAAAGTTTATTAAAGAAATATATATATTAAAGAAATATATATTTCCAAAATATATTTTACAGTTAGAGTGTTCTTGGGGCAGCAATAAACAAAGTCCCACATTGACAGTAAAGCCAAAATCCACAAAACTTAAACCAAGAACTGTATCCAAATGAGGTTCTCCAATCCCAAACAGGAGAACAAGACATGAAAACAAGACCAGAATCTCCAGTCACAGAATGCAAGAAAAAGGTGACTTTCTTCTGAAAATGCAGAGTTGCTCTCACATAGAGCAACCCAAGGGCTTAGCTTAAGAAACAGAATTGATTGCCAGGGAGACACTATCTACCACCTGAAATCCCTCTGTTTATCTTTCAAAGACCGAGCAAACCTCAATTGCCTCTGCTTGGCACTATCTCACTGTAACTGAAGACTCTGAGTTATGGGCAACAATCCAGCATCTTCCACCTCCCTCACATCTTTCCCAAGGACAGGGAGAGCCTCTGGAAGCAGAGCCTCTGGCTGCGTTTCATGTGAAACATCCTCACTAAAAGCAGGTCTGTCTCTAAAGGAATTTCCATCATCCAGGGAAGAACTTCTTTCTCCCTTAGGCACTACAGACATGGTGGGCTCCAATTCAGGCTCCAATTCAGGAGCACAAGGCCCCTCCTCCTCCTCCACAGACCAGGCCTCAGACTGTTCCTTTCCTTGAATTGAATATTCTTCTGTTAATGCAGATTAAGATTGCATTTCCCTTTTTTTTTGCTGTTGCATCACACTGGTTCATGTTCAGCATGTGATCCTTGATGAATCCAAAGGTTCTTTTCACATGTAATACTACTGAGCCATCCAATATAGTTCAAACATGTAAACTTAATTTGATGAACTGTTTTTGAATATGACCCTATCTTAAAACATTGTCATGATGTTGCACTCAGAAAATATAACGTTGTAGTAATAGTTGTTTTTAATAGAGAGGAAAGGAATTGAAAGTGCACAAGAATTCTGAGAATTCCTTGTTATTTAATTGCTATTTTTTGAACTATGCAATAGAAGACCAAATAGAACTTTCCCCTTTTGAAATGCATTACTTACCATTCTTTATTTAACAGAATATTTCAGTATCCTGGTGTTGGACCTTTATAAAAAGAATTGCACTGAAAATGTGCAACCGAATATATTTAATGTTGAAATGGAACATCACATAAATATTTATAGTCTGGCTCATATGCAGTACCACTGTTCTGTCAAATCAACTTTATGTAATTTTGCAGCTTCAGGAAGGAAGGAACTTGGGAAAGCATCTTTATTATAAATTTTTTCTATTGTGCTGGGTTGCCAATTTTAATTGGTTTCAACGGTAGATTAATCAACTCATGATTTCATTTTTTAGTGGTGGAGTTCAACTGTAATTGGTGAGGCCAAATTTTAATACACTGGGCTCTGAATAAAGTCTTGTTTTTGAGGCTATCTTTTATTGTGCTATGTTAAAATAAAACGGAGGAAAACATAGAAAATATTTTAAATTATTTTATTAAGGATGAATAGCAACCATTGCTATATAAACTGTAATTTATCTTAAACTTCTATCAGTTTTTCAGAGATGCCTTTCTTGAACTTTTGGTTATAATCCTTATTTGAATTTATTCAGTTGAGTAGTTGTTTAAAATACAAATGATGATTTACTGTTTGATGTAATCAATAATTTGATTTGATCTTTTGTACTCCACTTGTTTATTGCCATTCTTAATGTGTTTTTAAAGAAAAAATAAGTTGTAATTTTTGTGGGGTTTTTTAAACAAATAAGTTGCAGCTAAGGTGAACATTCATCAACTGAACAAGAAAAGTGTTTCAATAAACAAGCTAAAAACAAATACCGATCTCACATTAGTCTCAAATTGTGCACTGTTTCAAAAATAAATACTTAGGAGTAATGATAAAACTTTGCATCTCATCATATCATGGATTCCTAAAATGCAAGTAATACTTTTTATTGTAATAATGGAATGATTTTTTAAATTTTTTGACAAGTGTCATGATATTTTCACAACTTCCATCTTATGTATAGTCATGGGCATGCAAAAATGTAATGCTCTGCCTTAACATTTTTTTAAAGTGAAATTTCATGTCAAATCATCTCTCTCTCCCCCCCTCCCCCCCCTCTCTCTCTCTGGTATAAAACAGTGATAATGCTGTAGAAGTACTCTACCTGCACTCTTTCTGCACTTTAAACTTTGTCATGGTCTCACATTCCTTCCTTCCTCGCATTGATATTTTCAGCTGGATTCCAGGCTGCTCTTCTATGGATGGAAGAAGCTTTGATCTAGTAGAGGATTCCCTGAATGGACATAAAAAGAGAAATGTTATTGATTCTTTTTTCTCACTACACCTCTAAAGCTGTTCTAGAAGACCCCCCCCCCCCCCAACACACACACACATACTGTAAAGCAAATATTAGGGAATGCAAGGCAGTGCATGATTCTAATCTTTGTAATACACAGCTCCATGTGGCAAGCAAATTCAGATTGCTTGAACATATTATGATCTTGGCTCAAGCTAGGTTACAAGACAGAAAGAATCTTGGTTGCCTTGATAGATGATGGATGTAGCATACTGAGACTCTTTCTTCCTTTAACACTATGACTTTAACACTGTGATTCCACTATAATTGTTATGGCAACGTCCAAAGAGATCCTGGTATTTGCAGTTTATGGAACAGAGCTCACCAGACTATGAAGCTCATGATTGCATATGTTTCCATGACAATTAAGGTGGAATCATTACCCTAGAATTGTATATTGTAAAAGAATCCTGGTTAAGAGGAGTATGTCTCTGTTCATTCTGTCAGTTTTGAATACAACCAACATCAGTTTCTGATATGTTTTTCCTAATTGGCTATTAGTTTATTATTTCTCTGGTGCTTGGTGCCGTTCTCTTTACTTCTTAACATCTACATGAATCTGCTGGGGTGGGGAGTTGATTGCAGTGTGGGGGCTATAGGAACATTGTCTTTCTTTCATCATCAGTGCCAAGGATATTGAATGCAGAGACTGACTGCATGATAATAAATGCTGGGTTAAAAAGTAATTTTTCAATTAGAAGGCAAAGAAATAAACTGTGTAAATCAATAAGAGGAGGGATCCTCTTTCTATGTTCATATTGCCTTTCACCATTCTTCTTACCAGTGCCTAATTGAAAGATGAACATAAGAATATCCATGGTGAATCAGTGTGCACACATAATGCTTCTTTAACAGAAGTGATAATTTGACCAACTATTCCTCCCCACGCCATAAACTTTCTGTAGTGATTGGAAATGCTTTATTTTTAAGGAAATAATAATTAATCAAATTGTATTTCTATCCCTCCCTATCTCCCCAATGGGGACTCAGGGTGGTTAACAACATATAGCAGCAAACGTTCAATGTCAAAGTGAATTGTCTTCATCTGTTTTCATTCTTTGTGCACCTGAAAGCATATTTAATGTTTACAGGTATATTCTTGTTGATTAGCAATCCAACAACATATTTTTTGTTTGTCTGAATCCCACTGTTGTGTTTCAAGCAGTATTATAAAGTAGCCTTGCACAGGTCTACGGTCAGAACAGCCTTTTAAATGCAATTGTCTTTATTGTCAAAGTATGAGTGCACTGGAGCCCTTTCCAAAGAACTTCTTAAAGAACTTGCTCAGCACTTGGGTGAAATCCAATTATTACTATCCATTGACAGAAAAGGAATCCACGGAAACCAGCACTTTTTGTCTGATCATGAAAACAGCATGTGCAAATGGATTCAATTCATCAATAGTGCTAATTTGTTTACTATAAATTTACAAGAGGTTTTAAAATGTGCATTTGCTGTACTGATTTCACTTTGTAAAGACTCGCTTTGTTACTATGATGATTCCCAGATAGCTTAGTTCTCCATTTGTTTTTGAAGGACATGTTAGCTTTTAAAAAGTTGCTTATTCACTACACCTTCAAGAATGCTCTTGGGCTTATGTAAGATCTGTCGGCGGTATAGCCTCATGTAAGGCATGGAAACTCAGGCTGTATCAACACTACAATATAATCCAGACTACCACAGCAGTTAAACAGGTTTTATGTGGCAGTGCAGATGGGACCACACTGGGTGACCTTGGGCAAATCACATTTTTTTCAGCCTCAAAGGAAGGGAAAGGCAAAAAAAAAAAATAACCCCTGAACAAATCTTGCTGTAGAGGAGTGGAGAATTCTGTGTTCAGGGTGGATTTTTGAGGACAATTTTTAAAATTTTGCCCCTTAGTCTGAAATATGTTAATCTCTGTGATGAAGGCACATTATTTAAGCTACAAAAATAATATAATAGTGTAAAATGCATATTTTGTTCATATATACATGCACATTCTTTCCAGGAGAAAGGATTTCATAGATCATAGAGTCATCAAGTTGAAAGAGATTACAAGGACCATCTAATCCAGCCCCCTGTCATACAGAAATACACAATTATACATGCTTAGTATATGTAGCTGGCCAAAACTGCATTCATTTTAACTTTTCAATGTCATGAATTAAATACTGACCTTTCTTAGGCACTGTTATGCTATTTTGGAAATCATTACAAAAAATAGTGTGATTGTGTGTATTTTCTTGGGGCGCTTCCAGACAGAGCCAAAATTTACATTTTAAAATGGAGGCAAAAAATTCTAGGAACTGACGGCAGGTCCACTCACAGGTCTGTCAGTCCTGGGAAATGCTCCCCCACCATCCTCACATCTTCCTTTGAAGCAGATCAAGATGAAGGGTGGATGAGGGACATCCATTGGGAGGTTTTTTCAAAAAAAATATCTCAGTAATGCATTGGACCTCATATGCACACATGCAAATATCTTAATATACACACAAGCAGATTTCTTATCTCTTACTTCACCAAATTATTAATTCAAACACTGTTTAATATGATAAAGATCAAAAGAAAGGAATGCTTGCAGAAAGTTCTAATTGGTTTCCCATTCTGCTTTCCTGTGTATCTGTGGCTCCATTTTTTTGACAGCGTGATCAGCTGATCAGCTATTTGGGATTTTAAAGTGTGTACATGCACTAGAACAGTCCAAACAGGGGAAAGAGAATGAAAGCACGTGTTTGGCATGACTGCAGGGATATATAGTCATGCGAAAGTGCACATTATTTGGATAGAATCAAGTTTTAAGTGCACCTTTCTAACACATACTTTTCAGCTGTTAATCCAATTCCAGCAGCACATTGTTAAAACGTCATGTCACCCTCTCCTCTTTTATCCCAGTTACTTCCTGGTTTTTAGCCATGTGTAAAAAGGTCTTTTGACCTTGTAGGAAAGGAGTTCCAGCATCTGGGAGCAGCCACCAAAAAAACCCTCTCCCTTGTTCCCATCAAACATACTTGATAGGGTGGTGAGACAGAGAAAGGGGCCTCCCCAGATGATAGTAATATTCTAACAATATTTTTGGTTGTTCCATTGTCTGTACAGATATAGAGATTGTCTGGTTTTCTGACCACACAACATATAATTGTCCATGTGACAATCAATCTGTGTCTAGATCTAAACCGCCCTGAGCTTTGTTGATGGTGATTGCAAATGCCAATCGAATTTGGAATTGCAATCTCTTAAATTGAAATGGTATATCCATTGGAATCATAGGAATGCGAGCATTTAGGTCATCTTCAACCCAGAATATCAAAGCAAATAATCTGCAATGTCTGTTTTGTAGTGGATTATATTTCAGTGTAGACTTGGGGCCCTTTTTTACTGTCATATAACCCATACCATCAAGGCAGATCATCCACAATGTCTGCTTTGAACTAGGTTATCTGAAGTGTGACATGTATATAATATAAGGTATGTAAAACATAAAAACATGTCCCTGTCCAAATGCTACGTTGTGGCCAAATTTGAAAGCAATTGGTGAAGAATTTTGGGAGATTTGAGATTTTGAACAAACAAACATTTATTTTTATTTATTTGGCTTATTACTGGGCTTTATAGGTCAAAACCAGCACTTTAAATTGTGCCCAGAAACATGTTAGCAGCCAATGGAGCTTTTGTAACAGGGGAGTTCTATTCTTCCTACAAAGAGCCCTCAAATACACACAGCCTCTAGTTCTCTTTTAATGTTACATAGCTATATTTCATCTAAATACTATATATTATATGTCTAGCCAAGTTAAATAAAATAAAGTTTTTTGCTGCATGATATGCAAAGTAACCCTGAGGCCATTGCCAGGAGGGAAATGGCTAGTGGGCTAGGATTAAAAATCTGCCCCCCTCCCCAGTCTGGTAGTTGACTTCTTGATTCTTGCTCACAGCAGAAAATGCTGAGTTCAGAATACCTTGTTTTGCTGAGATATATGTCCACAGAGCTTTCTTAAAAGGAATGTTTTGACATTGGATGTGTTCAGTAGACCATCTGCATGCATGAGGATATCATGTGTTTTCAAGCAATGGAGCCATTTAGCAGCAGAGTACATTTCCATGTTTCTCAAGTTGCTTTATTTAGCAATGTCAAAACATTTCCTTTCAAAAACTCAATTTAATTGAATATCAATGTGTTTTGAAAGCAGCAATGCCACCTTGAGGTAAAGATCAGTTAAAACAGTTTGAACTATGCAATAGGGTTTTCAAAATGGCACAAAAACGCTTTAATCCCTGTTTTGTGTACTTTAATATGTATTTTGTAGAAATGCATTTTAATATGTATCTTTTATAGAAATACATTTTAATATTTGTGTTTGTGGAATTTTTACAATGTTTAAGTGTTTTAATTATTCTGTAACTTGCCTTGAACCACAAGAAGAGGTGGATAACAAGTAAAATTATTATTATTATTATTATTATTATTATTAGTAGTAGTAGTATCATCTACAACCTTAGTAAAATAGTTATATTTGGTTCAGTGGGCATTGCTTGGTTGAATGACAGTAGGTATCTTTATGGCACGACGGAGAATGGAATCCTCAACAATATTTGTCCAATTTTTAAAGCTGAAAATGCAGAAACAATGTTACTAATATATAAGTCATAAAAATAGAGAAAAGTCAAGTCTTAAATATTAAATATTAAAGTCTTAAATATTAAAGTTGATAAAGATAGCCTCCTTTACCAATTAAATGTATGGCTTTTTTAATTTGTTAATTTCTTAGTAGGATTAACAGTATAACTGGCAACCTGAGACTGGCTTGCATTTTTCCTCAATAGCAGAAATGGCTGGCAGGCAGATATATTTATGGTTTTATGTCCTGGCATTGAATGTTTGCCATATATATGTTGGGCTCCGCCTATCAGATTTCTCACTTACAATCACAACTTTCATCTTTCAAACATGACATGTTAATATGAGGGTTGGAACTTTAATAGTAGCAACACTGCTGTAAAGACGCCAAGCAATGAAACCAAAGAATGTCGTATATACCACACGTTAGTTACATGCCTACCTTACCTTTGAGCAAAAAGATTCACCCTTCCTACGTCATGTGCATGTGGAGTGATGCGAAAAACAGAGCCTCATAGAATCATAGAATCATAGAGTTGGAAGAGACCTCATAGGCCATCCAGTCCAACCCCCTGTCAATAAGCAGGAATATTGCATTCAAAGCACCCCTGACAGATGGCCATCCAGCCTCTGTTTAAAAGCTTCCAAAGAAGGAGCCTCCACCACACCCTGGGGCAGAGAGTTCCAGTGCTGAATGGCTCTCACAGTCAGGAAGTTCTTCCTAATGTTCAGATGGAATCTCCTTTCTTGTAGTTTGAAGCCATTGTTTCGCGTCCTAGTCTCCAGGGCAGCAGAAAACAAGCTTGCTCCCTCCTCCTTGTGACTTCCTCTCACATATTTATACATGGCTATCATATCTCCTCTCAGCCTTCTCTTCTTCAGACTAAACACGCCCAGCTCTTTAAGCTACTCTTCATAGGGCTTGTTCTCCAGACCCTTGATCATTTTAGGCGCCCTCCTCTGGACACATTCCAGCTTGTCAATATCTCTCTTTAATTGTGGTGCCCAAAACTGGACACAATATTCCAGGTGTGGTCTAGCCAAGGCAGAAGGAGGGGTAGCATTACTTCCTTAGATCTAGACACTATGCTCCTATTGCTGCAGGCCAAAAACCCATTGTTGTTTTTTTTTGCCGCCACATCACATTGTTGGCTCATGTTTAACTTGCTATCCATAAGGACTCCAAGATATTTTTCACACATACTGCTCTCGAGCCAGGCGTCCCTCATTCTGTATCTTTGCATTTCGTTTTTTCTGCCTAAGTGGAGTATCTTGCATTTGTCCCTGTTGAACTTCATTTTGTTAGTTTTGGCCCATCTTTCTAATCTGTCAAGATTGTTTTGAATTCTGCTCCTGTCCTCTGGAGTATTGAATATCCCTCCCAATTTGGTGTCATCTGCAAACTTGATGATCATGCCTTCTAGCCCTTCATCTAAGTCATTAAGAAAGATGTTGAACAGGGCCGGGCCCAGGACAGAACCCTACAGCACTCCACTCGTCACTTCTTTCCAGGATGAAGAGGAAGAATTGGAGAGCACCCTCTGGGTTCGTCTATTTAACCAATTACAGATCCACCTCACCGTAGTTTTGCCTAGCCCACATTGGACTAGTTTGTTTGCCAGAAGGTCATGGGGGACCTTTTCGAAGGCCTTACTGAAATCCAGGTACGCTACATCCATGGCATTCCCCACATCTATCCAGCTTGTAACTCTATCAAAAAAAAGATTAGTCTGGCATAACTTGTTTTTGATAAATCCATGTTGACTATTACTAATGACCACATTTGTTTCTAAGTGTTTGCAGACCACTTCCTTAACAATTTTCCAGAATCTTGCCTGGTATCGATGTGAGGCTGACCAGACGGTAATTGTTTGAGTCATCCTTTTTCCCCTTCTTGAAGATTGGGACCACATTGGCCCTCCTCCAATCTGCTGGAACTTCTTCCGTTCTCCAAGAACTCTCAAAGATGATTGCCAATGGTTCCAAGATGACTTCTGCTACTTCCTTCAATACTCTTGGGTGTAGTTGATCTGGCTCTGGGGACTAGAATTCATTAATTTAACTTCGTTTTATTTTGTTTTATTTCGGGTCCTTTCACGCCACCTGCTACTCCTTCCCTATCACTGACCATGGCATATGTTCTGTATCAGAAATTAGAGCTGATGTGGTCTATCGAATGCAATTTTCTGACTCAGCACCTCAAACCAAATCTAAAGTTGACCAAAAACTGATTCATAACCCTTTTGGTACTAATGTTGGAGAGTGGTACCTGGTCAAACTGGTCCCTGGCCAAGTGGTCCCTGATTTTAAAAAAAAGGTTGGGAACTACTGATTTAGAGGAAGGCTATTGCAAATCATTTTGTTTGCAATAGCCTTCCTCTAAATAAAGCATTCAGCAAATAAATGTATATTTCCATACACATGTTACCTTATATACATTTATATTCAAGCTTTCTAAGCAAGTCTTTGAAGACTGGTATAATTTGACTGTGATTATTGGATTTTCAGGTGGATACTTTATTTACTTCATATCAGTTATGAAGATTAGTTGAAACAAGTTCACATTCCCAGAACTCACAATATCTGTTCCTCAGCAGTTATTGCCTAGCATCATGTTAGAATATGTCTTCAAATCATTTATTAATTTATTATTTCATTCCCAGAGGTTGCTATCATTCTATATCAGCAGTTCCCAAAGTGTGCTCCTCAGAGCCACTGGGGCTCCGTGAAGCATACTAAGAAGATCCATGATTCCTTCCTCTTACCTCCTCCTACCCCCTCCTCTTTCCTGCTCCTCCACCTCCTTTGCTGCCAAAAGCCCTTTTTCTTTGCCCCCCAAAGCCTTTTTCCCTCTGCCCCCTTTCCTCAAAAGCCTTTTTTCCTCACTGCCCAGATCCTTTCCCACCTGCCTTGCTTGCTTCCAAATCCTACTTCCCTCCCACTGCTCAGGAGGGGATTTGATTGTGCTTTTCCTGCATGGCAGAAGGGAGTTGAACTGGATGACCTCTGTGGTTTCTGCTATCATTATCATTGCTACTACTACAAAGGCTGAGTGGCCACCTTTTGGGGGTGCTTTGATTGTACTTTTTTTTTTTTGGATGACAGAAGGGGATTGTACTGGATGGCCCCTGGGGTCTTCCACTGAAATACTACTAAGTTTATGTTGGTTACAATTATTCTTTATTTTAAATATTTTATTGTTCTTTCTTTTTCTTATTTTTGCACAACAAATGAGATATGTGCAGTGTGCATAGGAATTTGTTCATTTTTTCCAGTTAGTTCACATAAACACTCTCCATCAGTTGAAAAAGTATGCCCGTGCCTGATACATGTTCAACATTTATTGAGGTTCCATGAGAAACTTTTGCTTCAAAAACAGCTCCACAGATAAAAACATTGGAGAACTCCTGTTCTATAGTTTGTTGTGGTTTTCACTTTTCTTATTAAAATACATTGGGTTATTTATATTTTGATGGCTGTTTGCCTGAAGTTTTTTTTTATTTTCCTTTTGGTCCTTTTTGTGAGATATCTTCCTTAATCTTAATATACAATTACTAAGTAGAATGTTTTGTCAAAGATGTTTAGCCTCTGCCTGATTTTCACCATACAGTAGAGGTCCACATATTATGCTGTGTGCTTCTTAAAAGTAAAACATGATTTTTGTCTCATAGATACACTGTAGGCAATCATGGTAGGGGATTGTGAATCAAGTAGTCTTAGGGTAATAATAGGTGATAAAATGGAAATAATTTTTAACATTTCCTTACAGATAAAATAGTACTGGCAGTCCCCAAGTTACGAACAAGTTATGTTCTGTAGGTTTGTTATTCAGCTGACAGTTTGTAAGTTGGAACATGTACAATTTAAAAATGTAACTCATGCCATGTGTGTGTGTGTGTACACACACACACACACACACTTTAGATAGCATAGGAAAGTGGTGTTGGTAAGTCAGATTTTTATAACTCAGGGACTGCCTATATATTGGGTCCCCAGATATTAAGTCTTTGTTAGAGCAAAAGCAGTCAGTTCTTTCAAAGTAGATACTGTTTCAGTTTATAGTGGAACCTGAAACAGTATCTAACAAAGGAGTACACTAAAACCTTGACTTATGAGGGTCCCAAGTTGCGAGCTTTTCGAGTTATGAGCCATCGCATGCGCAATTTTTTATTGGACATGCAATCTAGATCCAAGTTACAAGCCCTGCCCAAGATACCAGCCATGCCAGAAGACTGAGGTGGAGAGAGAATGGCCAGAACATGGACCGCTCCATCCACCTGCTGAGTAACTTGAGCCTGGAGCAGGCCATGCAAGGTCAGCGAGGAAACTTGACAGGAGGCTCCGTGGCATAATGAAGAGCCAGAGATACCCCAAAGGCAGGCCAAGTTTGCAGGGAGCGAGGGAGGGAGGAAAAATGTGAGGGACAATTGGCGGCCTCCTTTCTCTCTGTCTTTGCCTTTGAAGGGCAGATGGCAGCAGGGAGGCCAAGAGGGAGCTGGTCAGGGAGGGAGAGAGGGAGGAAAGGAAGAAAGGAAGGGCCCTTGGTGTGGGCAACTTGAGGTTTCCTTTCTCTCTGTCTCTGCCTTTGAAGGGCAGACAGTGGTGTGGAGGCTGAGAGGGAGCTGCTCAAGGGAGGGAGGGAGGGAGGGAGGGAGAGATATGACCTTGGTGTAGCTGACTGGAGGCCTACTTTCTCTTCTTCTCTGCCTCTGAAGGGCAGACAGTGGCAGGCAGGCCAAGAGGAAGCTGTTCACGGAGGGAGGGAGGTCAACTGGAGGTTTCCTTTCTCTGTTTCTCTGCCTCTGAAGAGCAGACGGTGGCATGGAGTCTGAGAGGGAGTCACTCAGGAGAGGGAGGGAGGCGCCTTTGTGTAGGTGACTGGAGGCCTCCTTTCTCTTCATCTCTATTTCCGAAGGGCAAACAGCAGCAGGGAGGCCATGAGTGAGCCATTTAGGAAAGGAGGGAGGAAGGAAGGGCTGTCTGAAGCCCCTGAACCCCACAGGGCCTTGGCAATGGATTTAATTAATTAATTTTATTTACAGTATTTGTATACAGCTTTTCTCACCCTGAGGGTGACTCAACAAAACGGTTTACACATAAGTAATGGCAAAAATTTAATGCCAGTAGAAACAATTACAATTATACACTACAATTAGACATAAATCAAATTAAAAAATACATCCATGAGCAATAAAACAACCATTAAAACAATAAAACAGTCTCGTCTGTCAAATCGCAGTTCCAGTCATTGTCTTTCCGAAATGCTGCATATATTTACTTCTACTGCCCAAAGGCCTGGTCCCAAAACCATGATTGTATTTTTTTTCTAAAAGCCAGGAGGGAGGGAGCAAATCTTACCTCATTTGGGAGTGTGTTCCATAGGTGGGGGGCCACAGCCGAGGAGGCCCTGTCTCTTGTCCCCGCCAGGCGCATCTGTGCTGTTGACAGGAGTGAGAGCAGGGCCTCCCCGGATTGGAGGTGGATAATTTGTTCTGTGACCAAGTTCTGGAATTGATTAATATAATTTCAATGCATTTTAATGGAGACATTTACTTTGGCATGCGAGCAAATTGAGGTAAAAACTTGGTCACAGAACAAATTAAATTCATGTCAAAGTATCACTGTACATGGTTTTGACTACGCTTGAAATGAAAGTAACAGAATAGTGTACAAAGGCTGAAGAAAGCACACTGGTCAAAGAAAGGGGGAGATATTAAAGGAACTATACGTTCCTAATACATAATATGGCATTAGCTTTTTAGTTAATATTTGAAGGTCGAGATAGGAGTGGATGGGGGATTAATGAGTAAGTGGAATGATTCATGGCTTGAAGAAAATCTGTAATTTACCAATAAAGTGCTAAATGTTATATGACTAATCTGTACCTGGTGGACTGAAATACCAACTTTCTGAAAGATTAAAGTATATAGCCTGTGTCAGTGAGGGCCAGCACATTATTTCCCCTGTGTCGTACACATTCACAGAATAGAGGAAGTGTTTTTGATGAAATTCTGCTGCTCGTGTTGTGTGTGAAGTACTAAAGTGAGACTTTAAAAAGGGAGCAAAATTAGTAGAAACTATCTTCCTGAACCAGAATTTGTAGACATATCATGCCAATTTTATTACAGGAAAGGAATTATCTACTTCAGTTCAGTGGAGTCATAAAACATTCTTGCCATGTGGAATTTTTAAAAAGATGTCAAATTTAGTCTTCAATTCTCATCACTCGGTCTGAATCTGACACTGCTGAATTTGGATGAACAACTTCTGTTGTTGGGCTGCAGATCTGAAGAATCCCAGACCTGATGAGATGGGTCACA
This sequence comes from Anolis sagrei, assembly GCF_037176765.1. Taxonomy (NCBI): domain Eukaryota; kingdom Metazoa; phylum Chordata; class Lepidosauria; order Squamata; family Anolidae; genus Anolis; species Anolis sagrei. The sequence goes on along the minus strand of NC_090022.1, from coordinate 65,847,418 downwards.
TTCTTCGATTGATAGAGTTAGCTCAGAAGTTTGAAGTAAAGCCTTTCTAATCATGAGGACCATGTAATAAATCCACCAATAACATGGTTCAATACTATAGAATCATGGGAGTTGTTGTTTGGTGAGATCCAGCACTTTTGGGCAGAGAAGGCTAAAACTACACCTTCCAGGATCTCATAGCATTGTGCCACTGCAGTTAAAGTGGTGTCAATCTGCATTAATTATGCACTGTAGATGCACCCTTTGTCTCTGAACTACTGGTAGTAGAATATCTCTTTAAGGCAGAGGAAAAAGTAGCTACTTCTAGCTGTGAGATAGCCATTATTTCACAGCTTGGTGCAGGCGGGGGGATGATGTGATTTGTAGTTCTAGTCTTTCTGGTGAAGCCTATGGCTAGGGTAATCTATGTAGGTTAAGGACATTTGTCAATCCACTTTTCATATGCATATTTTATTTTAGTTACCATATTTTATCAGTTATTTCAGATATCCTAGAATCATTTTGTAAATGTGGAAGTTTAGAAATAATATAAGTAGCTTTCATGTTCCTCAAGAATTATCCTTCTAGGAAAACAAATCCAGGTCTCATTTGGCAAGCAGTACTGAAATTGTAGTAGGGGCTGTCAATCTGAAAAGAGGGTGATTGTCTTTATGCAAAGTAATGTTTTGAAGTTTATTTTAGGAAGTGCTTTATAATCCTCTGTGAGACATATAATCATTATTATTTTCTTTTTAAAATACTAGAGATGGGACATATCAGTCTTCTGGATTATTGCTGCAGTGTGATTCCATGGCTCCTTCAAGGAGTGAAATCTAAATATAAAGCTAACATGTAATTCAAAGCATTTTATTAGGTCTCCACCAGGCATTGAACAGATCAAATATAACATGTGGATTGTCTGTTGTAAGTTGTTTAAAATAGCTCTGAAGAGACCTAGCTGATCACTTGAATCCTTATCAATGCAATGACAATGGAGCATAATTTACCAAAGGGCACAAAACACGAGGTTATTTCATTTGTTCTTGAGTCTAGTCAAGGCTAGACTCAGTTGAGTGAGATTTTCCATCAACCTCAATCCATGGAAATGTTTTCAGATGCTGTTTCTAAATAAAGCAATCTGTTTGGAAATTTGGAGTAAAAATAATCATTGACATAGTTGCTTTATATGTCTCCTGCCCTTTCACAGACACATGCAGGTTGATTTGCCACTATAATGATAAAATAGCAACATCAATATGAGTATATCAGTAATATTAATATGACACAATATAGTTCATCCAATAATCAGCCATTATATCAAAAACAACAATTTCCCTGAAAGCAAACAGGTGAGGTCAAAAGAAGAGTAACTTGCTTAAAAGAGAATACAAGGCTGTCAATTTTTTTCAGCTGTGAACTGCATTATGTGAGTCTACACTGATCATAAAACACAGTCTGAAGTGCCATTATATGGCAGTGTAGATGGAGCCCCAGATACTTTCTGGATAGCACACTGCAGGTGAAGGTTTTTCTGCTTACTTGTGCTACAATTATCTGCTATTTTCATTTTCTAAAAATACCTCAGGGGCAGGGAGATAGTGCTGGACACTAACAAGGCACTTTGTAGAGGACTTGAGTCTTGCAGATATAAAAAAATATTTCTCTACAATAAAAAATAAAAAAATACCAAAGCTGAGGCATGGAAGGCAACCCAAAAAAGTGCTGTGGGACACATGAGTTTTGGAGACCATCATTAAATTAAGGATAAAATAACATGGATACACCCCTGGAATAAACAAGACCAAACATGGTCTGACTTCTGGCTGGATCATTCTCAAAATGTTCTGAATTTTCAATAGTTGCTTAAGATGTTGTTACCTTAGCAGTAAACAAGTAGTTTATTAATATTGTAAATGCATTTGTTGGTATGAAAAGTCATCTGTGATCTGGTTGACATAGATTTGGATCAGTCCCATGGTGGCAGTTGGAGGATACTGCGAATTCTGACTGAGATGGAACAGGCCTCAACCTGTTCCATCATCATCCTGTGTTTCCTGAGCTCAGATGACATGGGGATACAGGATGGCACCTTCTGTCCCCTCCCATGCTCCGTGTCACAGTTGTCTCCTGGAACAACATAGGTTCTGCCATTGGGCCTGCAGTGATGTCAGCTGGGGTGACAGGGCAATCAAGCTGGGGTGGGGAGAGAGGAGGGGTGATTCATCCTTTTTCCCCTCCCTTGTCACTCTGTCATGACTTACACACCATATTGGCCCTGGAATAATGGGTGAGTATAGATCCAGTCTTAGCCACTGTAATGAGGTGTTATCATTTTCTCTACAAGTACACATTTTGAATTTTGAGTTCTCAATACTTTATTTTGTTCCTTTCCTAGGGATTGCCACATGATGTTCCTGTCTAACATGTAATGCCATGTTCCCTACCTCCCCAACCACAAATTCTATTTTCTTGATACTTTTATCTTTTTCAGTTTAGTGTTGTACAATGGGAACAGGTATTTTGTTCTTCAGGAATAAAATGGATTTAACACACATTAGTAAAGGAAGATCGGTTCTCAAGATGGGGCAAAACCAATCACTTGACAGTATGTTTTGCAGATCATTTTTTTATTTGTTTACAAGTGTTGCTCTTTTGAAATCTTCATTATTGCACCTGTATCTGTATCACAGCCTTTTAAACTATTTTGTACTTTTAAATGGTATGTTCACAGCTTTAAACAACCTACACAGCTTCAAAATCTGCTTGTGCTCCATGGTTAAGATTTTGGTATGCTCTCAGTATTTCTTTAAAATTTCATCAGGCAGCTAGCAGCACATTCACTAAGGTCAGTTGCCTGTCAAAGTAGATCAGTGACTCTATAGCTAAACCAAACTCAAGCTCTTCCCAGAGGAATGGTTCAGATTGTTTTTGTGATCTGAAATGAACTTCTATTTAGAAGAAGTGGAGAAATGAACTGACTGCCAATAGGTACTAGAAGTTCTTCAAGTGTTTGGGCTTTGTAGCCTACTCCCTTTTATCTACACATTGTCTTCCAGTTCCCCAAAGAAATGCCGGCTGTAACCCAAATCATTCCCTTCCAAAAGTAAATGATGGGCATCCATTTTATATCATAAATAAAAAAATCATTTTCAGTTTTATTTTGTAGGTCATGGTAAGATCCATATATCATGCAGTTATACTTGCCAACTATGCAGGGGGAAAGGAGAGAGATGTACCATCAGAAAATTGCTCTGTAAAATACATGCATGTGTAGAGGACATGTTGAAGCATTTCTTTAGTATAAGCAGTTGAAGTTCCTGTTGTTACGTGGATGGGGCCACCAGAGTTGATAGTATGGAGTATAAATTGATCCTGATAGAGCCGTCCATATGTCTTCTTAAAAAATACTCTTGTTCAGAGTGGTACCTACAGAAAGTAAGTGTAGGTTTTCAGCCCTGTGGTGTAGCGTCATACATGTCTACTTAGAAGTATGTAGCAAAGCATACATTGTAGTATGTATGTCTATTATTTCAGCCCCTAACTTTTGGAGGCAATTCAGCCTATCCCCCCACCCCCCACCCAAATACTTTGGGCGGGGGGTTTGAATATAGTTCATGCTTCATTTGCCCAACCCATCACACTTCATTCATACCTACTCACTGAGAAGGCTTCCACTCAATCAGACACATTGATGATTCCCATTTTGTATACTGTGTGTGATGAGTGTCCATGTATAGAATAAATTCGCTTATTCAGACAGATGTCTATCTAAAGAGAGTGACAGAACTAGGGGTGGAAATTTTGGGTGTGTGGGATGTGCTAACCTGTCTCCTTTTACACATTTTTGGCAAATCCAGATAACTGCATATTCCTCAAATGAACCCCCCCCCCCCTTTCCCGGTAGTTTTTTTTTCCTAGACGCCATCATTCAGACTACTGACTTTGTACATTGGTTGGCTCCACAAAAACATGACACAAGTGTGACTTTTCTTGCAAGAAAGATTTTGCTTCATTTAAATCAGAGCTAGGCTCTTGCTAATCATGCCTGGTCAAATTAGCATTTAAATCTGTTCAAAGTATTCTTCGCTATGGTGCTTGCCTCTGGAGGCAGCGATGAATAAACAACAACAACAAAAACCTTTGAGTATTTAGGTCCTTCTCTCCCTCGGTTCTCAGAATGAAACACTGTATTCATTGGCATCTGTAAGTAACATTAGCAGAAGGTAGAAGGGGGACTGCTTAGCAACTCACAGAAATCCCAAAGAGAGGTGGAAAGGAAGTGATTTTCGTGTAATTATTCACTACTACAAAAGCTGTTGTCAGGTAGACACTAGAAACATAGCTGTTTTATTATTCTCCTAACCTACTTTTAATCTTTTGAGACTCATTCCTGTTAAAAGAGTGGAAAAGAAAGGGCTTAATTCAGCCATTTTATGCCTAACTATTTAAGTTCTGTTTTCTCTCCTAATGAAGCCTTCTGCTTACAGAACCATGCTCCACCCTCTAGTGAAACATCAGAAACAAAAATAGCCCTGTCTCTAAATACAGCACATTTTCGACTGTTTGTGTACACAGAGGAATTCATATTTTGTTTTATTTCATTTTCCTGTTTTATTACATCATTGTAAGGGTATAAGATTACATATATACATAGCAATAAAAAGACATAAGATTGCTGTGGTGGAAGTTTTCAACATATTTATACTGGATTGTAACTTCACTACATGTGTATTCACACTATATTCATAATTACTGCACTTTTATTCCACTTTAGCTGTTAGTACTTCATTCCATGGGATCCTAGGATTTGTACTATAGGAAAGGTACTTAAAATGTGCTGCATTCTATATTTCTGTGACATTCTGGAGGATATGCAGTTTGAATACACACTAATTCTTAAATTTGGATTTTGAGTTTTGTTAGTATGTTTGCATGTAGCGTAAAGTAATACTCTTGCCATTATATTTCATACTGCTATTATAGTATTATTTTAATCTCTTTTATTGATCCCCAAAGGCCACAGCATGTGTTTTCTTTTTTAAAGAATGTACAGGACCTGCATTTACTTCTAGCTGAATCTGTATTCACTTTTAGAGATACAGTTATACACATTATACCCTGCTTTCCCAAAAATGGAAAGAAAATCCTCAAAGAGTATTCGAGATTTATTGAAAGAAGGACTATTAATAATCATGTGAAAGTACATGTAAATGAACGGAAGAAGTCACCATTGCATCTTATTTTTGTGGTGCCAACCAACATACAAAGTCATAACTACAATGATAATGTTGGGATGAAGAAACAGGAAGGTAACTTTCACTTGAGGCTTATTCAATCATTATCTGTGTTCTCCCAATATGCAAAAAAGGAAGTAGAGCCTAAGCAACTGGTCTTAAAATTACGTTTTTAAAATGGAGACTGATTTTAATTGGTAAATTAATCAGCTAAGGGTATTCATAATTCATAGGTAGGCAAATAGCATTTATATTACTGAGGAGAACAAATTGGAAATGGAGTAATTATAATAACAGATATTATTTAGTATTTTGGTTCTCTTGGATTAGTGGGTTAGGGAAATGTTTATTCATTTGTAAGTTTGCATTTTTAACAATATTATTTTATTAATGGTTCACCCTGAAGTGGGTTTTTTTAAAATATAAAGATTTTATTTACATACAATAACAACTTACAGTGTAAACAAAACACAAAACAGTGAACACTTTACAAACACATGGCCCCACCACCAAGGCCTGAACAAGTATCCTTTCCTTTGCCATATATTTATAAATCAACCATTAATCAAATGTCATTTCCAAAATTCCTGACCAACACGGTTATATTGTTTTCCATTTTTGCTCTCTAAAGCATATTTAATAAAGTCTGACCAGTATACCTCAAAATCTAATCTGTTAGTTTCCCCCCTGAATACCCTCATTTCCACTCTGAGTCCTCCTTGTGGGGAGAAGGGCAGGATAGAAATATATGAAATAAATAATAAATTTCCATTGTTAGTTTATCATTTAAGGCTACATTCCATACTTCCCTATACCATGCTTCCAGTGTAAGATTAGTTACTATTTTCCAGTTCCTTGCTATTATAATTCTTGCCACTGTTGAACAGCTCTTACAATCAGAAAGTTCTTCCTAATGTTCAGGTGGAATCTCTTTTCCTGCAATTTGAACCCACTGCTCTGAGTCCTACCACTTCATCACGCAGGGGATTTTCGGCCCCTTACTCCTCTTTGGCCATGAATCCTGCTGAATGCCATCACACGATGCAGGCTGTGGCCCTGCCCCATTGATGGCTGAAGTGGTGTGTAAGCGTCTTTTGGGTCGCTCTGACAGAGCTACCTGTGATTGTTGGCCTTTCCCCCCATACAATGGGGGAAGGGACAGGGCACCAATGTTCCTTGCCCCAATGCCCCATGTGATGGAGAAGGAGGAAGGTGTGCAGGTCACCGTTTTGCAAGTGATTGCTGTCGAAATGGAACAAATAGAATGGTGGGGAAGCCTCAGTGTGATGAAGTCCTTAGTCTCCAGGGCAGCAGAAAACATGTCTTCTCCCTCTTCTCTCTTTGCTTTTAGCCTGGCTTTGTTTCTTCCTGTTTATTGCACTGTGGTTTTATGATTTACATTGTTACACGCAGACTTGTCAGGCCCAATGAATTAAACTTTTGATGCTATAATCTCTGCTGTGCTAAAAAGCTGAGGAAATTAGTTTTGTAAGCTGATGTATTAGTTCTACTGCTGGAGGGGGGGGGGTCTCTTTTGAATAAGCTTATGTTATATGAGATTTTTAAAAACCTTTTTGACTTCTCTTCACATTTTTAAGCTCCTGGAAATTAAAGCTAATTCTTTCAAAATCCACTGTGCTGAGGCTCTGGTTTCTCTTTACAGTAAATCCTTAGGGAGTGGGGAGAGGAGTGGAGAAGGAACCATTGCTGCACTGTAGCAGTTTGACTCTTATCAGACACCATTTCCTCTTCTTAGGCTTCAAGTTTTCACAGTCATTCATAACTGTGAGTGGAGGCATGAGATTGCCTGCCATCCTGTTAGCAAAAGGAAAAGTAGTGAGATGTTTCGGTCCCCTTTTGTAAGAATTAGATAAGCAAGGATTTACATCCCTGCTCCTTCCTGAGGGTGGAATGGAGGAAATGAGATCTGCCACCTTATAATGTGGCGTGTCTTCCTGCATAGACACTCAGAGTATAGCAATTCACTGAGCCTTCAGGCAGCACCTTACAACCCTGAAAGAAAGGTATAAAACTATTCCCATCTGCTACTATAGGTCCTTTTAATATCTATCTATCTTTCTATCTATCATCTGTCTATTATAGAAATAATAGAAACACTTCTGAGAAAAAAGATTTTGGTAGTATAAACTTTGGTTGACATGATGGATCAGATACAACATCAGATACATATTTTGAAGTAACTTAAGTCTATGAAAGCCTATGCTCCTAAGTTATTTTTCTCAGTTTCAAAAGGTGCTACAAGATCCCTTGGCATACCGATCCAGACTAAAATTGCTGTGTCTTTGAATTCTAATACAAATTATGGAGTTGTTTTACACTAGCCATTTAAAGTAATGTATACAGTAGTTTTGATCTTAGTCTACTGCTATTGGAAATACAAATAATAAAAGGCATATTTACCTACAAATGTGGTATTTTGCTGCAAACTTCAAAACTGGGCTAAGAATCAGCCAGGTTTATAATTCTGGATGATAAAGATGCTATTTTGAGTAGAACATTGATTATTTCCACATCAGAGAGTAACAGGTAAATATGACTTTTGAACTGTATGTAACAGTTTGCCTCACTTAAGCCTTCCAGCTGTGTTCTGACTTTATTGATTGTGCAAGAACAGGAATGGGACTTACGGCACAACTACATAATTGTTGTGTGATATTATAATTTGTGTCGCAACTGCATTTTTTAAAAAGCGGTCTGCACAATTTTACAATCAAATAAAAGTGAGGCTGGTTTAGGAAAGTCCTTAAATTTAATGTCATACATTCTCACTTTCTCTAATTTGAACTCAATAGTTTTCTATTGAGGGTGCTGCCACAAACATTAAAGAGTTGAGGTCCTCAAGGTTGCCTTTGTACTACATTAATTGTGATTTATTTAAAAAAACAGCTGCAGAGTTGGACAACACATTTACAGCAGGGCTGTGTATAATGAAATAAGGGTGCCGATTTTGTTAATCTACATTCTTAGCCAACAGTAAGGAATGCAGGGAATTCTGCAGATTGGCAGAACTATTAAATAAACCTTGAAAGTGTGAATCTTAAAGCCAGTGAAGACATGGAGTGGTCATAAATTACTGAGTCTTGAGGAGGGAGAAGTAAAATAAAGTATTTGGAACAGAAGCACTCCATGCTGCAGCGTTTTATGACCTATTTTAAATTTATTTTTGCCTCAGCCTAGTTTGGCATAGATGAACGAATGTATTAACCAAACATAAAAAACTTGCCACATAGTCACTATGGGCAGCTGTGATTACAAATAGAAATTCTTATTTATTTATCACATGACAACTAAAAGAATACAGGTTTCTGCTTAATGCATATTGAGCATTTGAGTATATCCTTAGGATAGTGTTCCTTCTGTTTGAAACAAAGGTGACTGTTAGGAAGTGACACAGTTTAGTCCGTGTTTTTTTATCACATAGCAATACTAGAAGGGAGGCCAGTCCAGTTGCCTTAGCAACAGCTCCTTTCCCGGGAGTGAGAGAAGTGTGACTGTGTTTGATCTCCATGTTTATATACCTTGTAACCAAATCAGATTGGCCGGATGGCATTGTAACGTCATTCTATTCCTCATAAGATCCCTGAATTGTGTGGATGAGAAGAAAATTGCACCAAAGCAGTAGCAAACAAGGAAAAGGATGGTTTTGCAAAGCCATGAAAAGTAAAAGTAGCGTCGAAGGCCTTCATGGCCAGAATTACTGGGTTGTTGTAGGTTCAATCAACTGACCGCCTTGATTGGCATTTAATGGCTTGGAAGTGCCTGGGGGGAATCTTTTGTTGAGAGTGATTTGGTGTGCCTGATTGTTTACTCTCTGTTGTTTTGCTGTTGTAATTTTTTAGTTTTTTTTTAATACTGGTAGCCAGATTTTGTTCATTTTCATGGTTTCTTCCTTTCTGTTGAAATTGTCCACATGCTTGTGGATTTCAGTGGCTTCTCTGTGTAGTCTGACATGGTGGTTGTGAGAGTGGTCCAGCATTTCTGTGTTCTCAAATAATATGCTGTGTCCAGGTTGGTAAACAATCAGGCACATCAAATCATTCTCAACAAAAGATTCCCGCCAGGCACTTCCAAGCCATTAAATGCTAATCAAGCTGGTCAGTTGAAACATTCACACCTATCTCCAGCAGACAAAAGTCCTTTGTCCCACCCTGGTCATTCCACAGATATATAAACCCATTTTCCTACTTCCAACAGATCTCACTACCTCTGAGGATGCTTGCCATAGATGCAGGCAAAACGTCAGGAGAAAATGCCTCTAAAACATGGCCATATAGCCCGGAAAAACCTACAACAATCCAGTAAAAGTAGGCCTCTTTTTTGGCTTAACAAATATCCGCAGAAGAGCATTTCCTCCATTGCTATTGCAATCATTCAGTCTTATAAAATTACTCAAGGGCATTCTTTCCAAAAGGGTAATGATAAATAGAACTATATCATGCCAGTTCTTCATTGCAAAAGCATGTATTAAACTGAATGATAGTTTTAAAAGTTTATCAGATCCAGATCTGAAACTAATTAACCTTTAGCAGTGTAAAATTGTTTCTTTAATCAGGACAATAATAGCTTTTCTACATTTCCTTTCAAACACTCTATTATTTGAAATTTTGTGAAACCGGATGCTCGTAAGCCATCTCTGTTCAAACTATGGTACCAGCTCTCACAGTAGAAAGATTAAAAACATCAATCATGCCAAGTATGTACTTTGCTGCAATTGTAAAAATTTATAGGAATTCCCTGTAAATAGATTATGATCTATAATATTTTCAGCGGTAAATGTTTTGGAAGAGGCATTATTATCTGTGCCTTCTCTTGTAGCATCACAAACAAACATGACATCTTCATATAAGAATGCTTCTTTCTTTGTATTGCTTCTTTAATGTTATTACTGTAATCACCACAATGAATCACTGATTTTCCTTTTGTTATCAGATATAATTTCAGTAATCTGTCACTAAAATAGTCACAGCTCATTAATATTGGTTGCAAAATATAGAGCCAGAATACCTTATAGCTAATATTTTACTACCATCAGAGATAGTACTTTATCTTTTTCAGACTCTTCATTGCATTCAATAAAGCTCTAGTTCTAGCTCTGTAAATTCAGATTTATTACCATTATGTATATATTTTAAATAATAATACTTTATTTATAGGCTGCCCTATCTCCTCGAGGGGGACTAATACATGTCTATTACTATTTGGATAGCACAGGGAAGGGTTAACACCCCTGTGGTGTTTGTTTTGCTGCCTGTGGCCCTGTTCAGAAGATTTCACCTCACTTTCTGAGATAACTGGATTTTGAAAAAAATGGCTTGTTGTGGAAACAACGATTGGTGAGAAAGCTTCAGTGGAGACGCCTTTTCCCCATGAGAATTTTCTATCCTAGGGGTAGATTGGCTCACTTTCTGTTTTCTCACACCCGTTCTTAACTATGAGTCATTTGTAAGTTGGATGTTCGTAACTCAGAAGTAATAATTGCATAGAAATCATCACAACAGTGTGTGGGTTATCATTTTTTTAAATGCAGAGAATAGTTCTAAGGCCCTTTCCACATCTGAATAATATCCCACAGTTTCTGCTTTGAACTGGAATATACGGCAGTACGGACTCAGATAACCCAGTTCAAAGCAGATATTGTGGGATTTTCTGCCTTGATATTCTGGGATATCTAACTGTGTGGAAGGGCCCTGAGAGAGAGCTGCTTTAAGTCTGCTTGTACCACATGCCCATGTTTTGTGTTTTTCTTCTGGGATTTTTGCACATTTTAGAATCTAATCTTTATAGATACTAGGGCAATATGAATAGTTAATTAAAATAATAAAATATCAAAACTATGTTGTCACAATGGAAACAGAAGAAAAGCAGCAAGTTCAATAAAATATAACCATCATTTTAGGCAATTCATTACAAAATGATTTTGAGCAGACACCAGAAGAATGCTTTGTATGTTTTCAGGTGTTTTCAGTTGCCTTAGCATTTGGCTTTCTAAGGGCCGTTCCACACAGCCATATATCCCAAAATATCAAGGCAGAAAATCGTACATTATCTGAGTGTGGACTCAGATAACCTAGTTCAAAGCAGATATTGTGGGATTTTCTACTTTGATATTCTGGGATATATGGCTGTGTGGAAGGGCCCTGGGTTATCTGAGTCCACATTACCATATAATCCAGTTCAGTGTGGATTTTATAGAGCTGTGTGGAAGGGGCCTAAGAGTTCCTACTCGTCACACTCTGTCAACATGCTTTACTTATCTACTTTCTCATTTCTGAGTAATCTTAGTGATATAATCAGCTATATTTTATTCTTCATGACTGCAGTGGAATGATTTACTTCGTGTTGCAAATTAAATGTGAAGTTAATGGTGCTTTTAAACACAAATGCTTCTGCCTTTCAACAGTGTCTGAGAATAGTTGTGTTTTCAAGGTTTTAATTTCTATGATAGTTAAATGAAACCAATTTGTTTTTCACACAAAATATTGTATTACGAGATCTTCAGAGATAATTTATTACCAAGCTAAAGATATTGCTGCCTTTGAGGAATATTTTGGTAATTGTAATGACTTCTCTAACCAAGAGAATTGCAACTAGCTAATCAGGATTTTATTTGTTTGTTTTTAATTTTAAGTTTGAACAGCTGACATCTCTGACATATTACATAATGACTTTGGCACTCCTCAGATTTTCAAAAGTAATTTTTCATGAAGTGTGGAAGCTTTTGATAGACACAATAAGTCACTTGAGCACACAGAATCAGCTTCATAGTTTTGATTTTTCTAAAATGGTAGTCATAACTTATATATTGCATTTTTAATTAACTGAGTGTCAGTTATATAGATTGTATGTTTTTAAATTTTACTGGGTTGTCACTTTTTTGACATGATCTTGAAGTGATTAGGGCAAGTTATTGAAAATCAATATTTGTGAAGCAGTAGTTGTACTGACATTACAATATTATGATAATAAAAACAGACAACTTTGTTCTGTATTTGGTACAGTATGTAGAATTCTGTATATTTTACCCTAAAAATAATACCACAGATACTCAAAATAGTGGAGAAGCTGGCTTATCTATCCTATAGTGATAAGACCTTCCACATTTAGAAAAAATAAGTGAGAAATGACAGAACTATATAAACTTATACATGCCATGGAAAATATAAAATATTTTCGCTCTATGTGTCTCCCAAGATATCAGTACCAATTAAGGAAAAAACTAAAGCTATATATTAAAAAGCCTAGAAATGTCGGAGATATTGCGGCAATACTAGCTTTAGGGAATATTTAAAAATGCCCACAAACAGGTATGTTCAGTACCTACCCCCAAATTCATTAATATTTCCACAATATATTTTAAATCCATTGTTTTATTAAAAAATCCTTTTTTTTAATTAATGGGGAGGGGAATAATAGGAGGCATTGACAAATTGAGGCTGTTTTAAACAGTCATTCATTTAATGATTGAAAGCTAATGATTTATATTAAAGATTAATGTACTTAATTGATTTTATACTTTTTTTCTTCATATGTTCTGCTGATCTGTAGCAATTTCAATTATTCATCAGAACATGCTTTACTTAGGGTTACTGGTACTGAGACAACTGCAAGTACAACAGCTTCTTCAAAAACACGACCTTTGATTAAATCATAGAATCTTAATGTTTCCTGTTCTTTTTGCCCTCTTAAACAATTCAGGAAGGTTATGGTTACATTCACTGGCTCAATGAGCAAAAGATCTCAATGGACAAACTTGTGTTTTTCCCTTAACTGATGGAAACTCTTTGTGGTCCACTGAAGAAATAGTTTTCAATAACAGATGAATTTTTTCTCCTCTACATAAGCTAAAATGAATAGATGTGTTTTAATAGCTTTTTAAAGTAGAGGAGTGAGGGGACCATTTTTAGTTCTTTAGGCAGGAAGTTCCAGAGCTGAGGAGCAATCACGGAGAAGGCCCTCTCTCTCTCGTTCCCACCAGCCACACTTGAGATGGGAGTGAGACTGAGAGGAGGGCCTCCTTGGCTGATCAACGCACTCGTGATAGTTTGTATATGGAGATGCAGTCTTTCAGATAGTCTGGGCCTGAACCATTAGGGTATCTGCAGTGATGGTATCTGCATAGAGGTAGCCTGGCCTTTGTTGCCTAGAGGCATCCTCTGTTTGAGAGGTGTTAACTGGCCCTTGATTGCTTGTTCTCTGGCATTCTCCTGCTTCTGAGTGGTGTTTGCCATTCACTGCCTTGATTCGTTTGTTGTTGTTTTTAAATATTATTCATTTTCATGGCTTCCTCTTTTCTGTTGAAATTGTCCACATGCTTGTGGATTTCAATGGTTTTTTTTTGTGTAGTCTGATATGATGGCTATCAGAGTGGTCCAGAATTTTTGTGTTCTCAATATTCTGTGTCCAGGTTGGTTTATCATGTGCTCTGCTATAACTGACTTCTCTGATTGAATTAGTCTGCAGTGCCTTTTGTGTTCTTTGATTCCTGTCAGGGCGGTGGTCCCTATGTAGACTTGTCCAGGGTTGCACAGTATGGTAGAATCCTACAGTGTCTTGCTAATTGCAACATTCAGACTTGCTTTAACCATTCAATGGGCTTTTTTGCCCACTCTGGACATTTCACAGGGATATATACACTCCACTGGCTTCACAGCCAACAGAACCTCTGAAAATGCCAGCCACAGATGCAGGCAAAATGTTAGAATGCTACTGGAACACTGCCATACATCCCAAAAAACTCACAGCAACCCAGTGATTCCTGCCATGAAAACCTTCGACAATACAATACATGTCACTGTTTCTCTCATCCTGGAGGACCTTTGATACTCTTGCGCTTCTAACTAGCCTCAACCCTATTCATTTTATTTTTTATTATATCAGGAGTGAACCAAGGGTACGCCTTATTCATTAATCTGCATGGCCCCATTCTCTCGGTCTTTGCTGCATCTCCCTGCCTTCTTCACTACTTGATACCATAATTCCCTCATCATGCCTACCTCTCATGCTCATTTCATGCTTTTCACTGAATCTCTCACCTTTCCTTCCCTCCTTTCTCTTCTCTCCTATTTTTGCATGCTTCTCCTTATGTTCTTGCTTCTTGCTTGTGCTAGTTATTTTCCTATCTCCTCCTTTGTTTCACATTACACATTGATTTTTAAAAGCTCAAATTATAGTGTATAATGACAAAACTATTGTGAAACCATAGGATGCAATGTAACCCTCAATTGCTCCTTGTGTGCTGCTGCTCACACCGCTGATTCTCCCATCTCTCCTACTCCCTCCCTTGCACATCTCAAAACCTCACAGTGACCCACTTGCTTGCTTCTTTCACTCAGGGGCTAGAAAATTATTTTATAAAAATGAAAGCTTGGAATCTGGGCCAAACGTTGGTCCAAACATGCATACCTAGAATCTGAGCGACATGTCTAAAATATGCAATATAGCAACTTTACTTCCTACTCACTATGCAAACACAAATGTACTTCTGGATTTCATCCCTCTTACCTTGCACAAGAATCTTACTGTGCCCTTTTGCTCCTGACTGAATATATTTTCTTCTGAATGTACTTAGAAGTAATGGTTGAAAATTAAAAATAGGTATTACAGAGTTCTCAGAACTTACAGTAGGATTTATGACAAAAGCGGGGGAAGGGGGGAGAGGAAGTGCTGGTGCTCACTGAGGATGAGGATGGCAAGAAGAAGGGGGCTATATTAATCAAGGAAAGCTAATAATAATTTACATTCTCTTTCTTTGTTAAATATATATTTTGCAACTTAATGCGCCTAACCAAATTAGGTATAACTGGGGAATCAGACATTGTATCTAGAATTAATTTGTAAACAAATATATCTACATGTTTCTCAAAGATAAAATTGTGTTCTTTGTTTTCCTTTCCTACTGCTGTGTTTTCTACTTGCAGGTCTGGGTGGATGCTGGAACACAGATCTTTTTCTCTTATGCCATCTGTCTGGGATGCTTGACAGCCCTAGGGAGCTACAACAACTATAATAATAACTGTTACAGGTAAAATGCAGCTACTGTGTCTGTCATTTGTCTGTCTATCAGATTAGGCTCTAGTCTATCAAAAAATGAATATGTGTACAGTTCTATCTGCAGAATAGATAGACAGGACTAGTAATATTTAGAGAAGTATTCACTCACACTTTGTACATAAGTGCATACAGGCACACCATTTGAATGCAGTGATAGACAACATGCAAACATTCATGATAACTCATCATAGTCTGGGCTTGCTAGTGCTGCTGGGAGTTAAAATCTGACATGTAGCAGTCCAAAAATGGCCCACCCCTATTTTAGCATGTTGAGGACTTAGGTATCAACACAATGAAATATTTAGATACATTTTGAAACCACTTGTAATTTGTTGTTAATTGGAATTGAAGATTTTAATTTTCTTATCAATTAAATTTGTAACAATTCATGTCGATCTATAGAAAATGTGCTGATGCTCCATTTGAAGGATGCATTCAGTGTGACACATGCAGTATACATCTTAAGATGCTGTATTCAAAACAATATCCTATTGAACAGATTTGGGGAGTGGCAGTGGGAATTGCAGGAGACAGGAAAGGAAAAAAGCCTGTCTTCATGAGTTGAAGATGACTCACATAACACAAAATGTAGCCTACTATAACTAGCATGAATTTCTTATCATTTTCGCAAATGACCTACTTCCAAGTTCTCTAGCAAACTCTGTTTCTGCATACCAGAAGTACATAATTAAAGTCAGCATATGCTGGTGGGATGTCTTTGTTTTAGATGTTGCACTTATCTACAAATTGTTCTAAAGCAACAAATGATATATTCGTGTTTCAGTTCTTTATTGTTGCATCTGAAATTATATTTAAATCATACATTTTGGGCTGAAATGCATAGAGTTCTCTTTGAAGCATGCTAATTGTGTATGTGTAAAGTAAATGTTAATGGAAAGAACAAGAGTCAAGCTTGTTTCATAACACCTGACTCTTGTGAATATAAAGTTAATGTCACACAGCAGCTCTTTGCCAGAACAGCTAAGAGCTGCTGGGTGACATTAACTTTATATTCATGCAGAGAGAATTTGAGAATAGATCATTGGCTCCCCCTAGTGTATACTTATCCCTGGCTGTTAACCTGCAAGTACTGTATCCCAAAATCACAGAGCTGCAAGGGATGCTAACATTGTTCTAATTCAGATTAATATGTTCTCTTTTATTATCCTAAATTAATATTTCTTCCTCCATCCTCCCCCCTCACAGACTGCTGTTTTACAAAATTAAATGATTATCTCTTAGTTGATTTGGCTCAGTTGATCAGTTTATCTTTTTTTGTTTTAAAAATGACATATTAACAAATCTGTTAACAAATCTGCAAGTGTATTATCACAATATAAGTGCATTGCTAAAGATAATCAAACACTATATTGCACATCTTATGAGAACATTAATTGAAAAAATTGAAAAAATATTCTGATTTTTCATATTAAAATTTAGTATTATATTGCCATAATATTTAATGCATTTTATCCAACCCAATTAGAATGTTGGTATTAGGACACTGAGGCATCTTGAAGGAAATTTTTAAGTTTTGTGTGTGTGTGTGTGAGAGAGAGAGAGATTGAGAATAAATTTGTAGAAGAAATGTGTAGGCAAAATAGAGAAATGTCAAAGTTACAGGCTACAGAGATAACCAAAAGTTTAATAGCTTGTCTACTTACTCTGCTATATAAATATAGCAAGCATGTTCCATAAACAAGAGGGAGGATCTCTATGGATTACCTTCACAATATAGACATTCAGTTGCAATGGGCAGCAAATAATTATTCAAATTGAAAAAAAGATGCAGACCATAATCAAAATACAAGATCTATGTTGTGATGATAACTTTTTTATAGTCCAAACAGGAGATACAGTACACCAGTTTTTAAAAAATCCCAGGCTTCTTCAGGAGGCAAAGATAGTAAAAAAATATCTGTCAGAAGACAAGTGACATTGTTGGAGATCAGCATCTTATTTGCCTGAGGCTGTGTCTACACTAGCCAATAAATCAAGTAGAAATGCTTCAGATTGGTTCCAGAGGCATCCACACATGTTCTTGTGAACCTACTACAGTGGTGTGTTGGAATTTGCACAGTCCAGCTAACATAAAACTGCATTGGCTCCACTGGACCATCCCCTCACCTTCTGTGTTGCTGTTGCCACATTCACCTGGTGTCAAAGCTCCATGTGACTTCCTGGATGTCATTAACACCCTATGTTGATATCAGCAGCAGTACTCACCTGACAAGGAAGAAGGGATCCAATCTCTACCTTCATCCAGGTCATATGGGCATATTTGCTAATATCTGCATGAGATGCCCATATGCCAGGGGCAGTGGTACCTTGGGAAGTCTGACTTGGCCATGGTAGTCCACACTCTGGTTACATCCCGTATAGACTACTGCAATGCTCTCTATGTGGGATTGCCTTTGAAGACGGTCTGGAAGCTTCAACTAGGAAGCTTCAATGAACAGCTAACAGGAGCAGAGCTCAGGGAGCATACAACCCCCTTGTTGCGCCAGCTCCACTGACTGCCGGTTTGCTACCGGGCCCAATTCAAAGTGCTGGCTTTGGCCTATAAAGCCCTAAATGGTTCTGGCCCAACTTACCTGTCCGAACTTGTCTCCCCTTACGAACCATCAAGGACTCTAAGATCGTCTGGGGAGACCCTGCTCTTGGTCCCGCCTTCGTCTCAAGTATGTTTGGCGGGGACGAGAGATAGGGCCTTCTCAGTGGTGGCCCCTCGGCTATGGAACACCCTCCCTAGGGAGATTAGATCTACTCCCTCCCTCTTAACGTTTCAGAGGCAAGTTAAAACATGGCTGTTCGAGCAAACATTTACAAATGCAGAGTAGCTGATATAGGAAATCGAATGATTTGACAATGGAACTGGACAATGCTTGATAATAATGAGAAGCTAACGATGTTGTTTTTATTGCTTTTGTGGTGTTTTTTATTGTTTAATGTTTTAATCTGTATTGTGTTTTTATATGTACTGATTTGTTGGAAACCGCCTTGAGTCGCCGATTGGCTGAGAAAGGTGGTATACAAATACAGTAAATGAATGAATGAATAAATAAATAAATAAATAAATAAGTGGTAGTGACACTGTCACAATATGTTCTCCCTCTCTCTCTCTCTCTCTTGCAAATTCTGAAGCATCCCATTACATTTCCTGAAGTGGGAAAAAACAGGATCAATCCTGTTTACCTTCTTCACCAGAAGTGGAGGAATATTGTGGAAACAGTCTGGAGCTCCAGTTTGCATGTCTGTGTAGATGAGCCTTGAGATAGTATAGATGCCCTACCTGTTCCCAAAATGTTCTCTGTGATGATTTGAAAACTTATTGATATGAAATGTAGATAGAAAATGTTATTCATCTCTTTTATTGTCTTTCTTGCAAGTGACATGACAGCATTGTTTTTTTGGGAGGCAGGGTCTGAACTTCTTTCTGCAGAGATTCTCTGTAACATCTCTAAAAGCTATATGTAGGCCTCCAACAATGTCACTTTTCTTTCTTTGTATGATTTTTATCCTCTTGCCTAATTGAGACTCCCAATAAAGAAGCCAGTCAGCATTGAAAACAACCATTATAATGTTTCTGCCTTTCATTTAGCTTAATAAAGGTTAATAAAGGATTTAGAATATAATTAATCAAATTTACATATCTAAACTACAGTTTTCATTTTCCAGTCCTACATGTGGCATTTATTGGATTTGAATAAATACCTACCGTATGTACTCATATATAAGTTTGGACATTTTATTCAGAGACCAGCCCAAAAAACCTGGAGCTTGATGCTTATTTTTAAAAGATCCATTTGGTAAAAAGCAAGTATTTGTTTCTTCCTGGAAGAACCTGAAAGAAGCCCCAATCCCTTCTGCTCTCCAACCCAATCCTGTTTTGGCTTTTTTGAATGCTTGTGTGGGAAAAATGGTAATGGTGGTTGTAGCTGGGGAGCTTTCCCCTCTCTGCGTAATGACCCTCGATTTATCCATGGATCATATCAAAATCCATAATTTTGCCCTCCAAACATGTCCTTGACTTATTCCTGAGGTTGACTTGTACACAAGTATATATAATAAACACAGTTCCTTTGCTGCTATATGTGAAACATGTGGCCTTTATCTTGATTTAGATTTTGAAAGCATCTTTCCCCCTAAACCTAAGAGACTTTTTGTAGTTAAATCATGCTCTCCCCAATTAAGCTGTAACCTACAACTGTTACCAGTTGTTGAACATATTTCACTGAATAATAAAATATGCATCATTCACGTTTATTTAGCAGCTGTTCAGTTCATAACACCCGTGCTTTGATGTTAAGGCTGAAGTGCTTTATCATGGGACTGAAGAATATTATTATCTGAAGTTTGAAAATAGATTTCACCATATTCTGGCGCATTGGGAGCTAATCTAAGGAAGCAAACAAATCTTACAACTCCCACATAGTTTAGAGTGTAAAACTAATATCATTGCACTGTAAGTGAAACAAGCAAGGAATTCCAATTTGCAAAAGGTACCACAATTTCCAGTCGCTGCTTTGGGGAAGCCTTCAGGGCTTTTGCCCGCCTCAAAGCAATATGGATATGTGTGTGTGTATACCAGATAAGTCAGTACTTTTGTGCTTCCTATAAGGATATATATGTGACCTCATAGGAAGAGCCACATTAGATCAGATTTATTTATTCTGTTTGTACACAGGCAGGATATTAGTACAACTACCCATTTCTGTGTATGTTCATGATCAAATCTATAGTGGCATGTTGTCTTAGATCTTTTTAGAAAGAGGGCCAGTTGCTGTGAGGTGAAATATGTGGGGGCCACCATTCAGCCTGACATTCTTTGGATCACTAACATTAAATACAAATGAACTTTTTAATGAAATTTGTATTGCAAATGGCATACTTTTCATTTCTTAACATAGAACACAAATCTAAACAAGTTTTTAACAAAATCACTCTGCCTTTAATATTTGAAGACCTTATAAAAAGAAAAAAATTGTCTGTCTAGAAAAAAAAACTTCCAGGAAGATTAAACTTATCTAGGTTCATTTGAAACATTACATATTATTCACTGTTAAATGCTCATGCTCACTGTAGACTTTAAATTCAAAACACGTGAACAGGAAAATAATGGTAAGTTATCTTATTCAGAAGTATAAAACATTGAGGGCCATATGAATTTGTGTATCACTTGTTCTTTCATTTTAAAGTTAACCATCAAAAATAAAAAAGGGAAGTATGTTATTTGATTTTGAACCAGATATCAAATATGGAAAAGGCAGTGTTTTTCATTATTTCAAATTTAGACTGGAATCAAAAATACAAAATGGAAAAATGGACTGGCAGACTTAATTTGATTTTAATATTTAATGTGTCAGGTTTACAAGACCCTATTTGATTGTCAATTGAAAAACAAAAGAACAAATGATACACAGATTGAAAAGATTCAGTGCATATTCAAAACTGTGGTTTTGATCATCACAGAAAATCAATTCACTGAGCTTCTTTGTATGCATATATTTTATATGGCAATCAATACTGTTGGCAGGCCGTATATTATTGATTTTTATGACAGAGGCTGTGCGTCAGTGGAAATTTGAACATGGGCCGACTTCAGGCATCCCTGCCTTAGATATATAAAGAACTTGTGATGACAACTCATTAACTTCAATAGATTTATTTAATCTACTTATGAAGTTAGTGACCATCTTTGCATCATGTAGTGAGAGCCAGCATGGTTGGGATGGTTTAAGTGTTGTACTAGGACTTTGAGACACCTGGAATTGGCTCCCATTTCAGTCGTTGACACTCACTTGGCAACCTTAGGCAAGTCACACTCTTTGAGCCTTAGAGGAAGGATCGTGATAGGTCAGAGTCAACCCGAGGGCACATAAGAACATACCTGAGGTAGCAGTAAATCCAGTAATTTAAATATGTGCTGTCCATCATGAATCTCCCACCATGCCGTGGGTTACTCTGAATTTTAGTGTTATAGGAGAAGGAGAAAACATGATTCTATATACCTCTTTCATGTCCTTACTTTATTGCCTTTTTTAAAGCTAAGCTTTTCTGTGATTTGTCTTGAGCCTTATAAAAGTTAATTAGACATATATCATTTTCAATATTCAAAAAGCTTTAAATATTCATTAATTTCAAATATGTGATTTATTAAGAAATTGTAGTCCATCTCAACATCTTTGCCTCTCCTCACCACTTCTGATTGGCTTTCTAGCTGTGGTGTTAGTGTTCCCACTGAGGGATTTCTGAAAGCTAACTTTGCTAGCTAGTGATGAAAGACAAAGTAAACTTTGGACTTCCTGTTTTGAGGGATAGATCTGTGATGTCTCCTCTTCAGACTTTTCTCTTAATGAAAGCTCCTGCTTCCTGTGGTGGGAGAAGCTTAATGACTTGTTAAATCTACTTCTTTTGAATGAAGTCTAAGAGAGTATGCACCCTGTAAAATGAATGCAGTTTGACACCACTTTGACTGCCATGCCTCCATGCTATGGAATAGATTTATAATGTCAGTTGCCCTCTTTGTCAAAGAATGCTCACAAAGTATAAATCCCAGGATTCCATAGCACTGAGTCGTTGCAGTTAAAGTGGGGTCAAACTGCATTAATTCTACAGTATAGAATTAGATGCACTCTAATTCTATACTGTTTCTGATTTTTCTAGTAATTAGTGCCAAATATTAATTGAGTTGAAATAATCACATGAAGTAAAGTGACAAATGTAAAATAAATAATTATTCTACTCTTTATCCACAGAGACTGCATTATGTTGTGTTGTTTGAACAGCGGCACAAGCTTTGTCGCTGGTTTTGCCATCTTTTCTGTCCTTGGCTTTATGGCATTTGAACAGGGGGTACCCATAGCAGAAGTTGCAGAATCAGGTATGTTAGAAAATCATGTTTCATATTAATCAGTTTCTGGCTTACGTCCTTTTGTATTAACCTGGTGGAGTGGAGGACTAAATGGGATTTTTTTATCTGTGTGGAAAATGTTTTCTTAAGTACAGAAAAGTGAAAGTCATCTGTGAAATTCTTCCTCAGTTTGACAGAAGAAATTAGTAAAAAATATATTTCTTAATTTAAGAGGGAGAGGGATCTTTCAAAATTAAAAATTCTTGGGTTCTTAATATATATTACACAACGGTGATTAGGACTATCTACATCAGGGATTCTCAAACTTTTTCAACTGTGGAACCCTTTTTTGAAAGAAAATTTCCTATGGAGGCTGAATGAATATTATATTATATTATATATATCACATGGTCAAACTTTTGGACACAAGGGGCCACATTGTGTTTTAAAATTAGATAGACGCGCTGGGCCAGTGGCAGATGGATGGAGAATGTTTGTGTGAACTAATTGAAAAAAATATGGACAAATTCCTGTGCACACTGTACATATTTCATTTGTAGTGCAAAAAAGAAGAAAAAACAATACAATATTTAAAATGAAGAACAATTTTAACAACATAAACTAAACAGTATTTCTGTGAAAGACCCCAGGGGTCATCCAGTTTAATCCCCTTCTGCCATGCAGTAAAAGCACAAATCAAATCACCCCCCAACAGATGGATTTTCAGTCTTGTAGTAGTAGTAGTAGTAGTAGCATTAACTCCAATCCAATCCCATTCGGCGGTGGGGAAGCAACCAGCCGACCACCCCCTTCCTTCCCCAGCACCGTGCACTTGGAGAAAGAGGAGAGGGGAGGAGCAAGGAAGCGTGAAGACTTAAGGGCTCCATGGAGCACTGTTTCAGAACTACTGATCTCCACTACAGTATTATCTGTGCCGACTTTTTACCTATAATGTTTTTTCTAGGAGCTAGGACTTTTAAAACCATCTATACTATGTTTTTGTTCATGCTTGCAAAGCTGTGTATCTTTCTAAAATGCACTTCCCTTGGTATCTTTCTCATTCTCCTTTATGAATGTGTTCCCTTTCAAGAGCAGTGGAAAAAAGGAAAATAATGTTTAGTCTGCAAAAGAGAAGGTTTAGATAAGACACGATAGCCAAAATGCATTTTTTGCACCTGGTGGATTGCTATCTCCATGAAAGAAGCATGGGGGACAGCTGACTGGCATTCATTGTTTAAGATACTAAGACACAACTGAAGATTTCAATATTTAATATAAATTTATATTTAAATATACGTTTAAAGTTGTCTATAAAATTCTGCCTATATGAGACCTGTCAGGACATTATTCAAAGCTTGAGAAAATAAGCATTTGACTCCTGCCCTGCCAACATACCTGAAGCAAGGTCAGCGTCAACAAAGGAATCTGGAGGAGGAGAGCAGTCCTGCGAAGAAGTGTTAATCAAGAGAAATTGTTCACAGGAGGTGGAGAGGGCTATGGAAGGGTTTGGAAGGGGAGGAGAGAGAAACACGATAAAAGGGATTGAATGTAAAAGGGAAATTAGTAGTGTTATTTTTTCCTTCGTCTGTGTAGAAGCAATAAAGCTGGCTCCACATTCTATGTGAGTACTGTTTGTTTGCTAAACCCTACCAGCAGGATTTGGATTTTCTGTCCAAAATTTCTTATTTTGATTAATATGAAATTTTGGGTTTCATTTTTTTTCCTTATCAGATGTTAAAAACTGAGCTACAGGTGCTTAATTTCCAGCTTTCCCTCTCTTGGTTTGCAATTAAGGCTTGTGTATTTAAAATTTCATTCATATGCTAAATGATATAATGTATATACTAGTTAATGCCTTCATTTGATTGCTAGTCCCACCTAGAGTGTGTGATTACTAGTCCTACCTGAATCAATGGGATGGTAAATTTTGGTAAATTATGATTTTCATTGAGCCACTTTAGTTGAGACTAGCAGATTTAAAACAGTAAAATAACTTTAGGTTTGATGGAAACACATTTTACATACTTCATCCCCCCTCTCCCCATTTCACTATTGTTGCTTTTTCTTTTTTAAAAACCACAGGCTTCAGAATTTCAGGAAAGTTTATTCTCTAAAGGCACAGTGGCCAATAAAAATAAATACTAGAATCAGGAATATCAGATGTTTCTGTTTCCTGCTGCTACTTCACTTTCCAATGTCAAAAGACATTCAGAACCCTACTCCATAGAAAATTATGTTTATGGTCTTTAGTTTGCAGGCCTATGATTATTTTGTAATAGGTTATCAATTGATACCTTATTTATCAGTTTATTTATCTGTATTATCTAAGCCATCAATATAATTCGATTAGCACCCACCTTGTCCACTTTCTGTAAAAACCTAAAAACCTGGTTGTTCCAATGTGCCTTTGATTAATCGTTTCACTAAAAGTATTGGCCCTTCTAGCCATAACTTCATTCTCAGCTCTTCCACTTTACTATTGTTCCTGCCCTGGAGTTGTACTGTACAAATCTGACTTGACTCTTCCAGCCTTAATTTATCATCTACCTCTCACACCTTTGCCATCACCTCTGTCCTGACAGTTGCATTGCACAAGCCTTTCCCTCTCCCCTTAGCTTGGAAATGACCATTATGCTTGGCTACTGGTTGCTGTATGATGAATTATGTTTTTAATTATGTTTTATGGTATTTTATATGCATTTTATTGTGTTATATTTTAACTCTGGTTGACTGGGCTTGGTCCCGAAGTAAGCTGCCCCGAGTCCCATCAGAGAGATTGTTGCGGAATACAAAAATAAAGTTATTATTATTATTATTATTATTATTATTAATGTTAATATGAGGAGCTTCATACTAAAATGCATTTATTTCCTTTTTTCAGGGCCTGGACTAGCTTTTATTGCTTATCCAAAAGCTGTGACAATGATGCCTCTTTCTCCATTATGGGCAACATTATTTTTCATGATGCTCATATTCCTTGGATTAGACAGTCAGGTATGAATTGAAAGTTAATTTTACATAAACATAGATTGATGTTATTGAATAGCTGTTCTGATGTTTACAACGGCAGAGGCAGGTAATTATTAAACAGGAATGACAATCAGGTAGCTTTCATTCCAACATTCAGGAAACAGGCTGTCAGGGAAGAATGGTTTATGCCAGACACAAAAATGTGGTAGTATCTTTAAAGGATGAAGCAGGGTTGAAAAGGAGGTGAAATACATACTCTAAAATCAAGATTTTAAATGTAAAGATGATATAGCTTTCACTCCCCAGTTCTGCATTTCTTCTCCTTGTGTTATTTTGGCTAAAAGTGTTCAACTTTCTTTTTATACCTGAAATCTGACTTGCTAAATGCTCTTTAGAAAGCCACTCCTTCTCATCCTCAGCTCCCTTTCCACATGCAGATTGTGTATAATGCAAGTGTGTTTTGCACAGTTTTTATCAGTATTTCAGAATAGTATTGTGAAGCCGATAAAAGTACCATAAGATACTATAAAGATGCTACTTACAAATACATGGCATTAATACTTTATAAACAAAAAGGCATATCCTTTCTTCTGAGAATTGTACGGTATGGACAATGGTGATATTGCAGAGGGACGAGAAGGGAGAATCAAGGATAGTATGGCATTAATCAAAAGATATACAGCCCAAAGTCCTGTGACTTATCCAGATCAGAGCTTCTTAAACCTTTTTGACTTCTGACCCCTTTTTACCCAAGAAATGTTTATTTGACCCCAAATATATAAAGGATGGAGAAAAGGGGGAAGGGGAGAGAGACATACATGTGAGAGATAGAGAGAAGGATAGCGAGGAACGAAGGAAGGAGGAAGGGAGACATGCATGGGGGGGGGGGGGTGGAGCAGGGAGAGAAGGGAAAGCATAAAGATGCATGGGAGGGGGAGCAGGAAAAGTAGAGACACACACACAGTTTTAAAAAGTTAGGCGATCCCAGCATACAGCTATGGTGACCTCATTTGGGGTCCTGACCCATGCTTTAAGATCTAGAGGACTGTCATTTCTTAATAAAAATATATTCAGGGGTAGTTGTTTTGGCCATACATCAAAACAAAGCAAATTCAAAACCTACAGAAGAACAACACTTTTATTGGCCTACTAAAATTCACAAAAGGTTTGCAACATGTGTTTTGCATTTTAGTTGGCCAATAAAGATATAGAGCAGGTGGAATTGGTTGAAGTGTCCAGACAAATGATTGATCTATGCCAGGTGTCCTCAAACATTTTAAACAGAGGGCCAGGTCACAGTCCCTCAAACTGTTGGAGGGCCAGATTATAATCTGAAAAAAAAAGGAATCAATTCCTATGCACACTGCACATATCTTATTTGTAGTGCAAAAAACACTTAAAAACAATACAATAATTAAAATGAAGAACAATTTCAACAAATATAAAATTATTAGTATTTCAATGGGAAGTGTAGGCCTACTTTTGGCTGATGAGATAGGATTGCTGATGTTGTGTGCTTTCAAGTCGTTTCAGACTTAGGTTGGCCCTGAGCGAGGGCCGGGTAAATGACCTTGGAGGGCTGCAACTGGCCCCCGGGCCTTAGTTTGAGGACCCCTGATCTATGCTATCCTGTCCTTTTGGAAGAGGCAAACCCAGCCCGAGCTGGTGGATCCATCCTGGAATCGTTATATCATCATTCCCTCGACTGTGGCAGGGGACAGAAGACCAGAACTGGCATTCTTTATTTGTGAAGAAGACTGGAGTGACTATGTGATACAATAGTAGTTTTGGATTTGACAGGAAAATTTTGCACTGAAATCTCTCCTGAGCATTGAAATTCTTTGCCTTGGGCCAGCTGCTGCCTAGCCAATTATTTTTTTATAGTAGGCTTTATATTATAGATAGGACTCTGCTGTGGAACTTCAACACTGAGGAAAATCATTTAGAACTGCCATGCAAGCAGCTCTTGCTAGGTCTTTGAAGAATTTGAGAAGGAACAATCCAACCCCGCAAATAGTGCTCTGTCCCAGTTCCAGCAAACACATGTCACATGTATGATAAATTGAAAGCATAGAGGAATACATTTGACATACCTTTGAAACAAGACTGGCTGTAAATGATGGAGAAAATGTACCCTGGCATGTGCTGTAGAAATGATAGGTAATGTAATGTTGTGTCCTTTCTCTCCTGCCTTTCTTTTACCCAGTTTGTGTGCGTTGAAAGTCTTGTGACAGCTGTAGTGGATATGTATCCGAAGGTTTTCCGGAGGGGATACAGACGAGAACTGTTGATTCTTGCTCTTTCAATCGTGTCCTTTTTCCTTGGTCTAATAATGTTAACAGAGGTAAGCAAAGATATATTTGCATTCAGAACAGTGTTTCAGTATTTGAGGCCTGATAAATATTGGAGCAATCAAATGTTGATTAAATGTTGCAAAGTGACAAAAGAAAATACTTTACAATACATGTTTACATTTATTGTCAAAGGATCTATGGCGTTGCATGGAATCAACACATGTCTATATAAATGTTTTGTATCTTCTGCTAATTGAAATAGGGATGCCTAAAGGGTCATATTTTGTATTTGGCTGTGGTAAATATATTGACCTTTTAAAATAAAGGAAGTATTAATGTTAATGTTACCAACTCTTGCTTTTTATAAATTATAGCTTTAGAAAAATTAAATGATCATAGGCATTTCTGACTTCCATTATGAGTAATATTTGTCATTGAAGGTTGGTTTGTCTTTGTTTGTTTTATTTTGCAGATATGACATGTGTATCCATCATATTTGCAAAACAAACAAAATCCATTATAATTACTATCTAGTGAACCAGTAGGATTCTGATTCTGGATATTAGTATATTAGCATTTAATACTGTAAATCACATTTGTGAGGTCAATTATTGATTTGGTATATTCAGCATAAGAATATTTTCTTGGGAAAAAGTAGTAGCACAAGCAGTCTCCAATTTATGAACAAGATCGGTTCTGTAGGTTTGTTCTTAAGTTGAATTTGTATATAATAATAATAATAATAATAATAATAATAAGAAGAAGAAGAAGAAGAAGAAGAAGCTTTATTATATATATGTTGGAACAGGTACATTTTAAGTGTAACTCCAGATATGTGTGTGTGTGTGTGTGTGTGTGTGTGTGTAAGCTTTGGATAACATAAGGGTTAACACCCCTGTGGTGTTGGTTTTGCTGTCTGTGCCCCTGTCCAGAAGATTTTGCCTTACTTTCTGTTCCTGTGATCATTTAATTTTGGTAATAAAGCTTCGGTGGAGACACCTTTTGCCCATGAAAACTCTTTCAGGAGTGAATTTCCCTTTTGCAATGTAGATTCCTCTCGCTTCCTGTTGTCTCACCCCCATTCTTAACTATGAGTCAGATGTAAGTCAGATTTTTGTAACTCAAAGACTGCCTATATTGTATGAATGATCTCTTAAAGGTAATTGTTGGTTTTGTTATTGCTCTGCATTACATAAAATTATATAATTTGTCACCACAGGCCATTTTAAGGGCCAGGACTTGGATTAGATAAAGGATGTCCATTCATCTGCCAGTTAGGGCTCAAAGAAAAGGATACTTTGGCCTCCTTCTGCTGCAGTTGGCATGAGCCCTTGAACCAGGATACTTGTCACAAACTATCATTTTTGAAAGGGAGATGGAAACATAATCGTTTTTGTACAAACCTCCATCACCCAATTTGGTTCCTGGCTCTTAAGGATGGTTGAGAAGTGGGGTCAGATTTAACTAACTAGCCAATGTAGAATATCAGCAAATATTTAATAGTTACACCAACTGGCACTCACAGATACATGTGATATTAATCTTAACTCTGGCAGGACTAATGCACAGAGAAGAAAAGGCTCATCTTATCTTATCTTGTGGGGGAAATTCTGAAACTTTTAATTCTTATAGGTGAGAATGAAGTAGGCAAAGATTTACACAAGGTTTGATTACTGATAGAGTTAGCTGTCTGGTGGGTTGTAATAAAATAGTTTCAATGCATATGGTTTAGTTCCTACAAAGTTAAAGTCAATTTCTGATACCATTTCTTTGAATTCTTCTTTGCATTGAACAGGTGAATTTTTACTTTTCATATTCCTTAAGTTCCATAAACTATTTGGGCTTCAAATTGGCAGTATTGCTTGATGGTGACTGAACAACTCTACTGCACTAGATAGACATGATCTGATTGTATTATTTGTGCTGATGTAGCAATTTCTGATGGGTTGTGGATGAAAGATCATGATATTATTTCATAACACATGTCTCCTCCTCCTTCTTGTACTGCTGCTTGGTACGATAGCTGTATCTACTCTGGCATAACTCTGCAAAGAATATAAAACTGCAGTATGTATGCTTAGCCACCAAATGGCACTGTTGTGCTACATTCCACCATGTAAGGTTCATATTTCCAAAATGTCTATATAGTGAGCTAAACAGGTGAAGGCAATTTTGACTTAAGCTCTGGAGTATTTCTGGGTCTTTTCCCATTCATGCTCTTATCAGATGTAGTTGTGCTAAGCAAAATTCTGTCCAAATGCTTTGTTTTATTGTGTAAGAAACTGGTGCTAGTACTTCAATAGCACTAGCACATCTGTCAAAACTTCAATCTACTAATTGAACCTCAGGAATCCAAGGGTTAATTTTATGTTCCATCTGGATCAGCTCTAGTAGATGATCTCTCTGTTTACTGTCCATGGTTTTATTCCTATAACCGAATTGTCAACATCTGGGTTTTTATATATATTACATACCAGGAAAAAATCCCAGATGATTTCTTCCTGAGAGCAGCTTTGTATTGTAAAAGGATTTAAGTGATTTGGAGCCTAGATATTGGAGCCTAAATATTGTAGGCAATTGGAAACACATTTCAAAAGGAAGTGATTACATTTCTCAGTAATCATTCACAAACTTTAAAACATTATGTTACATAAAATAATAATAATAATAATAATAATAATAATAATAATAATAGTAATAATAATCTTTATTTATACCCTGCCACCATCTCCCCAATGGGGACTCAGAGCGGCTTACATGAGGCCAAGCCCAAATAACAATTACAATAAAGAAAAACCAAAACACAAACTGAAAACACAAACAATAAACAATAACATCATAGTTACATAAAACATATAAATACATAACAATGTAAAAATTACAATATGCACAGGCACAGTAATAATGGGCGGGCTACATGTAATTATTAAAAGACAAACTGATTAAAACTAATTAAAAACTTGGGCGAGATAAAAGAGAGAAACAGGTAATTTACGGAGGAGGGCTCATTTTAGCGGGAGTTATGGAATCAAAACACAGACCAACAGACACACATATAATTTGGACACCAATATCCTCAAGGTTTACTGATTTTCCACACTATCCAATAATGATTTTTATCACAAAGTATATGCAGACTATGTAATGAAATTCATTTTTTAAAATTCTGTACCTAATGTTTTAGGTACATTGCAGTTTAAATCCATGTAAACTCAGACTAAGAAAAATTCCATGACAGTAAACAGAGCTATGCTAAAAAGGAGGGAGGGAAGGGGAGAAGAAAAAGAAATGTGGCAGCACATCTGAGACTGGCAGAGTTTCATTTTAGCATGAGCTTTGGTGGAAATCAGTGCACTTCTTTAGATGTTGTACCAAGTGCTATTAAGGCCTCAGGCAAAAAGCCTGTTTCTATATTTGTGGGAGTAGGGTAAAATGTAATCCAGAGGTATGTAAATTATATTCCTTCCACTACATTTTCAAAAAGCTGTGTGAAGTAATTCACTTTTTAACTGTTTCTCTTTTAGGGTGGAATGTATGTTTTCCAGTTGTTTGACTCCTATGCAGCCAGTGGGATGTGCCTTCTCTTTGTTGCCATATTTGAATGTGTTTGTATCGGCTGGTTTTATGGTGAGTCAGAATTTCCTGATACAATATACAAAAAAGAAAAATGTAAGTTTGAATTGTATCTGTTCCTTTTTTGGAATGTATTGAATCTTTGAGGGGAGGATCTCAACTCATCTTCTACAAATACATCTTCAACCTCTGATTGTGATGCTTTTCTTGACAGTCACAGATCCAAAAATGTCATAAGAATGAATTCATTATCATGTTGCTCCATTACTCCAGAAACGAGAAGACAGAGTATCAAAATCAACAATATTCATTTTGTGTTAATTTTGTTTTATGCAGGAAGTGATCGTTTTTATGACAACATTGAAGATATGATCGGTTACAGACCACTGCCATTGATTAAATGGTGCTGGAAGTTGCTCACTCCTGGAATCTGTGCCGTAAGTAATAAAGGAGTGATTAATGTGGTCATAATATTCTTGGCAAAATCTTTACCCAGTTTAGTTTTGCAGAAACAGGCAGGCCTATGAGGGGAATATACTTCTTTTAAAATAAAGTATCATATATCTATTAATTGTGAAAAATAATTCATGCTTTCCTATCTTGTTTTTTGAAAAACAAACACAAACACGGGTTAAAACAGTGATTCTCAACCTGTGGGTCCCTGGATGTTTTGGCCTGCAATTACCGGAAATCACAGCCAGTTTACTAACTGTTATTTCCTGGGAATTGGAGGCCAAAACATCTGGGGACCCACAGATTGAGAACCACTGGGTTAAAAGATGAGATCAATGAAAATCAGTACCATCTAATTTCTGCTCCTTTGAATATGATCACACATTGATCACTCATTTGATACAGGTGTTCTTGGCACAATTAGAGATAATTAAATTTTGATTTCTCAAAACTTAAGGGCTAACATCCAAAAACATATCTATAGGCCCTTGAATATTTTTGACACCCAATCATCCTTTATTTTTTTATTCTTCACTTAAAATTATTAATGAGGGGTCTTTCAAAACATGCTGGAAAGTACGCAGCTAGGTTGAAACTGAACCAGCAATTTACCTTGTGTGTGGAATAAACATTTAGTCTCCAATCAAATCTAGTTATAGGTATTTGTTGTATAACTGCCTATTTATGTGGCCCTTAATTGATGGCTACGTAATTAGGATTTAAACATTAAATAGAATTCGACTATAAATGGAGAGGTGCATGTCAAAAAGGCAAAAATGGCCTGTTTTCTGTATGTCTTCATAGCTTAGCATAGTTTTCACTGTCATTTAGGATTGGGTTTTTGTTTTGTTTTGCTTTTCTCCCAAGCACAAATGATATGCTTGTTTCTTTTTTAGGGAATATTCATCTTTTTCTTGGTGAAATACAAGCCACTGAAGTACAACAACATATATACGTATCCAGATTGGGGCTATGGTATTGGATGGATGATGGCTCTTTCCTCAATGGTTTGCATTCCTTTGTGGATCTGTATTCAGCTGTGGAAGACAGAAGGAACCATCTTAGAGGTGAGGCATATTTTTGTTACGCTGCAGCATGAGATAGTAAGTAGTGGGAAACAAGCCACATTGAGCTGTCTCTGTAGTGTTTTGTTTACACTCAGTAAGAATTTATTACAAATATTTCACTATCTCTGGAGTTTGGAGCCTGATTCAGTCATTTGGATATGGGCCCAGTTCAGATTGATTCAGGTCTAATCTATTCTGATCTGAAACCTGAATCCAAATCAAAGCAAATTGTCCTTACATTGAAATATTGTAAAGACTGTAACTTTTTGAAAAATTCATGTACCAAACAGAGGAATAACCCAACCCAGTTTTGTGCCAGATATTTGTAAAGTATGTAGTTTTCCAAAAAGGAAAGGAGAAGATGGAGAAGGAGATGAAAGAAGGAAGGAAATTCTTAAAAGCTGGGGGTTTTTTTCATGTCAGGAGCGACTTGCGAAACTGCAAGTTGCTTCTGGTGTGAGAGAATTGGCCATCTGCAAAGACATTGCCCAGGGGATGCCTGGATGTTTTTTTTTTAAAATGTTTTATCATCCTTATGTGAGGCTTCTCTCATGTCCCTGCATGGGGAGCTGGAGCTGACAGAGGGAGCTCATCCGTGCTCTCCCCAAATTCAAACCTGTCAGTCTTCAGTCCTGCCAGCACAAGAGTTTAACCCACTGTGCCACCGGAGGCTTCTTAAAAGCTAGTGTTGCCCATTCTGCCTTTGCAATTTTTACACACTGTGCTGGTGCAGTCTCCCTACAGCATCAGGCCACTAAAGGCTTGTTTACACTGGCCATAAACCTCAAATCAGTCTAGAAGTCTCGCCTGGACATCCCCATGATGAAACTGTTTTTACCTCTTGTTAGCAGGAATTGGGAAATGCTCCGGTCCATGTATGTAATGTGATCTTACCTTCATTCAAATAGATTGATGGCGCATTCCAGTAATAACCAATGAGGAGGGAAGTAATCTTTTCTTAGTTTACAGAGATGGCAGCATAGGTAGAAATGTAATTTGCAGCTGTTGAAAGTGGAAATATACATGGATGTGGTCATTGTCTAGTTTCTGTGATTGTATATGTGTGAGAGAAAGTGTTACAGAAATAGTTAAACTCTTCCATATTTTTTTTCATTCCTTTTCCAGAGATTCAGAAAATTGATTGTGGCCAGCCCAGACCTGAAAATGAGAGGAAAGCTTGGAGCTGGCTTATATGCTGCTACAGTAAATGACTATGATGCCAAACTGAAAGGTGATGGCAACATTTCAGCCATCACAGAAAAAGAGACGCACTTCTGAAAGAACTTTATTTTGATTATTTTTGTATAAATAAAGTAAATAAAAGAAATACTTCACTTAATTATAGAGGCCAGCTTGTTTTGCACAACTTTATTAACAAGTTAATTTTAAAGTGAACTTGTATACTTGTTTAAAAGTGATTTTTTAATTATTATATAAGTAATGATTATATATATATATAAATATAAATATAAAATGAAATAGAAATCTTTGTTAGTGATTACTTGTAATATGGTGATTTCAGTACATGTTTTATAGATCCTAGAAGGACCTATATAATGTGTTGTAAAACTTTTATACTTTGGTTTTTTTAAAGGCATGATGTTGTATAGCTGTACACTTTCTAATTTGTAAACATTTCAGACCATTTCAGCTCCTACTGTATGTATATAAAGGGGATCACAATGTCCTTATTTTAATAATATCTAAGGGAATTGTCTTCAGATGTGTACCTTTCACTCAATATGTAGCTGTCTGAATTTAAACCTGTTTGTCTAAATATTTCCCTTGACTGTCAAATAGGTTTGCTATATACCACTGGAAAGAAATCCTGAGAGTCTCCAGCTCATAAATTTGTCTGCTGAAAATAGAAACTGCCCAAGTAAACTTTAATATTTGACA
This sequence comes from Anolis sagrei, assembly GCF_037176765.1. NCBI lineage: Eukaryota > Metazoa > Chordata > Lepidosauria > Squamata > Anolidae > Anolis > Anolis sagrei. The sequence continues at coordinate 65,813,025 of NC_090022.1, read as the reverse complement.
AATATGTTCTCCTATGTTTTGAAGCAATGTCTTTGTGATTTCTCAGTATCTAATATCCAATTTAGACATTGTATCCAATATAAATAATTGTTCTGGAATAATATGTCTTGAACAGCAGGTCCCACTTTGGAGGGAGGTCACTTTTGAGCCCTTGAGATATCATAGGGCTCCCTGTTTCAAGGGCAAAGGCAGTGCTGTTTTTCAACAATGTCTCAAGTTATCAAGAAGAATAGCAAATAATGGCCAATATCCTTCATCACCACCTTAGTTCTGAATGCGTAATGGCCTGGCCTGGCCACCTCCAAACCTAACTTAGCAGCCAGCAACTACATCAAGTGTTTAGTTGTCCATTGGTGTGCATTAGGGTGATTTTCTCAGCCCTCACTCATCAGAAAATGAAGATGCAACAAACAGGACCCCCACCAAGATTTCCTTCTTGCAGCCTCGTTCACTGATGGAAGGGGGGCAGAAATGCCATCCTCCTGTATCTCAATAATCAGATGGAAATACTTCTTTCACTTGATGCAACTGCTGACTGTTAATATAGATGTGGATGGTATTTACTACATATTGTTACTGGGTATGAAGTAGTTATAAATCCTGAATCCTAGGTTACATATCTATAAGTCCAATGCAGAATGCTAGCCAGCATCATTTACTGAATAAGTGGAGCAGGCAAATCTCATTACTTCAAGAAAATGGAAGAACTGTATTTATCCTCTAGATCAGTGATTCTCAACCTATGGGTCCCCAGATGTTTTGCCCTTCAACTCCCAGAAATCCTAACAGCTGGTAAACTGGATGGGATTTCTAGGAGTTGCAGGGCAAAACACCTGTGGACCCACAGGTTGAGAACCACTGCTCTAGATTTTCTGTTAATTCTTACCAAGTCATTACAGTTATAAAAATGTGGTGAAAAAAATTAATATGTTTCAGGGGGACGAGATTCATTATAGAAACTATACTTATTTATAAGGTAGATATCAACACAGTCACTTCAACATATATTTACTGCCCATGTGCTGTTTCATGGGATTTTAAAAACATTCACATTAATTTTTTCCTTAGTTGATCCCAATGCTTGCATAAAATATCTCATTGCTCAAGATTTTGTAGGGGGCAATAAAATTGTGTATTGCATGCAACATTGGAATGACAAAAAACTTATATAGTCTAAATTCAGTGCCTTTTAAATGCTTCTTAAAACAGATTTCTTTCAAAGCACTGATGAGTGTGATAGTCTTAACATGTAGCATATATATGATATTTTAATTAACACATCCTTGAACAACATATTGTCTTTAATAGCTGTCATCTCCACCAGTATTCAGAATAGATTAGAATCATTTAGAGGCATTAAAACCCTTAAAGTGATGTGGGAAACTCCATTAGACCACAAATCAATCTGGCATGATCATAGGTGTAATAGAGCACATAGTCTAAAAAGAAAGTTAAGCCACACGATCCTTCTACATTCTACAGGCATATTGATTTTTTGTGTAATTGTTGCACTGAACAAGTTGAGCATTACTTTCCTGGAATTCCAAAATACTCCTGAATCCAAAATTGTTCACAGGGATGATTGAGCTTATCATATCTTTCTTTTCTGGTGGTTCAATGTATACAAACATTGTCCCATGCACAAAATTATTAAAAGTAATGTGTATAAAATTACCTTCAGGCTGTGTGTATAAGGTTTATACAAAGCATAGAGAAAATTCATTTTTCGACTTGGGTTCCATAGCCAAGATATCTCATGTGTAATCAAGTATTACAAAGTTATCTGCAATGGTGCGGGGTGGAGGTGATGAAACATGGAACACTTATGTTCCTAAGCATTTCAGATAAGGGATGCTCAATTTGTATCTTCATTTAGGAAAAGTTTGTTTATATGCCCCATTTTAAAAACGGGAAGTGAGACAAAGCGCTTCAGCTAGGACCTGGATTCAAAGGACTTGTTTAGTTTTGTGTTTTGTTTCAATTTGAACAATGAGGACCTCCACCCCCCAAAAAACCATGATCTCTCATGCTCTAGAATGAAAGAATCATGAAGATAGGATTTGGATGAGTACTAGATATGAACTAAACTACTTCTACACACACTTTCATTCTAAATACTCTTTTTGTCAGCAGTATTATTTAGAGCAGAAAGGAGGACTTACATAGCCCTTCAGATGTTGAACTGACAGACCTAGGTGGCATAGTTCATGGAGAGATGATTCCATTCCTAGATATAAGGTATAAAGTCTTGTTGTTGCTCCTATTGTAAAATGACTGGGAATCAAAAATACTTCTCTCTGTAGAAAACCTAGAAATCTGCCAGTAGATCTAGGTCAACCTTCTGCCCAGTCTGGGTTTTATAGACTATGCCAAACTGGTCTTTCTCACTCAGACTACAGTGAACTTTCAAAGTGAAATTTTATCAGTATGTATAGCACACCCCATCATGTAGAGGTGGACATAATCAAAATGCCAGTTTCACAGCTTTTCTAGCAACAGTCTATAATAGCATGTCACTGAAAAATACAGTTAAGGCGTGTCTTAAGTCAGATGTTTTATTAGGATCAAGTTTAGAAATGCATTAGTATTCATGTAAGAGAGCACCATGTGTTGGCATGCATAATGAGATGAATACTAAAAACTACCCACGTTCAGTGTCTCGAGTACACATTCCAAGATGCTCTGGGTCACCCTGAATCTCACCTGTTAAATGAAATGAAATATTGTTCAGGTTATTAAAAAAATGGAGGGGGTTAGAACCCTTTGATTGTTCTATCCTTTATATCTATAGATGCCGTAAGCACAGTCAGAAATGAGAAAGAAAAACAGTCAGACTTTGACATCTATAAGCATGATTTATTTTTCTTGAAATTTGTAGCTATAACTTGTCATATATATACCACTTAAATGTTTATTTCTTAATCAATTGCGAGAAACAATACATTGTCATTTTTGAGGTGTAGAATATAATAAATGCCCATTATATATTAAAAAAATAAAATCATTAATGTGTATGGCAGACTGTACTCTTTATCCCGGAATGTCCATATTCAGTCCGTTCAGTATTATTATTATTAAATGTTTGGGGAATTACTAAAAAGAAATATATTCTGGTGTATCAGCATTATATGCCTATAGAAAGTACTTTGAGGTACTCTCATTCGCCTAAGCTGTCCATGCATGTTTCCCAAAGTGCAGTGATGGGTTGCAGTATGCAGTGTTTATCATGTCACAATACAATAATTTCAGGTGGATGTGCTCCTTTCAGTGAAAGAAACTCTTTGCCCAGTCCTATGTCACTGAGCTCTCAGTTCCATTATATTGAATGGGCCTCCCTATCAAGTAAGCATAGATTTGATTTCAGTTTTTTTCTGTTGCTGATGAATTTGGATTGTCATGTATGGAATGTACTCTATGTATCCCATGAGGTACTGTTTGTGGAATATGATTCCTTCTCTGCTGCTAAGAACTATTTCATCAATAGCTTTATACACATACATGTGGTTTGGCATGGTCTAAAGCAGTGTTTCTAATTTTCTGTGCTTGTAAATGTGCAAATTTACTATTTGATCCATTTAACACTTGTACTTAATTTTTTTAATGTATTGGGGTAAAGGGAAGGGAGTTTGCTTCAAACTCCCTAACTAGTTCTGTTTTTTTTAATTTTGTTTTGTTTTTCTGAAACAAAATGTGAAGACAAACAGCAATGATATTATGATGAGTTATTTTGATATTCAATAGGAAACCATAATGCCCCTTTATGACATATATGCATATTATTCAAAAGTAAAGAAGAGCCCAGATTTATGTACTGTTTTACACAAAGAAAGCTTTTATTTGGTATTCAAAGAAGCACAACATTTTGTTTGCTTACTCCTTTATAAAAAAAATAAAATGGGTAAACTTTCCGGGCTTGCTGTACTGTGGCTGATGTCTTTTTCAGTTGATTTACATTACTATGCCTATATAGTTGTAACCTCCACTGTTACAAAAGTGGGATTGAGTATTTATATTTCACAAGCAGATAAGCTGCATTTATCACAACAGCACATATAACAGATTTTGGGTAAAGTGATGGTATAACAACATTGATAATTATTGACATTACATTGCTACTGCTATTCTGGAATCTATTTCTGGCACAAGGTTGGTTCATTCCTCTCCCATATCACTGATGGGGGGCTTAATGTCCCATTCTATGAACCATTGTGTATCAAAGTGACTCACAGTATTTCACCTTTTGGTCAGTGTAAAAGTACACAATTTATGATGATGTGAATATGAGAACACAATCCTGCAATTCAGGTAACTTTACTCGAAGGTCATCTCTGAAGACTGAGAATAAAATATAACTGAATTCAAGGCAGCATACATAGTTTCAGAAGGATTAGTAGTTCCACTGATCATCTAAAGGTGGAACCATAACTTTGACCTTTTATTAGATTTGGGCTTTTTAGACCATGAGGAAGAATTTCTGTGAAAGAATTGGTTGTACTTCACAGTAGTTTGGAAGTGTTTGCTTGGAGTCTTGCAAATCTAATTGGAGAGGACTTTAAACTGAATTACATAGGAAGGGAGACACTATTTGAGTATACAAGGGGACACTAATATTATGAGACATTAACCTCATGATACAAGGTGAATTGGGTCAATAATACAAAAGCCACAACATTTGGGGGGGGGGGGGGACACACCAAGGAATCAGCTAGAAAGTATATCCCATGTTCTTAAATGTATCTGTCTCTAATGTCCATGATAAGTAAATTAGATGAATGTGAAATGTTAACACAGGAATGGAACTGTTGTAATAGGCATCACTAAAACTTAGAGGGACAATGCTCACTTGAATAGAATAATGAGAAAATGGATTCTCCATCTCTTGAAGATCTTTAAACAGATTACAGAGGCATCTTTTGTTTACTCTTCCATGGCAGGGAGTTTGGCTAGATTGATCTTGTGGTTTCTATGCAATAGTTTAATTAATAATGTAATTGTCTTACGCTTTTGAATTTGACAATCAAACACATTACTTAGAATAACAGTGAATATGCACGTGTATTTTACATGCACACATTTCTCTAGATTAGTGAGTCAGCAAAAAAGGCAGTGATTTATGGCAAAAGCTCTGGAAAAGATCAGAATATGAAAAGATTGATTTGAGCATGCTTCTAAAACTATGTAGTGCATTATTTATTGAGTAATCTTTTCATTTACTAAGAACCTGAGTTGTCTGGGTGTTTTATTCCTTATCAGTGCTTTGTGAGTCAAGTGGCAGATGTCAGAAGAGACATACTTTCAAGGCAAAACTAGATGTGGTTTTAAATGATGCACAACTGCAAGGAAAAAGATTTAGTCTCTCATAGGAAGTGAAAGAAAGTGCTAACTCTTCCACTCCATATTTCAATCCAAATCCACTCACTAGTGGCAGGTTCAATGAAGATCAACTTCTAAGGGTGCTTCCAGACAACGCCAAAATACATGCCAAAATGGGTTAAAGTAACCCACTTTGGCACGGGTTTTAGCCCCTACCTCTTCCCAAAACCCTGGGATTTCCCTCCTGGGGGTGGCTGCTTGCTATCCCAATTGAAATTGGGATAGCATAAAGCCACCTTGAAGGCCTTGATTTACCTCCCAAATCTTACTGAAAATGTTTCCTGGCTGTCATAAAGCCTTTCCTTGCATCCTCGTAGTGTGAGAAAATGATGCCTGAGGAGATTGGAAGGGTAAGGAGGAAAATCCTCACGGAGGGAGGGAGGGAGGGAGGGAGGGAAGGAAGGAAGGAAGGAAGGAAGGAAGGAAGGAAGGAAGGAAGGAAGGAAGGAAGGAGAAAGAATGCTAAAAAGCAAGATCATGCTTTTGGCAAGCATTGGCAATATAACAAGTCTGAGATTACTTACTGTAATTATACTGGAACTGCGATGGTTTCAGTATAGTTTGCCTAATGTCTTCCTCCAGAGGTGTCTGCAGCAAGTGACTCATGGGCTTCACTGTGCTGAATTGAGGACACTTTTCTCATAAACCTAATCTAAGTAATATTGTGATGTTTTAAAGGGAAGTGGATGTCCTTATTAATCTGTCCTTATTTTAATAAAAGAAGAGAGATTCTGCACTCTTGCCATTCTTACAGATGAGTCACTTTTTCCTGCATTCTGCCATGAGTGAGTAACACACAAGGAAGGCAGAGTTAGAGGCAAGCCATGCTCAAAAGAGCAGGCTACAGATATTCACACAGACACCCCCAAGGGGCAGCTCTAACTTGGGCTCTCAGTGTTAATGTGGGCTTGAACTTTGTTCTAGTCACTTACTTGCCACCGTCATGAAGGCTGGCACTTCACTGAGTCACAGGCAGGCAGCGTCAAAACCAAGAACAGGCAAGGCAATGGAACTGCAGCCCAAATTAACCAAGCAGCCCTGCCGCATCTAATCTTAGCATGTTGAAAAAGATATGCAGTTGGAATGTGGATTTCAATTTTTTTTAATGATAATTTGCTCTCTCTCACACACTCCCCCCCACACACACAAAACAAGGATGTACCAAACAAGGATGTACCAAACTGATAATCATACAGAAAAAAACCTTTTCCCAGAACGAATTCCTGCTCTTGTTCTAAACTACTGATGCCCATCCCTGCAGTTCTGCATTTTATTACTCACTCAAATGACCAGAACTTTTTGACTTAATTTGACTTATTTGCTTGAGCAAGACAACCAGATTTCATCATCTGAAGCAGAAGTGACAATGGCTGGAATCTTGTTGGGCAATTATGAATATATAACCAACATTTACACATTTGTAGCTGCTATATATTCACAATCCCTATATAGCCTCTAATTTAGGATCTACATATAGACTGTGAAAGTCCTCCAAACCACTTAGAGTAATCCATTCTCCTGTCAGCTGGAAAGTAACTTCTTGATGTTCCCATATGTTGTCTCATTAACAATGCCTGTTACGAGGAGGATATGTGGCAGAAATCCTTTTTCTGTCTTTCACATGAAAAATGTGAACATAAGAAGGGAGCATCAGACAGGCACTTCTCAACTGAGGGGATAACAGACTACCATTGCTTACCAGTAAGTGGTGTTGGGGTAATCTGGCCAAAATCCACTACATAGCATCATAGTTATAGTACTATGTAGTACATAATGGTTATGCAAGATTCTACTGAATGTTAGTTACCGATACATATGTGCCATGAGTGAGGTAGCCATGGATATCCACATTTTGGAAAAAGAGGTTCCTTATTCAATCTCAACAAAAACACTTCCCTACTCCCAGCTAAAGTGAACTACAATGGAGACATTGAAGGTTCTGTACATTTTAGTGAGTAGGATTCAATACTTTGGGTAGTTCCTTTATAGTACAGACCAGAAACTTGAAACCACCTGCTCTTTCTTAATCTTCACATGTCTGTATATAGCCAATCTTTTGAGCAGCCTAAATAATTATGTTTTTTTGGGGGGGGGTCTATTATGGATCCAAATGTGTTTACTTTAAAACTTGAATAATCTCACACCCATATATTTCAGGACATATTCAACTCATCCAAACCCTACATTCACAATCATATCTGCCACTGGCCCAAAATCTGGGTGCTGAGACACCAACCCTTCTGGATGTCTCCTGGATGTGCTATTTGGCCCACATACTGTACATTCACACACACACACACACACACAATCATAAGTGCAAGTTCCCGAATAGCTTCTCCTAATGAACAAGCAGCTTTCTACAACAGAATATATCAACTCAGGCCCCATCTACATGGTCATATAATGCAGTTTAACTGCATTATATAGCAGTGTAGCTTCATATACAGGCAGTCCCCAAGTTTTGATCAAGATAGATTCTGTAGGTTTGTTTTTAATTTGAATTTGTTTGTTGGTTGCTTGGAACAGGTATATTTTAAAGTGTACTCCACAGAGAGAGAGAGAGAGAGAGAGCATAGGGAAGGATTAACACCCATCTGGTGTTTATTTTTTCATCTGTGCCCCTGTTCAGAAAATTTCACCCCCATTTCTGTCTCTGTGATAGTTGGATTGTGAAAAAAATGGCTTGTTGATTGGTGATAAAGCTTCAGTGGGTTATAGAAACTTTTCCCCATGATAACTCTTTCAGATGTGAATTTCCCCTTCCGGGGAATTGATTCATCTCATTTCCTGTTGTCTCAGCCCCATTCTTAACAATGAGTTCTTTGTAAGTCAGATGCTTATAATTTGGGGACTATCTATAATCTAGTTCAATGCAGTTAAACTTCATAATTTGGCAGTGTCGATGGAACCTCAGTATGTAGGGCGGCAGGTCAGGTGATGCAGTAGTTACTTTTCATGATTCCAAGAAGGGAAGCCTTATTGTTTAACAGGTAAGTCCTTACTGCTCGATGTAGCAACTTAGCTTAACATCTCAGGCCCACACTCCACAGTCTATAAACAGTTGATCATAGAGATAAAACACATTGACCATTTTTCTGTAGGAATATTTCTCTGTTTACTTTTATTCTGTACATACAATAACTAGAGCTCATTTCATACTATACATGTATTGCACTGTAATTCCACTTTAGCTATTTTTGTTTCCATCCTATGAAATCCTGAGATTTTTAGTTTAGAGAGAAGTAGACAAATCACAGGATTGCATAGATTGTCAAAGATATCTGTCTGATGATGATGATGATTCCATGAATGAGTGGTACTTAGTATGGACATGTCAATCAGAAAAAATTGTTCCACAGCTGCTCAATATTTACCGCTTTAGCAATTAATATTACACTAATTTTGTATCATTAGATTGGCTCTGGGAAGTATTTTGAAGGAGCAAAAGCAATCAGGGATCATTGACTGTCTTCTGTGCAAGTGTAATTTCTTTCAGCACTTACAGATCTTTTCCACAGCTGCTTTCCTCGGGGTCGATCAGAAGTCAAATCCATAACCATGACTTACCATGTAGTGCATTATCCCAGAGCAAAAAAACACAGCAGTTCAGCTAATTGGGTTGATCTCCCTCCCCTTCTCCTTGACTTTGCTTTGAGAAGAACTATGAGCCTGCTGTGGAAAGGCATGGTTTCTGTATCATTAGGTGGCAGCAAATGCCAGCAGAAAATAATTGGTTCCACCCTGGAGCAAGTGAGTTGGGCCAGTGGGAGAATGAGCGTTCATTTAGTTCAGCTCATGTTTTCCCTAGGACAGAAAGGGTGTTAAGGAGTCTGTCGGCATTCAGAGGGAACTAATGTAGACATTAGGCTGCCTCTTACCCCCCTGTTGAGAAACATTTTCAGAGCTGCCACTGGAGTAGTATACAAATTCCTCCTCACAAACTTAAATGGATCATTACACTTGTGAAAAGGAAAAGGGGACGGCTAAACCCAGGTGGAGAGGTGGCTTGGAAAGTTGGTGGATGATGGAATACCTGACTGTTTGCTTTCAGAAGACCAAAGACTCAACAGAGGACAATCTGCATCAAAGCTCATGAAATTTATTTACATGGCTGGGTGGGGGGGGGGGGGGGGGAGAGATTCTGGGAGTTGTAAACTAACAAAAAGTTTGTTTTTCCAATCTCTGCTCTGCATATTGGGCCCAAAGGTATTACCATGGAACTGTTATGTAACATTGACTTCTGTCGTTTCTTTCTACTGTCATGTATATGTATTATTTCTTTGTTTATTTGGTTTTTTTACCTTAGATGCATTCCAGAAAAAGCTTGCTATTCTAGTCACAGGGTGTTGTGTTCAATTGTAAGCATAAATGGCATGCTAATGAAAATTCTCTTTTTATATCTTTGCTCTTCAGGTTTGAGTTTAGATCCTCAAGCACACGATCAATGAAGCCTAAATGACAAGCACTCCTTGCTGAAGAATGCTCTTGCAGCTCAGATGTGGCTGTGGGAAATTCCTTAACATTTCCCAGAAATCCACTTGCGATTTGGAGAAGCAAGAACAGGCCCTTTAAACAATCAGTTGAAGTAGTCCGCTAATGTCAGCATCAATTCAATTGCATTCGTGACTTCTTTGCAATCAGCTAATCATTAATCTTACATAAGCAATTTAGCACTTAAATAAACATCCTTCTCTGAATTAGAATATTTTCACATTCATTAGATATCAACCTATATGTAATTCAATGCAATACTAATTTTGTGTAAGTTAGTGGCAACTTTTACACATGATCTGTAAGTTCATATAGAAGAATTTGCTCCTGAAATTTAAAATTGTCCATTGTAATATGGATAGAGTAAAAGAAGTCAAAAAATGCATACCAATTTCATAATTGGGAGGCAGCAGTGAGACTAGTAGCTATAATTTTGCTTTGAGACAAAGAGCAGAATAATCGATCCTCTGTAGTCATAAATTGAGTTATTTATTTATTGACGATATTTCTATCCTGTCCCTTCAAGCCTGAAGGTGACTCAAGGTGACTCAAGACAGCTTTACAACATAGCCAGCTATTTGATCCCATAACCATATACAGTATACAATTTAAAACATTAAAAAAATTATAAAACTTACAATAAAACCATTTAAAAACATATTAAACCAATGCCTACACTGTTCATCTCACTGTCCAAAAAAAAGTCATCTGAGCCATTCCACAATTCAGTTCCATATAAATCTGTGTTTGTCTGTTGCACTGCATTCCTAAAGGCAAGTTCAAAAATCCAGTTTTTTACTTTCCTCCCATAGGTCAGGAGGGAGGGGACTGATCTAATATCCCTTGGGAGGGAGTTCCACAGCTGAGGGGCCACCTCTGAGAAGGCCCTGTCTCTCGTCCCCGCCAGCCACACCTACAAAGAAGGTGGGGCTGAGAGCAGGGCCTCCTTAAGCTCTGAGATGGTTCATAAGAAGAGATATGTTTGGACAGGTAAGCTGGGCCAGAACCATTCAAGGTTTTATAGGCTAAAGCCAGTACTTTGAATTATGCCCAGAAACAAACTGGCAGCCAGTGGAGCTGATGTAGCAGAGGAGTTGTAAGCTCCCTGAGTGCTGCTCCAGTAAGCAACCTGGCTGCCTCCCACTGGACCATTTGAAGTTTCCGACCAGTCTTTGAAGGCAACCCCATATAGTGCACATTGCAGTAGTCTATACGGGATGTAACCAGAGTGTGGACTACCATGGCCAAGTCAGACTTCCCAAGGTATGGGTGCAGGTGGCGCACAAGTTTTAACTATGCAAATGCTCCCCTGGCCACCACTGAGACCTGGGGTTCCAGGCTCAGCGATGAGTCCAGAACTCCCAAGCTGAGAACCTGCGTCTTCAGGAGAAGTGTATCCCCATCCAACACAGGCTGTAACCCTATGCCCTGTTCAGCCTTTTGACTGACCAGGAGTACCTCTGTCTTGTCTGGATTCAATTTCAATGTGTTTGCTCTCATCCAATATCTTACAGTTGCCAATAACCAGTTCAGGACCTGAACAGCCTCCTTAGTGGCAGGTGCGAAGGAGTGATAGAGTTGAACATCATCTGCATACAGATGACATAATACTCCGGATGATCTCCCCCAATGGCTTCATGTAGATGTTAAACAACATGGGAGACAAAATTGAGCCCTGCGGGACCCCACAGAACAATGGCCATGGGGCTGAGCAGGTGTCTCCCAAAACACCTTCTGGGTGCAGCCCTCCAGAAAGTACCCCCGAGGCCCTGTTTTACAGTGGCTCCAGTCCTTTCTGGAGGGCCACACCCAGAAGGTGTTGTTGGGAGACACCTGCTCAGCCCTGTGGCCATTGTTCTATGGGGTCCCGCAGGGCTCAATACTGTCTCCCATGTTAACATAAATCCATATCATCAATGTTTGAACATATTTTTAAAACTCCAAAAGGCAAAAAGATTCTGCCTTTTGTCTAAACAATTTTTAAACCTTTTTTAAAAAAAACTCACTAAATGCAACAAAAAACAAAAAACAAAAGAAGAGTCTCATCATCTCATCCAGCAAAGAACAAACTTTTGAAATTCTTCTCTTTTTTGCATGTAAAAGCCAATAAGGGTTAACTGGCATAACAGTGAATAAGTCACTAGCAGTGTGCCATGCAATCTTGGGAACACCCAAAATCATATGCCCATACGTCCCTGAGGAAAATGGGTGATTTGACTAGAAATACATGCAGCAAAACCTTGTTTGGTGATGTATTCTACAGCCGAGCATAACACTGGACTGAATGTCACTTTGGACTCAAAGATTTTGAAAGTGGCTATTGAATTTTGATATAATCAAAAAAAATTTACAAGTTGCAAATGTTTAAATGTTTGATCAGCTGTCTTTTCCAACACCCTCAAAAACAAAACAAAACAAAACCCCAGTCACTTCTTGGAACTAAAGTTACTGCCAAAACCTTGTTATTTTTGGCCACTCCCACCAACTGTGGACAATACTGAACTGGACACTCCTGTTTTTAGCATGTTACTTCTTCTGACAACTTGTTTGCATTCTCAAAAAAAAAAGTCTAAACTTTTTATTAATGCTAAATTATTTCTTATTTTAAAATTCAACATTATTTTGACTGGATGAATAATGTTCCAGTTTCAAGTCAAAAAATGAACAAAGGCCACAAATCTAATGTGCCTTCCATGACAAATACGGGAAGAGATCTACATAGGGACCATCCAATTTATTTATTTATTTACGGCATTTATATGCTGCTCTTCTCACCCCGAAGGGGACTCAGAGCGGCTTACAATATATATTTTCATACAATATATTATATTATTAGCATAGTACAATATCAGTATTTATTACTATATTGCACTATACCATTATATTGTAATATTATTAGTAATATTACATGTAATGTAAATATATAATTATAATTATAATATTGAATTATTATTACTAGTATTATATTGTATTACATTATAATATTATAAATATTATATGTATATACAATATACTATATTATATTATTAGTAAAGACAAGATGGAAGTGTCTTCTGCTCCCCTCTGTCTTCAAGATTCCTTCCTGCTCCTTCTCTGGCCACACTCTTATCACAACACACCAACTATAACTTGCTATAATAGGGGCAGCTATGGGCATCCAACAATTCGATTACCCTTCCACGGATGTACTCACAGGCTGCTCATGAGACCTGAGAAATGGAAGCACACATGCAGAAATCTGACCAATTTTTTTAATCTAGAGGCTTTTCATCCATTATTGGTTACTGTCATGCAAATGTACACACATAACATTTGGCAAGAGGGTGTTCCTAAGGGCATAAGTGAAGTGTCATGCAATGTAGTCCATGTTCTTCATAGTTAAATCAACCATGGCACCTGCTCTTGCTTCTGTTCAAGTCTTGGCAATCAATTGGCTACTTGATCTCTGTGAATCGCATAATACGAAAATCAAGCATCTTTACCTCTCAGAAAAGTTAGAAGTGGAGTGGGAAAGGTTTAAAACACAGGGATTTTTCATATATCGTCCACATACCTAGACACCAACTAGAATGATATAATTTAACATAATTTAAATAATAGAAATGTTATGGATTTTAGAAAGAGTAAATATATTATGTTAGGTTAAATTTTTTATGCTGGGATAAAATCCCCCAAATGGCTTTGTCACAAGGATATTCTTTGTGACAAAACCAAATACATCTGTATTCTTTACAAATTTCACATTGAAAGGCAATCACCATGCAGTTTTTGAATAGAGAGTTGATTTGCAATCATAAAGTGGCTCTCCTATCATTACTTCCCATAAACAGCAGCATGAGAGGAGAGCTATTTAACATCCATATCAACTTTGCATTTTTGACAAGGCTATGCATTGATACTGACATGCAAGGAGACAGTGTGATGGCATTGTGGATTTTCTAACTGCATTGACGATGTGGTCATATTTACCAATGCCAGTCTTAGAGCAGCAGCCCCTGACTCACACACGAAGAGCTGAGGGCAAGATTTGGCATTTGTTACCCATGTGCTGCAGCTTGACTGCTTCATTAATCTTTCTTTATGTAGATACACATTTTGAGTCTGCCATAAGTTATATTTGGAAAATGCATCAACATGATCATTTGGGCGAGGTTTGTTTGGGGAAAAACATATGTAACATTACAAGCAGATGTCAGCTAGAATTCTGTATTAAATTATGAATTTGTAGTAACTTGATATTTTGTAACACTACATAGACTTAATCTTGGGACTATTGCCACAATCATAACTGTCCCCCTCAACGCACTTTAGTATCCAGAACCACACTGAGCAAAGAAGCACTCTCCAGCTCGGGCACAAGAAGGATGACATTTTCAGGCCCTTCCCACTTGGGATGAAGGAAGCAAATGGGAGAAGAACCATTTCAGTGAAAAATCTGTTTTGCTCATGTTCCCTTGGTAATTTTGCCTGACCCTTTCCTTTGGATGTTTGAATTGTATTTATAACTGCTCATTTGAAGTTTTAAATTATTGCAGTGCTAGAAATTTAGAGGCTTGATAACATTTCATTGGGAAACATAATTCTTATTTGGAAGGCAGAGCTCTTCCCTGCCCCATAGATACACCTCTAACATTTTTGCTGTGACCTCACTTTCTGCATTTCACCTCCAGCCACATGCACTATATGAGCAGAGATACACCTGAGGCTCCAAGGATGCACTTCACTATCGCTCCTTCTTCTAAATATCCCATTCCTTCATTTACCGGCAAGCATACCTCATCTGTTCACTGCTGATCTTCCTTCAGACAGCCTCTTTCAATCTCTAACCAAATTAAAAGAGGGAAAGGACTGTTTTGAACATGGATGTTGAGAACTGAGAGGGATGACTTCTGCCTGACTTCTAATTTCTTTATTTTCCGTTTATGCCAGTGTAAGAAAAATAACTCAGTATGAGATCAGGTCCCCATATTCTAATTAATTTATTTTTTGGTGTTCCAGAAACCTTTTCAACATATTTGTTTGAGATTGTGAGAATTAGGCTACTAAATGTGATATCCCTTGTTTATATGGGGGAGAGCTATCTGTTTTCTCATCTTTAGTGTGTTTATGTGCATGTGTGTTCAATAGATCTTAGTCTTACTTTACCTTTAAGTTGCCATGGTTTAGGATGTGGAAGTGAGCATATGGATTGAAAGAGTGATCATAGCAAATAGCACAATTTAATAGGTTGCTTTGCTGCATAATTTGTTCACATTTAGATTGTGTTTGAGAAAGAGATACTAATGATGAGCTTACCTACCTGCTTTCAAATCTGAATTTTCAGCTTGTTCATTAGTTGTAGAGATTGCTTATTGTGAGATCCTCACCTGACCTTGAACCTGACTGCATTTTAATTTTGGCTTTGTTGAGAGCACAAAGGGTATAGTGTATATCAGGGGTTCTCGTGGAGCCCTTGGGGCTCTGCGAGTGATAGTGTGGGGCTTTGTGACATTATGCTGCTTTCTGCCTCTTTCTCTTTGCTCCTTCTCCTCCTCCTCCTGAGAAATGCAAGAAAATTAAAGTTTGGAGCTGCCAAAAGAGCAGCAGCAGCAGCAGTGTCCTCATGGGGCACAGACCCTTCCTCCCCCACCTCACTCACTACTCAGAATATTTTCCTTGCTATCCAGACCCCTCCACCCTTTGTTTCCCTTCCACTACTCAGGGGGTGCTTTGATTATGCTTTTACTGCATGGCAGAAGTGGGTTGGACTGGATGCCTCTTTAGTCTTCCACTGAGATACTGTTAAGTTTATGTTAGTTAAATTGTTCTTCATTTTAAATATTGTTCTTTCTTCTCTATTTTGTACTACAAATGAGATATGTGCAATGTGCACAGGAATTTGTTCATGGTTTTTTCAGTTAGTTCACACAAACACTCTCCATCCATCTGCCACTGGCCCAGCCTATCTGTCAATTTTTTACAACACAATGCGGCCCCTGTGTCCAGAAGTTTGCCCATGCCAGATATATACACATTCTATATGTAATATATAATACAATATATAAACATTTATTGGGGCCCCAAAACAAACTCTTGCTTCAAAAAGGGCTCCATGGCTGAAAAGGTTTGTGAACCCCTGCTGTTTATCCTTACTGTTTGTGCACCGCAGTAAATGGAAGACTCCATCAGGTTGAAACAACAGCTCCAATTAGTACCACAATACAGTAGGTTATTTTATGGGGTGGGTGAGGGAAACATTACCCTCTTGCCTTTTAATCTTGTAACCTTTTAGTCAAGCTTGAGAGTCAAAATGAGCTATCTTAGGGTTGTGGGTTTTTTTCTGCTTATGTGTTGAAGCAAGTTAAAGAATGAAAAGGTTGAAATATCAGCTATATCAGCTATAACAGCTAACACAGTCTAATGCTCCTGTGGCATTTGCATTTGACCTCAAACTTTTTCTTGCTGAATCATTATATTTATAGCAAAATCGTTGCAGAAATTATTGTTTCTGAATATTTGCCTGCCTGTTTGCATGGATGCATCTCTCTTTATAGATATGGAGAGGAGTGATTATAGTAGATCACTTCGCCATCCACTAGTGAGGAGGAGGTAGGATAGCAAAAATGAAGTTGTCTGTCCCTCACTCTCACTGTCCCTCTGTTCACCAACCACCAGGTTGCAATATAAAGGTTCTTGGAGTAGAATGCTAGACAATGCACAATTATCATCCATTACACCAATACGTTTTTCCTAAATTAATCAAATTTTGCCAATGAATTTGATGAGAGCAAAATTAGGTCTTGGGTTTTCATCCTTATCCACATTGTGCTTTTGATGGATGAACACTGCAAATGTTCAGAAATGAGAAGTCATCAACAGCTGCAGGACAAATGCAGAAGTCAACCACAAATGAGTGATTTATGAGGCTGAAAAGAGGAACAAATGAGGACACCAGCAAAGGGAAGCCAAAAAGGCAGAGACCGAATTGACAGAAATATGACTTCATGTTCCTTTGCATAGTGCCTGCTAACCAAATGCAGTATTTTATAAAAGCCCTCTAAAGTAGTATAAAATGTTGGCATTGAATCATTCTATCTATATACAGTCAGCCTCCATATTCACTGTGATTAAAGATGCAGGACCCCCACAAAAGTGGGAAAACACACAAATAAAAAACCATTATTTTTTTTTATCTGAGAGAAAATCTATCTAAGAATTCCCAGGCTCTCCACCATGTCTCTATGGTCAATTACCAGCAGTCGTTAACTATAGAGTTGTGCCAGGATATTTGTGCTAAAGTAATACACATACTGCCAATAATTTTTGTGTGAACTCAACTGTAATTCATCTCATGTATTATATGAACATAGATACACCTGAGCTCCAAGGCTGCACTTCACTAATCTGAAGAAAGAACTGTGTGTCCCTGAAAGCTCAAATTATGCAAAATGGATCAGTCTTAAATGTGCCACAGAATTTGTTGTAGAATCTGACATTTGCTTCCAAAGAAAAGAAAGGGAAAATATTTTTATGGAAGAAAATGATCTCTTCTTACTTCCAGCAGCCATCTCTTCCTTCAGCTTCTTATGACCTCTTGTCAAATTGTTCAAGAGGATCCTGCAACTCTCCAGAGAAGTAATAGCGGCAGAAATGTTTCTTTCCACAAATGTCCTGTTGTTCCAGTTACCTTTGAATATAGACCTCTCATTACTATGGTTTATCATTCTCACAATTACACATGCATAGTGGAAACATTGTTCATATAAGACAATGACCAAGTACGACTGCTTAAAGATTATTCAGGTTGTACTCATAAAATGTTTGGTTCCAGCCTCTGTTCAGGATATAATTGGTTGTTTGCCTAATGTTCATCTTTGCTGGTCAGCTTTGTGTTCCTTAAGATTATTAATTAGCAAGTACCTCTGCTCCTAGCTTTAGTTCCCTCTTTTTCTAATTGAAAAACATTTTTATCTATTAATGTAACCAACTCTAGTGGTTATACTGAAGGTTGTTTTAGGACTTCCTGGTGAAAGAGCCCTGGTGGAAGGCTATTTGATTTAACAAAATCTTCTGTCTGTAAAACAGGGAGGGAAACTAGATTTCCCAGTTTAAACTTCTCTCTTGCAGCTCCAAGTCTGCACTCTTTGAAGAGACAAGATAGATTCATGTGCAAAATGCAGCCCCTGAACCTCTCCTGAAACTTCCCCATCACCCCCAGACCTTTCTCCATTTTAGAAACAAAATGGGTAAATTATCTAACTGTGTTTTAAGACAGAGCCACTTAATGTGCAACACAGTAATCCAGCCTAGATATCACCAGGGCATGAATCACAGAAGAAAGGTCTGTCATCCCCACAGTTGGAGACAGATGGTGTACCAATTTAAGCTTGTAAAATGCAGTTCTGAGTTTTTCCAACTCACCCAAACCCAAGGTAACTCATTACATCCTCTTGAAAGACAACAGCCTGACCTAGGACCATTTGCAAATTTATATTCAATCACAATAATTCTAGAACTCTAGTACTAGAAGTCTAGTACTAGTCCATGAGGTCGTTAAGAGTTGGAAGCAACTGAATGAATAAACAAGTACAAGAAGCTGAAATCCCCTGCTTACGGTTGTTAATTGTGTTCATAGAGGGCATTCTTTGCACTCCTTAGATTAGACCATCCCAGACTAGTGATGAAAATCTATAGGACAATAATGTCTGATTATTACTGACCTCTAGTTCAACCAGTAGCCTGAAAATGAAAAGGGCATGTATCTCATTACAAAGCTCTTTTAAAAAAATACACTATCTCAGTCTAATAAAAATTGATCCACCAGCTAGATAAATGTTAAAAGGCTGTTCAGTAACCACCCTGCTGCCCCATTTATTTAAATATAGCCAATTCTCTTCCCAATATACATTTAATACCTTCTGGGAAATAAATCTTTATGCTATGCAGAGCACCAGGTTATAGACACAGAAGTCTGTCAACCTGAGGCTGAGATCCTGTATGAAGAAGGCGATCCATAATGTTCTACTCATACAACTCTGTGCCCTCCACCAATCTAGCAGTCATCAAGCCTTAGGGGGACAGAGAAAGGACAGAACTACTCAACACTTTCTTTGCCTCAGTCTTCCCCAAAAGAAAAATAGTGCTCAATGTGGGGAAAATGAAACAGATAACAGGTAAATGCAGCACAGAAAGGATAAAAAGGCAGTAAAGAAATGCCTGGCTAATTTAAATGAATTCAAGTCTCCAGTGACGGATGAACTGCATCCAAGGGTCTTAAAAGAGCTAGCAGAAGGAATCCCAGATCCACTGGCAAACATCTTTGAACATTCCTGGAGAACAGGAGGAATTCCAGCTGACTGCATCGCAAATATATTGCCACAATCTTAAAATGTGAGGATTGAATTACCATCCAATCTGTCTGACATCAATACTCAGAAAAGCTCTATAACATATCTTTAAAGAGAAAGTCTGTTAACATTTAGAAAGGATCAGGTCAACATAGGATTCTTTTTTTAAAAAAAACCCAGTTACCCTTATCTCATCTCCTTTTTTGATAGAGTTGCTAGATGAAGGGAATGTTGTAGATGTAGCATATCTTGATATGAATCAGACTTTGTATTTGTCCAAGGTGTCATGATCCTCCATTTGAAAGCCTCCTGTGTTTTCCCATAGCTTTTTTTCATTCCCCATTCCCCATAAAAATCTGTTTCAGAAGAAAAGATACACTGTTTTCTGAACGATTGCATTAGAATACTCACCCCTGCTGTATGATATCAGCTGGAAGAAATATGATTGGATGAAAAGGACTTAGCAAAGGGATGAAACTTTTGCATCCTTATTAGAATACATACATATTGAAAATCCACTTCAAAATTATATTTTTATTAGTTCTACTGTATTTTAAACATTAAAATTCTACTTCTCAACCAAAAATGCTCCCAGAAGCAGATTGCATACAATTGATTAAAAAACAAAACAGCTCCCGCTTGTCTGGCAGCCACAAACATGGCACAAAAAAGAGGGTTGAGAGGACAAGAAGAGGTGGGAGAACCATGTAGCCTTTTAGAATTACTGGTGGAACCTGTTTGGTTCTACCTCATCTTCCTCTTTCTCTATTTGCCAAGAGAGCTGCTAATAGAAAACATGTAAAAGAATATGTGCATACTTACTTATTTTTTACAACTTGTCTAGCCATTAGCCATAGCTGGGATATGTTGCTTGCTAATGGGCCTTTACCTGGATTACTGCCTCTCCTCTGGATTGTTTATCGTGCTGTGAACTAGTCAGGCTCACTTTAATCTGTGTCCTTTCAAAACATCATTCCCTAATTAACATTAAAGTTACATGGAAGATAGCCTGTGTGGTGTAGTGATGGACTTTAGGATTTTGTTGTTGTCTATTTGTTCAGTTGCTTCCGACTCTTCATGACCTCATGAACCAGCCCACGCCAGAGCTCTCTGTTGGCTGTCACTGCCCCCAGCTCCTTCAGAGTCAAAGCC
Source organism: Anolis sagrei (assembly GCF_037176765.1). NCBI lineage: Eukaryota > Metazoa > Chordata > Lepidosauria > Squamata > Anolidae > Anolis > Anolis sagrei. The sequence continues at coordinate 65,792,683 of NC_090022.1, read as the reverse complement.
AGTCACTTGAAGGATACCATCCATCCAGCCATCTTGCCCTTGGTCAGCCCTTTTTCCTTTTTCCTTCCTTTTTCGCCAGCATAATTGTCTTCTCTAAGCTTTCCTGTCTTCTCATGATGTGGCCAAAGTAATTCATATTTGCCTCTAATATCCTTCCCTCCAATCAGCAGTTGAGCTTTGTTTCCTGAAGTATGGACTGGTTGGATCTTCTCACTGTCCAAGACTCTAGGACACTGTGGTTCTCTAGGATCTACAATACTGTGGTTCAAATCCCTGTTCAGTCTTGGAAACCCACTGGGTGGCCTTGGACAAACCATACTGTTTCATGCTTACAGAAAAGCAATAGCAACCCCCCCCCCCCCCCCTAAACATCTTGCCAATCAAGTCCCTTGACAGGTTTGCCATGGGGTTACTAGAAATGACTTGAAGACTTACAATGACAAGATGACATTCACACTGTACTACAATAGTCAAATAACAAGAAACCAGACTGGCAATGGGTGAACTGAACAGTTACCTGATTATTCAGAATTTTTTTAAAGTGCTCTGTCAGGGTGACTAAGTCTGTAATCCTATTTATTCAGACTGGGGAGTAAGCCTTCACTGAAGGCATTGACATTTATTTCCGACTTGCCTTAAATGAACTCTCCAAGGTGCTGAATGTTATCACCCAATATCCTCAGTATGTTGCATAGTTTACTTAGAGGATAGAACAGTTGTATTCAAATTATGATCATTCAGATGTTTGGAGGTTCAGATCACAGAATTTCTGAATATTAGCCCAAATGGCTGGAACTTCCAGGAGCTCAAGTTCAAAATATGGGGCAACACCATTTGAGAATCACCAGTCTAGAATAAATGCCAATCTGGATTCACCACTCCATTAGACTGTATCCTATACACACTTAAAGTCTTAATTCTAATTACTAGATCCATTGTATATCTGAGCAGGCATAAATAGGCTGAGTTTTTGCATCACCACCACTTTTTAAGGATATTATACACTGTTGCTCCCTAATATCTTAGAGCTAGAGCTGCTAATATGGTTACCTTCCAATTAGAAGGCAACAAGGATCATTTATTATAACAGAAAGATACTTTTCTTGTCTTTAAAAATGGCTGACAAACTGCTCCAATATTCTGTAGCCAATGTGTATTCCTTGTCAGAGACATAAGAGAGTTGGGGAAGGATGAGCTGTAGTTAAGAAAAGATGGGATCACCCTCAGCCCAATGGATCTTTAAAATGACTGGGAGTTCTGAAGAAAATTTTCTGAACTTATGGCTGATTCAGCTTTAGTCATCCTGATGGATTATCACTCTCAAGAGAGGGGCAGGGAAGTGTATTCTCTGTTTTGCCCTTTGCCCAACTGTGGTATCTTTGAAGACCATTTCAGTGGGTTGGGAGTTGGAGGCATTAACCATCAAGAATTCTTGTAAGTGGGAACTTCTTACAAAGATATTATCTTCTCTCATAGATCTATTCACGATCCCACCTGCATCTCAAGCACAACTGGTGGGAACGAGGGACAGGGCCATCTCAGTGGTGGCCCCGCAACTCTGGAACTCCCTCCCCAAGGACATCAGGCATGCCCCAACAGTATTTAGAAGGAGCTTGAAAACATGGATGTTCCAGTGTGCCTTCCCAGATTAAGGTATCCCAAGCAATTTGTCCCAAATGCACTTTACAATAGAGTTAGAATTGTCTGCACACCCACTTATCCCTAAAATATCCATCCTATTTCACCTGGACATGCCCAGCATTTTTTAAAATTTTAACCATTACATTTGGCCCTGCCACAGGTTTTTAAATGCGTCGTGATTTTTGTTATTTTTTTGCTTTGCTATGAGTTATTTATTGTTGTATTGTTGTTGTTGTGTTTTTTGTTTCTGATGTATTTGGGCTCAGCCTCTTGTAAGCCGCACTGAGTCTTGCGGGAGATGGTAGCGGGGTATAAATAAAGGATTATTAAAGGATTATTATTATTATTATTATTATTATTATTATTTGAAGGCAAACTTGAGGAGCTTGGTATGTTTAGTTTGGAGAAGACTAAGGTGTCATACAGCAGATAGGGAAAGTTGATTCAAATCACAAGGAAATAGAATTAACTTAAACATTAGAAAGAATGTCTTGATAGTAAGAGCTTTTCAATAGTGGAACTAATTACCTCAAATGACTGTGATGTGGTCACCATCTCTAGATGTTTTTGAAGAGGGGTTGGATGGTCAGTTTTCAGGAATACTTTAGCTATGGTTCAAAGATATGGACTAGATGGTCCTCATGGTCCCTTCCAACTCTATCATTCTATGACCCTTGAAGGCTTCTGGAGAAGTCTTCCTAGTGATACTCAGCCATCTGGTATAAGGTATTTATGATGGCATCCATTATATGAAGCATTACTTCCTCTGATATGAAAGATAATCCAACAATTCCCATTTTAGGACAAGCCTATTTTTTTCAGTTGTAGTTCAGCCTTACCATCCATTGGCAAGTGGCCTAAATGCTGTGTCTTGATTTTACATATTGTTTGATGTCATGCATTTTGAAATTTATATAACCTGCCTTGAAATCTTCAGGTTATATAGATTTGTAAATACACAAATATGCCAGTTTCCTTTGCTATTCTTGGTCCTGTGACTGATTTTGGATATTGTGCAAATTGTAACCAAAGTTCAAATGGGATGGGAGTTTGTGTGGAAAAGAAAGAGGTGAAGATTGTTAATAAAGATGGATGACTCCTTCTTCCAGCTAAGTACAAAAGCAAGGATAAAATTGACTGGTAGTAGATTTCAAGCAAATAAATGGAAGGAGGTGTGTATTCTATTTCTTTTACTGCCAGCTGAGATTGGGAAGACTGGTATTGGAACTGAATTCTAAAAGCAGTGAGGAAGATTACTTCAAAAAAGGTTCATGAAAGGCAGTTTTCCAACCTGACCTTCCTTTAAACAAATTCTCAAAGGGCATTTGATCAAATACCCTGCTTCCACTTTCTTGTATACTTCCTCATCTCCCATATATTTGAATGTGTCTGCATGAATCTTCACAATATGTACCACATAGTTATCTATATCATAAAAAGGAATAAAAACCACCACTATGAATTCAGTTTAAGTGCTTTGCTCTGAAAATACAGCTGTCTCCAAACATTTTGCTCCATTAAAATAAGAAGGTATTTCCCTAACACATTCTACCATTCTGCATCCAGTCTTGCATTGGATGGTTACTTCATGATGATGATGATGATCATCATCATCATCATTTAATTACTTATTAATCGCCCTCCATCCAAGATGCTCTAGGCGATTTACAAGCTAAAATTGTAAAGGATAAAAATACATAGGATCAAAATGTGCAAGGATCAAAATCCAATGCAGCCAGTGGGTTGACACTGCTAAATTTCCTTGGAAGAAAGTTTCAAGGAATACAGTAAAAACCAAAAAGTAACCTGACTGTGTAGAAATGGAATTGGAAGGTTCTACAGTTGTCTACTGCAATGTTTGTGCAATATTTGTCTTCTTGCCAGAGGTCCTCACTAACAACACCTGCAGCAAGTGCAAATTGGTAGTTCTCTGGGAAGAGAAGGTCAGTGCACTACAGCTACGTGTTGAGTCCCTTCAATACATCAAGAACATGAGGACGTGCTGGATAGAACTCAGGGGGAAATGATCTTACATAACCAGCAAATAGGAATTGCCAAGGAAAACAAAGAGGCCTACAACAGGGAGGAAACACCCTGGAGGAAAATCAGTCAGGAGTAGACCATACAGAAGGGATCCAGAACCTCTCAAATGAAGCAATTACCTCCTACATCTTCATGAGAATAGAAGCAGTGAAGACACTCGAACAGGAAAGAATCAACAAGGGATGTCAGAGGGCAAGGAAGCAGTCATGGTAACTACCAAACACAACAAGACAAAAAGAAAGGTGGTTTGGGACTCATTGCTCAGGGATACAAAAGCACCTGTGTACCAGCCTGACAAAATGAATCAAGAGGTATACTGTCTTTCTGATGCATGTATCTGGGATGTCACTGACAACTTGCCAAAACTCACCAAGAATACAGATTAGTACCCCTTTCTCCTTATTCATATGGGTACCACAACATGGCCAAAAACATCTGACAGCAGATCACCTCAGACTATAAAACTTTAGGCTGGAAGTTGAAGAGGTTTGTGGCACAGGTGGCATTTTTTAAAACAGTTCTGCCAGATAGGAAGAGATCAAAATGAGTGACTGGTTATGTAGAAAGTGTAGATGAGAGAGGTTTTACTTTTGGGACCACAGTCCTATTTCGTAGACAAAGAACTCTTGACTATATATTGGCTGCACTCATGAAGATTGTAGCAACATGTCAGGTCTTTAGCCAATAGGGGGTCAGAGATGGTAGCTCAAACATCGGCCCCAAGGAGGAGATGTTGAGAGAGGGAATGGGATCCATGGAAAAATAGACAGTAAATAAATAGGTGAGAAAAACAAAGCTTCAGATATTCATACACCAGTGTACAGAGTTTGGGAAACAAACAAATGAGCTGATTAATGACTGAGTCAAGGTGTAGGGAATCTTGAATTATTTCAATGTCTTCATTGCTTACTTTGAAGTGATGTAAACCATCTGTGGTCATTCTTTTTTCTTTTCTTAATATTTAACTGTAAACCTGTCTTTGTATTTTCTCCTTTGACTATAAATAGTTATAAGCAATTAGGCAAATATAAACACAGCTATTTAATTTATATGTCTGTACAGCCCTATGTGCTTGTTTGCCTTCTCAGAATGTGTATATTTGGGGACTTAGTGGTATGCATTTTTTTACTCAGATTAAAACATTATCTCCACTGCTTTTGTCCTTATTAACACAAATGGCAAACCTTTAAAATCAATAATAAAATGCAACACTACTGTAAAAGAGAAAACTGTATTCAACTTCTGTAGTAGTGGTGTTTCCTTTTCCTTCCAATGACACAGTCCTGCAGAGAGGGTGAATACATTCTGAGTTGTCATCCACTCTCATTACACACTTGCAAGGCTGACTTGCTAAACTAGAATAAATCCCACTGAACTCCATGAGAATTACTTTTGAGCGGATATTGAAGGATTTTACTTAAGTGCCACTGATATCAATGAGATAATTGGGTGTGAAAGTGTTTCTTCCCAAAACCAATGGGAATTATTTTATTTTTTAAAAATAAAGAATACATATCACTGTCCCATATTTTGCTTCATACCTATGATTGCATCAATCAGAATCTGCCTTTCAGTTGACTGGAATAAACCACTTTGTGAAAAGATTGTGCAGTATTAGGCTCAAGGGGGGAAATTAACAAGAGTTGACATTATCAGAGCCACTCTTTTGCTTACAGCAAGTATAAATGATGCATTTTCAGGATCTCAGGCTTAATTCATTCAGACATTAAGCTAGTGAAAAAGGCTTTCCCTAACAATGGCACACACTATGTTTTTAAACAAAGACCTCCAAAGCCGACAATAGGAAGACAGTCTTATCATTTTAATGTATAATTGTCTAGCCACTGATGGCAAATAGTGCCCGATTTTTCATTTGCTTGCATTCTAGAATAGTTCTTGCTAAATGCCTTTATGTTGATTCCAACCTAGAGTCACCCCATTCTAGAGTTTTCTTGGCAAGATGTATTCAAAAAAAGGTTTGCTAATGCAAAAGAGGACGCGTGAGTTAACCTAGGCCACCCAGTGGGTTTCCACAGCTAAAGGGAATTTGAATCCTATTCTCCTGGAGAATAGGACTAGACTGAACGAATAAACAACACTCAAATGTTCAGACTCTTCATGACCTCATGGACCAGCCCATGCCAGAGCTCCCTGTCAGCCTTACCACCCCCAGCTCCTTCAAGGTCAAGCCAGTCACTTCAAAGATAACATCAATCCACCTTGCCCTTAGTTGGGCTCTCTTCCTCTTTCCTTCCATTTCCCCCAGCATCATTATCTTCTCCAAACTTTCCCGTCTTCAAATTATGTGGCCAAAGTACTTCATCTTTACAAAATACACTCAAACGACAACACCTCTATCCTTTGAACGAGTGTAACTCAGCTTTTGATGACACTCTCTATTGCCTTTGTTAGGCACAAGTAAAATTTGAATTAACAGCCCAGTTAATAACTTTAAAATAAGTCCAATTGTTACCAGTGGTCTTTATTTCCAGGTAGGTAGTTATGTATAGGTTGAAGCCTGTATTTTTGCAATTTATATTCCATAACCAATTATGGAATAATGACATTGGTTGCTATTTTATAAAGCATTCAGTTTAATTTCATATCACATGGAGGCTCAATCCTGTACATCCACAGTGGAGCTGTCATGGGGAACCTTCAATGTTCAAGAAATTGTTGGGCTGGTGTTCTCCTTGTTGTTGTTCATTTGTTCAGTCATCTCTGACTCTTTGTGACCTCATGGACCAGCCCACGCCAGAGCTCCCTGTCAGCCGTCACCACCCCCAGCTCTTTCAAGGTCAGTCCAGTCACTTCAAGGATGCCATCCATCCATCTTGCCCTTGGTTGGCCCCTCTTCCTTTTGCCTTCCACTTTCCCCAGCATAATTGTCTTCTCTAGGCTTTGCTGTCTCCTCATGATGTGGCCAAAGTACTTCAACTTTGTCTCTAGTATCCTTCCCTCCAATGAGCAGTTGGGCTTTATTTCCTGGAGGATGGACTGGTTGGATCTTCTCGCAGTCCAAGGCACTCTCAGAACTTTCCTCCAACACCACAGTTCAAAAGCATCGATCTTCCTTCGCTCAGCCTTCCCTAAGGTCCAGCTCTCACATCCGTAGGTTACTACAGGGAATACCATGGCTTTGACTATGCGGATCTTTGTTGCCAGTGTGATGTTTCTCCTTGTACTGCACTGCTAATTGGGCTACTTATGGATGATGGGAGTTAAAATTCAACAATGTCTTAGAGAGCCGCAGGTTCTTCAGACTTTGCACATTTTCTCTTACATTCTGAATTTGTTTTGAACATCCAAAGAATTATCTGCAACACTACAAGGATTGCACTTTTCCTTTCCCTTGCACTTGGGGATCTGAACTATGACAACTGTCCGGAGTCAGGAACAAGGGGTTGGGATCAAAAACCAAGCAGGATCACAAGGCATTCCAGAAGATAAGACCAGAGGGCAAAAACAAAAAGACAAGTTCTCCTAGAGCTCAGGTGAGGATTGTTCATTAAGCACAGATCCACTAGAGCCAATGGTACAGTCAGTGGAGCTTTGATGGAGCGAGTCTGGAAGTAAGGTTAATCAGGAACTTTTGTTGAAGGTAAATCTACATATAATGTCAAATATGGAGGATGTAGTTCCATCTCTTATTTTTAATCAGTAGTATATTTTTGTATATTTATTGTAGTTAAATGTTACTACTAAGGAACTTTGTTTTTAAGTGTGGTAAGGGAAGAAGGGTATGCATTATCCAATGTTTCTGTAGTAAAATTGATAAACTAACAATATTTACTATTAGGTGTCTGATACTATTTTATTGCTTGGCTATGCTGTAGTCTGCTGTAATCTGCTGTAATCTGAAGTAGATTTCTGTGGACTCTCTACAGTTTAAATGATTTTAACTTGAAGGCACTTGATTTCTCTATTATTATTATTACCCACTTTATCTCCCCGAAGGGGACTCAAAGAGGCTTAACATCAAAGCATCAGCATAACTATTTAAATATATATGAATACACAAACATTAAAAAAGGATTAAATATAAACAGTATTTTTAAAATCCCAGTTAAAACCATTAAAACAAATTCAAAGTTAAAAACTACAACACCTCCTGAATTGATCTTAAACACCTTCATCTTCAAAAGCTTGCCTGAATAAAAGGGTTTTAGCCTGCCGCTGGAAGGACAGGAGGGAGGGGGGCCATTCTGGCTTCCCTGAGAGGAAGGGAGTTCCAGATTGAAGGGGCAGCCACCGAGAAGGAAGGCCCGCTCTCTCGTTCCCACCAACCGAACTTTAGATGGAGGTGGGGCCAAGAGAAGGGCCTCTCCTGAAGATCTCAGGGCCCAGGTAGGTTTGTACAAAGGGATGCAGTCAGCCAAATAGTCTAACCTGAACCATCTAGGGCTTTTACATTCATAACCAGCACCTTGAATTCTGCCTAGAAACAGACTGGCAGTCAGTGGAGCTGCTGCAACACAGGGGTTATCTGCTCCCTGTAGCCAGCCCCAGTGAGCAACCTGGTTACAACTCTTTGGACCACCTGAAGTTTCTGAGCTCTCTTCAGAGGCATCCCCAAGAAGAGCGCATTATAGTAATCCAGACGGGATGTAACTAAGGCAGGCTTCTCTGACTGCCTGTAGTCTTTGTATTTCCTCTGAGTTCACACTCAGTGACTTTCAATTCACTGCATTTAAAAGTATGATTACAAAAAAGAGGTTTTCTTGATGATTTGTTTTATGTAACCAATCTATATTAGGAGATTCTTGATTGCTTCCTTGATTAGGAGCCTGATTGTATTCTTTGGTTCTTGTGATTCAGAAAAAAGGGTCAGACTTTGGCCTTGAAAAACACACTTCACAATCTTTGTCTCCCAAGTTTTCAAAAAGGAGGTACACCTATGTACATTTTCTGAGGTGAGGTAGTGAGAAAATTGTTTTGCCGTGGAAAGTCACATGCAAACAAATGTGATGAGGATGCAAGGTCCCTTGTGGCCTATCCTACAAAGAGTGCTTCTCATCAAATGCTGAAATTACTTTTTGAACTCTGAGTAGTTTTCAATGAGTGAACGGAGTCTGTGTTTCTATCCCGTGTTCTATGTGTTATCAGCTTTTTCTGTGGTATCTAAACAGGCCTGTCTTATGTTGTCACAATAATCTTCTATAGCTTTCCCCTTGAGTTCATTATTTGATTCCCAAATCCCTCTGCATCAGATCAGCATTACAGTTTTTGACACCTTGAATGTTCTGTTGGAACGGTTGGGCATAACATGGCCCTGCTGGAATTCATGCCTCACTGAGTCACATTCACAACTGTTCAAAGCTCTTCTTTCAAAACTTCTGTAGAATAAAAGTCATTGCATTCAGTTTTTGTGATCTTCATAAATGTTTGTCTGTTCAGCAATCATTATTTTGATCTATTCAGCATACTTAATTAAGGGTGAATGCTAAGAATTTAAAGTCATCAAATAGACTAAGCTACTATCCCTATATGGAGTTCATTTTACTATAAATACAAAAAAATATTGGATTTGAATTTTCATATGGAAAATTCCATTGTTCCCTTTCCAAGATTATTAAAGAATCCGAACAAAACTTCCCTTGTGGAAATAGCCATAGACATACAGTGACAATGTCTTTATGGAAATATAATATAAACACACTCATGTATATATTTGAAAGCCACATGTGACTAAAAACTTCTATATAAAAAACTCACAAAATATTTATTCAATAAAAATGCATACATTTCAAATGTACTTTTGACAAATGCATACAAAGTCAGAAAAAGGAAGAAAAAAGAAACAGTAGGGCTTCTACGAGGAGAAGATTGAGCAATGCTAATAGAGGTTAGGGAAAAGCAGATCTGTGCAACACCTTCTTTGCCTCAGTCTTCTCTCAAAAGGAAATTGAGGTTCAACCTGAGCAATATAGGGTAAATGCAACCCAAAATAAGTAAAGAAGTGGTCCAGGAATACATGACTACTCTAAAGGAATTCAAGTCTCCAGGGCCAGGTGAACTACATCCAAAAAGTATTGAAGGAACTAGCAGAAGTCATTTCAGAACCACTGGCAATAATCTTTGAGAATTCTTGGAGAACAGGAAAAGTCCTAGCAGACTGGAGGGGGGCAAATGTTGTCCTGATCTTCAAGAAGGGAAAATAGAGGTCTCAAACAATTACCATCCAGTCAGCCTGACATCAATACCAGGAAAGATTCTGGAGCACACCATTAAGGAGGCAGTCTGCAATCATTTAGAAAGGAATGCTGTGATTACTTAAAGTCAACATGGATTTCTCAAAAACATGTCATGCCAGACTAACCTTATCTCTTTTTTGATAGAGTTGCAAGCTTGGTAGATGAAGGGAATGCTGTGGGTGTAGCATATCTTGATTTCAGTAAGGCCTTCGACCAGGTCCTACTTGATCCTCTTGGAAACAAACTAGTCAAATGTGGACTAGGCAATACTACTATTAGGCGGATCTATAATTTGTTAAGCTGCCGAACCCAAAGGGTGCTCACCTATGGTCCCTCTTCATCATTGAAAGAAGTGACTAGTGGAGTGCTGCAGGGTTTGGTCCTGGCCTCAGTTCTATTCAACATCTTTATTAATGATATGGATGAAGATTTAGAGGGTGTGCTTTTCAAGTTTGCAACTGACATTAATTAGAAGGGATAGCTAATACAGCCTTTGTATTATGCTTTGGTTCCCCTGCTCTACCCCAGCTTAAAGACCTCAATGTGATGAGGTTCTAAGTCATACTATGGCCACAGGCAGCTGCATAGCTAGAAGAAAATCAGGAGGGGTTGAAAAATTCAGGGGGGGGGAATGGGTTTTGAAACAAACCTGGGGGGGGGGGGTAAGCAGAAACAGGTGGGCAAATGAACAAGCAAGGTCAGTTGAGTGAGTGGGGGACAGGCAGGTGGGGGAGGTCTGAGCAAATGGGTAAGTGAGCAAGTAGGGGCAGGAAAAATTTCGGGGGGGGGGGGGGGAGGTTGAACCTGTAGCACTCCCCCCCCCCCCCGCCCCTTGGCTAAGGGCTTCACAACAGGTATGAGCTGGTAACCCTTCAGGCAAAACCTAGAATCTGGAAAAGACAAAACATTAATAAACCGTATAATTTATAATTTGAGAGGTCAAACATATGCCAAGGATTGTCAGCATTCAGTATGCTGAATTGATCCCACACACAGTCCCAAAGCAAAAGCCCCAACATGAAATGAATGTGCCCCAAATAGCACACTATGAAAACTCTAATGTTGTAATACCTTGTGGTATTTAGTAAGGGACTAAAATCCAGCATGACAGAATAATGGACCCATTCTGGGTCACCTAATGCTTACATAACTCCGAGATGTACAAACAGGGCATACTCTTTATTACTTTCACTTTTATTCCTGCCTAATTTACTTTAGACATATGGATGAGTAATGGAGTCTGTTTCCAACCTCTGTGCCTTGGAAACAAAGGACAACACTGACATCTTAGACCAAATTAATGGTGAGGCTAATCCTTTTCCCCTCAAGTGCACATATTATGTAGGGTATAGGAAGCAAGGATTTCCAAAGAACTCAAAGCATCTCCCCCAATCTGAATTGCTAAGACTTTGAACTATTATTATCATTGTTATTCTATTTATTTATAACCTGCTTTATCTCTTCCGAAGTGGTTTAACATAAAAGTATCAGCATAACCATTTAAAATATACCAATTAAAACAGGATTAAATATAGACTAGGTTTAATATAACTTCACCTAATGCTAGTAGTTAAAGAAAGGGTCAATCAACCTCACCCCTCTAAGTTTCCACAGGCCTAGTGTCTTTAAGACTGAAAAAGACTGCATATGAAGTCAACTGTGTGAAATGTTCTATTCCAGGTGGGAAAGAGCACCAGAAAGTCTATGATTCAAACCACCCACACAAAACACCAAAAAACACATGAGTCATGGGGACCTGGGGGCTCTGTAATTAATAACCTCCACTGTATGGCACCAAAATGGACAAAAGTGCTTGCCAACTAGATAACCTAGAAATAATCAGTCAAGATAGACAACAATCCTGCCTCAGCCCACTCCTCATTCCATACCCAAGCCAATAAACTTTGAATTTAACACACATGTGTGACAGATACATTAATGAAGAGCTGGAATTGATTAAAATTCTATATTTTATACATATTCCACAACTAATCCAGGTTTCCTGTTTTGCAAAACAATGGAAAATGTTAGACAATATCAAACATTGTGGGGTTTTCCCTGCCGATTTGCAGAATCTGTGAATAGCTTACCAGTCCTCTGAGGATATCAGGGTAAACCAGTTTTGGAAGCCGTTGTTTGGTTTGCTTCTTATCTTATTTTGCCTGAGCTGGGTTTGCCTCCGCCTGAATTGTTTCTGGTAAAATGGGACACAGCGTGCTCAGCATTCGCTAATGGAGCATGAAATCCTACCTGCAATCACTGTGAATCCAGGACTAAATGTAAGCTATCAATCAGGACCAAAAGCAGCCTGTTTCATTGCACATTTCCAATTGTTTTCTTTCTTGTTTGCACCTCTTACATCACCCTTATCATCCAAGGATGGCTGAGCATAGATTACATACTAGGTGCACTGTCTTGGGTGTTGTATTTGTCCTGCTACTATCCCTTTTTTTCATTAGACACTTCTATATTATATGAATAACCTTTTCCATCAGGTCTGCTAATTTAGATAAGAAATCAAAGGGATCTTCCCCCACACCCTATCTTTAGAACACTCTGCAAAAATGTAAATTGTCAATCCCTATGCATTTCATTATTTTTTCCTGGAATGATGGGGGAACAGTCTTCTTCAGCTCTCAGAAAAACCAGTCTTTCCCTTCTTATTGATTCTGATCACACATCCTCCCTGAAACCTAAAGTGTAGAATTCAGGTTTCTCTATTGCTGCTTCCTTGGACGGCTCTCACACTCTCTCACACTGCCTGTCTAACCGTTCAAGGGAGGACATTGTTCCCCAACTTGGAAAGCTGTGGTTTTTAGTCATAGAGAAGCATTGACAACTGTGGTTGGTGCAAAAGGATGGAATGACCCTGACATGGGAATATATGAGGTGAGCATACCATGATTAAAGGAGCATTGTGTGTGTGAGAGAGTGTGTTTATGAAAGCTGCAATCCTATCCACAACAACCTTCAAATAACCCTTATTGAACTCATGAGGCTTACTTCTGAGAAGTCATGACTGAATAGTTAAGTCTGGGATTGTACTGTGATATGTGGGGAATAATATAATATTTGTTTAGTAAATAGGTAAAGCGTTCCTTAGATTTATGTAGCTCTCAAGATAGGCACACAAGCCATGCAACCATACCTTTATTGGTCTTTTAGGCTAAAGGAAACAGAGAGGATGGAATGCAAAGTTCGGAGTCCTCAATTAGTCCAGGTTTTGTCTTGTCTTATGAAGCATCTGGGCCTTCATGTGTTTGTAAAGCAGCCATCCAACACCTGGGTCAAGATCCTGTTGAGAAATAGTGCCTCATCACACTAGAGCATGGATCCACTTTAAATCTGGTTTCTGCCTCCTGCACAATTCTGGGGTTTGTAGCTTAATGAGGCCCAGGATCTCTCAGGTTGAGCAGTTTAAAGACCCCTCTCTTAAACTACAAGCCCCAGAATTCTGTAGGAGGCAGAAACCAGATTTAAAGTGGATTTATTTTCTAGCTTGATGAGATCCATAGTGTAGTAGTACTCATTTCAAGACGTTAGTGGTACTTTGATTGTGCTTTTCATGCAAGGAAGGGGGTTTGACTAGATGACCCTTGTGGTCTCTTCCAACTCTATGATTCTTTGTCACATGGTGTGATTAATCAATAATTTTCTCCAAAACATTCAGGAACTGATAGCATATTTTTCCCCATTAGGTGAACCAATCTTTCCTTTCCTGTAAATTTATTAGGGACTGCCAGCCAATGGCTCAGGGATTGGCATCAGCCCTAGGACCATCACATTGAGCAGCACTGGTGTAGTGAAACGCTCTACTGATATACCTTCTTGGGATTGTGAAGTAACTGTGGTATCCAGATTGGTGAAAGGAGAATGGAGTTGGGCAACTTACCATATCTAACATAATGTTTAACAGTGACGCTGATTTAACATAAAGGAGATTTTGGTATGGCAATACAGTAGGATTAAAAAATGTGAGTTGGAAGCACAACATGATAAGCATGTGTGTGTGAATCCATCGCCACATTATGAATCCTAACAGCAGGCATGCTGTGAAGCAGCTGTGTGTGTTTTGGAACCTGAGATATTTGTTGACATAAAATGAACTAGATAACATAGTGATGCATTTGAAAAGAAGTGGGAAGCAGATGAATGAAGCACACTCTTCCAACATATCTCCCCCCCCCCCCCCCCCCGGTGCTTCAAAATGCATCCTGCCAATATCAACTCACAACAGCAAAGACATAAGCTTCATTGTCTTTTGGGGAAGAGGAAAAGCCCCCGTGAGTGTGTTTTGGTGAGGAAGCAGCATGCACTGAAATGCAAATAATTAAGCAACTCGTTCATGCTCAAAATCCATATTTACCAACCTATCCACCCAGACAGCATCCTCATCAAAATATGCTTGAATAGAGAACAGATCTAGGAACTGATGCACGTAATGAAGAAACATGCACTGAACCTATAAAATATTATTTACTGGAGGAATAGCAGGTAGGGAACTGATGATGAAGGCATATTCCATATGTCACAGGGATCCTCAGAGGATCACACTCAACATGTCCTTCTTTTCTTTGCAGAAATTCACATTGTTGTGCTTCTCAATGTAGGTCCTGGCAACCAGGAACAGACAAGCAGGTGCAGCATGTTATTTTCCTTGCTAGTCCATACCTTGTAGATCTTCTGCAAGATGATAAAACCACAGCAGAGTTGTGAAGCTAGTGTGTGTTGAGCAAAGCATTGTGACAAGGTACACAAAAACCCTTCACAACATAGTACCTTCAGGAACTCCACATGGCTTGGAACTGCAGCTTTTAAAATAGTTAACAGCTCACAGAATCCCCAGCCAGTGTTGTTTGTGGCTATGCAAGCTGGGACATTCTGGAAGTGTAGCCCCAGAACAATAACTTAACTTATGCAGGCTCTGAAGCAGCTAAATATCCTTTCTCCCTTTTTCATTTGAACATAGAACTGAACAGAGGGTAACAATGCAGAAAATCTCTCAATCCCACGAGCTTCTAAGTGCTCTTTGAAGCTTATTGAGAGAGGCTGAAACTCTCCTGAATTGCTGAAAGTGCTGAAATTTAGAAAGGATTTCAGACTCCCACTGTTGGGAGAAGATGAAATCGAAGCTTGTTCAGCTTTTACTTCTGTCACAAGGGTCAATAAAACTAGAAAACTGGAACACTCCCCCAACAGTGATACATATCTGAACGTGTCTAAATCCGAGATTATTTTCCCCCAGAGATGTTGCAGTAGGATGGCTTGAAAATATTAGAGAGACTTCACTAGCATAGAACACAGCTCAGCATGCAGTTTCTTTCCCTGCCAGTTACAATTGAAGAGGATGCTGAATAGAGGTTGACATAAAGTGATCTGTCTGTTTTAAAATATAATTCCAAATCCACGCATGGCACTCTTTACTTTACTCTTCTAAAACCTTTAAAAATCCATTCACTTGATTTGAATTCTACTCTTGGTATAAAAATTCAGTATATGCTGTTCACACTCATGGACCTTAATAGCCTGCTGGAACCACCTTTCAGGAGTAGCAGTATTAGCTATGCTTCACTAGGTAGCAGAGCTCTGAAGTCTCCAATTTATTGCTTCAAAGCACAAGGTGTGACTGGAAACCTCAATATTCAAGTAAATGCAAAACTCTGGATTTGGTTTTCTTAGGTATTTCCTCTTGTTGCAGTTTTAGAAAATGTTCTTTCAGTGTCTTGAAACATGCTTAAATAATACAGATTGTTATTACAACTTCCAATGGATGGGAGGATGATATTTTATGGCCCTCACTGCCACACTCCAAGAGACCCTTGAGGTCTATGTCCTCCAACTTTCCTGATTTGGCAAGGACAATCCCAATTGATTCTGCAGACCCACTTTTTTAGCTGCTTATAAAATATCTGTTTTTCTCCTCCTCCTTTCCACCTTTATCCTCAGCTTACTTCAATTACTTTAACCTAGTGGTTTGTTTTTTTTTAACCAGGGACCACTTTGACCAGGGATCACTCTCCAACATTAGTCCCAAAAGGGTTATGAATTGGTTTTTGGTCAACTTTATATTTGGTTTGATTATTTGGGGTGCTGATAGATCACATCAGCTCTAGTTTCTGATTCAGAATCATCCAGTAGTCACCATCTGCCCACCCACAGAAAACCATATTTAATAATCTAGAGTGGATGTGATCTGTCCAATGCAATATTCAAAATCAGCACCCTAAGAAATCCCAGGGACAATTCTAAAAACGAAGACACCATGGCACCCTCACTTCCAGGCACCATATGGAATGGCTCCGCTCAGTGGCCTTAAAGTGTCTCTGTTAAGGGATTTTGGTCTTTTTAAAACCAGGACCTGGCTTAATTTGATTTTTAAATTATTTCCTGGACTTAAAACTAAAAGTATGTCAAAACTCCCATGATTCATAATTGCATTTTTGATATTTTTTACAAAGGTAAAAACAATAAAAGCAGGGTTATGGCACAGGAGGGGATACAGCACATTGAGATCCAATGAAGCACTCAAGATATTATGAAGCAGTGATGACTGAGAAGAATATCCATGAAAGCAATATAATCTGTTTCAGTCTGATTTTTAATAGAGCGACCCAAGATACTTTTTTTGGTATACATTTTTATTATGATATATGAGGAAAACAACAACAGCAACATACAATTCAAAAATCAAAATATAAATATTATTTCCCCCATCCTGCCACCTCCCTGTTCCCACTCATGAACCACCACCCATGACTTTCAACACCACACCAAATGGAACTAGTGTCTAACAAAAATCTGTCCTTTTACTTCCAATAAAGACTAGAAATCGAGGATATCAAAATACAATTGTTTGATTCTGCAGAAAATACTGAGGGGTAGTTATTATCAAGACACGACAAAATAGCATCAAGGAAAATTCCATGTTTGCCTATCTCTGGATCATGGGTTTTATAGTTTCAAATGGATGCAAACATGTACGTAGATAAAGGCCAAGAAATCAGAACTTTATTTTCCCCTGTCTGTAATGTTCCTTCTCAGAGTCTTTTGGCTTCAGCCCCTCTGCATCTCTTTCTGTTCTATATACATCCTTTGGTTTTCTCTTTTGTTCTATAAACAATTCCTGTGTTCTCTTTGTTCCAAAGCAAAGCAAAACAATTTTTCTGCACAATTTCTCTCCCCCTCCCCTCTTTTCGGGTCAGCTCGATCTCTCTCCTGACTTTTCACACACTTTGCCTTGACAACGCTTTAGCAACAATTTATCTATCTATATTCCTTCACTTGTTCTTGTGCTTGGCATAGACACTGAGAACTGGGAAGCCCTGGCCCTTGAGTGCTCCAGCTGGAGGTCAGCTGTGACCAGCAGTGCTGTAGAATTTGGAGAGGCACGAATGGAGGGCAAAAGAGAGAAACATGCCAAGAGGAAGGCGCATCAAGCCAACCCTGACCAGGACCGCCTTCCACCTGGAAATCAATGCCCTCACTGTGGGAGAAGATGCCGATTAAGAATTAGGCTCCACAGTCACCTACGGACCCATCGACAAAACAGTGACTTTGGAGGACCATCATCCTCGGACTACGAGAGATCGCCTAAGTAAGTAAGTAAGTCTTGTGCTTTTTCTTCCCTCCTTCTTTCTCTTTTCCTAACTTTGTGAAATTCACCTTACATTTTTCTAGTCCCAACAGTACTCCTTTTGATGCAGCCCAAGATCCCATTTGTTTTTTAAGCTGTTGCATCACATTGCTGGCTCATGTTCAACTTGTTCTGTTAAGACTCCAAGATCTTTATCACATGTTCTGTTGTCTAACCAAGCATCACCCATCGGTTTTTTTTTCTGCCTAAGTCTAGTATCTTACATTTCTCCTTGTTGAAATTCATATTGTTAGTTTTGGCCCAGCTCTCTAATCTATTAAGGACAGACATATGTCATTTATAGATATCGTAAATACTGAATCAATAAGATTTCACATTACGATGTCTGTAAAAATCACCACAAATTGCCTTGAAGGAACTTTGAAGAAAACCAGCTTGAGTATTTCTCTTGTAGCACTAGTACAATATTCAATTCACACTTTCAAGTGCCAAATTTATGTCAGTCACATTTCAAAAGAGAAAAACAGGGATCCTTATTCAATATTTGAAAGTAAGCCAATGGTTTAATTGTCACAGAAACCATAATTAGAAATGTTAAGTGTTTATGCCTTTAGAAGACTGAAAACATTTTTCTTGCTGAAGCGGCATCCAGACGTTCATATGCTAGACAAACTTCCAGATTTTGTTGGTGACAAATTAAGGTGACAACATAAAAGGCAACATTGTTTATTTTCTAGGCTTCCATTTCCCGTTTCACTGAGCTCTGTTTTGGTGGTGCCCTGCAGACAAAGTGTGTTCTATCCCCCCCCCCCCCTAAAACCAAGGGTGGTATCTAAACAGCAGTTTTTGAGAAAGCTCTTTCCAAATAACATGTACTTTGCTTCATGTACTTTATTGCTAACACCACACATTTTACTTGTAGAAGTTTTAAAAGATACTATTTATGACCATAGCTGTATCACAGATGCATTCTAGTGCTATTAACAATTCCTATTAAGCAATCAATTATGCCTAATTTCAAATCACATCAGCATTCAACTTTGACTCTTGAGATCAGGGTTCAAATCACCCTTTGACTTGGAAACCAACTGAGTAACTCTGGGAAGGTCACATTATCTCAATCTCAGAGGGAGGCAGAAGCAATCCCCTTCTGAACAAATCTTACCAAAAAAGAAAACCATGATAGATTCACCTTAAGGTCACTGGAAGTCAGAATCAACTTGAAGGCGTACAACAATAACAACAACATTTCATTTGTTTATGCACAATATTTAAATCAAAAGCAGCTGTACTACTAAACACAGCAGAACTCTCTATTAGAGGCTGTGGAGTGGTTTCTCTGCAGACAGTGCAATGGTTATTTCCTATTTCCTGGGACACTTTTCTAGACATGAATTATTATGCTTAAGACTCAGAAGAGATTAGTTGGTTTGGCAGTGTCACTGTATTTTCAGCAGAGATTAGGAGCAAACAATTAAAGAGCCACATGGACAAAGATTATGTATTTAATAATAAAAAGTAGGTGGTCCAGGCAAGCCAGAAATATAGAGAGACATGTGCCAAAACCACAAATTGGTCAATGTTATAGATAATTCTTTCCCTTTAAAAAAAAAAGTATAATTTAGGTCAATGGTGGGAACTATGTGGAATGGATGGCTTGATGGACAAATGACAGACAGACTGGCTAAGAAGAAAGACATTTTTGACAAGCTGACTTTATACATGAAAAAAGCCACAAGCCTAATTATGGTGATGGGAGTTGACTCTTAAGACAACCTCATAACCAATCAGCTTCTAACCTTCAGCTGTTTTTCTGTCAGTAGTCATTTAGGAACTTTTACTTCTTCCTTAATTGCTATTTCTACATCTTTAAAATTCTTTCCTACCCAGACTTTGTAAACTATGCCTTGTAAAGTAATAAGTTTGCTGACTAACCATGGTAATGAAGAGACCATGCACTGAGATTGTGTGAAAATGGGTTGCTTTATTTAAACCATAAAACTAACTTTTAACCTGAGAACTGCAAAGAGAACAAAGGTGGGTTGGGAGCAACCTGGCATGGGAACAGCAGCCAGGGCAGATGGCTTCACTCTGATCTCCTCCTCGACTTTCCCTTGGTCAAATACCTGAGTCCCAAGGTATTTCCAAAAGCTGAGTGGCTGTCTACTGGAAAGACAACCCGGCATCCCTCCCTGCCAGTTGCATGATTTAAAGTAAGGGCACAACCCCAGACAAGCTCCAACAAAAGTCTCATTCCTCAACCAACTGCTCACATGATCTAAAGATGCAGTTTCAGAGTTGTTCTCTTAACCAAATGGTAAGCATTTACCAAAGTCCTGCTTCTCACACTATATGCTTAGCTCTTACTGCCCTTAGCCCCTATCCCTCCATGGCCAAAAAGGTCATCCATTATGCAGATATACCAATAATAACCTAAATATCTGATAAGTGAATGCTATCAGCTCTGTAAAAAGACTGGGCTGTGGCACAGCTACTTAGTAGCCAGCTGCATTACATCACTACAGTCTGAAAGGTCATGAGTTTGAAGCCAGCCCAACCATTAATAGTCTAGCTTGCTGTTGACCTATGCAACCCAAAAGACAGTTGCATTTGTCAAGTAGGAAATTTAGGTACCGCTTTACGTGGGGAGGCTAATTTAAATAATCTACAACACCATAAAACCTTCTAGCAGCATGCATAAGAATGAGGAAGTATGAGGAAGTACTCCATCAAGGACTCGGTGTCACAAGTGGATGGGGAAACAGCAGCTCCCCCTGTGGCCAGAATCAAGCATATCCTCATGAAGCTGGAAAAGCTGGAATGGTAAATTGCCTCTGTGTCTGTCTATGTCTAAATGGCATTGAATGTTTGCCATGCATATGTGCATTGTAATCCGCCCTGAGTCCCCTGAGGGGTGAGAAGGACGAAATATAAATACTGTAAATAAATAAATAAAATATGGCAAAAAGTGATCCATCCCCTTCATTAAAACATTTCATCCTACTCTGGACTCTATCTCCTTATTCCCTCCACACTTGGGGTAAAATGACTGATAATGTTGTGTTAACGTTAAACTAGGTGCACCACATCATCTTAAGATCATAATTACCATGAAAAACCTTTTACTAACAAGAAGAGACCATGTGGCATTTCATAAAAAATGAAAAAGAGATGTAATTCATTACTTTTCAGAAAAGTCAGAATTAGAATTTGTGGTATTTTTTTCCCTAGACAACCAAGCAGGAAAAGGTGAAGGAAAGCAAAAGACCCAAAACTTGACTGGAGGAACATTTGAGGGTTGTAGGAGGTAATATGGGGTTGCAAGCAGTCAACATATTCCCCACTTGGTGTGCTACTTTATTCCTAGAAGCCCCACCGCATTTTCATAGACTTGGAAGAGGCAGCCATTTGGTGGCCACAGGAAATGAAATCATTTTGAGTGCCAACTTTGAAGCCAGAAGCTCCACTCTGGTCTGTCTTGCCCACAGTTCCTTCACAGAATCAGGCTCAAATTTGTGTGTTTTGTGAGATATTGTCTTCTTGCATTGTCTTCTTGCCAGTACCACTAGCTAAGCAATCACACAGTTCGCCTGGTTTGTTTTATTGAATTTTGCTCCATATTCTTTGTGAGATTGGTGTGTGAAAGATTGATAAAAGACAATAGATCAGAGCAAAGAAAGGAGAAGAAGAAAGTGGCTTTGAATTTTGTAACATAAAGAAGTAAAGAGAAAATGGTCCAATGGCAGCAAAAAGGAGTTGGGTGTCATTGAGAAGAAAGGAAATGATGCTCAGAGACTCCAGTGGGTACAGCTGACTTGTCTGGCTTCAATCTTTGTGCATATCTTGTGGACTTCGGTCAACGAAAGGAAGAAAGAGAGAGAGAGGTGGAGAGAAAAACTGGTAAGCTCAGGCCCCAGATAAGAGAACAAGTGGAATAAGAAACTGAAGGGAGTGAACACAAAGGTGAGTAAGCCCCTGCTGACTATACAAGATTTAAATCAGAAGAAGTGAAGGAGAGGGGAGGATGGTTGTGTTTGTCACTTTCCAAGTTTCAGGATTCTATGACTACATCTGTCATCATTGTGAGCTAATGATTAATCACAATTAATACTCTTAAAATAGTGATGTTTGCCATTTATTCATGAAAATATGGGGAATTTTTATTTATTTATTTAAAACATTTATATTCCACCCTTCTCACCCCAAAGGGGACTCAGGGCAGAGCAAACCTTCAACATGATATCATAAACATTAAAAACATTTGTCTCAATATGACATTCGAATGCTGTTGTGAAACGTAAGCTACCTGATACCGTGCTTTCTTTCATCCACATCCAAGTCTTTTGCTGTAGTTATTTGAGATTACATAATTGAGACTGATCAATCATTGTTGAATGAACAGTGCTCGCTACTTCTATTTCTTCCCTGCCTGCTCTCTGGCTACCTCAAGTGGTCCCTCTGCCCCCTCCCTGAGTTTGACTGCAGATGCTATATTTTCCCTTCCCCTAAAGATATAAAGTTGAAAACTTGAGATGTCGATTTCATACTTTCCAGGTTTGCTCCAGATGGATGAAACTGAAAAGAAGACAGGCAATTTTAGAACTCGTCATGCTGAGAAAAGAAATTATTTGTGAATTTTATTTCATTTGAAGTCAACAAATAAATGCCTATATACACTCTCCTGATGCTCCTGTCAGTACCTTAGAAGCATTGCTAGGCAGACATTGTCAGATATAGTGATGCTTATTTCTAGACTCATAGAAAACTAGTTTATATCAGACTATTTGTCAAAATGATTTGTGGGCTCTTCTTAAACCACATGGATCAGTACCAAATCCCACAGGTCTTCATCTGAACAGCATTTTGTAGTTTTGCTTTCTTTATAAACATAGGTTTTCTTTGAAAGTTTATATGTCAACAAATAGCAGAAATAGTACATAATACTTGCTGGAGAAAAATGAATGTGTTTCTTTTCCGTATCCTCATAAGATCTTACTGGTGTACATTCCTAGTAGGAATGGAAAGAATGTTCATAATTTATCCCCAGGTCAAAATGTGGGTTTCTAGGGGGTCAGGAAATCCTTTTGGGAAGAATAATAGACAAGTGAGGACTTTGTGCAGTTTTTGCCTGGTAAATGTTCAACAGAATTAATTATGCTGGGGTGGGTGGACCACTAGGTAAATTTTCATTTCTATTTCTGTGCAGAAAATGGTTTTTGCATAAAAATTCTAACACAATTTTCTCTTCAGAATAATTTCTTTTCAAAATCCTTGCATGTGAGAAAATGAGGCAAATGCAGCAAAGGAAAATTTTCTCCTGCAGTGGATACAAAACTACTATTAACATTCATTCTCATGTGAAAGGATAAAATAGTCAAGGATTTGTACTGCATAACAAATCTCATCTGAAGCTAAGCAGCATCAGGCCTGGCTAGAACCAAGGAATCATAGTGATCATCAGTATGGGCAAGGAAAAGTCTGCCTGAATGCTGGAAAGCTGCTGCCTGTTGGTATTACAGCACTAGTCTAAATGGACCAATGGTCTGATTCAATAATAAGGTAATTTCCTATGTTCCTAGCCAACAGCACTCATCATTATCATCACAGGACCTTCTGGTTATGCTGGTAACTGAACATTTCCTGTCTCTCCTCCCCCCCCCCCACTCCCCACACACGCACACATGTGACAATAAGGCAAAAATTTCTTAATTTGCCTTGGCATCTACTCTACCTGTTTCAACAGGCCTTTGATTTTTGATATTGCTTTTTTAAAATTGATTTAAATTGTTTTTAAATTGTGTTAGATTTTAGCCATTCTTATAAGCCACTCCGAGCCCCAGGGGAGTGGCGGCATATAAGTTCGAATAATAAATAAATAAATAAATAAATAAATAAATAAATAAAATATTGCCATGAGTTTTACCTTATGATCACTGATTACAGTGTGATGTGTCTGAAAAACCATCATGTTTTTCATGGTATAAGCTTTCTTGGGATCCACCTCAGAAGATGCCAAAAATGTTGCTTCCTTTTAGGCTATGCCTATGTTGTGAAAAGGTGGGAAATCAGAAAGTTCAATGTGGCCTCATGACCTATTGTGTCCAATCCCTTCCTACATGCAGAATCTCCAGTTAAAGCAATCCTAGCAGGTAGACAGCTGTCCAGCACTTTTTGATGATATCCAGACAAGGGGAAGGAAGGGGAATGTAAAAAATGGCAGAGGGAGATAAAGACCAACAACGTAGAGAAGCAGTTTAATAACAAATAACAAATAGTTAAGAGTAACATGTCCCCCACACTTTTCAATGTATTATATGTACTAGTTGGATTTTTCCTCAGATGTCATAATTTTAATTTATTTGTTGTGTCAGAGCAGCCAATCCATTATATTACATTTCTAACAGAACAAAGCAAACAAACAGAAAAATACACAACTTGTGAGTTTGGTAGCTGGTTAAATGTCCTTTGACCAGTATCTGGCCACTTGGAGTGCTTCCGGTGTTGCTGCAAGAAGGTCCTCCATTGTGCATGTGGCAGGGCTCAGGTTGCATTGCAGCAGGTGGTCAGTGGTTTGCTCTTCTCCACACTCGCATGTCGAGGATTCCACTTTGTAGCCCCATTTCTGAAGGTTGGCTCTGCATCTCGTAGTGCCAGAGCACAGTCTGTTCAATGCCTTCCAAGTCGCCCAGTCTTCTGTGTGCCCAGGAGGGAGTCTCTCATTTGGTATCAGCTATTGGTTGAGGTGCTGGGTTTGAGCCTGCCACTTTTGGACTCTCGCTTGCTGAGGTGTTCCAGCGATCTGTAGATCTTAGAAAACTATGTCTAGATTTGAGTCGTTGGCGTGCTGGCTGATACCCAAACAGGGGATGAGCTGGAGATGTCTCTGCCTTGGTCCTTTCACTATTGGCTGCAACTTCCCGGCGGATGTCAGGTGGTGCAATACCAGCTAAGCAGTGTAATTTCTCCAGTGGTGTAGGGCGCAGACACCCTGTGATAATGCGGCATGTCTCATTAAGAGCCACATCCACGGTTTTAGTATGGTGAGATGTGTTCGACACTGGGCATGCATACTCAGCAGCAGAGTAGCATAGCGCAAAGGCAGATGTCTTCACTGTATCTGGTTGTGATCCCCAGGTTGTGCCAGTCAGCTTTCGTATGATATTGTTTCTAGCACCCACTTTTTGCTTGATGTTCAGGCAGTGCTTCTTGTAGGTAAGAGCACGGTCCAGAGTGACTCCCAGGTATTTGGGTGCGCTGCAATGCTCCAGTGGGATTCCTTCCCAGGTGATCTTCAGAGCTCGGGATGCTTCTCTGTTCTTGAGATGAAAGGCACATATCTGTGTTTTAGATGGGTTAGGGATCAGCTGGTTTTCCCTGTAGTAGGCAGTAAGAACACCTAGAGCTTCGGAGAGCTTCTGTTCTACAGTCTCAAAGCTCCCTGCGTGAGCAGTAATGGCACGATCATCAGCATAGATGAAACTCTCTGTCCCTTCTCACAGTGGCTGGTCATTTGTGTAGATGTTGAACATGGATGGAGCAAGCACGCTCCCCTGAGGCAGGCCATTCTTCTGTTTCCGCCATCTGCTTCTCTGGCCCTGGAACTCAACAAAAAAGCTCCTGTTTTGTAGCAGGTTTCCTATGAGGCGGGTGAGGTGTTAGTCCTTTGTGATATTATACATTTTTCTCAGGAGGAGGCGGTGGTTCACAGTATCATAGGCTGCTGACAGGTCTATGAAGACAGCTCCTGTGATCTGCTGCCTTTCAAAGCCATCTTCTATGTGCTGAGTCAGGTTCAGCACTTGCGATGTGCAGCTTTTGCCTTTCCTGAAGCCAGCTTGCTGTGGAATCAGACATGGGTCTATTTTTTCCATAATTCTATGCAAAATAAGTCTCTCCAGAACTTTGTAGAGGTGGCACAACAGGGAGATTGGTCTGTAGCTTTTTGGGTCATTACGGTCTTTGCCTGGCTTCAAGATGGTGATGACTCTTGCTTTCCTCCAGATTTTGGGGATCTGACAGGATGCCGTGCAGTTGTTCATCAGCTCCAGCAGCCAGCGCCTTGCTTGGGGACCAAAGTTCTTGATTTGTTCCAAAGTTCTTGAATTTTAATTATGCTAAAGCTATATCTAAATCAGTCAAATAATGTAAATAAGTCTTCTGCTATAATGTTGTCATTGTACACTGCCTGGATAATGGAATGTTGGTAGTAGCAGTCCAACAACATTTGAAGGGCCATATGATTCCCACCTCTGGCCTGAATTTTATTGTTAGAACCAATTAGCATGGATCCAATAAACCAATGGTAATTCAATAAGCCAATGCTTATATAAGTCCAATTAATTCAATGGGTATACTCTGGAGCATGAAAACATTCCAGTCCAGGTAAAATGTGCTGGACTGGTGCTTATTCATCTGCAGATAAGATTCTCTCCTATCTCCAAAGCCCCCTGAGCATTCTTCTTAGATCTGTGCCAAATTCTGCACCTTGGATCTACCCTTTATGTTTTGATGAAAACTCAGACTGCATTTGCCACGCTATGGCTTTGAGCTCATTACTACCAGAGTTGATCTAGAGGCAGCAGGCAGGAATCCAGAGCAACCCTATAATAATTATGGGGAGGGGGTCATCATGGTTAATTTCCCAACACAAGATTGGGGTTTGTAAAGTTTGAGAAACTCCGGCTGCAACAAAAATACATAGCACTACCCCCATATCTAGGGGACCAGAATCCATGTCCAACAAAATATGCTGTCTTCTAGGTCCTTCAATATTACATTGTGATATTATTTGGCCAGAAGTCCTTCATTTCAATAGAGTTCCTATTATCAATGGTTTCACATATCCACATGAAGACCAGGAACATTTCCTCCATGAATATAGTGCAGTGATAATATTCTATAGGAATTATTCTGTCCAGAATAATGTGGTTTTCCTGGGTAAAAAAGTGCAAAAAAGGTATTTACTGTACAGGAACACCACTACAGTGTAGGGTGCAACCAAACTGACTGAAAAGTCCTAGATTTTGTTCCTCATCCTATTGATTTTACACTGGATTAAAATAAACTGATGTGTGACTCTGGTATAAAAGGTCTCTGATCATAATGGAAGCTGACAGAAAATATAATAAATTAAACAAAACATGTAAGGATCTCCAAACTGAAATCACAAAGAACAAGTACTAATCTGGACATTTTTGGACTTTTAAATTCATCTACCTGTGCCCATTACTCCCTAAGCGATTTTGCAAAAGGCAAACACTTACTGAGAACTATGTAATGGTGAGAAAATGCAGAGACCCAAGGCTTGTTTACGTTGACAAAAAGAAAAAACATATTCACTGTAAATGGAACACTGGATGTCCCCAAGAAATACCACAAGTGTTTGTTTGCTTTTCTTTTATTTTCTGGAAATTTCAGCATTTTGCTTCAGGGCAATCTGGAGTGCCCACCCACACAACCAGCAAGGTGTTCTTCATAATGATTAGGTGGAATTTCTTTTTTTTTTTTTGGAGTTTGAATCTGTTGCTCTGTGCCCTAGTCTCTAATGCAGCAGAAAACAAGCTTTCTTCATCTTCAATATGATATCCTTTCAAATATTTTAACATGGTCACCATGGACCTGATCACAAAGGCCCATGGATACAGCAAGCATCATCGCAAATCCATGGGGTCCCAGCGGGGTGTGTGGAGAACTTGTTGCTCCATGCCCCACATCACCCACCTTACATTGAACCTCACCCCATCCCATGTGGTGAAGCGTCACTGCCCAGCTTCCCCCCATTGCTCATAAGGCAACATGGGAAGCCTCCCATAGTGCTACAATAGCGGCAGATGCTGCTTGCTCCCCTCTTTCAGCAAGAAGTCCCTGTGCACCGTATAGTGGGCTCTGTGTCAAAAGTGGAGGACAAGCACTGGGTCATCTGTTCCATCTTAACCTTGATAGCCAGCTCCTAAGATACCCCTCATAGGGCATGGTTTCCTGATCTTCTACCATTTGCCCTCCTCTGGACACATTCCAGCTTGTCAATATTCTTGTTCTATGCAATCTTTGAGCCGGTGTGGCATAGTGCTTTAGATGCTGGAATAGGGCTTTAGGACACAAAAGTCTGAATTGCCACTCAACCAGGGAAC
The DNA here is from genome assembly GCF_037176765.1 of Anolis sagrei. Classification (NCBI taxonomy): domain Eukaryota; kingdom Metazoa; phylum Chordata; class Lepidosauria; order Squamata; family Anolidae; genus Anolis; species Anolis sagrei. Next base: position 65,765,081 of record NC_090022.1, on the reverse strand, counting down.
TCACTGTGTGACCTTGTCAAGTCACATTCTCCTACCTCAGAAGAAGGCAGTGGTAAGCTTTCTTTGAATAAACCCTATAAAAAAAAAACCTCTGTCCTTTATTTTAAGTTGGAATCCCACCAGAGGACAACAAGGCAGGTCAAAGACCCACAAAGCTTTGTCCTTCAACACCATGTTGCTCCTTCCTACATCTGTTCCTGAGGTAGCCATCCCATCCTATCTAATAGGAGCTCCAGCTCTACTAATGCTTAATAACATTTTAGAACAGTCACTACAACCAAAAGATTTGGATACCCATGGATAGACTTATATAAAGGATTATTATTTTACACATACATACAAATGTCATACATTTTGCTCCTTACAGGATATGACATCCAGTCAGTTTCAATTTAACTCAGAACTAAGGAACATTAGAAGGTAAGAACCATTCTAATATAAGCCAGATAGGGTCAGAACAGGGTCCACCTACCAATGCCCTGTAAGAAAGACCCTATCTGAAGGTACAGCATAACTTAACAAGCTAAGAGAGCAGTCTGTTCTTCACAAACAACTCTTTGCTGCAGACAATTATTCAATTGATGGGGACACTCAATCATTGCATTCAGTTCCTTTAGACACTCTAAATTTTTTGAAATATTATTTGAATGCTTTGGATTTCATAACTTCCCATTTACAGATGAACCTAGAGTCCACCAATGACTTTCCACAGAATAATAGGGAAAAAGAATTTATCTATAGTATAGAATTAATGCAGTTTTATAACATTTTAGCTACTATGTCTCAATGGCATATAATCCTGGAATTTGTATTTTCATGGGGAACCAGCAGTCTTTGACAAAGGCCAAATATCTTGTAAAATAACAGTAAAATAACAATGGTATGATTTCAAAGCATCGAGCCATAACAGTCAAAGTGGGTTCTTACTGCATTAATTGACCTTTTACCATCTCGTGGGACGCTTCTCTCATGTCCCCACATGAGAAGCTAGAGCTGAGACAGGAGCTCACCCTGCTTCTCAAACTACCAAACTATTGGTCAGCAGCCCTGCCGGCATAAGGGTTTAACCCATTGAGCCACCAAGGGTTCCAAACATTCAGGCATCCCCTGGACAATGTCCTTGCAGACAGCCAATTCTCTCACACCAGAAGTTTTTCAAGTCACTCCTGACATGAAAAAAAACTGCATTAATTCTATAGTGTAGATGTACTATAGACTTTATAAGCTAGCTGGCATTGCTCCAACACCCCCCCCCCCCCCGGTGCCATGGGAAGTTGCTGTCAATTGTGAGAGAAATAAGAACGAGCAGCATGAAAGCTTCCCATTGTATGGTTATCAGCCTCCTCTCAGTAGACTCAAATCAAGGAAAAGTTTCACAAGAACCGCCACCCCTTTAAATGTACCTGCTGCTCACTTTGTCATCAATTCCTGATTCAAAATTGAGTCTTTGGAATCAGTCCAGGCAGAATAGGATCATTTTCTGCAATGCCAATCAAGAACCATGTCTGAGGCTCACACACATCTCTAGAATAACAACAACAACAACAACAACACCTTTATTTTTGTACCCCACCTCAATCTCCCCAAAGGGACTGGGGGGGGGGGGGCTTACATGGGGCCAAGCCCGAACAATACAGTTAAAATATAACACACTAAAATACACAACAACAGTATAAAACATAATAAAAGCCAACCACATTATAACCATATATAAAAACAAGCATCAAAACCAACAAACAATAAACAAAGAAATGAATTTCTCTCATTTGGTCTAATTTAGTGGATAGAGCTAGTGTCAACAAGATGATTCAAGAGTACTGAATACAAATATTTTTGCTATGGTTATCCAAATCATACCATATGACTTTTACACCCTTCCATTGCCATAGCTTTTCTCCTTGACTACATTACGTAAACAAGAAGTTCAATATTTTTTAGTGGCTGCTTCAATTTCCATCTGGAGTACTGTAGCTGTCCTGAGTCCCCCTTCAGGGGTAGAGAAGTGACGGGGTAGAAATACCAGAAATAAATAATAATAAATAACATCCTTGGTAACTCAGACCTACTTCAGGTGAAAGCTTGAGAGTGCTACCCTCTCAGGAAATATGGATAGATACTATTTATCATGATAGTCTAATGAACCAGTTCTGAGAGATGAGAATAGGAGAAATTGTGTTTGGTATATGTGTGTACTTTTAAAAAAAATGTATTTACACATCCTGTCATTAATCTAAAGATTTCAGAGAAACATACAATAAAACCAAGTTGACTAATTTAAAGCAATGTGAAAATAAAGTGATTTTTAAAAGGCTAAAAATAAATTTAACAAGTCATAAGAAGACTGATCAACAAATTAAAATAATTTAAAACCCTGCATATGTAGATCTGTATATAGCCAATGCTACATTATTAAAAAGTGAACTGATGAGCCAGATCACACTTTTTATTCTATCTTCTTCAGAGTGCATCTACACTGTAGAATTAAAGCCATCTGACCCACTTTAACTGCCATGGTTCAATGCTATGAAATCCTAGGATTTGTAGTATAGTGAGGCACCAGATCTCTTTGGGAGAGAAGGCTAAAGACCTTGTGAAGCTACAACTCTCATGATTTCATAGCAATCAGCCAAGGCAATGAATTTGGGGTCAAACTGTATTCATTCTACAGTGTAGATGCACCCTCAGTCAACCCTAAGGAAAGCAAGCCTTTGCTAAACTGTTTTAAAATAGTAAAATACATCGAAGAAAGGAGGCATGGGGGACATTAATGTTAGAGCAGCCAAAAATGATGTGTTCTTTAGTAAACTACTGAAAATGCATGTTTACAGATCCTGTGGACAAGTCAGCATTTCCAGCCCTCCACCCAATCAAAGTGGTTCCAAGGATTTGTGCTCCGAGCATCAGTTTCCTAGCAACCAGGAAGGCAATCCAAGTGCATAGCATTTTACATGCTATACTCTCTTTGTAAATGCCCATCCTGGGCTTGCATGCACTGCTATTTTTGTTTGGCTTTATTTGTTTATTTGGAAGAAGGTTGCAGGGGCAAAATGCATATTAAAAATAGGGACAGAAGGCACCTGGAGGTCAGCCTGCCAAAGGGAGGCAAGACTCCTCAGACATACCTTTGCAAATGAGAATTTATGGGAGTTCATTTACAAGGGTCACATTATTTATAGAGAAACCCACAGATCTTTCTGTGCAGTGGTGCATTACCATCATCTAAATACTTATCTTGCTGAATAACTAATTTTTTTTCTTTGCTGCATTTACATAGAAATGTACATTTCAGCTGATTACATGACCACAGTATCGGTAAGCATGCATTTACCATAGTTTGCAAAAGAATGCAGCACTTCTCTAAAATTGATGCTGGTGCTGGGATGCCTGAGTAGTGTTCTACAACAATCATGACATAATAGTAGTAGTAGCAGTAGCTGTAGTAGTAGTAGTAGTAGTAGTAGTAGTAGTGATTCTTCCCCGCTTCTCCTTGTAGCTCGAGATGGGCTACAACATGGTTAAAACACATAATCATTGTAAACATTCTATAAAATACACATATTAAAACATATTTATATACATATTAAAATACACAGAATAAAGAGTAAAACACAGGGCACAAGTTTAAAATCATGATTAAAACTGATTGGGTAGGTCTGCTGGAAAAGATTGGTTTTAAATTCTGGCAGTTCATTTAGCTGTCGGATCTCTTCCAGCAGGCCATTCCACTAAAAAAAACACAAACCCAACAAATTAATGGATTTTAAAGCAAATCATGCTCTCACTAGAAGCCAAAATACACTAGAAAAGATAATCGTGCTTGGTAATGTGGGAGTCAATAGGAAAAGAGGGAGAGCTCACTACAAGTGGATTGGCTCAATCAAGGAAGCCATCATCCTAAGTTTGCAAGATCTGAACATGGCAGTTGATGACTCTCTCACAGGGTCATCCAAAGTCAAAGCTGACTTGGAAGCAAATAACAATCATTGCCATCCTTCAAGTGCTGATGTTCCAGCCAAAATTGCTCACAACAAATTAATATTTAACATAACTGCTCACAAAAAGACAATATAAACCACATAGTAAGTTAAACTGTCATGATCATCCTCATCATTGTCATCTAGAATTAGACAGCACAATCTTCTGATATGCAGCACACAAGTAAAAGCCAGGTGGAACTGGAATACTATCTTCAATTGGTGAAACAGTCCCAAAGAGGGAACTGTGTATTGAGTTTAGCAAAGCATGAGATAAGTAATAGCCTAAATCAATAAATACAAGATATGCATGACACAGCATATCACATACTTCACATTCATATCTATCTGTCTGTCTGTCTATTTCTACCTACCATGTATTTATCTTTTATCTATCATTACATCCCTGGTTTAATGACACTTTGATGGTTGAAAGTGAGGAGGAGCTGAGGAGCCTTGTAACCAATCTGGCATGTAGCCGGGGGGGGGGGGGGCGCTTGGGGGCTTCAGCCCCCCCCCCCCCCCAAATTCTCATGGTAGTCCGCGAGAAGGCCTTACTGGTACATTATTTAAACTGTTAAGTTTATTCATATCACGATCCGATCACCATGCTCAATATATCCCATATGCATGGGGGTATTGGGGTAACGATACAAAAGGTTTGCTAAGGTAGACCCTCTTTCACTCAGACTCAGCCCCTCCCCCCCCCCCCCCCGAATCAAACTCAGCTCCCCCCGAAACAAAATCCTGGCTACGGGCCTGTAACCAAGGTGAAAGAAGAAAGTGCAAAAGCTGGGTTGCAGTTAAACATTATATAAAAAAGATTATGGCAACAGGATTGATTGATAATTGGCAAATAGAGGAAGAAAACATGGAGGCAGTGACAGACTTTGTATTTCTAGGACTGAAGATTGCTGCAGATGCAGACTGCAGCCAGGAAATCAGAAGATTTCTTGAGGAGGAGACCAATGACCAATCTCAATAAAATAGAGTTACATAGTTAAAGCAATGGCATTCCCCATAGTAACCTATGGATGCAAGAGTTACATAGTTAAAGCAATGGTATACCCCATAGTAACCTATGGATGCAAAAGCTGGACCATAAGGAAGGCTGACCAAAGGAAGATTTGAACTGTGGTGTTGGGTTCTCAGAGTGCCTTGGACTGCGAGAACATCAAACTAGTCCATACTCCAAAGCCCAACTACTCACTGGAGGGAAGAATATTAGAGGCAAAGTTGAAGTACTTCAGCCACATAATGAGAAAACAGGAAAATTGGAAAAGATAATGATGCTGGGGAAAATGGAAGGAAAAAGGGAGAGGGGCCGATCAAGGGCAAGATGGATGAGGGTATCTGGCTTGACTTTGAAGGAACTGGGGATGGCGATGGCCAACAGGGAGCTCTGGCGTGGGCTGGTCCATGAGGTAACGAAGAAAAGGAAGTGACTGAATGAATAAACAACAACAAACACCCCTGGATTCAGTGATTAAACTGCTGCAGCTGACTCACAGGCATTCACCTGAGAATCCTGGCTACGTCCTCACAACCGTTCAGTGCTAAGGCTTTTTGCCAAAATGGAACTGTAGAGGAGAGTCTACTGAACAAGCCAGTACCTGCCGCATACCAGTACTGCCATCTGTTGAGGAGTTACGAAGATGGAGGCATTAACTTTTCATTCAACACTTGTATAATCCAATTTTTGAATCCAGATTATCTGCTTTGAACTGGATTATATGAGTCTACATTTCCTTAGAGGAAGACAATGCAGTGATTTTCCTACCCCCATCACATGTTTTCCTTCATTCTTTTCAAATTATCCATTTGCGTTCTTTCACAAAGGAGACATTCTCCTCCTGCTATCTCCTCCCCTGTTTTCTTTTACTTGAAGAAATTCTCTGTATTTGTTCTCATTAAAGTACTTTTTAACAGAAGATCACTAAATGGGATTTCTTTTATTCTATATTACTCTATATTACAATTTATAAGTACAAATACCTCTCAATTCAAAAGATAACTCTATTGAATTTACATTGTTTAAATTTTACTATTTAAAATTTTTATAGTGTTTAAAATTGTTTAAATTGAATGCATTGTATTAAGAACATTTGATAGAAGGCAAAATATCAGCATTTTAAGTCAGCTAACTAAATATAGTAATAAGACAAAATATGTCTATTTAATTTATTCATATTTACATATACAATGTTATTCCATGGACAAAGGGGAAGGGGGCGAGTGGATGAAAGTGGGGGAAAGATCATTAATAGTAGGGACACAACCTGCTCTGGTAAGATCCATCTTCGAGGATAGCAAGCTATCCCACGACATTTTCCTGCTGTCTTCTACTTCCTGCCACTGCCTTCTATCAGAAGTCGGGGGAACACCTGACTCCTGAAAATGGACATTTCTCTATGTCTTTTCATGCCGGTGAGATAGATTTGAATGTGTTGCCACCAGACTCCATTACAGCTTATAAAGATGTTGAGAAAATGGGGGAAATTTAGGGTGGGATAAGGTCCCTAGTCTTACAGCTGGTATCATAGGGTACGGAACAACCTTTGTAATGTAAACTAAGACTATTCCTATTGTGTGTCAAATTATTTATTTTACATATGTACATACATGTATATCTAAAATACATGGATCTGATTTAAACTGTGTAGACATATTGAAGAAGCTGCTAAATGGCAACTCAATACTTATATACAGCCCATTAATTCAATAGGTCAATGTGAGTTTGAGCTCACAGTAGGATTTAAATTGCTACAGATAGGCAGAGGAATGTTGAAATCCACATTACTTTCCCTATATAATACTTGAGAGAGGAAATGCAAATATCTGTATCTATAAGTGTTTGAAATGCAAATTTCGGCATCCAGAAGCATGAACCAGATGATATGCATGAATCGGGAGATAAAAAATATTTCTCAACTTTAAAAAGCATGAGAAGACAACTTTTTATGATTGAATATAATTAATAAGGAGGGGACTGTTCACATTTAGTATGATAGTTGATATACTGAATTGCAAAAGGCTCAGGATTTGTTGTATAGGTCAGAGTAGATTAAGAATTTGAAAGAAAAAGGTCCATAATAATCCCCTGCTAGTTCAGTCTCTTTTTAGGTATAAGTAATACATACATGCCTTAGGCATGAAAGTTTCTTGTATTCAGAAAGAACCATTTGTCTGACAGCTGCATAGAGTAGCAATTATTACTGTGTTCCACTGAAATACAGCACATTCCATTCAAACTTTGTTTATAACTGCATATAAAAGTTACACATCCAAATATACTGCACCTAAAGTTTTCAGCACTCATGAGCCAGAAACACATTTACTTATGTATTTTACTTTATTTTCACCCAAAGAAAAATACATTGTCTCTAGTCCTTACACCTGATTTTTAAAAAATACTTTAATAAGTTTTATTGATTTAGATCATAGTTTATAGCTAAATGAAAAGATTACATTATCTGGTTCACACAGATATTATCTGGTTCACCAGTTCAATTATCATATTAATCACACTGGGTATTATATATAGAGTATACAATTACAATTGTCGGTGCACACAGATGCAACCCAGTACATTATGAAACCTTAATAACAAATAACTAAAATTATAGCAATTTTGTCCCAGGGTATATTTACACAATACAATTAAATTAGTTTAATGTTACTTGAACTGCAATAACTCTATCCTATAGGCCTCTTGGATTTGTAATGTAGGAAGAAACTTCGAATTATCTCTAGAAATAATAACTCTCATGAACTGTTGCACCAGTTCATGAGAGTTATTCAAGGTGGTCAGTTGAAAGTTATTCAAGGTGCTAATCAAGGTGGTCAGTTGAAAGATTCACAGCTAGCCCAACTTACAAAAGCCCTTTGTCTCACCCTGGTCATTCCACAGATATATAAACCCCTTTTTTTCCCAGTTCCAGCAGACCTCACCTCTGAGGATGCTTGCCATAGATGCAGGCGAAACATCAGGAGAAATGCCTCTAGAACATGGCCATATAGCCCGAAAAAACCCACAAGAACTGTTGCATCAGAGTTTTCTAGAAGAGAACTGAAAGCACTGTATCAAACCTACAGTATATATCACACAATTTTCGTAAGATGCAAACACTGAAGTTAGAGTAGTATCAAACTGCTATAATTGTGTTATTTGGATACAGGACTGGTCTACACAACCCCAAAGACTTGAAGAGGTTGAGAAGTCACTCCTGAATAGCTACGCAACATGCAGAGACTTCTGTTCCTTATTGCAAATTAAACTAGATTAAACTAGTTTAGCCCCATCAAATGCTCTGGAGTATGGGCAAAACTCCAGAGCAGTCCCACACAATGTAGATAGCATGACAAGCTCTCATGTAGACTTGTCATGTAGACTCTCCACATAAGCTGCCACCACCACTTCATTTTTCTTTTGCTCGTCAGTACAAAATGTGGGATGGAGCAGGCCTGTATTGCCCCTATCGCTACTGCTAGATGACCACAAAGCTCTGAAAAAGCTCCTGGCTGATGCAGGTGCCCTCTTCTGACACCAGGAAGGACACCCATGTGACCCAGGAGAACGAGGAACAATCAAGTCCTTTTCTCTGCTGATATCAGGATGGGGTGCCCGTGATGGCCAGGAACTCTCCCTGAGGTCTGCAGTTATCTAGCAACAGCAATAGGGAAGGTAAGCCGATGCTCCAGTAGGGCTGACTCACTTTAAGTCTTGCTGGACCATGTAGACACCATCTCACCACCACCACAGCTCAGGTACAAAATGTCTCCAGGGCTAGACTGGAATATTAGTGATACATACTGGCCATCAGTTTGACAAGTAAGAAGCATTAGCCAGAGTTAATCCTCCATATAACTTCCATATTTTTACCAAAGAAGAGAATCTAAAGATTTAATTTCTAAATTTCAGTGAATGGGATGCTTAAAACAACCCAAATATTTCTGGACTCAAGCATTTAGAATAAGTAAAGGTTTTCAAAAAATGGAAGAGAGATTTGGTCAATTTTATTTGGAAAGGCAAAAAAGCCAGAATTGCTTATAGGAACCTTATTGATGGGAAAGACAGAGGGGGCTTGGCTCTGCCAGACCCCAGATACTATTATGAAGCAGCCAACTTTAGTTGGCTAAAGGATTAGATCAGACTGGAAAATAAGGAATTGCTTAATTTAGAAGGACATAATCTAAGATATGGATGGCATGCCTATCTATGGGATGAGAAGGACAGGGTGAATAAAGAATTCAATAGACATATAATAAGAGCCAGCCTTTTAGCAACGTGGAAAAGGTACAAGAAGGGGATGGAGCCAAAAATCCCCTTATGGCTGCACCCACTGGAAGCTGCACAGAGACCGGCCACACATACTGAATCTAGAACTTATGAAGAATATTTAGTCAAAGAGAAAGGGCAATGGAGACTTAAAGGTAGAGAAGAATTGGGGATAAAAGATTGGTTTTGCTTCTTTCAATTGCATGATAGATTTAGGAAGGACATAAATGTAGGAATTGCCTCTAAAAAGTCAGAGTTAGAATGTATCTTTGAGAAGGGCAACAAAGGCCCAATATCCAGGCTCTATAAATATATTTTAGAATACAATTTAATAGATAACCAGATAAAAACTGTTATGATTACGTGTTCCAAAGATTTAGGTAGAAATACTGATTTGGAAGAATGGGAACATTTGTGGGAAAAGGGGTTTAAATTTTCAGTGGCCATCTCAATTAGAGAAAATATGTTTAAAATGTTTTATAGAACTTACATAACTCCAGAATTATTGGCTAAAATAGAGAAAACAGGACAAGGAACTTGGTGGAGATGTAAGAAGGCGAAGGGATCATTTTTCCATGTATGGTGGGTGTGTAATATAGTTAAAGAATTTTTGGAAAAAGTGATGAAAGAAACAAACAATATGATTAACAAAAAGGTTAAGAAAAACCCGGAAATGTGCCTATTAGGATTATTTAGAACGTATATCAGTGCAGGAGATGAAGAAATTTGTCAATATTGCTTTGTTGTGGCAAGACTAATAATAGCCAAAACTTGGAAAGGGGGAAAAGAGTTATCTATTAAAGATTGGAGAGATAATTTAGCAGATTATATCCAAATGGCCAAGCTGACAAATAGCAGCAGAGGAGGAAATAATGAAGAATTTGCAAACAAATGGAGGCTGGCACTTGGGTATTTGGAAAAGAAGACAAAGGTAAACTTGAAGATTGCCATAAAGGGGATTCAGTGAAAGAAGATATTTGGATAGTTGTTGTTTAGTAATGTGATCCTGTTTTGAAGGGTTTTGGAGGTCAGGGGGTGGGGTTCACGGGTGGGGGATAGATAGATATGTAATGTTAAGGTATAATTAATTGTACAACCAAATCTGATTGTACATATGTTTAATGAGCACTGAATATTGACTCTTTTGGAAATCTTTTGCATATTTTTTCTTTGTTCATTTTTTTTCCTTTTGTTCATTTGTTTTGTTTTATACATACACTATGAAACAATAAAAATATTTTTAAAGCATTTAGAATAAGGGATATTCAGGCTGTATTGGGATATACTCAAAAGCTGAATTATTCATGGATAAAATACCATTTTATATTAGCCACAAATAATAGTGCAGAGGTTCATAGAAAGCAAGATGAAATGTTGGTATAGTATTGCTCAACTGTGACATTTGTTTTTAATTCAGACAAACATCCATGCTGAGCAAGATGGTTTTAGGCTATCAGAACAGCACAGGCATTTTTCCTGAAAGGAGCGCAACATATTTCATTTTTCCCTCAGAGGAACACAGTAGGCCATTTTCACACTTGCAGATCTTTGGCATATTTTGTTTGCAAAATTACCTGAAAAATCAGATGTGCACAGAATGAAACCAAAATGCAGTTTCAGTATGATGAAAACTTTGAAATGAAAGATTCCCTGATTTACTAACAGTGTGCTTGTGGTCTAGGACTAAGGACTGTCTTACGTAGTTTTAAGATGAACAGTCTGATTAGATTAGCTTGGTATTTTCTTAGTTCAAACTTCTTTTCTTTCTCTGTCCTTTCACAAGTTAATTTTGACCTGCTATAAGGATTGGGAGTATTGCTGGGCCCCAGCTGAGTTCCCTGCCACAGCTGGCTACCACTGGAGCCCTCCGGGACCATATCTACTCTCCTTTGCCATCCTTGCCTTTTTTGACTAAGTTTTCCCTCTTTGGCCTAGAGCAGATTGCACATGAGTGACAGGAGCAAGAAGAAGGAGCAGGACTTTCTGCTTTCACTTGCCCATTGGTGCCTTGGGCAGCAACAAGACATTGGCTTGAAGACAGAAGCAATGTAAGTAGTTGATGGCAGGGAAGATGGAAATGAGAAGTTCTATCAAGGACATCTTTCCTGGGCCTAACAAAAAAAATCTATATACATCCGGGAGCAAATACTGTCCCCTGTAGCACTACTATTATCTTCTTCTCAAAACCAATAAGCAAATTGAAAATGGTGGCACAAAGGAAAGGGGAGATTTCATATTCATAAATACTTGAAAGCACATTAGTAGAAAACAGCTGTTTTCTTAACAGCTGTGGTACCAAGCAATGTTTTCAAGGGAAAGAAGAACTATAGATTTGCTGCTGCTGCTGTTGGAATTCAGCTGAGTCCCCTTCAGCCACACAAGCAATAAGCAAAATAACACATGCTGTGAAAGTACCACCACAACAGTCAGCACAAATCTATTTAAATGGACATTTAGGAGATATTGGAAGTGGCTTTCAAAATGCTTTTTGACAAGATCTATATTGTAATTCTCCAGAATGGAACTAGTTGCAGAATCTCAGGTCATCAACTTCTGTATCGACACAGGCTTTGTTCCCCTTTTCTCACTCACCAACCTGAATATGGTCGATTTAAAATATATGCAATACATTTTTTAGAAAGAAAAAGAAAACCCACTTTCATGCCACACAACCATTCGCATTCATAAATGTGAAAAAAGCCTATTTCAGCCTTCAATTAACATTTTAAAAATTGAGCCTGCGTTTTGGTCTCTGCTGTAATTATAATCAGCACTTTCTTCTAAAGAGATAAAAAGGGAAATTGGAAGGCAGGAAAAGGGGAAATGTTAGAAGCCAATTCACTGGGCTTTTAGGCGTTTAGTCAATTTGCATTTTTAATCAGTGGAACGTTTATGTAATACCACAGAAGGACTAAGAATCCTTTGGGACAAAGAGCATAAGAACGATCCTTAGAATATCTATAATCTGTAGGTTGCTTCAAAGTTTCCTTTTTCTCCCCATGCATGACTGGAACAGTTGTTCAAAGTGTTCATTATCCTACTGCAAGCTGCTTGGGAAAGTCAATTTTAAACATAATATATGAAGTACTAGATTAAATAAGGAAATATTTGTTTGTTGACAGAACCAGTAAAGAATTGCTCAAGGGTAAAAACTGGAATGAGTACCTCAAGGCGCTGGCAATCACTTTAATAATTGCATTGCATAAGGCAATCCAAAGCCAGCTAGGCGTGCATCTCCACTGTAAAATTAATGCAGTTTGATGCTATTTTAATTGCCATCATGGAGAAGGCCCCCTCTCTCATTCCCCTATCTCAAGTTCTGGGTTTCCAGTAGATAGCACCCAGTTCAGAAGGAGCAACAGAACTAGTGATCGTTCAAGGTCTTAAGCACTGAGTCAAAATTCAAGGTCTTAAGCACTGGGCCAGAGAACCGGGATACACTGTTAGTCTTCTCACTAAGGAGTACTGGGCAAATCTTTCATGATCCCGTAGGGCCAAGAATGAGGGAAGTAGCTTGTTGTTGGTTTCTATTGCATTTGGAGCAGGGGAGGGTAAGTGGTGGATGCAATATCTGGGTCCCCAGAGGGAGCCATATAACTTCTCTCCAATGACTCGAAAATGCCTCAGCTCCCTTACAATAATAGCAGTCCTGCGTTCAGTCCTGCGTCCTGTGTTGTCCAATAATGTCAATTCATTCCATGTTCCAAAGTTCATCTTTTTTTATAGATGCAGTGGATCCTGCAAAAGGGCTGCTCAATTGTGGATACAGCTACTGGACTACTCAACTGCCTCAAATCTTGAGGTAGAATGACTGAATCCATACCCAACACCCATGTGCCAGTCTGTGACTGGGGACTTCCAGATTTCACAGTCCTGCCCCCGTCACCACTCGATGATCGCCATGGGATTTTTAGTTTTGTTTTATTTTTCTTGGAAGACACCTGTGTGTGAGTTTTTTAATGTGTGGAGGTCAGTGCATGGCTGATTAACATACAGTCCTCATTGAATGAGGTACCCAACCAGTGGCATGGGTAACATGACAATGCGGGCTTCTCATCTGTTGCAGCCTTCTTCCATCTTCACAGCTGTTGTAACATTTATTTATTTATCTATTTAGAGCTTTTATAACCCGGTCTTCTCAACCTCCGAAGAAGGACTCAGATCGGCTAACAACAGGAAATTCATACACAAATAAGCTAAAACATAATAACATCATAATACGGTAATACATTAAAATACATTAAAATACAGATTAAATAATTACATAAAGCCAAGTTGTCAAGGTAAATCACAAATTCATCACTGTGTGGTCAGCAGTTATTGACTCGATCATCATTCTGAGAATGTACCATGTTATCTTCTGCCTGCTCCACCACTGAGGTCTTTGGATTGCACTTGGTCTGGATCCTTCCCTGCAGCCCCTCCTAGGAGTACATGGCTTTGATAGTTACCCCCCCCCCCCATAGGTTCATTGGAACATGCAAGTTCCCTCATCTAGATACACCCATGGTGTAATGGTTTGAGTGTTGAACTGGGACTCTTGAGTTGCTCAGTCGTGGAAACCTACCAAGTGACCTTGAGAAAGCCACACTCTCTCTGTCTCAGAGAGAAGTACTTCTGAATAAAACTTGCCAAGAAAACTTTAGGATAGGGTTACCACAAGTCAGTAATGATATGAAGGCACATAACAAACAAAGATGTAGGGTCATCTAGGAGTTGTAATTGCTCCCTTTATAGGATATAATTGGCAAAGGATGCTACATAAATTGCATTCTTCTCCTGAGTACATATATAAGGCAGCCAAATATTCATCAAATGTTGCTGTAGAATGCAAATTACAGCACAGTAAGGTTCAAGGGCTAGTAAAAGGAAGATTTGTAAGCAGCAGGATTGTGGAACCACAAAACTAGAGGGGAGACAGACAGAGATAACTATCTTAAGCAACATTTTTAAAGTAAAAGCTAGTAGCAAAGATTTATCATGCTTAAAGATTTGCTCAGCCATAGGGCACAAGTTCTCATTCATTATACTTAATTACACCCAAGTGTCTATGGTGACAGCGATTTTTTGTTGTTTCAAATGAGGTGTCAAATGTGGCAATCTTAGGATTGATTTGAACCAAGAAGATATTTATGTCTGCTCTTCTCTGAAAATACATCAGAAAATGCATGCTGGAATTTGGTTGATATTCACAATTAGAGTACAATAATTTAATCTAGAAGATTCATTTGATTGAGACTGCATCTATGCTGTAGAATTAATTCAGTTTGACACCACTTTAATTGCTATGTCTTAAAGCTATGGGATTGTGTGAATTATAGTTTGGTGGGGGTCCAGCACTCCTTGGCAGAACAGGGTAAAGACCTTGTGAGACTACTGTACTAATTCTACAGTGGAGGTGCACCCTGAACCAATAGGAGTAGGCATTTATGTGAGCTTTTGATCAAAGTAGACTCTAAAATGGTATCTAGGAAGAAAAGAAGGAAGGAGAAGAAGGGAGGAAGGGAGGAGAGTAAGGAGGGAGGGAGGAAAGAAAGAGAGTAAGGAGGGAGGGAAGGAGGAAAGAAGGAGAATAAGGAGGAAAGGAGGGAGGGAGGGAGGAGAGTAAGGAAGGAGGGAGGAGAGAGGGAGGGGAGGGAAGGGAGGAGGAAAGAAGGAGAGTAAGGAGGGGGTAAGGAAGGAGAGTAAGGAGGGAAGGAGGGGGTAAGGAAGGAGAGTAAGGAAGGAGGGAAGGAGGAAAAAAAGAGAGTAAGGAAGGAGGGAGGAGAGAGGGAGGGAGGGGGGAAAAGGAGAGTAAGGAGGGAAGGAGGGAGGGAGGAAAGAGAGTAAGGAAGGAGGGAAGGAGGGAAGAGGAAGGGAGGAAAGAAGGAGACTAAGGAGGGAAGGAGGGAGGATGGAAGGAGAGAGGGAGAGAGTGAAGGAGGAAAGAAGGAGAGTAAGGAGGAAAGGAGGGAGAAAGGAAGGAGAGTAAAGAAGGAGGGAGGAGGGAGGGAGGGGAAGGGCAAGGGAAAGAAGGAGAGTAAAGAGGGAAGGAAGGAGAGTAAGGAAGGAGGGAGGAAGAGTGGAGAGTAAGGAAGGAGGGAGAGAGGAGAGTAAGGAGGGAGGGTAGAGGCAGGGGCGGCTCAACCCATTACGCAAAGTAAGCATTTGCAGTATAGTTGATTTTGCCCAGGGGCGCTCTTGAGGCACTCTTGAGGGAAAATAGACCTTGACATATGTGAGTTGTAGTTACTGAGATGTATAGTTCACCTATAATTAAAGAGCATTCTGAACTCCACCAATGATGGGATTGAACCAAATATGGCACACAGAACTCCCACGATGAACAGAAAATATATATCAGTGATTGGTTGGTGGGGGGCAAAATACTGTTTGCTTACAGTTGAAAATTATCTAGGAAGAGGCCTCTGGGAAGAGGTAATGTAATCAGTTGTAAGGATAAAACACAAACAGGAAAGTATTATGCTATTCCCCACTTAAGCAATTTTGCGACCTCTCAGCTTGAGACCTGCTGAACCAACAAATAATGTATTATATTTGGTCATAGCATCAGAATTGAAATATCATAGCACTGAAGTGAATACCAAATGTCCATGCAGGTATTCGGGATTTGCGATCTCAATGATTCCCTTAGTGATTTTGCAATGCGTGAAAACAGAACTGGCTTCATACTCCTGACAGAATTTGCTTGACTTTTCCTGTGATTTCTTCTCATCTCACATGTATGTGTGACCAAAAAACTTTTGGGGTTGTTTTTATTTTGGCTTGAGAAGCAGTTGCGCTACCCTGTCTTTCTCAGTCATGTCACAGCACAGACATCTTAGAGCTAACGTAAAACGTTGCTTAGCAACAAAGCTAAGCCCGCTGGGATAATCTCGCTGTTGATTTTCATGATTATATTTGGGACTCTTACAATGTGTCTTCCCCACCGTAAAGACTCCCATGCAAATCCCATCTTCTTAAATGCTTATCGTTTTCTTACACCTTAATTAATGCTTTCTAATCACAGGAAATATGCCTTCTTAAAATGTCTGTTTTACTCCTGTGAACAACCCTCAGGCACGGCGTGTTTAATGATGGGCCTGAAGGGAAAAAGTCTTTAGCGTCAGTTGACAGTCCATTGGGGTTTTATAGCTGCTCTTAATTCTAAATCTGAATCAGGGACCTTCAGCAATGGGGCTACTCAAGAGAATATTTGATAAAATTTTACACATTAGCCAAGATCTTGCATGGTGTTTGCATGGTGTAATTCTGCACTCATGTAGGTTGCATTTACACTGTAAAACAGGTATGGGCAAACTTGGGTCCTCCAGGTGTTTTGGTCTCCAACTCCCACCATTCCTAACAGCCTCAGGCCCCTTCCTTTTTCCCCTCAGCCACTGAGCAGTGACTTAAAGAGCTGGGCATGTTTAGCCTGAAGAAGAGAAGGCTGAGAGGAGACATGATAGCCATGTATAAATATGTGAGAGGAAGTCATAGGGAGGAGAGAGCAAGCTTGTTTTCTGCTGCCCTGGAGACTAGGACACAATGGAACAATGGCTTCAAGCTACAAGAAATGAGATTCCATCTGAACATTAGGAGGAACTTCCTGACTGTGAGAGCAGTGGAAGTCTCTGCCCCGGAGTGTGGTGGAGGCTCCTTCTTTGGAAGCTTTTAAACGGAGGCTGGGTGGCCATCTGTCGGGGTGCTTTGAATGCAATTTTCCTTCTTCTTGGCAGGGCATTGGGCTGGGTGGCCCAATGAGGTCTCTTCCAACTCTATGATTCTAAGCACATGAGCACTTTCAACAGAAAGGGGAAACTATGAAAATGAACAAAATCAGTATTAAAAAAAAACCCACCAGAATCAAGTCAGTAAATAAGGAACACCACTCAAAAACAGGGGAACTCCAGACAGCAAACAATCAAATTGCCAGTTAACACCTCCCAAACAGAGGATGTCTTCAGGCAACAACAGTAAGGCTACCTCTATGAAGATACCCTCAAAGATTGACTTTGTGGCTTCATGGCTACTCAATGCTATTCAAACTTGCTAATTGCAACATTTACACTTGCGTCACATAGGCAAGGGTTCTTTCTCTCACCCTTGATATTCCACAGATATATATGAGTGTGTGCGTGCATGCACACTCCATTTGCCTCACTTCTAACAGACCTCTGAAGCCACAGATACAGGTGAAACATCAGGAGAGAATTATGCTGGAACATGGCCAAACAGCCCGAAAAACTGAGAGCAACCCAGGCCCTTCCACACAACTGAATGCAATCCCACATTATCTGCTTTAAACTGGGATATATGGCAGTGTAGACTCAGATAACCCAGTTCAAAGAAGATATTGTGGGATTTTCTGCCTCAACATTCTTGGCTAATATGCCTTTTTGGAAGGGCCCCCAGTGATTCCAATCACGAAAGCTGGAATCACTGGTTTGTTTTGAATCAAACATTTGTTGAAATATGTTGCTCTGCTCTTCTATCTTCTGGGGTAGGAATCTACCCCTAATCATTCCATGCTGTTTCTGCCTCTAGAAGCAATCCCTTTTTTGAGACAGTAATGCCCAGGAACACATCTACATTGTTAACTGAGGTATGGCTCTGTGCGAGTTTCTTTTTCTGTATCTGGTTGGTTCCTGTGGAATTGGTTTGGTAATAAGGAGGGGAAAAGATAGCAAAGTGGTTGTCTTTCATTTTAACTTCAGTATGCAGCTGCCAATATCACATAATTTTTTTCAAAGACTTTGGGGAAAAGGGGAAAAGATAAAATTGCAGAAAAAAATCTGCCCCAATCCGTTGCATCAGTGGCTATACTGGAGTATACTCTTTTTCACTCTAGGAAGAGAAGATATTCACCTATTTTCTGAAGAATCAGCCAATAACTAGTATGTACTGCTAAACAAACACCCATGTTTAGTAATGGGTGATGAATAAAATCTTTCCTATTTTTTCTTTTCCCAGTCATCCAAGACAGTTAGCTTCAATTTTATGTTGGACATTTTTGTTCTTCAGTTAGTTTAGTTTCTGAAAAGACATTATTTGCTGTTTGGTTGCAGTCATACTTAGGGAAGAGTTATTTCAGTATCGACTTTCAAGTATAACTAATTCCCAGATCAAACCAATTATAATTATCTTCTCTGTGGAACCTTTGGGTGTCAGTATAGTATTATGTTTAGAGAAAAAAAACACTTATAATTTGATTTATTACTACTGTGAGCAAAAATATACAAATAAATAGATTTGTAGGTGGAACTGCCTGGGGCTCAATGTTTTATTTATTTCTTTTAAAACAGTTCCTATCTACCCTGCATCAGCAAATCTGAAGGCAGAAAGCAATTAATAATGTCACCTTAAAACCATTTAAAAATCAACTTTAAGGCACTTTAACAATTTAAGCAAACTGAAACATCTCAAGCAAAAACCAAGCCATGCTTTGTTCAGGTCCCACTACAGCTCTGTTATCCAATTCTGAGACATAGGAGCTACTGATTCATGCACATCTATGTCACTGGCATTCTGAATCAGTTTACTGATCCTCATATTGTCCAGAGCTTTGTATGACTGATGACAAAGAGACAGGGGTGCACCTACATAGAATTAATGCAGTTTTATACTATTTTAACTGCCATGGCTCAATTTTGTGGAATCATGGAAGCTGCAGTTTTGCACATTCTTTTAGCCTTCTCTGCCAAAGAGGGCAGATGCCTCATCAAATTTCAAATCACGGACTTAGAATCATAGATTCATAGAATTATAGAATAATACAGTTGTAAGAGACCGCATGGGCCATATGGTCAAACCCCCCACCATGCAGAAAAAGCATCATCAAAGTACCCCTGACAGATGGCCATCCAGCCTCTGCTTAAAAACTTCCAAGGAAGGAGCTTCCATTACACTTGAGGCAGAGAGTTTCATTGCTGAACAGCTTTTACAGTCAAAAGGTTTTTCCTAATGTTCTAAACCATTGAGCCATGGCAGTTGAAATGCTGTCAAGCTGCATTAATTCTATGGTTTAGATCAGTGGTTCCCAATCAGTGGTCCACAAGAATGAAAATATGGTCAGTGGCCTCATCATTACACCGTTGCCTCAAAACCGCAATGAGAGCAACTGGTCTCAAAAAACCCACTTATAGTGCCAAGGTAACAGGGATGTTGGGAGGGGAGAGGCTGACTACCCATGAAAGATTACTACTACCACATCAACTCTAGATTATTAAATATGGTTTTCTGTGGGCGAACAGATGATGACCACTGGATGGTATATGTTATGTATCAGAAACTAGAGCTGTTGTGGTCTATCCAATGCAATTTTCTGAATCACCACCCAAATTAACCAAACCAAATATAAAGTTAACCAAAAACTGATTTGTAACCCTTTTGGTACTAATGTAGGAAAGTGGTCCCTGATCAAAGTGGTTCCTGGACAAGTGATCCCTGACCAAGTAGTCCTTGGTCAAACAAAGGTTGGGAACCACTGGTTTAGATGAACCCAGAGCTGAGTGTCATCAATATACTAATGGCACTCATCTCGAAAGCCTAGCTTCAAAATTCCCAAACATCTTCAAAATTCCCAAACATCTTTGTAGAGACCTGTGGCACTCTACACACTAATGGCTAAAGGTGTCGATTCTCCATAACAAGCCATTTTAGAATGTATTATATTCTATTTTTTAGAAGTTAATGCTTTGAAACCAGCTATGATTCTGTGTCATTTATTCTCTTCTGCTAAAAAATGTGGACGCTAATTCTATTCCTTAACAAGATATTCGTCAAATGTGTGTACAGAATTATTAGAGAGCTTGTGTTGTTCTTTTTCTGACCTTCCTACCTTCTGTCACTGACTCCCACAGCACGATGTAACATTCTTCAGCAGCACAGAGAGGCAGTGATATGCTTCTGGGCAATTGCTTTGCATGGCTACATTAGTGACATAGCACTGACAGGACTGACAGTTCTGCCCTATAGGGCTTCCCTCCTCCCTTAACCCCCTCCCTCCACTCCCTGCAAACTCTATTTATACACCCAGGCTTTGAGCCCTGCACAGCATTTCCAAACTTGGATTCTTCTTGACTTCAGCCTACCCTCCAATAATAATAACAAATAAAGAGCTGAGCAAAATGATTTCAAGTCAAAGCTGCATTTGATGCCACAGTGTCAGAAAAGTAACTCAGAAAGGTGGCCTCATTTATTGGGGATTATATTTCAGACCGGAGTGTTACACCAAACCTCAAATCTGCAACACTGCATTATGTCATTAGCAATGAATTGTCCAGGCTCATAGGATGTTAAATGCCTCACGATATGACATGCTGTAAAAGGACACAACAAATGCTTACGACAGTCCAGCCACCTCTAGAGGTTCAAAAGAACATGTCCTTTTCAAAAGATGATATTCTTTGTATGCTCTTACACCATAATGCAGATCAGTCAAAGAGGGGCAGGATGAAAAATCTTATAGATAAACGATAAACATACATTTTGATTACTGGACCAATGTATTTATAGAATCATAGAGTTGGAAGAAATCACGTGTGCCATCTAGCCCAACCCCCAGCATACAGGAAAAGCACAAATTATCCCTGACAGATGGCCATCAGCCTCTGTTTAAAAGTTTCCAAGGAAGGAGTTTGGAGATACAAATAATGTGATATGTACCTGTGTTCTTTGTCTTTGTTTCTAAGGCTTTTGTTGAGCTCATAACCTGGCCTAGTGATGAGTCCAATGGTACCATATTTGAAATGGAGGAGTATAGATTATTAAGAAGAATAGTAAGCACTTACTTCAGTCAAGGTCTAGAAAGATAAATCCAGATTAGGAATGGCTTGGCATTTTCATAGAACCCCTCCCTTCCCTTACTATACTTTATCATATCATAGTGTGTCACTCAAGCAAATGTGAGTTGCATGGATATCACAGGTATTCTAGCCAATAAGCTGAGATTGTAACTATATTATATAAAGCAGTCTTGAAGGCAACCTGAATTTGGACTGTTTACTTCTGGGATCACATAGATTTGTGGGCTATGGATGAAAGAAACTGATATGAAGGAAATGCTGAGCAGCATTCCATGGACACAGATACTAAAAGACAAGGGAGTTATGGATAGATGGGAGTTTTTCAAGAGTGAAATACCCAAGGCGCAATTGCAAACAGTGCCAACAAAGAGAAAAAAATAGGACAAGTGCCAAGTAGCCAGAATGTATGTCCAAAGAACTTCTAACTGTGCTAAAACTCAAAAGAGACATGCACAAGAAGTGGAAAAGGGGTGAAATAACCAAAGAAGAATTCAAACAAATAGTCAACTCCTGTAGGGAAAAGGTTCGCAAGTCTAAAGCACAAAACGGGCTCAGGATTGCCAGGGACATTAAAAGCAATAAAAAGGGCTTCTTTTCTTACGTCAGTAGAAAAAGGAAGAACAAGGAGGTGATAGAGCCTCTTCGGGGAGAAGATGGGGCAATGCTGACAGAGGATAGGGAAAAGGCAGAAGTACTGAATACCTTCTTTGCCTCGGTCTTCTTACAAAAAGAAAGTCATCTTCAACCTCAGCAAGATTGAGTGGATGAGGGATTGGAGGTCATCCAACCCCCAAATTGGGAAACAAGTCATCCAGGAATACCTGGCCACTCTAAACAAGTTCAAGGACCCAGGGCCAGATCAACTACACCCAAGAGTATTGAAGGAACTAGCAGAAGTCATCTCGGAACCATTGGCAATCGTCTTTGAGAGTTCTTGGAGAATGGGAGGAATCCCAACAGATTGGAAGAGGGCAAATGTGGTCCCTATCTTCAAGAAGGGAAAAAAGGACAACCGATACAATTACCATCCGGTCAGCCTCATGTCAATGCCAGGCAAGATTCTGGGAAAAAATGTTAAGGAAGTGGTCTGCAAACAAATGCGGTCATCGCTAATAGTCAACACAGATTTATCAAAAACAAGTCATGCCAGACTAATCTGATATCTTTTTTCGATAGAGTTACAAACTGGGTAGATGTGGGGAAAGCCGTGGATGTAGCATATGTAAGACCTTCGACAAGGTCCCCCATGATCTTCTGGAAAGCAAACGAGTCCAATGTGGGCTAAGCAAAACTACTGTTAGGTGGATCTGTAATTGGTTAAGCAAACAAACCCAGAGGGTGCTCCTCAATTCTTCCTCTTTATCCTGGAAAGAAGTGATGAGCGGAGTGCTGCGGGGTTCCATCCTGGGCCTGGTCCAGTTCAACATATTTATTAATGACTTAGATGAAGGGTTAGAAGGCATGATCATCAAGTTTGCAGACAATGCCAAATTGGGAGGGATAGCCAAAAACCCAGAGGACAGGAGCAGGATTCAAAACAATCTTGACAGATTAGAGAGATGGGCCAAAACTAACAAAATGAAGTTCAACAGTGACAAATGCATGATACTCCACTTAGGCAGAAAAAATTATATGCAAAGATACAGAATAGGGGACAATGCCTGGCTCGAGAGCAGTACGTGTGAAAAAGATCTTGGAATCCTCGTGAACAACAAGTTAAACATGAGCCAACAATGTGATGTGGCGGCAAAAAAAGTCAATGGGATTTTGGCCTGCATCAATAGGAGTATAGTGTCTAGATCCAGGGATGTCATGCTACCCCTCTATTCTGCCTTGGTTGGACCACACCTGGAATACTGTGACTAATTCTGGGCACCACAATTGAAGAGAGATATTGACAAGCTGGAATGTGTTCAGAGGAGGACAACTAAAATGATCAAAGGTCTGGAGAACAAGCCCTATGAGGAGCAGCTTAAAGAGCTGGGCATCTTTATTTTGAAGAAGGGAAGGCTATTTATTTATCGTGTCATCAGCAACCATTGTATTACAATTCTAACAGAGCAAAACAAACACAGAGATTAAAAAGAAAAAAAAAACCACACAGATTTTGTAAATTTGGTATTTGGTTAAATGTCCTTTGACCAGTATCTGGCCACTTGGAGTGCCTCTGGGGTTGCTGCAAGAAGGTCCTCCATCGTGCATGTGGCAGGGCTCAGGGTGCATTGCAGCAGGTGGTCAGTGGTTTGTTCTTCTCCGCACTCGCATGCCGAGGATTCCACCCTGTAGCCCCATTTCTTAAGATTGGCTCTGCATCTCGTGGTGCCAGAGCGCAATCTGTTCAGCGCCTTCCAAGTCGCCCAGTCTTCTGAGTGCCCAGGGGGGAGTCTCTCATCTGGTATCACCCATGAATTGAGGTGCTGGGTTTGGGCCTGCCACTTTTGGACTCTCGCTTGCTGGGGTGTTCCAGCGAGTGTCTCTGTAGTTCTAAGAAAACTATGTCTTGATTTAAGTCGTTGACGTGCTGGCTGATACCCAAACAGGGGATGAGCTGGAGATGTCTCTGCCTTGGTCCTTTCACTATTGGCTGCTACTTCCCGGCGGATGTCAGGTGGTGCAATACCGGCTAAGCAGTGTAATTTCTCCAGTGGTGTGGGTCGCAGACACCCCGTGATAATGCGGCATGTCTCATTAAGAGCCACATCCACTGTTTTAGTGTGATGAGATGTGTTCCACACTGGGCATGCATACTCAGCAGCAGAGTAGCATAGCGCAAGGGCAGATGTCTTCACTGTGTCTGGTTGTGATCCCCAGGTTGTGCCAGTCAGCTTTCGTATGATGTTGTTTCTAGCGCCCACTTTTTGTTTGATGTTCAGGCAGTGCTTCTTGTAGGTCAGAGCACGGTCCAAAGTGACTCCCAGGTATTTGGGTGCGCTGCAATGCTCCAGTGGGATTCCTTCCCAGGTAATCCTCAGAGCTCGGGATGCTTGTCTGTTCTTAAGGTGAAAGGCGCATGTCTGTGTTTTAGATGGATTAGGGATCAGATGGTTTTCCCTGTAATAGGCAGTAAGAGCACCTAGAGCTTCGGAGAGCTTCTGTTCTACCATCTCAAAGCTCCCTGCTTGAGCAGTAATGGCACGATCGTCAGCATAGATGAAACTCTCTGTCCCTTCTGGCAGTGGCTGGTCATTTGTGTAGATGTTGAACATGGATGAAGGGAAGGCTGAGAGGAAGACATGATAGCCATGTATAAATATGTGAGGGGAAGTCACAGGGAGGAGAGAGCAAGCTTGTTTTCTGTTGCCCTGGAGACTAGGACACTATGGAACAATGGCTTCAAACTACAAGAAAGGATACTCCACCTGAACATTAGGAAGAACTTCCTGGCTGTGAGAGCTATTCAGCAGTGGAACTCTCTTCCCCGGAGTGTGGTGAAGGCTCCTTCTTTGGAAGCTTTTAGACAGAGGCTGGATGGCCATCTGTCAGTGGTGCTTTGAATGCAATTTTCCTGCTTTTTGGCAGGGGTTGGACTGGATGGTTCATGAGGTGTCTTCCAATTCTATAATTCTATGATTCTATATCTAGCTGGGTCTGCTTTAATTGGCACGGTTATTTGGATGTAAGCATTATATACCACATTATACCTACTTGCTCAAGAGTAAACTCAGTTGAATCTACTTTTAAGTAGATATTGATGTCCCATCATGGAATTGTGAGACCAGAATAGTTCTGAATAGTTCTCAAATATATATGAACAGTTTTCAAAATTCTATTTAAAACAAGCAAACAAATCAATATGAAATAAAATGATTCAGAATGCACATCCTCCAACATTTCACAGATAAAACTTGGACACATGTGGTTAACCAATATTAGAATATGATCAAGAGATCCAAGGTCATAAGGAGAAAGAATGCAATAACTGGAAAAGATTGGAGTCATTTGCTAATGCTTTTCTCCTGGGAAGGGCAAGAGTCAATCTCCCCTTCTACTTGCTGATTTACTGCTTTTACACTTTGAACTCAGTTTCTAGTGATCAAAATAAGCTAAGGACTTAATCACACTAGAGCATCTATCCACTTTTAAACCATTTTCTACCTCTGCAGAATTCTGAGGTTTGTACTTTAGGGAAGGATCTGTAAATACCTCAACCAGAGAGGCCCTGGGCTCACTAAACTACAAACACCAGAATTCTGCAAGAGGGAGCAAACGGATTTAAAATGCATTGATGCTATATCCCCCCCCCCCCCCCCCAAATTCATGACAGATGGCTACTGGATTAACTTTTTACCACTGTGTTTGGGTTTCCATTATTTGAACTATACAGATTCACAGAACACTGCAGTCATTTCAAATCTTTAAATTGTGTGACTGTTTGTTGTGACATTTCTACCATGTGCTCTGCATTGGGTTAAAGGGAGGAAAACAGAATAAAGCCATACTCTTGAAATTAACCCTCACAGACACTGGTCTTGAGAATCCCTAAAGGCCATTTTGTGTGTGAGTTTCAAATGTTTAGTTTGACCCTGTTATAGCTCCTTAGTTTATTTTCTTCAAACTGTATAGCTATTGGAATCTGTTCACCTGAAAGGATAATTTTATTCATGTTCATTTTATGTTTATTTTGAGATGAACTCTTCCTCTCACTTCAGATGAGTTGAGTCTGATTGCTTTATATACTAATCAGATTTTGCTTTGCCCTCTGGATCATTTTTTAAAATTCTATTCATTCTGTTCCAAGTAATCTGACTCCAATTGTATGAGTTTGGCATAGTATGCTCATATATTCAGCTGTTGCAATGGATATTTGCTATTTTTGCAACCTGTCCAAATATGAATAGTCTATTGAATTTCAGGAGCAGAACTTGGTTGTAATCTAGCAAAGCACTTTAAAATGTGCACATTGTAAAAACTGGAGCTATCATTTCAAAGATGTGTATTTCGTACTTCATCAAATTAATACTCCCTATTACTCTGACGTCCCTAGGGATGCTCTTTAATGACACATGTCACATCTAGATTTTCTGGTTACCTGAAGAAATACCCCCCCCATCACATTTATTATTATTTATTAAAGCATATTGACATCAATATGCTTTAATAATGTAACAGTAGTTACATTGGGAAGAGGAAAAAAAACCTTATGAAATCAAAGCTGGGTGTGCAATGCACAAAGCCTCCTGAGAGAGTGGAGAGCCGAGCGGGAGAAAATGACAGTCACAGGACAAGTAACTGCGCTGTCTGGTATGCCAGGCAGGGAATTTATAGTAAATAATTCCTTCAAAGATAAAAATTGTTGCAAACATTTGTTACCTGAAAAACAAGTTCCTATATTCACCTGGGATCCCATTTACACATTAGATTCAGAAGAAGAAGCTGTGAAAAGTGGAGTATGTGGCATCAAGAATTTAAAATGCAGAAGACACCATACTACTAACAGAAAAAAGCAAAGACTTGGAATGGCTATGGAAGAAGATCAAGGAAAAAAGTACAAGGGCAAGTTTACACTTACAGTTCTGGACTATGAAAGAGTCTTAAGGCAAAGTGGGAGTGCATAGTGATTAGTTGTAAACAAGCACCATTTGTGAACTTGGACAACATAATTCCTGATACGGAACATATACAGAACAAAAAATCAAAATTATTACCATAGATGATCAACGTAATTTTAAAGCAGGCAATGAAGACATTGATATAGTCAAAGATTTCCTATACCTTTGTTCATCACTGAACAAAATGAGAACGGCAATGAAGAAGTCCAAAGCCTGGAACTTGGGAGGACAGCTGGTGAAGGATCTAGACAAGATTCTCAAATGAGATGATCTATCATTGAATGCAAAATAAGGGTTGACCATGTCATTCCCATTTCTATGTATGGTTGTGAAAGCTGGGTAATGAGAAAGCTGATAGAAAGAGGATCAAATCATTTGAAATGTTTTATGGAAAAGATTTCTATGGATATGATGAACTGCCAAAAAGACAAATAAAGCCTGAACTCCCTTAGAAACCAAGATGACTAAACTGGGAGTATTCTACTTTGGATATATCACATGAAGACATGACTGATTAGAAAAGACAACAATGTTTAGTAAAGTAGAAGGTAGAAAAAACTGCATAACAGTTGGATAGACTCCATCAAGGACTGCACAGAGTTTGCATGTCAAAAGAAGGGCTGTTGATGATTGCATGATGGAGGGGTTTTTTTTTCATGAGACCACCATAGGTTGATTTGATGGCAGTTAACAACAAGTGACATGGAGCCCAAGAAACTTTCCAATTTCAGTGGTGGCATGCCAGTACTTCAATAGGGGCAGATTTCCTTCATCACTCATCCAATCAGAAAGCTGGGACTCTACAATTGGTTGCAGGATTGCAAGTTTCACATTTGGTCAATTTGTGAGAATCAACTGCATTTCCTGACATGCAATCAACATTCTGCAGAAAGAGTGCACCACAAGTAGAGAACAAAGAAGAGAATCGGAGGATTGAAAAGCACTGATGTACTCCAACGGGACATCCATCAATCACCTGTTCTGCTTGTTTTAGTACATCTTTAAGGAAATGTTAATGCATATTTGGGTGAAGGAAGGCTTTTATTGCCAAGTGTGACTTTCAGTCTGTTTTCAAAGTTCCTTTGATGCTTCTAGATCTTCAGTGGCACCTGGCATATGGATAAGGGTTGTTTAGATTAGGTGTGCTGTCTCTGATGTGTTCCTTACTCTTCTGTGATAGAAAAATAATGGAACATGGCCACTTTTAAACCCCGTGTCAAAGCAGTTGAACTGAGCCCCCTCCCCCCCCCCTCGCAGTTGGGCTGAGTGGATTGAAGCTAACAAGGAAACAATCACGGAGACAGAAAATCTGGCAACCCCTGCTACTTCCTGCAAGAATGTTGGTGGATTTGTGCATGCCCCTACCATGATGTAAACTTACAGCTACTGTCCTCAAATACCAATATGCCTAGTTTCTATACCCCTAGTGGTTGCATATTCAGTGTTAATGAAAAAGACATATCTCCTTCTCGTGGGAAGTTTGACTGGTCCATAAGGAAATATGGTGGTACGCGTGGTTCCCCTTTCTCACTACATGGACCAGAGGCCCATATCTAGCTGGCAGTGAACATGTGAAAAGCACTTGTCAACACACAAACATTAAAGAGTAATTGTCTCAATTCAGGTAGCTGGGGTGGTGAGATTGCACATTGTCATAAAGCAATCCAGGAATCTCCTCCTGGCTTCAGACATGCAGATATGGCTATAAACCTTTTCTACCACCTTGGTGTTACATATTGCTTCATACCTCAGATGGCCAGGGTGGCTTAATCATGCCTGAAGTTGGGACCAGATTGCTGGAGTGCTTTTTGATTATCCATTCCCACCCATGCACACACACACAGAGTTCTACCTGGACATGGCATCTTTTTCCTTCAGCTTATTAGCTCAAAAGTGGGAGTATTCATGTGTGCAGTACAACATTCACATTCCTAGTCTCTTGTAGCGTCTCTCAGTCTTGCAACACTCGCAGAGAGGCTGGGGAGACAAGGCAAGGATAATAAATTCCTGTGAATGATGATGTAGGGAAGCTTCAGAGGTAGTGTCAGGTAATCTGCAAACAATCAAATCCATGAAAGTGAAAGGTATGAATATGGAGGGCCAACTGTAGTACTATTATGTATTATAAATATTTTGGAATCATACTGATTTCAGACCAGTGTTAAGGTTATCTCATGTTGTTTCATGCTTCACAGGGCCATAACATTGGAAGCTAAGGAATGTTGACTTTCCAGTGTCACAAATTGTGCCAATCAACCAGGAATGATGTTGTCCAAGTTCACAAATTCTGCTGCCTTACAACTACCCTCTATGCTCTCCAAAAAATGGGAACTGAGAAATGTATATATAAGCAGATCTATGGGACAAACTAAAAGAAAGGCCTATAAAGATAGAAATGAAACTCTGTGGTTGATAAGAAAGAGTGGGTAGAAAATAGGAAGAGTGATTAACTGATAAAGTGATAAAGTGAAAAGAGCATGTGCTATGAGAACATGGAGAAAAAGGGATTTAACAGAGAAGTTAAGACAAACAATACTGTGTTCAAACTATAACATAAAAAGGTCTCTAAAACACATAAAAAATATCAGAGGGAACCTCAGAGAGCTTTGCATTGTGTCCCTGTTATGAAAAATGCAAATGAGCACAGAGGAGCTTGCAAGTCTTTGTGTATGTGTGCAACTAGTGATCTGTGACATGAGAACAAGTCCTCTCATGCCCCTATACCCCCCTCCCCCATGAATGTTAGGGATTGTACAGCAAGGTGACACAAAGTTGTGTAAAGTTTGGGGTACTTGTCTTCCTTTTCCTTTTGGATGAATGAGTCTCAGCTCATTAGCCCATAAAACAATGTTAGCAGAAGAGTTAACGTTAATCTTACTGAGCATGAGCTAGAGCATATATGAAAACGTACTCCATGGTAATACATCCAGGAAAAAAAAGACATTTTTTGCTACCAGCATTGCATCTTCAAAGAACCATGCAGCAGATCTGTTTTGGCTGCCTATGAAGAGTGTTCAAATTTTTAAAAATATTTTTATTGAATTTATGGGGAAAGAGAAAAAAGAAAAGAAAAAAGATGGGGGAGGGTAGAGGGGGAAAAGGAACTTTGTAAAAAGAAGGGGGGTAGGAGTATTTAGAGGGTAGGGAAAGAAACCAACTAGGGTAAAAAGGATAAAAAGATTTCCCTACTATTGGGGATAATAGTAGAGGAATTAAGGGGAATGGAATAAGAAGGGAGGAAAAAAT
This sequence comes from Anolis sagrei, assembly GCF_037176765.1. Lineage (NCBI taxonomy): Eukaryota > Metazoa > Chordata > Lepidosauria > Squamata > Anolidae > Anolis > Anolis sagrei. Next base: position 65,735,248 of record NC_090022.1, on the reverse strand, counting down.
GAGAAAAGAGGGTAAAATAAAAATAAAAAATAAAATCTTGTTGACTTCCAAATCTTTTCCTGTCTGGGGTATTAGTCTCTTAGATATTAGTTGTAGTTAGACTCTCTGTCTTCTCATACTTGCTTCATTTCCTTCTGTTCTAAAAAAAGTCATTTAATAAAGTCCAATCCATAGCGGTTTTGGGTTTGTCTTGATGATCTTTCAAAAAATAAGTCAATTTGTCCATGTTCTTTATATCCATTATTTTTAATTACCATTCTTCTTCTGTTGGGTTTTCTTTGGTCTTCCAATTTCTTGAGTATACGATTCTGGCTGCCATTGTCATATAATTAAATAGGATATCTTGATTCTTATTCATATCTGTTATCCCCAATAAATAATATTGAGGTTTCATTTGGAATTTTATTTTCAACATTTTCTGTATAATTTCATGAATCATTTTCCAATAAGTTTTAGCATTTTTACATCCCCACCACATATGGAAAAAAGTTCCAGTTTGCATACCACATTTCCAACAACAGTCTTTAATATTTTTATAGAATTTGGCCAATTTTTGTGGTGTGATGTACTACTGGTACATCATCTTGTACCAGTTTTCTTGAAGATCAAATGAATAGGCATATTTTATTTATTTATTTATTTTCAATTTTTCAGTTGATTCAGTCCTGCAGCCCAACTGTTATCTTGGATTGGTTACTGGGACTGCACAACCCACCTCAACCGGCTGCCAGTTTGTTTCTGGGCACAATTCAAAATGCTTGTTCTGACCTTTAGAGCCCTAGATAGCTCAGGTCTAGGCTACTTGGCTGATCACATCTTCTTGTATAAACGTGTCCGGGCCCTGAAATCTTCAATAGAAGCCCTTTTCTTGGTCCCAGCTCGGTTGGTAGGAACAAGAGCAAGCCTTTCTTCTCAGTGGTAGCCCTTGACTCTGGAACTTCCTTCTTCCCAGGGAAGCCAGAATGACCCCCTCCCTGCTGTCCTTCGGTGGCAGGTTAAAACATTATTCAGACAGGCTTTTAAAGAAGGTTTTAAGACTGAGCCAGGGGTGCTATGAGTTGGACATGACTAGACTTAATGTCAGGGGAAACCTTTACTTTTACTAGGGGTGCTATGAAGTACTTTCTGTATTTCAATTGGTTTCTAATGTTTTTAACTATTTATTGTAATAATCCTCTGATTAATTCTATTTTAGTGTTTTTATGTTTCAGGTTTTAAGTTGTATATTGCATTGTTTTTAATATTGTTCACCACTTCGAGTCTCTTTTAAGAGAAAAAAGTTGGTTATAAATATAACAACATCCTTGGCTATAATGACATCTGCAAATATTTTTACATTAACTGTCATGTAATTTGGGAACAGGAAAGGGACAACTCTAAAGCTCAATGGCCTATTGAGATTTAACAGCACAGCAGACAGGCTAATGTGCCATGAACAAACGCTTCTCTAGAACCACCTATTTGTTAGATTGGTGTCTCCTAGCAGCTTGTTAAAATATTGCAGCACTTCCTTTCTCAGTTAAATGTAGTAACCTGTATTTAAAATGATTGTCTCCAGAAAGGTATGATCAATGGCTTTCTTGCAACTGGTTCTTCCCCATCATGGCTGAGTTTATCTAAGCTTCCAGAAAATAGATACAGCTTTGTTTCTTGCTTGGTGGAAGAAGCCTGAAGATAATTGCTTTTTCACAAGCCAGAAGAGGTAACTAATCAGAGTAATGATGCCAGCAGCTGCGACTTCTAATGAAGTTTGAGACTGTTGCACTGAAGAAAACGATTCTCTTTTTCCTGGAAAACAAAAACAAAAGGTCACACTCAATAAAACTACCACAGCCAGGATGATCACTTCAAGGCCAGAATGGACTTTGTAATGTCATTCATTCACCACTGTTCATACAAGAATATAAATTTATGTTTTAGGTTATTGAGCATGTTTTATACTTGCAGTTAGTACTGGTGCTATATTTGGATCAGTCAAGATCCAGCACGAGAGTGCTACATGGCTGGGTACTTGGATAATCAACAAGCTGCTAAATTTGTAAGAGCATAAATATGTTAATGGCACGGTTGTTGAAAACTGCATGCTCCTGGAATAACTTCTTTTCTTGAAGAGTTCTATATATAATGTCATAACATGAGCCTATGTGTCTTTGCTCAAAAGTAAATCCTATTTAATTAAATGGGCCGACTTATAAGGAACTGAAAATAGACCTATAGAAAAACTGTCCAAGGAGACAAATTGCAGTCAGTCTGTCTGAGTGTCTGTCTGTCTCTCAGGTTTTTTACATTCTGCTTTGATTTTTAAGGAAGAAAGAAGAGAGTCTCCAGAAGATCTTAAAGCTCCAGTGTAGTCATAAAGACCCTACAAATATCTAAGCCATATGTGGTTTTATAGGTCTTTAGTGGCACTTTGAATTCTGCATGGAAAAGGACCAGCAGCCAGTGGAACTTTTGTGACAGGGGAGTAGTACGCTCCCTGTAGCCAGCCCTATTATTTTATTATTATTTTACAGTATTTCTATACCGCTTTTCTCACCCCTACGAGGACCCTAGTTGACAATCCCACTCCATTTGTGCCCAATTATGACATGGTTGGGCAATGGTGATTCATGACTCCAACAATAATACAATATCATGTGGATCATGTGATTTAATTGATGTTTTAATGCTATATTTTTAATAGGTTTGATTTTAATGTTTTTTTATTTACCAATGTATTAATATATGGCATTGAATTGTTGCCTTTGTAAAGCTGCCTTGAGTCCCCTTCGGGGTTGAGAAGGGTGGGATATAAGTGTGATAATAAATAAATAAATAAATAAATAAATAAATAAATACATACATAAATAGTGATTTTATTGTGACCATGGAAGAAATTATCCAGAATATCTCTCAAATAGTATCTGCACCTTGGATGTTTTTCTTGATGCATGCCTTTAAGTTGTTTCCAAAATATGGCAACCTTTTCACAGGTGGGTTTTTTTTAAGAATGGAAGGTTTCCCAAGGTTTGTTCAGAGGAGGTTTGCATTGCCTTCCTCAGAAAATGGAAGAGTTTAATTTGCCAAGGCCACCCAGTGGACTTCCATGTGAACAGGAATTCAAATTCTAATTTCCCCAAAGAAAGCTCCTTTAAAGTTTACACCAGAGAGAACACAGACTTGGAATTCTTCATCTAAGGGAAGGAAAAGTCCATAATTAATGGTCTACTATGAACTACCTATCACACAGCTTGTGTCTCAGTAGAGTTATCGGAATCAATTGTTCTTCTTGATGGGTCAAGATCTGTAACACAAAGGTTCTAAAACTCTTATGTACTGTAAAGAAGTATTAACGCCACCGAATGCCACCAAAACTGTAAGGAACCTCCGACAATGCTAATTAAACTGCCAACATAATGTATAGAGACGCTGGTATTAAAGTCTCTGTTAGTCTCTGTTTGCGTTGTGAGGTAATTTTGGTAGAGTGGAATGCACCGAACGTAAAATCAATGGAGATGAGGCAGTTTTTAAAATAACAAAGAGAACAAGTTTATTGTTGAACAAAGCTTGTGGTTGCAATATAAAGATGTTCAGCTTGGCATATACTTGATGGTTACAATATGGAGAGGCTATGCTTGGCATATACTTGATGGTTACAATATGACTTGGTAGAGATACAATTCAGCCTTTGATGTTACAACTTTTAAACTCTTGCTCTGGTGAAGGTGTCTATTATTCAGTGTTCCCTGCTGTGAATATCCTCACTGTTTGATCTATACTGGATCAAATAATAGAATTCCAGTCTTCCACTGACTGGCAATCGTACAAAGCCTCTGTTAGTTCTTTTTTAACTAAAGAAATCTAACAAAGTTTTACCCTTCAGCTCCCTAGCTGAAGAAATATTCACGAACACTAACTAACACTACACTTCTTCACTCCTCAGAGTCTCTTCCCTGACTCTGCTACTCTCTCAGAGTCCTTATCTGACTCTGCTACTCTCTCTCAGGGTCTCTTCCTCCTGACTCTGCTACTCTCTCAGAGTCCTTATCCGACTCTGCTACTCTCTCTCAGGGTCTCTTCCTCCTGACTGAAACTTAACTGCCACTTTCAAACCTTTTTCTCTCTAAGCTCCTCCCACCTCCTCTTCTGTCTTGTTTCCATGGCAACATATCTCTCACAGCTGGGCCGCTCCAGCCATAGGCAACCAATGTAAAACACAAATACAGTTTTAAACACATTATAATAAACACTTCTGTACATGTACAAACAGCAGAATTACTTTCCAAAAGAAAAATGATTGCTTTTAAGCAGTGATGTGTTGATCACAGTATCATAATAGTGATTCAAGAATAGTAGATATAAGTAAAGTTATAAACATAAACTGTTACTAATTCAAGATATACAATTAATACTTGCAAACAGTTTGTTTCAGAAAAGCATATTTAAAATTATTCTGATTGTTTTGATGCTCCATTTCCAAAGCCAGTCACGACATGTCACTTTCTTCTTTATTCTCTTATTTTCCAGTTCTCTAGCTTTCACATTTTTTTCCTGAAGAATCCCTAGTGTTTCCTACTATCAAGTTAATATGTGCCCTGTTTTATTTATATTGGCGTTTTGCAGATTTGAATATATTAGTGTCAAGTGACAGACCAGTATCCTTAAAGTATTATATAGATATTTTATTTTTTATTTACTGTGGCATATATTTGGATTTTCTTTTCAAAAATGCAACAATTCATCCTTTCTCAGAGGGATAAGAAAAGTAAAAAATCAAAATAAATATCTTTGTTGTTTTTTTCCTTCAAGTTGTTCCTGACTTAGGGCAGCTCTCAAGCAATCCTATCACAGGGTTTTTGTGGCAATATTTGGTCAAACATGGTTTGCGTTTGGCTCTTTCTGAAGATGAGGGCTGATCTATCTTGAAGGGGGACTAAGACCCCGTCTGCACTGCTGTATAATAGAGTGTAGATTCTTATAATGCAGTTAAATTACATTATATGTGTCTACACTAACCATACAATTTACAGCTGGCATCACATGCCTTGACCACATTCGCATTGATGACGTCTGGCAACGCTTTGGCATTGTTCCAATTGTGGACAAACTGCAAGAATCATGCCTCAGATGGTATGATCATATCCTCCGAGGTGAAGATGAGTCCATTTGCAAGATTGCTCTGGATTTAGAAGTGCCTAGCAAGAGACCAAAGGGACAACCAAAGCAATGCTGGCTGGACACATTGCACAATGATCTGAAGACTGCTGGCATATACTCTGACCAGGTGCACGATAGGGTGAATTGGTACCAACAAACCAGTAAAGTGGACCTCACCATCAAGCGGTACAAACATTGAAGAAAAAGCAAGTAAGGCACTGACCATGCAGCGCAGTTTCAACCTGCATTATATGATAATTTTGATGAGGTATGAATCAGCTTTGTGACTGCTACACTATGCATGGCACTGATTTGGGTTAACATGGCTTTGAACTGCATTAACCAAAGTCATGGGCTGCTTCTAATTCTTCCAGGCTTTCGGCCAGGGTAAGTAGTTGGACCGCTATTTACATGGCAACTTACGGACATGGTATGGCACTCACTGTCCCCTACCCATTCTCATTATTGCAGCACAGATGTTGTCTATTGCTCATTACCTTGAGTGACATTGGCTAAGATGCAAGGATGATCAGAGAAGGTAAGGAGGAATGGACAATTCCTCCTTTCATCCCTTCTCCTCTCCACATCACTTTGTGCCCTGGTCAGGCACCACTCCAGGCAACAAATGATGGACATAGGCTATGTTGTCCTGCTGGCTGCTGCTACCACAAGAACAGGAGTGGCATGTTCAGTGGTGCTGAGCCAGGTTATGTGACACTGGACCATCAGGACTCCTTCCCATTTCTGCATTCACCACTTTGAATCACCCATGAGAAAGTGTGACTCACACAAGGTCACTCAGTGGGTTTCCATAGCTGAGCTGGAATTCAGTTCCTGGTTTTCAGAATCATATCTCAAACTACTGCACCAAGGCAACTCTTAGATATATTTGTAGAATCCCTATGTTAGCTCTTTACTAATCACCACTCCTGACATGACAAAAAAAAAACCCCACTCCAGAAGAAAGTATGCCATATGAAAGATTTGCTCTTTGTGACTGTTTTTTGAAATTAGAAAATCCAATCATATGTTTGCTTTGAGGTGAACAAAATATTTAACAACAAAATCTGTTCTGCTCAGCAAAAGATATCAACATGACTCAGCACCAACAGATTGGTCTCCCATGTGCATTTTCACACACTTCTCCAGTATATATTTACAGAGCTGATTTATAATTAGCTATCTAGTGGTGGACTTCTGAAAAAAACTGTCATTGATTAAAGGAAAGGGATGAAACGAGTCTTAGGAAAAGCAGAGATGGGGATCTCAAAGTTTACAAGAAGAGTAGAAATAACAACACAAACGATCTCATTGCATTTCAAACTGAAATTCAACTCACTGAGAAATTCTAATTTTGATCTTTTCACACCCTTTCAAGATTATGTTTGCAAATTATTGCAAGGAGGGGTGGGGACTATTTTGCTACTACTTTTATTTGACATTCTTTACAGGCACTGGCTTTCATATCATTGGAAGAGATAGGTCTTTAGATGGTTTTTAATTTTTGATAGCTTTTTTAGCTGTTGCAGCTCCCCGAAAGGTTATTCCACAGTTTTGGGGCAACTGATGTGACAGTCGTCAGTCAGGTTCTGGCAGGATGGAGTAATTGCCTCACAAAGGACCTAAGTGTTTGGGGTGGATTGTATGGGAGAAGGTGATCCTGTAGGCAACCTGGGCCCAAACCATGTAGGGATTTAGCAATCAAAACCAGCACCTTGTACTTTGCCCAGAAACAAATTGGCAGCCAGTGGAGTGACTTTAGGATAAGTGCAATATGCTCACTCTTGGATGTCCCTGTAACCAATCTGGCAGTCCTACTTTAAACTTGCTGGAGTTTCTGAATTTGCACAAAAGTAGCCCAATGTAAAGTTCATAGCAGAAGTCCAACCCTGAGGTTACCAGCACGTGCAATAATATATTTAGGTCCTCCAAATCTAGGAAGGAATGCGGCTGGCATATCAAACAAAGCTGGTAGTAAGTATTCCTGACCATCACATTAATTTGGGCTGACATTAGGAGAGTCAGATCCAGGAGCACTCCCAAGCTGCAAACACAGTATTTCAGGGGGAGTGTAAACCCATCCAGAACTGGTTGACACATCTCTATCCTCCGATTAGGACCCTTCATGGCGAGCACCTCTGTGTTGTCTGGATTCAGTTTCAATCTGTCTTTCATCCATCCAACCCATTACCTTCTCCAGGCATTCATTCAGAGGAGACACACTATCTTTATCAAAAGCTTTTTTTTAAAGCTTTTTGTTTCCATACCCTTCTATTTTCAAATCTTACATATATTTATGCTATTTATTCCTGATTTTATTTTCCAAACTTTGGACTTTGCTGATTCACACCCAGGTATTTTACTAGTAGGTTTCCTTGATGGACTAGAAGATGTGAAGGAATATCCCTCTTTCCTTCCCCCCCCCCCCCCGCCCCCCATATTCCCATCTGATTTCAGTACATCCAAGTAATGGTTCCCAACTCCCTGAAAGGGAAGTAGGCAAATATCAGTTTCTCAATCCATAGCTCCCTCTTTACCATAAAAGTAATTTAGGGTGAGGATTTGCTAAATATGTGTAAAAGAAGAGGCCATACCGACGCACAAAATTCTGGAGAATTCACATATATAGCACATGCTCATTTATATACATACAATGTTGCTCAAAAGCAAAATTGTCTTCATAAAAATCTCTGTGTAAGATATGTACAGTAGGCTCACATATTACACAAGTAGTCCGTTCTAGGACCCTTCATGAAATACATTTTTTGTGTAACCTGAAACTTTATTTTTGTTACTTGGTCTTCCAGATGAAGCATACCCTGAAGGTCCTAAAAATACTCTAGGACTCCAGCACAATTCTATGATCAATGTCCAGAAGAACTTGATCATAGAATAATCCTGGGGGCTTATAGAAAACTTTTGTCTAGGAGTTTTCTAGGACCTTCAGCATGATTCTGTGTTATTCATTTTCTTCACATATAAATGAAACTGCATTCAACAAGCTCATGTAATAAGCAGGCCTACCGTTTTATTAAGCATAGTAATCTGTTGAAGAACTCTTTGGTATTTGACTCAATAGTAATTTGATAAAATCAAAATAAATTCATTTTGAATAAAAATGAATATATTTGAAAGTTTCTATTGGATGAATTGTTGCCATAGAAACAAATTCTTAGCAGCTGAAATCTATTAGTACTGCTCTCTTTTTTTCTTCTCGGTCTCAGGTTAAATAGCGAATTTGTTGAAATGAAATGACCCTCCAAACACTTTAGTCCTAATTGGAACTATTTATCTGCCCTCTACTAATTACCAGCTGACTATTGCTGCAGTATATTAAATAAACAGTGGTAAGGAAATATATCTATTGCTCACACGAAGAAACAGAACACCAAAAAAATGCCTATATTCAAATCTTTTCTAAATTTGTAATCTGAAGCACACTTTCTAAAGAGTGATCTTCATGCAGCACAGCAGGATTAATAGCTGAGGATGAATGGCTCGAGATTATGCTAAATTTAAAAACATGAGATCAAAGTCAAGAAATGCCACTGGGAAGTATTGCTTTGCTCAGGAGGAAGACAAGTCCAGCTTTACAAGTGGAAACTGCTGTTGTTGCTTGTTACAATTGCTAAAATGACCCTTTCTGCCATACCACCTTTACAATGGAAGGGACAATCTTATCACACATCTGCTGCCAGTAGCGTTACATTAATTTTCATATGTGCCTATACTTGGAGATGTGAGTTCTGGCTATGGTGACACATACAATTGGCCCTCTATATTTGTAGGTTTCACTTTTGTAGATTTGATTACAATGTTCTCCTTAGGAACCTCTAGGTCCTCCAGTCTAATGCTATTGTCTGCTCCCACCATAGAGTTGTGCTGGAGGGCACAGAGGTTCCTGGAGAGAACAGTTCTCCAGTAGGTTCTCCAAGATTCTGTGATCAATTTCCAGCAAAGGCTTAGCATAGAGCTGTACTAGAAGTCCTAGAGAATCCTATAAAATATTCTCTTATCCAACACAATCATGACTGTGTGACCTTTAAACTGATCAACTGACCCTGTCTTGTATGGATTAAGGGTCAGTTTGCTGGCTTTCATCCAGTCTTTTATTGCTGAAAGACAGCGTTTTAGAACCAAAACAACTTCATTTGACTTTTTTAAAAGTCAGAATTATGTTTTATTAGCATTGTGATGGCACTGAATGTTATAGCTTCTGGAAAATGGATGCTCTTCATTGATAAACGTCCTAACCATTAAGAGAAAGCATTTTCATGCTGAAAAAGAGGTGAAATTCATATGTATTTTATTGCATTCATGCCCACACAGGAGTACCCAACCGCAGCTATTCACTGTGTGTGTGTGTTGAATATGCACACAGAAAATACATGCTGATCATCTATGTAGCGGGTTGTGTTATACAACATGGAAGCCATGGGTTTGGACTAAGGGTATGCCTTCCATAAACAGAACAGCTCCACATGAAAGGACACTTTGTACAATTGTGGAGGAGTCTCCAGATCACAGCCTGTCCTATTTACCTTTTCCTTCTGTGTAGTATGTTCAGGGTTTTGCACATATGTGTTATCACAGTAAATAGTACTGGGCAAGGAGATCTGCTTCCACCAGTCTTATTTTGCATCACCCTGGCTGTGATCCGTTGTTATCACATGCAATGCAAGATGCATTCAGCTTTCAATAAATGCCATTGGATTCAGCCATAATCACAAGCATTTCAGGGTTTTCCTTGCATACATACACTGACAATATGCCAGCAATGGAAGCAGTTGTTCAGGAGGGAAAAGAATGTCTTATCACTGCAATTTCCCTAAGAGCACCTCCACTGATACATACAAAGAAGGCACTGCCTTTTCCAGTTGACTGACTGCTTAATGCTTTGCACCACTCAATGTTCCTTGTAATTCACGGTACTTCTGGGAGCTACACTCACACCCTATTGTAACATAACACTTCCCGTTGTGTGATAGGAATGTCTTCTGCTTTTTCTCATTAACATCATCAGAGGACATTAAAAAAAACTCATTAACATCATCAGAAGAAAAAAAATCACAGGACAGGACTGAAAGCTGTGTATTTGGTCAGCTTCCAAGCTATAGCAGCTGCAGTGGATGATTAGTTTCATGTGGTGTCACTTGCATTTTTTATCCATATTGTTTGTTTGGTGTGGATTGGTTTAGTTTGTGGCATACCGTTTCTTTTTCTTCTCAATATATTTTTCCCTTCTTGCTAAAACAGCTGCAGAATCAATGTTCAGAGAACATGGCTGATCAGTATCATATATAAAAAATCACCACTGTCTCCATGTTCTCTACAAAACTGTGTGGCAGCAAGCTTTTCCCTATATCAATTTTAAATAGTCCTGAGCATGAGAACTTAATGGGTACCATTTTCTATACCTGTACCTGGAAACTGCTTCAGGAGCACCTGGAGTGCCTATTTGAGGGACAATATCTCTCATTTAATGGCCATGACTCAATGCTAGCCAATGCTAGGATTTGTAGTTTGGTGAGGCATCTGCACTCTTTTGCAGAGGAGGCTCAAGACCCTGTCAAACTACAGCCCCTAGGATCCCATAGCATTGAACCAAAGCAATTAAAGTGGATTCATTCTACAGCATAGATGCACCCCAACATTTTCTTTTCCAATGCCGAAAGTTTAGGTGTTCTAAATTACAAAGAGTACACTTTTTTGCTGCTGCACATTACATTCAGCAGCAAATCCTTTTTTTGGTTTCAGGGTTTGGGAAATTGAGGTGCACATTAGATTCAATGGTGCATTAGACTCCAGTAAATACAGGCATTTGGTCACTTTTTAGGATACTGAAAGGTTGTGTTTCAGATAACTTATGATGTTACAGCTGATGATCTTTGGCCCTATAGATAGTTTTGCCAACAAGTCCTCTCAGCCCCATAAGCCATACCTGTGAGGGATTCTTGTGCAATTTCCTCACCCCTCTAATATGAGTAATAATGAATTATTTATTTATTTATTTAGCAGTTTTGTATACCGGTCTTCTCACCTCCATCGAGGGACTCAGGCCGGTTTCCAACATCAATATTACAAACAGTCATTAAAAACATCGTATTCCAAATTACAGTAAGACATTAAAAAGCAAAATACAGTCATATAATTACAATATATAATTATAATGATCTCACTAAGAGCAGTCCAGTTTTGGAATATTTGCCACTTGGAACAGAAACTATCCTCATTTTGGTGGCAAGTTAAAATGTGACTGATCAGTCGAACATTCAGCACCTATTAAAATTATGGCTCAGCTTCTAGATTTTCAGATTGCTGTTTATAATGTTCAAATTATTAAAAGTGTTTTGAGAGTGTTTAATTGCTTTACATTACATTATTTGAAATGTTTTATATTCCTTTGGGGTAATGTTATCAACTTGAGATCTGTTGATATAGGCTAGATTAGAAACATTTCAATAAAGAGACAGCATCTTTGAAATTGCTACTGATCATATATCTTTGAAAAGCAAAGCAAATGAGCCACAACTTCTTGGTCAACTTATGAATGTCTCTGTTTGGCTAATGCTGACCTCCAATTGCTTGCATGGCACAGACCCCCTGGAGGACCTTGACATGCTGCATAACCAAGGGAAATCAAACTGCTGTTTAGGATTGATAGATTGGAGGCAAGTTTTCGGAAGGAAACATAGCATAACAATTTTTAAAGAATAAATGAGAATAAGACATTTTTCTCTGAATGTCATACTTTAATCTCCAGAAGACCTGTTTATCATCGCTCTCAGAATCAAAACTTGTCCAACTTGACAAGTATTTTGCATCGCCAGGATATAATAACATGATTTAATGATTAACATCCATGAATTATATTGTAACAGTTCTTTTTATATTCATGCTTTCTTTTGTAAATTATCTTCCATGTGGAAAAGCCATATGAAATCTCAAATACATATTTTGCTGTAGTTTCTCCAAAGATAATTATCTATTAGTTAAGGTGGTGGGATATGACAATTGGCCTAGATACATTGGGCTGTGATTCCCATTGGTCCCAGTCAGTATGGCTATTCATTAGTATTGTGACAACTGTTTTACACAATATCTAGACAGAACTGGATTACCAACTTGTGGTATGTATATGGCTGCAACCCTACTTATGAGATGGGGTGTCATGCAGTAATCAAGATGTTATTGGGCAGCAAGCCCAATAATTGGCTGATGCAATTTAACAACATCTGGGGACTGCATGTTTCCCACCCCTGTACCAAAGAATGAGTCCAGTTGTGGTTGCACAGGATTTCATAGCATTGGTGTTGACTTTTAAATTCTAAATAGCTTAGGTTCAACATGCTGCGACATTGTAATAGAGGGCTGCCTGTGAAAAGGTTTCTTAGCAATGTCCATCCAACATTTATCTAGGGATGTAAATGCCAGCATCACCAAGCATCCACATTAGATACATTTGGGTGCCAAGCTAAGACCATGGTTTTCTGGGAGTAGGCAAAAACCTTCTGGAATTGCAGTGAAACATCTCCAATTTCAGTACTACAACATACGTCATGAAGCAAAGGAGTTCTACAATGTCAGTGTGCCTTTTTTATTTATTTGTTCACATACTGATTTTGTCAAAATAAGGACCGCCCTTGAGCTTGCACAGTTGAAAACCATTACACAATTGATAGCTGAGCCTTGTGTGCCTTGGCAACATCAGAGTGTGGTCAAAGGTCAATTAACAAGAGGATAATTTTTTACTAATGAGAAAGAACATCCAAAACTACTACAGAAAACTTGGAGTTTCAGAAATCCTGAAAAAAAGAAACAATTAATAAATGCAATGTAATGGTCAAAATCCTGTGTGGCATAGTATAGTGTAATAGTTCTTCATGCAGATTTATTTATTTGCTCTACGGCTAGATATTCAACATTCTCTGGACTCACCATTGAGCCAGTGTAACTTCCCCATAACAATTCTATGACTGGTATTAAAACATTACAAGGTCTTTGTTGTGTTTTCTCCTGGCAACTATGGCATGTGAAATACTGTGTATTTCACTAGGGGGCTGCCCAGTTGCTTTCTCTCCATTCCAAATAACTACAGGTGCATTTGGTTGAGGTAAGGTAAACAGTCTTCTCAGTGGCTGATTCTAAGATGTGGAATTTCCTCCCATGGAATGCTTGCTTGCCCCACCTCCTGCAAGCAGGAAAAGACTTGGCTCTTAAATTCCTATGGCAGGGGGAGCTTTTAATCAGGTAAGTTGCTGCCTTCAACTTGTTTCTGATTTAAGGTGACCCTTAGGCAAACCAATCACCTTGGCAAGATATGTTCAGGGGGGCTTTGCCTTTGGCTTCCTTTTGAGACTGAGTATGACTTGTCCAAGGTCACTCAATGAGTTTCCATGTAATGCTATTATTTTTAATTATGTTTTAATATATTTTAAATGGCTTCAATTTACTGTTTTTAACAGAACTGCATATTATATTGTTTCAAAACTTTTGTGTCAAATAGAATTTAGCTGTACTTTGCTTTTAATTCAATGTGAAGCACATTTATGACACCATAATGCAGTGGGGTAGATGGATTTGCTGGCATCGAGAGGAGACCAATGGGTAAAGTATGATAGCTGGGACCCAGTGCTGGTAGCGCTATGCTGGTTGTGTAACGTGGCTCTGAATTAGAGAATGGAACACATGCGCGAGACACTGCACCACGTGCATGAGAGACCGCACACAGTGAGACACACAGCTGCGACAGAGTCGACAAGGTAGTTCACTGGAAAGGAGGAGGGAAAACAGCCAAGCATAGTCATATAACCTATCCGGAGATACTATCCAAACATGTTCACAAACATTGTTGCATTGGAAGGAAGGATAAAAAGAAGGGGAGAAATAGGAGAAGTGGTGAAAAATTAATCAAATCCAGTAACTGCTACATTACCTCACTGTTATCCTGTCCCACCTGCGTTACATTACTTTACTGGTATCCTGCCGCAGCTGCGTCTCTCACTTGGTGCACTGTCCCTTCTCTAATTCAGAGCCACATTATGCAACCAGCATAGTGCTACCAGTACTGGGTCCCAGCTATCATACTTTTACCAACCAATGAAACAATGCCATGAGGGGGCATGGCCTGAGTAGGTGATTTAAGCCAGCCATGCACCCTCCCCCCCCCCCCATTTTCCTCTTTGAATTTCATTTCGCATCCCATGTTAGGAAAAGGTTGAGATATAAATCAATAAAAGAAATAAACCCAAGCTCTATATCATATATTACTGTGTCCACCATCACTACTACCTGAGCATCCAGGGGTAAAGCCAAGTTTAGAAGTATTCAAGATGGGCCAATACCTAGTACATTTAGCACTTCCTGCCTCCAGATGAAAGAAGTGATTGGATTCCATTTACTTTGGAATCTGTTTGGTCATAAACTATATTAAAAGTCCACCTAGATTCTGATTAATTTAGTGCTCAGTCAATGTGCTCAGGAAGGGACATATGCACACTCTCATTTAGGATTCAAGAAATGGCAGCTTAGGGAGTGATTATTTTAGCTATGTACAGTCATTGCTCTGATCTGTTTGACAGTTCCACTTCTCCAAGGACCTATTTGTGGTAAGAGATGGCAATAAACCACTTATTCCAGAACACTGCTATCCAGTCCCCAGGGCCTCCTCTAAGTTGAATGATACCTACAGCACACGTATATAGGACACATTTGCCTGACACTTCAATTTAACCATATACATGCATGGATCTCTTTGCAAATTACATTGTCCCTATTTCCCTAGACATAATTCATTATATGTAATGCTAGTGAAAACCCTGAGTCTCCACTGCATCTCTGTCCTATTACAATGATTTCACATGTCTCTGCAGGGTTCTGTTTACATGAAAATGATCTTAACTGTTAGTTTGCTGTACTCTACATTATGTCAACCCATCTTCCTAACTTCATCCCCAATTCTCTATATCCACTGCCAGCACAGGTTTTTTTCCTGGGAAAGACCAATTACTAGTGCCACTTTTTTCCTAGGGCATAGGGGAAGATGTTTGGTATAGTATGCGAGGAATTTGAAAAGTGACTATTGTTATTTTAATGGAAAATTGACTCTGTAGCCCTTCCTTGGAAGATTGTAATTTTTTCTGTGTCCATTTGAATTTTCTTTTGCATAAATTCCTTGCTTTGGTGTTAAGCATTTCAAGTACTCTCTTAATTGACCTCAAGCTGGCTTTGTTGTTGTTGTTAACTGGCGTCAAATTGACTTTGACTTATGGTGATGCTATTAATGAAACAACTTCAACCTATCATTCACAGCCCTGCTTAGATCTTGCAGGCTCAGGGTTCCCTTGATTGAGTCTATCAATCTGCAAGGTCTCTCCATGGATTTTCAAGGCTGAGGCCTCAATTAAATTCCAAGTTATTTTCTCTCAAGTGGGCATACAAATTTTATATTGATTGGTTGTACCAACATGTCAAAGTTATTATTACTGCATTCCACCAATGTAAGGAATTCTAATTCCTTAAGGAAATTTTAATGTTGAAATCAAGCATACTGCTGCAGTTAAGTGTATTGTTATCATGCTGAAATTTTCCCTCCCATCAGGTAGTGCTTATAATGTCCCAACTCATATGTCAAAACATAATTTCTTCCTCTTCTTAACTTTTTCTAAGATGTCATCCACCCAAGGAACCAGTGGATGCAACACTGAGCTTAGCTAAGTTTACTCCAACTGCAGTAACCAATGAAAAATCTCTGACATCTGAGAGAGATATATGCACAATTATACAAGACTGAATATATCAGGGAGGGAAAAACTTTGCATCAACAAAGGAAAAAATGTAAAAAGAAATAAACTAAGTAATTCTGAGATTCTTTCTTGATACACTGAATCCCATATTTTATGCAGGTTGCAAAATGACCTCTGATTAGTTATGTAATATATGGAAATCAAAAGGAGCCAATCATATTTCATGAATGGAAGAGCAGAAGAGATTGATCGCAGACAAGGATTACAAAAGGAAATGCCATCAAACTGTATTCAGAAGCAATATGCTAAGTCAACGTTATGGCTATTGAACAGTGCTGAGAATAGATGCTAAATGCAATCATTCCCTCCTTGAAAACAACAGGGAATGTGAATCTTTGTTATGTAGAGAACATTATCAGCATTTGCAACATCATAGCCTCTTCTCCTTTGGGAGGTGACACATTTTATAATTCCTAACACACACACACACACACACACACAGAGCAAATCATAATTGCAAACCTTGATCCAGAGATTAACATTTCATCTCCAAAACTGTTTACAAATGTTTAGTGCTCATTTAGATGAAAAGCTGTGTATCTCTTCCCCCACTAAACATAATATTGAATTCAGAAATGACAACTAATATTTTACATTTGTATTTGTTTATATTTGGTGTTTTCCCCCCTGATTACGAAGGTCATTGTACATTTAGCTCAACATTTTAGAAATATATGGGAAGGAGATGTTTAACAATGTTGAACCATATGGACAACTGAAGTCACTAATTTCCATCTCTTCCTTGCAAAATAATCTTTGAATTCCTATTATGTAGAGGGTACTGGCTAATTAGTTCTCCATATGTTCCTGAATTGTAGTGGCTTATGGGCCAAGTGTGGGATAAGACCCACTTGCATGGATAAAGGCCAATGATGTGTAGTAATTTCTAACCTGCATTGGATAAGGACTATGTATAATTCAGTAGCTCCATTCAGTTGGTGCCTGTAATTAATACAAAGTTTGTAAAGTTGTTTTTTGTGTCCTGTCAATATGCTACCGCCCATAATAAATTATGAAGGCCAGAAGCCTGTCAACAAACTCTGTATTACATTATTATTATGTCCAGCAGCCTGTTGGTAGGACATAAAACACATCTTCTGACTTTTGAACCAGTTACAAGTAAAGTCAGATGACCAAGAGAATTCCTCTGCATCTATTTCTTTGAATGTTTCGTAACAATACCTGTATATACTACATAAAAAACACAACATCTTTCCATTTAAATTCTAGTTAGGAACAAAGATTTTCCCAGCTTCTATCTCCCAAAACCATGGCTCTAATATCCAGATTCAGGGACAGAGTAGAAATTTAGATTTGGGGGGGGGGGGGGGGAAGTGTGCAAAAATACTTGATTTCTTCTGCAGCATCACTTTTTCAATTTGTATGAATATCACATCTGTGATGGCCCAGAGTTCTACATACACCATGTGTATACTTGTGTGTCCTATTTGCTGCACTTCCACATCATTTGTTTTATGCCTTCATGTTGTTTCAAATATATTCCTTTAGCTTAGCATCTTAGAAATATACAAGGAGGAGATGTTTAGCAACCTCTAAGGCTATTAAACCTCTAAGGTTGCTATATATCTAGTATTATATAAAGTGTTGTTTGGCTTGTGGTCACTTGAAGGCAAAAGAACATTCCATATAACCAGGTTTCTGAAGTACACGCTGCTTCAAGCAGATGCTGCAAAGCAAAGGAAACAACAGGTTGTCAACTAGAAAGTCAACCAACAAGTGTTGAGTCAGGAGTTGCAAAATGTTGTGAGATAGGTTATGGGAGGGGAAGGCTATTACTTTGTGTTCTCCTGTTGTTGATGTACTCAAGATAGCAGCATGAATTATTACTGAATTTGCTAAAGCACTTTGTGACCTTTCAGGATGAAAGGTGTAATTTACCTGAAAGCAAAATCTTTTTATTGTTGCTTTATTATCGTAATCATGAATGTACTGATATGTGCTTTGTGTTTAAAGAGGCACTCTGCTAGATAAATAGCAGTTTTTAGAAAAGAGCAGTTGCGATATATATTTGGTGCAATCCAAAGAATGATTGTATTGTTCAACAATGCCTATATTTTAAAAAATCACCAATTTCCTTCTCCCACCAAAAAACAATCGCTACGGAGTTGGAAAGTTCACCCACATTGTGCCTAAGGCTCCCATTTACACTGCCATATAATGAAGTGGAGACTCATAATGAAGTTCTATGCAGTTAAACTGCATCATGAAACTGCAGTATATGGTCAGTGCAGATGGACTTAATAGTGATACAACCAAAGCCATTTGAGGGGGCATACGCAAGTGGCTCTCAATTTATAGCAGACTGTGTTCCTTAACTTGTGATGTAAATTTAAACTGATGAAATTAGGAAGCTCATTCAAAACCAAGGACAATACATTTAACAGATAAATGACTTTCCATAAGGAGACCAAAATAATACATTCCAAAGAAGCTGACAAAGCTATGAAGCTATTGACTTTACTCAACCTACTGGTAATGTTAATGAGGCTCAAAGCAGAAAAAGAAATCAAAGCTAGAGAAATATGAAGATGTTCTCCAAAGAAGAGGCAGACATATAATAATAATAATAATAATAATAATAATAACAACAACAATAACAATAATAATAATTTTATTTCTTACCTGCTTGAGGTGGGTTAAAATACATAAAAATAGCAAAAACACTGCAAATACACACATTAAAAAGTACATCTGTAAAAGATACATACCAAAACATGTTTCTATGCAATACATATTAAAACAGACATAACAGAGATTAAACAAAGGACATGCATTCAAATCCATGTTTATGTTTAAAGACTGTCTGGGTAGGCCTCCTGGCAGAGACAGGCCTTCACTTGTATCTTAAATTCTGACAGCTGTTATCCAGCAGGTTGTTCTACAGCCTTGGGGCAGCCAAAGAACAGTTCCTCTGTGTGATGGTTGCCAGTCGGGTTCTGGCTGGTTGGAGCAGACTCCCCCCAGAAGACCAAAGCGTGTGGGGTGGATTGCATGGGAGAAGGCAACTGTTGATCCCAAGGGGTCAACAGTTGGGCTGACTTGCCATTAAATGATCATTGATAGACTCAAATCCAAATGCCATGGTCAGCTTTTTGATTCCTTTGATTCTCCTTTGACTCCTTTGATTCTCCCATGAAGCTCCTGTTCCTTTTGTATCATCTCATTTAAATAATAATCTACTGCAATAATAATCTGAGCCATTTTAGGAGTTATCTAGGATAATATAAATATTTTTCTTAAAAGTCATTATCAAAACAGCTTGATTCAGACTAATTTGTTGGTTATAGTATGGGCATTGTGCCCATACTAGAGTATCTTAACCTGTGCTAGATTGTCCTTACTTGCTGTTGGCTAAATATTATTAGGAAATGATAGCCAGGGTTTGCCACTTCCTATGCCAGCTATGGATAAGTTTCAAAATTCTAACAATTGCCACTATTTTGTCAATATATTTATGAGAAGTTGTGATTCAGCATGGAAAATTTTGCACAACCATGGGGAATGACCTCCGAAATGCCCACCTCCTGATTTTCCTCATTTTAGGCTGGCTTTAGACCTTAATGTGTAGCTGTTTCTCACAATGGAAATGAGCATATGTTGCTTAGAAGGCTGATCCAAATAGGAAAAGTAATGCAGCGTTAAGTCAATTTTCAGATCATGAAATTCGTCCATATTCCCTATGGGACTTTGCTCAGCGGGAATACGATGCAACTTAAGCTACTTGTTTTATATCATAACACACATTTGTGTCACCAGGCAGGCTTATAGTACTCTGATATATGCTCCAAATTGAGGACAATTCTATAATAAGATTATAAATCTTAACTCGCCAGCCCCAGCCCACCATGCCTGCCCCAAACACACACATCCGTCCTAAGAATCAATATAAATGTAAAGAGTTCTTGTGGATTTGTTGTCATGGAAACCACATATCTTCTCTGCTTCCCCCTGTGTGGTTTTCAGCTCTTTTCTTTTCCTAAATTACCATTCTGTCCTACATTCTACATTTTAATTTTGAGGGGAGGACTTTACTCCTTTTTGAACAAAATGTGCTTGAACACAGATTTTTAAAAACAAACAAACAAACAAACATGCAGAGTAGTTTATGGAATCAAATAGTTCTCACTTTTCCCCCTGGACCTAAGTACAGAAACAGTCATATCGACTGTAGCAGTGATTTAATAAAACACAATTTGCATGTCATGAGACCAAAAATATCATTTATATTTCTATAATATCATTCTTATGATATGCAGCTCTGCCTGATTTGCCCTAAGGTCTCCCAAAAAAGCACATCTTTCTCGAAGGAGAATTCCCCACTATCTTTCAAGTCCACATAGGTCAGTGTTTCAACCTTCTTAATGCCGTGACCCGCTCATGTTGTGTCATAAAATTATTTTTTTGGATGCTACTTCATAACTATAATTTTGCCACTGTTATGAATTGTAATGTAAATATCTGATGTGCAAGATGTGTTTTCATTCACTGGACCAAATTTGGCACAAATACCCAATGCGCGCAAATTTGAATACTGGTAGGGTTGGAGGGGATTGATTTTGTAACTTGGGAGTTGTAGTTGCTGGGATTTATAGTTCACTTATAATCAAATAACATTATGAAATCCACCAGTGATGGAATTGAACCAAACTTGAACCAAACTTGGCACACAGAGCTCCCGTGACCAACAGAAAATACTGGAAGGGCTTGGTGGGCAGTGACCTTAAGTTTTGGAGTTGCAGTTCACATACAACCAGAGAGCACTATGAACTCACACAATTCTGGATCTGGACCAAACTTGACAAAAATACTCAATTGCCCAAATGTGAACACTGGTGGAGTTTGGGGAAAATAGACCTTGACATTTGGGATTTGTAGTTGCTGAGATTTATAGTTCACCTACAGTCAAAGAGCATTCTGAACCCCACCCGTGACAGCATTGGGCCACACTTCCCACACAGAACCCCCATGACCAACAGAAAATATTGTGTTTTCTGATGGTCTTTGTCAACCCCTCTGATACCCCCTTGCAACCACCAAGGATCCTGACCCCCAGGTTGAGAAATGCTGATTTAGGCATTTCAAAGAAGTAGAAAGGTGCAGTGCAACCTTAAATGTGGGAAGAGTTTGGATTCAGATGCATTGATTCACAATGCAATTTTAAAAGATGGTGAAGATTTGCACGAATTAATTGTGTTGATGAAAGATCTCAGCTGAGATCAAAACACGCAACTTCTGACTCAAACAAAAGTATTGCAGGGAACAATGGAGGAATTGTCACCTGTCAGATTGTGGATTGAAATTTCTGTCAGACCTGTTCACTAACAATGGTGATGAATGATGGGAGTTGCTCCTCAGCAACATCTGGTGGACTGAAAGATGTTCACCCTGTATTCATATAGTCACCCATCCAAACAAAAGAGACATGATGACTGTGTTTAAATATTTGAAAGGATGCCGCATTGAGAAGGGGTAAGCTTGTTTTCTGCTGCTTTGCAGATTAGGACACAGAGCAATTGATTCAAATAGCAGGAAAAGAAATTCTATTTAAACAATAGAAAGAACTTCCTGATGGTAAGATCTGTTCAACAGTGAAATATGCTGCCTGGGACCATGGTGGAGCCTCCTTCTCTGGAGGTTTTCAAGCAGAGGCTGGATGGCTATTTATCAGGGTGCTTTGATTCTGTTTTCCAGAATGGCAGAATGAGGTTGGGCTGGATGGCCCTTATGGTCTCTTCCAACTCTATGATTCTCATTCAGGCGCTTTGAACTGTAAACACTGATAGGAATGTATTCACAAAAATGGGTGTCTCTCAATGTGAACTAAAGGGAAATGGGAAGCTATCTTGTAGATGATCCTTGATCCTTTCTCACTGACCTTTTTTCTCCCATTCTATTCCAAGGTGGTTTAAAACAAACTGTTACTTACTAAGTGCAGATTGTCTCATTCAAATGCTTAATGCCTGGAATTGTTTCTGCTACAAATAACCCAAAAATGAAACCAGAGGTTTGCAAGTACACTGACATGTATCATTTCTAATTGTGGGCTGTCAAACCTTTGGGACTTAAGGACATTTCTAGCACAAGCTTTCGTGAAAAGAGTCAATTTCAGCAGATCCAGGCAGTAGTCAATATAACTTCCAAACTGAATCTGTGTTCTTGGTTCTTATGTGTACCTCTTTGTGTTACTGAGTGCCCATTTGGAACCACAACTGATATTTTTAAAATGCCTTGTTTGGTTCTGTTTCTGTCATTAGCCATACACAACCTTATGAAGAAATAAAGCCCACAATTCAGGCTTGAAAAGTATCCACTCAGATCAGAAATGGGAAAAACTAATCAACTCCTTTGCCCATTCTGCACACATACACAAAATGAGTCACAGCTTTAGGAATGACTCTCAGCTTCTCTGCCATGGTGGTTTTGAAAGGTATTAATATATAGCTTTCTGTGGCAATCATAGCTAAATCCAAAAGCAATGAGCACCCTGTGTGGATACGTAATTGCTACCTTATGTGGTCCCTGAAGACTTGATTTCAGCAGAGCAGTCATGTGCGTTGCAGTCCATTTATAAGCCCCTTGAAACAGCATTACAGACGCATGAATTTGCCACATGTTGTGTAACTTCACACTGTAGCCCCAGAAGACCAGTTGAGTGTAAAAGGATTCCAGATGGGAATTTCAACGCTAAATTTCATGTCATATTATTTAACAGGTTAGCTTTCATCCCTCATTTACTTGCCATCTGTCATTCTTTCTGCTTTGCAGCAAGATCACCAGGGTCATGTATGTGCTTCTGGAATCAGGCAAAAGTGAAAAACGAATGCCAACCATGTTCCTAAAATGCTGTAATTAAAAATAAAAATCTGAAATTATATCCATCCTGAATCTTTTTAGCTACTGGGCATTTTGATCAAAGGCACTTTAGGAGGAGGAACAAACAAATGTAATAATACTGGTAACATTTGAATTGCAATTCATATATATATATATATATATTATGTTAAACTCCAAAGATCAATTTATCAATTAATCAATTAAGTGGATAAAGGGTGCTAGCTAAAAAATTAAAATATTTTACATCAGATTATTGCTTCAAGATAAAGGAAATTCCATTTGACTATATATGCTCAAAGGCATTCTGTCACACATAAAATACATTTCCCATGGGAAGAAAATGAACATATTGGGAGTTCAATGCATGTCACTGTGTGACAGGAATATTTGCTTTTGGGACCATAACTCTAGTTTCATGCTAATCCATTTATTTGCATGTTGTCATCCTAGGGTCAAGGATTTTCAGTAGGGCTGGATGTGTTTTTCAATTTCTCTTATGGATTTGCAGTGTTTTATGAGTCTGAGGAGAGCAAGCATGGTATAATAGTTTGAGCATTGGACTATAACTCTGAAGACAAGGGTTTGCAACTCCATTCAGCCATTGGGTGACCTTGGACAAGTTAAACTCTCTCAGAGGAAGGCAACCCCTTCTGAAAAAAATCTTGTCAAGAAAAATCCATGATAGAATTGTCTTAGGGTTATTATTTCAAACAACAACAACTACAACAACAATTTTTATTTTTATTTTGCAGGCAGGGGTAGACCTACCATAAAGCAAAATGAGACAAATGTCTCTGGCATTATTTTGGATATCATGATGCAGGGATCTACATTCTCAACTGCTTCATTCTTGTCACCATGGGATAAATGATATTTCTCCACAGTATTCTCTCCATAATTAAATATCCTAAAGTGATGCAGAGAAATGATTTTGCATAGGATGACATGTAGGATCCCCACCCCAACACACACACACACAGTTGAATATTTCTGCATGACAGAGGTTGGACTAGATCAGTGGTTCTCAACCTGTGGGTTCCTAGGTGTTTAGGCTTACAACTCCCAGAAATCCCAGTTAGTTTACCAGCTGTTAGGATTTCTGGGAGTTGAAGGCCAAATCATCTGGGGACCCACAGGTTGAGAACCACTGGACTAGATTGCCTTTGAGGTCCCTTCAAATTTATGATTCACTGTTTTGTCTCAGGCAGAAAAATTTCTTGGATCATCCCTATACTAAGTATCCTCATTCTAATAGGCAGAGATTATGCTGCTCTCGTGAAGCAGTGTGCTGTGTTAGCAAAACACATTTTTTTACCATACAGATGGTAATTTCAAATGGATGCAATGTAAAAACAAGTACTGGAAGTGTCCCAAGAACCTCAGCATTCATATTTGGCTTTTGTTATTTATTCCAAAGTCCCCATTAAAACAACCAAAATGTCAAGCTTTCTACATCTGCAAGGTTTAGGTCTCCAGAAATCTTCAGTGTGCAAACATTTTATTTCTCCAGAATACATCATCAGATGGTACAGCAGGCTAATCCTCAGCCATGGGATCTGTATTCTGTTAATCTTAAAATGTAGAAGTTAGGAGGTTGTTAACATTCATATTACTTTAACAGAGATTTCCTGCATGTATCTAGGAGGGTAAAAACCGACCGCTGTGTAAAATAATTGTAGTTCGCCCTCTGTATCCACGGTCCTCTGAAGGCAACTATAAGGCTGACATGGCCCTCAATGAAAATGGGCTTGCCATCACTGCACCACACACTCTTGTTTTTCCATGGGTAAAGAATATTTAAGGCTGTTATATTGTATTGAAAGGGATTGGTGGAGGCTGAACTGGGTGTATTCACTTGTGGAGAGGACCAATAGTTTGGTTGGTTGTATGAGGAATTGCCTAATGTGATAACTTATGTTTCAATCTGGTTTAAATATCAACTGGAAAGATGAGCCAATCTGAAGTGCAATAAACTCCAAAGGAATGATTTGCCATTTACAATACAATGAAAGAAAAACTCCCGGTGTTGGAGATAATAGACTAGGTGAAAAATGGCAGGATCAATTGTAGCATATGCAAAGATACTAGAATATTCTCGGTTTTGTTTGATGCATATTTGGGACTTTAGCCTCCAGTTCTCTGATTACCTGACACATTATGCATCTATTTAAAGCTTGATTTGCAAAGCACTAGAAAGCCTGCCTTTCAATCCTCATAAACTTTAATACCTGCTACTACTAGAAAAGGGATTTTTTGAGGGAAAAAAACCAGTGAACAAATGTGACTGACATTAATTTGCCAGCTTGGTCACAGGCAGGTCACAGCTGGAGTTGGATTGACATCTGCAAGATTTTGGGACTCTGCAACCTTTTGCATTTGCTCTGTACACTTTTCATCCATTGTAAGAGACTGTCAACAATCATACCTTTATTTTGATATTTCACCAATAATGCACCTTAGTTCCAACTGTTTAAATCTAATGTCCATTTATTACTACAGCAAAAATAGTCAACAAAAGTAATGCAGGCAGCTGTTTTTGTGGATAAATGGCTTGGAGTAGTAGTAATTGTAGAAACTGATGTAGAAAGCTTGACATTTTGGTTGTTTTAATGGGGACTTTGGAATAAATAACAAAAGCCAAATATGAATGCTGAGGTTCTTGGGACACTTCCAGTACTTGTTTTTACATTGCATCCATTTGAAATTACCATCTGTATGGTAAAAAAATGTGTTTTGCTAACACAGCACACTGCTTCACGAGAGCAGCATAATCTCTGCCTATTAGAATGAGGATACTTAGTATAGGGATGATCCAAGAAATTTTTCTGCCTGAGACAAAACAGTGAATCATAAATTTGAAGGGACCTCAAAGGCAATCTAGTCCAGTGGTTCTCAACCTGTGGGTCCCCAGATGATTTGGCCTTCAACTCCCAGAAATCCTAACAGCTGGTAAACTAACTGGGATTTCTGGGAGTTGTAAGCCTAAACACCTATAATGCACCTTAGTTCCAACTGTTTAAATCTAATGTCCATTTATTACTACAGCAAAAATAGTCAACAAAAGTAATGCAGGCAGCTGTTTTTGTGGATAATTGGCTTGGAGTAGCTATTGTCATGTTTAGAGATTAAACCTTCCTAAAGCATTAATATATCTGTCATCAAAGGGAACGTGTGAAATGGCAGGTACTTTCTAGAAAGCAACTTAACTTCTTTAAGTAGAATTAGACAGTCAGTCTGATGTACAGAAAAGACAGAAAAGATGTAACAAAACTCCACTTTTGTGATGGGCTTTCTTAAGTCCTTCTTCCATCCCTCCTTCCCCAACCCCCTGAGAACTCAATAGATCTTAAGAACACTGCTGGGGGCAAATGAACCACAGAGCCAAGGATTGTGGGGACCAGATTATTCATGCAAAACAGAACTACATAGCATTGGAGAAATGTAACTAGAACAAAAGGTTAGGTCTTTCTCCTCCCACTATCCCTCCTGAACATCAAAGCATATTAATAGCACCCAAGGCCATTTGGCAGCTGGAGTTTGTCAAGAAGAGCCAACTCTCAGCAACCTCACATTTCCTACAAGTGCCAAGAGCACTAGAGAAACAGCATCCCACCACTAAATAAGACTCCCCAATCACCTCTTCTTTGGGAATTAATTCAAAGCCCTCTAAAGACAATAGAAAAAACAGGTTGACATTACTGTGAACACATCCTTTCATTGCCTTAGTGGTTGAAGCCCAGCACCACTCCAAAGCAAAAACCGTCCACAAAAGCGTTAAACATATTGGTATTGCGAATGTAATGTGCCTCTATTCTTTTCTTAAGTGTGTGCTATACCAATGATGGGGAGGGGGCTGGGAATAAGTGGCCTTTTCTGTATTACTATTTGCTCTTCTTGCTTCTCCTTAGCCTCTACTAGTGGTACTTCCTCTTCCTCCTGTATCTCACCTCCTTATGTCTAGCAGTACTTGGTGAAAACGTATCCATTTGCCAAAACTTGTGGAATATAAGAATGAAGCATATGCCCTTGGAATATTATACTCATAACACATCAAGTTGAAAATAAGATAAAACTCAAAAGAAACTATTTCACAGGGAGAAAGGAACAACCATGTGAATATATTGTATATTGTCTGCTGATCTGCCACAAAAATAATTTAATTCACTATGAGAATGCAATTGTCCATCTGTACCCATGATGTTTATTTGGATCAGACATATAATTTGTTCAAATACCAGTTCAGCTGTGGAGCCAATTGGATAGTTTTGGACAGGTTACTATTTCAGTTAGCACAGCCATACTGCAGTTCATAGATTGATAGGGATAATGATTGCCAAATGAAATGAAACACAATTTTCCAAGCAGAATATCAACTTTCCCCCTACAAACCTGTACGATCCCTTTGATCTTCAGGGGGAGGCCCTCATCTCGCTCCCGCCTCTGTCACAAGCGCGGCTTGTGGAGACAAGGTAGAGGGCCTTCTCTGTGGTGGCCCTTTGGCTCTGGAACTCACTCCCCAGGGAGATTAGGCAAGCACCCACCCGGGCAGCCTTTAGGAAAAATCTAAAAACTTGGCTTTTCCAATGTGCTTTTGAAGAATGAATAATTAATTCCCATGCCAGGTCTTGTCCCAGTGTCTATTTCAATTTTCTGATGCACTTTATCTCATCCCTCAGTGGAGATTAACCTCATTTTTTTATCCCACCTGGGTCTCTAACTAGACACAGCACTTTATCTATCTACCTCACCCATGGGTTTTACAATTTTTACCTTCCACATTCGGCCAATGTTATTGTCACTATTTTTATTGCATTACCATGTTATTATTTAGTATTTCTACTTGATGTTATTGTCTAAGTTTTGTATGTATTTTATTTTGCCTTATTGTAACTGCCTGGGCTTGGCCTCATGTTAGCTGCCCCAAGTCTGTTTGGGGAGGTGGTGGTGGGGTATAAATGAAGTTATTATTCTTAGTATTATTTATTAACTTTTTATTAGCTGAAAGACATTGATTAAGCAAAAATTGAGTTCAATTACAAAGACACACAGACAAAACAGTGCCCCCAGATCCCATCCCGGAGAGCTGGCCCAGAAGGATACCATGGTTAATGGTACTGAAAGCTGACGAGAGATCCATGAGAACCAATAAGGACACACTCCCCCTGTCCCCCCCACAGTTTTCTGTGGAGGTCATCCACCAAGGTGACCAGAGCTGTTTCCATTCCATGACCAGGCCTAAACCCAAACTACGATAGAGCAAGATTATAGGTTTCATCCAAAAATCCCTGGGGCTGACAAGCCACCACTTGCACTAGATCCTTGCCCAAAAAGGAAATATTGGAAATAGGTTGATAGTTATTTAATTCTGAGGAGTCCAGGGATGTCTTCTCCAAGACTGGTTTTACTGCCTTTTTAAAGCATGTTGGAAATTGTCCCTGTTCTAATGAGGAATTCATTATCCTCGTAAACCATTCACTGAATCCTTCCTTGATAAGCCAAGGAAGGGCAAGGTCTAGAGCACATGTGGTCGCTCTCACAGCTCCAATAATGTTGTCCATGTCATCAGGCTGAACAAGCTGAAACAAATCCATTAAAATATGACAGGCAGGTGCCTCAGGTACATCTATTGGTACTGCTACAAAGCTGGTGTCCAAGTTGGAGGGTATCTGAGCGACTTTATCAGCAAAATGATGGGTGAACTCACCATGTTGGGTTGCCAAGTGGTCAGGGGTCTCACCCTAAGAATCAGTGTGAAGGAGCCCTCTGACCACTTGAAACAACTCTGTTGGTCTATTCATTGCAAATACAATGTGGGCAGTCAAGAAAGCTTTCTTGGCTGCCTTCATTGTCATGGAATAGGCCCTAAGTGAGGCTCTGGCCCATGCTCGGTCAGATTAGTCCCAAGTCCTCCACCAGTGGCACCCTATTCTCCATATTGCTTGGTTCATCACTGCTAGCTCCTTAGTGAACCAAGGAACTGAGTTGGCTTTACAAAATTAAATGGGATGTTCAGGGGTGATTGTGTCCAGTGTCTTGGTTGTCTCCGTGTTCCAGAGATCAACCAAAGCTTTGACAGGATCTTCTGCTGCCATGACAGGAAATCCCCAAGAGATGTCAGGAATCCATATGAATCCATAAGTCTCCTAGGGCAGACCATCTTAATGAGGCTGTTGTGGCACAGCAAGCGGCAGGAGGTTTTTCTAAAGATTTTTCTAATGATTTTTCTGATTATTTCAGAGGATGATGGGTCTTTTAGCAATCAGAGAAAATTGCAGGCTGAGGAAGCCATTGTTTGGGATTCCTGTGCTCATTCCCAGGTAACAGAAAGTGAAGGTTTCAGTTCCCTTGTGAAATGGCCTTTGTCTGATGAGGAGTTTTCCCGAGAAGACAGATTAGGTTTAAGAATGGAGAGAGTGAAAGATAGACTAATTAGATGTTCTGAGAGAATCCATGAGAAGTTCTTGAAGCCCAGGTGCATTTGATATGATCTCATGGCTTCCTGGTCAGGCTTAAATTAAGTGGTGTTTACTTGGTGCCTCTCAGAAGAGACATTGCTGTAAAGATGGCTTTCCTGACTCAGCTCTCAACCTCATGATTCAAGTTTCCCATTTTTTGCCAATGTTCCTTGAATGGTTTGCTTTGGAAAAAGTCCCTGCTTTCATGTTTATGGATTTATGCTGGAGATTTTGGTTCTATTGACTTCATGTACTTTGATCTTTTTGGCTTGTTGCTATTTTGTATTTCCTATACTACTGCATTTGTTAGTTGTAGTTGTGGTTAGTCTAAACCTGATCAGGTGATGGCCGGTCCATGACAATGAAATAATAGAAAGTTCCTCCACACTGACACTTCCATCCCCAACTGCACTGAAAACAAGGTCCAAATGTGTCCAGCTATATGAGTGGGCCGTGATATAATTTGGGACAGCCCCATGGTTGCCATGGCAGCCATGAAATCCTGAGCTGCCTCAGACAGGGTAGTCTCAGCATGGATGTTGAAGTCCCCCAGCACAATTAGCCACTGGGACTCCAATGCCAGGCCTGAGACCAACCCTGCTAGCTCTGGAAGGGAGACTGTTGTGCAGCAGGCTGGGAGGTACACAAGCAGAATCCCCAATCTGTCCCAGTTGACCACTTTGAGATAGACACATTCGAACCTAGGTAATTGTGGTATGGGGCATCTGATCAGGGAGATGGAATCCTGATATATTATTGCAGCCCGACCTACCTGTCCCCCAAGCCTAGCCTGCTGGTGCACCCCAAAACCCAGAGGACAAAGCTGGGTGAGGTTAACTCCCCCCAGTTCATCCAATCAGGTTTCGGTGATGCAAGCAAGGTCCACGTGTTCATCCAGAATAAAATCCTGGATGGCTGTTGTCTTACCATTTATGGAGTTGACATCTAGCAGCAGGACTTTAAGCCCAGGAGTTTTGTCATTTTGGCCATCCAGTATATTTAGGGTTGAGGGGCACTTCAGCATTGTAAGAACTCTGGTATTTTCATCTGCATCTCCCCCTCCCCAGCACGACCTCTCCAGGGTCAACCTAGGACTGGACCCTCTCCCCCTGGAAACCCTGCATGCCCCCATCTATCAGAGGTTGACAGTTTGGAGACTGATGTGATGGATTACTAGCAGGGTAGCTTGCAGTCATGATCAGTGTATCTCCAAATACACTATATTTCACAACCCAACCCCAGTCCTCCCCCGACAAATGTCAATGTTATAAAAACCATTCAAAAATGACTAACAACCCATCCCAGTTCCGCTAGATTCATCTTTAACACCCCCACCCTCCATAACTCCTTAGTCCATGGGGTAGTGAGATATTACAGGTTGTAATTAATCTCTTTCAGGACACAATCTGTCACAATAAAAAATTCCAAATTATAATTTTCCTGTATTGTTGAAGGCTATTCCAGAAAGATGGAGTAGCTATAGGGAGCCCTCTCAGCCCAGTCATAGCTAATTTCTACATGGAACACTTTGAAAAACAAGCCCTTGAAACAGCAACCAAAAAGCCCACTATGTGGTTCAGATATGTGAATGACACTTTCACCATTTGGAGCCATGGAGAAGAAGAACTCAATGGGTTCCTGGACCATCTTAACAGTATCCACCCAAACATCCTGTTCACCATGGAAAAAGAAAAGGAAGGAAGACTGCCTTTTCTAGATGTCCTAGTCATCCTCAAACCAGATCAACAATTGGGTCACACCGTTTACAGAAAACACACACAGAGAGATAGATATCTACATAAAAACTCCAACCATCACCCAAGTCAAAAAGAAGCACCATTAAAGCCTTGGCAAACCGTGCAAAAAGAATCTGCGAAGCCCACCTCCTCCAAGATGAACTGAACCACGTCAACTGGGCTCTGCAGGCCAATGGATACTCCACCTCAGACATCAGAAGAGCTGCAAGACCAAGAACAAGCCATGAGAATAAAGATGAAGATCCTCCCAGAGGAAAAGTGTTCTTGCCATACATCAAGGGAACCACTGACCGCATAGGGAAGCAGATGAGGAAACACAACATACAAACCATCTACAGACCCACCAAGAAAATCCAACAAATGCTATGTTCAGCAAAGGACAAGAGGGATCCTATCGCTTCTGCAGGAGTCTACCGTGTACCATGCAGCTGTGAACAAGTCTACATAGGGACCACCAAACGCAGCGCCCAAACACGAATCTAGGAACATGAAAGGCACTTCAGACTACTTCAACCAGAGAAATCAGCCATAGCAGAGCACCTGATGAACCAACCTGGACACAAAATGGACACAGCATTTTATTTGAGAACACAGAAATGCTGGACCACTCTCACAACCACCATGTCAGACTACACAGAGAAGCCACTGAAATACATAAGCATGTGGACAATTTCAACAGAAACGGGGAAACCATGAAAATGAACAAAATCTGGCTACCAGTATTAAAAAACTCTAAAATTGCAACAGCACAACACCAGAGGGGAAACAAACAAGGACATCTAATTACCTCTCAACAAAAGTTTGTCCCAGGTGCAGTCAGATAGAAACAAGAATGTATGTATGTGTATTTTATAAGACTCTCAAGAAAATAATATAAATCAGGATAATATGTTCTCTAATGGAGTAAATTGTCTAGACTTTATATCATTTATAGCATTTAACAGTAATGTTATCAGCACATTATAAGTAAATGTAGGTTATCTTATCAACATAGAGCAATGAATAGTAGACTAGAGATAATAAAGTCCATCCTTTCCTGGAGTCAGATTTCAGTGCAGGAATTCAACAGTCTCTGTCTTTATCCTCAAAAGAATTCTTCTTTTAGCAACACAGTCTTTAAGGGGTACTTCTTATCCAGCAGAGTCTTCCTTAGGTAACACAATTTCTACAAGGTCTCCCGGTATGTTCTCCTTGTTTCGAAAAATTATCTTCTTCAGGATGTAGTCTGTTATCACATTATACTTAATGCACTAAATAAAGGAGTAAAAATAACATACACAATAGATACATGAAACTCCCCAATTCACATTTCTAGTAAAACATTCTATAATAACAGTAAAGAAACACGCTACTCTACTTACACTCTCTTTACACTCTCTTCAGTAGTACAGGCTCTGTTCTGGAGGAGTTCTATAACGAGCAATGAGTCATACCTAGGCTACCTCTTAAGTAGAACTACATTTCACAAGAAACAAGTGTATTCAATTTTATCATTTAGTCCTTGTGGAACCAGTGTTTGTAGTTTAAAGATCCAAAAAGATTCTCTTTGTAGAAGGAGTTTTTTTACATCTGCATTAGGTCTGGGTAATATTTTTTCTAAAGCGCAAAATTTAAAGCTATGGTGTGTATGAGCTTTTTCATTGAAATGTACATATAGTGAAGAGTCAGTAGACCCATTCCTTATGCGTGAACGATGTTCATTTATCCTGGTTTTAAGGGGTCTAGTAGTCATTCCAACATATAATAGCTTGCAGGAGCATTCTAATAGGTAAATTACATTATCAGTGGAACATGTTAAATGTTGCAAGGTAATCTTGATGTTAAGTGTTGGATGAGAGTATATTTTAATCTTGAGTGATTGTTGACAACAGTTACAGTGTCCACAGCTAGTGTGACCCCTAGTGGTAAGATTGTGGGATGTAGTAGGAGAGTTATATTCAGAATGGATCAAAAGGTCCCTTAAATTTCTGAATCTTTTGTGTGCAATTATAGGTTTGTCTTTGCATCCAGGAATGTCCTGTAGTAAATGCCAATGTTTTGAAATAATTTTGGTGATTTTAGATGAATATTGTGTGAGTGTCAAAGGCCATATTATGTGGTTATTATGTTTTCTAGGGCGTTCCCGAAGTAACTCCCCTCTGTTGATGGAGTTAGCCTTACTCATGGCTGTGTTGAGTATCTTATTGGGATATCCTCTCTTTCTGAGTTGTTTCTTCAGGATACCTGCTGTAGATTCAAAATCCTTTTGTGTGCTAGAATTACATTTCAGTCTTAAAAACTGAGAAAATGGTAAATTAGATTTAAGAGAAAAGTGATGAAAGCTGGAAAAATGTAAAATAGAATTCTTATCTGTAGGTTTGCTATAATTTTTAACTAATAGTTTCTGGCCATTTTTGAAAACCATGATGTCCAAAAAGTTAATATTAGTAGGGCTACAGTGATGTGTAAATTTCATGTGTTTATGTAGTGTATTGATCCAGCTGCAAAATAGGTCCGCTACTGGCTGTGATCTCACTACTATAAAAATATCATCTAGATATCTTCCAAAATAAAGGATATCTGAAGAAAATGGATTCTTAGTAGTATTGAAAATGAATTTACTTTCTAAGTCTGCGACGAATAAGTTGGCTATAGCGGGTGCGAGTGGGCTGCCCATAGCGATTCCGAATGTCTGTAAATAAAACTGTTTATCAAAACTAAAATAGTTATATTCTAGCACAATATCTAATAGATCCATGAGGAAGTGAGTGGGGGGAACTGGAGATTTGCGTGTGTCTAGTATATCTTTAACCACTGTTCTGGCCTCATCTAGAGGTATGTTAGTATATAGGGCTTCAATGTCTAAGGTCATGAGTATGGCTTGCTCAGGTATAGTGAGAGCTTCTATTATATTGATAAAATGTTTGGTGTCTTTGATAAATGATGTGTTCAATGGTACAAAGGGTTGTAAGAAATGGTCAATGAACTGAGCTAAAGGTTCCAAAATACATGCTGTACCTGAGACGATAGGTCTACCTGGTGGAGGGAAAGTATCTGACGGTCTGAAAAACAAGACATGAATTATCATTTTAAAACAATAAAACCTCTCAACAAAAGTTTGCCCCAGGCGCAGTCAGGTCATTGTATGCTAATAAAGGTGGTCAGTTGAAACATTCATACCTAGCTCTAGCAGAGAAGAGTCCTTTGTCTCACCCTGGTCATGCCACAGATATATAAATCCTTTTGCCTAGTTCCAACAGACCTCACTACCTCTGAAGATGCTTGCCAAAGTGCAGGTGAAACGTCAGGAGAGAATGCTTCTAGACCATGGCCATACAGCCCAAAAAAACCTACAACAACCCTATAATTTTCCTCTTTCCAACTTTTTCTAACAGCTTCTTTTCTTCCAACTTTTTTCTAAGTGTATTGCAGAAATAATACTTTTTTTCTAACCAACCAAGTTTATATATGAAATCCATTAATCTTCTTATATGACTTATTCCATATATATGTCTATCTTATCACATTTTTCAAACCATCTTTTTAAATTTAATATAACCAAGAAGCATTCTTATATAAAAATTCTTTTTGGCAAATCCAACATCAGATAGAAAATGGCATACGTGTTATCCCCAAATCAAATAAAGTCAACCCTTTGTTTTTATATTTTATAAGTATTTAAACTTAAGCTGAGGTTTTACTCCTAAAATCTCTGCCACTGCAAAATTGTACATAAATCACCCAAACTAAAAGACAATAAACTTGAGATGCATATATTATCCCACAGACATCATTTATCTTGATCTTGAGCACTC
This sequence comes from Anolis sagrei, assembly GCF_037176765.1. NCBI lineage: Eukaryota > Metazoa > Chordata > Lepidosauria > Squamata > Anolidae > Anolis > Anolis sagrei. Next base: position 65,700,446 of record NC_090022.1, on the reverse strand, counting down.
TACCCACTTCTATGTATTCTGCAGTTCCTTGAGCAGTGTACTCTCAAAGGTGAACCAGAGCTCCCAAACTCCCATTCTCTGTTCTTCTCCCCTTTTACAATTCTTCTAGCCTTCAAGATAATGGTAACCTCCAAGATTTTCCCTAATGTAAACCTTTAATCTCAACAGTACTCCAAGCCACACCTTTCTCTTCTAAATCCCTATAGTTCCCCAGGTTCCTCCAGATCCCCTTTCACATTCAAGCATGATTCTTTCCCTTTCATCCCTGAAAGTACAGTGCCCTCCCAATCATCTTTCATCTCTAAAATTGTTATTACAGGTTGAAAATTCCACATTTTGCAAATTGTTATTCCTCTGGCCAGACAGTATAGACCTCAAGTTTTCAATGAGGATGATGATGATGATGATGATGAAATAATAGATCACATCCTCAGCTGCTGCAAGAAGATTGTGCAGACAGACTACATGTAGAGGCATAACACTGTTGCTCAGATGATTCATTGGAACTTGTGCCACAAATACCATCTGCCTGTGACAAAGAACTGGTGGGATCACAAGCCAGAAAAATGAACACGTCAAACTCCTCTGGGACTTCCAAATTTTGTTTTGGAGCACAATACTCCTGACCTCACAATTGTGTTAAAAGACCAAATATGGATTGTTGATGTTGCAATCCCAGGTGACAGCAGGATTGAAGAGAAGCAACCGGAAAAGCGGACACGATATGAGGATTTAAAGATCGAACTGCAAAGACTCTGGCACAAGTGGTCCCAGTGGTGATTAGCACACTGGGTGCAATGCCTAAAGACCTTGGCCTGCACTTAAACACAATTGGCACTGTCAAAATTACCATCTGTCAGCTGCAAAAGGCCACCCAACTGGGATCTGCACGCATTATTCGGTGATACATCACACAGTCCTAGACACTTGGGAAGTGTCCAATGTGTGATCCAATACAACAACCAGCATAGTGAACTTGTTTGCTGTGTACTAATCTTGTTGTGTTTTAAATAATAATAATAACTTCTCCATTTTCTTTTTGTCAACACCTAGGTTTTTAGCAATTTTGCCTTCTGTATATTTGAAAAATTACTTGGTCATCCAGACTTTCTATATCTTCCTCCAAAGGAGCCTCATTTATTTCTTTGAGCATTGTCATCTTTAATATCCAGACAACTCTTTTGTATAGTCAAGAAGAAAGTTTCAGTTATACTTCCACAAATACTGAAGCATTACCAAGTTTCCAGCCATATCTGTTATTTTGTTGTACCAGCAACTACAATGTATCCTTTCATCAAAACAATGCCCTTTCTCATGAGAGCTCTCACTCTTTACATATCTCCACCAAAAAGAGGGGGGGGGGGGCAAAGTTCTATTTTAATATTACTGTATCCTCCATCCATTTAAGTAATTACCTCATCATCAATTAAACATTTTGCATATAAAGTGCAATTTTAGGATTAATGCTTACAGTCTCTCTTCTTGATCTAGAAAGGGGGCAATTCATCGAAGTAATGATGTCACTTCAGAATCACTGACATGCTCTTGTTAATTGTCATCAGGATAAATTCACCATATCCAATGAGTTATAAAGTACCGGCTCAGATCTTGTGCACTCAAGGTCGTGGCCTCCTTAATTGAGTCTATCCATTTGTAGTGCAGTCTTCCTCTTTTCCTACTGCCTTCTATCTTTCCAAGCATTACTGTCTTTTCTAATGAGTCATGTCATCTCATGATATGACCATAGTACAGATCCAGTGGAGCCCCCGGTGGTGCAAAGGGTTAAACACTTGTGCTGGCAGGACTGAAGACCAACAGGTCAGAGGTTCGAATCCAGGGAGAGCATAGATGAGCTCCCTCTGTCAGCTCCAGCTCCCTATGCAGAGACATGAGAGAAGCCTCCCACAAGAATGGTAAAACTTTAAAATATCTGGGTGTCCCCTGGGCAACATCCTTGGAGACAGCCAATTCTCTCACACCAGAAGTGAATTACAATTTCTCAAATCACTCCTGACATGAAAACGTACAGATCCTAGAATTGTTTCTATGCACATGTGTTAGATATTCAAGGAAAATACCATCATCATTGTAGGAATAAAAGTTCAGGTACTGCAATGCCCCAGAAGTGATTGGGAGAGCTGGAACTTGTAGTCTCACTCATTTGATGGGGGCAAAGTGGGATAACTCCTTTATGCTGAGATTTGTTTTCAAGAACTCCAGGATTCATCTAGAGCTATAATGAATTGACATTATTTTTCCCATTGTTTTCTTCATTTCTCAGTTGATTTATTTATTTAATTCATTTCTATCCTGCTCTTCTGACCCCTCGGGGGACTCAGAGCGGTGTACAACATACATCCAGGAAAAAATTCAGTACCTCATTATACAAACCATATAAAACATAACATAAAATCACTAGAAAAAAGAGACATATAAATACAATTTAAAACCATTAAACATATTAAAACATAAGAATGCCATACACAAATAATGCATTGCCCCAGTCCCTTAAGCACCCTCCCTCTCTCTTGTTCTTAAGGTCTTCTTCAGCTCTCTTGGATGGCACTGTGTGACTGGGCCTCTGCCGGCATCTTCCTTTTATGCCCCAGCCTCGGAGGCAGGAGGTGTTTCTACTGGGCCTTGCTTCAGCCAGGCAGTCAGGGCCTGAGTCTGTAAGGAGCCAGTCACCAGGAGCTGAGGTCAAAGGCAGCCTGCAGCAGACAAACACGGCCTTTTCCTCCAAGCTCCCTGCTGCTGATGTTCTTTGGCTCTCTTGGATGGTGCTGTGTCTAACAAAAACATGTGATATTTCTATGGAAGCATTCAAAAGTGGAAAACATTTGCATGTAATACTGATAGAACAAAAAAAAAGGACATTCTGTAAAGTGCACGCCTATTTTTCTTTTTAAAAATACAATAATAGTAGTCTTCAAAAACTGCTGTGAAGCAATTTTCTCAAGTAAATTATAGCAGACCACAATATAACTCTCAGAAGTGACCTTTATATTATTAGAATATCTTAAAAGATATAAAAGCACTGAGCTGCTCTTGTTTCTTAATAAATGTATAAATACAGAGCTCCTGTTTCCTTTTGTTGTTATATGACATTCATTTTGGAAAAGAAGCAGTTTTGTTTTTCTGCTCCAATCAATCAACAAACAATAGCGAAAACAACCATATTTTGATTTAAGGTGTGAGAAGTATTTTCTTGCCTTCCCAGCTTACTTGTCCAAACATATCTCCCTCTCAGAGTTTAAGACCTTCTGGGGAGGCCCTGCTCTTGGCCCCGCATCTGGTGCAAATACGCTTGGGAAAGAGCCTCCCCGGTGGTGGCCCCCCTACCTGTCCAACTCTCTGCCTTCAGGAGGAAATTGAAAACATGGTTGTGGAACCAGGCTTTTGGGAAGCACACAGATAATGACAATGACAATGATGATAATGCTATGGAAAATGGACTGTGGACAGGCTTCCGATTGTGTTGTGTTTGCAGAATTCAATTTTAGATTAGGCTAGACAGCCAGTATTATCGTAAATGGCTTTTTAATTTTAAACTAATTTTAATCTAATTTAATGTATCATTCATATGTAATTACTGTATGTATTATCTTGCTTGTTGGGGCATTAAATTGTGCCAGATGTAAGCCCCCCTGAGTTCCCCTACAGAGGTTGAGTACAAATGTTAGAAATAATAAAATATATAAATATTCCCACATTTCATGCTTGAAAACATTCTTGTAAAACTGCTGTTCCCAAACCAAGCATCAATGACACAGTGAAATACCATCACCTTTTCCCTGAAAGTCCAAATCAACAGTATCCCATTACTCTTGCCAACCCCAACTGTTTTATAAACCAGTCTGCCGCTGGTTCTTCTGGTTATGGATTCTTGAGTTTTTTTAGAAAAAACTAGTTTAGTTTAGAAGAAAACATATCTGTCCAACAGACTGTGACCAATAGACTCAAATAAGCAAAGTGGCAGCATGCACATTAAAAGGCAGCCTGAGGCTTTATGCATTTGTCATATGTGTGCACCAACACATTCACAGAAAGGCACAGAGGAATCCATTGCACCTTTGAGAATAATTGGAAAGAAGAAATTTCTAGCGCAAACCTTCTATCATAATAATAATAATAATAATAATAATAATAATAATAATACATCAATTGAATGGCTTATTGGCCTATGCATTTTGACTAACCCTGTAATTTAATTTCTTATCTGCTTCTCTTCATGGCTGCTAGAAAAGAAATTTACAAATTAGACTCAGATAGCTGGATCAATTGCCAAACTGCTTTTAGTTTTTTTAATGTTCAATTACAAACCACCCTCCTGTAACATAGCACCAGTGGTCTAAATTCAACTATTGGGTCCAACTGGACTAGACCTGTTACACTTCTAAGCATGTAAATTCCATTAACTCAGTGTTTGCTCTGATTGGGACTAACAACGGGATTTATTTATTTATTTATTTATTTATTTGCTTCACTTCTATACCACGTTTCTCAGCCTTGTTAGGCGACTCAATGCGGTTTACACAATGTAATTATCACAACACTAACAGTTAAAAAACATATCATACACTATAACAAGTTACACAATTATTATCAATACATAATGCCTCGATAACAAAACAAAATCCATTCTCGTAATCCTTGTGCCATTCCTATGTTCAATTTACCGTCTTCCTATGTTCGATTGCACTGATTAGCCAAACGCTTGCTCAAAGAGCCAGGTTTTAACCTTCTTCCGAAACGCCAGCAGCGAAGGGGCCTGTCTGATGTCAGTGGGTAGGGCATTCCATAGCCGAGGGGCCACCACCGAGAAGGCCCTATCTCTCGTCCCCGCCAACCATGCCTGTGACGCAGGCGGGACCGAGAGCAAGGCCTCCCCGGAAGATCTTAGTGTTCGTGACGGTTCATAGGTGGAAATGCGTTCGGAGAGGTAAGTGGGGCCGGAACCGTTTAGGGCTTTGTAGGCTAGCGCCAGCACCTTGAATTGTGCCCGGTAGCAGATTGGCAGCCAGTGGAGCTGGCTCAACAGAGGAGTGGTGTGCTCCCTGAGTGCCGCTCCTGTTAGCAACCTGGCTGCCGAACGCTGGACCATCTGAAGCTTCCAGGCAGTCTTCAAGGGCAGCCCCACGTAGAGCGCGTTGCAGTAATCTATGCGGGATGTGACCAGAGCGTGGACTACCGTGGCCAAGTCAGACTTCCCGAGGTACGGGCGCAGCTGGCGCACGAGCCGAAGCTGTGCAAATGCTCCCCTGGCCACCGCCGAGACCTGGGGCTCCAGGCTCAGCGATGAATCCAGGGTCACACCCAAGCTGCAAACCTGCGTCTTCAGGGGGAGTGTAACCCCGTCCAACACAGGCTGTAACCCTATGCCCCGTTCGGCCTTTCGACTGACCAGGAGTGCCTCTGTCTTGTCTGGATTCAATTTCAATTTGTTCACCCTCATCCAGTCCGACACAGCGGCCAAGCACCGGTTCAGGACCTGAACAGCCTCCTTAGTAGTGGGTGGAAAGGAGTGACAGAGCTGGACATCATCTGCGTACAGATAACACCGCACCCCGAAACTCCGGATGATCTCTCCCAACGGCTTCATGTAGATGTTAAACAACATGGGGGACAGTACTGAACCCTGCGGGACCCCACAAGACAATGGTTGTGAGGACGAGCAGTTGTCCCCCATCAACACCTTCTGGGTGCGACCCTCTAGGAAGGACCTGAGCCACTGCAGAACAGTGCCACCAAGGCCCATTCCCGCGAGGCGTCCCAGAAGGATACCGTGGTCGACGGTATCGAAGGCCGCTGAGAGATCCAGCAGGACCAACAGGAACACACTCCCCCTGTCGAGCTCCCTGCGGAGATCATCCACTAAGGCAACCAAGGCTGTCTCGGTACCATGTCCCGGCCTAAAGCCAGACTGTGCCGGATCCAGATAATCCGTGTCTACCAAGAATACCTGGAGTTGTGAGGCCACCACACGTTCCAGGACTTTGCCCAAAAAGGGAAGATTGGAAACAGGCCGATAGTTGACGAATTGAGTGGGGTCTAGTGATGGTTTTTTCAACAGCGGTTTTATTACAGCTTGTTTTAAGCTGGCTGGAATTTTGCCTTCCCGAAGGGAGGCATTAACCACCACTTCCACCCACTCGGCCAATCCCCCTCTGGCCTCCTTTAGAAGCCAGGATGGGCAGGGGTCTAGGATGCATGTGGTTGCTCTCATTCCTCCAAGTATCTTGTCCACATCCTCGGGTTTCACCAATTGAAATGAATCCATCAAAATCGGACAAGCAGGTGCTCATGTTACATCCTCAGAGACTGCCGTTAACATGGAGTCCAGGTCAGAGCGGATCAAAGCGACTTTGTCCGCAAAGAACCGAGCAAATGCTTCACAGCGGGCCGTCGAGTTGTCAGGGTTCCCATCCGGAGTGGTGGGGTTTAATAGCCCTCTGACAACTCGAAACAACTCTGCCGGACGGTTCTTTGCAGACTCAATATTGGCTGCAAAGAAAGATTTCTTAGCCGCCTTTATTGCCCCGGCATATGCCCTTAGGAGGGCAACAAACCGTGTTCGATTTAACTCGCTCGGGTCCGAATGCCACACGCGCTCTAGTCTCCTCTTCCTTCGCTTCATCGCTGCCAGCTCCTCGTTGAACCAAGGTGCTGGTTTAGCTCAGCTACTTGAGAGGGGACGTTCCGGAGCAATCGTGTTTTTTGCCCTAGTCATCTCCCCGTTCCAGAGAGACACCAGGGCTTCAACAGGATCACCAACCGAGGTGGCGGGAAAATCCCCAAGAGCCGTCAGGAATCCATTCAGATCCATAAGCCTCCTGGGGCGGACCATCTTAATGGGTCCCCCACCTCTGCAGAGGTTGAGAGGTGTGGTAAGTCTAAAACTGACCAGATAGTGGTCGGTCGTTGGCAACGGAGAGGTGGATAACTCCTCGATACCGCCACCTTGCTCCCATCCCTGACAGAAAACCAAATCCAATGTGTGACCAGCACTGTGGGTGGGGCCAGATACTCGTTGGGATAGCCCCATGGTTGCCATGGAAGACATGAAGTCCTGAGCCGCTCCTCCTAGGGTAGTCTCGGCGTGTACATTGAAGTCCCCCAGCACAAGAAGCCGTTGAGACTCCAATGTCAAGCTCGAGACCACCCCTGCTAGCTCAGGTAGGGAGACCGTAGTGCAGCGAGGTGGGCGGTACACTAACAGAATCCCTATTCTGTCCCGGTCACCCACCCTCAGGTGGACGCACTCAAAATTGGTTGACTGTGGGATGGGGCCTCTGGTCAGGGGGATTGAATTTTTATAGACCACCGCAACTCCGCCTCCCCGTCCTCCAGGTCTCGACTGGTACTATACGGAGAATCCTGGTGGACAAAGCTGGGTCAAATTTACTCCTCCAGCTTCATCCAACCAGGTCTCCGTAATGCACGCCAGATCTGCCCGTTCCTCCAGAATTAAATCTTGGATGAAAGATGTTTTGCCATTGACAGATCTGGCGTTCAGCAGCACCATCTTCAACCCGGAGGGACCGCCATCCTGGGTACACCAACTTACCCTGTCAGGAGACCGATTACAGGTGATTAAAAAATTTTTCTTCTTCTCTCCCTAGGCCGAATTTGAGTTGTTAAATTTTTGCTATTTCTAGGCCGAATTAGTGGTCTCCCTTTCCCGCATCTCCTCCTCCCCGTTATGATTTCTATGGGGACCCCCCATAGAATTAGGATTAGATTTAGTTCCTATTTATGCAGTAGAGATTATATTCTTTAAATTACTCTGAAAGTTAATAAAAGTCTATTGAAGTAAAATATTGCTGTTTCTTTCCCACTTGGTTTTGTTCCCAAAACTTAATTCCCAAACTGTGAGCACTTCACTTTTTTGATCTCTCTCTCTCTCTCTCTCATATAGATATATATATATATATATATATATATATATATATATATATATATATGCAGCCTCCCAGAATTAAGGTATCACAGCAGGAAACTACTTTTCCAAAGTGCTGCAATATGCAATCTGAAGGAAATTATAGGGTATGAAATCCCAATTTTTTTTTCTGTTCCTTTTGCTAGCATCCAAAGAGGAACACCACTGGAGGCAGGTGCAATTTAAAACAGACAATGGCTTCCTTTTCTTCCTGACATTATGGCTTTGCAGACAGTCTTACAAAAACACACTGAAATACACTGCAAAAAAGGTTTCACCAGTCATCTGTGCTTCTATGTGGAGTTGCCTAGTTCCCCACCTAGCTAGCTGTCTTTCACTGAATCATATTTACCTTTCTTCCCACCTTTGAAGCATTTCATTGCTACACAACACCTCCTTCTGCATGTATCCCAGTGAGAAGTCTTTTTCAGAACCTCTTGCTAAGTAAGTTGTATAAACAGCAAAAGAAGACTATGTGTTAGAAGGCCAGCTCAAGTCTCAAAGTACACATGGCCTTTATAGATCTTTCAGAAAGTAAAACCAGAGGTCCTCCACTCAAGACATGAGCCAGGTTTTATATAGTCCAGTCTCACATGTTACTTGACTCAGTCACTAATCCTATAGAGTTGGAAGCAGGAAGGGTGGGCATGAGCTACACTCACACCAGATAAACATGGTATGTAATTTGAGGCAATAGAGTGCCAAATGTTAGAGTGGGGGCATCTATTGTGAGTGTTGCTGGCACCTCCTCCTCCTGCTCTCAGTAAATCTAAATTTGGAGCAACCATTATTTCAAGACATAAAGTGAAACCCCAACTTGTGTCCAATTTAAGAGCATTTTGAGTTAAGAACTGTTGCTTGGGCTGTGTTTTGATTTGACATAAGAGTGGTGCTTTGAGTTAAGAGCTAGCCAAAATATTTTTCCTTGCTGTACTTCTTCTCTTTAAATAAAATTGCTTTTTAGAACAGTACTTTTTCTATCAAATCCTTAACTTTTTTTTCTTTTCAGCTTTCTTTCACAGCTTCATCATTCTCAGCTCCTCTTCTCTCATTTTTCAAAATTGCTATGCAATTTCATTTCAAAACACAGTACTACACTGAAAAAATGAGTCAGCATAAAATAAATTGACTTTGACATTTAAATAAAATTAAATGAAAGGAACTATGTTTTGTTGCATTAATTTTCTTATCTAGTCATTTCAGCTGAGCTCTGTGAAGTTTATTAGTGCTTTCTTGTGTGACTACAGACAGACCAAAAGAGTATCCTCTTTGCTCTGTACATTTACAAGATTCTAGAAATATTTATATTTAAAAATAGAATTAGAAAGCACAGCTTCCTAGAGGGAGAAAAGAGTTTATTCCTAGAAAAATCAGAAACAAATATTAAAATGTTGAGAAATGAGTTGGAAAAAGTGATAAGTAGTTGTGGGTCTCTCTACCAGAGTAATGAAATCGACAGCTAGTCACACACAGATCCAGACAGAGTGTCTAACAAAGAAAGACACAAGTTTAGTTTTCTTTGTAAAACATGTAAACATAGATTTATTTAAATAACCTGTGCATAATCAAATGAAGGCGTGTGAGAGAAGAAGAAAATGGCAGTACATTAAAAATGATGTTGGAGCACAGATGTTTTGGTATGCCAGCATTAATACTATGCTATGCACCAGCTTTTTGAAATAACATGCAATCTAGCACAGAGTTTTGATATTTTGCATTCCTCTAAGAGTGCAAAGAATGCTGCCTTTAACAATGGGTGATTCCTTATTATTTGAGTACTATAGTATACAGTATCTACACTGTATACTAACTATATTGATTCATTGTATAACTTCACACCTTGGATCAATCTCATCAAAAATGCTTGAAGAAAAAGCAATGCTGTTTTGTACTTTCATTCCCTGCTTTATATTTAGGATTTTTCTCTTGATAGATTCACAGCCCAACAAAAAGACTTCTTGGTGTTGTTGTGCTGAGAAAGAGTGAGCCATGAAATAGATGAAAGACAGATCTAATTTATTGTCGAAGGCTTTCATGGCTGGAATCACTGGGTTCTTGTGGGTTTTTTCGGGCTATATGGCCACTAGAACATGGCCACTAGAACATGCCTCTAGAACATGGCCATATAGCCCGAAAAAACCCACAAGAACCTACAGATCTAATTGTTTTAGAACTTGTGGTGTGGACAAATAAATTATGTATTACATGTGGAGCTCTGTTGAGCAATTTAAGGAACCAGGGAAATATCGTATGAGAAGGACCCTCATATTATATCTCCCAAAGCATTCAGAGGGTTAGGCCCAGCATACTACCTGACTTGTGTATTTATCCATATTTGACATTGTCTGAATAGGGTGCCATTGCAACTTGCAAAGTGATGTTTAGTCTCATCAGAATTCTGCAATAGATGAGAAAGGGTTTCTAACTCTCAGCCATTTAATAATGAAATCCTGCTCTCTCTTCCAAGTTACATACTGCTGAAATGAAAACAAACAAGCATACCTGGAATACCTAGGGGTGGGTTTCTGTATGGAAGCTTGGCCATGCTCAATAGGTGGATCTTTGAGGTCTGCTTTAAAAAAAAGCAATCCCATGTGGCCAAACCTACCCATTTCACAATTAGAACCTTGGTATTTCATAAATAGGTGGCATCCAGGCCAGGTCCATTCAAGCAAGAAACATTCATTTTCCTGGTTTCTTCGTGTTGCTGCTTGTTTAGCACTTTGTACTAAAATTGGCTTGGTAGTAAACTTTATAGTTTTACAATAACATTCGCCATTAATTGCTGCTCAGATACACACTTCTATTCCATTTGATTTCCACCATTGTTGGTGGTAGTTCTATAGCACTCCATCAATAGTAATTCAATTGGTCTCCCCCTCCCCAGAAGTAAATCAGATTAAATGATTCTGTGATTCTAAATAATATTTCAAATTATTTTTAGCCAAAATTCTGTCAATGTAAAACCAAAAGCAATAGGAGAGAATGTGCTTCAATCCAGTAATGATTGTCTTAAGACTGAGATGTTAAAATATGATGGAACACTATGAATATGCACTTGTGCTATTCAAATAGTCATAACGATCTCATTAAATCATTTGTTGAAGCTGATTTGAGTGCAGTCCACTATGGCTAAGATCCAGTGCCACATTCATTTGGGACCTAATATGAATGTCCAATTGATCTTGCAGTTAAATCTTCTTTTCAAGTTTAAAATGGTTATTTCAGTATACAGAAGCCAAATCCTGCCCCAACACTAGCTGCTCCATCCAGATTTCATTTGCACATAACATCTGGGTTAGCTCCATCTGGGAGCTGGATTAATTGTTTTGGAATTATTATTCTACTTCTTTTATATAAAGTCTTCAGTTGAACTCCATCCAGTAAAACCCCAAAACCAAGTTTTTATGTCTGGGGGCAGATCTATTTATTTACATTATTTATTTACAGTATTTATATTCTGCCCTTCTCACCCTTCAGGGGACTCAGGGCGGATTACAATGTACACATACATGGCAAACATTCAATGCCATAGACACACAACACATATAGACAGACAGTCAGAGGTTATTCAACATTCCAGTTTTCTGGCCACCAGGGGAGCTGTCGCTTCACCGTCCATCTGAGACACTGATGAAGTATTTATTTATTTATTTATCTGCTTCATTTGTATACCGCTCTTCTCAGCCCTCAGGCGACTCAGAGCGGTTAACAACCAGTTTCAACAACACAATACAAAATCATTAATCAATTAAAACAGTAGTTTTTAAACAAGTACTTTTCGCATTCCCCGCATGCTTTTGCTGGAGATTTTTTATGGCCTCGTAAATTTGTTAAATTAACCTCCCCACACATAGGTGGTACCTAAATTTCCTACTTTCAGGTTGCAAAGGTCGACAACAAACTACACAAATTGGCCGGAAGCTCACTCCGGCCCAGGCTGGCTTTTAACTCATGATTTTTGGGTCAGTAGTGATCTTAATGCAGCTGACACCCCGGTGGATAAGTGATCGCACACTCCCAGTGCGATAACTTATCCAAGGGCTGATTTGGAGTGTTGACTGCCAGCCCGCCAGCTGCTGAAGAGATTGGAGGGACTCCTGAGCATGGGAATGGGAATGACCACCCTTACCATCCCCTTCCACGTAATTCTCATCCTGGCAGCCAGATATGACTCACGTTGGATGGTCATTGCCTGGAATGATGTCAGCCAAGGCACCAGAGTAACATGGTAAGGGAAGGGGAAAGAGGAGAAATTACCCCTTCCTCTTCCTGCTCCCTTCTCTGATTGCCATATTAGTGTCACTCCAGGTGATGAGCAACTGACACAAGTGAATGATATGAGTAATGAGTGCTGTCCCATATCCCTGGGCCACCTGAGCCCAGGGAATATGGGATGGCCATGTGAAAAGTTGCAGTTGGTTCTACCAAATTGGTTGTCATCATTAGATTTGATAAATATGCTTTCAATAAACCACACTGGACCCAGGGCAGAACCCTGAGGCTTCCCACTAGTCACTGTTGTCCAGGATGAACTGCAACTCTGGGTTTGGTCCATCAAAAAATTATAGGTCTGCCTAATTCTAGCACTGTTTAGCCCACAGTTCACCAGCTTGTCGGTGAGAGTATCATAGAGAACTGTCAAAGGCCCTATTGAAGTCAATATCTACTTCATCCACAGAACTCCTTAATTTACAAGTTTGTAACTCTTTGAAGAAAGTGAAGAAAAGATTAATCTGGCATGATTTGCTTTTGAGAAACCTATGCTCACTTTTAGTATTCACAATATTTCTTTCTAAATGTAAGACTGATGGTTGAATGATCTGTTTTAGAATCTTCCCTGGTATTGACATTAAACTGAGTGGTCGGTAATTCCTATTTGAAGACTGGGACAACATTTACCTTCCTTCAATCTACTGGGACCTCGCATGTTCTCCAATAATTCTAAAATATTATTGACAGTGTTCTGCAAGTTCTTTTCATAGTCTTGAATGCAGCTCATTCAGCCCTGGAGAGTTCATTTAGAATAGCTACAGCAAGCATTCCTATACTAGCTCTTTAACTATTAACTATTATTGCCCCCTAACTAAATGGTTTATTCCTTTTTCATCAATGAGGGCACTGTTTTCTTTTCAAGACACTGAGGCAAAGAAGGTATTAAACAGCTCAGTCTTCTTCTTGTCCTGTATTAACACTTCTCTACACAGTAGCCCCATCATTTCCTTGTTCTTCCTCTGAACATAGCTATCTCGCCTTTTAAATTAATGTCAGTCTTCTTAGTGAATCTGAATTTTAGCATTTATAACTTTCTACCTACAAGTATTGGCTTTTTATTTCTACTCCTCTTTGGTGGCTCTCTGTTCTTCATTTGCTATAGACAGTATGTCTAATTGAAATCTCAGCTCACCTAAGAGTTCTTTGTGCATCCAACCTGGTTTCTTTAGACACTTTTCGCTTTTATTCCTGCTAGGGATTGTTTGCAATGGCGTGTTCAATATCTCACTTTAAAGAAGTCCCATGCTTCATTAACTTCTTTTCTTTTGAGCACTTCTGACCATGGACACTCAGCCAGCATTTTACAAAGCATATTGAAATCAGCGTTCTTGAAGTCCAGAGTGTCTATGTTTGCTTTCCTTTTTCCTCTATATAATAAATCCCAAGAGGACATGCATCCTTATCACACTGGGGCTTTAACGTGGACAGCCCTGTTCTTCTGGAGCCTGAAGAATTCTGGGAAATGTAGTTGGGAAGGCAAGGACTTCTCTAGCTGAGTATTCAAAAGGCTCCTCCCTAATATATCCCATCTATATATCCCATATATAAACCCCATTTTTCCAGTTTCTAACATACCTCAACCTCTGAGGATGCCTGCCATAGATGCAGGAGTAACGTCAGGAAAGATGTTTCTGGAACATGGCCATACATCCCGAAAAACGTACAGCAACCTGTTTTTCTTTTCCTGTTTGCTAGTCTCTAAAGACTGAGGTAGCTGCTAGTCAATTTAACTCTTTCTCTGTCCAAGTCAGTGACTCAACAGAAACTATGTATCTTAGGAAGAGCACAAAAACCAAAAACAAACAGAAATACTGACATAATCTCCAAACAGCATATACAAACAATCATGTTCTCTCCAGAAACACAAGCCCATGTGTTTATGTCTTTTCCAAGAATGAGCTCTAAGAATTGACTCCTAACTTTGACACCAGTTTGGTGTTTAGCAGAAAATTTCCCTTCTTAGACCATATATTCAGAGAGACCACATGCCCCAAAATAAGCAAAACACATACACAAACCTCCAAATAGTCAAGCCAACAATCAGTATTGCCATTCAAAATACTGCACATCTTCCGGCTCTTCAATGACTGAATAACCAAATAGATAAGAGGCATGTCATCGCATGGGCTCTGTTTGGGGGAGGGGAGATTTGCTGGGCTTCTCAGCCTATCAGCCATCATATGGCAGTGGTCCATCCATCATAGATACCACATTGGTTCTGCTGAAAGATCTGCAGTTTTTCTTCCTCCTCTCTTTGAATAGTTTCTGCTCCATCTGGTCATTATGAACAATGTTATCATGAAAAGCTAGTTAGTTTGCCTGTTTCTTTCCCATCCTTTCAGCATTTCCTTTTCTGTAGAGCCTTTTAGATTGTAAGCCTGAGGGAAGGAACTGTCTTGTTATTGATCTTTGTAAGTCACTCTGGGAGCCTTATGTGCCTGAAGAGCAGAATAAACATTATTCAAATGAATAAATAAATAAAAGACATATAACCTCTATTTAATCTTACCACAGTTATACACTTGAAGGAGGAGGTAGTATAAATACACTGATGTTAATAGAAAAACTATATATTTTCTGGGGTTTCTTAATGATTTGCTAAAAACTTTTTAAAGTAGTATAATTTATGTATTCTATTACTTAGGAAGTGGCAAGACAAACTTCAATAGTGACCCATATTCATCTCCATTTTAATCACAAGGAAATTAATAACAAAATAAATAGTGTCTTATCTCTAGGGATCCCAAAATCACTTTAAAAATATAATCAGGCCAAATACTTGCTTTCATTATATCTGTCAAATTAAAAGTTATGCTAAAATACCCAAGTGAAGGTTTGCTTTATGCTACTACAGTGCAACTGTGTTTAAGCCATGGAATAAGGTGTCTGTGGTGTTACAGTATAAAAAACAGAAAGAGAAAAAACATGGACATGATTTAGGAATGTATTGGAAATACTATGGCTGTGCAAGTTCACTTAATTTGCAATGTGATCAAATGGACAGGTCTTGATTCCTTTCTCCAAGGGTTCTTCCAGAATTGCTTCTAGGCACTCTGTGAATCAAAATTAATTTGTTCCAATGTCCCCACTGGTAACTTCTAGATGGCCAAGATATGGGCAACATGACACATCCTTTAGTGACCTTGAGACTAAATTACTGTAATGTGCTCTAGGTAAGGCTGCCTTTGGAAATACCAGCTGCTCCACAATTTAGCAACCAGTTTATTTAGTGATCCAACCCTAAAAGAGTACACTGTGTTTGTTTTCAGAGAACATGGAAAATTTACTTTGTACTAGAACGCCCAGACTCCATTTCTAGCTAAGTGTTTAACTATCGTGAGAGACACGACAGAAATTCTAAAACTCATAAGAAAGAATAATACAATGGAATTTATTAAAGTACACTTATTAAAGAAATATGGGGATGAAGGGAAGACAAGGCAGGGAGGGGTGAAGAAGAAATAAAGTATTGATCAAATCAAGGAATAGATAGAACTGAATAAAACCAAATTTAAATTCAGAAAAAAATGGTGTTTTGATAGATATGTAACTTTCACTAAGTCTCTTCTCAGGGGTAGTGATGAGTCATTTCAGAAATTTTCTGCCTATGGTGAGAAAAATGTTGAAAATGATGGAGTTTCTGAAAACTGTTTCCAATTTGGGACTTATTCTGTACAACATTCACTCATGGTTGTTTTGCTTTAAAAAAACCCCCAATGTCTAATAATAGTTCAATCCAGATATATTAATTCTGCACATAAAAAATTAAAAAATATTACCCCATTTACTCAAATCTAATGCTCACCATTTTGGCTAAATTACCTTGCCAAAATTAAAGTGTACATTAGATTCACATAATATGGTAATCTTATTGCTGAGCCAAAACTTCAGGAGCTGCACCCGGAGCTCCTCTTTGAAGTACATCATCTCTAGTTGTCATGGTTCAGTGCTAAGCAATTCTTGGAATTGTAGTTTGGTCAGGCATCAGCCTTATTTGGCAGAGAATACTCAAGCCTTGTCAAACTATAGCCCCCATGACTCCACAGAATTGGACCAAGGCATTTAAAGTGGATTGATTCTACAGCGTAGATGCACCCCAAGGTTTTTTTCCCCATTGCTAGAAGCTTTGGTATTCTAACAGCTTTATTTTCAAACAAGGAATTCCTTTGGAGAGTAACCATTTATTTCATTTTGATTGTTCCATCTATAGTGTTGTCCCATGGTGCACTTGCCCCCCTCCTAAACTGACTCTACCCCACTGTTTATCTTTTATGGGCTCCCCTCCATTTATATTTGTTTATATTCCTAACTCATCCAGAGTTTTATCATTTTACCTCATCCATTTGGCCTGCCCATTCTGTTTAATTTTATATTGTGTTAATTTGTTTCATTTATTTTATTTTGTTATTGTATGTATTTTTAATGTAATTTTTGTTGTTTGCATTCTGTATTTTATTTTTGCTGTATTGTATTTTTGAACTTGCCCTCATGTTAGCTGCCCTGAGTCCCCTGCGGGGAGATGGTGGTGGGGTATAAATAAAGATGATGATGATGATGATGATGATGATTATTATTATTATTATTATTATTTAGGTGGCAACTGTAATGATCAAATTACGAATAGAGCACTTTCTGCCACTATGCATTACATTTGGCAGCAAATTCTTGCTTTGCTTTCAGGGTTTTGAAAATTGTGATGTGCTTTAGATTCAGTGGTGCATTACTTGAGTAAAGATGGTATATCTTTATGATTCTAAGTAATCCTACTAAAATTACAAATATCCATGATCATGTGTTATAGCATTATTAAATTTCTTATTGTTAAAATGGTCCATAAGTGCTTGTTTCCAATCTTTCAAAAAAAATCTTTACTTGGTTTACCCATTGGAATCCATTAATTTGGTAATTAGGGCCAACTCAGCAATTTTAACAAACCATCTTAATGAGAGGAGGTGGTGAACAAGGTGTTTTACTGGATTAAACTACTTGCTCCAAAATTGAACTTTTTCTTATTATTTATTTGTCACTTTTGCTCTTAAAAAAGACTCAAAGTGACTAATAATGCTAAAAACAATACAATGCATAACCAAAACCCCAAGACATATAAACATTTAAAAAGAATTAAACACAGGAGTATTAAAAATAAAGAGTTACAAATAGTGAGAATATTAAAAACCTACTAAAATACCAAAGACATTACACCCCCTGGTTCAAGGGTTTGATGAACATCTGAGAAAGGAAAATCAACAGATTCAGAATAAATATAACTTAAATCCCCACATCCTATAAGGCACATTTGAAAGCTTCTTTTTTTGTTAAAGCATAGAACAGTTCTGTCGCCTGAAGAAAAAATGAAGAAATTGCATATTTACTAAAATCAACCCTTCCCCAAAACAACTGGAAAACAGTTTGTAAAACATGCACAGATAGTAAGAAAGAAACACAGAAAACTATAAAAGCATTGGTACAAAAATGTCCAGTGCTTCCAGAAGCACAAAACACGTGTGTGGTACATAGAATTCCCAGGTAGTCTTTTATTTGCATAACTGAAATTTATTTATGGAAGACCTTAAGAACTAAAAGGGTATCATTTTCAGAGGAATACATCTTAGAGTTTAAGTGAAGTTTTTGAATCTTCTATCAAATGTTTAGGTAGCTTTATCTTACAGATTATAAGGTCCTGAGAGGGAATACTGTCACTGTCTCCACGTTTTCTCCCTCTATTTGCCAGTTATCAATCAGTCTGGTTGCCATCATCTTGGTTTATTTTTATGTTTTAACTTTTTCACTTTCTTCTTTCATCTTGGTTATAAGTCTCGACCTCAGCTCCTCCTCTCTTTCAGCCATCTAAGTGGTATTATCTGCATATCTACAGTTGTTAATGTTTCTTCCAGCAATTTTAACTCTAGCCTTGAATTCATCAAGCCCCACACATCACATGATGTGTTCTGCTTACAAGTTGAATAGGTAGGGTGAGAGTATACAGCCCTGCCATACTCCTTTCCCAATCTTGAATCAGTCTGTTGTTCCATGGTCAGTTCTTACTGTTGCTACTTGGTCCTTATACAGATTCCTCAGGAGAGATAAGGAGACTTGGTATCCCCATACTACCAAGAACTTGCTAAAATTTATTTTAATCCACAAAGTCAAAGGCTTTAAAATAATAAAAAATAAACAGAAATAGATGTTTTTTTTTTCATTATCCAGCGGATATTGGCAATTTGGTCTCTCATTCCTCTGCCTTTTCTAAGCTCAGCTTGTACATCCAGCAACTCTTGCTCCATATATTGCTGGAATCTACCTTGTAGGATCTTGAGCATTACCTTACTGGCATGTGAAATGAGTGTCACTGTATGAAAGTTTGAGCATTCTTTAGCGTTTCCCTCTTTTGGTATGTGGACTGATTTTTTTCCAATCTGATGGCCATTCTTGTGTTTTCCATATTTGCTGGCATATGGCATGCAACACCTTGACAGCATCATCTTTCAAGATTTTAAACAGATCAGCTGGGATCTTGTCGTCTCCTGCTGCCTTGTTATTAGCAATGCTTCTTAAGGCCCATTCAAGCTCGCTCCTCAGGATGTCTAGTTCTAATTCACTCAACACACCGTCAAAGCTATCCTCAATATTATTATCTTTCCAATACCATATCAGGTTTCAATTGCATGAGAAGCCATACATGTTCTTTTGTGCCTTGCTGACTGACAGGAATCAGCTTGGTATTATTTTAGGAATACTTGTGAAGGATCAAGGAGCATCCTTAGTTTTTGTTGTTGTTAATGATGATGATGCTATTCTTTATATACCACTTTTTCTCTCTAAAAAAGAAACTCAAAGCAGCTCACAATAAAACCAATACAATTAAAACCTAACAATATAGAAACATTAAAATAGAATTAAACATGAACAGTATTAAAAATAAAAGTTAAAATCCTTAAAACTAATTAAAAACCTATTCATAGTTATGTCACCTTTGTCAGATCTGGAACAATTCTTGAACTTTATAGTATCCAGTCTGAGAGAATATTGTGGGTTCACTAAACTCTACAGAATTCAAGTGTCTTAGGATTTGGTCCAGCAAAATACTTGTGTTTTGATCCAGCAGAGATTTTCTGTTGGCTGAATTGGAAGGCAATTATTTCCCTGCTACTGCGATTGCTTAAGCCCTCTGAATATGCTCCAGAAGAATAGGTTCTCATGTGTGTGATAAAATTCTGAATCTAAACCATTGCCTATCAGTATTTTATAAAATTATAGAGTTGGACGAGGCCACAAGGTTCAACCCCCTGCCAGGCAGAAACACACAAACAAAGTATTCCTGACAAATGGCCATGAAGCCTCTTATCAGGTTCAGAAGAAATTCATTGTCATATAGTACATGATATACAAACCTCTGCAACCTGTTTTATTATTTGTGTATATAGACATACTCCTTTGAACTCTGGAATGGGATCAGTGTCAATCAGAATGCTTCCAGTGACCATTTACTTGTTCCTGGCCTTACATTGATTGTGTTTGATTAGCAAAGACCAAAAGTAAAAGCAGGCTAAAAGTCTTGTTCCTGATGAACTATAATAGTCTATGACAATTCTAGAAGAAAGATTCTGGGATTATCTGTGCCAATGTTGTTAAGAACCATATTAAAATCCTGATTTTGCTGCCAAGTGTACTGAACGTTATTAAAGCTGGTGTGATTGTAATGGCATCAACTGTGCCAACACCTATCTGAGCAAGTATTAATATTTGCTTTACACTTAATGCAGTGACTGTCTTTTTCCCCCTCCAGGCTTCCAAATGGCAGCCTATTTTAGACTGCTCACTCAGATAACACATATCTTCAATGTAACAAAACTGTCAGTGAAAAAAAAAAAACAATCTCTCTTACTGATTTCCTTCCTTGTATCACTTTGGCATGAAAAGAAAAAAAACATTTAAACTGAGCATATGGCTAAACAAGACATGTATCACTTCATCCCTATCTATATTGCCAGCTTACAATATAATGTTGCCAACATTAGTGTTGTGTACATTTCAAAAGTGATTAAATGCTGTGAAGTCATAGTTATTAAATGTTGGATTCAGGATTGGATGTTGGATTTCTACACCACCATCATCAGGAAAATGCAGCTCTGTCTTGAGTGTGGGTAACTAAATGCCATAAAACAAAGGGATTTTATATTCTATTATTTTACTTTAATTTATGCAGTAGTGTTCCCTACCTTCAATTTCTGAAGCTTGGATGCTTATATCAACTGTCAGAGGGATAACTTCAAAGTAAAGTCTTAAATAACATGTATAGTGCTGATATTTTAACCGTGTAATGAAGTGGCATTGTGTTGTTATTGTATATTCTTTGTATGTTAACACATGTTGTGAACCGGTCCGAATCCCTCTTTGAAGGTGAGAGGGTCGGTATATAAAACCTCAAAATAAATAAATAAATAAATAAATAATCGCAGTCAAGGCTATTTAAATGCTACAGTTTTGAATTATATCCTGGCCATCCATTGAAATTTACTTCAGATGTGTTCCCCAATGGCCATCATTTTGATCAATTGGGTTGGCATGCACCTTGGGCATGTCAGTCATACTGATCATAATGGTGGCATTTGATCCTCTTGCATATCTTCCAACTATCCCAACTTGGCATGTACAATTACAATTAATCTTCTGTCATTCCACTTTTTCAACTGTCCATCTTAACTTACTTACTTACTTACTTACTTAGGCGATCCCTCATTGGATGAGCAGGATAGTCTTCCATGATCAGTATTCTTATGGATCCGTAGGTGGCTGTGGAGCCCTATTCTTGACCTGCATCTTCTCCCACAGTGAGGGCATTAGTTTCCTTTCCAGGTGGAAGACGGTCTCGGTCGGGGTTGGCTTGACGCACCTTCCTTCTGGCACGTTTCTCTCTTTCACCCTCCATTCATGCCTCTTCAAATTCTGCAGCACTGCTGGTCACATCTTAACACAGCAGGGGGAAAGGAGAGCTGAGGACAGAATCTTCCTCTTCCCAGTAAGCTTAGGAAAAAGCAAACTGTTGCAGTCTTGCTTGTGTGTTCTTCCTCATTCTTTTTTTTCTTGCCATCTTGACCATGCTTTGTCCATGTGTCCTGGTTTTCATTTGGGAAGGGCATGTTTCTGACAGCAGAATGACCTTGTACTGCCTAGTCCATCTGTGTAGCTATTTTGACAAGCAAATTGAACCTACATGTTGTCTGGTCCTTTATTCATTCAGAGAAAGGGCAATAAAAGATAGTATCATCATCATCATGGTAATGTTTGGGGATTACTATTGCTATTTTTTTAAGTTGTTCTTTTTAAAATCCTTATAAGGCACCACACTAAAGAAAGTATTAGTCTGAGAATTATAGGGCATAGAGTACAAACTTATGCAAATTTATGTGACTTGCAGTTTCTCAAGTAACTTCTTGACATAAAAAAAACCCTAAGTGCAGTCAATTTTACTCCAAGGTAAATGCACACACTTTGCACTTGAAATTCTGGGACTCACTTTTAGTAAACACAGATAGGACGGCATTGTTATTTCTCATGTTTAAACGTGCTTGTGTATGAATATGGAATAAAGCTGATTATAGAGATGATTGCTTATCTTCTAGAAAAATGACAGCTAGCATCTAATCTTACGGTTAAAATTCAACCCTGATGGATATTAAAATTCAACAGTGCTTCTGGCTGTATGTATAAATTTTAAAACCTACAGTATGATGTGTGTTTACTCATCTGAAGTCTTACAACTACCTCTTTAAGCATGACAGAACTTTCCCAAGTTATATGTTGAAACAAAGATGTGTGTGTTCCTTTTCTCAGGAAGATAGTCCCCCCTTCTCTAGTATTTCTTTCCACCTAAAACCAAGGATGCCGTCTTGAACCTGAACTGGTGCCTGTCATCAGTAATGGACTGTATGAGGGCCAACAATTTGAAGTTTTGAGTCCCCTTAGGGGTGAGAAAAGCGGTATAGAAATACTGTAAATAAATAAAATAAATAAATAAAATAAGTTAAATCTAGACAAGACAGAGGTAATCCTGGAGAGTCAGAAGGATGTGGGATTACAGGCTGTGCTGGACAGAGTCACACTTTCCCTGAAAGATGCAGGTTCTCAGTCTGGGAGTGTTCCTGGACTCATCATTGATCCTGGAGCCCCAAGTGTCAGTGGGGCCAGGAGCGACTCTGCACAATTAAAACGTGTGCCAGATGCACCCATACCTTGAGATGCCAGATCTGACCATAGTAGTTCATGCTTTAGTCACATCTCACTCTGTGTGGTTCAGAGATCAACCAGCTTCAACTGGTTCAGAGATCAGCAGCTAGATAACTAACTGGAGTGCTGCACAGGGAGTATACGGCTCCAATGTTGCGGCAGCTCCACTGGCTGCTGCCCAGCTTCCGGGCTAAATACAAAGTGCTGGTCATTACCTACAAGGCCCTAAATGGTTCAGGGCCAGACTATTTGAGGAACCGTATCTTCGCTTATAAACCTACACAGACTTTGTGATCTTTGGAAGGGAACCTTCTCTCAGTCCCACCCCCATCCCAAGGGCAGTTGCCGGGGGAGAGAGAGAAGGCCTTCTCCGTGCTTGCTCCTTCTCTATGGAATTCCCTCCTTAAAGAGCTTTAAAAAGCTGTTTAAAACATACCTGTGTACATTAGCTTATGGAGAGGGAGCTGAGTAATATTCCATGGCCCCTATCTGGCTGATCACCCTGCTAGCATCCATCTATTTGGAGTGCCACTTGTCATTTTATATTCTTAGATTTCATGCTCCTATTTTTAAACAGAACTCAGCTGCTCAATGCTTTTGATGAGGCCACAGTCCATTTGCTTGTCGAGGATTGTTTTTCTGTTTTTCATTTTATTTAAATGTTAATGTAAGCTGTTATTTTATATTGTATGGGACACTGAATGTCTGCCTTGTTTTGGAAGCTGCCCTGAGTCCCTTTGGAGAGAGAGGGTGGGTTAGAAATAAAATTATTATTATTATTTTCCTGCTTTTAAAAGCTAAGAACAGTGAGGATCCAGGGCACATATGATGTACCTCACACTTTCACATGAATGAGCTGTGTGAATGGGAACATATCCATTATTGTTGGAAAATTAGGGACCAAATTTCATCCATAGGATTAATTATGATATCCAAATCAGAATGGACACAAAACACGTTCACAGTAAACTGTTGTTGGATCTTCATTCTTTTTTCCATAAGCTCGGATGTCACTGGTGCTAACAATTTTTTTGCTGTAAACACCATTGCATGTTAAACTAGTGGTTCTCAACCTGTGGGTCCCCAGGTGTTTTGCCTATAACTCCCAGAAATCCCAGCCGGTTTATCAGCTGTTAGGATTTCTGGGAGTTGAAGGCCAAAACATCTGGGGACCCACAGGTTGAGAGCCATTGCGTTAATGCTTCATATGCTTCTAATTTAGTGGAATGAGATTTTTTTCTGCTTTCCCACTATTCTCATTATGGTCACAATTACAATGGTGTATGCTGAAAGTAACGCTCAGGTAAGATTGCTTCCATTTAGGGGAATGGATACAGGGAGCAATTGGGTCTGCTACCCTGGTTATTTCCTCCTTCCACAACTTAAACTGAGCTTCAACCTCTTTATTTGGTGTATCATCCCTTCAGAAACCCTGCATGCCAGAAAGTCTAAAATATACCAGGCAATGAGCTGTCCACACTAAGAAGAGAATGATCACATCCAACATAGAATGTGTGCTACATCATGAACTGGACCAAATACCACTTGGGATAGAGTTAGACCCATGATTGTTCTGAAGGACGTGAAGCTTTGATCAAGATCCACTTGGAGGTTGAAGTCCCCCAGGAGGACAAGCCAAGGAGACTCCAACATAATCTTAGAGACAACAAGGATAGGGCGTGGGGTAATGGGCTGGCTGGTAAGCAGACAGTCCACCTGTCACCAGGATACCCCTTCTCACAGTCTCCTGGGTTTAAATATATTAATTTGAATAGAGGTATACAGGACCGAAGGGCTTCCCATTTCCCTAGATCTCACTTACTGCTGCTGTGCAGACAACTGTGGTGAGCAAAGCTCCAAGAATTGACACCTTCCCCACCCCTCCCGCCCAAGTTTTCTCCAGTGAGATCCCAGTCAACACATTCCCTTTGGATCCTGTCATGGGTGGTAGTTGCTTTCTGACAGCTGCCTCTTCAACCCAGAGGGCCTGTTGCCAGGGGTCGAGGAAGGTGAGACCATGGGAGAGGTGCCACACAGGGCCAGGGCTGCCCTGTCAATCAACCTGCCACAGAACTCTGCCTGGCCTTGGGGAGTCCTGTGGGCCCTCCCTCTTTGACTTTAGAAGAGGATGGGGGGCCTCTTAGGAATGGTGGGAGCTGAAGTCCAAAACACCGGGAGGGCCGGCGTTTGCCCAACGTGTCCCTCTCCCCAAAGAGGAGGTGGCTTGGAGGCTGCCCTGGGGGCCTTGCCCTTCCCCCTCCAAGGAGGGCCCGTGGCTCTGGAGGGCTTCCAGCCTCGCCCTCCGCCTGGCACCGCCTGCACTGGGGTGGCTCCCGTGGGCGGAGGGAGTGGGCTGGAGCGGGCGGTGGGTCTTCGCGGGGGCAGCTAAGGCCAGCGGGCCAGGTGTGGGTCTCGGAGGGGGGAGGGGAGGGGAGAAGGGGGCGGGGGAGGCGGGGCTCCGCCACTCGTCCTGCGCGTCGCCTCGTGGAGCCCACAGGGAGCGAGGCGAAGGGGCCAGAGCCGGGAGTCGCGGGGGAGGGAGGGAAGGAGCAGCGGGCGGGCGGGCGAGAGAGTAGGCGCCGAGCTGTCAAGGAGCACGAATCCGGCGCGAGGAGGGAAAAGAAGCGAAGGCGCGCGCGGGGCGGCGGCGGCGGCGGAGGAGGAGAGGAGCCCTTGCCTTGGACCCTAAGAGGAGCAGCAGCAGCAGCAGCAGGTCGGTCGGGCGGGAGGGAAGGAGCCCGGAGAGGGGCGCGTGGGCTGGGGAGGGGCGCTGAGGGGAGGGCTTGGAGCCAGGCAAAGTCCGAGTGGGCTGGGGGTGGTCGAGGGAGGGAGGGAGGGAGGGAGGGAGGCATGAAGGGAGGGGGCTGTGAGGGCAAGCGAGGCTCTGGCAGCCAAGGGGCCCCAGGGGCTCGACGGACACCACCTCTCAGGAGAAGCGCGCCTCGCTCCTCCTCTGCTCTCCTGTCCCGCGTGGCCCCATTGGGAGCGGGCTGCCTCGCGCTCCCTTCCTGACGGAGCCCAAGAGGCGCGCGCCCCCTCGGTGCCTGCCCGGGCGGAGGGGAGGGGGGGCGGAGCGGAGCGGAGAGGCGGCCGGGGCTCGCCGAGGAAGACAATGCTGGGAAGGCGGCCACGGAGCCTTCCGCTCTTCTCCTCCTCCTTCTCCTCCTTCCTCTTGGAGGGCCCCTGCTGGAAGGGGCGGACAGGGAAGGCGAAGCGCGCAGGTAAGCGAGGCTCCGGAGCCAAGGTTGCGCCTCCCCTCCCGCCCCGGGACGCCTCCTGCCTGCCGGCTTGCTACTTGTGGCGCTGCCTGCCCGCCTGCCCACCTGCCCGACACTTTCCCTCTCCTCCAACACTCCCGGCGCCTGCCTTTGACCCTCCAAGTTGGGTGCCCACTGCCTAGCGCCCACCTTGGGAGAACTACTTCACGCGTCGCATTTGCTGTCTTCCCTGGGTGTTGTGTAATATCTTGGAGCACAGAAGCGACTGGGGATAGGGTTGTTGTTGTTGTTGTCGTCGTTGTTTTGGTTTGGGGGTTTTTGGGGGGGAGGGGCACTAGTCAGTTGAATACCAACCACTTGATTTGCCCCTGTATTTTGAAAAGACAGCCTTTTGCAATGCCTGGGTTAACCCGATGTTCTGTAGTGTGGAGATGGAGAATAAAGTGATACTGGTGACCACAAACGGAGACAAGGAAAACCTACTCCACATTTGGGGGGGGGGGGGGGACAAGTCAGTTGAATACCAGCCCGTTGATTTGCATCTGTATTTTGAAAAGACGTGGCCTTTTTACACAGCCTGAAACGGAGACAAGGAAAACCTACTCCACATTGGCACTTGCACTTCATTCAATACCCCTTCTGAGGGAAATTCATTGCTTTAACTATAGAGGGGAGATCTCGGTTCTGATGTTGCTTTGGTTGTGTTAAAGACGATTGTTTGCTCTGTGTTGTTTGCCCATTTCCAGGCACAAGTGGGGGAAGAATGGGTTACCAGCTGAACACAAAGCCTGGTCTCTTCTCAGCGCTGTTCCTTGGTCACTTCCCATTTTCTCCTCTGTTTGCCCTCTGTCTTGTTGCCTTCCCAGCACAATGACATCAACAGCCCCACAAAATGCTTGAGATGCTCCAAAAGCCGAGAGCTTTGGCAGTGAAGGTCACTGAGCAAAACCTTTGCCTAATGTCAGTATTGGAGGAGACATGTTTGTTCCTTGTTCTCCCCAGGGGCAGATTTCTTTCAGGTGCTGAACTCTCGCCTAACCTCAATTTACCTGTGGAGGGCTCACTTGGAGAGAGACATGGAGGCAGAACTATGTCCATGCAAGCTGCCCCCTCCATCCCAGATAAAACGGGGGGTCTTTTGTTTGTTTGACTTTTCAATTCTACTTATGGGTCACCACATTTATTTGGGTCTCATACAACTCAATGGGATTTACTTCCAAGTAAACAAGTCGAGGATCACACTGAATGTTACTAAATACAGCATGTTAAAAGATCTGGTTACTTAAAATCTTTCCGTTCTCTCAAAGGAGACAGTCTGGAATGGTCTATTAGTGAAATGGCAGTGTTATGCAAACCATAACATTTGTACTCGAATGGTATGCTAAAGAGATTAAATAAGCCGAGCCAGGAAATCAGTCTAACAACCAGCAATGATTTAGACAACCTCTCATCTTCGTTTTAATGTATGCTGTTACCTCTGTTTAAATCTGAGATGAAAGGAGATGAGAAGTCAATGGAAATGCCATTACTCATGGCCCAATCCTTTTCAAGTAGGATACTAAGAATGTTAAACATTTTGTGTGATGAGTCAGAAATTACAACCAAAACAGCCATGAATGACACCTCACAGTTGCAAACAAAGTGGTGTGCGACTTGTTCATTCATGCGATGTGACTTCTTCATCGGCGATGCCAATGTTGCAGAATAAATAAAATGTCCAGATAAAATTAGTATTATGAATTTAAAATATATGCATCCCTCATCTGTGGGTGGTATTCTAGACTTTGGAGGATATGTCATGGTCTTTGTCAACATTTTTCAAATTCCTTCTGTAAGAATATTTCAAAATCAGAAGCATTTGTTGTGTATTTCAATTAATTCCAAAGCTAATGGATGCAAACAGCAAATGATTCATATATCTCAGTATTGTATATTGAACAGAAGCTGCATCTTATCTTTATTTGTTCTTTTGTGATGTCTAATTAAAATATGCAATTTGGATTCCTTTGCCAACTGCAGTATATCCTGAAGTACAATGCTTCTTCCCTTTGGAATGCATTTCATTGAATTTAGTTGGACTTACTTATGAGTAGGCTTGCAGAACATATGCTGTCTGGAGATGAAATAGCGCAGAATCTATAGGCAGAAAACACACACACACATATATATGAATTTAAATATTCACACACACATACACACAAAGCAAAGATTCTGGGAAGAATACAAAAATTGGCATTTTCTTTAAAATTACCACCTTAAACACATGTTTTCTAACCCACGGCAATTTACAAAGAATTATATATAATTGTGCCAATTTTTAAAAAATAACATCTGTAAAGAATCGAGATGTTTCAAATTAATATATGTAATGTCTGGTACTGAATTAAGATTTAGATTGATAAAAGAGCAATTTTGCAATGCATTCACTCATTTTTAATGTATTTACTAGGTAATAATGTCTGCTTACTTGTTTTCTTTGTTCTGATGCACTGGAATATATTTAAATATCCTCAACTGAAGTGAGTGAACTTTAAAGGAAACCAGGTCAGGAATAGATTGCGGGCATATAATCTGTGCAATTTATGATGTTCAGAAATAGCTACCAGTTAAAGCAAAGCAAACTTCTTTTCCACGTACTAATCTTTTTTTAAAAAAGGAAAATATATTCTAGAATATTGTGGTTTCAGGAATAATTGGATATAAAATTTGAGCTCATTTATAAGACATTAAATGCCTATTTTAAAACAAGCGGAAAAAAATGATTCACTCAGATCATTCTGAAATTCTATTGATTTCACTTTAAGAGTTTTAACGACTAAGAAGTACTTAACTTTAAACAGATTGTGTTTGTGCTATATTATTAGATTAATATATAGGATAAAGTTCTTATACATGAAAATATGATCCTAAACCCAGTCGGGTTTTTAAATCCTATTAAACTCTGAGGTTTACAAACACTTTGTGTGGGATTACAGACAAAATATTTCAGTTGCTTAGTTTTATGAATCATTTGCTGTTTGCATTCATTTCCTTTAGAATTAATTGAAATACACAACAAATGCCTCTGATTTTAAAATATGCTTACAGAACGGATTTGAAAAATGTTGAAATAGACCATGACACATCCTTCAAAGTCTAGAATGAAAACATAAAAGAAATCTTTATCATAACATTAATTAGAACATAACCTTTTCCCCACTGTGTTCTTTTCATTTTACTGGGTGGCTTTTGATAGCCAGAAGCAATGAATTGCTAACCTCAAAGAGAATGATGTCATCACATTCTTCCACTTCATTGATCATCAAAATAGGACAATAATGGGTTCTGAAGTATATGCCCCATCTCTTTAAGATTTCACTTTCCTTGGAGGGACTGTCTGTCCTATGGGTCTGAATTTCAAGGAAAAGGCTGAATCCAATGTGTAAATAAATATATATATACTGTACACTCATACATCTAAGAATAGAAGGCACAGTGGTCTCTAAAGTAGTAATTGTGGCACGATCTTCAACATTAGATGTAGATATATAGCTTCTGGAGATTTTTTCAAACTTTAATCAAACGGAGGATTATGAATGCCAAGAAATCATTTTAAACAAATACAAATTGGAAGCTGTTTAAGCAATGTTGAGAGAGTATTATATTATTAGTGGGATGTAAAATTTACTGGTGTTCTTTTGGATATATATAAATATAGTTAAGGAAAAGGGTGTGATTAATTTTTATAATAATCTGGGCAATCATCTGATACATTATTTCTTACTTGGGAGTAAGAAAGTAAAACCTGTAATACTTGCTACAAAGTAACGTATGTGGTGCTGCGGATATCAAATTCTATCAGGCATAAGGCACTCCAAACCAAGAGAATTTTTACTAAAATGTGGCTTTATTGAATGCTGTGTGAGCTTGTAAAGTTTAGAGTGTACTGGAGCTGTTAACATACTCTTTTGGCATTCCCATATTAAAATAATGGCAGCATTCGGGATTATCGTGGAATGGAAAAACTGAATTGTCCTGAAATAGAAAGAGAAATGACGCTATCACTTATACAAAACCAATATTTCCCCTTCTGTCCCCCATTTTTCTGATGATGACCCCCCCCCCCCATTTTCAGTTGTTTCTTTCTTATTCCCGAAAGGGTCATGTGTTTGTAAAGTGTTGGGACTGATTTGGTTTTTGCCATTATCCAGGTTTTTTTTTCAAATATCATCCTTTTCCCTTTTATTTTTTAAGTTTTGTGAGCCTTTTGCTGCAGTTTTAGCAAAACAGATGGTGATCAGTCATTCATCTACCCAAATTAGATGGAGAAATTATTGTAAATATTGCAATGTGAATGTGGTGAAAGGAGGGGCATATGAATTATGAGGGGACCGTGCTACAAGCCTCCTCCTGCAGGCAGTGGTCACAGAAACTGTTTTGCCGTTTTTTTCAGTTATAACAAATACGGTGCCATTACATATATCTTCAATATGGCAATTTTTAGCATGAACAATTGCAACATTCTGTGTGTACCATGATTAATTAAGGTTGTTATTTACCATGATGTTGGATGAAGTCTATATCTCAGACACCATAAATTGGGACTGACACACAGTAAGGAGTCTCTTTGGATATGTTGTGTGCTTCTATACCCCAAACATCATCACCAACAGTTTATTTTAGTTCACGGGGCTTGTGTTGAAGCATTTCACTAAAGTGAGATGACAACCTGAAATGCAGGTGGAAAGTACAAGTGCAGTGGAAGATGCACAAAGCAGTTCTGGATTATGAATCTCTTCTGGCAATAAAAGTTTTCTGTAAGGTGAATCAGTAGCAAAAGGCCATTTGAGAACAAAAGTTTCTTGTGTCTGGCCTTGTTGTTCTTTGGGTTGGTGACAAAGTATCATACTTTGTGTGGCATCAAGATTTTGGACTATGTTTTGTGAGGATCTTTTAGTGATTGTGATGGCCATGTGATAGTGACAATGACAGTAATAGTGATGGTGATGAAGATGAGAATAGTAAGAGTTAAAGTTAATTAAAATGTCACTATTATTAATTTGATCACATGACTGTGCAACTACCAAGGTGAATTGATTATAGACAAAGATGCAACTGAAGACACGATTACAGGAATAGATTTGTTAATAGTTTCATTAAGATTTCTATGATGTTCTTTAGTTCAGTGATGAAGTAATCTAGAAACTATAATCTGATGACATTTTTCTGTATACACTTGCCAAGGAGTAAGTCCAGTGGAATTTGATGAGGCTTATGACTGAATATACGTGCATAGGATTGCATTGTCAGCTGGTAAATGAGTGATACAGCTAATCACATGCATTTTCCTGAGAAGAGGGTGGAGTTCATATTCATTTTACCTGAGGCAAACAATCTGGTTTAACAATTTTACATTTTTGAAATGATCAGTGGCATGATTTATTGGCACAATGTTTTATATGAAGTTGCATTATTAAAATTACCTTTGCTTGATAAATATATAGATATTTGATATAAGCAGGCTGTTCAATTGGTTATATATTCTACTTCTCCAAAAAAGAAAGAAGCAATGGATGCATACTTTGTTCTGTATGATGTTACAATGATGCATACATGAGTCCTTACATTTAAATCACTGGTAAAAAAAACATTTTTTTTAACAAACCTCAATAGGTAATGTTTTATTGCAATAACATTTTATATCATACAGTCTCAAATACCACTAAAAACATCGAGATAGCATCCAGTTGACTTATTTATTTGATTTTCTCCCAAAGAATCCCCACTGTAGCCACTTTCAGTTACTGGATTTTTCAAAATGTATTCCACAACCTGAAAATGCAACTTAAATGCAAAATATGGGTTTGGAATTTCGAAAATGCTTTCTAAGTTTTAGGCAAATTCCAATGGTATAACTATAACTGCACCTTAGTGGCCTGTCACTGGTGATCTTTCCTGAATAGTTAGTATTGAAGGCATGATTAATTATTGTAAATTTCGTAGACATGTCTTGAAGTGGAAATGACTAAATGGAGAATCGAAAGGGAAAAATCGTTATTGTGACAAAATTCCTTTTGGAAAGACAAGGTCACTTGCAAACATGGTTTAAGAAGACCAAAGATGAGATAATAATGTCTTGTGGCACTGTAGTGATCTAATGATTGCAGACAAGGTGCACTCTTATTATATTATATAATCTTTTAAATACTCTGACGAAGACATACATGCAAATGTTCAGCTACTTAAGCTTTTTTTAGCTGATAGACTACAACCTAAATCAGTACATTTTAAAGGAAAATGTCTGAACTGTCTTAAATGTTCTCTTCAGTGAAATTTGTCTTCATTAATTTTGTCAAGAAAAGCTAGCAAGATACTGCATCCGATTTTTAGCTAGTTGGGCAGCGTTCCTGCTTAAAAAATTAAAAAATAAATTAAAAGTTACCTAAATTCTGGACACTTACTTATAAAACCTGATGTCCAAGGCATTCTTGAGTTATAATTTTTCTGTAGACTGCATTCAAATTCAAATTAGAATTAAAAACTGTCAGTTATATTTTTATTTAAAAATCTAGATAAATGAAATGTTTGTTTTTCATTTGAAATCAAAAGCAAACTAGACAGCTGCTATACATGAAAGGTCACATTAAGTCAACAATGACTTCCCTTGTAATGGGAAGTCATTTCAACTCCATCCTAATAAGGCATGTTAATTGTAATTTATATTTTTATATGTTTAAAGGGACTGAAGATATTAACAGTTGTAACATAGATAGTGCTTTAATAGTTCCTCCCAAATATATCCACAGGTAAGCTACATCACTTGATAAGAAACTTAATAGTAGCAAGGCTGTCAGTATCATCAGGAAGCTAGGGGGTTTTTTTAGGGAATACATATTTGCACATTTCAGACTGTAATGTTATACATTGCAGTTGACAACTGAAAATGCATCAGGGGCTGTTTCTCATTGCTACACCCATCTGGCAGGCCACCACAGTGCATTTCAGTGTAACCAAAGTGCTGTGGTATCACTTCTGACTGCCATTTTGTGGGGGGGGGGGGGAGAGGGTGGATCTGTTTTGATGGGGTTGGGGAAGTTCAGGGGAAGAAACTGTTGCCTTTGAAGGCAGTTGTGGGAGACTTTGGACAGTTTGAGGGCAGAAATCACCTCTGTAGCAGTTTGGAAATTTTAAAAATGGGGGGGGGGGGGACTTCCAGGATGCCATGGGCTGTATTTCAGGATCTCAAGAGCCTCCTAAAGCCTTTGGACTATACCTTGCCCACCGTTGCTATTCACAGGAGCAAGTTCTACCAAATTAAGTAGAATATTCTTTAGAGTAAACATGCATAGTATTACACTTTGATTTAGTTATGTTTCTCATTGAAATTGATAGGGTATTATGATAACATGCTTATAATTGGTGCCTTTGATTCTTTCTTTAAATACAATTCTCATTAACAAGCATTGGCTTTCATAGGTTTTCAAATATTCAAAAATCATATGTATGCTTTGTATAGCACTCTATGTGTTGCACAAACATTGGTTACCTAAATAGCATAGATATAGATGTGGGGAAAATATTATTACTGTTATTGTTATTATTGTCATTGATAATAACAATAATAATTAAAAATATATAAAGAACAAAAACAATATGCAAAGCAAATGTTTATAATATATAAAGCTAAAACTACTACATCTAACACAGTTACATCTAAAAGAATCACCCTAACCTAAAATATTCCTACACTAATAAACACATACTAGATATGTAACTGCTAGAACTATTCTACAAACCTCTGTTGATTTTAACTCCTTGTTTTTCTACTCCCTTTAGATATTATATAAACACACTCCTACTTTTAATAACATGCCTCTCATTCAGAAATCCAATAGCTGAAAATTGCTGCAAAAATGCTAAACGAGTCCCAATCTTTTTAAAAGTTGGTCAAGGATCTCTCCTTAATCAGCATCATCGGTTTGTCCATCATAGCTAGTTCACAAATCTTCATCAGCCATTCTTCTTGCATTGGGATGACTGGTTCTTTCCATCTCTGTGCATAGATGATTCTCACTACAGTTATCATATATAGTAGTAATCTTCTGTTTCCTTTCTCATTGATTGTCCAGCATTCCCAACAAATAAAAACCTGGTTTCATCATGATTTTGACCTTAACAGTTTCCTCCAGTATCATATATATTTGAGTCCAGTACTTCCGGGCAACCACATATGATTAAATGTACCAACATTTTTCTCACATTTCTGATGTGGGAAAAATATTGAGTTCTGTCCATTTATAAACATAACTGACACCTTTTGTAGACAGATTTTAGCTTTTTTGTGCAACCTACAAATATCCAAATCTCCTCCAAAGAAATAACCTTTGAGAACAGATTTTATGGCCTTGACGTGTGGAAGTGGAAGAATAAGAACTCCCATTATCTAGATGAAAGATTATTTATTTGATATTCTGTGTACTGGGGTTTATTTATTTATTTATTTATTTATTATTTTGGGAATTGCTAGTTTGTTTGAATTACTTGCAATATCTGTGAATTACTGTTGTTTTCTTCTTTAATCGTTTCATGTTGTCTTTGTTGGGCTGGACAGATGAACTATGTTTAATTTTTAAGTCCAACTAATCTCAACGACAGTAGACCCACTGAACTGATTGCTGAATAAGCTACCACTTGTACTTCTGTTAGGATTAATAATTGGGTTTAAGACCTAAATCTCTATTTAATTCTTTTAGTGCAAAATTAGTTTTACTAATTTATTCAGTATGTAGAGTTTTGTAAAACAATAAGTATCATCACCACCTATGGTAAATTTAAAATTGATTCCTTAAATTTTAACATACACACACACACACACACACACACACATATATATTCTTATTCATGTTGAGTAACTGTTAAAAGCAGGGAGCAGATTATGCAAGGGAAAACAAATATTTAAATGTGTATTGATCTGATAAATATGGAAAGACATGACTTTCATTACATCAAGTTTGACTAAATGCCACATCATTAGGCTTACCAGATGAAATGAGAGAAGAGGCTTCTGGGCCTTCAGTTGTTCTATAGAAGAGGAAATTCCAGCAGTCCTGCTTCTTGAAATTCCATTTTCTTCACAACCGTTAAAGACACAGGGGTCTTCTCCTTTAGTTCACCTGGCAACTCTACATATAATTTAATTAAAACTCGGTGAAGACCAAGAAACCAATTAATGTGCACATTCAAACACACCATTTTGTGCATTTTACTCTCTGTTGAGGATATAAATTTTGCAAAGCTACATATACAAATTATTATATGATTTTATAGGGTTTTAGTATACACCTTTCCAATATATAGGCAGGATAATAAGTTCATCAATATAACTTATTCCCAGTTAAGTCCATGTAAAAAATGCTTTATAACAGATTTTCAAAATAACAATCTGGGAAAATAGATTTTCTTTTCAAAGTGCCTAATTATTATGCTTTTGCTCTGGTAAATTGTGTATTATCTTAATTGATGTGTTAAATAAAATGATAGAATGCCCATCTTTCTCAATGATTGGAATTCTATCTTTTGCTACTTAACATTAACTATATGACTAGTTTGTGTATTCATAAAATATATGGCTACTTGATTATTGTTAAACAGATGTAGTGTTGAGGTAAAGAAATTTAAAAGTCAGAGACACACAAGTGACCGTTCTTTGACAGTCCATTGCATTTAATTATAAAGCAGCAAATTTCCCTGAGCATGAACTTACATATAAAGTTACTAAGAAAGAGGAATTCTGATATTTATTTTTACACGATAGTTACATATGATTTCATACTATTTCAAAAGCAAGCGACTTTTATCTTGTTTCCTAATCTATTGACTAAAATAGAATAAAACACTGGTTACTCAAAAACATGCTAGAACTAACAATGCCAGTGGTTTGCAATAATATATACATTACCATTGCTTATGTGTGATGATGGATGCAGCAGTCCAAAGCATCTGGAGGGCCAATACAGCCCATCGCTGGTTTATAGCAAGTGTACATTGCTCAATGTTTCTTCTTCTCCAAGCAAAATTTACAGTGGAAAATTTCTACAATAAGTTCTGACATGTTAAATGTAGGCCATCATTAGAATGGTCCAAGTATTATATATGCAATGTTTACTATTTTCAATGTATTAAAATACATTAT
Organism: Anolis sagrei; assembly: GCF_037176765.1. Classification (NCBI taxonomy): domain Eukaryota; kingdom Metazoa; phylum Chordata; class Lepidosauria; order Squamata; family Anolidae; genus Anolis; species Anolis sagrei. The sequence goes on along the minus strand of NC_090022.1, from coordinate 65,664,616 downwards.
CTGTGATGTAAATCCTGCAAAGATGATGCATTGAATTGATAATTATCAGATAGTTCAGTGTTCCCAAGAGTAGACTACTCAGGAGGAACTGGTTGACCCACATGCTATTCCCCCTTAAAGGTGGTTGACAATCTATGTGCTTTTCTCTGTGTCCTTTTTAGGAATACAAATTAATTCCCCTTTCTTCAGCTGCCCATTTAATCGGATTTGTTTGGCAGATAAAGGAAGTGGAGGTGTTGCCATTTCTTCAAGGTCTTAGTGGGATTCTCAGTCTCAACTGGGAACAGGGACAAAACCAAAAAAGACTCAAAGCCTTCCCTTGTGCTCAGAGACTGGATTTTCTCCTTCACATTTTCTCCTTTTCTCTGTTCTTTCACATAAAAATCAAGTATGTGTATACAAATGTTCATGGGGCCCAGCTCTGGATGTATTGATTTAAACTGAGAGAAACCCTTGGCAAGACACAGTGCTGAAAAACAGGGTCAAAATCTGAAGTGACTTACTATATCTATTTTTAAATAAGACATTTAAGTTCATGTTAGATAAGAAATAGTTTTTCAGAAAGCAAACAGCCTGATCAACATGGCACCAAAGGGGGTGGGGGTTGTTTAGTTAATTGTATCCATTTTAACATCATACTCAGTGGCATTTCATAGATGAAAATAGAAACAGTGAGACATCAGAAAAAGGTGCCTGTGTGAACATTTTGTTTTCCAAAAACAGAGATCATCACTTGTAAGACTCCTATTCACCATTTATTTTAGGGCTTTCAAACCTGCTGCATACTGTAGGGCTCATCTACACTATATAATTAATGCAGTTTGACACCACCTCAATAACCATGGCTCAATGCTATGCAATTCTGGGATTTGTAGTTTGATGAAGAACCAGCATCCTTTTGCAGAGAAGGCTAAAGACCTTGTAAAAGTGCAATTCCCATGATTTCATAGCATTGAGCCATGGCAGTTAAAGTGGTGTCAAAACCACATTAATTCTACAGTGTAGATACACCTATTTATGTGTTCTGCTTCCAGATATCTGGAAAAGGCGCATCACTAAATTTGCTTATCAATTTTATTTTTTCTTACGATATGTTCTAAACCTTAAAAGTCTTAGAATCATAGAATTGGAAGAGACCACAAGGACTATACAGTTGAAGTACCAAAAACAAAGTTCTGCTTGCAAAATTCTTCTCTTCTTAACCCACAATGTGTCATCTGAAAATTGGGTCTGGAGGATTGTAGAGAAGCCTGGTGAATGTCATGGCAGGCTGCCCAGGAAATTAGAAAAAGAAAATGTCTCACCTTCCTCCAAAGGATCACAGGACTTTTCATTAAGATCTTCCATTTTCAGAAAGATTTATTTTCTTCATGGAAAGGCTATAGTAGCTCAAAACCCGAATTTTTACATTGGGAAAAGTTAAGGGTGTAAAACAACTGAAGTACTTCGGTTTACCATACAGGCAGTCCCCAAATCGCAAATATCTGACTTATATGACTCTGTATGAACAGGCTCTCTCCTCCCCTCCCAATTCCCTTGTGTTTGCATCTGTCTCCTTTGCTACCTAGCCCTTATAGGGCGCATTTACACTGCAGCATTACTGAAATATGACACCATATCAATTGTCATGGCTCAACACTATGCAACTTTGGGTTGTATAGTTGGTGAGGCAGAAGCACTCTTAGCCAGAGAAGGTTAAAGAACTTGTAAATCTACAGCCCCCGGGATTTCATAGCATTGATCCAGGACAATTGAAGTGGTGTCAAGCTGCCTTCATTCTACAGTGTAGATGCACCCCGACATGCATACAAATGTATTTGTTTAGACCTACATACAAATTCAGTTTAAGTACAAACCTACAGAACCAGGGACTTTCTATATAAATAGAATGCAGGTCTCTGCAGAGAGGTGATTGCATTATTACAACCAGCTGCAAATCCTATATATCAAACATTATTTTAATAACCAGCAGGACACATTTTTGCAGCAGGAAAATAAAATATACGTTAGGAAACTGCTGTTAGTGGAGACAACAAATATGAGTTTTTAATGCAAGACAAATCCTCTTCATGTATAGGAAAGGCACAAAAAGGATTTTAAAAATTAATGGGACTTCTCTTTCTAACCATATAGTAATATGTTGGGACCAGTTTTCTGACTGCTTCATCTGTGTCCAAGGAGGATACATTCATGGAGATATTCGCTGCTTTGGATCAAAGTATGCTGCTTAAGGCACTGCTATTGTATACAGGACTCATTTTGCACCATGACTACATGTTTACTGGCCCTAGAAAGTACAGTTTTATAACACCAGATTTTATAATGACACACATTTTTTTTTCGATTCTGATTTGAGTTCAAGCTACTTTTGCACTTTGCACTTAGTTCTTTATAACTGAGGTCAGCTGCTGAAAGTTTTTAAAGCAGATGAAAAGTTGGAAGACACAAGACCTGTGAGGATTGTCCTTGCCAGAACATGATAGTTGGGAGGTATAGTGGGGCTGTTCATCAATTTCTATAGCACTCTGCATATCTATATGGACCCCCCCCTCCCCCCACATGCTGCCAGGTGGAGCAAGGAGGAATATCTTCTCAATATATTCTTGTGTAGTAAGAAAAATAAAGCATAGAATAAATGCTAAAATACACCACAAGCAAAGTTTGCTATGGGTTGACCACCCATATGCCTGAACTGGCTGATGGAATCCTTGCAGAAGTGGACAGTATCATTCCAGAATGCAGTTAGAAAATGTTATTTTCTTTTGGCATAAACATTTCCTACAATAAAACTAACACATCAGCAAAAAAGGGCCCTGATCCACCAGTTTCCATCAAATTCTAGCTTTCTACTTGCAAGTGTACTTTTCCTTTCTCTCTCTGCATCGTAAGTCATTAAAATGTACTTTCCCAGCAAATTTAGTGCTCCAGATAGCCACTTATTCTGACTTATTTTATTGAATAGATACATCTGGCCTTAGATACTTGTACAAAATGCAAAACCTTTTTTTTCTAAATCCAAACATTCAGTTCTAGTTCCTAGATATGTTAGGAAGAGTTTAAACTCAAAGAATTCTAACACATGTTCAGTAATGTATTATTTTTGATAAACAACAAAAATACATATTTAAAATGCACTATGCAACCTCTCGCCCAAAGTCAAAATATAAATGAATTGGGATAGTGATTTTCCTGTGATAGGTAAAAGAAAATAAGGATAGATGAAGACAGTACTAGCCTAGCACTTGAATAATTTGGGAGTGGCAAATTGTTTTTGTAGGTCAACATGTTTATTAGAGAAAAGTCCACATTTACTATTGTGGAGCAGAACATGGCTATGTAAATGAAAGATCTCTGTTGTTGTTGTTGTTTTACTTAGTATATTATTTGGTTATTCCATGTGCCACACAGATCGGTGTTAATTCTCCACCACCCAATGTCCCTACCACATCTCATAGGTAGTAACTTTTTATCATATAAACTGTGTTATTTAGAAACATAAGATGTCGTTATTTCATGACTATAATTGTTATGCATAGAAATGATTATCATAAACATACTTGATTCTAAGTGTTGCAATCCAGAGCAGGGAACGAGGCCCTAAGATAACTATCCACCACACTTGGCTGTGAAGAACAATCCTTTTTTATTGAAGAAAAATGGTTACAAAATAAAGGAAAAATGCAAGTCAAAAGCCACAGCAAAATCCGCAAACATGAATTTACATGGACAAAGCAAAACCAAAAGCCTCACTGTGAAATACTGGAACCTGTTAGCAATCCACTAACCGTACTTGATATCCTAGAAATCTTCCCAAACTATGGCCAGGGAACCGGGAGAACTGCCAAGGTCTTCATCAATTCTGAAACGATGCCTGAACTGAGACAGTCAGCCTGGCGTAAGGCAATTAAAATTCAAGAATTGGTTCCGTGAACCGCCCTTCTGTTTTGAAGCCAATGTTTTTAATTCTTGAATTCGGGAGGATCGACGGAAACTGAGTGATTTACTTCTGTCTTCCCAAATTTGGCCCCTTCTGTTGTCATTACAGTTAACAGGTGCAGAAGGGAGGGAAAGTTCAAGGTCTCCCTCTGAAACATTCTCATGAACACTGGTACTTTCATTTTCCAAATCTACAGAAGTTCCTTCCTCACTAATTTCAGGAACATTGGCATTTTCCAAACCTACAGCAGTTTCTTCCTCACTAATTTCAGGAGCATTGGCATCAAAAGGTACATTTCCATTAGCATCAGTAATTATATTTTCATTAGCAACAGGAGGAACAAACAGAGAATCAGGTTCAAGTTCAAACTCAGGCTGAACCCCAACACTAAGAATGAGTTTTTACAAGTATTTATGAATTTGCACAAGCATTCTGTCTTGGCATGGTAAGATATAGTTTGAACCCCTTTTTTCTTGTATTTATTTATTTAATTTTAATACTGCCTTTTTCTCCATAAAGATTCAAGGCACCTAATAATGGTATGATACAACAGAATGTGTGTGTATGTGCATTTGTGTGTGTGAATGTATGTGTGTGTATGTATATATATGTGTGTGTGTGTATCTACAAAAATAAAAAACAGTTAAACATTTGAGTCATTGATACAAAAGTTAAAAAAACAAATGTAATTAAAATTACTTTTATGAAAGTAAACATGTTTGCAATTGTGTGAGCTTCAGGTCTTCAGTAGAGTTGAAGTAGAAGTGTATATAGTTAACATTTAATTTAAAATTAAATCAGACATTTAAAATTTAACATCTTGAATCACTGTTGCCAAATGTGTTATCTAAGGTCTGGGAGTGTACTTTGGAGTACACTTTGGATTGAATTTAAATTCAGATAATTTCTCTCTATAGCTTCATGCAATTTTATATCACCGAGTAACTACAGAATTACTATAAGCCTTGTTTGAATATATCTCCATAGTTGCTGTTATGATTCATTTCTTGATATTATCAGAGTGCTATTCAAATTAATTGGGAATGGCCTTTTGGATATTTCTTGGGCTTGTTGTTTTTCTCTCTTTTCATAGTTTGAAATATACATGGGAACAAGGGATCTGGTCACTAAACAGACTGGGCTTGTTGATAAAATAGTGTATGGGGAGAAGTAGTTTGTCCCTCTTACACATTGACTTAGGGCTCCATTTCCATGCACTTCCAGTGGGACTCTGTGGGACTCCATTTTTGCAGTGCATGGAAATGGGGCCCTAAGTTTGTCTTCAGGAATCAGGCAGCACCTGACTTCAAACGGCTTAAAATGGCAAAAGACGGGGAGAAGGAGAAAGAAAGTGGAATGACTGCCCATCCCAGAAGATGAGAAAATATAGTACATACAAAGTAAGAAGGTTCTCTCCACTTTCCTCCCTCCCCGTTCATGGGATGAAGTCTCTAGTTACTTCAGAATATAGTAAGCTGTATAAACCTTCTCCTAAATGCCATCCACTTTTTTCCCCAGAAAAAAGGCAAGCAGTTTTCTATGGGCCCTGTGTAGATGCTGCCTATTCTATGGGAATGCAACACATCCACTTTGTTTCATTCAGTTTGGACTATGGACTGAAGGCTATGTCCTCTGTGAACCCAACTTTATTAACAGTTAACCCAGAATCCTGTTTCTATAAAAGGTGAAAAAACCCACTTAGGACTAAATCCTAAACCAAATTGCTTGACTTGAAGCTGAACCAGAGCTGTACATGGCAGAGAGGTGCCACAGAGGCATTTAGAAAACACATGAGGACTAAGCCAGGAAGTTAGAGAGGATCAGAAGATGTGTTATCTCTTCATTCCTCAGTTCTAGGACTCCAATTCAACACTGATTCAACATTTTCTGAATGCAAACTGAAGCAAGAAATTTCATGGGTAAGCAGAGTGTATTTGTCCAGGTTTGATCTGCTTCTCTCACAAAAAGTAGTGCTGTAGATAATAGCTGTTGCTGTGCAAGGCTGTATTTTTTGAAATGTAACTTAAATGGACCAATGGGTTTCTATGGAGTGTATAAGTATGGGGTTCATTAAACGCAGAACCAAAGTATTCTTACCTCCCAAAACAAAAAGTGCATTTCAAGTGCTAGAACAAATCTCTTACCTTAAGGATTGATGGATGATTAATTGGAAGATGCTTTTGATACAAATAAAATGCAATAAGCATTTGTTTTCTGCTTGCAGCTTCCTGGTTGTTAGATAAAAAAAAGTTTCTGTTAAACCATATGGAGCATCAGGAGGTTGCTGTAGTTCCTTGATATGTAAATGCTTGAATATAACAGAAGACAATTTCGACAATTATTGATGGAAACAATTTTCCTCAGACATTAAAAGATGGATTTCAGAAGCCAAATTTAACTATTTTAAATATGATAATGCCAACCTCCTCTCTCGAACTTTGGGAGGTAACATGAAAAGGTAGTATCTGTCATTTCCTAGCTTCATTTTTCTAAAATGACATACTCATCATTTGCTTCTAAGAGAACCACATTTGATCATTTCAGGAATAGCTAATTAATTTCCTCCCTGCAATAAATGTGCAGAGATTTTGTCTTTCACAAAATTAGCAAATACTGAGGCCCCATTTGACCATTAGATTCATTTATTCATCACAAGGACTCAAGGTCTGCCATGAACTGTCACCACATTTATTTGGCTTAATAAATATAGTTATATAAGATTTGCTTCCCTCTAGCTGATAGAAATTAATTTCCCAAGCTGCCACTGGCTTATAATGCTGAATGTCTATCTGCAAAACAGTATTCCTCCCATGTATTTTATGCTTTTCTACTTGCATCTGCACTGGAGGGTTATTAGTACAAACCAGCTCATAGTGATAGCTAGGACACCAGAGAGCCTAAAAGCCTGTAATAGCCATAATAATAGAGTTGGTTGAAGGATACTGGTTGCCTTGGTAACTGTGCACGTGCCATACAAGATAATGTAACTGCTCTGGTAGCGAGATCTGTACTGCATTTTGATTTCAAGAGTTTTCTGCCATGTTGTGTTTCACACTCCATCTTAAATTTCCAATCACCAGGTAAATAATGGAGCTAGCTAAGTTAATGGATTCCTTTGAGACGAAAACAAGATGCCTAGGGTTATTATTATGGCTTTTTTAATGTTTGCAAAATTGGAGCGCAACCCAAAAGTTTGCATCTGCTTCTGTTTGCAGAGGAATTAGTCCCTTTTCACCACCGCATCAGCCACTTCACTGAACAATAAGGTGTTTTGAAATTTTCCTCAGTATTTGGCACATTTGCAGTGGGTCGAGGAGAGAAGGTATTGAGCCAAAAAAACCCAAACAAGTGTCAGGCATGCATAATTTCTGTTACTGTGCCAGAATGAATGTGCCAGAAACCCTATTCAGATGTTACAAAAAGTGGGGATAATAAACATGCAAGGACAGAAGAGTATTTTAGTCCTCCTGCTTGTATGCTTTCGTTGCCTTCTACATATAGCATTCAATTGTATGAAGAAGGGAGCCTTCCTATATGCAGAAGCTCCTTGTGATTCACAATGCTGGAAAATCAGAGTTATGGACTACATGGAGAGCCTCTGTGAGCAGGCGATGCTTTCTTTTTCATGCTTCTCATTTGAATAACAAACAGGAATTGATGGTGGCAGTGCTAGAGGGGCTGGGGTTAGTGCAGTCTCCTCACCACATCCTGGTAGCCATACCATTCTGCTTTGAGACAGTTTCTACATGAAATAATAAATGGACTCAAATCCATGCTCAGAAATGCCAATATTCAAGAACCTGTTGAAAAGCACTCCGGTTTTCCCAGGGTTCTCTGTCATTGGCTTTAAGAGTTACTTTGGGACATTCCAGGACTCTTTGTCCTGAATACTCTTGGTAACATATGTGGAAAGAAACTAGTTTAACAACTGAAATGTGTCATTTGCAAGTTGTTGGGGAAGGAGGGCTCAACTACCTGCTTTGTCAATGATATTCCTATTTGCACTGCTGACCTATTTATTTCTGTAGTGTACTTTCATGGCCATTTAGTGTTCAAGGGAAGGCAGGGGCACCAAGGCAGAATCCAGCTGCTCTTCAGCAGCAGGGAACAAAGAACTCACCCTCCGCCCAGGCTTCCAAAGATCCGGAGGATGTTGTTTTCTTTTTGCTCCTGGCTTCAAAGCTATGGCAGGATACTGCCCAGTAGCTTCTTGTCCTTCCCCAGACACTGAATGGACACTGAATGGACATGGGAACTGGGGGAAGAATCAAAGATGCACCTAGCAGAGCTTTATGCCAGTGTAGAATCATGCTCTCTGCTGTGTTTATAGATAGATAGACAAACAAGCATTCTCTTATAGATTGATATCTGCTTCTTTTAGGTTCAATTTTAAAACTTGACCAAAGTATCAGAGGAAATAACCAAAAAAGTTGATGTCAATAATTATTGACAAAATACTAATTCCATCCCCTTAATGCTGCAAGAAATTTCACAGATGAAATTCTTGTCTCCTAAGAATAAGAAAGCAAGAGGTGTTTAAGAGAGAGAGAGAATATAAAATATGTGGAGAGCTGTGGAAAGTATGTGCAAACTCTAACAAAAGGTGCTTGAATGGCTTCTAATTTGCACTTATTTGGATATTTTGCATGGCTCCCTATGCCATCTGCATCAAGTTTGCAATAGGGTGCAAAACATACACTGAAAGAATCAAGATGCTGGCAAAGAAGAAAAGGAAGAAGAAGAAAAGAAAAAGGAGGAGGAGGAGGAAAATCAAAGAAGGGGGAGACTTGACTGTTTTTAATTGTATAGGAACAAACATATGGCTTATTCACCTTGATTGCTGTTAGAATGAGAGGAATGAACATTTATATTCCTAGTAAACAAGTGCAGAGTTTAAAGCTTCGTTTTAAAAGCCCGAACAGTAAAAAGGAAATGCTATAATTACCTTGATGAGTGGATTTGTCTAAACTTAGTGATTCAAATATTAGCATGATGATAAGAATATAATGGAATAAAAAGGGTCATGTTACCACAACCCAAATGCACATCCAGTTGAGCATTCTACTCCTAGAGTGGCCAGTTGGCTACCCATGGTAACTGTGCAGAGAAGAGGAGTGGAACAGCACAGGCTAGTTGTGGTCTCCAATATTAGATAGATATACAGTTATGTTGGCTATGGAACTGTATATGTCTGTTATCCTACTGTAATTTGATGGCCGTCACTACTTCTATCAACTGGAACATCAAATAAAAACATTATTTTATAGTATACACATCCTCTTCTTTTTGTGATGAATTTCTGTTTATTTGAAGAGAAATGTATCAGGATCACAGCAACAGTCTACGGTCCTCATAGCAATACAGCCAGTCCTCGGTATTCACTCATTTTGTATCCATAGATTGAACCATCTGTGTCTTCTCATTTTAAAAAAAACATATTTAACTACATTTTACTGTGCCATTTTATGTAATGGGACTTGATCATCCACAGATTTTGGTATGCATGAGGGGAGCAAATCTAGAACCAAATCCCAGCAAATATTAATAGGCCCACTTCATTATTTATGTGATTTTAAAATGTGAAACAGTACATTTTCCAGGTATTTCTGTTTAAATATATGATGTCAGGTATGTTATATGGTTGTCGAAGGCTTTCATGGTTGGAATCACTGGGTTGTTGTAGGTTTTTTGGGCTGTATGGCTATGTTCTTCTAGAACATGGCCATACAGCCCAAAAAACCTACAACAACCCACTGTTATATGGTTGCTGTTTGTATCAGATAATTGTGTAAAAGTACGCATTATACCCAGGATCTAAAATCATGTAGTTACAGAAATTGTGCTTCTTTGAGATTGGGGTGGGCTACAATCTTTACTAGATGCCACATTTTCCATACTATAAAAAGTAGACAGCACCATTTACTCTTATCCTGGTATCATAATGCTAGAAGACATTTCAGTTTTGGCTCAAGTTGAGAATATGACATTTTTTGTCATTCCTACTTGAAAACCAAAGTTCACTAATAGCAAATGAAAATATACTTTACAGTATTTGAGCTAGATGGTGTTAACTGATCTTTGTTCCTATTGAAACCAATAGAACATTGAGATGACAAGCTTGCCTTATTGATTTCAAAGCGAACAAGGTTCCACTGAGCTAGCTTGACCTCACTTATTGAATGTTCATATTGGTGATGAATTTTGTCATAAGACGTTTATGATAATGTTTTGTTGTAAGATTGATTATTGTTAAGTCAATCTTTTGGTATGGTGGCTATACAATAATGACTGTCTACAATGATTTTTAAAATATACTTCTCTGAAAATGCCCAAAGAAATATAAAAAGTAATTGATGGATTATGTGATCTGCCTGCTTAACATCCTAGACATGTTTTAAGCTGCTCTGAATGTTGTTCAATGGAAATAAATAGGCATTCCTTGATATACCTTTCACGTTTTATTTCCACAAATCTTTTATACCACTTTTTGACTTGCATATTAAAAGGAAGTGTTGGAAAGACTAACATGGAGAATGGCCCTAAGAATAAAACCTCACCGAGGGAGTGTCACAGTCATACAATGCGCCTGTTTATCCCCATTCTGTTCTGGGGTCCATGGTTTCCCAGGGCAGCCACTAGTCGAGCAGGAAGTAGGAAGTCGGACACTGTCCAGTTCACAGCATGCTTTACAATGCATTGCAAACCATGACGAGAAGGATAAAAGAAACACTTGCCCTTGCCAGTTCTCTAGAGGAGACAACCACTTACTATTTTTGAGGACTTGAATATACTTCTGGCATTTTGGAATCTGTGAGTCCATATATCAATATCTGGAATGGAGGTTGTATTCTCTCAATCTAGCATTGATTTATGTCTTCTTGTTTGTAAAGATAAGCTCTTATAAAAGGAAAGATTTAGAAAGTCTGGTTATTGAAGACACTGTTATCTTCAATAATTACTTGCATGATTATTTTTGTTTAGTCAAAAGCTTTCAGTAATTTCAAATGCTATTTCTTATATATAGATAATTTAAGACTTTTAAAATCTCATTTTCTACCTTTGGTTGTCAACTGGAAAACCTAGTTTATTTAGATGCTAATCAACAATTCATATATTGTAACTTTATTTTGGCTTCCTATCTTCTGGTAGTATGTATGTATACCTAGTGTGTGAGAGTTTCAGCTTGCTTATTTATTCTCAGTGGGTTGGGGGAAGGCAGTCTTTTTCTATATATTTTTTTAAAAAACAAACAAACAAACATACAATCTTTATGGAGATATTTTCCATTTAGCTGAGTGGAAGGAATTGATAATTCATGCTATATGATATTTTCATTTTCTCTTTTGCAAGAGATCATAGAATTATTGAGTCCTAGAAAAAATTCAAAAATAGATTCTTCCATAATCTTTAAAACACATTTTTTTTCTGTTTTGATAGGATATGATTACCTGATTTTCAAATACTGCCCCTAGATCAATTAATTGCCCCTGGATGTTTTTCTGAGGGAAGGGGTGCATTTATATTATCTTATCAATAGCATTTGTAAACTTTAATTGTAAGATGTTCTTGAGGTTTTTTAAAAATGTGACAAATATCATATTTATCAACAATTGCTGTTCTTGTCTATAACTAATCACAAAACACCCTTTCCCTGGGGTCAATTAATTTCATCAATAACAGAGTGTAAATGTAACCCAAAAAACTTCCTAATAAAACATACTGTTTCCCTTGTGTTCATAATAATTCCTCCAAAATAGGAACCTAAACCTAATGAGAGTGAACTGTTGAATGAGGGAAATGTATACAACTGTTTTACTAAGTTATTTAGTTCATCTCCTGAAAACTCAGTTTAGTGCAATCTTATTTATGTGTGCTTTCTACATAGATATTTATTCAAAGCAGGTTACAAATTTTATTTAAGAAACAGTAAATACTAGTAATTCTTTTTATACGGAGTCTGAACATTGTTTCTAAATGAATTCATATAGAATTGCACTGCTAGATACTGAGTTTTTACAATACTCACTTAAATAGTTCTTCAGAATGAAGACAAGTAAGGAATGCTGTGTACTGGGAGGGAACATAATCATTTAAAAAAAGGAACATAGTAATATTTGAAGCAGTGTAACAACTAGGCACAATTAACTGCAGAACCAGTGAGCTTATCCAAACAGCACAAAATTCTTTTTTTGTGTTAACTCATACATTTATTAAATAACTAAGTAAAGCTAACATTACAAATCCAAAAAAATGATGGTTTTCAATAAACGTTTCAAGTTAACATGGAATCCTGAGGAAGGTCCTTGCTGTTGGAATTAATAAGGTTTCTTCTATCACTTTTTTCCACCTACGAGGCTTCAAATTGCTGTGATACACTTAGCAACATTTTAAACATTACGCTTTCTGGACCCCCCCCCCCCCCCAAGTAATTGCAATCACATGTAAAGGAAATGGGAGGCTGAAGTATATGTGAAAATGTGCTTACTCATAGCAGCAACCTGGTCATCCAGGAATAAAAGTGATTTCAACCCAAGAAGTTCAATCTTATCCTTCACAAGTAACCCTAACCCCACCCCTACTCCCCATCCACAACATTAGGTACACCACCCCTTGATCAGCTGGCTTATTTGCCATACTTCACTTACTTTTGAAGGAAGCAATTGGTAATTTTAGTCTTCACACTGTGAGAAAGGTTTCAAAAACCAGTTTTCAAATCCTACATCTTAAAACTTACTCTGCATAGAATTCTCTCATAGCTGTTTGTGCAGAAAATTGTATTTTCTGTGAGCAAACAACAATTTCTGCAGAAAAGTAACATTTCTGTGGAGAAACATTTATTGGACCCAGATCACTGTCATACACTTTTCCTCTCGGGTATAATAACAAAAGTGCATTTAACATATCATGTAATGTAACCCTAATAACTTTTTATATTTGAACCTACAAAGAAGTGTTTCATCAGATAATGTGCTAGATAGGAAAATTAGGTTCTGACTTTAAATTTAGAACATGACCTCTGAGGGATGTGTATGATGGACTATGCTCCATTCTGGCCCTCTCCAGACACCTCATAGTACACCTCATGATTTCAATATGCAACTAGCATCTAGTGGCAGTAACTATAAGCATATTTCAAGCATAATGCCAGAAAGCCTTGTTTCTACTGAAATTGTATGCAGATTTGCTTTGGAATTGATGAACCTGTTAGAAATCTATGATCCTCTGGGGAGGGCTTTCTCTCTGCCCCACCATCAGCTCAAGCATGCTTGGTGGGACCAAGGGAGCAGGCCTTTTCGGGGGCTGCTCTCAGAATGCGGAACTCTTTCCCAAGAGAAACCAGGAGGGCCTCAACCCTGCTGGTTTTTCACAAGCAAGTTGAGACATTTCTTTGTCCTCAGACATGTGAGGGAGGACGTGGGTGAGAGTTAGGGACAACATTTAGCTTTAAATGTAATTTTAATGGTACAATTATTTTTATTATATCTTAACTGTATTTTAACTTGCATTAATGACACAAATATTTTTAATGGTTGCGGAGTTGATTTTGCCATATTTTAAATTAAATGGGTTATGTCATGTTATTGTAAGCTGCCTTGAGTTCCTGTGGGAAGGAAGGAGGAGTAGAAGTAAACATAATAATAATAATTCTAAGTCTTGAAATATAATAGAGCTATGATTCTTGTGGCCTCCAGTCAAACTGGTTTTCACTGGTTTTTTAATAACACATCAAACAGCAGTTCAGAAAGCCAGCCCCCACCATCTTCATTAGCACTAGCTGTGTAGAACTGTTCATATGCTGTGGTTTGAATGATTAACTCACAGACTGTTGGGCCAGAACTTTAGTGTAATCATTTGTGTGTTGAACTAGGACTCTGGGGCACCAAAGCTTGAATCTCCATTCAACCCCATGGTGACCTTGGGAAATCACATTCTTCCAGGGGAAAGTGATGACAAGCTGCCTTCAAATTAAGCTTGCCAATAAAACTCTGATAAAATTGCTGCAAGTCAAAATCAACTTGAAGGATGCTTTAAAAGGGCTGTTCAAATGTTTTTCAAAATTAGACAATTTTGCCCTAAGCAACTTCTCTTGTTCCTTCATCTTAACTTACAATTAAGATTGTGACAGATGAAAGAAGAAAGGTCTTCTTGCTTTTTTATGCCACTATCAGTGGGATTTCTTCAAGAACTTGGTTTGAGATGTCTGGGGAAGAATTGTGACCCTGAAGCAGGGCCTGTTTGTGGGCTAAGGTTCAGTACCTTGGACAGCTGATACTGAAGGGAGGACTTCCACTAGAGAGCAATTTTTGTCTCTCTCCCCTTTGAGTGAGGCACAGAATAGAAAGAATACTTCCTGCCACAGATTCAAGCTAACGTTTATTATTTTCTTTGTATGTAAGAAACCTCTGTTGTTTTAAATCAATCTTGTGTCCTCAAATAAAACAGAAAGTTTACCTGACTGAGAAAACATTTCTTAAAAGAATGCCACAATTTTAGAGACACAATAGTTAATTCTATTGTTGTTTATTATTTAACTTCTCTTCATTACTTAGTTGATAAGTTCTGTTTTTCTGAACCCAGAACATTTAAATGTATAGTTAGTGGAGAACTTCAGATCTAGAGGCTAATATAAGTGATAAAAGTAGGTTTACTGTGAAAAAAGTCCCCCTAAGCATTTAAACCTGAAAGGAATAGATACAGTGCTGTGAACTTCTCTTTCCATGAAAAAACATCATATATGTTGTTGAATTACAATTCTGAAATACAAGTCTATTTCTTGGAGCTAAATTCCAGTGCTTAAAATGTACTTATGGACATATCATTGCACCATATCAAAGCATCAGGAATTGGAATTTTATTGATTTACATCATATTCAAGGAAGAAACTAAATAATCTTAAAATGTCCTGGAAACTAGAAACCCATCAATTTGATATGGAAAAAAAACTGGCAGAATTGAAGAAAGGGAAACCATTATGTGAACAATCAGTGGATAAGAACAAAGACGGGAGAAAACTTCCCATCTTTTCATTTGCTTTCTCCAAAGCCCACCTTCCTTTTCTTCCCCTCCTGTATTTGTTTAATAGTTTGTATCTCCTTCACTGAAATTTCTACACTTTTTGTACATTTTCAAAAAATTATTTATTTATTATTATAAACATGCACTACCTACTTTACCTACTTTACTTCTCATTTACATACATTTTTTGCCATTTGCCACATACACAAATTATTTCTCAGAAACACCATACAAGCCTCACAAAAATTTGAATACTGTAACTAAGATAAACATTTTCTCACAACAAATCTTGAAGGGCATGAACATGCTGCTTTAGTGAAGATTATCAAGTGCCAAAAAATCTTTTGATGCCTAGATAAGACTCTGTTTATGTTAAAAGATATAAAACATACATTCATGTCATTGCCCCCTAGTGATCAGATGGTGTAGTTCTGTGGTTTGTTTGTAGTTCCAAAGTAGATTCCAGAGTGAGGATTATATACAATACAGGATACATTACTGAACTTACACAGAAACAGGAAATAATGTATAACTGGAAACCCTACTGAAATTAACAATTCCTGCCAAAGACATTGGAGGACCTGAAAATTCCTAGAGAAGTATCAACTCTAGGAATTTGCTAGGTCCTTCAGCACAATTCTGGAAGAAGAAAACCATAGAATCACCTGGAGGACCTAGCAAAGTTTAGATGATGTATTTTGTTGGATGTGGGTAGGTGAAACCATAGGTTCATACTGTAATGAGGAGCCAAGACAAACCTAATAACTCTTTTGCCATATTAATGTAGTCTGCTTACATTATGAGCTATGACAATGAACTCGTTTCATTTTCCAATGTAATGAAACTTCTTTCAGGTTACACATTCTGAGATCCAGCAGTACACTGGTGAAGGAAAAAGCTCTGCTCAGTTCAACATAGCCTGATAGTGCCAGGGTGTACCCCAGTAGCCAATTATTAATCTGTGGGGATCAGGGAAGCCTTGGTAATGTCTGGCTATAACTGTGCATCATAAGAAAGGGATGACCAACACCTTTCTGAATCTCTAGCAAGAACTCTTGATATGCTCTAGCAGTATTTTTAAGGCTACCTTTCCAGGGTGTACTGGCAATTTTTACCTTAATGTACCAACAACTGGTACTATCTTCGTAGCCATTAGCTACAACTGTTTCTTTCTTTTTTGGAGCCTTTTTGCAAACAGTTAGCTGATGGTTCACTGACCAGCAGTGACCCATGGGTTGCTCCTTTGAAGAAACTCTTCCAGGATGTACTGAAGGTCAAGGAGGACAGTGTTTTTCTCTTTTCCAATGACCAGTAACTGGTTATGAAAGCATATCCTAACACAGAAAAGCTGCAATTTCTTAAGGGGTGGCATTATACAAGGACATATTGGATACCTCCTTCTACAATATCTCAATGGTCTGTTGCACCATGATATGTCACATACAGGATTATTGCATGTTGGTTGCAATCCTGTGCCATCTTAGCAATAAGACCAATTAATTGCTTATAGAGCTATTAGTTCGAACCCGTACTTTCTCAAATTCATAACTCCAGGGGAAGTTTTACATATTATGGGTTTTAAACTAACATTTTAGAGCAATGTAAAAATTTTGCACCAACATTTATGGTGGATAACTGGATATCTTTACTGTATGTCTCTTAAAAATAAAAAAATAGCTGTTTTAAGAGCAAAGCCAGTAACATAAAGCTAGCCAAGATTTATTGATGTAAAATACTTAAAAAGCAATATAGGAAAGTAGTGCTTACAAATCTTCTAAATAGAAATAAGCAAGAGCCTTTGAAATTGGCAGTCACGGATAGAGAAGGCTTTAATGTTAAAATTCAAAAATTATGCTTGCTGATTTTGCAAAAGGGCCTATTTGCAAATAGGTTTTCCAAGGCCTTTGAGACAACAATCAGCATTTTGACATGGACCAGAAAAAAATCAGAGGAAATCAGCATACCAGTGTGTGTGTCTGTCTGTCTGTCTTGCTATATCTGTAACTTTTGGACAATTTCCCAGTTTTATAGTGAACTAGGTGATGCTGGTAAAAGGCATTCCAGGCCATTTGCCTTGGAACAAAGCAGTAAGGCTGGAATGGATCCAGGAGTGCCCTCATCAAGCTAGAAACCTGCTCCTCCAGGCAGAGTGTGATCCTGTCAAGAACATGCAAGATCATCAAACCACCAACTATCAAAACTGCTGCCTTACACGGATCCTTCGTTCTGCCTGTTATAGCCTCCAGGCTCCTGTTGAAGTTTGCCTCAAACAAAAATAATGTATTTTTTCTTTTTGGAAGGCATTTTAGACATCTAATGCAGTGGCTTTAGAAGGACCATGACAGTCATCTGTTTCATTATTGCAGCAGGGCCAGACTAGTGGGCAAAGATCCAGATCTCTATAGCTTGGAGGGCCCCAGATGCTGTCATGATATTTGCTCTTTTCAAATTTAGGCAAGGGCAATCATATACACACTAATATTATCTCTCTTCCACCTCCTTTCTTTCCCTCCTCCCTTCCAAACACCACACTCAATTTTCTCACTCATATGAAGCAGTATACTATCTCTCTTCCAACAAAAAATCCTGCTAGAAAAAATAAGGTATTTATTTATCTCTTGTGGCATATGAAAGTTAGACAGATTTATTGTGTCATCAGTGTCCATGAACAACTGTGTAATATTTATGCTCACCTTCATGTGCCTGATCAAATGGGTTCTTGTCCGTGAAAGCTTATGACATAATAAATCTGTCAGACTTGAGAGTGCTTCGATCTTCATTGTTCTTCTCTTATAGCTGTCCCTTTGATGTGTGATGTTTCTCAATAACACTAATTTAATGCTACTTGCTAAAGTAAACACCTAACTAACAGATCAGATGCTGCTAAGTATCCCTCTCAAAATATCCCTCATTCTATTCACTTGTTTAACTATGAATGGAATGTGGAGACTTAGTTCGTTCCAATGATATTTTATCATAAAATTAATCCTGGGTGCAAATTAGCATGATATACTTAAAATAATTAAGATAGTCAAAATAATAACATCAATAAAAAAGAGTTAAAATAGGAATAGGAAATGTCAAACTAAATGTAGAAATTCACAAACAAGTAGCGTTATATTGCAGAGGAGCAGATAAAGTATTTTAACACAGTAGTGAGAGGGCATAACATAGACTCTGGTAAACAAAATTTGCTCAATAAATGGATGATGTCTCACACAGTGACAAAAAGATACCAACTATAAGGTGAAGTGTGGCTTTTTGGGGATAGGAATCCACCTCAGAGTGACCACAAAAATGACTCCCCTTGCCACGTCTTCTTGCTGAATAAAACATATAGTCAACTATTAGTTCCTGATGATTCAGTTATCAGGTATTGTAGCTTTGTTCTGAGTGTGATGGCTTATGTTCAAATATCACATGTTATAATGATATCTTATTGCTATGCCCCATAGTATTTTCTGGGTGCTGCTGTTGTTGTTCATTCGTTCAGTCGCCTCCGACTCTTCGTGACCTCATGGACCAGCCCACGCCAGAGCTCCCTGTTGGCCATCACCACCCCCAGCTCCTTCAAGGTCAGTCCAGTCACTTCAAGGATGCCATCCATCCATCTTGCCCTTGGTCGGCCCCTCTTCCTTTTGCCTTCCACTTTCCCCAGCATAATTGTCTTCTCTAGGCTTTGCTGTCTCCTCATGATATGGCCAAAGTACTTCAGCTTTGTCTCTAGTATCCTTCCCTCCAATGAGCAGTTGGGCTTTATTTCCTGGAGGATGGACTGGTTGGATCTTCTCGCAGTCCAAGGCACTCTCAGAACTTTCCTCCAACACCACAGCTCAAAAGCATCGATCTTCCTTCGCTCAGCCTTCCCTAAGGTCCAGCTCTCACATCCGTAGGTGACTACAGGGAATACCATGGCTTTGACTAGGCAGATCTTCATTGCCAGTCTGATGTCTCTACTCTTTACTATTTCATCGAGACTGGACATTGCTCTCCTCCCAAGAAGTAAGCGTCTTCTGATTTCCTGGCCACAGTCTGCATCTGCAGTAATCTTTGCGCCTAGAAATACAAAGTCTGTCACGGCCTCCACGTTTTCTCCCTCTATTTCCCAGTTGTCAATCATTCTTGTTGCCATAATCTTGGTTTTTTTTATGTTTAGCTGCAACCCAGGTTTTGCGCTTTCTTCTTTCACCTTGATTAGAAGGCTCCTCAGCTCCTCCTCGCTTTCAGCCATCAGAGTGGTGTCATCTGCATATCTGAGGTTGTTAATGTTTCTTCCAGCAATTTTTACCCCAGCTTTGCATTCATCAAGCCCCACACATCGCATGATGTGTTCTGCATACAAGTTAAAAAGGTTGGGTGAGAGTATGCAGCCTTGCCGTACGCCTTTCCCAATCTTGAACCAGTCTGTTGTTCCGTGGTCAGTTCTTACTGTTGCTACTTGGTCCTTGTACAGATTCCTCAGGAGAGAGACAAGGTGGCTTGGTATACCCATCCCACCAAGATGCTAGTAAAGTGATATTCACTCATGCTGTTGTGTTCTAACAATCCCATTGTTTTGTATGATTAACTATGCCACATGTTGTGGTGCTAATTTGCACCCAAGCATGTTTGGTTACCTGGCAGCATGGGGCTGACAGGATCAGACTTTAACCTTATTAATTTACTAATTTAGTTCTCTGCTGCATTTTGCCCTACTCTTCCAAATGAACAATGTTGCCTTTAAGCCATGCTGTTCCTATAAACTGATAATTGGAGATGCTGCCCAAGCATGCTGGCACTGGTAAGGTTAAATTAAGAATAGATACATGCTTACCTGGCAGTGGATGCCAATAAGATTTAACAATGCTCTAGGAATCTAGATTAGCTGACTAATGACAAGAACCCTCCCCTAGTCTATTGAGAGGGGTGGGAAACCACATCTCTTTCAACTTCCATTCAAATTAGTCATTTCACTGTCTGATTGAAATAAGTTATTCTGATTAGTACAGATCTTACTAAAATGTATTTTTCATCTGAAATATCTCTTTGGCACACTTCCCTTTTTATATTAATTCCAATTTTAGTACATTCACCATCTTACCTATCTGAATGCTCTCTGATTATTGTGCAATATAATTTGAAAAATGGAAAATAATTTGTTACACATTGTTGCAAAGGAATGGAGGACTTCCAGACTAATTTTACAGCATAAGTTAAATATCTTTCAGGATATTTGTCACTCCTCTCTAATATCTTCAATCCCTCTCTAATAGCCTATGGTTTTTGATTTCAAAACTTTGGAAGGTCATCATGGTCCATGATATTTAAGTGGCTTTCATCTTACTCGTGTAGGAGTTTTTTTGGGTCAGTTTCATTACAAAGCTAAATTGAAAATATGCTATCTATCTAATAGTATTACAATGATTCTATATTAAGTAAAATTCTACTTCTAGAGCACTGTAAAGAAGTGTACGCCATACTACTTATAATTGTGATGTTCTGAGTGACATGGTTAATTAGAATGGAAATAATCACAGTGTAATCAAGAACAGCTTCATTGCACTATGACTGGAGCCCAACATCTGAGTCCCTGCTCAACCATGAAAACCCATATTCTGTCTCAGAAAAAAAAACCATGATAGGGTTACCTTAGGGTAGCCATAGGTTGACACATGGTTTGAAGGCACACAAAAACAACAGACCTTTAAATAATTTCTTCAATGCATTAAATTCATTTAATTCATCATTAAAACAGGAAAGCCACACAGAAATCATAATAAAATTAAGACAATTTTGAGACATTCCTGAAATTTGGGGAAGAAAACTTTGAAAGCATTCTTTATTTTTATAAACTTTTCTCTTTTGCCTAGTGAGAGATCTATAATTGCTATTCCATCCGGCTGCAATTAGCCACATGTAGTTGCTTTCCCAGGAAACATTTTGTGCTGAGACTTAATTAGGCTTGCTGATTAAATGGCAATGAAGGATATAATTCCTTGCATTATGTAGGAGCATTCCACCTGAACAATACTTTCAATAGTGTTAACATTAATGCTATCAAGAGAATACAAAAGGGGCTAATGTGGGCTACAACTAAGTACAGCGGTGTTTTCTATTTTGTCTTTGTCTTTCTATTATCTATCTGCTTCATTTAATTCCAGATCTTACTTCATGTTAGCAGATTTCAGCTAGCATGACAGGTCTTCCTCCCTCTTTTTACCTTCATCTTCTCAGTTGCCTGAAATCTTTCCTCTGGAGGAAGTTTTAGAGATATATAGGGGGTAGTGGAGGTTGCAGGAAGAAGAAAATATTGCCCTTTAAGTTCTTTTGATGAAAACAGTTCCATCAATAAAGTGATCAGATTATACTGGGCACGGTGAATCATTATAATGGGATATGAGGGCTTCTGCAAGTGAAACAAATGGTAGAGGAGGAGAAACATGCACTGACAGATTATGTGAGAGGCAGTCAGCAGCCAACATTGAGGGAAGTCAATAGTAGCAAACTGCTTCAAGTGCAAAAGACAAAGAGAAAATACTGTAAAAACACAATCCAGAGCAGAAGCGTAAACTGGCGAAAGAAAGCTCTCCATGTACAGTTCCTGGGAAAAATTGAGAGCCAAATTGACAAAGAAAAAACATGGCTGTGGCTCACAAATGGGACTTTGAAAAAGGGGACGGAGGGCCTGATTCGGGTAGCAATTAGAACAAACAATTAGAACCAATGCCATCAAAGCTAGAATTTAAAAGTCGACTACAGATCCCAAATGTAGAATCTGCAAGGAAGCAGATGAAACAATAGATCACATCCTCAGCTGCTGCAAGAAGATCACACAGACAGACTACAAGCAGAGGCATAACACCATTGCTCAGATGATTAATCGGAACTTGTGCCACAAATATCATCTGCCTGCAACAAAGAACTGGTGGGATCACAAGCCTGAAAAAGTTACAGAAAATGAACACGTCAGACTCCTCTGGGACTTCCAAATTCAGACTGACAGAGTTTTGGAGCACAATACTGACCTCACAATCATGTTAAAAAACAAAGTATGGATTGTCAATGTTGCAGTCCCAGGTGACAGCAGAATCGAAGAGAAACAACTGGAAAAGATGGCATGATATGAGGTTTTAAAAATCGAACTGCAAAGACTCTGGCACAAGCCAGTAAAGGTGGTCCCAGTGGTGATTGGCACACTGTGTGCAGTGCCTAAAGACCTTGGCCTGCACTTAAACACAATTGGCGCTGACAAGATTACCATGTGCTAGCTACAAAAGGCCACCTTACTGGGATCTGCACGCATTATTCGCAGATACATCACACAGTCCTAGACACTTGGGAAGTGTCCTGACGTGTGATCCAATACAACAGTCAGCAGAGTGTGTGCTGTGGGCTCATCTTGTTGTGTTTCAAATAATAATAATCATCATCATCATCATCATCATCATCATCTTTATTTATATTCCACACTATCTCCCCTGGGGGACTCAAAGTGGATTCCAACAAACAAAAAGGCAACATTCAAATATTGTATTCAGTAAATACAAATATAAAAACCCAAGATAACCCCTAAGTACCTCCAGCATTGTGACCCAGATACTTTACCCCAGGAAAGATCTCAGCCAGGCTGATGAAATATGGAGGATGAAATGAAGGAGGATTGCATATCTGTTAGCTGACAAACTGACTATAGCAATGATGCATGGTATAGTTGGAAACTGCATGAAATTGCAGGTCTTCAAAGTATTATACAAAATCTAAAAAAAAAAATGATTTCCAATTTTCAAAATACTTTCAGAATTTGAAACTTTAAAATGAACTTTGACTTTCAAAATGTGTAGCATTTTAGCAAAAAAAGTAACTGAATGTTTTCTCTCCCTGGCGGGTCTGCATCTGATACCTACAAGTCAACCCATCATTTCGGATATGCTAGAACGCAGACTTCATTATCCTGCATGCCTGTGCCACTTCCCTGGCCTGACCACAGCACAGGGCCTCACCACCCTCCTCCAAAGCTCCATGGTCCCATGTTGAAGTGCTGAAATACCACAGTATGCTAGACTTCAGATCAAGGAGCTGCCCCTTTTCTACTTGATAAAGCCTGGAGGCAGTAGACTACCAGTATAAGAGGCCCCAGTTCAGTTTCAATCATCTTTAGAGAACACTTGGAACTGTCCTTAGTGCTGCACATCTTTGCTTGCCCAAAGGCTCACTTAACGACCTTATCTGTAGACCAATTATCAAGACTAATGGCTGCTCTTTGTATACTAAAAGAAACCAACCTGGGACTATAAGGAGATATCCTTCACTCTGATCACATAACATTGTCATGTGTCAAGCTTTTCTTTTTCTTTCTTGCCTTCTTTTCTTTTTCTGTTTGATAGGAAACGCTGTCTTAGCTGGTCATGGATTTAGTGATTTTTTTTCACTTATAAAAGCATTCACTGTAGCTCAGTAGCCCGAGGTGGACTAATTTTAGATGTACTTTTCTTTCCCAAAAAGGTAAACTTCTTTAGCAGGAAACTTATTCTGCTAAATGTGAAATCAGAGAAAACCATGAAATCTCAGACCCTGAATATTTTCAAGGAAACTCAGGGTTTTGTTAGACAGGGGGGAGTTTAGATGATACCAGAGCTACTCTATCAATTAAAATTTATACATTTTGTATTTTGTCATTTTTACTGTTGTTGCATTGTAACTGGCTTTTATTAAGGGTGGCATTGGTTTAAAAATACAAGCAGTCGAAAACTGTTTATTTTCATGTAGCAGCCAGTGTCACATTGGTGAGGACGAGAAAGTCTTCACTGTGGATGTCCATGCTATGGAACTCCATCCCACAAGAGATCAAAAACCCCAAAAGCAAACCATTTTGTATAAGGGATGCTGTTATATATTATGGAACATTATCACCCACAGATTTGTTTAGTTAAACCATTGGTTCTTGTTGTTTATAAGTTTATTGAGTCTATTTATTATATGTTTTGCCTTCAGTTCTGTTTATTTGTTTTTGGCACTGAATGTTTGTCATTTTTGTTTTTCTTGTGAACACCCTGAGTCCCTTCGAGGAGAGAGGGTGGTCTATAAATAAAGTTTGCATTATTATTATTATTATTATTATTATTATTATTATCATCATTATTATTATCATTATTATGGCTAAGGGGGAATATAAATAAAATTAATAAGATTGCACCTGTATTTTTAATTACCTTAATTACAGTGAATTGTCTTAACACAGCTATAAACACCAGATTTCTTTTAAGATATCCAGGCTGCTCTTACATAACTGAATAAAAAAAATCAATGTATAAATTTATAGTCCTAAAATGTAGTATGAGAGATTTAAATATCATGACTCAAAACAGAATTCAATTTGTGTGTGCAAAGGTATGGACAATACTTGAGCCTCCCACTAGAACTAGGCTATAAAACCAGTAGTGACAATTCAGGAAACTTGCAATTTAACAATAACTAAAAGGTAGCATATTCTCCAATTTTGGTGTATACCTCTACAAAAGCTGCTAGAATTTAAAACACATCTGAACACCTGTCTCTTCTGGCAGTCAGTTTTAATCATGAATTTTAAACTCAGGTTTTGTGTTCACTATATTTTAATCTTTGTTCTACATATTTAAATATGTGTATTTGTAGATTTTAATACATCAATTTTATATATTGATTATGTGTTTTAGCTATGATGCCGTAACCTCCCTCGAACTATGAGGAGAGGCGGATAAGAAATAAAATTATTATTAATATTATTATTAGTTACATGTTTTGAGAAAGGCTGATGTTGCACTATTTAGATCTGGTATTATAAGCTCCCCAACATTACTTAGGAATTGTATGTTTTTGTTTTCCCTTGACACAGTGGTTCTCAACCTGTGGGTCCCCAGGTGTTTTGGCCTACAACTCCCAGAAATTCCAGCCAGTTTACCAGCTGTTAGGTTTTCTGGGAGTTGAAGGCCAAAACATCTGGGGACCCACAGGTTGAGAACCACTTCACCTCTTGACTTTTATACATATAACAATATGTATAACAATAACATGACCTATATGACATGAAAAAGTAATGCTGTTCGATTTCCTTTTTTTAGCAGAGGAAACTTACCTTACAGATACTTATGTCTACACAATGACTTCTATTTCTGGTGTTCAGGTGTTCTATAAAAATTGTTGCTTTTTTATACACAAAACTCACAGGAAGAAAGTAGCAGCAGGAGAGAGATAGGGTTTGCAAAAGTATACACAGTCTTTTCAACAGATGAACTGAAAGTCTAAATCAAGTTAGTCCCAACTAAAAATTAACCCCCCCACCTCCCCCCCCCCCCACACACACACACACATACACAATTGAAACTAACAAGTTAAAGCCTATTCCATTTGGAATTTACCATAATGATTACACTTTACTTGCCATGGCTGTAACCTATGAAATCCTAGGGTTTCTAATATGGGGAGGCACTAGAATACTAAATGCCTGTCTCTAAACTACAACTATCAGGATGCCATCAGGAGAAGCCACGACAGTTAAAATCGACCACAGTGTTATAGTTATATAGTTTGAGAAGCCATCTGTATTGGCAAATTAGAAATATGTCTCAAACCATATACCTAGTTTTTAAAATGGCACATTAACTATATTTCTCACTAGCTTTCAATTCTGTATTTAATACAGAGTTAAAGGTTCCTTTTTCAGGCAAACTGTTATTGGTTACATTTAAAATGTATTCAAAAAGCTTTACTTTGAGACAGTTCCTCTTTGGCTAATAAGAGGTTATTTTCTTTAAATTGCCATCCCCTGCTTACA